>NC_091539.1:72690000-73940000 GCF_042242935.1 Bactrocera oleae | reverse complement strand
TGTGTAATAAAGTGGATTGTTGATTTACTGTTGTCGTCGCAACGACATTTGTTTTGCTGATAAGGGCAAAGTGCTTGCTGACGGCCGACTGATTAACTGCGACTATCTTCAGAATTTTGTTGGTTATTCAATCGGCGCGTCTGAAGTGACTAACCGCAGCCTTTAAATTGTTGCGCGTATTTGGTCTGTGTCTCCACTGCCAGAAACTATTTTGACTAACTTATCCATTTAACCATTTACCAACTCATGTCTCTTTCCATCGACAAAATTTCAACGGTTCCCTCGTGATGGCCTGGCCATTTGGTTGTCGAATGCTTTCATTAGGCGAACGGCTTAATATGTGCACTCGAGGCGCAGAGCTCAGTCAGTGGACGTCATGAGTCAAACTGAATTCTTGAAATTTAAAATTAAGTTACGTGATACCTCGCCGTACATCATCGGCATGCCTTTGTTTCAATTCTTTCCACTGTTCGTCGTTCGAATGTTCGTTGGTGCTGCTTGACTTGTTGTTGGCTCGGGCGCTATTTAAATTTGTAGTCATTAAAGCTGATTTATCGAGTTAATCTGCGCTCATAAATATAGCATTAAATGCTAATTCAAGTCGACTAATAAATCTTGTTGATTATGGTGTAGACAGTAAGATTCTCAATTCGACTCTGTTTCTGCTTATTCTTCGAGACTTTGAGACATTTTGATAAATATGCGTATGTTAGTACACAAATATAATATTTCTTGCAGTCATCTAATAACTGTTCTGTCTTCTGATTTCGCATTAATCAAGCAAATCGTCGAAATATTTCGTACTCGGGTTCGATGAAAACAGCGATGCTTTTTTGATTACCGTTACTTTTTGAAAGATAATGCCAACCCCAGAGATTTGTCATAGTTGTCTTACATAACAGTTATAATTATAATGTTAATTATGAACCATTATTTTGAACATTTCAAAGCAGTCGCTTCACTTCCTCACCGACTATTTCTTGAATTGAGGAGCTGCTTAAATCAAGCTAGCTTTATCGTTTCTTAATGGATTCTAAACTTCAAATAACAGGCAGCCTTAGAATATGTCTCAAACAAGAACTTCGCGTAACGCGATTGAAATATTCTTTACTTACATTTTCTTACTTTTAATTGTCGTCAAAGAAGCAAAAGCCATGGTGTTGGCGTTTGGAACGTATTTGATACTTCTTTGGAGTTGCTCATGTTCAATTGGTTTTTATAACCGAGAGATTACCATATATAATAAATGAAAATACCGAAAATTAATAAAACCTTCCTACTCACGTTTTTAAACCAAACACCATCATCACCCCCAACCACCTCATTTAACTGTCCACACAATTTCCGCGAGCGTCTGCTTAATTTGCATTTATAATTTTTGGTGGACGCCTAATGAATTTTTCGAAGTGGAGAAATGATGTGGCGACGGTGCAATTTGTACAGAGAAAATTAAATGCTAATGCGATTTTAAAGTAAGCTCCGATATATACTCGTACATATCTAGGAACTCACTTAGTTGCCGCATTTTTACGCCAAAGTGTAAGTCTGTAGGTCGGTGCGTGCCCTTGCAATCAGTAACCCACATTACATCTAAAGCTCTACCTGCACACTTTTCCACGTCTGAGATTCTGGCGTGTGTCTGTGGTTCGCTTTAATTTTAGTTTATTTGCAGTCTTATTGGTGTGTCAAGGACTTCAATTTGAGGAAACTGTAATGGAAAAAAAGTTGCATTAAAAATTTCGTCAATATTGGAAGAAAAGCTGTTGTAAAGAGGAGGAAGACGAAAAGCTAAAGCGACAATGGTGTTCAGAAGAGCGTTAACGACCGCTAAGGAAGTTGTTTTGCTGGGCCAGTCAAGCGAAAATAAGTGATTCACAAGCCAGTTGACAGCGGCATCACAGAAATACTTAATAGAAATATAGAAATAACGAAAAAAGGAAAAATGGAAAAAATTAAAATTGAAAAGCGCCAAAATGTCTATGGGCTTTTGCTCCGAACATGCACGAGATTGACGTTGCCACGTGATGGATATGATGAGAAATGCCTCCTTGCTGTTTTCATCGCCGCTAAAGCGGCTTTAAAATCCATTTTGATTTGTTCACTAAGCGACAGTGTTGATAGAAAATGGAATTATGCTGGCGAATGTGGCAAGCATTGAAAACGAGCTTTTACAACAATGCACTGGAAGTAGAGAGAAACGCGCGAGAAATTACTGCAAGATGCTACGCAAGAATTCAGCTTAAGCGATCACCTTGAGGGGTTTTGAAGCGCTTTGCATACTTTTGTGCGCGCATACAAATTGAATTTATGCACATAAAATATTCGATGATCCCGCTTCGATTGCGTCTGCTTGAGAAAAACAAGGCCCACACATCTAATGTGCGTAATGTGCCATGAAAAATAAAAATACAAATCCCACTAGCGTGTGGGGGTGTACTCTTCTAAGTCACAGGTATAAGTTTTAAATTTTTCGAACAAACAGAAGTGAAAGTGAATGGGTAACCGGGGGCAACAAGAGTCACATAAGGCACCATTATGAAAAATATAAATGTAAATGAAAAGAGGGAGAGCAAGTTCTTACTACGACCAGGTTTACGAACACTTATATTCAAGCAAATAACGGTGATAGAGTGTATGGATGTTGGTGTTACGTACAAAAAAAATTCCGGGAGGAGCAACAGTGCGCCTAACGCAAACGGCATACAAATTAGCTCCACGGAAATGGGTATTTGCAATAATACTAAACCGTTAGTCATACTCTTAGCGCAAAGCTTTCATTTTGCCCCAATTTAAAACGCTGGAAAGAAGAATTCCGGGAAATTCGCTCGTTGCGTAATTGAATGTTTTGCTCGCCGTTTTTACAATTCACGTGTTTCTGACATTTATTTCATTGTTGCTTGCACACACTGCCCCACATCTAGAGCGTGTGTCGGCTTCTCAAATGCTCAAATGTGTACGCATTCCGCTACTTTGGTAATGTTTCATTTTCATTTGCCTCAAATTACCCATGCACGTACACAAAGAGAACATACACACAAACGCAGGATCACATTTGTGTACGCAAATCATTTTTCACTTTGGGGCACAGTCGTCGTCGCCAACATTCGGTTGTCATGGGGTTAAGTGCTCGCATGTCCTGTGCCCCCTAAACGACATCTAAACTCTCCCGTTGAGCAAAATACTACAGTGTGTGTGTGTGCGTGTGCGTGTGTGAGCAAGTGCTTTTGAATAATTTCCTGTTTTGACTTTTTATGCATGTCACCTTAATGGTTGCATGTACGTGATTAGCGGGCGTGACTGCCATTTTAAGAGTAGAGTGAGCCAACGCCAGCGACTTTAGGAAAATATCTCCTTTCGGGAAAACTTCTGTAATTGCATCAGTGAAATGCAACAAAATATGTGTTCGAATACTATTTCCAACACAGTGATACATGCTGGGCCAGCTTTGCGAAAAAAAATTCGACGCCAACAATGAGCCCTGGACCCAATAATAAAAGTGTATGAAAAGGACCTTTTGCATTTGTTTTTGTGCTCATGCTGGAAATTATATTGTGTGCTTGGTTGTCTTTTTCAGACTTAAGCGCAAACATGCATTGGCTGGCACTTGTAAAACACCGTTATGTACACTCATATTTGCACTTGCCCAAATGTTCGGCTCTAAATAAAAAATTCGCGAAATAATTTAACAGAGAAAATTCGTGGCAAATTGAAAACTGAATGAACAGGACGCGCTAACAAGCAAATGAGCGCGCTTGTGGGCGAACCAATGGAGGGGGGCACACCCGTCGACGAATTAAAAAGTAAAACCTAAAACGAACGTTGTGAATCAAAAACCAATCAATCTTGAATTTCAACAATTTTTTACGCTGCCAAAAACAAAAAATGAAAAACTCGGGAAAACGGGAAAACAAATATTTGCGCGAGAAACAATGGCAGGGAAAAGAGAGAAAAACCGCGGCAACCCATTGGGAGAAGATTTAAATTAATGGCAGAGGGATGTCGTACAGCACGGCTTTAAGCAAGAGCACTGAAATAAAAAGAATTCATTAAAGTAAAAATAACGAGTAGGAAAAGTCATAAGACCTTCATTTATTCATGGATTTAGTGCGCAGAGATTCTGGAAAAGTTGAGTTTGGCTGGGTATTGCGATAACTAAATTACAAAAATATTATCGATTGAGATGAACGTTTTCATGCGGTAGGTTGCGAAAAAATCGGGAACCAAGTTACGGATTAATTTAAGGAGTTTATTTTGATTTTAAAGTCCTTAAAAGTTGCCTGGGTGGTGAAGGTATTGGAAAAGGATGATCTAGGTAGTTTTCAGGGCGCTGGAAATCGAAAAAAATGATAATAAAATAAGAAAATAAAAAATAAAAACTTTAACGGGCCAAACGTAAAGTAAAAGAGTGAAAAATTGTGCGTTAGACGAAGGCGTCATAATCAAAGTGTTGGTGAAAAACCCTTGGTCCCGTAGAAGCGATTTGATATTTGAGCTGTGCATGTACAATAAGTAATACGAAGCTGAATATTTTCTTTGTAAATTTTGTGCGCAATGGATCTTTTACTCACACCCGTCCGCCGAGTATAGACATTTCAAGGTTCTTCTGTTATCACAGCCCGCTAAATAAATGAAACTGCGACCAAAAAGCAACGAGAAAAACACAAATATGAAAAATCACTTGAAATTTATGCCAGTTTGCGTAGTAAAAATACCGAAGAAACTTCGCTGGCTGCTTAAATACCCTCGGGTGCTATTGCTTTGTCAGCTTGTGAGCATGGTTCTTTGTTTAAAATTTGTTGGCTATTTGCTGCATAAATTTAGGCGCTGAGACAAAGCCGTAGTCACAACAACAAAAGCGACCGTTGGTCCTACAACAAACGATTGTTTTGTGTGCCGCCATTTTCTTCTTCTTTCAACCTTGGTCTGTTGGTCCATGGACGCAGCTATCGAAAGGTTTTGCGTAAGCGAAGGTCAGTGTGTTGTTTGATTTGCGGTTGTGAGCTGCTGCCACGAGCAATACTAAATCCACCCTTGTTGCGGAGAGTGCGCTATTGTGCGTTGGTGTCTACATAACGGCCCTTTCGAGAGCCGATAATAGCGTTTCAAAGCAGACACATAAATTCCAAATTCCACACTTTTTCTGTTTCTCTTTCGCTTTGTCAATATTTTGTTTCTGGATTTTGGCATTTACTGGGGGATATTCAAATTTCCAAACGCTAATGAGGCCGTAGAAAGGAAGTTGAAGGGAGTTGCGACCTAATGGACAGTCGAGTGGTAGAGCACGTGTTTGTAATTGTGTGAATAAATGCCTTTGAGTGGAAGTTAATGAAATACGTGGCGAATGAGATACGCCAAATATCACACTGAAATAATATTGAAAGTAGTTTTTAAGCGAATTGAAAGCAAAAACATCTGAATTACTTTCACAACGAATATGCAACGAGTGCTTGAGCTAAGAATTAGCATGGTTTCCATTTATTCTAAATATCAATAGATAGAGCATATATGTATTTAATCTTCTGCTACTTATGGAAGTGAGTATTTTTCATAAACGAAAACCCAGTAAAGTCAACGGCCCCGACAATCACGTATTTTCTGCAAGTTAAAATTTTATTCACATATTTTCTATGCTGACATTTTTATAACACATTTGATTTTTCGAGTCGTCGAACATAAAGTGTCAAATCGATCACGTCCAATATGCGGTGAGTCACGATTTGAGCATTGAAGTTGCCGAGGCATTACTTCTTCTACACTCAATAAATTAGGCGCCACTTGCGGCTGCTTTTAATTTTCCAATTTCCAATTGGTATTCATGAACCTTACTAAGATAAGCTGAAATTAATTCTGTACTCGAATTTCAATGGATATATGTACGAGTATATACACCTGACCATACAGACTTCGATGCATTTTAACTCTGGAAAAACATATAACTTAGGCTTATAATAAAATAATATATTATTTTTAAGTACAATATTAACATAAATTCACGGCACTAGAATATACGATCTTCCTTTTTAAAGTACGAGTATGGAAGAAGAGGGAGAGTACGGATTTTATCCAAGTAAGTACACACTTGTTTAAATTCTCTATTTGGGAACTAACCTTTACAAAATTTTAGCTCACAACCTTAATAATGCTACTGACTTTCGTAATGTTTTAATGTGTTAAACACCTACTCAGACCCTACCCTTGCCCCCTACGACTTGTGCAAGCCAAATAGTTGCTTCCATCTTTGCTGAGATTCTGTTTTAAGCCTAAGGTACTTATGAGAGCGAATGAATATGTGTTCGAATTCCAAATTAAAGTTATTTAATTGCGTCAAGTGTGGACATCAGTAGGAGAATGACTGGTCAGCTCTTGGCCATGCACTTATCACTCTTGAAGTTGAGCAGGAAAAACTTGACTCTTTCACAAAGCTTCAGAGCGATACAGCATCTTTTCGGGATCGCCAGCAATAATAAAAAACGCACTTAGGAAGTACAAACATAGGTTTTTGTTGTTGTTGCAGTTGTTTTAATTACGTGTTGCACACTTACGCTGTAATTATCACAACAAAGACTGACACACTCGAACGCTTTCCATTGTATCAACATCAAATGCCACTCAGTTGCGAGGAGCCGCTAACTGCCAGCGCGTTGCACTCGAGTGTAGTATCTGCCATTGAGAGTCCGTTTAACTGGCTTGCTTTTGTTCGCTTCTTCTCTAATTGTACACATACTGTGCGAGTGTGTGTGTGCAACAGCGGCATTTGGGATACACATATAATTATAGACTATCAACAATCAGCAGCGCTGCTTAGCGTAAGAGACGCAACTGCAGCACCAACAACCCGATATTTGACGCATTATTGCTTTCTTTACAATTTCCCATATTATTTAGCGCCCGCTTGTGCTGTTCTCTAACAGTGACCGTTCCGTTGACAGCTTTTGATCTGCACCAACAATAACAACAACTACCACTGTGTCGCTTTTCTACAACACAGATTCCATACTATGCTTACTACACCACCAACTAAAGCAACGTAAAATGTCAGTATCTTATCGGGTATAACAACAACAATGACGATAGTTCGAACAATAGAGTTGCGTATAATCTATAAGATCTTTTAGTTGAATGAAAACACGTCCACGGCGATCGTATAGTGAGGCAGCACAGGGTGACGTGCACACAGAGGCATACACACACATTCGCACGTACATGTGTGTATAGAAGCTGCGACGGGAGATCAAATCTTAATCTCATTGTTCGTTCGCTCGATCGATAGGTTCACCCAACGAAAAGTGATTCTTAAGCCAAGCTCTGCCGACGCGTACAATGTATGCGGTGATTTTGTATTCCAAAAGTGTGTGTGTGTGTGGAGCAGTGTGCATAATCGAAATGCTTGCAAGGGTACAGTAGCACAAGGGCCAGGGTTTTATTTCCTACCTGCATATACTAACACATACTAAGTATGTGTATTTTTTAATATTGTTGTCTGAATGTTCGGTGTACCCTGTGGCATGATAACATCAGCTCATGAACGTGTCCACTAATCCCAACATGCGGTCACATGCACACTTTGCGACCTTTTCTTGCAATAAAGGAGAGAGGCGAAATTCTTTTAAATGCGGAACGAAAGAGCAAGATTTTCCGAATGCAGACTTTCCCTTTGAATTTGCAGGCGAGAAAAATGCAATATTTAAGGAAGATAAAAATGTTTCAAGACACTTGCTTCTAAGGCAATGATTGTCGAGAAAATACTTAATTTATTTGTTACCCTTGGATCAGGTTGTTAGAGTTGTGTGGGATGGAAAGACGCTGGAACTTATAAAATATTTACGATTTTTTTAAATATATTTACTTAGGTAATTATACTGGGGGTGCCACTTGATGTTGGCTTAGAAAGGGTCGTTAACCTAGAGTTGTTTTTCGTGCATAAGTGTAAAGTATTTCATTATGTGCATGTAGAATTGTATATGTAAGGTGATCCATTTCGATATTTCCTACTTTTTAAAGAAAAAACACAGAAAATTCAAATCTAATAGGGAATGTTTTTTATAATTCGAAAGAACATTTTTTAGCATTTAATGTTTGAAGATTATCTCTATTAAATGTTGGCCACGACTAAGTCTCAGATGGTCCATTTGTGGAGTCCAATTTTCGATGACTTGCTCGAGCATTTCGACTGGTAATTGGCGAATGACACGCGTGATGATTTGCTCCGTGCTCTATTCGGTGGAATATTATCCAATAATGAATGCTGGGTCTCAAGATAGGTGCTGCGAATAGTACGCTCAGTAGCCCGATTATGTTGACCATAAGTTGAGTGAAGCGCCTGAAACACATTTTTTACAGAACGTGAATTTTCGTAATAAAGTTGAACGATTTGTAAACGTTGTTCAAACGTAGGTCTTTCCATGATGAAATGCTAAACAATACTGAACAAAAATAACATGACAGCTTGACACGACTCACGCGTGATCAGTCAAAAAAAAGGCTATAGAAAATATTAACTCTACTTGGATCACCCGTTATAAGGCTATGTATATTCTATGTGTATGTATGTAAAGGTTTTTTTAATGAACGGAAGGTAAATCCGCTTAGTGTGGCAGCTGCAGACAGCGGACCTTTCTTTGAAATCTTACTTAGAATAAATAATGGATAAATACTGCGTTCTCTTGCACTGGGTGCCAGTTGGCGTTCAGATAGCAGTATAAAAGAAATCTTCATTTCAAGAGAAAGAAGTGCAAAAATAAAATGGTAACCCGACACTTCCAGGAAGCAAAAAATATGCACGCATGAATTTGGAAACAGGCAACATATGCCACGTTGGCATGCTGCAAAGATCGCACGAAAGGGTTTTTAATAAAAACGCCGCTACAAGCAGCAATACGTCAGCTATTCAAATATATATGTATATTTATATATAGCCGTACATAAGTGCACACATTTTTACAAACAAAAGGCGTAGAAGTATTTCCTCTCTCCTTAAGAGGCTAAAGGAAATACAAATGAGTCACTAATTTGCAGTGTTTTAGTTTAGCTAGCCGAATTTAAATGCGCCAGGGACTAACAGGCCAAAGCCGATTTTCATAAAGCGAGCGTGGTCACCGGTCAACATCACTGAAAGGCAATAAATATGGATAGGCGGTCAGTGCCGGCGAGCAATGCATACTGTTTCTATTAAACATTCTTTATTGAAAGTGAAGCGAAATATTTGAAAATTAAAGTAATTATTTTCCAACAAAAACAAATGTTAGTTTATTATATAGACAAATCTAGACCTAAGCAAAATGAATGTGACGCAATAAAGGTCTACTCACAACAACAATGACTCAAAGTATGACAAAGTGGTTATCAACTTGTAAAGTCAACAGTTCCGAGAATTCTGTTCTACAAGGAGAAGACCAATATCTGAATACTGTTACAAAATAAGCGATCCCTACAATTGAGGCCTACAGCTTTGCTAGCGTTGTTAAAACTCATATCCTTGTATTTATTGTGCGCCTCTTCACGTTTACTAGTTTAAGCTTTGAGCGGTGTGCCGTTTATTATTTGATGTTTATGAATGTATTCTCTCCAATGACTGTTCCGAAATGAATTAGTTTCGTCCCAAGTGGAAAGTAGCCCTGTTCTTCACGCGTTTTTGCCGTTTGCATTGGTGGCCATGGCGTCGGTGGTGGGTTTTCTGAACTGGTAGAACAAACTACACCTAATAACCCCATAGTACTTCGCTATCTAATTTGTGCCACGATTGCAATATATCATTTCGACGTGCACACCCGCCCACTTATTACACGCCTTCTGCAGACCCACACCCCTTGGCCGGCGTTTGGAAAATGCAGTAAAAATATTAAATATACAAGTATTGAGTAGAGGAAATTATGAACTTAGCGATTGCAAATCTTCTATACGCCGCACAGCACCCTTAAACGCGAAGATTTCGTTTGTGTTATGCCTAAACATCCATCGATTTCCTCAGAGGGTCAGTCACCCTCCCCTGATTCTTTCGCTAAGCCTGTTTGGTATCGTCATACCAGTTCGTTATTTTTCGTGCTGTCACCATTGTTGTTGCTGATTATGTTGGAATAAATGGATTTGAAATATTTTTTGTTGCTACAAGGCAAACCAACCGCTCTCTTCTTGCCTTTAATTCTTGTTGTAAAATACCACTCGCTGTGTTCGAAATTGATTTTTTTATTACAATAAATAAATAAATATGGAAGTCGCGCTTGTCAGGCCATTATTAGCTTAGACGATTTTAATTGAGTTTAACTGTAAAGAAGGGTGCGGCTGGTTCTCTAGTCCCCTGCTGCTGGTGAGTGCGCTCGTATATGAGAGTACAGCGAATAATTTAGAGAAACGTATGTAGCTTACATATTTGTACATACATATGTAAGAGAACATAATCCAACAGGGACTTGAAAAGGTTTCCAACAACTTTTTACTAATAAAATGACGAAGAGGAAGTGAGCAGTAGTTTTCACGAAGCTTGGTATGCACTAGAAAGTGGCAAGATTCAGGTTTTTGAGGTCTAAAGTGTTGATAAAAGTTTGGCTGTATTTACAATTAATCCGATTGCATCCTGACCGAACCAACTAAGGCTCCACAACTTACTGAGGTTTCTAAAAGATAACTTGCCTATGTTTGGAAGTGGGAAGGTACTTGGAAACAATTTTTTTAAGTGTTTTTTTTTATAAAGTTTACATAAGCTTAGAAGCTGGATTTGGTGCGCAAAGTCTATATTCCATTGTTGTTGTATGTCTTAAGTATTGAATACTCTTCCGGATCGGTAAATACTCACCGTTGGCGGCGCATTTCGTCTACTTCAAATATTTAATGTTTCCATTATTAACAACTTTCTGTACAAATAATGAACTACCCCTCCCGTCTGCTTCCTGATAAGATTATATATATGTACAAACTTATGTATATAAATCACGCGTTTTCGCTTTGATCATTCGCCCCACTGCTTTACTTCGTTTTGTATTCACATTGTGCTTTTTTCTTTGTTGCCTATTTTCTTATTACACATTTTTGTTGTCGCGCATATTTCAAAGTGTTTTTTATTGGTTTTGAGTCCCTGCGGGTGTTATTAGTCGCCCGGCGGTTTCTATGAAAACACACAACTGCTGGCCCAGTTCACCACCAACAAGGCAAAAGAATACATGGGTTTTCGTCCTCATTCCTTCCTTCGGAAAAATTAATTCGATTTTGGGGGGCGGGGCACGAGTGGGATGAATGAAAAGTTATGCTGGGTGGCCAGTTAAGCACAAATCGTGTTAACAGAGTTGACCGGAGAAGGGTTCCACCGCCAGCAGAGTAATGCACGGATCACAAAAAAGGCCTCTTAAAACTTGCAACATTTTAAGTTTTTGCTTGCTACAACTTTTATTAAATATTTACACACATATATTATATGAATTTGAATTCAAGCACCCAATGCATCCAACCGCAGGAAAAGCTTTGACGAACAACCAGCGCGGCAGGAGCTTTGGCTTTTACCAAACGACGGAAGTCATTCATGTTGTTGTTGTGTGAGCGCCTATTTTCGCTGATACATTGTCTGCCTTTAGCCACGATCTGGTTTGTTAAAGGAAGTTTTGGATATACATGTGTACGTCAGCGCGTCGGCTGACAAGCGATGCAGTCGCGGCTGTGTTTCTTGTGACCTACTCATCCCTGTGGTTTGTGCATTTAGGCGCTGCAGGCATTACACGCCGCCTTTATACCCTACATTGTCCAAATGTTTTGGATATTTCGCATATGCAAGGGCGTTCGACCCACGCTCCGCCGACTTTTGACATGGAACCAATTTAAAGCGTCTCTTGCGAGGGTGCATTTGTGAGGTTTTCTTTTTCTGAAATAAATGAAGCTTAGCAACGGCGTGAATGCCTCAGTCTTGTAGACGCTGAATACAGCGACTTTGTAACTTTTCCACTTTGTTGCATATTCGCGGCCATTTTCGTGGGTTTGTTAGCCAAAGTTCATTGCGCTTCCAACATTTTTACGCAGGTTGTATAAAAAATGTAATCAGATGAGAGCACACAACTCACGGTAGATTTGCGTGCATAATTTTCATACTCGGGTCTCTTTCGTCGAGGGTGCATTTATTTAATATTAAATTTTGATATGTGTGCGTTTATGAGTTGTTGAGCCAGTAAACAAATTTACGAGCACAGATTTTTCCACTTTACGCTTTTAAGGATATCGTGCTCATATGTGCACCGGTATGTGCTCTCGCTGAGTGCAAAGGAGCAGAACGTACTTGCGCGCACTGCCACTCATACGTGTATGCACGCGTGTGTGTATGTAGATGCGCCTGGGCAGTGCTTTTAATATCTTTTATCGCAGTGTGTCCGTTAGTTTGGCAATGCTTTCAACTCCAGCCAAAACTCCGCTGATGTCTCCCCCTTGCGAATATGCAAAGCAGCCCGTCCGAATGTCTGCCATTTTATCTATGCAAGCGATGGGTGACTGTTGGCTGTATGAGTATGCCGAGTCTGTGTTTGCATTTCATAATTCGTTTATCTCAATAATGTTTGCATAAACGACAAAAGGTTTCGTGTTGGTTGCTGTGTCGTCCTGATGGTGCAGCGTCCGCTGCTGGGGCTGAACTGCCTTTGACGGCCGCTGTTTCAAAGATGCGTCTCTTCCCTGCATGCCCTCTGTTTTGTTCTCTGGCCTGGACAATAGCTTGCTGGACATTGCGGAATTATCAAATTTATTTTCGAGCTTTTTCTGCTCAGGACACTGACGGTTCTCTCCATCGATTCACTTTATGGCATTCCAGCTGTTTTTCACTATGCTTGAGTTGCCCGCCTCTTATGTGCTTATATGTAACTTAAATTCACGTACAAGTATGTATATAGATAATGAACACTAATACTATTTTGATGTGTCACTGTGCTAACTCTTCGAGCTGACTTGATCTTCAACTTAAATAGAACTAGAAAACTTGAACATATGAGTAATGGAAAAGCAAACGAGAAGGTAAGAAGAGGTGGAAGGGCTTTGGTTGAGTGAACAATGGAGAGTGGCAGTACTCGATCTGAATTTCGAGTAATGAGCGCAACCACGAAATACAGGGTTCGAAGAGAGAAATCAACAAATAGCGGCGGTCGGCCACAACAAAGGCACCCACACCCTCACATACGCATGCGGCTAGAACCGCAATCACTCCGGCATGACAACGCGTTTACATTCTGTCACGCACAACACCACAAGCAAAACGCGCGCAAATAATTGATTATCCTTCCCCCGTTATCTATGTACCACGTGCTCCCGTCATAACCACTGGCAGTGTGGCTTGCAAGTTTTCTTACACTCTTGGCAAGACGTATTGAACTTTGGCATTTTCCTATCAATTCGATGCGCTGTCATAACATCCCGCTATCTGCCGATTGCTACTCAGGCGCCAGGTGGCATTTATGCGCTCTCTAAGTATTCACTTATATTTACTTATATTATTACGAATTCATGATGCACCGGGTTTATTGAATACACCCACCGTCCACGTAATGACAGAAGAAAAGTGTGGGGAAACAAACAGTTGTTAAAGGATACCAAATAAACGTGAATACTAACCGCCTCCGGCGCTGTGATTGAAAGTTAAATGCCTAGCTGATCATTGGCTACGTTTTGGTTATATACGCAATAACACGAAATTAATTATTATTCTATTAATTACACTTATGCACTACTTTGTTACAGTTTCTGCTGCCGTTTGTCATCAGCATTCATTGCTGTTGAGTGAAGAGAAATGTGTGTCTTCTTCTTATATAGTCAATTTAATGCTGTTTATTGTCATAACATTTTTGTAGTTTAATGCTTTGGATATGTTTTAGCCGAAAATTAGTCAGTATTCTCGGCCCTACCGAAACATTAGTCCGATCTCCGATCCTTTTTTTACAAATGAGCGTTCTGCAAACCAAGTGTCTATAACAGGCACGTTTTGTACTTGAGCTCCTAATCCTGTAGGCAATGGAAATCATTAAAGTCCATCAAACCACCTTACACCACCGAGCAATTCAAAGCAATTCAAAGGCCCCTACTCACCTTGTTCGACCCAGCCGAACCAGTTCGACCAGCCGCTGCGATGCCACTTCTACTGATTCATAGCTTCTAATTTATTAATGCTACCACATTCCATCGCCCTTAATGTTTGGGCACACCTACACGCACGCACCAAACATAGAAACATGTGGAGTTATGTACGTGGCTTTGTGGGCCGATGTGTGCTTCACGTGCATAACTGAATGAAGCATGGAAAAAGTCAGTATTCCAAGTGGACAATTTCCATATCCTCCTCTCACCCCTCCATCCGAGGCCATAAGTCATTTTATAACAAAATTGTATGCCAACAGCGGGTCTGCTCGGTGGATGTCTAACACCAGTGCCCTTATTAGCTTCATACGTTCGTATATATATACATATGTATTGCAGTGGGCATATAAATGCGACGGCCGGTGGACTTGTTTGTCAGAGCGTGTGGTAGTGATTTATTAGCAACAAAAAAAGATTTAAGCAATTTAAATTAAGTTGTTCGACCATAAAGCGAGTCTATGCCGGCGTTTTGATGTGGTCACATGCCACAAGGCTACTCAGACATAAGGTAATAGACCGAGCGCAGACTGCACTGGCGGTAAGCTGCCGCCTAAGTGAGCAGCTAAGCTGACAAAACTTCAAATGGAAAAAGGAGCGATGCGGTCAGCTGAAGTTGACGACCACTTGCTCGGCAGTGACCGGCCCATTTTGATGGCCAGATGTGAGAGGTATATTACCACCGGCTTTCCCTTGCTGCCACGTTATAGCAGTGTACTGGGTTCAACTGCAAGGGCGCAGAGTTTTTTGCATAATTTTCATGTGAAAGTTCGACATTTGATGTGGTTTCCAGTTTCAAATGAGAGTGAACTTAATTTGTGTGTATACTTGCACATTTCCAGTTATGAGCTGTTGTGGGTATAAAAGATATGGTTGTCAATTGTGGAGTTGCCTGTCCGTGCTGAAGCGGGCTTTGCTTGAGCATCCGTTTCGGTCTTATTTTGTTAAAGCAATTGTTTAAATCTGCTTAATCGTGGAAAATGTACTGCAAATTCTTAGAGTCTGTTCAAAAACAATGTTTACTTTTCGCCTTAGCGCATTTCCAATGGGATGCTAGGGCAAGTCTACCTCCATACACTAGTCGTGTTAAACTTATTAATCTACCTACACTTTCTAGTCGAAGGGATATGCTTGGCATAATATTCTTAGTGAAACTTTTGAATGGAACTGTTTGCAGTTCTTTTCTCCTGTCTGAAATTAAATTTAATATCCCGGTTCGTTTTTCGAGGCAGTTTAGACCTTTACTGTTAAAATCTTGTAGATCAAATTTTGAACTAAACGAGCCCTTCCGCCGTATATGTCATGATTTTAATTCTCATTCCAGCACATTTGACTTATCTGACTCACTTTTCAAAATTAAAAAGACTTTATTGTTTTCTCTTAATAAATGAAAATGTAAGAATTTATTATATTGTAACTACAAATCTTAGCTCTTGAAATTTTTGTTTCTGTGGCTGAGCAGTTTTAGATCTCAACACTTAAAAAACTCTCTTGCATTTTCTGACTCGGCTAATTCCGCACGTATGCGGATTGCGCCCTTCGCGTCGGTTGGGCGGGAGGAGGGTATTCATTGGGCTATTATTATTATAAATTCGCTACTGTGGTTTCCGTCGAAAATCGACCTCTGAAATCTAAAACAGTGTAGATCTGTTCGAAAGTCCTTTGAGGCAAATGCTCGGCAATTGCAATAAATAAGCTGGCTATGTTTTGCACCAACATCAACTACAAGCAAGTACGCTTTTCGACGCTCCTTCTCACAATGTGCGCAAATAAACGAAATAAATAAATGGAAAGCCCGCGACATGTAGAAAGTTCCATTGAACTGTAATCGTGTGGCCGCGTGGCCGTAGGCGCACATCCGTTTAATGTTGCCGATAATATGGCGCGCAAAAGAAACAAAATGTGGCAGCGATAACTGTGCAGTGCAACACTAGCGGCGCAAATGCAACAATGGCGACGTGAAAAGCGTAAATAAAAACAACAATGAACAATGAAATGGCGCTTGGCCAGCTGCCGCGCACCGCCGCCGGACGTGCGTCTGGTGGGCCACCGATGGCACAACGCTGCATTGCGACTGGGCAGCGGGCGCCGGTGCCACGGGAGTCCTATTGATTTATGTTTTTTAATTTAAAATTTCCGCTTTACTTAACTCTCGCCATAATGGCCATTTTTACTACGTACAATACACACGCACACATGCTGCGGCGTGTTGCAAGTCGCATGCAAAAAAGCATACGCAACATATTACGAGTGCATAAATGTATTTTGCGTCAATAAAAAAGCGAGGCATTTCCGAGTGCCCAAAGCAACTGTTGTCATTTGTGTTTTTTGCTCTCCTCACTCTGGAAGCCTTGTTGGCCTTGTTGTTGTTAGTTAATACATTTATGCATGTATTTATGCTAGCTCGATCCACATGCTGTAACAGGGTTTGTGCGGGGTGCTGTTACTGTAAATATGCCTACAAGTATCAGCTGGGGCACAACAAACATTGTAATGAGCAGACCAACTGACTTTATGCTCGTAAATAAATATTTATTAAATTGGTTTTTCATATGCTTTTTTCTTCTCTTTCTCAACAGATTGGGCCCAATGCCGGTCGGGCATCCACAACAGATGGCTCAAAGTATGTCAACAGGCAATAACACGCTGAGCCACAGTGGCATCGATCGCGGTGGCGGCGGTGGGGGCGGCGTACCTGGAGGAAGTGGTGGGCCCGGAATGAATGGGCCTGGTGGACCTCATTGCCAGATGAGCGGCTCTCAGCCCTTGGTGATGCCTGGGTTCCCATTGCGAAACTCGCACTCAGCGCATACACCGCACTACTCGCCATATTCGCCATCCAGGTAAGTGGCTTCTTGCACAGTCCAATTGTTTTTGTTTCTCTTCTGAAGGGCTTTGAATGAGTAAGTCAGGTCAAGTGAAGCAGGAGGAGCGACAAACTACAAAACTGCTTAAAGTTATAAGTTCATATGACATTTTTCTTTTTTCTGCTAAAGTACCGTTTGCAATTTCACATATCACCTAGTAGCTGATAGACGTTGGAAGTACATGTACTAGAGAAATCGCTATATTTGGTTAGCGTAATTAAAATCGCTGTAGCTTTTTATCCAAGGAATCGCAAAGTCACAAACAGTCGCGAAAGCTATTAAGAAAGATCTTGCACTAAACTAGAATTTAAAAGCGCCCTCAAAGTGTTGCCATATATGAAAATGAACATGAAATAAAGGGGCACTAGAATATTGCAAAACTTTAAATAAACAGCCAAGAAGTCTGCAAGCCACGTACGCTATGTGGCCGTCGTTTATGTTGCCATAACCATTGCAGCCACCGCTTGCTTGTTGCACCGTTGCAAATCATCATTAACTTCATTTGTGTGCAGCGCGGATTTTCTCATTTGCGCGCAAAGCCAAGCGAGAAGACACCAACAACCGACAATGGCGTCGTAACGCGAACAAAGTCCGTCGCAGCGGTGATCCTTCTTATCCTTCACACTGCGTTCACACCTCGTTGCATTTGCATGCAAGTGCAACTCCAACAAATGAAGCACGAACGCACATTAAAGTTAAGTGTGAAGGAGCCAACGCCACCATCCTGCACAGCAGGACCGAAGTCGCATCGATGGCACGCCTTGAGGCAGAATCTTACAGCAACCCAGCAGAGCGATTTATAACTGTCGTGGCGCTGTTTTAATATTGCCAATATACCTTAGCATGCATTTGTCGGCGGTGGTAGTGGCATTGGTGCAACACTCTGCTAGTCGTGCCACTGTTTGGCACGTATCTCTTTAATATATTTTTATGTTGATTATGCTTATTGCCAAGTCTTAGCCAAATGGATGGCATTACTAACGATCTCGGCTTACAGTCTACAATTGACATTTTTCTCCATCCTTTCATATTCCTGCCCACGCTTGCTGATCAATTGCCGCACGCGCTGGACCGAGCCGAGTGTGTGTTTAGCGAAGCTTTCAAGTTGCTGTAGATAATTCTGAACAGAATTATACTTGTATTTCGTGAAAATCCACCTTAACACACGCATGCAGCATCTTGGATGTTGGGTTACCTATTTGTGCAACATTGCCACATGCCACAAACCCATAAATATTGTTTATGCGTGTGGCTTGAGCGCGTAGAATATCAGTCGGGCGTAAATGTAAGTGCATCTGCTTTTGCCTGTTGCTGTTGGTGCCGACAAGCGGCAGATGCGGTCGGAGCCGCCACATCGGAGCAACGATATCAACGAGAATTGCCAGATTTAAGATGTAAGCGGGATTAGTTTGTGTTTGCTTCGCACAACTGTTATCGAAGTGAGGGGAGTCAGTACCTATTGCCACATGCACACACATACGTCTATTGCTACTTGCAACGCCACAGACGACATTTACAGAGCGCAGAAAATCGCCGGCTTAAGTTGGTGCTTATGGGGAATTAGAGCTTAAAATGCTGTAAAAATACGTGTACGCTAGGATTATTGAGCGAGCATGACGGCAGCGAAGAAAGAGTGGCAGCAATAACGACCAAACGGAACATTAAATTGAATGCATAAAGTGCAATGAATGAGCTGAATATCTGAATGCGACACTGTCTCTATACAAAGAATTAATCAGCGGCAGTCTTCATTTATGGCAGAGAAGCCTTAAAGCGGACAAGCAGTTTCATGACTTAGGAACGGTTAAGAGAGCTGCAGAGAGCGAATGTATTTGTCAGGAATCGAGACTTGCCACTGCTACAAGCGATCTCTAATTCTACCAACTTTTCAATTGCAAATAAGATCCGCTGAATAGGTATATTGTAGTTGACATTTAACCACGGCACTTGGTTTGAATGCTTCTGGTTTTATTACTCTTTCAATACTATGAAAGAGAAGAAGAATAGATGTTTTTGAGTTCTCCGCATTTTAGTCGTCACTGATCACATTGAACACCTACAATTTTAACTGCTCCTCTTTCGAACCCGCCGTTATGCAGCCAGAGTTGCCACATTAATTATCACTGTTGTTACCACCCACAGGCAATTAACCGCCACTCACCGCGCCATGTTGCAAAAGTCAAAGTGACATCCAATGGCTTTGCAAAGACCTTCTTCACCGCCTTACACCGCACTTGCGACTCGTGCGTGCAACATCACCATGTACACCATGAGTGCACGTTGCACTTTCACACTTCATCATTTTGTCTGCTTACTTTATATGTGTGCCACGCTAGTTTGCCTCCAAAGAGCCTTGCACGCGGTGTTGTGTAGGTGGGTCACACAGCATGCAACCTCTGCCCGTTTTCAAGTATTCACAAATGTTTCGTGTCATATTTGAAACCTTTTAGCTTTACAAGACGTGCGAAAGAAACTTCTTGTGGCAGGAGGACCCCGAGATTTCGTGTGGTAGGAGTGGGCGTTTAAAAAATGCGCGACGCAAAAAGTTGACACTGTCAACACATTAATGTAATGTAATATTTTCGTGACGCTGCAAGGTGAACGCATCCCTGTCGCAGATCATTTACTACGCTCCCTCAGTATTTGCGTGCCTTGCTGGTGCTTGCCACTTGCCATCTTCTTAGTATGGCATAATGCATTGAAATTTCTTCATTATTTGCCACTGCATGTTGCGCCGGCATTTGTTGTTGTTGCCTAATGCTGTGCGCCGGCTTGCTTCTATTGACACAACGGGAAATTGGTCATTGGTTGTAGACAGTGTTAAGTGCCTCATCACAGACTCGCGCCTAGCACTTCGCGACGCTCCGGCAATGCCTAGCATCATAACTCACCTGACAGTTGACTAAGTTTCAGGGCTGGGCATGCGGCTTAGTGCTGCAAGCGTACATGCAATTGTTGTTGTTAGTTACTTTGGCAGCGCAGTGTGCCGTTTGCCACAATCGCAGCTCCTAGCGCGACGACGCATCAATGCTGCAAGCTACCTATACGTATGTGGCAAGCATACTGCATATAAAGCGGTGCAAAGTGTTGACAATTTTCACCATTTTTTCCTCTTCCATAATTTGAAATGCAAATTAGTGCTTGCTTTGACACCGGCTAGTTGCATCAACAACAGTTGACACAAATTGCCGTTGCCGTCGCACTAATAGGCGCACTCACCGCCGCTACATTGCCAGGCAAATAAGTTATTTTGTGGCATGTCTCACGACCACGACAAATGTCACAAGCTCAAACGCTTCAGCGCATAATTTCACCTACGTCGCTGAGTAGAGCTTGCGCGCTGCAGTTACACGCGCGTTCACACTGTTACACCACGAGTTGCGGTTGTCAGGTGATGAGGAAGCCCCATTCGCCTAAGGGAGTACAGTTTTTAAGCTTAACTGACAAAAGAAAAGTAATGCGCAGCGATGGAAAGTTGAAATGAAATGACCCACTGGCTCCTACTGACCGGGCAGCAGCCACCTGCCACTAGCTAATGTATGCAAAATCACGTGGCGCGAATGCCTTCGACAATTATTACTATTTATGACTGTATTTTGCGGCGCGTTGATCGAGAGAGTTTTCGTAAATGGGGGCGTTTGATGTATAAAAATCTTAAACACATTTTAGGTGTGCCTGAACAGAATATGGAATACGCTTTCGCAAGAAATTTGTGGTTAGCTGATGTGCAATGGTTTAAACGGCTTGCATCGATTTGGTCCGTCATTCACACAGTTGGAAAGGGTTTCAACAGACGCAGAAGCATATCACTTCCAATCCCCGCTGCAACCGCAACTTAAACTAAAACTGCACATAAACACTATTAAGATAATCACTGTGAACTGCCGTTAAGTTCCCTGCAATGAAAATATAGTGCAGATGGGCCGACCGCAGACATAGTGCCACCCTGTGGAGGGCATGTGTGACAACCGTTTTATTTTGTTTACTTTTAATTTGCCTGTTGCTCTGTTCTTCGCTCTGGGCTCACTTGTCACGCACTCATCCCCTTGCTATCTTAGTAAATGTGGCACAGAATCACCTGTATGAACTCCATAAATGTGTTTGTATTGGTTTAAAATACTTGTATTTTTGTTTTCTCTCTTGCAGGTTTCACATAGATAAGCGCTGTCAGCACCGATGTTCCTGGAAATGTTTGAGTATCGCCTTAATACTAGTAACAGTCGTCCTAAGCGCCATGTTGACCTACTTTGCAGGTGAGTTTCGTGAGAATATCCCGCACCCACGCAGAGCGCCTTGTACGTGCGCGTGTGCGAGCAATTAAAAGTTATGCATTCAGTGACGAATATGAAAATATCTACAAATACGTTTGCCTATACTCGTATTCACAAGCACACCCACATATGCGTAAGTAAACAGTACTTATCTAGTTGTTGGCGTACATTAAGTTTGGAGCGCAAATTTACTCGACCATTTCTTGCTTTCTTTTGTTGTCCGCCATTTATGCTTAGCAGTGGCTATTAAGGCAAATTGAATATTTAAGTCCCACATCCACATGACGGCTCATCAAACACTCACACACACATGCATACAAATACACGTTTATATAACTATAAGTATAATGTGCTTACGCTCTTGCGGATTTGGTACACAAGTCATTAGCCCGAGACAGATTTGCTATAATACATCGGATAATGCGTTGCGGCGTTGCGGTGTTGCGGCGTTGCCGGATAACGAGGTGAGCATAATGGCAGCCATTGTGAAGCCTTTTTCCGCAAGCCTTTGTTACATTAATTAAGCGAAAAGGGATTTAATGACATTTGCAAACACTGAGGCACTCAAATAGACAGACATTACCTCTCGCCTCTATACACACATATGTACATGCACATACATGCATATGTGGATAGATGCTTATGCGCTACGCATCTTCCACCTGAGCCCACACTGTTTACATAACTGTATCTTAGAAATAAACAGTAAATTCTAATGTAAGTGTGCTCCGAAATGTGTGTATGTGTGTGTGACTATACAAACTGATGCCTTTTTAGGCTAATGCAAAGCAAACACTTCATATGAGGTGCCACAACCGTTGTTGCCTCTTCTGTTTAAACAAACTACATTTCCGACGTCACTCCGAGCGCGTGTGTGTGTAAATTAGTCTTTGAATGTGTGGACATTGTCGTCCTTTAAGCCGCTGTGTACTCATTTAACGGAAGGGGGATCCAGTCCGCGAGGGGTGGTTTTGTTTTGATGTTTTCAAGCAATCTCTGTAAGAAAATAGTGTGCTGTCAAGTAAAGGATCCCTTTGCTACTTTCGAAGCCTTATTGAATGGACAATATCTGCAGTGGCATGACTCATAGCATGAATATTTCACGAACAAGACTAAAAGAGGGTTAAGCAAAGATTTATTTACTTATATAATTACTGGAATGCATAAGCGTTAATTATTTATTGATGTAAGGAAGAACCAAAGAAAATGGCTGAGGCAATTCCTTTCCAAGTCTGATGTAACAATCGGCTCAATTCGGAGCACAACCATGCGTATTTTCGAATGTAATATTTTAAGTCCCATCGGTATATTGGATTATTGCTTATGAGCAACCCAGGCTCTTACTCAGTATCTCTGGTTGAGTTCGAATCGAATCTTAGTGTTTCAACACCTCTCCCAGTGTCTTTAAAATACATAGACTTTTCGAAAAAAAAACATTTCAGCGTTTCCTTATTTATTTGTGTAATAAATTTTTTAAAATTGGAACATTTGGTAGACTACACGAAGCCTTTAGATGTATTTCGTTGTTCTAAATAGCCCATCACTATCTTTCTTTCCATAAGTTCTCCCTCTTTGCGTAGACTTTCGTGCGGTCAGAGTTGGACGGAGGGATTTTCCTTCAATCAATGACGACGCGGTCACAAACTGTGAATCACTGCAATGTAAAAAGCACTAAACGTGCCACAGATAAATCTCGGTAGTGGTTGGGTCTGAGGAAGTATAATGGTAGATAATAAATTGAAAGCAGAACTCCAAATAACCAAGCGCGAAAGCTCGGAGCGCTGATGATGAAGGGGAGCCTTGCAGTCGGAAATTTCGATCTTTTCATTTGCAGTCTGACATCGCGCCGGTGGCTGTGCTGTTTGTGGCGGTACATGCCTTATGCGGCAAGTACGTATATGCGTGTAAGCTGGAGGTTTTGGTGGCAGTCTGATCGGCGGGGCGTAAAGCCAATGCAAGCGTAGTGAGTGTGCGTGTAAATGCGCAGGAAGTTTTCCCAAAGTGTTTTTGCCGACTAAAGTTATGTTGTTGTTTCTAACGTTATAGCGTGCTATCCCAGAACCACAAAACATGTGCAGCAGGAATTTGGGGAAACACTTTTCCCTTAGTACTACTGCACCGCGTATTTTGTCTTGACTCGCTCCATACACGTTTATCGGCGAGTATGTGCGCGTTGATTAGTGGGGGTGCATGCCACAGCTAGGTTGTTTAATTTTCTAAAAGCGAAACGCTGGGTGTGGGCGAGTAACTGTTTATTTTTGCTTTGTTTGGAGGGTGTTTTGGTGGGGATCTCAGAGCTTTCGTTTTTTCCGAAATGGTTTTACAAACTTTCATTCGGTGCGTTTGGCTATTAGCGCACCATGCAGAAACTCAGATTTAAATCAGTTGCCGTTAGAGTCAGTTGCATTTACATGTCTCCATTTCATTGGAACTTTTGTGCTTTTAGTTGGGTTGGAAATTCTACAATTTAAGCGTTGTTTTCATTTTGCGCAAATAAAGTACGAAAAGTTATTAAAACTATTAAAGTAAGCCCTAAATTCTACTTTTCTCTTTATGGAAACACGTGTTGCTTTTAAGAGCTATTCGTAAAAATTTTAAACCTATTACTCTTCACTCAGTCACTCTGGCTGTTCTACGTTATCCTGCTTCAACTCAGCATCATCCAGAGACTTGTCCCAACCCGATTACATCTCAGCGACGCTGTTGTTGTGGAGAGGTGCTAACTTTTAATTTTCGCTTCACTCCTTTTCTGCTTAAATCGCTTATTGCGCTGTTTGTTTGTTATTTCCGTAACTTCGGCGCCGGCGCTTACGGCGGGCGAATAAAATTGTCCTGCGCTAATAAAATTACTTCGTCATAAATCACATTACCCACATAATTTGTACGAAATTCACGCACAACTTTTGGTCAGAGCCTTCGCTTTAGCTTTCCTCTCGCATTGTGGCACAATGTAGCCGCCATCTTCGTGAGGCCATGTTTGTTTGTTGTCGTCCCAAAGTGCTGAGCCATTATCCAAATAACTTTTACGCAAACGCTTCTTGAAAAGTTTCCCTCTAAAGTACAAATGTAGCACCTGCCCATGGGGGCGACGGAAAATGGCAGGGAGCGCGGCCCGAGCCGCTCTACTAATCGCCAGCTCAATGTTAACCGCCTTGAGATGCTGTTTCGTACTCCGGATGTAGCCAAGTTACGTTTGTTTTTGCTCTTCAATTTGGTGTTGCGAGCAGCGAAGAGCGAAGGATGGTGCGGCAACATTATAAACAGTTGTAAAAAGGGTTGCCGCCATCTGGTGCGTTTTGAAAGGCTCTCGTCTGACATTCACAGTTACTTTTACTGGTCGCTGATTGTTGTTACTGCCACTGTTATTGTTGTTGTCACTGTTTTATGTGTCATGAAAATGCGGTTGATGTGCGCACGACCACAACGATGGCATAAACACCGTAATTAGTTGAAATGAGGCGCCAGCAGGTGGCCCGTCGTCCGCGTTCCGTGCCACCGAGGTGTAGAGGAGCGCAAGCGAAATAGGTCGTGTATGTGCTTTTTCATTCGAACGCCACACACATTCTTATTCCAAATATAAATACTGAAGCTGAAGGGCTGCGAATGTAAAAATAAGACTTTCTTCTGAACTGGGAGCAAAGGCGATTTTACAGCTACTAACGGTAAATAATTCGCAATACCTACTAGAGAATTTGTATTATTTGAAGAGGAATGCGCCGAGGCTGAGGCGTACCAAGTGGGAGGTAAACACATGTGCGCCGGCGAAAATGCTTCCGAAGCCAAAAAGTTTTTGACTCAATATTGATATATGTATGTGTGTATGAAGGGATGCGGTGTCGCCTATTCGTCCAGTGGCACAGTTATGCTTCCGTTCTGTTTTGTTGCTTTGCTTGTTCGTTTCTTGCTTGTATTTGTTGTGGCGTTTGAAAATATTGAAGTCAGCAAGTTTTAAAGAAAACTCCCCGAAGACATTGTGATACACCCCACCCGCTTCTAAGTTCACGCTGTACCCTTACACCTTTTAGGCTGGGGGTTTCTCACCCCCTCTTCTCCATTTATCGAAATAAAGATAAATTGCGAAATTTTATAGTCAAAGTTTTGAATTCAACTGCCACCGTTTGCTGCTGTCTATTTCCTTGCATTTGTTGCTGTATTTATTGTGCTAATAAAAATTATGTACAAGCTCATATATGCATCTCTCATTTGCATAACGGCTGGCAATACCAAAACCTCCGCCTTTGCTTCGTCCATCAGCGACCCGAGCAAACAGTTCAGAGTGTACTGATTTTGTTTTTGTTGTCGGTGCTAAAATTATGCCACACAGAGCCAGTGGCTACTTAGTTTTCGTACCCAGTTGTAAATTTATTACCAGGGTGACAGTTACGTTGACATTTAGTGCCCGTTTCCCCACCACAGTGGCGAGGAGTCGGTGCGGGGCGTTCGCTTATTTTCGGCACGCTTTGTCGACCGAAGCCGTTTGCTAATTTATGTGTCGACTGTGAGTAATAAGAGCTTACCACCTTGCTCGCCTTCGCCTTCTCTGTTTACTTGCTTAACGGAATTATTTTCATTACTTCGATTGCTTAACAAATATGTGTAATGGCATTCAATGCACTTTGTAATCTCTGAAATTTCAAGTCTGGCATCTTTTTATATGGCTCAAATTAAACCAGGAAAATATGCTTATGATTATGAGCTCTCCATACACTGAAAATGAAAGTTAATAGATACAATTTTTTAGCTTACAGAAATCCTTGTTGCATGCAACGTAAAGTACTTACCATACATATGATAGATATGTAGAAATGGCAATTAATATATTGCAGAATCGTCCTCTCATACCTAATTATATTTTCCAAGGTCATTGCATGTAAATATGAACACAAATAGCCCAATATACGAGTATAGTTTTAATCGAAAAATATGTAACATTTCCGACGGCAAATCAATTCCTTTTCTACTCCTTAATGATGCCATATATATATATAATACATACATACATAAATACACACACACACACAAATTATTTAAATAAATGTTTCAAAATATTTTTTAACTTATAAGTCAGTATAAATTAATTTAAAATAAAAAAATCACATAAGTAGCATGTTATTCATTCTCTGGTTCCCTCACCAAAATCCCCTTTTACCGATTCTTTTCTGCTAAAATTGAAATAAAGTGAATATTTCATGAGGCAAATTTCCTCGTCGTGAGGTAGTTCCCCCGTTGAAATTATTCAAATGTGTACTGTCGAACCTGCACCTTTTCAATGCTTTACTTTCTCTGCACTCACGCTGTGCGATTTTTCCATACTAGTTTTAGTGTCGTCCCTGTTAATATCCTTTAATTAATTGGTTGGAATGGAAATTTTACTCAGTTGCAAAAGTCCCATGTGAAAGCGGGCTTTTGTATTTCTCCAGATATTTCATACTTTTCTGTACTTCACACTAATGCTGAAGTCAAGTTGATGGTGTTCTAAAAGACTTCTCCAGAAAGATTCTTTAAGTCCAAAACCAGAAGCCTTAGCAAATTCGGGTTTACTTATTGCATCACGAACAAGTGCACTAGACGAAGTTGCATTAGTAGAGCTTTCGTTAGAAAGGTACTCAATTCCCATATGAGTGAAGGTTATGCAAAAATCCTCCAGTCACAGTTTAGAAGATGGCGTAAGGATATTTTGCAAGGAGATAAAGAGGATGATATTTAAATTCTACTATAAATTCGAATATGTGTTCTGATGAGCTCTTTGATGCGAATTTATTTTTCATAATATAAGCTAATTAAGCGAATTTAGCTTCGACACATAATTAACCACAAATCCGTCAGCCTTGTAACCGCACTCCACTTGTTACATTATGGTATCCTTACCACGTTTTTACTAATTCGCCTAATTATGCAGATTCGCTTGTTCGCCATACTGGCACCGCAAAATCAATACATTTGACGTAAGCGAATTGCATATTCGAAGTAACCATTTCATCTCACACCCCTCTTATCTGTTTGCCTGGTGTCGACCATCAATTCCTGTAATTGACTGCGAATTCGGGTCACTTTCAGCCGCATTGCATCCAATAGCTTATTGGACGCCGTCCGCCGCCATATTGCCAATCATCCGACCCACACACCGATCTGCACCAGCTGGATGAGTACGTCGCGCGTTCGGAGTTATGAAACCGAGCGTGAAGTGTTGCCGGCCAAGCAGCACGGAATGCTGGTGTCCTTTGCAATTTCCCATTGCTTTAAAGAGCTGCAGTCGAAACAGCAAGCTTAACTAGAAAGCAGCGCTATAATAACATATCGGGCCGTTACACGATGTGGCAGCAACAAATAGTCAGCAGCTTTAAGTGTTGTTGGAAAAGTCCGCATGCAAATGTGCTGTACTGACAGCAACAACGACAGCAGCTATGATGTCGGCAGCTGTAAGCGACGCGACGGAGGGTTCTCTTTATAGACAAAGAGCAGTTGGGCCGCACATAATCAGCCATTTGCATCCGCATTCGGGAAGCATGTCAATAAAGTCCTGAACAACTTCCCCCACCTCGCACATTCGCACTTCGGTAGAAACTTTGCAAACAGATTTTGCTATTGTTTCCGCTGCTGTTGCTGTTGCTGCAGTTGCCTGTCATTGGTTGGAAGGATGCGCGCCGCATTGCAGTGGCTATCGGAAATGGGTTAATCGATTTTTAAGAGGATCGCTACTTGCAATCTCATTCGACACGCTGCGCTTCGCCTCGTATTTTATTCGGTTTTATTTCTGGCTCATAGATATTGACGTTGTTGCTTTTTGTGTTGTTCTTCTTTCCTGTTTCATCATACTGTTTGAGTGTTATATGGCATTTCGTGCTTAAAGACTCCGCAATTACAAGTCTTGCTTGTTGGTTGGTGCGGGTGAGATGTGTTATAAAAAAACTACAGATGTTCCAATGTCCTTGTAGATGGACTGCGGTGGAAAGTGCAGCGAAGAGTGGCCTGAAATATAGGTTAACTACTGCAAATCGTTATAGCAAATATATTTTTTTTCAAATCACATCTCTACTGGCAAAATGATTGAGTTGTTGGCTGAAGGGTAATGAGTCTTTTCTACTTTGTTTTGGGTTTATTATAGAGACTCTAGGAAAGTTATGATGACCAGAATGGTTCCCCATTAAAACAAAATGGAATAAGCAAATGAAAAATTCGTCATGTGGCTCAGTTTTCAAAGTCGTCTGAGAAATAGAACCTGGGGCAAACAAAGTCGTGAATTTAAAGTAAAATATGGAAAGATTTATCACAGGGAAAAGGTGCGGACTTAGACTTCACATCGATGTAAAGATGCCTGTATGGATCACTTTGGGAAATAAGCCAAATTTCCTTAGGCTTTCACACCTGACTTCTACACACGGGGCAGACGGTCAGCTTTTGTAATTGCTTTGCTGTGTATGAAATTAGGCGGAGAAGCATTTAAATATTTGCAACAGATTTGGTGCGTCAGCACTCTCTTTAACTATCTATATGCACGTATGTTGGTTCACATCCTTTCGGCATCTATCCCGCTTTTGATTTTTTCTTGTCAACGACAATTCACTAGCCGAGCGCCTTGAGGTCCGGAGTAGGGCGAGGGGTATGCAAATTAAATTGTTCGCAGTCAGCTCGTTGCGAATCTCCAGCCAGTGTCACCAAAGCAAGATCCCACACCACTCCACGGGGCATTGTTATTACAGCCGCAGAGTGGGGTGGCGACACGATGCGGTAACAGAGTGCAACGAAGCATGAACCGCGTTAATTCGTCTTTTGTTGCAAGTACCACACATTTCGCTTAATGCCCCCGCTCACACAAGCTCGCTTTCTTTTAAATGGCAGACGTGTGACGCCGGCGGGGATAGCGATAACAACAGTGGCGGCGACAACAACAACAGCAACAATGGCAAAGCAAAGCAAAATGGCAACAGTGTCAAAGCGCAAAGCATGAGTGAAGCGTAGGACGGTCGTCGGGGTGGACTATAAGGAACCACCGAGATAGAAGAGTGCATTTGAAATGTAAGCGGGTAGAGACAGAAATTGAAGCTACAATTTAAATCATCGAGCGGAAGCGGAGATGCGCGGGCAAAAGAACGTAGGGCAGGAGTTGCGGACACTGAGGCAGCACTGACATTTATATAATAAAAGGATAAGCAGAAAAGTGTATGTGCCTTCTGGCGATGGGCGGTGGGTCAGGAGCGAGCCGCCGGATGCTCGGGGTATAATAACTGAAGGTTACTTCTGAATTCATTTGCATGAGATTGTTAGCTCGTTGCGCTATTGTTGTTATATTTTGTAGCTGGTGCAAACGTTTCGCACTCTATGCATATTCTTTGAAGTTTGCGGTTGCTATTTTTCCAGTATTTTTGCAGCCATTCCTCTTTTGATGCGCTTCGCTCTTGGCCAAAAGCCACATGGCATTTGTCTGCAACAGCAGTGGCAACTTAGCAACAAACAAACCAGCATTGAGTGTGCGCACGTGTGTATTCTAGATCTACATAGATAATAGAAAAATGGGAAAATTTGAATGAGAAACATAGGAATGTTTTTGGCATTCCAACACAATGAAAGCGACGTTGCGAGCCTGCGCCCCATCAGAGTGCTTTGGTTGCAAATGAAGTGACAGTAGGCAGTAGGCAGGCATGACAGATGCACCTCCACAAAAAGCAAAAGAAAAAAACTAAAGCACAGCCGCTTATAATCATTTTGGGAGTGAGCTAGCGCCCGAAAGTAGGCAAAGCTTTAGGAAGAACTCGTTTCATTTCATTTCATCTCGTTTCGTTTCAGTAGCTGCTTTCTAACGCCTGCTTTTGCGGAGTCATACATGTTTCCATGTGGCGTATTCTGCATGAAATAAGTGTTAAAATTGCATTGGGAATTAGAGTGGAAACGACATTACACAGTTGTCATGTTTGCCTACAGTGTGCAGTACATTTAGGCTGACGGAATAATTTGGAAATTTCCATTTATTTGGAAGCTCACAATGGCACCAAAGCACTACCAACCATGTGTGTGTGTGTACATGCACACATATCCATATACATATACATACATACATACAATATAAAAAAGGCCATCAGCTGGCACTGGTCTGGTTGCTCAACACTGCTTGGGCAGCATATATGTAGGGGCTCCCATACGCCCGCTCGATGCATCACATACACCCACAAATGGAATTTCACACACACTGACTGAGGGAACTAGTGCGATATTCAAGTGAAGTGGTAGTGTTTTAGGTGCGGTCCTGGGGTATTTCTTTGAATCCCTATTTTTCCACACCAAATAAGTTCAGTTGCTTCCCGGTGAATTTCGTAAACCGAATCTATCCAAAAGGACACAAAATATATAAAGAAAGATAAGTACAACTTGTATTTTTAAATAAAAATCCATTTGCACTTACCTGCATATAGTTGCAATTTTTGCTGAAAAATTTGTTATATTTCCCCTGAACAGCAATCCAAACAAAACGTGTTCTTGATTTGTTCTACCGTTTTGTTTTGATCGCTCAGCTGTTCTCCTGTTTGTTTCTCCTCTTTCGTATTCCCTTTGAATTTGGCATTGCCAACCACAAAAATATACGCAAGGTTTTTAGTGGCACTGACTGAACGTACATACTGTCAAGAGTTTCCAACTATTTTTCTCAGTGAGGTATGGCCTCTGAGAACAGTAGTGGGAACACTCCAGAGAATCCATTTAGAAGGAATTCAAAAATTATGAGAACTCCTCCTAATGGAAAGAATGAGTTATCCACCGCTGCTGGATCAACAAAAGAATGCGAAAATGCCATCCATACAATTAGAGGTGGCACACTCTCTGAGGAACTACCAAGTAGTGGAGCTACCCGAATTTTTAACCAGTTGGGTAGTAAAATAAAAGAACTGGAGAGCATGATGGCGGGCCAAAGGCATATAAACCAGGCAATGCGCGACCTAGTTAGCAGCATAGTAACACTACATGCGAAGGCTGAGAAAGGGGGGAACCCACCCAAAAGAATTATGGTAGGGAAAGCATCTCAGGTATCCCCTATGGGTAAAGATGTAAATACCCAGAAAAGAATGCGTGAGGCTTTAGGCTTTTTACCACCCACAAAAAAGCCGAAAAATACAAATAAAGCGGCGCAACCCACCAGCAACGAGGCTGCGGAATTAATTCCCAGAGAAACCACGATTATACCTGGCGGAGGCGAAACATGGGTGGACGTCGTTAAGAAGAGAAGACCGATCGAAAAGAAAATCAGATCGAGGCCAGACGCCATCATACTTACCAAAAAGGATGGTGTATCATACGCTGAAATTCTCCGCAAAATAAAAAGTGACAGCGGATTAGAAGAATTGGGTTCAAGTGTCACATACATTAGAAAAACCTTGAAAGGAGACTTGCTCTTAGAATTAAAGAGTAAAGCAGAAAAGAGAGCAGACTCATTCCAAAGCGCTTTAGAGGGAGTGGTCGGGGAAATGGCCGTGATACAGCCCAAAACTCACAACGTCTCGATTATGTGCAAGGATTTGGATGAGGTAACTACACCCGAAGAGATATGCGAGGCACTACAAAAGGAGTGCGGAATACAAAATTTGGGGAAAATTAATATTAAAAGTATGCGAAAGACCCGAAGCGGAACCCAAATAGCTATCATATGCCTGCGCGCGCAGGATGCCAAGACTGCGCTTAAAGTAGGCAAAATTAAAGTAGGGTGGTCCGTCTGCCGCCTCCGGGAATACTCCCCTACTCCCTGTTGCTATAGGTGCTTTCACCTAGGGCACATGGCACGCAAATGCTGCAACCCAATAGACAGATCGTCTCTATGCACACGTTGTGGAGCCGGTGGACATGTAGCGAAGTCATGCACCAATGATCCTAGTTGCATGTTTCGCAAAGGAGCACACACAGTTTTGAGTACGACTTGCCCCAAGTACCTGGAAATGTTAAAGGCGTTAGGGAAATGAGGATATTACAGCTGAATTTAAACCATTGCGCTACAGCACAAGATCTGCTCGAACAGACAGTATTTGAAAATAACATTGATGTCGCCTTACTTAGCGAGCAATACTCCCAGCGTTCGGAAAGCACATGGGCCACAGACATATCCGGCAAGGCTGCAATATGGTCTTGTAAAGGTCAACCTTTTATATCTTGTTCCAAAGATCATAACTGTTACACATGGGCAAATATACGTGGCATATACTTTGTTAGCTGCTATGCTCCTCCCAGCATCTCAATCAAAGACTTCGAAGACTTCCTCCTGGAGCTTGCTCTAGAAACCAGAGGCAAATCGCCAGTCATAATCGCAGGCGACTTCAATGCGTGGTCAACTGCTTGGGGTAGCAGGCACACAAACCATCGTGGTCGTTTGCTACTGGAATTCCTAAGTCAAACGAACCTTACTATAATGAACAGCGGAACGCAAAACACCTTTCAAAAAGGAAACAAAGGCTCCATAATCGATCTCATGTTTGCAAACGATGCTCTAAGCAGGCATATTAAGTGGACGGTGTCGGATATATTCACAAATAGTGACCACATGGCTATTATTGCTGATGTTTCGTTTTCCGGAGAGACGGAACCCCGCAGCAAGGGCAGCTGCCAAAAACGAAGCTGGAAACAAAAGGAGTTTGATGCCGACCTTTTTGAGATAGTCTGGAGCTCTGCAAAAACACCAGGCGGGGACGCCACCGACTTGGTGTCCGCAGTGCGGAAAGAACTGGTCACAGCATGCGACGCAACTATGCGCAGAACAGTACACCACAACAAACGAAAGCCCGTCTATTGGTGGAATGAAGAAATAGCAACGCTCAGAAAGCTCTGTAATGCAGCTAGACGCCGTCTACAGCGTAACCAAGGCGGGGGAAATTCAAACGCTCTCCCAGTGGAGGTTGTTGTTTCATTGCTATTTGTCTCCGCTGTCTAATGGGTTGGATGTGCATGGGTTGTATGCAATGCAGCAATGCATTTGGTTTCGTTCGGGAGCGAGCTCATGTTGATTATTTCCTTGCGGTCCTTGGGAACTTCCCAAAGAAAAACCGCAAAAGAATGCAATTTTAGCAACTTCCAATGCCAAACGGCTGAAGCTGTTGAATTCCTTGTCGGCACTTCGGCGCACTGCCCCGCTCCGAAGCCGTCTTTTATTAAGAGTCCCGTTCCGCAATCGCTTGTGGACGGCAGGTAGTAAACAATGGCACTGCAATTGTGTGTGGCATGCCGCACAAAAGTCCGCACGGCCTGAAAGAATTCATCTACATGTGTGTAGGCGTTTGAATATGGCTTGGTGTGAGTGATTACGTGTGTGCGTGAGTGAGTCAGTGCAATATCCGATGCTTTATTCGATTTTGTGCCGCAAAATCTCTTTTGTGGCAAGATAAACTTAAAGGGACTCATATCCTTTAATCAATAAGTCATTGTCAAGCCGGAGTTGCCACCTTCGCAAAATAGTTGCTTACTTACGCATACATTAAGTGGGCAAATGGCCAACACTTCAGCTGCACCATTACAACGGGTTCTCAGTTTGTGCTGAAGTGTTTGCAACAAATAGTCGCAGGCGTTTGCCACTCTTTCTGCGTTGCAATTTATATTCAATTAAAACTTTACCGTTTGTCGCAAACAACAACTCGCGCCTTCGCAACGAAGACGGGCGACGCTCGCGACGACCGGCTTATCGCGCTGTGACGTGACTGTTGCGCAACGTCTATCCGCACCCTCAGGGAGAACAACGACAAAATTACAGTTGCTTAATTAGAAGTGAAGCGAAAGCAACTCGAGCGGCTGTCGTGAAGGTTGCAGCACGAAAACTCAGACAACTGCAAATCGCATGAGGCGTTTCGTGGCAAGGGGGATTACAGCTTTCGTCGCGCTTATTCCGCTAGTCCACCGCGTCATGCAGGTGCTTGCGGGATCTCTCAATTGGAATCTGTATTGTGTGGTAGTTGCTGACATCTGTCGTTCGACAAATGAATGCTAAGTGAAAATGTAATTGGAATTAGATTCTGAAATAAAAATAACTGAAATTAACATAACTGTTGAATGCAACAACCAGTAGATATTAGTGGTTGTCCCTGGTGGTTTCATTCGAGAATTCCTTTTTAAACGCGAATTCTACACATTCTCAGCCATTGTTTTGAAGCACATTCCATTAAAGAGCCCCTAGTGCAAATCAGCTGCTCAAGTGGCATCCTACTCTTTTCTAAATATTTTACTTAAGCTCCAGCTCACAATAACGCGTTGGTGGACCGGCATATATATAAATGAGGAATTTAATTTAGCGCGATTTCTCTAGTGTGCGTTGCGAAATGATGCGAATGAAACTAATTTCGGCTGCCCTTTGAGCGGAGTGAAGCATGTTGGATGTGCAGAGTAGTGCAGTTGTGGCGGATGGTCCGCACTTTCTATTTGCCTTGCAAATACTTCATCGGAGAAAGTTGTTTCCCTATTAAATTCCGAGCGGGAAGATGAATATTTTTATAGCTGATGCAGCGCCTTGAATTATGCTATAGATTTTCGTTCATCGCATTTGCATATGTTTGCCGGAACGGACGGAAGGATGTCCACGCCCGGCATGGCAAAGATAAGTACCAAATTCAGCTAAGATTCTGTTTCTCAAGGCAGCTTGCCGGTTGCTAGTGTGTACCAACCTCCTGCGCGTTTCCAAGCGCTTGTCAGAGATTTATGAGGCATCAACGGCTACATTAGTGCTGCATAAATGTTTTTCCGGATTATTGCATTGAAAGTTTGTTGCCGCGAGACGATCGAAGTGCGGCTAATTGAATGCTCAAGTTCGGCGGGTAGAAGCCGTTCCAGCAACTACTTGGTGAGTCGAAGCGGAGCCCACTACTGCCATAGCTATGCGGCCGGTTTACTTCAGGGCAAGGGATGAGTGCAACTAAAATACTTTCCGGACTACGCGCCTCGAATTCCTTCCTGCTAAGCATTTGTCTTTCATTGTTTCGCTTCTTTTCATATAAATTGTCTTCGTGTAGCCGGGTTATTTAATGTGAGCTCGCACATATCCCGGAAGTATGGCCCCTGTCCGTGATGCTTATTTCGCAACGATATATAAATGCTTGTATGTGTGCCTCAATATATCGATTGCCATGATGCTACATCTAATAATACCAACAGCGAGTGCCATTTCTTGTGGGCTCACCGAATGCAATTAATTTCGACGCAGACGACATACCAAGCAACACCAGCAAAAATGAGAGTCAGCAGTTGGCCCCCAGTCGGGCGATCGAGGTGCGGTATGGGCGCAACAATTATTTAAAGTTTGCGTGAGCCAGAGCAAACCGCAATTACAACATTGCCACATGCGCATTCACGTCGACACTTCCACACCCACATACACGTAAGCAACATTGCCGCAAATGCAGACGAGCGTGTGTGCAGGTGGCTGGCACGCGGACAAACTTTTGCAATTGCGAATTTCGCAAGACATTTTCCATTTTCCAATCATTTAAATTATGGCAAACATTAGTCGCCTGTGGATATGTGTGTGTGTGTTCGAGCAAATGACTTCTGCCGAAGGCAGCAAACAGGCAACTCAGCTTTGTTGGATGGTAGCATGGACCCAGCACGACACTGTGAAAAATACCTCGGCTAATTGGGTGGAGTTGTTGTAACTGCAAATTACCGAAGCATGTTCTTTCATTTCACATCAAACCAGTTGTAATATTAAATTATCCTAAAATTCTTATATTGTGGACGCTCTGCTCTGTTTTCCCGTGTATCTGTCGAATCACACACTGCAGTGCCATCGGTAAGCGTCGCCTACTTGCAGGCACCATAACCAGGTTTTCACTCGGTGTGCAAGCCATACGGGAAGTCTTGCGTTCAAACGTCGAGTCAACCACGGCCGATGACGCGAGTGTATGTGTGTCCCCTTGTGTGTGTTTATGGGTACTTGCATTCTTACCGTGTTGGCTTCGTGGCAAGAAATTCATGTCTCTTCGATAAATTATTCTCTCGGCTCTTAATTTAACTGGTGCTTTGCCGAAGGGGGCGACCTGCTTCGCCCTAGCACAGTCTTTTGGGGCACTTATTTTGCGAAGAGCAATTAAGAAAATGATTCATAAATTTATTTAAACTTCGTCCTTGTGCAGCGAGACTTCACTTCTTTCGAAAGTGCTTGCGTGAGGTAAACATATATGTATTTATATCATTACCTTTATATGTATGGTAAATAGACATGCTGGGCGTGTGTGGTCTTTCAAAGCGTAGACGAGGCTATGAAGAAGCTTGCTTTCCGAGTATTGCCGGAAGAAAATAGTTTCGGTTCACATATATTGGAATATTAGGCAATATGGTGTTGTAATGGTGTCTCCTTAGAAGAAATCTATGCACTTATACTTGTATTTAAACAACAAGAAAGCATGCTAAAATTCGATTAACATCTTTTCATCGGAGATAAAGCAAAGCTCAAAACATATATTTTTTATAAGTGTGTTAGTCCCACCTTTGCATTGTAGTAAATTCATATTCTGCAAGTCAATTCCATTTTAATCTTTGTATGTTACTCATTTGTTTATTTGAGCTCGATTTGAGCGCGTGCCGTTAAATACTTGCCTCACAGTGTTCACGCTTTTGGACTTTAACGCCGCCAAAAGGTTCGATCTTTGCGGAGCGATCACATTTCCATTCCCCTCTCTCCATAAATAACCGGAATGACTGTCACCTCTAGCAACGGAACTTAGCTCAATGAAGAGCGATTGAATTGCCAAGAATAAAAAAGCCGACAATGTTAAATGCTAGCCCCACAACGATATAGCCCAATCCTGCCTTTCTCTGGGCTTTGGGGGTGTTTGTCCTTGTAACGCGCATATTCTCTATTATCTGAAACCTAAACAAAGTTTACGACGTTGTTTAGTAGTTTTGAAGTAGTTTTCAATAAAAATGTCAGAGGAAACTGTGAAATATCCGCTTTGGGTTCGACCGTGTACTTGGTGTGGGTGTTGTTGTGTGCTCATTTTTCATATCCTGGTGAGGCAACGGGTCGTACGCGCAATTTATGAGCAAAATACGCGAAAGTTTGAACGAAAAGCGATAAAATACTTAAATAACAAAACATTTTAAGGATACGAAAACAAAAAGCGCGAATGCAGCAGCGGCAAACTCCAAAGTATTCGAAGCTGCAGTTGGCCGGATTAAAGTTTAAGTATTCGCAATCTAAAGTTGCATATCGTTGTCGAGTTTGCCGGCGAATCCGGCAGCAGCCGGAAGCGATAAAACGCCCAGTAACTCAGCCAACTCCTTTCCACTGCTGCGTTGAGGTTCAACTCCATTTCCACTTCACCGCTGTGTGCGTGAGGTGTGAGCGTGCGGCAGGATTATTTGCCTTTGGAGGATTTGAATGCAAGCTGTCTATTGCCACTTTCCATTTTCAGCGGGCCATACGCCGGCGGCAACAAACAAATTATGCCTTTTTAAACTTTCTGACACCTAACTCCGACAGCGACCGCTCAAATGTACCGAGCTTACTTCCCTCTCGCGCATTTGCACATTTTGGTTTCGTTTCTTTCCTTTTTCACGCAAAATCAACAAACTTTAGTTGCGGCAGTTAAATGCGGCGCCAAAGACCGACAGAGCTAATAAGTAGGATCATTTATTGTAATTATATTTCCACTTTGGTTGTAACTTCCACCACGTGCCGCTGTCTACACACATACAAGGTGACTTCGGTTTCCGCGATCACTGCGAAGCGCGTCACACAAGTTTCACGCCAGCATGTCTTTCTTCGCCACACTCACGGTACTTGCAAATAGTAGCTTTGCTGTTCAGCCACTGTTTAAATGGCATAATTTCTTTCTCTGGTATGGTCCAAAAGTGCATTAGACATTGCACTCCCCAAGAAGCCGGCCAACGAGCTGCGTCTTCTGTGGAGACTCATTACTTTTGGATTTTCTGTGGAGAACGTTGATAGCACTTACGAAATGTAATATCGTAAAGCCTTTGTATTTCTCGGCTGCTACACTTAAGGCTCCACAGGGAGAAATATATTTCTCACGGTTAATTGAAAACTTTTTGGAAGTTGCATGAAATATATATGCCACATTTTTCTCTGAAATCACGTTTAAAAAATAATCAGTTACAAAATATTTAATTCCACGTATCTAATTCTGTCCGTAAGGACTACTTGAGTGACTCATACCTTTGGTTTAATACCCACTTCTGCCGTTCACATCCTTCAGAGGTCCTTTGCCGTCGCAACTACTCACCGGCAAAATAAATTTAATAAAAAATTTCAAATAAATCTAACAATAAATAAATATTTGTTTAAGCCTCTTCAAGCAGGACTAGACTGCTCGTCAATGCCTTGCCTTCAGCCTTCCCTATTGTCACTCCTTGTACCTTTAAGGGGAGCAGTAAGAGTAGAGGAAAAGTGTTAGACAGAGGTAAGCACAGCAGAGTTGGGAGGGTAGGGGAACGAAGCAGAGGAAATCATGAAGTGTGTGCTTGTTTACACACACACACACCTATATAGTTCCCACACTTCAATGGAAGACTTGGCATTTTTTGTGGTTGCTTTGTAGCCGTCGTTGTTGTATTTGTTTTCGCACAATATTTGTTTTGTGTTGCCTGCCTGTGTCCGCCTGCAGTTTACCTTCGCACAGACAAGCAAATAAGGGTACGAAAACATGCAACTGGAAGTTCTTTTATTAGTTGTTGTGGCAGTGAGCTTTTCCATTGCCCCACTCCAGCCATCGCCTCACTGTTTGTATTTGTGCGCGTTCGAGCGTTTTAGTTTATTTACCGCCTTTGAGCAACTTTTTCTGCTGTCGCTTCTAGATGCGGGCAGCTAGAGAGCAGTGGAGTTTTTTAGTTTCGAGGTGTTACAATAACACAAAAACTGAAGAAAATAATTATATATATGTATGTGTGCACTTACCTACCACGTCGACCCGCATTCCGTTCATGTGCACTCAAGCTGCCACGCACCGTTGTTTACTTGTTTTTACTTTCGGCTGGCTTCTTAGTTTCCGACTGGAGCGGTGACAGGACGAAAAAAGTAACCCTACCAGGTAAGAGGCTACAAAAGTGCTGCGCATTAAACAATGTCTCAACCGAGTGTGAATCTCTCTTATAAAAATAATCATAAAAATGACAAGCAAAACATAAAATTTCATTTGGCTCCATTTCCGAACGCATTAATGTGTAGGTTAGGTGGGCGAAGCGGGCATCCACATTAGCATGGAGTGTTTGAGGAGGGTATTTCGCAGAAAGAGCCGCTGTTATCGCTGTTGGAATCGCCTAAATTGATTTTCGAAATGCAAAGCAGCATTAGAGGGAACACGAGCGCCGAAGAAGTTGAACAGCCAGAAGGTTATAAAAACAAATGTTTTGAAATTGCTTGCACTCAGCAGAAACACACAAGCGTGTCCATAAAAGGTTATGCCAAGGTAGAGCGATACTGGAACATTAGCTTCTCGATAAAAAGTAAAATCTCCCATAAATGCAGTGACAATGTTGCAATGACATAGTGAATGTAATAATACAAGTAGTGGAAGGAAGAGAGCAGATCCATTTAGCGAAGGTAAATCGCAGTTCTACAGAAAATGTAGAAGTTGGAAACTTTCAAGCTGTTTTGGTGAAAATCCGATAATTTAAAAACCGCCAATTAGAAGCTTTCAAGAGAGCAGTGCACTATTCTCTACAACTTGGATTGTTTGACACTTTTATTAATTTCAAGTATATTTGAGTAAAAATAACGCAGATTGTTCATAGAACTATGACTATGGTCTGCATGTGCTTTTGGCACTATAGCTTCTTCAGGAGACTACGTGCAGCGATATTTTTGAAATATTCTGGCATTATAGATTGATAGATTGAACAAAAAACCTACAAATATTGTAGACATGTCAAAGAACATATATACTAAGTTAATTATATATTCTTGTATTTGTATGCGAGTGTTTATGCGTTGGTGTTTGTTTGATAAAGTGTAATGGATAATAACAGATTATGAGGTCATCCATCATTCACTTAAAATTTCAATTAATCACACGCCTACCTGCATATATACATACACCCATGCGATGTGTTGGCAAAAAAGCCATTAAGCTTCGCATCGTGTTCAGCGCCAAAGCACGAGATATGAATGTCGGTAAATACCGCTATTGTTGATAAACTAATAAAAAGCTTCCTCGCCGCATTTGCAATATAATTAGCATAATTATTAAATTATTTGTTGTTAGTGATTGCATGCAAGCGTATGCGGCATCATGTGCAACACCCAACTGGAAATTGCCTCCTTTGCCATTGAACCTCATAGGCCGCCGATCAACACAGACTACCTGTATGTGTCTGCCACTCGCGTTACCAAGCGTCAAAGGTGAAAGTGTCAAATTCTCATTACTCTCATTTATTTATTACTAATGACCGATTCCCCTTCATCTCCGCCCCTCGTTCAAATTCGATTTTCTATGCAGTGCTGTGTTGTTTGGTCTATGTTTGTGTCTGTGAATGTGCATATGTGGTGGTGAGAGTATGTTAATAATCTGATTCTGTGCCGTTATGTTGCGAAACGTTTAAATTACGCTGCGAAATCGCTTTTGATGAATTTTAAATGCATTTAGCTGGGCGTCGGTATCCCATGGGTCAAAATGCATGCAGTCGTTCTAAAAGCGCTGACATCAACAAACACTTGACATTTCGGCTGAAGTGTCATTTCACTTGTGAGCACATAATTTCATAATTTGCGCGTGTTTGTGTTAAAGCCGCGATAAATATTGGAAATTGACATCACTAAATTAATGAGTGGCTGTCATTAAATTTCGCTTCTAATGAGTTTGGCCAAACAGTGTGTGCCGAAAGCGCTGTGATGGCACACTCTGCGGCGGCGGAAGGGAAAGGACTCTGCAATGAGTTCCATATTTAACCACAAATTCTTTTGATGTGCTCAAGAAAGTTTATCCTTTCACTTCAGTGAGCGCTTTTTATCAACGCTCGTGCCAGCCGCACTCAGAAAGAGGCAATGGCAGATATTTTCGGTCAATGACGATAATTCATCAACTACCGCTGCCTTTACGGTGGGGAATAAGAATGAGTTAAGCCATATGTATAAAAATAGGTCAATAGACCAGCCCCAACTGCGCGCCTTGTAATTGAACACCCATCGTTAAGAAATTAAAAGCACTGAACCATTAAGCTAACAAGTTTCCAAGTAAAGTGAGGACTGTTTAACCCGAAACGACACAACAGTGGCGTGCGGAAATACCTCTGACAAGGGATTCGACGACCCCTCGTGTCCTGGAATGTTTGTAGTTCAGTGCGATTCAGCAATACCGTTAACCCCATGAGATGTAACCACCATGATTTCATTTCTGCGCCTAAAGGTATAATACTTAATAAAATGCCATCAAAGCCTAGCTGGCATGTAGCATAAAGGCTGCAAGAGCTTGTACTGCGTTGTAGACAATTGTATTTGGTATAGCTTTTTCTGTCATGTGGGCAGACGCACATACATGTGTGGTTTTGCCGATATTGCTGTCATTGTTTCTGTGTGCCATTGTAATGGTTATATTGGTATTGCTATTGGGCTGTCAATTAAAATTGATTATATTTAGTGGTTTGCATTGGGTTTTGTTTACAGGCGTTGCTTATTTAATTTACCACACAATCAACAAAGACTACCCCATTGCGGTGCGGGAGGGCGATGCGCGGCAAACAAGGCGAAGGAGGAAGGGTGCAAACGGCTGCTTATGTGCGTAATGACACTCCTTTTTGTTGGTGTCATTACTTATTTATTTACTTTGTTCTCCCTACTTTTCCTTGCCTAAGGAGAGTATTGTGCGGTCGTCTGATGAGCCAGAATAAATTGACTTTGCCATTAGAATGGCGTCGCGGTGCTCGCGACATATTGGACGGATGGTTCGGTGTCTTCTAACTTCATTGCGGCCGAACGAAGCTTAGTTCCTCGCAATCGTAGAAGTAAATGCAATCCCTGGAGGATTCACTAATAGGTCTTATCGATAGCTGAGCCCATTAGTTCTGTACGTAAACATGCATATAGGCGTTGTGTGAGCGCTATTCGAGTTGCCTACAAAAGAATTACTGTTGGGCCGAAATAACCTGCAGGGCTTGGGGTGGGAAGACTTGATGAGACGAATCACACTTAGCTAATGCACATCATAGTCACTGTTGACTTGCCCCACATAAGCGAACTACTCTGTCACAACTGGCTTTGGTTAGTGAAAGTTAGGCTCACAATCATCGTCGATGGATTTCCCAAAAGCTGATGACGAGTATCAGATAAATAATGTCAGACCAATAGAAGTGGGAGACTTCAAGTAGTAATTGAGGCCGTTATTCTGACTGTGGCCATATGCCCACGCATGTGGATTAGTGTGGGTAGGTGTCTGTTGTGGCAATTCGCATGGATTTCGTTGATCGCTCTTTGAAAGTGAAAACTGTGCTCCGATTTTCAGCAGCTGAGTCGCCGGAATGTCATTAAATAGCCGTTTTTCAATCAACGAGTCTTAGTGGCCGTCGAACAGCCTGCTCAGCTCGTCTGATAAGCCAAAATGCAAGCCAATATGCCAGGGGAAAGGGGAGATGCTGAAATATAAGCCTAAAACAATGCTAAGGTATCTCAGGAATAATATTTGTATTCACTTTTGTTCGCAAATAAACAGATAAACACACTTGTATGTTGTCGCTGTTGTGGCGCAATGTCTTCCCAAGACCTCGAGCTGTCGAAATGAAATATTTATTCTTGCTAAACTAAAATAAGCAGAGAAACTGTGGCAGTGGCACACACACGCACACATCCGCGCACAGTTGATATCTTATTTAAATTTGTGTAACAGCCGAACACAAATCGGAGAAATAAAAACCAAATGGGGCACTCACAGTTTTGGCAACGCCAATAGGGGAAGAATGGTGCAGAATGTGCGATTAGTTCCCGCCGCTTAAAATTTAAAGCCTTCATAGGAATCTTTTTAGTACATAAATTACGAAATCACTTTCCATAAATCGTTTAATCGGAAAGTGAGCAGCTAGCGTTAAGGCTTGGTAAAAGAAAAAAGAAGCCGGCGCTTTCCAAGGTATGCAAAGCGAATTCGCATGAAGTAACAAACGTTCGAGGGAAGAAAAGGATATAATGGGAAACCGAAATCCCAAGATATTTGTTCCGTGAATTTTTTGAGTGGGTCGGAGAGAACAAATAAAAGAGCGGCTGCAAAACAGCAGAAGCTGCCTCAGCACGAAATTTGTGATTTACGAGTGCTGTCCGCCAGCACGTGGTGGTAATAAGATGCAAGTGTCCATATGCGCCTGCACAAAAGTCGCCAATGGTGAGCATGTCCATTTCATAATAAATTTTACACACAAATTTGTAGGCTCCTCTCATATTCTGCATGGGTGAAGTGGAAGACTGCAACTTTAGATCGGCCAAGCAATAATTTATGCTTAAGTAATCGATTTCCTTCAAAAGTCCGCGTAGCTTCGCTCCTCGCCGTCCTGTCTCCAACAATGCTGTTGGAATTTCGGCTTTTTCTATGTTCGGTCGAGCATTCTCATAAATTCGTTTGGAGCCAAAAACACTTCAGCACTTTGTGGCCATCTAACATGAATTGTGGCATGAAAAGCTTGCTCTACAGCGATGCCGTTATTCGTTTCTATTTTATTAGCAGAATTTCACTGTGTCCTTATGGCTGAAGGAAAGGCCCAAGCTCTGGCTATTTTGTGAATTACTTCATGCTCTAGCTAGAGACACCTTAAGTAATGTCTGTATGCATGGGTATTCGCGTTCATGTGAGGCAGCACTTTTGGCATTTATGAGGTTGTTAGGAGGCATATCAGATATTTGTGCTGCTGTGGCAAATTGTTCATAAAACTATGGCCCTAGAATTTCCAACTGCCGTCGTTTGCGAATCGGCAGAAAAATAAAAATTCCACAAAAGAGTTTAGAATACACTGATTTCCTGGCAATATTAAATTTTCTTTCTGGCTTGCCATCCCCTCTTGATAGAAACAACTAAAATTTAAAAAAAATAATTAATTTACATATTTTTGAACATTTTCATTGCAGCCGTCAGCTCGATGAAGCCCAACATGGACACTACCAATTGCATCCTAGTCCAAGATGTCAAGTCGCAACCACATGACCTACACGGTAACACGAAAGCGAGCGGAAACAACGTTAATGGTGGCCAGGTGCCGACGGCATTCCCCACAGAGGAATCGATACAAACGAGCACTTCGGACCACAGTGGTACTAGTACTGGCTACGGGGGCATGCAGAACTCCGCGCCGTCGCTCCAGCTGCAACAGCAACAACAATTGCTGCTGCAACAACCGAACGCTAACAATCATCAGCAGACCCTAGCCGGCGTCCCATTAGATGCTACCTCCCATCTTCAGGACCAATCGTACACAGCGCAACAGCAACAATCGGCTCAGCATCAACAGCAACTGCTAAAGTGGCCACAGGTTGTGGAGCTGAAAGATTTTAATGAATTCTACCACGCCAACATTCCGCCATACCAATTTTGGAACTTAGAGTTTCGCAACAAGCATCCAGCCTTCATTCGCTTTAATTTCACGCTACCGTGGGGCGCAAGCTTTGCGGTCTATTCGCGCCGCAATGTGGCACCGTCAGTGACGCAACACGATTTTGTCGAGTTCATCAAAGGCGGGCGCCTAGACAGTCATTTACGCCACAAACGAGCTGCTCAGTGGCGTAATGAAAGCGGGCAGAGTTTCAAAGATATCAATACCGACATAGAATTGATGAGTAATGGTGAAGGCGTTGAAGCGGGCGCTGAGGATATTGATGAAAAACTGCAACACGCTTCACATGAATCCGGTAGAGTAAACCGTCTGCCTGGATTTTATGTGGACTCAGATGATTCGTTGGATGAAATCGCCGAAAACGACGATTATTACGAAGGTGAATACGATGTAGAAACGCCACTGGACATCGCCAAGCATTATGCGCAGAGACAAATGGCGACGCAGCACCAACTCTATAAGCGTTCGGCTATGGGGATGGGTGGAGCTGGCGGTGTGGCCGATGGCATGGGTGGACTACCGGCGCTCGACTTGGATACAATGATGGTTAATGTATCTCTGCTGCAATATCTGGACACAGGCCTGTGGTTTATCTCCGTTTACAATGATGAACTTGTTGCCCACTCAGTGACTCTCGTGGTAGAGGAGGCGGAGGGAGTGAGCACAACATGCCCAAACGATTGCTCTGGACGCGGCAGCTGTTACCTTGGCAAATGTGACTGCATCGATGGCTACCAGGGTACAGACTGTTCGAAAAGTAAGTATACGTACCCACATTCAACAAATATTAACTTCAGGCTTCAAACATGACAATTTAAAGCTGCCGCAGATCACACAATCATCCTAACTAAACCAATTAGTTTTCTGATATTCGGTTGCAAAGATAACTTAAACGGAATTCATATGTTAATAAAAAATGGAATACGTCCATTTTTTCTATTTTTGAAACTCAAACAAAAAGTGATCGAAATTTGTTTACGATAAACCTTACTTGAAAAGTCTTATATTTCGGAATTCTCTTTTTTTTACTGAAAAAATATGAATTGGTTTGGTTTAACATCAAAAGAAAAGAAAAGAATTTGGCATATATTCTTATAAATTCTAGCTTTTCTAAATTCAAATGAAACGCTTTTAAGGGAAATTCAGAGTTTAAGGAAAAGAAATATCGCAGCTTCAATAGAATAAAACAAACCAGAACGACATGTTTTCTCATATTTCTCTCCTTTCAACCAGGTGTCTGCCCAGTGCTTTGCTCCGCTCACGGCCATTACGGTGGTGGCATATGTCACTGCGAGGAAGGATGGAAAGGCTCCGAGTGCGACATCCCCGTAGGCGAGTGTGAGGTGCCGAACTGCTCCAGCCACGGACGCTGTATAGAAGGCGAATGCCACTGCGAACGAGGATGGAAAGGACCATTTTGCGATCAACGTAAGTTAACCCAATGTAGAGCTGCCCTACAGCCACCAACATCCCACACATTCACACGCCCCTACATACCTCAGCTGCAGACACACTGAGTTACCTGGTGTGCTCGGTCTGCGTGAATGCATGTGACTGTTTGTGCATGTGGGTGGATGTTCTGCTAACCGGAGTTTACAAGTTCCTAAAAGCAAACACACAGACGAGTAAACAAGCAATCAGCAAACAAACGGATAGGCGGACAGACTGTCTGACGAACGAACCGAACCAGCAAGCAAAGCCAGCTCGTACATTTGGAGAGTGGCGACGGGCGACCAGCGCCTGACATGCCTGAGAGACTCCTCCTACCCCACTACTACAATTCAACCTTGTTCGACATGACATGCGCTTAAAGTGAATACACTGCAGATTTTCAGCAACAGGATGCAAGGAAAAATCAGCAGAATAAAAGTTGGTGTTCACAGTGACTTCGAAGAAAATTTAAGAACTTTTATTATGGCCATTTTGAAGTGGCAGATCAACAAACTGACAGTTGCAAGTTTGCATAAACATATGGAGCTGTGAACATAGACACAGTTATGCGAGTGCTAGTTAAAACCAAGCACACAAATTGCACTTCCTTTCAATTCTGATTGCCTCTGGCGCGCTGCTAGTCAGGATGGTTCGATTAAACTTTCGTGTGAACCAGTTATAAATATATTTCTCAATAATCTAATGCGTTCGAAACGCACTACGGTATGGTTTTTGATTGTCGCTCTTCAAAAATTTCACACATTTCGAACACAAGCTCCTTCACATCTTCCTGCACGCTGCCTATAGCAATAAATAATTTTCAAAAGCAATTATTGCATTGCCACACCTTCCACAAATTTATATGTGCCAAGGATAAATCTGCTGCATTTGCAAACGCATTTTCCGATTCGAATAAACGGCTCCAATAAAACGCAATACAAATTCCAAACGGAACTGCAGGCAATATGCAATGTGCAGCTGCGACTGCCCACAGAGATTTTTCCAATAAATAATCAATAAAACAGATAAGCAACGCATATGTTTGGGCGAGGCCACACATTCACTGAACGAACAAGAGAAGAGCCCGCGTAATCTCGGTCGCCTGTGCAATTGCAATGCCAATTACTGCAGCGCGAACTAACAAGCGAACGTTTGGACGTTAGAACACCACTGCAATCTCGTTTTAATAACCACTTTTCTACGTGTCTAACATGCTAATCGATTTTTCTTGTTTTCTCCCACTTCTTTTACATGTTTACCACGTCTCCTTGTTGCCCATACATCGCTAACTCTTTCGCCCATTACCTACTCTACGCATGTGTGCTTTCGTTGCTGTCGAATTCCCGACTTCGTTGGCATCCAGATGACTGCCTTGATCCCCTGTGCTCCGGCCATGGCACCTGCGTGGCCGGCCAGTGCTACTGCAAGGCCGGCTGGCAGGGCGAGGACTGCGGCACCATCGATCAGCAGGTGTACCAATGCCTGCCCGGCTGCTCCGAACACGGCACGTACGATCTGGAAACAGGCCAGTGTGTGTGCGAACGTCATTGGACCGGACCCGATTGCTCGCAAGGTAAGTGCACTATTTATTAATTCCAATTAGCCACAAGTGCGTGCGTATATTTACGCATCGAATATCGTGATTAAAAATGTCGTGTGTACTATGGAACAATCTGCTGGCTGTTCTGTATGTTGACCTAAATTGCTAACAATGTAATAGATCTAGTTGCTCGAATTTCGAACTTAGCTAGTCAAACATTTTATTAAATTATTTCTTGCCTAGTTGAATGCTTATACATAGAGATCATAATTCAAACATGAAATGTGCATATATTCATTAATAGCTACGTATTGCTACGTGAAGCATAAACGTGTGTCTATATGCAACCGAAATACCAACGAAGCACAGAGGAATGCAGCACAAAAGAGTTTCATTTCAATATCATCCTTGAACTCAATATCCAAAATTTAGAATATTTAAAGAGTGTGTATTGGAGAACTGTGCGTGAATGAAACTCGCTTTGTGCTCTTCAACGAGTAGCTCAAACAAATATTGGTAAATCGTTTGGGCGCTATTGTTTTATTGTGAGCTCAAAGAAAATGCAAAACTAATAATATATTTAAAAACAATCAGGCCAAAATAAACACAAATTCAACTGACTAACCAGTACAATAACTGCGTACATAGAGAGCTACGTTCGGAAACCCGTTCGGTTTTTTTAGGCTGAGTAGATTGTCTTGTTGCAAAATCCGGATGCGGACTTGTTCCTTTGTTGTCGCAATGTAGCTCACAGTATTCACTCCCATTTTGACATCATACACTCGAAAAGCCTCTTCGAGAAGTCTCTTTTTAAGCAAACCTGTGAGGTTGTAATCGTTTTAGAAGCTTGATTTCTTCTCTGCTGTCTTGCCTAAACATTAAAGATATATGCACATGTGTGTTCTTATTTTGATGTGGAGTGCTACTAGTCTCCTAGAAACTGTGTGAGAAGATGATTCACCAGGGCACACTGTAGGAATTGACAACTGTCACTCAACATCACTTGCATGCTAACAAACGCAGACATCAAATGAATAACAACAGAATTAATTGCTTAATGCGTTGCAACTTCCACCAACACACACAAATTGTCTACGTTGAACGTAGCGCCGAATGTGCACGGCAAAAGACGCCCTTGACACAGGGTGATTTGCTTCGCACAGTAGAATTGCTTTTGTACACCGGTGCGTATGAGTAATATCCTATATGGCACATATATATTGAATGAGCCGAGCAGCCCTTCTTTCTCCTAGCAATGCAGTGCAGTGCATTCATACTTGCATGCATATTTAATAATCAAAAGTTAAATTTATGGAATTCTGATTCAATTTACGCTCCAGCGATTTATCCGAAGTAAAGTAAATACCCAATCACTTTGGGTTGAACAGTAAGCTCTGGGCAATATCACGTCAGTTATATAGTAACATTAGCGACTACTTCGGCTTGTCCATCGGCGAATTTGACAACCTGCTCCAACATAAACTTCCTAATTGAATTGGTTTTGATTGCTAATGTTGAGCATGCAATAAATAAGTGATAAATAGCATGCAAACTTGCAATGTTTTTGCAATAATTTAGAATTGTAAATAAAATTGATTAGCAAATGAAATTTTAGGCTGGATCAAGTAGATATGCCCTGATTGGACTATTGAAGAAACACTCATAAATCGAAATTTCATACGCACGCATTTTATATTGCGCACACTTTTCCATTCAAAATTCGCCTGCCCTAAGTTCGCTGAGTGTGAAAGACTTTCTGGAACATTCGATGTTTGATGATTTTAATAGCGCTTCAAAGGTGACCACATTGCACGTCATTCGACTTCTTTCTAACGGGAGCATCAATCTGTTTCTTTTCACACTTGGAACTCTCATTAAAGCTCAATGGCACACATCAGCGAAGGCCTGAAGAGACCGCTATCGCATCGCTGCAATACAGAAAAATCAGTGCTAATCTAAAGTTTACAACATTCACTGCAAATGCGTTTTCGTACTGGTACTCAACTATGCTCTCCACTCTCCACCCAGAGCCAGCGGCAAGGCCAGCTATTGTGCTGAAGTCGTCTTACCTTTTTTAATATTTGTTCAATATCATCAGTTTCAATGGAATCCATGTGGCAAGAATGATTAAGTGGTCGCAAACGCATACACATGCAAAACTTATCCGAAGAGCTCGAACATATACAGCGATGTGGGCCGCAAGCAAACTGTGAGCTCCCGTTGTGCCTCAGCTGTCGCTGTGTATAATTCGAAAATTGTATCAGATGTTTGAAGGTAAATGTACAGGTGTTCATCGGAGAGTGGAAGCTACCGCAAAGGATGATATCCTTGACCTCATTTCTAAATTCAATACATTCACTAGCCTTTGCGTAGTCGGTTCCGTGTGGGAGTGTGGGCACTATACGAAAATGAGGTGTGCTTTTGTATCCGTTATAAATAACAAAACACCCCATTGAATTGAAGCGCTGAAGTCGTCGTTTGAATGGATGTATGGATGCACACAGTGCTTTAATATGATTGTCGGAGTTCTTTCTGAGAGTACAAGTATAACCCCACAGAATTAACGACAAATTACGACCAGTCTTGCAGGGATATTCGATTAAAATTAATTTCTCTGGCCTATACTTTGGCTTGAGCATGGGCTGTTGTTACAAGTACAGTTATTAATGTGTAATAAATTGTTGAGTATTTGGAACTTGAAGGCAATAAGTATGTTCATTTCATTTCTTAAGAAAAAAACTTAGAAAAAGCCGCCAAAGAAAGTCTTATAAATACTTCTACTCTTGTTATCTTTATCGCTTAAAGCCGGTCTACTGATACTCTCACCGTATGCCATAAAAAGGACGAAGTGTCATCATCAAAGCTTTCTTCTAGTATTGGGGGTGATCATTTATGTGCGGCAACTCTATTTACCTGCCTTCAGGAGTTTTGTCACCTCAATAACAAACCCTCTTACAGCACCAAGCGTCCCACCTGGCTAAGTAGTTGTAGCAGCCCATCTCTTTGGCTGTCAGCCAGACTGTCTAAATGGCTTCCTTATCATTTGTAGTCAGCAACTCATCGCAAAGTACTTGCAATATGCGCAGCGCAGACCCGTGATATCTACTGCCGTGGCGCGCTCGTCGGCTCCGGCGTCTACTCTCAGTCCCTGTCTCCACTCTGCTTCGAGTCAGGCTCACGTGCTGCATCAGCAACTCATCGGCATACGCAAAGTAAATATGTGGCAGCAATTGCTTAGGTTTAACGGGACGTATGCTGTGGCGTGAATAGAGGAAGCAGTGAGTGAGTAGGCGACATGACTGCGCTAAAATCCTGCGAGACATAGACTAGTGGATAAAATGAAAAGCGATGTGTGCAATTGGTTACCCAGCGTTTGCATAACCGAATGGATTTGCATAGCTGCAGCAACCGCAGCGGGTTAATGTCCTTCCGATATACAAGAGAGACGTAGGGGTACATACAGGCACTCTGGCGGCAAATGCATAGTTGGAATGATTACCATAAACATACATTTATTTTTACAAACATAAAATCCCGCGCATCAGAATTGCATCAGAATTCTTTCGAAGTAGCGAATAGTTGCCAGCGGCTAAATATAAGCAGAAACAAAAATGTTCCCGAAAGGATTAGTCTTAATAAACACTGTACTTACAGTACGAAAATCAGCAGCACCAAACTCCTCATATTCTCCGTTTCTTATTACGCACGACATATTGCGATTTTTGTGATTTTGCACTTGATATTGCCCGCTCCATTTAACATCGGGTAGACTGATAGGAAGATAGGAAGATTGGATAGACATATATGCACATTTACACAGTCACCAAAAGAATTTTGCAAAATCTCTGACTACCTTGTGCAAACCGTTGCGCCAGAAAAATGCTCGGTCCAAACATGTGTTTCGATCGATACCAAGTTGATGGTTTATTAAAGCCAGATTTAGCGCACACATAAACATTTTACATGAAAGTATAGATATACATCATCTAGAGGCACTCCACCGACATGGCGCATGCAGCGACAGGGTCTATCAATTTCACTTTATTCACAGTTCGGCTTCATTTTGCGAACTCCAACAGACTGCTTTCTTGCGCGCCATCATTTATCATTTAGAACAAAGCGCAGTTGCTCTTCAACCACTCTGCGTTTAGAGCTTAGGTGTGTGCGTGTGATGGGTGAGGTGTATCCGCTGATAGGACTACAAGCCAAAAAAAAGTAAAAATCGCAACAAAAACTCACAATTTTATTGAACGCCGCGGTCAAACGCTCACATCTGGCAGACTGCCGTCGAGTTTGGTTAGTAACTCAGATTCCACTTTGACTTCACGGAGAGTTTGGATGCGAGTGCATGTCCAATTTGAACCAATTTAACGAATAGAGAACGGAAATATTCATATAGAAAATGTTACTATTGTCCCATTCTTTTACGAGCCCCAAAGTAAAACATTTCTGAGTTGTCTTGCTTCAATGCATGAATTTAGTTTAATTATCTTTGTATTTCAACTTATTGGCCACTTTTACAAATACTATTAATGTCTATTTTCTATTCTTGTTTTTGCAGCTGTGTGCAGTTTGGACTGCGGTCCCAACGGCGTCTGTGAGTCGAGTAAATGCCGCTGTAACCCCGGCTGGACTGGCAACCTCTGCGATCAGTTACCTTGCGACGCCAGATGCTCGGAACATGGACAGTGCAAAAACGGCACTTGCGTGTGCTCGCAGGGCTGGAATGGGCGCCACTGTACACTCCGTAAGTATTGATTCCACTTTATAGTGATCCCTAGTTGAGTGAATGTCCATATTCATATGTATGGAGGTGTGTGGGTGTGCATTTATTGAACAATTGAGGAGCTACAAAGAGCTACGACTATAACTCGCCGCACAACTGCAGTTGGACTGCACTCGAGTCTTGGTGGCGGTGGCGAGTAATGGTTAATTATCGGCGGCAGCTGTCGTTGCGGTTTGCCATTTCCGCTGTTTAAATTGAAAGGAAGCAACGAGCAAAATACTATGTGGCATGGCACACAAACGCCGTGTGCTCGCTATGAAGCCAAGCATTAATTAACGCCAATTAAGCCAAATTTAGTACAATAAAACGCACCTTGCAACGCCCCACCCATAGGATAGCTACGCGTACAAGCACACGCGCCGGCGCCAACAAATGCCAAGGAAGAGGAAAACATTTCCGTTCTATTAATTCTGCGTTTGCAATTGCGGGTGTGAGTGTATTTGTGCTCGTTAATGTGTGAATGCATTGTGGTCGGACGAAATAATAAAAGGTTTGTAATCATAATCGATGGACCGTAGCTCAATGACCCTTACAAAGGATTTTACTGCCCATTTACTGGCCTTTATCACCAGAAACGGCAGGAGCAAACAAAAACTTCTGCCATCACATAATTGTTTTAAGATTCGCACTAAACTGCGAAGTTGCACAGGTAGCGCAGAAAGATGGACGTCTTGGATTCAGTTTTCGATTACTCACAAAAACTGCATTTTTTAATAATGAAAATTTTCACAGTCATTTTTTACACACATATTTCGATAATTGAGTGTGTAACAATAGCTTAAAACACATTCAGTCACTTAATTTTCTGCGGTTAATTTGAATTTTTCTGATCAACTTAATGTTCTTTTTCCTTAAATAATACCTATGCAGCAGAATCAACGCAATGAGAAATAATAGAGATAAACGACATAGTTCAGTTATTTCCAGAAACCAAAATTCCAAGCTCCGCTTATGGCGATTTAGTCTAACTCGCATTTATGTTTATTTCGAAAGAGTTTATATATATAGTATAAGCTAAGATGTTAATTTTGATTCCTGGTGCCTTCATTCGTATCGCATTACTTAGACAAATTTTAAGCCACAAGGCACATTCGAATCCCAAATAAGTCGGTTAGAAGATCTGTTTTTCGTACTCTTCAACTTTAAATCAAGTAAGGCTACTTTAGCATATGATTTTCAGTGTTTCCATATATATAATATAAGTATATAGTACGCAGATATGAAAATATGCCAGAAATATTTGTTTGTGAAACTGTGAAGAGTCAACAAAATGGTTAATTTATCCCGTAATTGTTAAATGATGCACATTTTGATGGATTAGTGTCGTGTGGTTGCGAACAGTGCTGAAAGCAGTCAATACTGCACGTTTTCACGTTGAAGCAATCACCCCTTTCCCCAGGTTTTGAACTTTTCTAGACGCGAAGATATAATCGATTATTTATTGCTCTCTTTGTGAGAGTTCCTCGCCAAGTTTTAGATTTTTGTAACGCCGTCGGCCACTACTCGGACAGATTGAGTGCACGTGGTGCATTGGGCGGTGGTTGGGACGCTTCTGCAGGGCGTATCCGACGGCGCAACCAGCGATACATCCAAAACAGAATGTCGTAGGCAACAAAGACGCCAATGTACAGGGCGCAGAGCATCAGAAAGGCAAAAACGCAGTACATCAACATATCGATGATGTGCACAGAAACAATCATATTTCTTATCAACAGCCGACGCGAACACCCGAAACCATAAGTGCACACATATACACCTATATGCATGCAAGTAGGCACTTGTGTGAGGAGCCGCGAAACCGCCGCGTTTGCAAAGCACTTAATAACTTCCCGAAAGCTCCCCTGCAACGAAGTTGAATTGTTTCACTCTTTCTATTGTATTTTTCTTTCACTTTGACTTTTCCCGAAAAAATGACAACCGGCTGAAAATCACTTCACAGCAAGCTCAGAAATTCATCTGGAAATAAGTAGGTAAAAACACGGGTTTTATTAATAAATGCTATGAGAAAAGACTCCCACGAATCTGAACACCACCTTTGATCCTTTTGTATGTCTGCCACACTCGGGAAGAGGTGATGTGCGGCAATATTTTGGCATTATTAAGGATGCTCTTCTTTGAGGCGCCACTGCCGGCTATTTACTACTTCCCCACATCGCTACCACTAAGGCTTCAGCAAATTTGGTCTGCAGCAGACTACAACTTTCATAATTCCGCTGATGGTGCAACTTCAAGATGGCGGACGGCAGCTTTTTTGTCACTATCTAATATCCTGTCGTGACTGGCAAAACGTTAAAGCAAAAAGCTGGCTCATTCCAAATTCCTTGTTGTTTTGACTGTTCTTATCTGCATCGTAAATGTCACTGCGAGCACAAAGTGAAACTCAGCAGAGACACGACAGCACCGCGCGGGTTCGAAAGCTGTTAGCGACAGTTGAGTGGTAAATATAATTTTTATGTGTGTTTGCATTTTGTGTGTGTAATATGTACACATTTATTGATCTTAAATTGATTTTGCATTCTTTAGCTCAAGGTTTCTTTACTTGAAAATATTTACTGCGAAAATTTGAAAGCATCTCCCACAATTTGATTAATTTTTTACCTCCCATCGGCACTTCCAGCTGTGACTCGTGTATTAGCTTTTGTGAAAGGGGTTTTAAACATTTACTACCAATATTGGACTAATTTTGCAAATACTTAGTGACTTTGTTAAAATGCATCTATTTCCCTTTTGAATATTCTGGAAGTATTTTTACCTTAAAGGATTTGCAGCACGTTATCGGGCTTGCTGTGTGTGATTTGGCACTGTAGCATCGCATCCTCTCCCATATTCCTTTTTGTAGGTTTTATATGACGTTCGAATATATAAAGCATCGCCTTTCTTTAGGTTGTACCTTTTTACACTTTTTTGTTTACTCCTTATTTTGTTTCACAAACTTGAATGGTTCGCTGCGGCATTTAATGGAATCGTACAGTATCTGTGTGTCTGCAAAGTTCAAATTCGATTTGAGTTCATAATACTTGTCGAGGGACTGAAATTTACGTCAGATATTTTTTTGCGCCAATCGAATAGAGAGGGAGAAAGGGGAACAACCAAATGGAGTGGACTGTAATTGACAGTTAAGTGAACTTATTTGCCGAAGAAGAAAACTTCTTGTTATTCAAATAAAATTGGCCTTTCACCGTGCATTTGAAGCGCGCTGGGCAGAAGGATTGGGCAGAAGGGGCCAATATGGGGGTATGTATGATACAGGGTGTGTGAGTGTCGGCTGATATTATATATTTTGTTGTAAATGAATAAAATGTTGTAAGAAACTAATGTTATGGCTTTGAACATTTCGAAGCATATTCGAAGTCAAACTTAAATGCGCTTTTTTGGTTGAACTTCTTTCCAGCTGGATGCGAGAACGGTTGCTCGAGGCACGGACAGTGCACGCTGGAAAACGGCGAATACCGCTGCGATTGCATTGAAGGATGGGCTGGCTCCGACTGTTCCATCGCGCTGGAAATGAATTGTAAGGACAACATAGACAATGACGGTGGTAAGTAAAGCACCTCTAGAAGTATTTAAATAAGCAAATGTAAATGAATAAGTTCACGTGAAGACCGCAAGACCACAAGGCACTTACATATGTAATAGAGAACTAAGCACAAGCCAATCCTGCCATTCAAAATATCTCAATTAAGCTACAACTTTGGTGTTGAAAAGCAGACGATACATATTCATTGATATATGCATATTAAGTAATGGAGTTCAGTTGGCTAACCGATGGTATGGGGGACGGTTCGCGTCACTCACAGGTAAAAGGCGAAATGCAGCCAATAATAAAGCAATAAAATATCAAAGGAAACCATGAAAAAATGTTAAAGGAAGCGATCGAACAATTGCAGCTCATCAGTTCTTGTAGCTGACTACTGTACATACATATGTACATATCTAAATACCCTCGCATAATTGAATTTGCCACTTGCTTGTACATCATTGGGTGACTTATACTGTACACCGTAAACTATCGAAAACAAAGCGATAAATGCTATGTGCATTACGCCGCAGGATAATGGAAATACCATAAAAAAGAACAGTTGCCTGGGTTGTGGTGCAATTGAAAAAGTCGCTTGACTTCACTTCGAAGTGTTGTCCAGCGGTGTATAACGGGTGCTAATAAGCAATTTTTTCCTTAGACAAACCATATCTAGAAGTTGTGTTTATAAGGCCAATTTGGCTACAGTGATGAATATCTAGCAGGCTTAGCATTCACACCTGCTTACTGAGAAGGATATGTTGTTCATATCAATTCCACATATTATCGGTTTGTGCGTTAATGCTGGAGATTACTTTCTAAAAGAACACTAACGCGAAACTCCTCATTGCTCCATTTATTCTAAAGCTGGATAAAACATCCTTGAAAGCCTCACTGATACATATATGTTTTTCCACCGGAAGTGCACTTCCGCTGCTTATCCAATTGAAGCAGAAGAAACAGCTCCTTCAACACTTGCCTCACAAGGAGGAAGGTGACAATTGAAGAAAAATGTTCATACACTCGCAATCAGAGGATAAATATGGGGAGTAAATCTGCATCAGCGCTCATATTTGTTTCCTCGGATTGTCAATGCAGTTTGATTATAAACAATTCGTTTAGATCAACAACAACAGCAGCAACCATGCATAAAGGTAAAAGAAATGATGAGAGCGCGAGAGCAATGTTGTAAGGGGAAGGAAGGAAGTGCGTCTGAAGTGTCATAGAACATTACGAGGCCCACCTTTGAAGGCGACCAAGTACTCAATGCGCCAAGACAGCGGGCGCGGCAGCAGAGCAGAAAAGGAGGAAATAAACGGATATTGAAATCAACTTAAAAGCGTACAGCTACTTAGCATTTACATTTTGTTGCTGTCGTCACTGTAGCCGACTGTCGCAGCGCGAATGAGTGGCTGGATGGTTCGATGGGCAGGTGAACGAGTAGGAGTAGGAGTTGAGAACAAGGCACAGGAATGGAAAATATATATGTATGTCAATATAAAATGAAAAGGATGAAGAAATGAAACGACAAAACGAAACAGCTCAAACGCCACTCAAGAATGTTTCAATATTTGTACCACTAGAAGTCTTGGAGTGCGCACTCTTCTAGGAAAATGAAATCGAGAAGAAAGCCCGAGACATTATCAGGCACCGTGAAGCACTCCAGCTGAAAGCAAGCCTGCCGACTGGCGTGTTTCCCCGGCACAAGATGTGCAGATCGAAGGTTGTTTGCTTAGGCGTGCGCCAAATGCAGATATGTATGCGCTGATGGCCACAATACTTGTACGACTATGGATGGACGTAAACACTCATTTGTTTATGATTTTAAGAGCCGTACACTCTGGCCTAGAAAGGGTTGAGTTGGCGTGTTAAAAATTGGTTCGCATGCCATAAAAGCAGAGCTGTTGGGTAAATAAGCAGTCGAGGGCTTATGCTAATTTGCAGTCTTGCCGGCGAGAGATGAAATATTGCTACGGCAGCCGACGCCTAAAAGTACGGCTCATTAGTCCCTATTAATGCGTTTTCAGTTACCCTCCTTTGTTCGCTACCGGTACAGCTGCGGCAGCCATTGTTGCGAGTGTCAATCAGGCTGATTGATCTGCATTTCCGCTTTGTTCGTTACTCTTGCCAGCATTTCGCTGCTCTTACTCATTGCTGTTGATTTATCTCGTTGCAGATGGTATGACTGATTGTTCGGACAGCGAGTGTTGTTCGCATCCCGCCTGTGCGGAGCACATCATGTGCCTCTCTTCCAACGACCCTGTGGAGGTGCTGCTGCGCAAGCAACCACCCTCTGTCACCGCGTCCTTCTATCAACGAGTCAAGTTTTTGATTGAGGAGAACTCGGTGCAGTCCTACGCACACATGGACGAATATAGCGAAAAGTGAGTACTACAGTTTACGCATACATACACACTATCCCAATATCCAAATATCTAGTCTCTAGAGCTTTTACTCGCTTGAGAACGTCTTAGGCAGGGCCTCATTCAAAATAAATAATAAGCCTAAATTTTCTCATTATAAATAACATTGCAACATGTGTATGTTAAAACCCATTATACAAGTATTATAGAGACTTGCAATCAGAGGTCTAGAAATATTATAGCGATTAACTCGCGGACATTATGCATATGCGTATTAAATAAGGACCTAGGTGCAAGGAAGAGAAAAAGCTCAAATCAAATTCGAAAGAATGAAAATTATATATTTCTATTTGAATTACATGTTATGTATCAGTATTGATTTTACTTGTTTTGATTATCAGTCAAGTAAGTTAGTTTTGATTCTGTGAAGTGGCCTTAAGATTATGCTTTGAAAAATGATTAAAAAGGCTGTTTTGCAAATATTTTCAGTTTTAGTTGAAACACATTTAATTAAAAAAATATTCAAAACCCCAGATCACATCCTCCAAATCCTCCACCAACTCCCCTCAATGAGTCTATCATTTTATGCGTTGGAAATATGAAAAAATGGAAAGATATTTTTCGTCCAAAATGGTTTTCGTTATTATCCAGTGAAAGCGAGTGTGTTCTCGATTGTTTCTGTTTCTTTCATAAGAGTGTTCTTTTCGTCTTTTGCTTTTCACTAATGTGATATTTTCAATGGTTTCGTTTGAACTGTTTTGGTTGCTTGTTCTTTAATTTCAATATTAATATCGAAAAGCTACATGTTTCAAAAATTAAAACAATCAATGTAATAACAGTAAATGTAAGCTTTTATTTGAGCTTTTTCTTTTCTTGCCTATTGTAGGGTTACCGATTTCAAACACGAATAGTTTTTTCGAACTTCATTTTGTGTAGCCTTTATTTCTTATCTTATTCTGTTATTATCTATTATCTTTTATGTTTTTAATTCATAAAAGGAAAAATGAAAAGAAATCCAAAGCGAAATAATGATAGCACTTCATTGAGTATGTGTGTTGTCTAGTGTTTTACCTCCTTGTGTTCGTCTTACCCTGTAAAACGTCTCGAAAACATAACCTCATAACGAAAAAAATACAAATAAAAATGTAAAAAAATAGAATAACTGCTCGGGCAACATGGGTCTTATAGTGTCTTATGAGTCAAAACAACAAAATGTATCACTGTTCTGAGCTATAAGTAGCTATCCGCGAATATATGTAAGTACAGTTCTTTCAGCATGACCAGTGCAGGATATCCGCTGGTGATATACTTTCTATGATCAAAAGAACGTGGGCTCGCGTTGGATTATGAGAAAACTCAAGCTTTATTTTAGAGATTTCAGAGAATTGCTAACGGAGATTCAGCAATGGAGAGAGTTGACAGTCAACAATCTTAATTATGACTTTGGTAACTGTAAGGCCAATGGAGAACATACTCGTAGCTTAACTACGACTAATAAAATACTTTAATAGCATGTAAGAAAGCATAATATTTGATTTGGTTGAAATTGTATTGATAAGAAAAAATTAAAAAATTTGTTCGAACTTTATTGTACTTTATAAATATTATTTAAAATGTTCATTCTTTACTTTTTCGGTTTCAACATTTTTTGTTAGGTCTGCTATGTGTAAAGTTATATGTACTAAGCAGATATACCAAAATCGGACTATGATAGTTATTTTGTGATAGATTCTATCTGAAAGGAACGGACCTAAGGACCTTAATGGGTCATATTATCAACGCATTGTTTTCACCATTAATCCAAATTAAATTTCCAATCGAATCTAAATTCTATAATTTTAAATTTGTTTATAACTCAACTCCGCGTAGTCGAAGTTTTAATGTTTGTTGTTACCGACAACAACTCAAGCTGTCAAACAATTTTAGGTTGAGTTGTGACTGCTTACTTTCTTGTGATATTACCCTGTACAACCCTATGCGGTTGTCCACAATGTCAATAAGTTACGACCGATTACTTGCACTTGTTGTAGAGGGTTCTTCCATTTGATTTCGAATAATTATTAACAAAAATTGGATCATTTAGATCGTTTTATCGAACGATCGAAAAATCCATTAAATTCTCTGAACAAAATTAAAACACAAGGGGGAAAGAAACAAAGGTTATAACAATATTCGTAGACTGTCGGAGGAGTGTTCCTTCTTCTGGTGCTTGTAATTTTCAGGTGATTCGTGCTATCAGGGAGCCCTTGTCGAATGCGCAGTAAAACGAAGTTGTAAATTAATCAGAAACTAATGCACATTTTCGTGTTTTTCGTATTGCGTAAAATTGTTAGCTGTTTAATTATTTGCATGACTTCAAGTGGAACTAGTTGTAATTTGAGGAGTATAAGTGAGTTCGGTTGTTTCAATCTCAACTCACTTGTATTGTATGACTGAAAGACTTCTAGTGATCCTTGTTATACTATATGCACGCAATGGACTACAGGTTTTTCACGTGTTTAAACGGTAAGCCTACATTCTTTTTTACTTCCCATTTTCATTCATCCTGCGCACGTATTTCGAGAAAACTGAACTTTCTGATAAAAGTTCTCTTACCGAAGTGTCTTCTTGCCTTTTCTACGAATATCTGTTTCTGAAAACAGAAGAAGAAGTAATATTGCATAACTACGGAGAATGAACTGCATACAAATATTACTCGAATTCTCGAAAGAAGTAATTTAATTTTGATTTGCTTTTCTCTTCCGTTCTAATTACTAATTAATTACTTATTTTGATTACTTTTCTCTTTACAACCAGTCACAAATCTAGATTTCCATGCTAATTCTTTATTTATACTCTTATGATTTCTAAGCATCTCAAGAGGTCCGAAAATATTGTATTAAAGGGCAGCAGAAATTTGGCCTGATTTTGTAAAAGTGTACTTTTTTGTTGTTGTTTCTTTCTTTAGTTTTGACTTCATTTTCATATAACCTAAATATAAATGTGGTATATTCAAACATATTTCCTACCTGTAAGCTATTGAAGTACGAAAATCCGATCGTAAATCACTCTCATGGTGTGTGTTTGCGAGAGAAAACCAGCAAACAGCATTTGAAATCCTGTAAAGCTAGCACTCCACGACTAAAAATTAATGCAAATCTCCATATCGAACTGTCAGATGGAAATCGAAAAAGTAGACACACAATATGAAAATGCAAACATTTGTCCATTTGAAGATTTATAGCGGCTTTGAAGTGCAATTAAGGCATTTTAGATCAGCATACATTTGCTTTGATTTCTTTTTTGATTTTGATTTCACGTTTTATGCTCCTGTTTGTTTACAGTTATTATATCGTTTCTGTTTGTATTCGTTCTTCAAATGTGCGTGTCCAAGTGATAAGTTCTTCTGTTTGGTTCTGTGTTTCAGTTTTTATTATACAACTATTAACATATTACTAACCAGTCAATTAGGTATTGAGAGCCCTGCTGGCGGAGAAGTCGGCCAGGCGTCGCGGCCGGAGCAAAGAAATCGGGTGCCAATGCGACAGTCTGTCAGTGTCCTTGTGTGTATTTGTCAAATGTAAAATTTCAGTTGAACGTTTCGTTTAAAGTATTTGAGTGTTTTGAAGTTTATGTTTTTGTTTTTGTTTCGATATTTGTTGGATTGCCCGGAAACTCATTGAGTTTTCAACAGTTTGCTGTATGGGCGAAGTTACCTTCGTCTCTAGACTGTGTAGGGAACTGAAGAAAAATAATATTACAAAAACAATAAAAAAGATGATAACTAAAAAAGTAAAAAATTAATATAACAAATATCTATATTTTGTCTCTTTGTCTCTTTTTTTGTTTTCGATTTGTGTCCTGTCTTTTATTGTGTACATGTCTGTGTACCCTTTGTCGCTTTATGGCTGCTCGGCACAAAACGCAAATTCATGAAATTAAAATATCTAAACCATTCGATAAATAAAATACAATCAAATATCGACAAATAAAATAAAAATAAAAAAATCGCTGCCAAAAAATCAAAACACACTTCAATCGTGAATTATGAAAATTCCACCGTACAGTCTCTTCTGGAACTCATTCACACCTTGGTAAGTTGACAAACACAAATGCGCTCCTAGGGAAGTAGGCACAATTAATAAAACTCACACAGATATTTCAAAAACCGACAACAACACTTTTTATTTTCATCCATTGAGTTAAATTCCTTCGAAGACTACAGCAAAAATAAAACCTAAGCTTCCTCAGCATTTAATATTCGATGTTCGCTCATACACAGCCAAAGCTGAAGTCGCTCGTATGCGGTACCAATTCGTTCGAGCTTTTTCGAAATTTAAACTCAATGTTCACATTTTATTTTGCCGGAAGCAGAGCAAACTCATTACATCAAAAAAAAAAAAAAAACCAAGTCACGGACAAACAAAACAGAATGAAAATACAAAAACAATAATTGTAAATATGTCTTTGTTTTAGTTTTATCCCTATGTATGTGTGTAATTCGCGGCCGAATGCATTTTTAGACATAAATTGTGCAAATAAATACGATACTCGTATTTAACGATTACTACTATAACTTATTATTATTATATCTCTTATGAATATCGATTACAGTTGTTTGTTGTATGTGTACGTGTCTATGTGTATTCCGTTAATTCGATTCCGTTCAGTTTTTTGAATTGTTTTGTAATATCATCGAGCTTCACTAACATCGACTAATCACATTTTCCAATTAATCAGTCACTCAGTCAATCGGTCGCCATATGATTTTGATTTTGATCCTTAGTCTTTTCGTTTTGCTGTTTCCTCTATTTACAAACGTACATGAATAGTATATTTGTTTTATTTGTTGTCTCCAATTCATTTACTCATTTTGCCTGATATATACTTAATTATTTTCAAATCAACAAGACAACAACAAAAAAGTTCACGATAATTATTTTGCTCATTTCTTGACTGAATCCGTACTGTTTTTGTTATAATTTACATAATACTTAGCGAAACCCGCTCGCCCCGTCCTTTATTGCATTAAACGTAGAGAATTGTGACATTTTTCAAGGAACTCGACTCATAAACGTTTTTCCGTTTTCAGTAGATTCACTTCAACATCTTTCTTTTACATATATTTACACATGATTTTTGTGCTTTTTATCGCATTGAAGAGTGAAATCACCAAGAAATTGTGCCATTTCGTTTTGTTTCAAACTCTTGAGTGTCAAATTAGTACACTTTTTAGTGAGCGCTCAACAGAATATTTACATGGAATATTAAAGGAAACTAAAGAAACTAAAAAGTGAGAAACAACAACGCAACAGAGAGTTTCTAACTGCCTTACAACAGAGTATAAAGAAATGTGAAAACAAACTATCCACAGCCCTTATATGTGCTCCCAGCCCAAATCAGAAACGAACATCCTTACATGTTTAAATAAAATACATAAGCCATAAAACAAAAATAAAATAGAAAGAAACATTTTTTGAAACAATAATGTGTTGAGAAGATGAAACTGATAATCAAACTATAAAAATGCCAAACCTTCCAACTTTCCCAATTGTCTGCGTCTTGAAATCATTTGTTTATCACCACTACCCCCACATGTACACAGACACGCCATGCAACCCTGACCACATCCACTTTCCCCACATACAAGAGTAGCCGCTTCCAGTACTACACATTTACAAAGTGAAAAAACAAAAGCAAGAAAAAAACAAAAACGAAAATCGAACACTGCATAGTTTTAAAGGATTTTGCGTTCTCTTTAATTTCAATTTTCGAAATATTATTTTCAAGTATTTTTACAATTTTAGAAAAATCTAAATAAAAAGTTGACCTAAAAATAGGGCTTGCGATAAGTTTCATGTTGCATATCAGATTAGGCAGAGAGGAATTTTGTAGTTATAAGAAAATAGCGAATGAGTATAAGCGCCAGAAGCATATCTAAACAAAATTGTAGTTTGTATATATTTTCGTTTTATTAGGGAAGCTAATAATAGTGAAATAATTGGTAAAATTATTACATTATACCACATTTAATATAATAAACATTTATTGTTTAGGTAATAATTTGATACAGCAAATATATACATATGAATATAACTGTATATTAAAATATTTATACGAGTATGAATTCGAATATTTAGAGTTTTGTGGCTTAAAGAAAGCCACAAGGCAACACTGCTCAACAACAATCATAAGTTACTAAAATAATAAAATAACTGCTATCAGACCCTTATTATCTTCCTATCCGATATCCGATATTGCCCAGAGGCATGAAATATGAACCGTAAGCAGCCGCAACTACACTCGTTTCCATTAGCAATCGTAAATTCCATTACGCGGCTCCCTGCTAAATAACTGGTAATCCGTTTCTCCGCAAAAACAAATATATCTTTGCGAATGCAAATTCGCCAGCTACATAATGCATGGACATAATAAATTGCTAGCACTTTTCAGCTTAGCAGCGGAAACGAGCGTTTGAAAGCCATTTGGTACAATGAGAAAGTTTATATATTTTTATGCAGTGCAAAGCGCCAAATCATCACTATAAAAGTGCATAATTCCGGCACTTGCAGCTGCACCCTACACCTCAGCACTGCGTCGCCTGGAAGGCCCACCACGGCGTATACGTAACAAATGTCACGCCAAACTGCCACACTTATATAGCTGCTTAGTAAAGTGTAGATTAGGCGCCGGAGGCAGACACCCCCACACTTACATCGCAGTGACACAAACACGCAAATAAACAAAACGTTCCAACAAAAACAACGGAATGAGGCAGCTGACGCTTTAGCTGGCGCAGAATGCGCTGATGTCGGTGAATGCGTGTGTCTGCGTGCCACGGCAGGCTTCCAGTTCTATATTTGCTTGCAGCCGTACAAAACATAATATGTAAATGTTAACAGCAACTACAAAAAACTTGCTACGCCAACAACAAAAGATCCGCGTGCTAATGAAAATGGAAATGAAAGTGTAAATAGAAACAGAAATAGAAACAGAAACCGAAAAGTAATAAAAATGGCGGAGGAATGCTCGCGTGCATGGACATAAAATTTAAATAATTGCAAAGCAGATTAAAAGCGAATCAAGTAGCCTTTGGTGGAGTGAGGGAGGGCGCGACTGATCTACTCGGTCATGTGTACATATGTTTGCCGCGCACACTCATACCACCAAACTGGCCAGTACATCGGCTAGTGCGTCGGTACATAAAAGCATTTCCGTCACCTTCTCTGCCGCAGAGGTTGTCCAAATACACACACTAATGCGAATTATATTTCGCTATCGCTTTGCTCGTTGCCATCAACCTCAAGCTGGCGCGCACTTCTACAGTCACATATTCAATGCGCGCACACGCACCAACAACATTAGCGGTGTGTGTGGTGGCTTAATGCAGCGCTGCAGCTATGAGTGCAAATAAAATATTGCAATTTATTCGTTATCGTGCACAACTGACACAATAAAATGCTATTTTCCCACCTTCTCGCTCTGCTCTTCACTCCTCCTATCGCGCTCTATTCGCCGCTGCAGTATGCCGGGTAGTCATGCGATGCCATAGCGCTGCCATATCGATTGTAGTAAGGTTGAATGAACATGCAGCACATGAGGAAACAGACAAATAACGGCAAAAAGTTCAATTGCATAGACGCAAACCGTTATTATTATTACTGTTTTTGCCGCCATTATGATAACAGACGAGTCCGAATTGTATTATTGCATGCACGCAAATACACCGCTAAAACAGTTGAGTTGAGGCACAAAATATTGCTAATTTCCGCACTCATATTAAACGGTCCTCTAATATAAATTGATGCCAGCAGAAACACCATTACTAAATATCTTTTTTTCTTTTTCCGATTCCAACGCGGTGGCGTGAATGAATTCCTGTTCAAACGACGGATTATTTCCTGCCTCGTGAAGAAAACATTACAACCTAATTCTGGAAAAACCTGTTATTTGAATGCGGTTCGTTGATGACTGAAAGAGCATTATTTTGAACATTATTTTACACAGCCGAATATTTAGACTAAAGTTTCCGGAATAAAATTTTCAATCTTGCAGCAGACGAAGTGACGGCAAAATGCACTTCCGCATACAAATTTTGGTTCATAACAAAACGATGCTTATGCCACCTATAGTACATATAAGTTGTATGTTATATATATTATATATTTCGGTACCGATTTCGCAGCGTGTATTTCGTTGTTGTTGATTCTCGTTGCTTTTATGCCCGTCTGGTGTTTTTCGAATACACGATTTATTTGTGGGGACTCGCCAATAGACACACAACTGCGCCGCATCGTTGCCACTGTAAATTATCGAAACACAATAAAAATGAATGACTTTTAAAGCAGTAGCACACCGAAGTGTGGCAAGTGTGTGCAGCACTGGCTCAGCAGTTTGCATTCAGAGTTTTAGCGGCAGCTTTATCACATAATTTTCAGCTTACATTATTGCGCCACCCATAATCCATTTCAAAGATGATAATCTCTGTCGATTTACGGCGCATTCCAAATTACAAACTCGCCATCCCAGCTGCGCTTGTGTGCGACATGGCGTATGAGTGACACATTTTTAGCTGCCGAAACTCAGCAAGCGAACACTCTTATATGCCGCTAATTGTGGATATGCAGAGGTGTTTTTTATTGTAAATCGTTATAAGCCACCTTCTCACTGACTGATCCTTATTCATGCCCATTTTCCTTGGTGACTGGTCCGTTGTAACGAGATGGCTAAATAGCCCTGGTGTATGCAGATTTATTAGCAGCCAATCACTAAATCGAAATCAAATGATGACGTGCTTTCAGTCGCCACTCACTTACCACAAAGCAATTGAAAAGCAGGTAAAAGCCTTTGGAGAAAGCCCGCGGCGACGGCAAATAACTATAAATAAACATAAAGACCAAAATGAAATCAAACAATAACAACAGTAAATACCATGCACACTTTCAAGGAAAAAGCGAACTTGGAAAATAGTGTAAGCAACAAGAATACCAAAAGCAGCAGTGAACGAGCCAAAAGTGTTTTCTAGTTACTTTGAGTTCCTTTCAGTCAGAATGAAACTTATTTGTGTCGCAAACTGAACTGTTTCCTGCTGTTCCATCACGCGCCCAACCACCGCCAGCGCTGAAACGGCGGACGCAGTGGCTGATTACCTGCCATTTGCTTGCGGTAGCAGCACGCGAGCGCCCTCTTTGCTTCTCGGCTAAACCTAATTCTGTTTGCATTCATTATTTTGCTTTCGCACAGATTTTCTCCGCGCTCGGCCTCTCCTTCCGACGGAAGCGTGTGCGGCTGCCGCTGCCGCTGGCTAAACCCCGCCCACCCCATTACTTCGACTTATTGTCACTCAAGTGTTCTATCGCAACAACAAGAATTACTTAAACAATAGCTAAAAGTAGGAAAGTAGCGAGTAACAAAAGCCGAAGAAGTGGCTTTATAAGACGGCGCAGAACGGCGGTGCATAATAGAAATGAACAATGTGGAAATTGTAAATTGCGGAAAATAGAAAAAACAAAACAATAAGATGGAAAACTATAACAAAGCAAAGTCGGCACTTGTCCCTCTTGCCGCTGCGCCAGCGAGGTAGCGAACTCAACTCAACGCAACTCGACTGAACTCCACTTCGCTGCCGAATAGTGGCGGGAAAATCTTACTTCCTGTTTTTCATCAATTCTATTATTTTTGCAAAGTGAGCGAACATGAATGAAAAGAAAGCCAAAACGAAAAACGTCGTGAGAGTCAACAAAACACTGGGCCGATGGAAAGAAAGGACCAAACGCTCACATCCAGGCAAGCGAGACGCTGCCGTGGTAGTTCATTGTTCCGAAAACAGTAACAAAACGAAAGATACTTGTGCTCATCCTCACCTCCCCCAGCCCGCTTACAGCCCCGGAACGACGATGTGAATGCACTTTTGTTGCAAGAACTAGGTGAAGTGTTGAAGAAAACAATATCCCCGCCCGCTCGCATGTGCGTTGCAATAATGAGTTGGCTGCGGTTTCGGCTGATTATCTGAGCCAGTAATCGAAATTATTCAGTGCACAGTTGGAGACTCTCAAACAACATGTGCAATCGCGTGGGAGGGGGCTACAAGGACCTGGGCGCGGGTGGCGGCGTTAGAGCGCAATGCGCGCTGCTGAGGAGCAACAACCGTTGGAAAATTCAATGCATAAATAATGAAAGATTTAAATTCAAACTCAAATTTCGTGCGCGGCAACAACATTTTGCATAAAAGTAATCAAAAATATTTTAGTTTGCCATATTTTAGTTAGCTTTCTATTTGGACTTCACTCAAGCAGCGGATGTGTGCCATGTCGCTTGTCGGCTGAGGAAGATGAAGCTACGCTTTTATAGTGCTACATATATAATATTTACGAACTGCTTTCTTAAACGTAATTCTTAATATGTATTGAATAAGAGTTTGCAAGTGAATTTAGCATTCGTTTGCTGCAGAATAATTAATTCGAAGTGGTGGCTCGCTAAGCTCTTTATATGTGCACTGGAAAACATATATTGCAGCATCTTATAAGTGGATAATATTGTATAATGTAGACGGTGGCTTAACACCCTAACTATTCACCTTAGTGCTCGGATTACAAATATTAATATATGCCTCAAAAGAGTATGTATGCTATACACTCATTTATGATAAAGGAATGGTAATATTTAGGGTCTGCATAGAAGTGTGAGTACCCACTCTATTTCTAAGGAGTTAATACAACAACCACAAGTAACGACTAAATTAACTACTTGAATCTATTTCGGAGGTAAGCCCAAGCATTTTGTGCTGTTCGGAGAAGCTTCGACTCTGTTCATTATGATTCTCTTGCGATACGCTTATAGCCGTACATAATTTGATCCAGTGTTTTCTTATCGCTCAAAAATTTTCTCTTTTCAATTAACACTTCCACATCAAAGTTTTAATGAGTTTCCATTAAACGTGAAATTGCCATGTTTTACATAATTGTGTTTCTTCTAAAACATAAAGTGTTTTAATCGCATTTTAATACGCAACTGGCGCAATCAGCACCCGCCCACCCCGCGCGCAAATAAACAATTTCGCTTCGATTGTTGCCAGGCGTCGGCACGACGTTGCCAACAGCGCTGCCCGGCAACAATCAACAGAAATGTGAGAGTAATAAACAACTTGTTATTTTGGCCTACATTGCATAACATTGGCTATCGCTTTACGCCGAAATTACATCCATTCAGCAGCAGGGTTCCACTACGTCAGCCGTGAGGCTATCAATTTGCGCCGAAAGCTTTCAACCGAATTCCCTTTTATTACCATCCCACTCTTTAACCCTTGCAACGGCATTCGACCTTTGCGCAGGGCAATTTCGATCTAAATGTGTCTGCGTTGCGGGTTGTGTGATGAATATATTTTGCTGTAATTCTATCATTCAAAAGCAGCTAAACTTGAACGGCGCTACCCCAATAAACATTCAGCAATTAATTGCAGACCCGTTGGTTGATTCGGTAGCTTAAGAGGGCTGCTAAAGCCTGCGGAAAGCACGAGGACCTTGAAGCAGGCGTGAGGGGTAGAGAATTCGCCTCAAATGTAGCTGTTTTCCAACAAATGGAAATTGCTATGAAATTTGTATTATGATAAATATTTTATTGGCGGCAAAATGTGGCATTACAACTTTCCAGCAACAAGCTGCTGTCGTTCGTATGCAAATGAGGAAATTACAGCCCAAGCTTGCTGGCTTCAACACATGCTTGCAGAGGAATTCAAAGCTTTAAGCAGATAGCAGAAAAGCGCCATTAAATTGAATTCTGAGGTGTCAGCTGTCACTGTCGTTGTCCCTGTTGGGGAAGCTCACTTTAATGGAATTTTCTGCATTGCCCTCGCGCTATTCTCTTCTGCCTAAGCGTCCCACACACTTACACTCATGTACGCATTCTCACTACTGTGGTGTGTTTTTGGTGCGATTTCAGCTTTTACTTGTCGGCATTTAAAATGAATTGTGTCAAACGTTGAAAAAATGTGTCTACATGCCGCAAATAGTTTTTTAGCGCTACAACACACACATATATATATATAGTTGGGGCAAGTCTTTTGGCGGCAGGCGGAGGCCCGACCAGGCTCTTGGCGGCTGAGCACTCTTCCGTCCACCAAAATGGCTGACAGCCAACGAACGGAGCGAATTCCCAAAAGCAGCCGTAGACAGTAGAGCTCGGCGCAGCTCCTCTCCAACCTCTAAGCACCTTATCTGCGCGTCCCTTCGTTAGGCTCAGACTTATTTTTCCGCTTGCAGTTTTCCGCTTTATGGTGACGTTCGAAATAAAAAAGCCAACCTATGTTAGTTTATCATGATTTTTCGTGGAATTTGTACCATGTAATTCCTGACACAAAAAATTTTCCGCGCGTCCACCCCAACCCGGTGCATGTTGCCAAGCATCGAGTGTGGCTCGGCAGGTTGCAACTCTGACGTCCTCAGCACATTTGCTCCATTCCGCGTGTGCACTTAGACAACAGCCACGGCGAGCACAGCTCAGCCATTGTCCTAAGCGCTACATTGCCTCTTTCAATACCAACAAGCTCTCATGAACACCGAATGAACATTAGGGTGTGTGTGTGTAGCGCTGCTTGCAAACGATATGTGGCAGGATGTTGCTAGCCGGAGAAGCGCAAGTTAGAGCGAAATGCAACAAATTTCATGCTTTTTACCCCCATTTGTTTTTGTGTTTTTCATTTAGTTGCCATACTTTAGTGCGCCACAAAACAAATCAACAGCAACAATCGTGTAGAGTGGTTAGCAACGAGCGTTTCCACAGGCAAAAGCAAAACTCGGCTGATTCTTTCCACGAATTGCAATTGGGCGCTGCGCCTCGCTGTGAGTCAGCGTGGCTACGCTGGCAGGCCAGTTGGCAGCGAAATGGGTGTGTCGTGACAGGCAGAATGTTGCTCTGTATCAGCTATTTTCTTGCGCCATTTACCGCGCACGAGTCCTTATCTTCTTGCCACACTGACGTTGCTGGCTACCAAACGGGCTCCCCACTGGTGTACACGCCATGTCTGCTTAGGCGCGTTTGTGTGGGTGTGCTCTGTGCGGATAGCATTTTTTATGGACACATGTACTTGCAGCACTCAATTGCCCATCGACTGTATAACTTTGTGGGCTTTTGCGGTTTTATGATTTGCGGAAACGCTTATGCAATGTCGGTGTGTCAGCGCAAAATTGCCATCGAAGAGATAACTTTGAAGTGTTCGGCAAGCAAAATGAAAAACGCGTCGCGGCCGTAATGACACAACATGGCCGTTTCATTCCACTAGCAATTTTGCAAAGTGTTATGAACTAGAAAGGGTGTACAACAGCTTTTTCGGGTCAACTTTTAGATACTTAGAGCGCCACATTATCTATCTAAACATTTATCAAAGGACCCGGAAAACAAAGAAATATAGAAAAGTTGCAAAATGTACTCGTGCACTTTTCAATTCGCTTTGTTCATTTAGTTGTTATTTTAAATGTTTGCTTTTCTCTCTTTTGCATTTTCTGTGCCTTCTGGAAGGGAAGCAAGGCTTTGTTCATTTCCAATTCGTGCAACCGACATAATTACTTGTGACAGCCTACAAATGTACTTCCATCAAATGCGCCGCCACCTGCCACTCCTTCGCCCTACGTTGCCCTTGCCCCACGTTGCCGAATGTCTTTTTTTTATTGTGCAACTTACAATTAAAATAATTAACTTTAAATGCTACAAAAAGGTTGCACAAGCAACGACGCAAGCTGGTCCGCCATGGGAAAGACGTCGACATGGCTGCCAAACTATTTCCGGAAGTTAAGCAAACGGGCCAAAGGCAGCAGAGAGCTTTTAAAGCGAAAGAAAATGGAAACAGTAAGCTTCAATTAGATTAAAAGCATATGAAGCCAAGCGCGAGGCTATGTGATTAGATTGCGCTTTGAGAAAGTGCAAACCTGTTGAGGCGAACTCCGCTCACGAAGTCGTTGTAGTTTGCTCCTTAAAGACACTAAACGGTATCGTGGCCAACTAAAAGTATAATCGGCAGGATATGCAAGTCTTAAAACCACAACTACCGCCATTTTGTCTACTCTATTGGACAGAAACCGTTATGTCCCAAATAGAATTCCTTGATGAGTTGAATATACCCTACTTAGAATTCTTTCGGGCGCTCTGCAGGCCAGGAGCCTCCTAACGGCGCTTGAACCTGTACATAAAAGCAATAACAACAACAGCAATAAAAACAACTTAAAATGAAAGGTAAGCGGATTCATAAGTGTGTGTAATGAAACGTTATAATCGCCACAGTGCGACAGGCGCTGAACGGACTGCCCGGTGGCAAATAGGCAGGCTGAAGAACTCACGCCCCAGTGAATCAGTTTGTAATAGCATGTACATACATGTATGGTGAAATAACACCTGAAATGAGCACATTTTGAAATGTTTTTCAAAATGTTTTACAGAAGAATTATTTAAATATTACCTTTGTGTTGCAACAATGAGGCTCCCTCTCATCCTCGATCGTAAGTGATTGCTCTGTGGCACATATCCTCGAGTGATGGAGTCATCAGACCAAATCCCATTGGTGCGTCTGCATTCATTGTAAGAGCGCCCAATAGAGAGATTGGGAAACTTAGTCTTCTTCAGTTATTATTTAGAAAGCAACGAATAGACCTCGCTTTGTTAATTATTACATTAAAGCCCTCGTGCTTCCTTTTAGATGTCCTCCGTTCGCAAATAATCAATGGGGCGTTAACGCTTCGATTGGTGAATTTATCGGCCAACTCATGCAACTATCAGGTCGAACGTGGTTTGTGTGTGCAACAACGTGCATAAAAGTACGTCACTGGGCCTTGACGCGTCACAACTGCAACTGCAACTGAATCTGCAACTGGCATGCAAGTGGAGCTTAGGGAATAAATTGCCTGCCTGAAACAAGTGACACTGCTCGCCTTCCACGTGACATCTGGGCTGCATTAATTTGTATTTATCACTTGCCGCTCGCGAAGAGGCAAGTTGAGAGTGCCGGGTGTCTCTGCCATTTGCTTTATAAGTGCGCGTGTGCATTAGTGTGTAGTCTCAATCCGACGCTTGGGCAGAGCGACGTCAAAGCAATTGCCGACGCACCATCTCGGGATACTTTAGTTGCAAAGATTAAGACTTCGAAACGTCCCAAGCGCAGCCAATGATATTTGAACAGTTTGCTTCTTCTGAGTGGAAATATTCATAATTGAATTTCACAATGGCATTTGAATAAGAGCAACATTTACTGTGTAAAAGCCACTTGAGCTCAGCTGCAGTGTAGGTGTGTAGAGCAGCAAGTCGCTCGCATTAAGCAAGTGGCATGTGGTGAGTAGTTGGGCCTTCTGCTGCCGTCATCTGTTTGAGGGGCTCGAAAATGCGAGTGCGCAGAAAATTGCAACACTCAGCGACAGCTTTTCAAGTGTCACTTTTGCATGTCATATTATGTGCCCCAATAAATGTGTATGCATGCAACTCGCACAAAAAGCAATAGAATTCACTTTCACATGCAGAGCCTTTCTCACAAAAAATGCTTCAGCTGCACAAAATTGCTCCATACTAAATTAGTGTGTACATAACTCTCTGCACAAAGGAGTGCACAAGCCTCAAATGAACACACACCAACACATGTGGCATGTTTGGTGCACAGCGACTGGCTGAAAGGCGCTTTCATAGCCCTGTGTCGCTATGTAAATTTACAAAGTGCAAATTATGCCGTACAAAGCGCTACTTTTGTGCGAGCAAACTTAAAAATTCTATTTAAAATTGTTGTTGCTGCGAAAAGCTTTGAATGACTGAGCGAATGCGTGAATGTGTGAATGAGGAGCACCGGTGGTTGAGTGAATGAGCGGATGGAATGGCAATGTATGGAATTCCCAAAACGACACGCCAGCGGAGCGGGGCTGCCTAGGATTGCTGGTGGTATGGTGAGTCAAGCAACACTTCATCAACATTGCAGACACAACTATGAACTGCTGCACATGTGTGCTTCACAAACATACCCACACACTCCTTCTCTCCAGCCATTTTGTCATACCTGTAAGTGGTGGGAGCAGCGAAGTCGCGGAAGGCGGTGCACAGTGCAACAAGTTCCGTCACATATGCGAAATTTTCTGTTTTGAAAAGTGGAAATTTAAAGCTCGCATTCGCCAGGCTAACTTCACTTCGGTAGATCAAGAAATTATTCGAATTCATTCAGTTCAAAGCGTTTTGAAATCCCTCTTTACGGCGCCAAAATGCGAACACCACCAAAAAGCTGCTCAGTGGCGACTTCTCGTCAAATTCCATATTCAACACAATGCTGGAGATGCAACTTAGATTGCTTAGTTAATGAGAATCAAAATAAAAAGTCGTAAAATTCACAACCCTTTTCATCTAGAAAAGTGCCAGCGGCGAAGCAATAGAATTTCAACACTGTGCGCACTCACTTCCACATGCGAGCTTGCAAAGCTCCACATCCATATATACCTACGTACATATTCAGAGGTAGGAGCAGTGGCGATGAAAGATGAATGGCTTAAGAACCGAAAGGGGTTTGAAAGCGATAATTAAAAGAAAGAATGGCTAAACTCCTCAACTTAAGCACCGTTCTGCCTTTCTGAACACATCGCGCCTTACATGTGTGTGTATGTGCATATAATAAATTACTTTGCGGGCACTTATCCACACAAACACTCGCACAGCCTGTCTTTTGCAACAGCAAATTTAAATTATTTGCTTGGCTAAAAGGTAATGCAACATGTGGATGTGTCTGTCTCACCACAGTCGCAGATAAAAAATGGTGGAAGCTGGTAGGAAAATTGGCTGAGATTGCGACTCTACGGTCCGCTAGCAAGAGAGGGCGTGTTGCCGAATATGAGTTCATGTGGTAAGCTCGTAGAATGGGAGCGTTGCAAATGTTTTCAACTCTGCATGTGGACACTGTAGTGGAGTTGCACCGTGACCGATACTGATGAGCGTCTAGTTCTTGTTGTTGTGGTTGTGAATTCGCTGTGTCAAAGATGCCAGTGATCGCGTTTTTTCAAATCGCGACAATTTATTTATGATTCAGGCGCCTCTTTGTTGTTAGTGGCATTATCGTAAACTGGCTGCATACGTGCATGTTCTGAGGGCAGAAATAATATGAGACTTCAATGTTTGCTATGACAGTAATTTTATTTGGATAGTGAAAACGGAATGGTGGTTTTACAAAAACAAACAGGGAAACAAATGCAGAAATCGGAAGTCGCTTTGAATTTTCGAAAACCCGTCGCTCCTCCAACACCAAATTCAACTCATTGCAATAATCAGAAACTTATTTTGACGAGTATCAATTTTGAATATGAGTACTGTTATCTCGAAGCAAAATAGGTCTCTGATGTGACCTGACTGGTGCACCCAATTGAGAAGCAGTCTATTTATGCTATCATTAGTGTTTGAAAAAGGGCTTCCAGCAGGTAAAATTATTCCTATTTACGCTTCAGCCTTAAGGTCGAAAACTATTTTACAAGAGTTAAAAAGGTAGCAGGAGATCGTTAATTGAAATAAGAAAGCGCTTTAAAACTCTAATTTTTGGTAAGAAAAATCTATTATTTGCCAGCACGAGTAGTCTAAAGTAGTCATCGGTGGGAGTGTGGTATCTCTGCAACTCCTACATATATTTCAGTGCCCATGACGGCGATATACACGACAGTAAACAGGCTCCCAGTCGCAGATGCCCGAGGTTACGATATGTTGGCCAACGAATGACTCATATATTTGCACACACCCGTATACATGTACACATACATATGTTAATAATTGTTATGGACCGAGCTACAATATTGGCAGGCAGCCTCACACACAAGTCCATATTTATATTTACTGTTTATAAATGTGAATGCACTGATAAGAGCAGAGCGAAGCGAAGGTGAGAGTATAGCGTTTGTATGTATTTAGGCCGCTCACACATTCAACGCGCTGAGCAAATATCTAGGCGCTCTCACACTCGATCATAATGTGTGTAGCATTGTCTTAATTGTCCACTTCATCATCTCTGTGTCGCATACAAAAAAACAAACGCACATATTGAAACAAAGTTACAAAGTTATATGATGGAGCGCCAGCGTTGCCACAGCGCAAAAAACATTTGTCCTATATTGGCCTTTGTTTGCCTTGCAAGGAGAAAGTGACACAAGAGTTTGTTCGAGAATGTGTACAGAGCTCTACAAAATCCGTTGCATACTTTCAGGCACTAATTTCACTTTAATGGATAATCCATACTGTAAATGATTTTCACAAATTTATAATAATATTGTCAGGAACAAAATGCTGGCTTGGGACTAATAGCAAACGCCAAATAAATATACTCTGTAATTTGTGCTAAATTTAATCGGAATTTTAAATGGAAGTGGAAAATGATTAAAGTAAACGCTTGTAAAACGGCTAAACTGCGGATGGATGATGGTGCACATATATGGGCTTTGTACCTCCTCTCACATGTAAGCCCTCACTACTAACTCACATCCTAACAGTTCCGTGAGCCGACGACTTGTTTATACACTCCGATGCCTGTGTGACACACATTTCGCAGATTGTATTTTGTCGCTGTTCAGCTGCCGATTCGGCCTCCGTCGATTGTTCGTCCTTTCCTCTCACGCCCGTTAGCCACTCGCACACAACTCACTAATTTTCAATTTGCGGCTCGTCCGCCCTCTTTGCTTGCTTACAATGCTCTGCACTTGTGCCAAGTCTCTGGCGTCGGGTGCATATCCTCGTGCCGCTCCATGCCACATGAAATATTATCCATTTCAAGGATTAGACGTTATGCCATAAATTGACTCACTTGCATTTATGAGTCTTTCATTAGAATTAGTCGCATTGCTGGTTAGCCGCTTGCCAAGCCATCGAGCTCCGCAACTGTGTTAGTGTGTTATGATAGTTGGTTGGCTTATTTCGTTGGCAGGGTACACCGAGAGGTGTGTGAAGGGCTGCTTCATTGTATATGTGGTCAGTACGTCGGTCGGTTGGCAGACTCGGTTCGGTGCCGTGGTCAGATGCCTGCGACTGCTTACCCCGCAACGGTGTATCTGTGTGTGCGAGTGTGTAGCACTTGTATATATTTGGAGTTGATATCGAGCAAAGTTTCAGTTACATTGCTGCTGCAGTTCAGCTGCACTCAACCTGCTTTTCGAGAACGAGGAGAGAAGAACGTTCAGTTGAATAGTTGGCGCTTATGGCTTTTCTCTATTCTACTGACTGGTGTTCCCACCCTGCCATCGCATTGCTTAATTGATGTGCCAATGGAAAGTAATTACTTTTTCATTTCTTCTTCGCCTTCGTCTCATTTCCCCATTGTACCGGTCCAGGTTGTTTTGCCTCTTCGAGTTAAGTGTAAAGTTTTATGTAAGCTTTTGCGTTCAGCGCTCGAAGTGGAAAATATTTATATCCAGCCCCGCACGTCCGTTATAATAATTCTGCAGGGAGTGTTCCTGTCTTTTGCTTACTCAATTCATGTATTTTATCGCAACTAATTACGTAATGACTCTGATTTTTTCACCAGTTATTTTATGCTGAGTAAGTTAAGATAGGTGATGCGACCCGCTTGGACTTCGATTTAGGCCAAATTAAGTACGATTGTATACTAATGCCGACCTGTTGTATTTGGCAGCTTTAACTACAGAACTGAAAATTGCTTTTGTGACCAGGGGTTATCCCTAATACTTCTGAGAACGTATGGAGAGATTTCCTTCATATTTTCCAAAAGTATTAAGTGCTAACGGGATGCGAAAGCAACCATTTCCTACGACAAGTTTAATGATACTCAGTTTCCAGATGGTCAATACCTCTTATTTTTGACATGAAAATTTTTCCGAAAGCCATGAGTTTTTTCTCCAGAACCTGCAGACTCCCTAAATAGGTATATATGTACATCAAAATGCGTCGGATCAAACGGTTAAAAGGCAAATATTTCGGAATTCGAATTTCCGCCCTTTTGTATCCAAATCTCTCATTTTTCTCTCACTTCCACTTATTTGCTCCGTACATGATTTGTGTCTAAAAGAAAGTCTTATTTTTATGGCAATAATAACAAAACGGCATAACAGTGGCACGCACGCATTCCTCCGTTTATAGTTGATAGAGCGGCGTCCAATAAAATGTTGCAAGTAAACAAAAAATTACGGCGATAAAATTGCTTGCGGATCTATGGGCTTACCAGCTCATACGACGCATCAACAGGCACACTTACATACCTCCATACGGGTGACCCGAACAGCATATTGTAGCATATGTTGAGGCGTGTTACACATTTTTAATGCAGTCAAGCGTTAGCGGTAAAATAACTATTTAAGTGTGTTAGTGCATGAAAATAAGCAAGTTTTATTACGAAAATGCGACGACACAATAACAATGCATACATACACCTCGTGCGTCTGTGTGTGAGGAAGACAGAAGGGCTTCACTCACAGCCACACACACAACACACGAGCGCACAAGCACAAGATTTGTCGTCGAAGATGAATGTGGTGGCAAGCTGATGGCGAGAGGAGACGCTCGCAAATAACCCAAAACGCGTTAAATGAAATTGCCCTGAAAGAACGACATGATTAAGCTCGAGTGAGCGCCGAATGTGATTTGATCAAAGCGAAAGAAATTGCGGCGTTCAATCATAAGCTTGTTGCCGCACTAAACAAACAATTGATGAGACTCCAGGAAGAAAGGAAGAACTACGATATCCAAAGCTCGAAAGTATCAGAACCTGAAGCCAGTCAGAACTGCCAGAAGAACTTTCGCTGCGCCTGCCGACAGCCCACAGGGGGAGCCATAAGGGTAACGAGGACACGTCTAATGCGATTACAAGCCGCGCATGTGTGAGTGAGCAATATTGTACATTTTATTACTACAACAACAAGTGGCACGGCCGTCAAATGGATGTAGCAAAGAGCCCAGACATGAATGTGTGGCGCAGTTGCGACGACACGCACACACACACCCACACGCGGTTGTTGGCATTGCTCACAGTAAGAGCGCTCATGTGGATGAATTTGTGACGTTACGTCGCTGCTTACGGTGCTGTGCTTCATTTATTTATATCTGCAAACATTTGGTGCACACAAGGGCCGTTGAGCCATGTAACAGTCCATGTTTGTAGGCGGGGCGCGTTGTGCACCCGCCAATAAGATATTTATAAATTCAAAAAATTACGGCTTTTCCTCGTAAAAGCTCTCAAAGTTTGTTTGTTGTTGCCAGTTGTTATTGTTATTATTATTATTTTTTTTTTGTTGTAACGCTGTCATATTACGGCTTATGTTAGCAAACAGCTTTTGTGCAACTTTTCAAACATTCTGGAAGCAAGATGAAACTTATCGTAGGGCTATATTTTTCTAAAAGGAAAGCGTTCGAAATAGTTTAAGAGTTTTTCAGCTGCATGTTTTCAAACCTGAACTATACTCTTATAAAACATTAAACAAAACAAAAGTCGGTGTGCCATTTATTAGCTACATTCAAGCCCGAATAGGGCTGCAAAATTTCAATACACACACACATACAAAAAATGGCACATCGACTCTGTAAATACTTCCGTTATATGCATTCATAATTTATTGATATACGATTACGTTAAGAAGGTTCGAACGGACCAATATCTCTTTAAACATCGGTTGAGTAGACAACTTATTGCATTCAGTATCTGTTCAACATTATTCTTGGCACTTTTACTTTCACTTTAACTCGATATAAACTAGTCTTATTGTATGGTACTCTCAACTCTTTATTTTAAGATTAAGTTAAGTTTCTGCATCAAATGCCATGCATTTCACATCCTAGGACCTTAAGACTTTTACATTTCGAAATTTTATTCAATTACTTTCGATTATGGTCAACACATGGTTGTCGATTTTATATACCGTTAATCACCACCAACTTATGATTGAATAACCTCATAGCTCACTAGTTTTTCATGATTTTCAATTACTCCTCTCGTAAATAATTGAAGACCACAATTCATCAGAAATTACAGCATCCGCCTTTTTCTTTGTCATTACCCGAAACCACACATATAAATACTCTTATTCGCCGTTATGTTTTCAACCACTACACTATCATGACATTACTCATGAATGCGATTTCTAACGTCTCTAATTGTGCCTTGTTCTATCCCCCTATTCCCCACCAACCCGTTCGATTTGTCGCGCATATCGCTGTGCGCTGCAGTCGGGTGTCGGTAATGCGTGGACAGGTCATCACGCCGCAGGGATTAGGCATTGTCGGCATTCGGGTTTCGGTCGACCGGGATTCGAGATTCGGATTCACTCTGACACGCCAAGGAGGCTGGTGAGTATCTTTTCAATTATATATGCTATACGTAAATATAAATATATAGCAATTAAGCAATTTTAAGTACAAACACAAATATAAGTAGGGCCACCAACGCGTTTCCCGCCCAGCCGATTATACAACTTGAATTCTTCATAATTTGTATCGATTTTTAGAACTTAGATAAAAGCAAGAGAAGTATGCTGACAAAATGCTGTAGCATAACTCACGCTCTAGAAGACCTATGGAAATTGCCTAATTGGAGTGCCAGTATAGCCAGCAGGACTTATAAGGATCAGGCACTCCGCATAAAATTAGCCAAGTCTAATATCTTTTAAAGAAAGTTAAAGATATCATAGCAACACGCACGCACACACACACACACACACATACGCAGCCATCCTGGTTCATTGTCACAGAGGAACTTTCCTCGGAAAGTTGAATATTTAATTGGAAATCCGCTTAGAGATATTAAATATATTTGCATACAATTTCCTTGAAATTTCCATACCGACAACAACAACAATAACAACAACAGCTGTGCCAGTCGGAATGAAACAGCAAATCGGAATATTTCCGCATAAGCAAACAAACACAAAGCGGGAACGAAAAACCCACACAACAACATAAGCGAACAGAATAAGAGAATGGAATTTTAAAGGCATACAAATATTTTAATTTAATCCCACTTAAATTGTGAGTTGGAAACAATGAGTGAGCACTCTCTTCGTGGGTATGGAATCGCCTTATCAGTTTGGTGAAAGCAGTGAGAGCGCGCCAGTGGAGAAGGAAAAACAACAGCTGCGGCGCAAACAACAGCCTATGGCCATCGTTACTGTCCAAGCGATGAACTTCTCACGCGAAATGTGCCAGTGATGCGACACAAGAGCAACTTTGCGCTGCCGGGTATCTCTCGGCCTCAGCGATGGTCATTGGGCGCTTCAAAAAGGCGAATCTTCGTGAAAGCCACAACAACTGCTGACTGGGAGATACTTCGCTTCTTTGCCTTCGGCTTGGAGTTGTCCTCAGCGCAGCGAGTATTTTTCGAAAACTAATTAAATTAAATTTGCAACGCATGAACAATTTTTAATTCTGATAATTTTTACGAGTGAACGATCGCCTACTGGAGGTTGTAGCCGAGCGGTACTCTGCTAAGGATAATGCGGGCGAAGCAAGGTCATAGTAAACACGTAGAAACAAATGAATTCAACTGCATCACAAGCTTTATTTACAAGCGAGCAGTAGGTACATTTCTACATGAGAATTTGAAACTTTCTTCGAGACTCGATAACACTGTGCAATACAGCATAAAAACAAACTTTGGGCGCTACTGAAGATTGAAAAATTTCTCTTATAAATATATATATGGTGTGTACAGCAATATTCACAAAATTAATTCGTGAACCATGTGCAGCAAGTAAGCCACGTTGCAGGATTCAGTTCACAGTGCCAGCTATGTTGGACATTCCAATTATTGTGATTTAGGCTTCTAACTCATTCCATCGTGGACATACTCGTATATGGGCAACAGACAGACATGTATACTCAACAAAGATACTACTAACTCAACGCCCTCTTGTCCAGTCCCTTTTCATTGTTATGTGCTCAGCCAGACTTCGTTTTAATGTATGCTTGATATCACTCCGCAGTTCTGCTGCTACACCCTTATTGTCATATAACTTTTCATTAGCCCAGTGCCTTAATTCGCCACGTCCAATATAGCAGCGGCAATTCCGAATTATTTATTTATGCGTAGTCTCTTTTGTCCCTGTATTGTTATTATTATTAGCTGGTTTCATTGTCCTGCATCACTTGTTGCCCGATCTGCTCCTGCTGCTTTGAGCGTTACATACCCTAGTGGAACTAAACGGCCGCAACAATCCACTAGAAGCAGTAGAAAAATAAATACTGCCTCTCGTTACACCGTTATACGTTTAATACACCCACACTGACAAAAGAAAATGAAATATTCCCCGTACACTAGCGCAAGCACGGATTCACCCTGCGGTGGATTCACGAGATCTGAAGCTAGTTCCACAAAAAATCTCACCTTCCTTTCTTTAAATGAATAATGAAACGAAACTGAAAATATCAATAAGAACTAAGGAATATGATTCCTCGTTGTCTGAAAGGCTTCCAAAATAATTTTTAATGAATCGGTTCTCAGTAAAACATCCAGAAGAAGAGACTTTACATAAATTCCAAGTAATTCAAAATGGTCAGCGCTGATAAAACAAAAACAATAAGAAAATCAATCGCTCTGTAAATTAAAGGACTGCAATTTTTATTCTCCACGAATGTATTTATGTTGACTGTCACACACTTCCATACACACACACGGACGTTCGTAAACTTTGGATAATGCTGTGGGGTATTTGAGGGCGCACGCCTCATCGGCCCCTAATATTTGGGTCAATTGCAAATTAAGCGTGCAAGTTTTTCAACAACAGCAGCAAAAACAAATGCAATTCAATTTGCTAGTGTTGCTGCAATTATGTTGCCGTTGTAATGGCTGTTGGCGCTGTTAATGCAACACTTTGCAAATCAACGCTACTTTAATGAAAACGCGTTCGTACTTATGCATCCCTTCTCGTAAGCACTCGTCAGTGTGTGCGTGTGTGCGAAAGCAAATGCAGCTTACAACTGTAATTGAAAGCGTGTTGTTTCAGCGCGAAATGCGTTGCAATTTATTTCTGTTTAAAATGCCACACCAGTTGCAACAAAAAATTAAGAGCAAATCTGTAATTGCAAATGGCAATCAACCATAAATTTAAACAACGGCCTTTATGTGCACGGGGCCGAGGATGTGGCGGAGATATGCCCTAGCCCCCCCGCATTTGACATTTTTGCGGGTTAATCGAAAATCAATATCTTACGACTTGTTAAACACGAGTTTATGCCAACCCCAGCGCATGTGCTGGAAATTGCGGAATTACATTGGCACTGAAAGTAAATTTCTATGTCAAGCCATAAGCTTTTGAAGACCCTTCTGCTCTTGGTCGTAAGTGACCCAGAGCAGGCGGTTCCAACTTCTTACTCGCTCAGAACCCCAACACAAGCGTAAAATCTAAAAACAATGCGAATGCACCGAAATAAATGAGGTATGTAAGTACAGTTGCGCCAGGGAAAGAATTGAATTTGGTTGGCCAAACTGCGCCGAAATGCGCAGAAAACAAAGCCAAAGTTAGAGCACTAAAAATGGTGTTAGGACCAGCAGGACGAAGCACGAAAGTGCTGAGGGGAATGTTTTCAGAACGAAACAGCAAGTGCAACCAGCAGCAGACACACACATGCAAACGAATGTACGAGGATTGACGGAACGCAAACCGGAAATGAACAGGTAGTGGCGCAAAAACATACAAAGCGGGCACGGTACGGTAGGTGTGGTGTATGTGTTGGCTTGTTGCATCACTCGTCTGTTGTTTCACTGCGGCAATTGTCGGAATTGTTTTGCTGCTGGCGAATCTTCCTTTTTGTGCGCGTGTTGTTTTGCGTCTAATTAAATAGCTTTTAGCGGAAAATTAATTCAGCCATTTCCGCTGCAATGCAACTGCGCCAACATCGGCGGCGTCAATTAAGCCGAAAACACAACGGCGAAAACCTCCCTTCCACCAACGCGCGCGGAAAAATTTTCGCGATTTCCACATTCACTTTGCCTGCAACCAACAACATCAGGCATTTTGTTCGAGTTGAAAATAGTTGCAATTATTTGGAGAACTATGGGAAATCGAAAAGAGGATCGCCATCCAATTTTCAAATCTTACAGAACAAATATTTTCAAATTATATCGATGCGTAGTTCTGGAGTACCCGTCATTAAATCTCATTCAATTGGCATACCGTAATCAAAGGAACGAAAAGTCAAAATCTGCTAGTACTAGTAGCGTGAGTTTCTAGAAGCAAATATTTAGCACCACGTGTTATTGGTACCCGATGACCATAGTTTCCAAGCTTTGTAAATCGCTTATATGTATTACTTATGAAATTACTATAGATTGCCGCCCACTCTTCATTGAAGGAATGTACAGCTTCTTATTGATAATGCTTCCCATACTGAACTATTTCCGACACATTTTGCTCACGTCCCATTTGTCTGTCCGCTGCCGTGCGCTGGGTGATTGCTATTGCTTGTCCGAGCAGCCATTTTCAAGATGGAAAATCAAAACCACATCATGTGGCACAAACCACACAAATCCATACCATAAGTGCGTGCGTACGCCCACGGTTGACGGCAGCAGAGATAAACTCTCGGCGACATTGTCGCTTAGCGAAAGAGATACAACCACTAAAGCAACAATCTTAATAACAGCGACGGCGGTCAAACTAAGGACATAACCAGCAGAGGTTTGTGGCGCGGCAAGGACAGATAAAAGGTTGGTGGCCGGAAAATGTCACAACGAAATTGGATTTTGCACAATGCGGAGAAAAACCCATGAAAAATAATATAAGAGTAGTGAACAGGAGCGCTCGTAAGCACATGGGGCAGGACAGAGACGAATTTCATATGCGGCCAAGCGGTGTATTGTGGGTTTGAAGCGAAATAACATTGTATAATATGTGCGCTTTGTTCCAAAATGAAAAATGTCCTTCAAGCAGGACATGTGAAGATGCTTTGCAATACAATAGTGCACGCACAAGTTTCCCTAATGTGAGAGTAAGCTCGCATTGCTCCTCGGCGCTTTCGCATGAAGGTGAAGACTCTCAGTAACTGCCCAGAATCGATCCACTAAAAGACGCTGATGAATTTCCGGGTGAAATATTTACTTCTTTCATAAAAGCGTCGTAAAACATGAACACACAGCGTTAAGTAAACTGCACTCGAATTTTACTAGATTGAAGTCGCTCTAACTAATAACATTGCAACAGAAGAGTTAAGCACTATTGCAGGGAACAAATTTCTTCAAAGACTACTTAATTTCCTAACAAAATATTTCTCAACTTAACATATGCCCTTTAAAAATATAAAGCTCTTATTCCGGATATAGGCCAAACATATTCAGCTACATATTTGCAAAAAACAAGTTTTTGTTAATCCGAAATGGTTCCAACTTTGCGACGGAAGTTCAGCGTCTGAGTTTCTTGCTGGGCGGTTGAGTGTTGTGTTCAAGCCGCTTTGTAATGTTATGTCGCGTTTTATGCTTATTAATAATTAATAAACTTCATTGAACAGGTTTGATGTGCTAGTGAATGGTGGTGGTGCAGTGACGCTGCAGTTCCAACGCTCTCCCTTCAGGCCACTCACGCGCACCGTCTTTGTGCCGTGGAATCGTATTGTGGTGTTGCCACCCGTGCAGATGCAGCTCAGCGACGACGACGAAAGCAGCGGCCGAAACATAAAGTAAGTTGGAGCCTGACGATTGCTTCAGCTGTTGTGTATCTAATTAAATCGCCCGGATCAAATTTTAATAATTACAAAAATCTCATTTGCTATTTTTATAGAGTGGCCCCAATGAACCCGGCACTAACCTTCCTCAACTCCATACTCTACCACTTTGCTGATGAGCAAGCAGATGTGAGCAAAATATGTTTGGAGCATGACCACGAGGAGCTGAAACCTCAATTAATTAGCACTTGGATGCCGAACGGCGTTGGTGCTATGCCCGGCAAGCGCGTCATATTTGCCGAGACGCAGGTGAGTAGAACTTCGAAGCAAAATGCACTATTTATACCGCTCCTTCAACGCCATTCGACTGTTTCCAACTATGCGCGAGGTTATCCTGGCCAAACCACTTAAAGTAGTGTTTTCTCCTTTAACTTAATTAGTCAGTGGCGGCACTTGCACCACTCTCCAGTTACATTCTCTGCATCGCCGCTTGTTGGGTTGGCTGCCTGAGTATCTATTCCAATCTCCGTTCATGCTACATTGAATGTGTTTCACCTTTGCTCGCCGTGGCCATTGCACAATATAGCAGGATGTCGCATTTTGAAACATCTGCCTTCTCTATCCACCGCTTCTGAACTGAGAATACGAGCATTTGATTACATTTTAAGTTTTCTTCGCTTAAAGTCACTCACGTGCTTTCCTTAGCGAATTGAGAGAAAACAATACGAAAATTATGAACATTGCAGTTACTCCAACTGCATGAGAAGGGCGGAAGACTTGAGTTCGTTCTTACATTATTTATGACGGAGTTAAGTTGGCGCAGGAGTATAAACGAAGACTATAGCCTTGGATTAAAAACAGCCACTATACCAGTTCTAACACCTCCCCTACCCCACAAGTCCCCTGCGCTCTTTGCTGCAGCGGGTGTCTTGTAATGGCAGCATTGACAACAGCTGCCGTATTAGAGTATTTTAATTAAATTAAAACAAACCTTGAGGACCTCTTAGTTCTCCCTGCTTACTCGTTTTAAAATGGCAATCGCACAATTTTCGCAAATGGGGTCATGGGGGTACTTGACCGAGTTGTTTTCCTTCTTTTGCTCTTCTCAGGCTTAAGTTTCAATTTGAAAGCATTGGAGAAGCGCAGCGGAGAGAAATTTATTAGAGTTACCTGTAAATTTTATATTTTATTATTTTAATCAGCTTGAACTTGATTTCTTTTATTTCAGATTGTACAGGAATCCATACAGATACCAGGGTCGGATTTGCACCTTACATATCAGTCGTCGCAGGCTTCGGGCTATTTGAGCATCGTCCGCATGCGTCTTACAGCCGAAAAAATACCAAAGACTCTGACCCATGTACATGTGGGCGTTGAGATTGAAGGTGCATTGCATGTGAAGACATATGAGGCAGATCCGAACCTGATACACACATTTGCCTGGAACAAACGCAACGTCTATCGGCAAAAGGTCTACGGCGTCACTATTGCACGCATTTCCGTCGGCTACCAGCATTCGACCTGCACAACGCCCGTTTGGATTACGCAGACAGCCAAGTTACAAGGCTATGACGTCGACATTTCCGATATCGGTGGCTGGGGTTTGGACATTCACCACCACTACAACTTTCACGAAGGTATATTACAGAAGGGCGACGGCAGCACGCTACACATGAAAGAATACCCACGTACTGTGAAAGTAGTAATGGGCACCGGGCTGCAACGCCCCCTCAATTGTCCGGATCATTGCAATGGTATTGCTAAGGATGCCAAATTACTCACACCCATTGCATTGGCTTCTGGTCCGGATGGTAGTCTATATGTAGGTGATTTCAACTTGGTTCGCCGCATAACACCCGATGGCAAAGTTTACACAATACTGCAACTAAGCGCCACGCAGGTGTCTTATCAATACTACCTAGCCGTTTCACCCGCTGATGGTCACCTCTACATATCCGACCCGGAGCGGCATCAAATTCTACGACTGCTACGCTTGGAGAAAGTAAAGGACCCCAGCATCAACAGCGAACCAATTGTAGGTAGCGGTCAGCGCTGTATACCTGGCGATGAAGGCAACTGTGGCGATGGTGGACCCGCGTTACAAGCTCGTCTTTCACATCCCAAAGGTTTGGCTATTGCCGCTGATCGCACCATGTACATTGCGGATGGCACCAACATACGAGCGGTGGATCCTAAGGGCATAATACATACACTGATTGGTCACCATGGCCACCATAACCACTGGAGCCCGGCACCTTGCTCCGGCACACTTATGGCAAATCAAGCTCAGCTACAGTGGCCGACAGGCCTGACACTCAGTCCACTGGACGGTTCACTGCACTTCATTGACGATCGCTTGGTGCTCCGACTAACCTCCGACATGAAGATACGCGTCGTAGCCGGCACCCCTTTACATTGCAACAACAACGGTCAAGACAAAACCAACAAGACGTCCGAAAATGTGCTGGGCACAGTACTCGCGATGGCATTTTCACCTTTCGGCGATCTCTACATCGCGGATAGTGATTCGCGGCGAGTTAACTCAATTCGCGTGGTGGATACGGCGGGCAATATGCGTTATTTCGCCGGAAAGCAAGAGGGCTTGGGGTAGGTACAACTCACTATAAATGGCAACATCCCACACATTTATACAACACACACATTCATAAAACAACATAATGCATTTACATTTTTCTACACGTAACTAATTTTTTAATAAATACTAAGAACAAAACAAATTAGCGACATTCGAATCAATGTTGAGTAAATTCTTGTAATTTTTCTAATCGAGCCCATTGCAAGAAGTAACGAAACATACCAACGACCTAGAAGTATCACCTATTTTAAGCAAATTTGCTACACAGCGCTTTTGCGGCTTACATGGCAACTTTTATTGCCTTCACCCTGCCTACAAATAAGCCTTTGTTGACTGCCGTCATTGCCAGCAACAGCTGAGATCATTGTCGTGCCCGAGCTTATGGGAGATGTGCGCTATGCCGGTCTACAAACGCCTACCCCATTGTTGCCTTATTGTGGCGTGCCCCTCAGCAAACACATGGAAAAGGCAACGAAGCTGCCAGTGACGGGTTCGTTCGCCTCTTAATCGGCAGATGTTTGGCAGTGATGTCAAGTTATGAATTTTCACAGCGTACTTTTCTGCCCATGATGGCCTGGCACCTTCAACCATTAACATTCGATTGTTTGTAATATCAGTTTGATGATGGAGTATATCTCTTGGGAATTTCTGCCTCTCTAAACCACGTTACTAGTAAAGGTGTAGTACGGTAACCAAGTGTGTCATTATAGTGGTGTACACTGTAATGCAATTGAAAATTCGGCTCTTTTTAAAGGTGGTTGTAAGATTAGTAGTACTTTCCGAAATAACGGTGCTTAATTGCTCTAATGATACGCGATATTCGCAAAAGCACGTCAGTGGTTGCCTCCTGTACCTACATATTCACAAGCTTTCATTAAGTCTCGGGTTCGTATGGCACGCCCTACCTGGTGCAAATATCAAGTGGTCGCATCTGCAGCAACTCATAACAAATTTAACGTTTGCTCTTCATAACTGAATACACGTTTCGCGTACCACATTTCCAATTGCCACTATGCACACTGGTGGGCCGGCCCATTTCTATCTCTGCGACCCGCAAGTGTAATCGGAGCCCATTGCTCATACATCACTGTCACTGTCTCTGCTCATATTTCTATTTTCACTACATAAACAAACACACACACACAGAATGCACATACTCATATTGGGCATATATTAGAGCTAAGTACTCAACAGTTCGCTTGTTTGCCAAGTCTCCTCACAACACCTCCGCTAAGCTCTGCTCTTCTCATTCACAGTTCACTAACCTGCGATTGCTCCAATGGCAACACCGTGAACGGTTCAACATCCGGTTTGGCCTCAGCGCATTCATCAACGGGCAACAGTGGCATCGGCAGCGCCTACTCAACGACCATGAATCCAAAACGCACAACTACACCGACAACGCCAGCTGGAGGCAATGGGCATAGCAGCGGCGGAAACGGAAATGGGGCTGCCTTTAGCAACGGTGGGGTAGTCAGTGGTGGTGGTGTTGCTGTGGGTGCACCATGCATTTGCAGCGGCGGCGGTGTCGGTGTCACGGTCGGCGCTCCCAGCGGACTGGCGGGCATCGTAGCCGGTGGTAATTTAATGTCAACTGGACCCACCACAACCACTACGATATTACTCGGCGCCAAAACAACAGCTGCGGCGAACGGCATGGGCGGCGCGATGAATGATGATGGCACTTTGAGTAACGCGGAGACACTGCTGTCGTCGAACGCTCGCTTCCAGGCGATTTCGGCAATTTCGGTGGCGCAGGACGGCGTCATTAATGTGGCAGATCAAGGTAAGTTGCGCAAATAAGCGCCTCATTCATTGTACTCATATCTTCAAAGAACTGCACAGGTTTATGAGCTCAGTTAGAAGATTAAGTGATAATATGACGTCACAGACAGCACCACTGGACGAATCGGATATAAAATGTGTTCTAAACTATGCAACAACTACAGACACCTAGACAGACCACCAACTTTTTTGGCGTGAAGTACATAACTGTACATAATTCAAAATCAACGCAAATGGCAGCTTTCAAGAATTTTTAAGAAACTTCAATAGATTTTCAATAGAAATGAAGTCCAAATAAATTTAAAAGCAGGTGTAGAGTTAGCTCGAGTGGGTTTTTCTTAGTTTCTAAAGCAGTTAACCCTGTCAAGCACTAAGATAATAGGGCTCGTTGTGCCTCACAGACAAAGTTGCATATGCAAGAAATAAATACTCGTTTTCAAAATATCGTGAACGAGTTTATAGTATGATTTGTATGTCTTTTTAAGCACAAAGGAGTAGGTCGTCGTGCATTTCATTGGGACAGGTCCCTTACATCACTTGACCGGGAGCCACATCAAGAGTCTTCAATTGACTCATAAAAAAAGGAAATACGGTTATACCCACACACAGCGCTTACTAAAACCCCCTTTACATATATTCTCATAGATATATTTCCCTCAATAACACCGCACTGCGCTGGAATGTGATCTGCACCCTCGTCCAGCACAGCGACGTAAATCTGGTTTGCATATTTTTGGCTTTTGCCTTTCGTATTTGTGGCCATCTTTTTCAGCAGATCCATCAAACACATCGGCGGTACACGAGCATGCTTATGAGTTTATTTTCTTGTGTACTTATACACACAACTCAGCTGACAGGGGCTGAGCGAGTCCATGGGGCCTGGTGTCCGTTGCGGGGCTGCGTTCATCCGATGCTGATTAATGCCAGAGCCATCAACTTTAGCTAATAAGATTGATTTTCACTTTTTTGCCTTTTCGCACATTTCGACGCCCACAGAGCCCTGCCTCCTCATGCATGGTGGCATGGCTTCCGCCTAGTGAAATGTCTAGGTCGCTGTGCTGCATACCTTTGGAAGTTGTGGCGGGCGTGCTCAGTTGGTGCTGGACTGCTGTTGTAACTTGATTAATCACCACTATTGATTTTTCTTGCAAAGTTCCACCCTCCAAGCGTTCATATATGCATGTACGCAGGGTTCAGCTTACTTGGCAACTCACTAAAACCCAGTTTGGTTTTTATTTAGCCTTGTTTTTGTATTTTTAGACGCCTGGTAATTTCACTACAGACATTTATTAATTATATTGGCCCTTATCTAATTAAGCCCTGGTAATGCGCGCAAATTTATACCTTGGAAAATGTAGTTTCGCACATAGATACACCGTCAGACACACACACCAACAACTGTGTTGCAAATTGACAGTCAATGTGATGGTTGACAGTCAATGTGATGACCGGGGTGGGAAAACTAGACGATTTATCACGGTGAATCGAAGAAGAAGGCACATATTGATTTATGGTGTGAATGAAGTACATATGCTTAAGTTAAAACCGATGTAGGGTCTTGACGGCGGGGAAAGTAATTATCTGGTCATTTACTTTAGCATAACTTACAACTCAGAGCAACTACACACTTGCAGCAGTAGAAGTCCACATTCCGCATTCCGAAGCCATCGTGAGAGAGCGCTCTTCGGCAACGTCAACTGAATCGCTCTAAATTTTTTGCTTTACAAGCCCTTCCATCATTGTGAACTTTGTATAGCCTAGTATGTTGTTGTGTTGTTGATTTTAAGCCCTTGTTGAGAAAATATCTCAGAAGATTCGGAAGATGTTTACTATTCTTTCTTAATTTCAATTCTTTCAGAATCCGATTGAAGAGAAGCATGTCCACACACAGACCAAACCATTTTAGTTTATGGTAAAACAGATTCTAAGTGCTTGTTCTCTGCGGTATTATATAACCCTTGAAAATCCGCAAGGAACTATAAAATAGCTTTGGGTGTACACAAATACCCTTAATACTCCCAAATACAATATATTTCTCCGATACCGTGTGTTGTTAATATGGTTCTCGGTTTATACAATTTTACAAGGCGAATTTGCTTAGTTTTTGCACAAATTAAGTTAATATGAACACGGTGTTAGAGAGAGTGAATGTGTGTGTGCATTAGACACTCCCGAATATGCCAGTGCTCACAGGAGATTCTACACAGCCACACAAGCAAAGGTATGCAAGCAGGAGAGTGTCGTTTGCCTCCGGTGGATGCCGACAAATTTTGTTGTGAATCAGTTTACACTTGATCGCATTCATAAGTTTTATTTAAGTTGCACAAACACGCTTCCACTACACGCACGCACACACGCCGCACAGAGTAGAATACACTTGATTGCGTTAAGTGCCTGCAAAAATGTTATTGCTGCTCCGGAATTCGTGCTTAGGGAATTCGGTTCCGTGCGCTCCGTTGCTCAGACGGCAGGGAGACGCCACACCCGGCCACGCAAATGAACTGTGATGCAACCAAACCGACTGTAATAAACTCAGCTGCGCAGCTGGCAACACACTCACACACACGCACATGCATTGCTCAGCTGTCGCGTAGATGTTCATTAAAAGGAATAACTGCATAAACAGTTATACAAATATCACGCTCATTTGAGTTGGAATAAATGACGAGTGTGGCAAATAAATTTGCCAAAAAGGAATTTATAAATTCTAATTGCTTCGACAGTTAGCATTTCACAGCTCTTTATACATGGCGTGTGTATGTGTGCACACATGGTGAAATCTAGATGGAAATCGATTGGATAAATTGTTTTCTCAATTCACTGAGTGCAGAATGTATTCAACAAACTATTGCAAGTAATTAAGAATTTTAATTATAAACGAATTAATTATTCAGAGATATTGATTCGGTTTCCTGGCCAACAAACTCACTTCACACACACGCACACACATCAATTGTTGAAAAGAATACTGTCTTAAAGCCAAAAGTTGTGGGTTTTACAGCTCTGGTTTTGCACTAACAGTACTTTCGTGGCAGAGTACTTCTTTAACTGAGACATATCAACGTAGAGGCGGCAGCAAACATCGATTTTGTTTCGCTTACCTCCATTTTCCCTTCTTCGAACTGTATGCGTTTGCGGTGGGGTTGAGACTTCGCTCTAATAATAAAGAGGCAGATAAAAACTGAATTTTAGGAATTTTCATCCTTAAATATTTTAAGTAAACTTCTAAGGGTAAGTCAGCTGGTCGAAATAAAATAACAGTTTGTGTAAGAATAATGGAGGAAGTGTAAATGTGAAAATGATACTTGGTGTATGTGTGTGGGTGAATGTGGCATTATATCACTATCCAGCAAACGCCTTATAGTTTGTGGACAAGTGTAACCAAGCAACCCACAATTGGCGCGCAATTACAAAAACGGAAATCTGTCGTTATAAATGAGCAACAGCAGCGGCAGAGATATGCCAGCCAGGCAACAGCAATAACAAGAATGAACGTATCTAGCTGAAATGGGGGCAGTAATAACCCCAGCAGCAGCAATAATAGCGCAGAAACAGCAATAAACAGCATAATAAAAACGAAGGAGTCAACGTTCGTTGCCAGGATATTTTAATTTTGAGCAGACCGACTTTGATCCCGACGCCCCGGTTACTGATCTATGACTGCTATGCATGTAACTGTGTGTATAGCTGCAGTTTGTGCCAGCAAACAGTCGTTATTGTGAGCAACAAATCGGCAGCAATGTTAAACTGCAATAGTAATTGTAATAATGGCGGCAACAACAACAACAACTGCAACCAGGACAGCGTAGAGAAACAAGCAGAACGGCAGAGGCAACAACCAGCCGTCAACGGCCAGGACTGCAACTGCAGCCACAAACGCAGTCACAGACAGACCCTGCAGTGCAACATCACACCACACACGGAATATTCTTTCCTGCAACAAAACATTCCGGTTTGTAACTAAATTTTTTCTAACTAATCCGAAAAGGACCAGATTTGCGCCAATTCTACAAATATTTATTGGAGAGTTATTTAATTGACCAACGATTCACTTCATCAGTACCCTAAAAATTAAAGCTTTTATCAATGCATGGTTGTGTAGTTGTAACCTATCGACTGTTATCTTGTGAAGCATCGTCATTGCATGAGAAAAAGGTAGTCATCGTACTAGTTGCATTTGCTGTCGGGGGACCTGAAGACAGTGCCGAACTAAATACTCGTGCAACTGTAAAGCGAAATAGTGAAGAATGGAAAAAATGTGCGGCCAACAATCGCTGAAAGAAGAGCAATCATCTTCTTCATTATTTTTGCTGGAGCATTAGCTGTTGTTGTTGCCATAATAAAAAGGCATACATAATGGAGATAAAGGAAGTAGCCAACAGTAACAGTGGAGAACGTAGAAAAGAAATATTAATGTAGGAAAGCTAAAATAGCTAACGGCAATAAACAAATAACTAAATATGAGCACTGGGAAGAGAGCAAGGACGTGAAATGGGAAGCGAAACAATGAGCGCTTAAATTATAGTGAAATTGTGTAGAATGCCAGCAACAACAACGTTTGAACAAAAAAATTAAAACAACAAACACAAAGATACACAGAATTCTCAACTTGACAGTAGACCAGTTAGAAGAACAACAACCCTTCCCTCGTACCTGCAGATTGTTGTTGTTCGGTGCTATTATTCCCAGTATTATGATCACCTTAGATCTAAATATCTTCTCTGCTGTTTTCCAAAAAGAAACCCATCAACCAGCATGTTCAAGCATTCATCCTGTCACACTGTGCTCACTGGCAACATAAGCCAAAGCGACGCTTGAAAAGTAAGTCCGCAACACTACTAGCGGTAGCTCAAACCTTTGAATATTTAAAAAGACCTCAAATGAACAAAACCGGTTGAATTTACAACCCTTACAGCATCCAGTTATTTCAATAATATTTCCTTGGAAAGTAGTAGGGCTACTTCTAGCATAGTTTCCACTATTAAAGACACACATTTGTAGGTTGATCTTTAAGGGAAATAATCCCTTCATGGCGGTCTAAGTATCACTTAAAACTTCGTTCCGAACGAATACAGTTTAGTTTGGTAATCCAGACTTCTACTTGTTCAGACCTCTTCAAAACAAAAAAAAAAAAAACATGCCTTACAATTGTAACGTTACTAATCAAGTACGAACGATTGGTATAGGAAAAGACTGATAATTATAGAAGAAGGCATGGCCTAATGTGGTTATTGATGGCATCAATTGCAAAAACCGTGAAAGTAAACAACAAATATGTAAGCAATATGATGAATGGGCACATATCAACTGGTATAATATCTCTTTAAATATTCAGCAATAAAAATTAATTCCCTCGAAAGTAAACTAAAAGCGCTTTGAAAGAATAAAAGGTTCGCACTTTTCCGGTAAATTTTTAATTTGCTTTGCAAAACTTTTCAGCCAACTCGTAAATATTTTATTTCGCATTTAACCGTAAGCCGCTCCGGCCTGCAGTGCGGACGCGAAGCCGAGAAGCCGAAAAGCTGCGAAACTACTAAACTGCTAAACTGCGATGCCAACCAGCAAGCCCACCAAGCGCTGGACACTTTGCACCCATACAAAATACTTACGGCCCAGACAAGAGCCAAGTGAATGGTCGAGGGGAGCATCCCGGCTGAAAGCAAACTTTTCACGTTATTTTTCTGCGATTTCAAAGCGAAAAATTATTATTTTGCCAGCAATTTTACCGCTGCCGCTGGCCTTGTGTCGCCTGCAAACGCTATCCTTTGTTCAGCACCACTATGCGCGTTCTCATTTTTCCTTTCTCCTTCATTTATTTAACTAGCAAATAGTCCGCGAAGCGTCGAAACAAAAGGAGCAATCTCACGTTTGTTCAAAGCGGAAGTCCAATAGAAAAAAAGTAATAGGTATATTAAAAAACTTGCTGCTAGGCAAATATATAAAAATACACACATATCCAGATGAGGCCTGTGTTCTCTCATCCCATTATGACGTACAGTTCTTATTAGGTGCAATGACTTTCGCCGCGTTGTATGACCCCAACCAATTCGTTTGTCTTTGGGCTGTGCAGTTGAGGCAAATTGCAACAAAAAACCTGAACTCAGGCGCCTCCAACACCCACCACACCTCTGGTAATATCAACGTGGGAGCGCCAAGTCCTGCGAAAAGCTCACTGAGCCGTGTTAATCTCGACCACTTCTTCTGCAGTGGCTCTTCATATTGATTTTTGTGCTTCTTATACTCATTATTTGCTCTTTGCGCGGTCAGCATTCAAGGTTCTCCTCTTCGACTTGCTTCTCCATTCGGTTACTTATGTATTTCAGCCGTTTTCTGTTATCTGTTTTCAAGCGCCGAAGCTTCTTTGAAGTCTTTAGTTTAAGTAGGCTTAAGGCTTAATGTACAGCTCCTTTGAATCGGAGCAATTGTGCGTTTGGAGAATTGGCTCGCCTTCCCACCCGTCCACGAGGCATTGATTCGCCAGCGTCATTTGACTTTTCGTTGCCGTTCGAATTGAGTTGGCTGCAGGCGTTTAGCGGATTGCGTTGTCTACTTTCGGCTGCCGCCTGTTTATCGGGTTGTTTTCTCAAGCTGTTTTCAGTAAAAGCTCTTAATACCTTTACTGTGAATGTGGTTTTCGGGGATTATGCGATTCGATCATCGTGCAGGCGAATATCTTCATACGAGTAATACACCGTTAATCTAGTAGTACAGCTGCAACTGAGGATGGCTTACAAATACATTTCTGCTTTCAAGAGTGTCTTAAGACGATATCACAGGCCAGGGAGTAAGAGAAGAGGGTATAAGTTCAACTTCTAAACTCTGTGATTCCAATTATGTTGGTAATCCAAATGAGAATATATTTATATATTGTTGAAATGTCTATGATATTTGCCACAAAACTAAAAAGATGAGAGGTTCGAATATTATATTGCTTTGGAAATGTGACAAACTTTTCTATCTTTTTTGCCAACATATATGTATATAAATAACTGTATCTACTTATATTTAGTAGAAATAATACACAGAAATAATTGAATTAGGGACGATTATTACTGTTGTAAACACAGCTGGTTGAAAAGAGAAGCTCGTGGATAATAATTAAATACGAAAGAACCCATCAACTCGTACAAACCCGTAATTTATTGTTATTTTGCCAAGCGCTAACGCAATGAATTCCTTAACTTTTATTTGAACAAAGTTTGCACTGGAAATATAATTAAATGCTCCGCACAGCGCAGTGAACTTTCATTTAAAAATCTAATAATTCACTCATAAAATTTGCATCAATGTTTGCACGAACGCATGTTGCATCCTTAGAGGCGCTGCAGCTTGCGTACATTACCATGTGTGCGCGTGAGTAAAGAATGCCGAGCAGCGCCCTGCAACAGCAGCGGAGCCACTTGGTTTTGCGTTCTGGAGCCCCACTCATCCTCCGCGCTCACTCTCCCCACTCTCAAATGGCATTGGGGCGCCATGCTTGTTCGAATGTTGTGCTGCCAGCGACAGAGTGAGCGCTGCACGTTTTTGCATTGTGGCCAATTTCATCACCTCAAAATCCGACATGCAAAAAATCTACCCTGTCGCTTGCAACCTGTTGTTGTTGGCACCAGAGCTGCTGGTTACAAGTTTTCGCATTGCAGGCAACCACATTCCACTCAGTTCTTCCGCTACTGTCGCGCGCATATGCCCTCGCTCATGTTTGACAATGCGGCGCCCGCCTGCCCTTGGCTCTTCGCAGTGCAACACTGCAGTTTGCGGTTGCCCAATTTTTACTTTTTTGCTGTCACGCACACTCAACACATATGCACATGCAAAGCTGTAGTGGAGAAGGCTTTCCATCTCGTCAGTTAACATGTTGCTCCATATGAAAATTGACATTGCCAGCATCTGTGCTGCCAACACCGCACTGCACCGCCTGCCACAACTGATGTTGCCACATTGTATTTGCCGAGCTACCAGCAGTGCACAGAAGTGGCTTTGAACGATGTGGCAAAAGGAGGGTGGGCTGCAGGTGCATATATGTGTGTGTATGTGCATGGTCGAGGGGGACAAGTGTAAACCGGACGCAAAAACACAATTTCATAAATTGCTTCAATATTTGGCTAATACGCAAATATGCAAACGAACGCACACACACTGGCTCCACAGAGTGTTCACCCAAAAGTGAAATGTGAGTAACACGAGAGAAAATCCAACGTGTGAGTATTTAAGGGCGAACTGGAAGAATTACTTTGCCATACCAACACTGTGCGGTGACGAGAGTACCATAATGTGGGATTAGTAGCCAGTGGGTTCCTTGAAGCCATTGCATTTTTCTTGTAAATCTCAACAGAAGTGTATTTATGCTTTAAATTTATAACAAATTCTTGCGACTCTAACCAAAAAAAAGCAAAACATGGTTTGGAATATATATCAATAGGGCCCGTCCGCTTTCAATCGTGACTTCCTGGAATCAATGAGCTTTTGTCAAACAACCAACTCCGCATTCTGAAAGTATAAAGAAAGGTTAGAGGTTGAAAATTATATTAGAAAAAAAGCTTTAAAGCTAAGCTAATCTTTCGTGACTTCCACTCTATATTTGCTCTTAATATTTGTTAAAACATTTATAGAAATTTTTAGTAATAAGTTTGCGACGATTTTTACTCTCTCACCACTCCCGCTAATAAATTGTTTTTCATTTTTGTTTCTATTCTAGGTTCTCTTCATGTACTTGCACTTGAGCATTATCTTCCATCGCACGATGAAAATGGCGAATTCCACATTCCCTACCCGCCATCTAGTGAAATTTATGTCTTCAATCGCTACGGCCAACATGTTGCCACAAAGGACCTCACCTCAGGAAAGACACGTTACAGCTTCCTATACTCAAAGAATACTTCCTTTGGTCGACTTTCAACCGTAACCGATGCCTCCGGCAATAAGATTCAATTCCTCCGTGATTACAGTAATGTTGTAAGCTCTATTGAAAATACACAGGATCATAAATCAGAGATACAGATAAACGGAATCGGTATTATGACCAAGCTGAGCGAGAAGGGTCGTCAAGAGATCGAATTGGATTATGACAGTAACACCGGGTTGCTTATGTCACGCTCCTCGGGCGGTGAGACTTACATCTATCAATACGACGAATTCGGACGTGTCACTGGCACTATCTTGCCTAGTGGTGAAATTGTACGCATCACTTCACAGCTTGCCGACAACAAAGGTTTGACCGTTTATGTGCACGCCTCGGTTGAGTCACTTTTCTCTCGCGAACGGGGCGAAACCAACGAACTACTTGTTTTGGGCGGTGTTCGTTCTACCTTTATGAAGAAGGGTGGAGAAAACGCCGATGCTGAAATTAAACCGAATAACACACTTGTTATTCACAGTGCTAATGGTGTGGTTGTTGAATCATCGGCTGTTGCAAGACATCCCCTACTTGAGGCTGCCTTGCCGGTCGAAGCTGAAATGTTGGCAATGTGGTCTCACCAAAGCGTCATTATGGGTGAGGGTTTGACAAACAATATGTACTCTGTGTATAATTTAGTCGGTGATGTGCGAAATCCTCAGCAAACACTCAATCGCGAGATTTGGGTAAACCAATCACGAGTCATTGGAGTCGAGTACGATCAATTTACAAACCGTGAGACATTCTACGATATGAATCGAACTCCTGTTCTCATAGTCGCGTACGATCAATCGGGCTTGCCCAAGTCATATTATCCCACTAATGGATACCCAGTGAACATCACCTACGACCGTTTTAATCGGGTCGAAGGCTGGGCTTGGGGTGCGGCCGAGCTTAAATACTCATACGATCGACATGGTCTACTCTCTGAAATCACCTCACAACAAGACGGCATCATATCATTCGTGTACAATGATTGGAATTTGGTGTCGGAGATCGGTTTGGCCAGCCAACGAAAGTTTGTGCTGCAATACGATGACTCGGGCGGTCTGCGACACGTTTTAATGCCATCCGGTACAAAGCATTCCTTCAGTATGCAGACCTCTATTGGCTTTATTCGTTGCACATACACTCCACCAGGTAGCACACGTGCCTACCTACAGCATTACAGTCATTCAGGTGCCCTACTCCAGACGATATTCCCTGGTGATGGTGCCCGTATCGTATACCGCTACAACTCTGGTGGTCAGCTGGCTGAAATCGTTCATGGCGATGGCAAAAGCGAGTTTATATACAACGATGCTACTGGCATGCCCAGCACTGTCTCGCACACCGAGCGTGAATTAGAGTATCGTTGGGACTTCGAATATACAGGAGGCTTGCTAAGCGAGGAACGCATCGACTATGTCGCAAAGACAGGACTGAGCAACGCTAAGTTTACATACGAGTATGATACCGATTTCCGGGTTATCTCAATTCAAGGTCGTATTGGTGGCCAGAATTTGCCGTCGCAGAATTTCGCCTACAATCAACGCACAGGTCAGCCAAGCTTGATTGGTCAGTTCAAAATCATGCATCCGATGCTGAATCAAACGCAAGTTTACGACGGTACAGGGACTTTCACCCGCACTGTCGACGGGCGCTTCATGACACAGAAAGTCACGTTGTCTATACACCGTCTCGAAGTATTTCGCATGGAGTTCTCATTTGGTATGCATGGACGCATAACGCAGACCCGCACCTACACTCGCAACATGGCCGTCAATACATACACCAATGTTAAGAACTACACTTGGGATTGTGACGGACAGTTAATTGGTGTTGAGGCTCAGGAGCCGTGGGGCTTCCGCTATGACGACAACGGCAATCTTCTCTCATTGACCTACCGTGGCAATACCATCCCAATGGAATACAATACACAAGATCGAATTGTTAAGTTTGGAGAAGGCCAATATAAGTATGACACACGTGGACTTGTTGCTCAGAATGCGCGAGAGGAACGTTTTCACTATAACACACAAGGGTTGTTGGTCCGTGCGACAAAACGTGGTAGGTTCGATGTGCGTTACTATTACGACCACATGAAGCGTTTAACTACCAGAAAGGACAACTTTGGCAATGTTACACAGTTTTTCTACAATAATCAACAACGTCCGTATGAAGTATCACAAATTTACTCACCACGTGATGGCAAACTAATGTCTTTGACGTACGATGACGCAGGTCATCTCATCTATGCGCAAGTTTACCGTCACAAATACTACGTTGCTACAGACCAAAGTGGAACACCGATCATGATCTTCAATCAGTATGGTGAGGATATTCGAGAGATTATGCGTTCACCATTCGGACACATCGTCTATGACTCCAACCCTTATCTATTTTTGCCCATTGACTTTTGCGGCGGTATCTTGGATCCAGTAACAGCACTCGTGCATATGGGCGATGGAAGAGTCTACGATCCACTAATTGGCCAATGGATGTCCCCTAACTGGGAGCATGTATCTGAACGTATCATTACACCAACCAAGATGCATCTCTATCGCTTCAATGGCAATGATCCTATAAACGTGGATCACGATCGCAATTATCCCGCTGACTTCTCTTCATGGATGAAGACTCTTGGTTTCAGTATAAAGAACATGATACCACAACTAACGCGAAACCTTTGGGAGCAACCCTCGCTGTGGGGACGAGCACCGCATAACCCAATTGCGCTTAATATGAAACGCCCTATAGATAATATACCAACCATTGCTGTGGAGAGCGGATTCTTGGCACATCTCAATATTCGTAGGATGTCGAACTTCGAAGATTTATCAGCACCTCCAAAATCGGCTCTCAAGTTCGATGTCATGGATCCTAGTCCACGCAACATCGGTTCGGATACTGAGCCACCATTTGGCAAAGGAATTGTTGTGTCTCGAACCAGCGACGGGCAAGCCATCGTGTCCAGCGTTCCTGCGGCGAATGCCATCTATCGCGATGTCTATACATCAGTCTTCAACCGCTCCAAGCTGCTGCCATTCACATTTGTCGTGCATAATGCCCAGCAGGATTCGTTCTTCTTTGTCAAGGAGGAGGCCTGGCGTGCCAGCGAAGATCGCCAACAACTGAAACGGCTTCAAGGTCAAGTTAATACAACATTCCACGAAAACTCTCGAGAAAATGGCAGCGGAAACAACTATTTGGATGTCAAAATTCACGGAGCTCATGCCATTATCAATCTACGATATGGCACCACAGTGGAGAAAGAAAAACAACGACTCATGCATCACGCTAAGCTGACGGCGGTACGTAAAGCGTGGCACCGCGAGAAGGAAGCACTACGTAATGGTTTGACAACAGCTATAGAATGGAACCAACAGGAGATTGACGAGATACTGAAACAAAGCTATGCGAACAACTACGAGGGTGAGTACATACACGACGTCGCGCTGTACCCTGAACTAGCCGAAGATCCATACAACATAAAGTTCGTAAAGAAAAAAGGCGCAACGGGTGGCGCCGCCGGCGTAGCCAACGCCCGCAAACGACGAAGAAGGGATATACAGGTCATTAGTAATATCGACGAAAAGCTGAGAGTAGCGACGGCGAAAGACACGCTGAGCGTACTCACGAGACGACACCTTCCATTGCGAAAGCTTAATGGCCTACCAAGCAACAGCAACACCGCATGTTAGCCACAGTGATACAACGGGAGAGATGAAGAGGTCACTGAATAAAGAAAATGAGTTTGTGTTAATTTCAAAGAGAAAAAAATATTAGGTAATGATAAGCAGCTGAAACTAGATTACTAACGGGATATACTGACTTGCACGATAAAAAACGTTCAACAAAGCGGGCAAAAGAGCCTTGGTGCAAACTGCCGCTATGTTCGAAGGTGCTTGAAGGCCCGAGCAAACTAATTCGGTTCTATTGTGGAAAATGGAACTCTGTAGAACAAATGCGTAGATTGGTAAATTTACAGTTATGTCGATTATTTATATGGGGTCGACGAAGACGAATTAACGGCATAATAAGATAATGAAATAGTAATATAAATAACAATAAAGTAAATATGTTTTATATGTGTACAGTAGTGAATAAATGCAGAATAAATATATAACTATGCGATAAGATAATTTATGTCCTAACATTAAGAAATAATGTAATAAATATAAAAAGGGGAAATCAAAATTTTACACCTATTCGAATGTAAGCCAACTACAACAACAGAAGCATGTTAGCTGCATTGAAAGCAGGCGAGTTCAGGCATTCAGACACACACGCAAACACACAAACACACTGACGGGGTGTGGTGAAGGTGAGCTGTGAATGTGTAAATGCTTAAACTGAAACATGCAAAGCACTGAGAAATGCCAAACAACAACAACAACAACATACATATTTAACATAAATTAATTTAGAATAATACTTAGCTGAAGCCTGGAGAAATAGGCGAGAGCTCGCTAAATCTAGTAAAAGTGCTGAACTAATTCAATTGTTTTGTATTGAGATCAACCTTGTCCAATAGCTACAGGTTGAACAAGGGCAATTGTCAAGGCAAAAGTGGCAGTAATATGTAGTAAGTTAAAAGTCAAATATCCGAAAATGTCTAAATTGAAGAAAAGAATTTATTATGCTAAAATTATTAGTTAACAATAATTGTATAAGAAATTGATATCGATTGCGTACATGTGTACATAATATTTGTAGAGTTACAAGTGGCTTCAAGGTCCCTTTGACGTCAGCTCCGCTTGCCTTTTTGTTAAAATTATTTGTTATTTTAAGTGCTCGTGCTAAAAGGTTAACATCGACATCACTAACTCCTACGACCGGCGATGAAGGAAAGAAATTGAAACCAATAAAGCAGTATTACAAAACAAGACACGTTTTCATTTCACCAAGAAAGAATGGAAGAAGAGCAAACACTTGTTTGGCTGTGTTGGTTCCGTTTGATTGTTATTTGCATTTCATTTCCGTCGTCATTCAGTGAACAAAAGTGCGTATGTGTGTGTGCATGCCTAGCTATTTCCCAGAGCAAATAAGTTTTCATAATTTTTCTAATTTCTCGCATTTCACAAGATCGATTTCGTGCTTCGGCAGAGACGGCAATGAATTTCCGTCCATGTTTGTGCAAAAGAAAATCGAAAAACCGAAAATGAAACACGTTAAATATGAGAAGGCACAATTCGGCAAGGGCTCCATGTTGCAACACAATGAAAGGTGATTCACCTAACAGTTTCAGCAGGAACTTAAGAAAAACATAGAAAAAGTATAAATTACAAAATGTATTTTCATTGCGTAGCATTATCCTTCCTTCCTTTTGCCATTTCCTTCAGCATAAGGTTGGTGCTTACCGAATTTAGACGCACTGCATTGAAACGATCCAGTAAAAATGTTAAATTTAGTCCAAGTAGAATTTTATATTGTACATATATACGAGTATGCATACACAGAGATTAGAAGTTGGGTGCAAGAGCCTGCAAAAAGGCTGATTTCTGCCAAATGCACTGCAGTCAAGTGACGCACCGCATTCTCAAACTTTTGAGAGGCGACGGCGAGGACGAGGTCGATAGAGAAGGCATTAGACCACAAAAGCGGCAGGCAGTAAGCGACTGAGAGCCATAGTAGAGCGCAGAGAACGCACTTAGCATAAGCAAAGTGAGAATCAAATTATTCTTACTCGTGCATAGTATTATTAATGTGTGTATGTATGTACGTAACAGTGTGTAGCAAGGATAATATAAATATCGGATAAGCCAACAAATTAAATGAAATACAAAAATACACCCAATAGAAGGCAAAGCCCCGCAGAAGATATTAACAGCATTGTTCACCGCCATTGCTGCCCTCGCTGCTGGGGTTGCTTGCACCCCTCAGTCCAATAGTTGAATATATACATATTTATATAGAGCGCGATGGGAACTTATGCATTTATGTATGTGTAGTTAATAGCTGATGAATGCAATTTTTATTAACCGAAAAGTTTACTAGCCACAACAACTACAACAACAATACAAGCACGCCAAGTCTCTCCTATAAAATTAGATATTAACCGCAATTCACGCGTATAAGCCATAAGATTTAGATTTATGTACATGTATGTATATATGTGCTGACTTGCAAGAATTGTATCGTTCAACAGGATTATGTAAGATATTATCTGCTAATGTGTGTATGTATGTATGTATGAATATGAGGGCGAATATCCGTTGCTTATGAGACTAGTACTTTCTAATTTACTACACCTCCTCACCTATGAATAACCCTAAAGTCCTAAAGTACTAAAATTTCAAATTCTCAAACAACAACAACAAAAAAAACAATTGACGCATAATACATACATTTCATTTATGCACAGCTCAAGTAGTGATTATCCTACTTACACTGAAATTATTGTGATAAAAATATGCATTATATTATATTATGCCTGTTTTGCGTGTAACTCGCTGCCTAAGAGCTTTTAGTTTGCATGTGTTTGTTCGAGGCAAAAATATTTCAAAATGTTCGGTTCCCTTTGCCGCTATTTGTGATGCTTTGAGCCTAGATTTTAGTTACGCACATGTGCGCACAACGCAATATGTGCGTGTGTGCATGTGTGTGTTAGTGAGTAAGTGAAAGTGTAAAGTATTGAACCTAAACTAATATCTCCCCTGTTCTGCGCGGAGCCAACACAAATCCTTATACCCTAATTAGTCTTAATTGAAATGTTGTAAATTACCAACGCCAGCCGATCGGCCGAACCGCGAATTGTGCATGAAAAATGCAATTAGCCAGCGTAAGCCGGTTATTCGGATTCAACTCGAACCGATTGCAACAAGCAACCTCTCACCAACGAGGAATTCACGAGCTGGCAATGCTTTGTAAATAGTATTTGGCATAGAATAATTGTAAATGTTAATTAGAATCAGAAATAATTTTTGACATAACACACCACATTTACATACACATAGCCATAGACATATACAAACAGAGTAAACTAAGGATAATATTAATTAGGGCCATGTGCACCAAATATCCTGCAACAAATACATGTGTGTATGTATGTATACTTTAAGAGCTGGGGGTTTTTTTTTTACCAATTGTTCTTATGTCTACAATTCGATAATAATTGGCAACCCGATCCAATAATTGAAAGAGCAGGAGTCAGTTACCTATAAATTTAACGCAAAACGAAAAACTGAAAGCAAAAAACAGAAAATAAAAGACATACAAAAAACGATTAAAATACTCGTATAAAACAGCAAAACAAAATCAAATAGTGGGGAACTTACGTCCCCAAGTTAACTTGGCCACTAGGTGGGTCTCTGTGTACCAAAACGTGCAAGATAGAATAATCCAATAAGATAAAACAAACCGAAAGCAAATGAAAATAAATGAAATGAATTGGAATGCTTAACATCAAACGATCGCGAATGCAATAAAAGAAGGAGAGCCAGTCGTCACAATTTCAGAAGTTTGAGATTTGAACATGCAGAGTTGTGGCGATTGGTTCCCAGCGACCGGCCGGATAGGGCTTCAAACGGGCTTAATGCATAATCAAGCTTAATTCGTGTAACTCATACTCTTAATTGTTGGACTCTGAGTAGCTATGAAATGAACTCGTCCAAACTGTATATATGTAATCCCATGGGAGCGAGTGCGCCTGCGCCGCCAACTCCAATTAGAAATAATAGCAGAAAATATTCAAACTAAACAAAAACTATTGTATTTTTAGAAGAAGGACAACTAATTAAGAAGCAGTTGAAAACTAAAAGAAAATTTAAGAAACAGGGAATCAATTCGAAATAGTTTATGAAATATAGTTTGACACGGCGAAATCAGCGCCAAGTGGATAAAATTTTTTAGTGATAAGGGACTGAAAACCAAGCGGAAACAAAAATTGGGAAAAGACAAAATAAATGCTTACAATGGGAAGAATTTATAAGCATAAAAATATAGAGAAAACTGAATGTGCGATATAAATATGATAAGGGCAAATGCCGCTGAGCAAGAGAAGTATGATATTTAAAAGTATTTACCATATGAACTAATATATACAGATGCATATATGTATAGTGAGCAGCAGAGGATTTAATGTATGAGATAAGTAGATGTCAAGGCGGACGTATTTATATAGTGCATAGATATGTATGTACACCAAAAGATATGTTTGCGCAAAACCTTATCCTTCCCCTAATTTAAGTCCTTCTCCCCTCTCATTCCTGGCAACTCCAACCTTAGTTGAACAGGAAGCAGTAAAGAAGAATATTCAGAATTACAACTACACCAACAATTAGGGTGCGCATATGCACCCTCTCAGCATAACTGTACATGTGCATACATATTTGTGGCTAAAGCAAAGTTGAAAGGAATGCAAACGCAACATCTCGAAAACCACAATGAACACGCATTTCTATGTAATAAATTGAACGTCTGATGCTGCCCCATAAACGATTTCCACAAGCGAAAGCGAATTTGTCACGATCTAAGCATAAATGATTTACGTTAAGTTAATAAAGTTAATTATAAGCTAATAACTATACATTAAAAGAGTATATATTATTTAAAATGATGCATTTTAAGCAAAAGCGAATATGAAAACAACAAAGATTACACTGAGGATATCAAGGGTCTATAAACGTAAATAAATGATATAAATAAAATTACAAAAACATAAAACTCATGTATGAAACCATACGAGACTTTTACTGCGGGCGGGTCGAAACCTTCCAGTTCTTTCGATGATAACTGTAAAATGGGCTCCACAAAAAATAGCCTCAGAGAGTTTAAGTTGGTTTTACAGACCGCTAAGGTTCTGTACCTGTTGGGGTAATCCAAATTGTTCTTTGACCAATTGCCCTCACGCGGTCCAGTTTGTACCCTTTAGTTAATAAGAAGACAAATCATCTCAATATAACACTACCTTTAGTATAATCTTTGACAAGTGAGAAGTTTCAAGAACTGGCCAATGAACTCGCGTTGGTTTCACATATCGGTGATATTTTTACTATCCTTCTACCTTCCTTTGGCATTTTGTTCAGCATTAAAAGATAAAATCAAAACTTAGCAGCAACGGAACTGAACGTCGAACATCGGACGTTTAAATCTCGCTCTGACCGATGTTCGTATTTTATTATTCGAAACTACACAAGAGCCCCTGATATATGTATTTGACAAACGCTCTTCAAATGAAAATCGTAAATAGAAAGATAGAAAGTCTCTCCTGGCTCTGTTGGTTCGCCCAGTCCAATTCTATATAATGAAATGTGCATTATCCAATAAAAATTTATAACAATTCCGCAAAGATGCCAACACAACAAATGCACCATACACACACACAGACATAAACAATAAACATGTGTGCACAACAACACTCGCTTTACATTGAGGGCACCACTCCCCCAACTTCACACAGCACAACTTCAGACTAACATTGTGTGGACGGCCGAGTGGGCCGAAGGCGGACGAGCAATATTAGAAACTAGAACAAAGCGGAGGCAGGGATTGCTGTGACGCTGTCTTTGGCACACAGAGTCAAGTCCCCGCCGGAACGCTGCTTTGGTGCGCGCGTGCAGCTGAATCACAGTCGTTACGCGAATGAAATTTCATGTGGCCGGCTATAATATGTATATATATAATATATGTATGTAGGTATATACCTACCCAGCAGGAAAATAAGATCTAATCGTGCATAACTTCAGTTCAGAATCATCCCGCTTCGGTCTAACTCGTTGAAGAGCGTGAATGCATAAAGTGTTCGCATTTTTAACTGGATAAAATTTAATATTGGAGCAAAATAATTAAATTATTTATATAATTTAAAGTGATTAACTAATAGCGCTTTAAGGACTACCAAAGCAAGTAATACATACAAAGACTTATCAGCATTTGAAGCACGACCTCAAAATTGGCACTTCGCACCACAATGCATCGCGCAATTCCACGAATATTTGTATGGATCAGCGAATTAAAGCGAAAGTCTTCGTTAGTGATTAGTCGAAGCTCAACTGGTTTTGTACCAGTGCATTTCCTACACGGTTTGTATTTGTATTTAAAAGCGTCAGTGTGTGTTGTGATTTGCGGTGGTGCTATAATAACCATAAAATCTGCTTTGCTTTTACATAAATTAAATGACCAAAAAATTATATCTAACGACACTTTTCGTCTGCCAATAAAAGCAAGCCACTTCTCATGGCAGGCGAGAGTGAAAAGCGTTGGGCAGCTTAAGAACGCATTAAATTCATATTTTTATAGAAGTTAAATGGAGTTTACGAGTAAGCGTTGCTCGTTTCTATATAGTACATGTCTGCGACCAATGATTCTCAGCTGTGAGAGGTTATGACACACATGTTTATACAAACTCAGTAGGAAAGGATATGTTGATACAGCTTTCGTAGCAGAATCACTTCTCGGTATGTTTGAGTTGTGCCGTTAAATTCCCTTCCATGTGAATTCAGCATTTAAACGGAATAAGCACTTTCACTTTATTTAACTTTACCGACTTGATTAATTTTAGTCGTCAAACTCAATTTTGGCGAATAAAATACCCATTTCGTGCAGCTTTTGAAGACGTTTCCAAGCAAGACCTTGGACATCATTGTCAAACGTATCGAGAAAAAGACCGATGCTGTTCCCTAAGAAGCTGTTACTGTGCAGTTATGCGGTGCACGGCTGGGTGGGCGTACATATGTATGCTTTATGTTACAGTGTGACTAAGTATGCAATCCGTAGGCGAAAGCAGGACACCAGCACATTGTTTATGCGCTCGTAAATCCACTTGATGCATTAAATTGTTACTGTCGCCATTGTTGTTGCACCGCCAACTCTGCTTGTTGCTGCAACATATTTTCTTAATGAAAATTTTACGATTTAATTTTTTCTACCAAGCGCTCGCTCTTACCACTGGCACTGTTGCATTTGATGCACGGCAGTTACGCACAAAATCCATTTCGAACATATCATGCCCACTCATTCACAGAGTCCACCCAATGTTGGTGGCAGCCACTCGTACCCCGCCACACTCCATGGCAGTGAAGCGTCCTGTGGCAGTGACAATTTTGCAGAACTCACGTTTCCGCCAACGACAGAAATGATTGTGATTTTTTGACACCACAAAATATGGCGACCACGATGCGGCCGCCAGGGGAACCTTGCGACGTAAAAACGGAGGGACGCTGCAGTGGTGTGATACGACTTATGTACATAATAGTGTTGCAATATTTTTATCGCGCTATTGCTCTTTTCATTTGATGATTACGCTCTCCTCCCTTTGCATGCGGCGAGGCATTAAAACGGAATTACGACACACATTTCGTTAGCAAGTATTAAATTAATGCAAGATTCGGCTTGTTCCATTCGTAGTCCGAATTGCCCTTGTTCTAGCCACAAGTGAGCGGGGATGGTGGCGTGCGATGTAAGGCATCGTGCGGCGGCGGCGAAGCCATGTGTGACGAACATGATATTCTCGTTAGATTGGGAATTACGTCGTTAATCTCAACATAAAATATCAATTCGATGCTGAAAGTAATTAAGGCAGTTCGCAACTAATTTCTCATTAAAACGAGCAAATATTTTTATGACCGAAAGCATTTCAAATTGTCTGCTAAACAAATATTTCATTAGCATTTGCGTCGATAAATGGATATTTGCCTTACAGCGAGCATACTGAGTTGATTGTTTTGTGGCAAGTAATTTATGTACTTCAATTTTTGTATATTCTAGGGAATAAAACATGGCGGCACTTTGAAACACATATGTTTGTTGAAAGGCGTGTGGAAAATATTTGCGAACTTACTTGTATATACATAGTAATGTGTGTGTGTAGACTGCCTCGAAAAGATTCCTTATAAGAAGAACCTCGGAATTAGTGGTCAAGTGCCTTAAAATGGGCAACATCGCCAAAAACTGCAAAAATGCTGGAAAAAACGGCGAATTAAAGCAACATGCAGGCACTTGGGCTCTTAATCCCCAACATAACTGGCGGAACCGCGCCGACAACGCGTGATGAGAAACACTTTCATGTTCGCCAACAAAAGTTAAGTCATCTAATTTTTCTTAAAGTGCTGCACAATACCCAAAACAACATAACTAACTAAAAACAAGAATAAAAGTTAATTTCGGTTGTACCGAAGCCACTGTAATACCCTTCATAAAAACAAAAGAATCCTTACAAGAATTTAATTCCGATCGTTCAGTTTGCGTGGTAGCTATATGCTATCGACATCGTGGTTCCGACAAATGAGCAGCTCAAAAACTGAGGGACTAGTTCGCGTATATACAGTCGGACGGACGGACGGACGAACAGACAAGCGGACATGGCTAAATCGACTTAGCTCGTCATGCTGATCATTGATATATGTATATATTTTGTAGGGTCTCCGACGTTTCTTTCTGGGTTACAAACTTCATGGAAAACTTAATATACCCTGTTCAGGGCATAATAATAAATATTTGAAAAACTTATGTTTGTATAAGAGTCCTCATCGGTGCTCCAGGACGGCAGTTCATTTTCGGGATGGCAAAGCATGTTCTTGCCCAGTATTCTGGTGAAAGAAGCAACGCACAAAATGTGCAACTTTTAATTAATGCTCCATAGAACTCTGTAAGGAAATGAGGGCACCAAACCGGGATGAAGAGAGGCTTAAGCACACAACAGAACACCACTAGCAAAGCGACCAACGACAAATGACAAAAACTCAACAGACACATAATTCGCTTCTTACGCAACGCGTACCCCGCCTTACTGACCCTTTCACAGTAGCCCACCCCTCCCGTAACCTCACCACGATGACACAAAGCGTCGCTTGTGCAGAACTTTCGCACATCCGAACAGTTTTTCTGGCGCTTCTGCTTGGATGACCCGAGAAGTAAAGGGATGGAATAACCTGACAACACGTTGGCAATTTGAAGCCGAAATAGCAGAAGGTTGACGCTTTTTGCCAGTCATCTCTCTTGTTGGTGAGTGTTTCATTTTTTCTTAACTCCACTTCACTGTGGCGCGAGTCGTTTGGTGAAAGTTTGTGTCAAACAGGCAGCCAAGCAACCACTCAGTCACTTTGTGGTGACCTGATGGTTCGAGGGATTGGCGATATGTGTCTGCACTCCGTGCCCGAAACGCACGTACTCACACACATTTATACACACAGGCAGCGAAGCCTCTGCAAATAAAGACATGCCTAGTGTCACAATGATGAGACAATGAAAAGGATACCCGAAAATTAAGCACCGTTGACGCCATCACTTTTGCCCTCTTCACTTTGAGTTATTTTTCTTTTAAATTACCGTGGCTTTATTCCATATTTTTATACTCTCGCAACCTGTTGCTACAGAGTATAATAGTTTTGTTCACCTAACGGTTGTTTGTATCACCTAAAACTAATCGAGTTAGATATAGGGTTATATATATATAAATGATCAGGATGAAGAGACGAGTTGAAATCCGGGTGACTGTCTGTCCGTCCGTCCGTCCGTGCAAGCTCTAACTTGAGTAAAAATTGAGATATCTTTATGAAACTTGGTAGACATGTTTCTTGGTACCGTGAGACGGTTGGTATTGCAGATGGGCGTAATCGGACCACGGCCACGCCCACAAAACGCCATTAATCAAAAACAAATAACTTGCCATAACTAAGCTCCGCAATAAGATACAAGACTGTTATTTGGCACACAGGATCACATTAGGAAGGGGCATCTGCAGTTAAAACTTTTTTTTAAAAAGTGGGCGTGGTCCCGCCTCTAATAGGTTTAATGTGCATATCTCCTAAACCGCTAATGCTATAATAACAAAATTCACTAGAAGCAAATGTTTTTAGCACTTCTATTGACGGTGTGAAAATAGTTGAAATCGGGTGTCAACTCCGCCCACTCCCCATATAACGGTACTGTTAAAAACTACTAAAAGCGCGATAAATCAAGCACTAAACACGCCAGAGACATTAAATTTTATCTCTGAGATGGTATAAATTGGCTTTATAGGAACTGCGTTCAAAATTAGACAGTGGGCGTGGCAAAGCCCACTTTTAGATGAAAACCCATATCTTGAAATCTGCTGCACCGATTTCAACCAAATTCGGTGCATAACGTTCTTCTCATGTCATAGTGCGAAAATGGGCGAAATCGGACTACAACCACGCTTACTTCCCATGTAACACCTTTTTTAATTCCATCTGATTCTTTCACTTTCCACTATGCAAATCAGGTAACAATGATTATATCGGGGTAAAACTTTGCGTGAATAATGCAATTAAAGTATGCCACCTTGCGGCCAAAAATTGTCTAAATCGAACCAAAACTGTTCAAACCTCTAAGTACTAAATATGTGGACTCCAGTGCCTATAGTTGACCTTCTACCGAAAATATCAGTCAATCCACAAAGAAATCTCAAACGAGTATACCATTTGACTTTGCGAGAGTGTAAAATGTTCGGTTACATCCGAACTTAGCCCTTCCTTACTTGTTTATTCTTATTTTCATTTTGACGCTATTCCCCTTAAAAGTATGCGTGGGCACTTCTGAGACGTTTGCCTTTTTGCCAGTGAAAACAAAATAATCGTGAAATGACAACGGGAACATAGAGCGCTCGCATCGTTTTCATCTGGATCTCTGCTTCCCTGTGATGGCAATAAATGCTGCTCAATTAAGCAAAATTATCACCTCATCCCACGCGAGTGTGGGGCGACAGAGTTAAAAATAAAAATGTGTTGGCAGTGTTAATGGGCAACACATTTCACAAACCTTTGCGGCAGCTAGATAGCCCTTTTAGCAGCTTACATATTGGTAAGCATATGAACTGTTTTACTCTCTTCAGAGGACTGGCCTTCTTTTTCCTCCCAATTGTAGTGCGCCCTTGAGGAACGGGGAGCACCAAAATTTTGTTTGAGTACACCCACAACTCACTCTTAATTAGTTTTCGGAGCTACTCGTAAATCCATGTTGCAATAACTACTTGCACGAGTATGCAAATGTTGTTTACAACTCTAACGAACACTCGGTAATTTAGCACACCTCACCCCTCTTTTTTTCCATTTTCTTAATTGTATGGTTTGAAGCAAATATTAGGGCATCCATCTACTGCTTAGCCGAATACGACGACGAACCGAAACAAGATTTTTGTAAGTGCTAGTGGGCTTACTCCAATAATGCTCCAATTATAATATATCAGGTCAAATTTTTGAGACGAATGTATAGAAGTTTAGAGTCTTCACCACATGATATCTGAATGATTGCAGATGGAACTCAATTAAACCACACCTCCTTTTGTTTTCCACAACGAGGGGATTCTGCGGAAATCTTGCTAAGTTGGTAGTTATCGACCAGTGACTTAAAATAACCGAAGAAAGTCAATGAGGCGGATAACTTAGCAAATACGACGAGGTGAAAGGACCGGCAGGTTCGCGAATAAGCGCCACGTTCAGAAGCTTTTTACATCCATTACCACGCTTCGTTTGCGTCTATAAAATCCCACTCTGCTACTGGCACATTTTAAACACTTTACGACAACAGCAACAGCAACATTAAAGCGAGCACAACTCCATCATAACCAACATATTACCAGAAGGGAAGTGCCAATCGCCCAGCGAACGCATTTGTCAAATGTCGAAAAATATTTTTTCGACGAGTAGATGGAGCATAAACAACAACATACGGATTTATTTGGCCACATTTGTACGTACGTGAGCGTATGTGCGTTTGTGTGTGCATAAAGAGTGCCTTTTTGAATTGGTACGCTTCATTGACGTACTTTAGCGAATATTTTTACTTTTGTCGAGCCATTTTTATGCCGTTTCCCGACGAAGATTTACGTCAAAAACGAACATAAAAACAAATTCAAAACGCACTCAATCACACATGCAAAAATGACCGCATACGTCCATGTTCGTCGACGCCAATAACGAAAGAGTTGGAAATCGCTCTCAGTCTGGAACAGTAGCTTGCTGGCGAAGGCCTCCTCGGCGATCGACGTGAGTCATAAGAAAAACCATTGTTCTTTCGCTTCGCTACCTCGACTCAATTTGCCGCATATAATTGGACAACAACCGCACATACATATGTATGTTTGTTGTGACATTCAGATTTGTTGTTATTGTAAGGAAACAGAATGCATGCTTTAGATTTGCCTAACCGACGGCTAATTTTGCCCTTATTATTAAATTTTGCAGCGGAAAATCTTGGCCTCTTCGCAATAGGGATGCACGAGTGGGCGAACTCCGCATACTGCTCATTTAAACTTTCCCCTTTGTTCCTCGAATTTCTTGATACGATATTTTTCAAAGAGTACTCTTACGCTAAGCCGCCAGCAGCAATACTTTTAGCGTTAAAATCTCGTTAATTGAAGAAACGAGTCAACCTTAATTGAGGAAACGGTGTAACGGTAACTGTAAATGAGCACCGTTATTTAAAGATGTTGAATGAATTTATAACCTGCGTGGAAGACGCATCCCTTTCAATAGCGTTTGGTTTCAGTAAGATGGAGCAACTGCACACATAGCCAGACCGGTTATTGCGGAGCTCCAACGAAAATTTGAAAACAAATTAATATCAAGAAACTACACTTTTCGCTGGCCCCCAAGGTCTCCTGACCTGACTGCACCAGACTTTTTTTAAAGAGTTATGTCAAGCAAGAGGTGAACAAAACAAAACCCAGAAATCTGACTGAATCGAAGCAGTCCATTAAATCGATAATTGAGGCAATCCCGACTTCAACCCCTTCAGGCCGCAATGAATAATTTTCTAATTAGGTGTCGCATATACCATTTTTGAGTATTTTTGAGGTATTACGTTACGACAAAGGCACTACCTTTAAACTTCGACTCCAATATCTAAATATATAGTTTTTTCTATTTGCGCTTTCTTCGAGGAAAACAATGACAGTTGGTGCTAAATAGTTTGTAAGAGAGAAGTGCTTGGAGTTGGAAGCCCCTTCCATTCTCCGTTAATAATTCACACACTTCCATGAAACTAAATTTATGTCAAGCAGTCTTGAAGAAAGCTTCTTCATATGACATGCTAATGCACTGAACTTTGGAAAACTATTTGTCAAGCCGAATAAATGCTAACATAAGCCGCTTACCATATCCAAACAGCAAATCCGCCATTAACGCCGAGTAAACACTTTCAAAAGTCATCTCCGCAAACAAATTCAAAGTACTCAAACAGATTACGCTCCACCGTCCATACAAACAGGCAAATGTGAAAGCAATCACCATTTGTATAAAATATTTCTCTCCGCTTCGCACAAGCAGCCTGTGATGTGGCAGCAGCCTTGACATGCAGATTGGCCAGCGGCGAGCAAAGGATGGACATAAGAAGCTTTTCTTGGGACACTTTTAGTCAGAGCACGCTAGTATCGCAGGTAATCCGTGAGCTTACCACGTGTACCTGTATTTGTTACATTCGCGATCAGCAAACCTGCAACAGCCAGCAGCCATCTAATTTGTACAAACAAATTCGCATGTGAACCCAGGCAAATCTATGCAAGTGCGAAATACCTGTAGTACTTAGGGGTAGGCAAGCTGTCCAGGGCAGTCGGGTGATATCGGTAATATAAGGGGATGCATCTCCATGTTGCATTTTAAGCGAGAGCCATTGCAGTGGCTCATGAGCTCACTTGAGTGGTGCATCTGTGTCTTGTATTGCATTCAAAATAGAGGGCGGCGGACGAAGAAGGGCTTTGGAATTGTCAATGAAATGCAAACTGCAGCTTCTTTCAACAGCAAAAATATTTCCTGCGCAAACGTCGAGCACTGAGTAAGCGAATGCATTACGGCGACACATTCAAAGGCCATAAAAACCGAATGTTTAATTCATCAGCGGCACTCTTACAACGCCGTCTTTCCTATTCCTTTGCTGTCCGCTGTCTGTTATCTTCCATTCGCTTGCCGCAAACGGCGCCCCGGCAGTCCGCACAGCTCGGTGCGACGCAGCACATGCGATGCCCGAAGCACTTCTCGTTACAGGAAAAAATTGACTTCGCAAGCGACTTACTTAACATATCATTAAGGACATAAAAGCACTAGGAGTCAACTGCGGTCAAAGGATGCAGCGCGGCGCTAGGACATTTGCAATGTTTACAAACTTGACAGTTAATATGCGCCAACACATACAAAGGCCGAGATGCATGTGTGTCTTTTTGGAGAACATTAACTTATTTAAATTCCATGTTTTCAAATGGGTGTTCCAAAAGCAATCATAATTTTATATCACATCCAAGGCCGCTAAATATTCCAAGATAGCCACAAATGGATAAAACCGATATGTTGTTGCCACATGAACGTTTCGCTTTTGTATAGTATTACTCCATTCGGATTCTTCTCATTTTGAATTTTCATCCCAGCGATGCGCAAAGTGGAAGCGAGTAACTAATATTCGGACCACCAGTTACCCTCGCTGTGATATGCATGGTAACAATGTCAAAGGCTGTGGCATGTGGACACTTGAGCCCGCCAAAGAGATAGATGTGAGGGGTTTCTTGTTGTTATTATTTCACTTTGCAGCCACTACATGCAAATATATATGCTGTGCATTGCAAATCAGGCCCACCAAGGCAACGCGATGCGTAATGGGCGAGGTTGTGGCAACGATGGCGAAGAAAAGGCGACAGCGAAAGCAATTACAACTAAAAAGCTGTCGCGCAGTTGTTGCTGATGATGTTGCTAAATGATGAATGAGTTAAGATGACAACAACAACAGTGGTAATAGCAGTATTTGCTTGCAACAATGCAACAAAGGAGAGCGCTGCCAGAGTCAACGCATAAAAACTTGAACACCAATCAGCAAGTAACACCGCTGCGCGGGCGAGCTTCCTCACAAATGAGATGCAGCGCATCTATCAAGCCCTCAAGGCGACCTAGCACGCATCTGATTAAGGCGCGACCCTCTGTCTCTAGCCCGAACTAGAACATTATGAAGTACCGAGCGTTATGAAGTAATTCAAGCGTTGCGCACCACCTCCCTCGCTCATGTCACTAGGAAATTGCCGCTACATAAATCAGCAGCACATGAGAAACTGAATTGTGTGAGCTCTGCCTCGGGTCTTGTGGTCAAGTCGTTGCTTTATTCATAGAGAAGCACTCACTCCCTAATAACTGTTTTTATATGTATGTGTACCGGCATCTGAATCCACAACCTTAAAAATTTAATATAATAAACATAGATATGTTATCTGAGGATATTGGAGTAGGAAAGGAAGGACGCAGGTTTTACTAAACAGGTAAAAGATTCAAGCTGAATATGTATATTTCGCCATAGGCGCCAAGGCACTGCTTATGTAAAAAAAAAAATTATTTTTCGTACCAAAATATCCATCTTCGTTGCAAACTGTGTAGAGGGGAAAGGTTTTTTCTTGAAATTTGTACAAATCCCTTGGTTAAAAACTCCAACGAAATTGTACGAATTGGCCTACGTACCTTCATATACAAATATCTCCCCGCGTACCCGTGAAGGTTGAAGCATTCATGTCCAATCGGTGGCGCAGGATGATCATTAATATTGTCTGCTACCTAACGCATTATTAATGATCGAATCTGTTCGAGAATTTGTTAACAATTAATTAGGTTGATTGGCTGACGGAGAGCAAATGGAATGAGGGTTGTGAACTGCGGACATTTGAGTAACAGGCCACGCTCGGTGATGTTGAACGATAGAAACAAAACAAAACACAGCAACATCAGAGCGTTTAAGCTGACAGGCATCCGCAGTATTCGAGCGGCGGGGCCGAGTAAATGGAGCGCGCAAGACAGCGCGCAAGACGGGTCATAACTTTGTCGAAGGTCATCAATTTTCTTTTCTGTTGTCTTTCACCTATTTTGCGCATCTCATTGAGCATTAATTCTAAGCCAATTGTATTACAGAGCGTAAATTCAGAAGCTGTGGTAAGTCCAGCAGGAAGCGGCTAACCAGAAATTACAACACCGTGTGGATGAAACGTTCCCGCACTCTATGAATACCTGTGTGTCGAAGACTTCATTTCGGTGAATAACGCTGTGTTTCTAATAAAAATCAAACAATAAATGTAATAATTGATTTTCATCGAATATGCAAAGCCATAACTCTCGACACGGCTGCAATAATTCAATTTGACACAGACCAAAAGCAAAAATTGCTAAAAATCCGCTTTCAAAGGCGTTAAGTTAAAAAAAATTGTTGTAACCCCGCCTGGTCTGACGGTACTGTCAGCACAAGCTCAGTATAAAGGCTGGTGAATAAAATTGTTAAATATTTAATTCGCGCCATGACGCCATTTTGACTGACGAAGGAAGCCAGCCAGTCAGCCAATCAGATAGCAGGCCCCGTACGTAACGGGTGTTGTGTGTAGCGGAGCGGAGGGCGAACGGAGATGGGGTAATAAAGATTAAAATGGGCCGATGGTGGACGGGGAAGCTTAAAGCCACTTATTTGCCTAAGCTCGCACATCATTTCGCACTCACATACAATTATAACTGCACATTAGAGTTCAGACATATATACATACATTCATGTCCCAACGCTTATATGCAGCAGTACGCACACTCCCTCACGCGAGCAATGTTCGCACTGTTAAATTGCAAAAGAATGGAGAATCATAAATAAATAAATGAATAAAAAGTCGAAAAAGGCGAGAGGAACACTTCCTCCACTACCGAAACAGATACACCCCTCTCTGCACTCACTTATGTCTATATGTATGTGGCTATTGCCTTTGCAACAATTTAAGCGTTTTCGCACTTCAGAGTGTTGTTGTACTACAAAAATCCGTACACACACATACTAATAAAATATTTCACACGTAGGAATGCAAGCGACGATATGCTATGAGACGCGGCAGCGTGAGACGAAAGCAAAGAGGGAGAGCATTGCTCCTCGCTACTGCCGGCATTCATATTTTAAACACACTAATGAAACAACATTGAAAAATACTTTGGCGCATAGGGAAACGTCAAAAATGCATTGTGATGGAATTTGTGCTCACTTTGACAACTGAGAGTGTTTAGTAATAGGGTTGCCTTGATGGCAATAATACCGCATGCCTTTGCTAAAATTTTTAATCGTAAATACCCCTGGATTAAACAGCTGTTACGAGAGGAATATTTCTGGGTGCTCGCAGATAGTCAAAAGTGAAAAATGTCCAATCGTTTTAATTTATTTTCTTCCTACCAAAAACCCTGGCGAGAAGAGCGATTTTATTTTTCCATTGAACTAGTCGACTAATTTGGTAACTCTGGCCTTAACTTCAGGTGTGATTAATAATTCATGAAGTCACACCCCAGTAGGACTAAGTATAGGGTATATAACTGAAGAAATCGGTGAAATCGGCACTAGACACTTTCGTGAAATCTGAAATATGAGCAATAAGAAATTATGCATTAACTGTAAAGGATTTCACGGAGTTTAGCTTGGCAGCACATGTAAACTTAACTTAAGTGGATTTACGCAAAATATTTATTCATCCATGCATCTTCGGCATGCCGCTGTTTGCTCCTTGCGAAAGCTCACTCCCTTACATACCCACACACGCTTCAGAAACACTGCCTCTAAGATTAAAAATACGCACAAGCAATTTCTCACTCACAAACGCATTTACATGTGTAATACTTGTGGAAGACTCTTTTCGTTCCGTGGCATACCTGCTCGACTTACAGCTCAGCCCATTTGGGTATATATATATTTGCCCTATCTGCTTTGTTATGCCCAACACTCAATAAATAAAATATTTATGCGCATGTATTCATTTTTACTCAGCATTTTAATAGAATTAAATTGACAGCTCCAAAGATTGATGACTTTTCGCATGGTGTCGCCTCGGCCCTCGCCTTTATCAACATGGGGGTTCGCCCTTTATATAATATTAAGATTGGGTATATCACGCTTATGTGTCTAAAAGTTCTAATTTTTTAATTGCACTGCATTTTCCATCTGTTGCAGGGAAGATATTCCTAAATTATCGATTGAAAAACGCGGAACAAGTAAAATTTCCCTTTATTTTTGCACTTTCTTTGTGAGTATTATGCAGAACAGTTGTATGTAGAAGTATTTTGACTGATAGGACGATGTATGAAAGACGACTATTAATATAGACAATTTGAGCGATTATTCTGCGTCGAGTAGCTCTTTGACCCCCAGATCTCGATTCACTGATAGAGAGCCTAAAAAGGTGTTGATTGTTTTCCGCCTAGTTTTCATACGATTCGTACACTGCCGATAAAATTTCAAACATTTCATTCTAATTCGAGAAAGTATAGTCACTGTCACGTCTACAACTTAAGAATAGTCGAGAATAGAAGTAAAATAGTGCTGCCACAGGTTCCCATCAGCCAGGTACACATAAACTATATCGCAGACATTGCAATATATTGCGCTGATTCCGATTTACTGTTTCCGCTTGTGCCTCGGATAAGCAACATAAATTTCTTTAAAAATTCAACTCAAACTTATAGATATAACTCATTTCTTAGATTAAATACTGAACCACCTATTGAAATTTACGAAATAGTTCGGAAAAGATACAAAGATACAACAGTAACCCATACCCTTAGACGGGCACGTAGGTGGGAACTTTAACAGTTACAGTAAGAACACTTTGATATTCAACAACCCTTAAATGCATTCGAAATTTCCAAGCTCTGATTTTGCCTCAGGTGGCCAGCAAAAAACACCACTACCTTCGATGGTGTCGCGAATATCCCAATAACCATAATTAAAGTTCACTTTTGTCTTCGTAAGATTGGCGAGGGATGTCACGGCCTTTGCGCTCGCCCCCTGGTTGAACTCGGCACTAACGGCTGGACAACAGCAGCGCGAATGAATGGTAATGAAAAATCATGCAACCAACCAACAACAACAAATCCAAAGAATACAAAATTAAAGGCGGCAGCTGAAGCACCAGCAACACAGCATCCCTACAGCATAAGAGCGCCACTGTAGTCTATAATTAATGGCAAACAAGCAACATACGACCATTTTTCAAGAGATTGTGTTACAAATTGAAGGAAAGCACGAGCAACGAACACGCCACACATGAATACACACACGCGCGCACACAGGCACACACAAGCAAGCACATTATGCTGACGACCAGGTAATTCGATATGAAATTGAACGCACAAATTGAACGGAAGTGCCAAAAATAACGGGGCCGAGTACGAAGGTGGACAGAAGGGGCTTGAACACTGGCCATCGTTGAATACTACCGAGACGCGAGTCTTGGTGCTGAAAGAACATCGGAAGTCATTGTTCAATAATGGCTAATAAAGGTCATTGAGGCGAAGAGCACAACAACTTGCATGAGGAGTAACTATTGGCTACAGTCTATTGGTAGGCAACAAGACTATGAAGAGACAATCGAGGCAGAGGCAGAGGCAGCTCAGACAGGCCAGCCTGTTGATTTGCACACAAACGGAGTGATAGACAATTATTTTTGCAAGTCCGTCCATCAACGTGCCCTCCTGGTTACTAGCCAACACACAGGAATACATTCGCGCATACACAAGTGCAAGCAATACTCATGTGTGCAGCTGTGTGCGCGATGGGGGGATGATGCCCTGCAGAAAAGCCGAGTATTATGTCATGCACTATCATTTACTTCACTGGTCAACCAGTTCTATTCTATTCTCACTTGTTCTTTCTTGGAGCAAGTGATTTTTTATGGCTTCAAGGCTTCCTTGAAAATGCTGTATTGCCATTCTATTTAAAGGCACTGAACTAATTTTCGACAAGCAATTAAAAATTGTAACGGTTCCAGCATTAATTGTAAGAAATCCCAGCTTTATTTTCAGGTGTTCTCTTCTCTTTTCCTGCCAAAACTGCGCTCGACAATAGAAGAAGCCTCCTGATTTCACTCTGGGGTGCTAGATGCATGCGTGTGTGTGAGTGTGTTCTATCAATATGTTTTACGTTTGTGTTTCCTGTTGACTTGTCAACTTTTTCTATTACTCTCTCAGCCTCGCCCAGGGGAAGGCCAAACGAAAAGTTTCCCAAGTTGACTACATATACATATATGTGTGTGTGTGCATATGCGTTCGTATGTTCAATCATATACGAACGTTCACTTTTGTGTATGTATTGAGTTACAAGTTGGTGTAGTTGTTGGCGATTGCACCAACCGTCTGTGTACTAAGGTGGCATTGAATCACTTCGGTTTTCTTTTGAAACACAATTTTTCTTCAATTGTTCAATTTTCTCCATATCCAAGATATCTCAGCCAGGCCCGACATTCAAGCAGGTATATTGCATACATGCATCGCATCATCGCTACACACACACACACGCACATCAGAACATTCCCATCATCTATTTTAGGCACACACGGACTTACGTATAGGGGTGAGATAGACGAGTGTGCAGTACTGCTCTTGTTTTCTCAAATTTACGCCTTGGTGTATGCAATGCACTGACTCGGTATATCGAATGGTACTTTATTATCACATTCTTTGTCAAAGCGTTCGCTCGAAAATTCAATTACAATCTTGAATGCAAACTGAGTGACTTTCCCCTCCACCCCTTCTACCGAACAATCGAAAATTGAAGAGTGTGTGTGGGCGTGTGGGCGTTTTTGTGAGAATCTAACTGAAGTCTATTATTACAATGACCAGAATATGAAGTTTGCGCTCGGCACTTTGATAAAGCGTCAACGCTCACACACACGTTTAGAATCAAAGAAGAATCCAACATATAATTTTTGAGCACAGTTTGCAAACTTTAACCTGACAATTGAATTTGCACACGTTGAGCCGACACAGACACCTATGCACTTGCAAAATGCAACATGCCACATTAACTATCCTGCTGATGCAGACTGCCCGTGAGTCTTGGAACAACAACTGATGATTTGTAGGAATCACAAATAAGGAGTGCTAAATGATGCAATTACAGAAAACTACAACGATCTTGCATCTTAATATCTACCCAATTTAAGTAAGAGAACTAGGACGCAAGGTCTTTTGTGGAACCTTCAATTTTCTATTTCAAATCGTCGCTGATTTGCAGATTTTTTCCTAGAGAAGGTACATTGCTCCACTGTTGGAACATTTTGTGTGATAACAAAGATGGGCTCATCAGATTAGCTTTATTGTTGACAAAACACCCTTAAAAGCGATGACCTGCTCTGCTTCTTTCTTTATTTAGATGATTATTTGATATTCGAAACAACTTTCATCTTTACATTGAGTGATGCTGCCAATAATTCGGCAACAACAACAAACGGTAGATGAATAAGAATTTCTTTTATGCAGTTGTCACATTGTTTACTTTGTAGAATTCACTTCCATTTATCTTTCAATTAATAAAACCTCTAGACATATCGGTTTATTCACTGGCAATTTGTTCAATGGTGTTGGAAATTGGCCATTGGGCTTACTCAAAGCAATGCAGTCCATTTCGTTTTGTTCTTTCCAGAATTGTTTTCAAATTTTCTATGTGGAATGTTTTCTTTGCATTATTTGCCTAAGCAAATGCCATTTAATATTTGATATGAAATAAATTTTCTATGAAATATTACAGAACTATGCCGATCAACCAATCACAGAGTAATAAAAGTTATCAATTTGTAGACGTTTCTGTGAGCGTTTCTTCTCACTCCATGCTGCTCTGCATTTGCGTTGAAATATTTGGCTGCGTGTGCTGTTGTCACATATTGTTTGTAAATAAGTAGGAGTCACTTCAGCCCTTCTCATTTCCTTCCATTTTATTATTTATTCGAATTCGTATTTCTTGTTTATTTAACCCTTCGGATATTGCTTTTCAATTTCAATGTCCACAAAGCGTAATGACACTCCCCCGCCAATCTGGTAACCCGCGAACGAGCCGGAGCAGCAGAGCTCCAGCCGGAATGCTTGCTCTCCGCCAACGCTCATTTCGATTCCGTCATTATTTTCCGCCTCCGCCGCAGCAAATGAGTCCATCAACCCCAAGTGGCTTCATATAAAGGCAAAACAGCCAAAAATATTCCCACTAGCCGAAAGTAGAAATCCTTGCTTGAGCCAAAGTATATCGAAGAAAACAAAACAGAAAGAGGCCTGCCAACAGCAGAAATGAATCCTAACAGTCGGGCTCTGCTCTCACACCCCGCGCCCGTGTTGTGGCCACATGTTATTCAAATATGCTTGAATAAATATTCGAGTAAACAGCTTAAAGAACATCGAAAAAAAGAAAAGAGGGATGGATGATGAATACAATTAAAGGACTTTCCGGCGAGCGCCGACCGCCTGAGGAGTTGGGCGCTATGGTTTCATTGTTTGCGCCCGAGCGCCGAAGCCGGAAATGTTATGCGTACGAGTAAAGGCATCGTTATTGTGCTTAGTTGCAATATTTACACTTCTGAATTAATCGCCTCCAATATAAATTTCTTAATCTAGAACGCATTTTAATCAAAGTGAAAGAGAATTAAGAAATATTTTGGACTCACTTCATCCCTTAGACTATTTCGCATAGAAATGCTTTGTTCTTAGCAAAGGGAACTTTTCAAACCTTAAAAAGACCAATTCCAAATCCAAAGGTCTTTTTGGTTGGACTTAAATTAATTACTAGCATTATTGTTGGAAATACTTTAGCACACACATACATAAACTTTTACTCAAAGAAAGGAGGAAGTTTCACCTGCCATATCAATTAGTTTCATTCTGAAGCTTTTCAACAAGTCCTATCTGCATCTCATCACCGATATTTTTCGAAAGAAATACCATAAGTTTGAAATCAATAAAGCGTACGAAAAGTATCCTAATTTCGGGAAACTGGGGTAAAAAAAAAACACATCAAAAGCGGCACTTGGTCTCTATGATTGTGCGTACGTGTATATGTAAAACCAATCCACTCCGGAATTATTACTCCTTCACTTACACATGTTGAAATTCACATTTGCATCGCAGGGTCATCTACCACTTTCATATGTGCGTGTATGAGTGTGCGTATTTCCCAATACCAAAAGGGATCGCTTGAATAGTCACGGGAATATGCCGTTGCATTACGACATTCATTTAACCATTGATTGGTCGGAGTGCTCGTGGGGTGTGGGCTGTTATGCGCCCATCAAATTAATTGCTCATCCTGCACGGCTCGTTTGAGCGCTCGGCCATTGCATATTCTTCCCACTTCGCTAATTGTTCGCTTGGCGAGCAGATGGACACTTCCAACGCCGTTGCCGCCTGTTGCTGATTACCGACATCCACAGAAAAAGTTCGCATATGAACACACACACCCCTTGTGTAAATAAAACTAAAGGCTTAATACCACATAGAAAAATCGGCAGTCCCAAAGCAAGGCTCGACCAGCTCCATGAATTGTAGGTGGTGCTGTTGTGTATATCCGACATTAATCAGCTTATTTGTATGAGATCTCGGTCGGAACTGCTTTCAACAGCGACCGCAGAATTTCGCAGAGGAGTCCCAGTCCGTAATGCGTTCGTTAAGTAAGATTGTTGCTTCAAATAATCAGCGGGTGCTGAGTCGAACCAGAGCCTATCCATATCTTTGCCACGGGGTATTTTGTTCAATGGTGAATTAACTGGCAACATCATCAGCGCAAACATCTTTGATGAGGCAGCAACTGCAACAATTTGGAATTTCAATTAAGCATTTCCGTTGTCAGCCGGTGAATGGTGATTGTTGAGTGGTGAAAGGCGGATGGTACGAGGCGAATGGTGCGCGACAAGCTGTAAATGGTTACAACAGTTGGACACTGCTTCTGTGAAAGTGCATGTGCAATGCTTAAATATCTTCGTATTTGTATTTGTGAGGAAAATACGGTATGCGATTTCATGTTGCATTTGCAGTTGCTTTTCCGCATCCGCAGATGAATTAAAAAGTCAATTCGAGTTGATTCGATTCACTTCAACACGAATTCGAGTTTATTTGATGCGAATAATGGCACTGCTTCGCCATGCCATCGCACAGCTCGTCACTCTGTCCAACAACTGTGGCGCAACCCCGAGCCCCCACTCCATAACACTCCCATTCACTTGTCGATTGCAAATGAAGTTGACAATTTGTTGACGTTGTCGCTACATTTCAACTTAATTCGCTCCTGTCCGGCGCGGCATCATCAATTTAACAAATCCCCGCTCCATTTTTCAACTGATGCCTCGACCGGTTTGCTTAGTTGCTGCTAGCTGCTGTGCTGCTGGTGCATTTAGGCTCTAACCACCCGAGACGCCACATCCTCGGGCTGACAGCAACAACTCGGGCGGTAGACCGTTACGCCATTGGCAGGTGGTCGCCGCTCAGCTGACATCGATCGACTTCTCTGTTCGACCGAATTCACAGCTGCTGCCTCCTGTCGCTATCGCTTCTAATCATTTGCATTAGTGCAAATACCTTTTTTGAATTAATTCAGCGCCAACCAGGTTGCTGATGTAACATTAATTTGGAGTCAATTGACAGTAATTTATGCCGCTGCATATGTGGCAACAAACACACATCCACACATACAGCCATATGTAGGTTCGAGTGTGTGCGCGAGTAAATTTCGTAGTCCAACCGATGGCAGTTATCCATGAATAACAGTTGGAATTGAATTTTTCCTAATTAAACATTCCAATTGGGCTACTTAATTGGTGATATTAAAAGGCTGAATAGGTGGACTTGCCGCGATTATTAGACCGACCTTTTGCCATTTGCCAAACTTCAATCAATTTGTAGCTGTGCAGTTGAGTAGCATGTGCCACTGAAATTGGAAAATCGAGAGTAAGCACAGAGTCGCATGAATAATTCGATTAAGTTGGACTCGAATCTGAGAATTTCTTCTCGGAAGTTCGTTCGGGCATGTTTTTTTCTATGTAAGCAGCTTAATTTTATTCGACGCATGGAACTGGAGATATAACCTCGGAAGTTGTCCATTCCTTGTGAAGTTCCTCAGTCATTAGAAAAGACTTTTAAGTATTCTCCGCCAGGACCTGCTGGCTTATTCCATGATAGTGATGTTCTCTCATCAGCAAGCAAAAATGCAAATGTGCACAAATATTCATACGCAAGCACCAGTGTTTTTATGTGTGTGTGTGAGGACTGTTGGAACGCAAAGGTAGTTGACTTTGATTGCAGATTGGTGTACCTGTTATTGTTATTACCTTCATTTCGCTGTTAGCGACAAACTTTTTGGTTGTTGGCGACACAAAGGCGTCTCCTTCAAAACTACTCCAACTACATGCATATCCATATGTATGCTATATATCTGTACAGGGTGCGCCATCTTTTATGTCGGCATTTTGCAGAAACCATCTTCTGAAGCCAGTAACCAATCGAACAAATCAATGTTAACACAGCGATATAAAATATCGCACAGCCTGTACCCGTTTATATGTTCAGAACGTTGGCAGCACCCACTTGGCAGTTGTCAGCGTGTCAATGTTTGCCTCTCACTTCGTAGTTTCCACAGTCGTTCGCCTTCCTGTTGCTGCAACAGACAACATTTTTCTTGCAGTAATTGTTTGTTGTTTGGCTGCGAACAATATAAATAGAACAAGACTGTGTGAGTGATTAGGTGTTTGTTGGTGTATGTGTGTCCATAGAAGAGCTTTGTTGGCACTTTTCTATCGATTTTAGCGTTTTTCCCAGCGCAGTGTGTGGGTGTTGTGCCGCGAGAATCGGTGCCAATGTCCGCTGGTCCCTTATTCAGCGCCCTGCTCCGATCTCCCATGGAAATTTGGAAACTGCAATAACAGCACCGAAAAATCGGAAACAAAAGTTGTAAGAAATTTTTGCATGAAACTGTCTCGCTCTGGCATTAAATTTCACAATTTATGCACATTTTTTGACAAAAATTACTGTTACAATGAGTCTGAAAACAACAACAACTATAACCAAGTTTAACGCTCACAAATGGCGGGAGCTTGTGGGGAGCCAGAGAGTTTTTAGCGCGAGGTAGTGGCAGCTGGGTTTGTAGCTGTAGCGAGAAGCGACACGCTCGAGTATGGTAATTAGAGTAATGGAAATAACTGTAAACAAATCCGATGATGAATTTCACATGAAATTGCCAGTAAAAGTAAACAAGAATGTGCTAAAAGAAAATAAATGCAAATATGTGCGTTTAAAAGCAAATTGAGTCGGCGAAACAAATCCTTTCTAAAGTGATTGAATCAAGGATGCAAGTAGCTTGAGGAATAAGGAACAAAATATGTTTTGCACGCATTCCCACTTTGATAATAAAGAATTTTACATTGCTTGTAAGTGCTTCGTCTTCTCACAAACTGTCGAACACCTTGAAGGAATAATACAATAACAACAGAGTAATAAAGTAATTCTGTCCAGATATTCCTTATTCACTCCAATAACGGAGCATATCGTAAAAGAAAGTTTGCTCTCGCCTTCATTGAGCAAACGCCGGTCGTCACTGAATCGTTTTCCAAGCGAATCGATGTTACTTAAGCCCAACTTTTGGTAATTAAAGCAAATAAGATGGCACGAAATTAGGGCGAGACCGAAGCACATTTCAAAGTGACTACTTTAAACGTTAGAATTGGTTTCAATTCACTTCTATTTATGGGGAATATGATATGAAAAACATAAATTTTTTATCTGGCTCTACAGTCTGACTGATTACCATTACTACATAATTGATTGCCATTAACTAAGTTTTCTTGAGGCAAGAGGCAACTCTTATCAACGTCGTAGTATTTGTCATTTCTCAAAGAAATTAATCTCCATAATTCGTGAGCACAGCTCTTGAATCTGCACATGCAACAAGTTATGCAAGGGTATAACAAAGGTACTCTTCCTCCAGTCAACAAACTTCGAGACTATGTTACATCACTCTGTACAGCGTGCCAAAGAAGGCTGACAAGAACAAAGCGAGGAGAAGCAAGGAGAAAAATGGCAAGAAATCACTAATTATGCAAATTGTTTACCATTTCGTAAAGCAGTGTCAGCGACTGTTCTGGCCAAGTCGTAAATAAAGCGAACTCGAACAGAAAAATGCCGATTGCTATGTGTTTGGAGTTGCAAGCCAGCTAAGGAGTTGACTATTTTTGGTATCTTCATCAAGCAAACAAGAGGGTTATGCAAAACTAATTACAACATTCATACTCTTTCGGAATCACCCACAAGCCCCATAATTCTTCAACTGACTCAGTTCCATTGTTGTTGTTTGGAACACTTAACGCAACTCAATTCCAAAACCAGATCCACTATGTCAGTTAGAATGAGGAGCTAGAGCACTTACGCTCTTGTCTAGTGTCAACTCCAACGCAGCATCGGAAAGCACTTGAAGAGCAAAACTTTGCCGCCAATGCGACGCCATTGACTGCGACGGACGGTCACTCGTTGGCAGCGCCACACGGCTCAGAGCGACGGAACACAGATGTCGCAACTCTTGTTCGTCTGCATGCATCCACTAATCCTTAGCGAAACTAGCCTTTGTTTTTTCGCATCGTGGCCTTTGTTCGTGTGATTGCTTTTGTTGTACAAATTACAAATGTCTGATTGCCACCGCCACTGTGCCACAATTTTAGCACGAAGCAAAGGTTCAACTGCACCGCAACAAAAGGAAAGAACCTGCTGCTGTCAGAGAAACACCGTAACTGTTCGGTGTGGTAATTAAGCACCAGACCACCCATCTTCAACTGTCTTCCTTGAATGTCGCAATGCCGCTCGCTTCTGTCTCTTGGCGGCTGTTGATGTCTAGAAAGAAGTCCTTAGTGATTTTTTAATTAAATGTTAATTCAATTTCAATTTAACAACAACAACAGAACACATCTTCAGACTAAAGGCGGCAGGAGTTGCTCAATATAGCACCGTTATTTAAAAGATTATTTAATATATATGCACAATTATTTAAGGAATCTCCTGACCATCGTGTACGGAGCCGTAAAATAATCAAAGTAAATATGATATATATATATATCACAAATTTGGTCGCTTACTTTATTCACGTAGACCCCTCAAAACAGCCAATAGTATTCTTTACAGTTTGACCTTGGCAATGAATTCATGGTAAACGGCACCATTGACTTGGTTCATTTTTGTAGCGTCCTTCATTAGATTGTTGGACAGTTTCAACGTCATATTCATTAACCCACGTTTCGTCACCAGTATAGATGCATTTAATGATTCACCTACGTTGTCAAGAATCTGTTTGCCACCTTTACTCGACGTCACTTTTGCACAAGATTCAGGTCATTTTGTGCAAGTCTAGCATTGACACACCTCATACCTAAAACATGAACCAAACTTTGTTGAGGTGATCCATAAGAGATGTTGAGCTCCTCCGATCAAGTTTTCCATGACTTCACGACCTTCACTGAATGCTTTGTGCCACGCAAATACTTGCATTTGTCATATCGTATGTTCCCTAAACACTCCTGCAATATTTTCAACGATTCCGTAGCCATGATTCTATTGAAAACACAAAACTTCAAGCAAACGGATTGTTCATTTTTTCTTGGTAAAAATCGACAGAAAAACTTTTCGCGGGCGAGACAAAAAAAATGTTATCTATCGAAAATGTTTGCACAGACAACATTGAACCGTAGGCACGTCTATTACCTAACTGCCAGTATGAGTGTCCCGAGGTAAAGCTGACACACAAATTAGTGGATGGAACACTGTCTACTTCAAGGGACTAAGTTGGCACCTATGTATGTGTACATCGATACAAGCAATTCTCACTCGGTGTAAAATAAAAGATTTTCAAAATGTGGCTATGCTAAAAACTAGCTTGTGGAGCGAAAAATTCACGAAATATTGCAAAATCATTTTTCCGTTTTTGAGGTGTAATCAGTCCAAAACACGCGAATAGACATGTGCTAATGCAACTCTGTATTAATCAGCATCGCTGCAAGCATTCATTGCTGGTGGAGGAGGCGCGGGGTTAACCAGCTCGACGGAAATAACTGCGCACGCATCGAACATAATGCATAAACGTCTAGTGGATACGCCACAGTCGCCCGCCAAATGCACTTCGGACCGGGTCACCGGGATGGGCGTGGATAGGGCGCTGCAGCACGAATCTGCGTGCGCCGCTGTGCAATTTGTGTGCGGTGCGCCAGACATGTCAGCGAGATGATGACAACTACAACAAGATATTATATTACAGCAAAATTCAAATAAAAATGTAAACAACATCAAAGCAACAACAGCAATGTGGAACTCGGTGATGCGAGAGTAATGAAGGACTACGGGAAGGGGCGCAGCGACAGGCGGTTGAGGGTTGACGCTTGGTGGTTGCTGACTGCTGACTTGTGGTTGGCAGTCAGCGGTTAATGGGCACCAGGGACAACGGTGCGGTGTAGTAGCGGTAATATGTTGAAAATGAGTTGAAAATTTGCATTTAAATTAAAATTTATATTTGCCTCAACGATCACGTACCCTATTATACTCACATTATACATACGCGCATACATGCATTATATAGTGAGTGTGTATGTGCACGAGAATTGTGTATGCCGCAGCATATGCTCGCATATGAGGTGAGGAAAAATGCAAATTTAGCGATTAGTTTTGCTATTTCGTCAAGTCGACGCGAATGGCACTTCGCCATCTTGTTGTAGTTGTTGCAGTTGTTGTGTTTCGTCGCTGGCATTTCACTTTGCGGCTCATTGCGGCGCTTACAGCATGAGAAAAGCTGCTGGACGACCGGCTCATAATGCCATCGCTGGCCATAATGCTGTTGCTGTGACTAGCCAGCTTCTGATGTGCCATCATCACTCAATGGACCATCACCAAATGCCGCAAATGTGCATTTGCAGGAGGCGACGCTCAAATCTGCGCTCCCGTCCTGCTCTTTCACCCCGAGGCGTCACAAATAGTCATTGTTCCACAAATGCGCTTATTGTCGAATTTTGATTTATCGTTTCGGTCCCCCGTTCCACCATTGCACCGTAAGGCAACATGTTGTTCATTCGTGCCACCTAAGCTGCCGTAGTCAATGACAGGAGCCAAATGTCAAGTCAATTTTCTGTTTTTCGATTCTAAGCGAGCTTTTCTGAAATTTTTGTAGTTTTTTTACCTTTCTTTTTTTAAATAATCTACAAGAACTGTGGCTAGGTCGCTGAAGAGTCCAACACTACATGATCTTTTATATCACGAAATTTGGTGGCCTTTGAATTAAGGAGGAAATAAAACGGAGCCTCTCAACTGTGCTTTGACGAAACACTGCTGATATGCATTAGCAAAAACGTTTAACATGGGAGCATTTTCAATTTTACTTTGGTAGCATGACGACTAAAGAGCCTTGGAGCTTATGTGATTTACGAAAAGCGTCCCATAAAAATATTTTGTGGCTCTGCCTCGTGCAAATATTGAGTGGATGTATACATTAAGAGAAATGTAGTTCAAATCTAACATTCAAATGAAAACAAAATAGCTATACTATGGAAATAACTAAATATAGATTTCATAAAAATTATTAATTTAATTCTCAAAGCCACATTGAGAGGCTTCATTTTGTCACTAAAGGCTTTGTAGAACGTTAAACGCAGCATTTTAACAATATTTTAGTATTATTTTTGGCGATTTTTTACGCGTGTGAAACACACTGTTGGCATAGGCTTAAATATGGTCCTATCGCCAGGTCCCAGGTCTGTTAGCGCTGCAACACTGCGCAGCAACATTGCTCGTTTGCTTTTATTATTACTTTCGCCGCTCGGCTGCTGCATGTAATTTGCAATTAATTGTTTATTGTGTGGTTGCCAATGAAGCGTTCATGCAACCGGCGCAGGCTCGACAACCATCGGCAATGCCGGGCCCATACCCCATTGAAGCGTTTGATTCTCGTCCAGCGACGCGTTAGGTGCATTTCAATTAGTATCACCAGCGCGCCCCTCACACGCAATGGGGCGATCTCGCAATCGGCCCACCGAATATTAACAAAGTTTTAAATGTAAAATGTTGAAGTAAATGAGTTCATCAAAATCGAAAATGCATCAACGAGCTGCCAACGTTGCAGCAACGCCATTAACGTCATAGCCATCCAGCGTGGCGCCTCCCAAAATAGATGCGAAAGCACTGAAAAAAGAGACGATGATTGAGACGAAAGCGGCGCCAGCAGCAGCAACATTTCCACCGAGTACACACATTTTGCGAATTAAATGCAGTTGCTGAAGTAGTTACCTGCAAATTTATTGCATAATTTGCATATTCACACCACAAACATGGACCCCGCACGCACTCCGCCCCTTGTTGCACGAATGCACAGCCCAGCATACGTGCGCCAACGTTGCGTAAACACACACATAAACGCAACGATATTTACAAATTTCCAGAGAATATTTTTGCCGAATATGCAAAATATATAAAATTATTGCACTATTTTGGCCATTAAAGAACCCCCCGCTGTTGCTGGGGAGAGGGACACAAGGCGGACTCAGCATAATTCACGCTCACCTGCTACTTGCTTGCATCAGTCCAATACACCGTCACACCGTCGGTCCATCAGTCAATTCGGTCCACTGCCCCGCGGTCCCTTGGGCATCTGCGTATCGGTGCGGTTTGGTTTTGATGGTTTTAATTTAATTAAATTTTTCTATTGCATGCGCCCTTCCCCGGCGCCCGCTGTCAGCTCAGCAGGCCGGCCTGTTGATGTAGGCTGCTCGACGCGCGTTCTAAAGTATTCATTAGCGGTTTTAACAATGTGGCAACGGTAATGCAGTGCTAATACACAACACATAATCGGCGTTTAGATGAGCAAACATGCAGCGGCAGAGCGCTGGCGTCCGTTGCATTAGCTTGTGCGTTGATGCATAAAATTTTTGTTAATTTTGCGAACGCGTCACAAATTCAAAGCCACAATAAATATAAACGCTCATTAATGTTTAATTTTGTGTTGGCCGCATTATCACAATGTACTCCTTTTTAACCCGTTCGTGTACAAATGAACAAATGTACATACATAGAGGTATATGAGATCAAGCAACTTAAAGCGCTTCCTCAACTTTAATATTCCAATTTAAATACTGTTCAGTAGGAAGCGTTTTCGCTCATGCATGATGTTCAGAAATTACATATTTCTTCCTGAACTTTTCAAGAAAGGAAGACAAACTTGGTTGGAACCGAATATTACGAGTTGTGACGAAGAGGTACACAGTGTCTTTCCTCATTCGGACTTTCGGTAGGCGATGGTAAATTGATGATGATACATGATTCATTAGTTATAGATAGATCGTGTATTCCTTCTTACAAAGTTTGACGTTTGTTTCATACGATAAACCCAGCGAAAGTTCTATGTTTATCAAGGCACCTTATATGTAATGTTTTGTTTTTGTAATTAACAAAGGACGAAATTAGTGTAAAGCGTTTTTGACTTATAGGAGAAGCTACTGAAAAAAGGCTCCAAATTGAAATGAAATTCTAACAAGATCGCAAATGTGTCTAAAGTTCCTAAGGGATTGTACATCTCATTTCGGTTTTCACTGTTACAGATTTAACTGCGGTAAGCTACAGAGGGTAAACATTGAAGTGGGGTACATTAATAATAAAATTAACATTATTAGATTAGGATTAATGCCGAAAAAAGACGAGGTTCTTTTATGAGCTCAAGTTTAAGAGGAAAGTACGAAAAGAGTCAAAAGTTCAAGTAACTAATTTCTTGGCATGATCGAAGGAAATGGCCTTTTTATGAAAGTGCATCTATGGGATTCGAGGCAAGTAATCCATTGTCAGTTGAAAGCCTAACGTACTTAAAACCAATGTCTCCATGTCTCACTCTTGCATATTATAGAAAAGCCCTTTACTTAATATGAAGTCCGGCCAGAGAGGGTCACTATTGAAAGTTGTCGATGTCTCCAAGTTTCCGCCTTGAATCGCTCTATGAGTCACAGTGAGGAAACTTTGTAACCATCTTACTTAAGACTAAAGTATAATCGAAATACGTGAATGAAACGCGCGTAGAAAGCTACAACAATGTGACGATATTAAGTTAAGCCGGAATCGGGTCAGATAGCATTACTCTTATTCTGATTACGCTCACGAAAATTATGTATGTCTTTCAATTACGTCGCACCAAGAAAATTTGTCAACGGTTTGCCACACAGAAGCGTAGAGATGAACTTGTAGAGTCTAGAGAAGGCGGTGACGTCATATTGGCTGTGTCATTCGGACTGCAATAACAGAAAAATTAACCCGCAAGAATTCTAAATGATCGAAAAATCACCAGCCACTAGAAGGACATTCGTATCCCTAACGAATGACCGCACTCTGGCATGTAGCCTTTCCACACTGCAACACACACACACACGTTAGAAAATCCGAATCGCTTAGGTTGCTCCAAGTCAAAATGCACGAATCATGTTTACTTTTGTTTTCTGCCCGCACGTTCCACGCGTTAGAAAGGGCGCTATTAGGCGTGAGCTCGTGCCCAAGCGTGAGTGTGTGAAGAAGTCCATTATTGCCTGCTGGCGGGCAAGGCAAAACCAAACAGCGAGCAAAGTTTCTTTCGAAGCTTGTTTGGCATCTCATTCAACCGGCCCCATTATTTCGCGCATGACTCCATAGGCACACACACAATCGCTCACACGCAGGGAAGGGGCGGGGGTACGAAAAGCAAACACGTAAACTAACCGGCTGCCTGACAAACAGAAATGCCTTACAAAGTTAGCATCGAAATAATTAAACTCATCAACTTTTTCTTAAGACTTCATTGTCACCAAGGCACACACTTGCCCCGCACACTTTCGATGGCGTTTAGTGGCATTTAAGCGCCCACATATGCTCACACAATTCAGCAATGCTAGTACGGAGGGGTGAAGCAAGCCAAGTGCTGGCTGCGCCATAATCTTTTGATGGTTATTTGCTCAGTTATTAATTAAAGAATCTCGCAAATATGTGCTAGCTTTTGTTTACCCTACAAACGATGGAGAAACGTATTGGATACCGCTCGCGTCTTACCCCCATGCTTTCTAAGTCGGGTTCATCAAGGACAACAACTGTGAACATTCCGTAGAGCAACAAAAGTACAATAAAGAAAGTGGCAAACACATTTATTGTCTGTCTAATATCACTTGGTTTGCGCTTTAGACAACGTTCCCCAAAGCCGCTTCACCGCTGTGAGGTTTTTAGCTGTTGCGTGGATTTGTGGTTCCTTATGAAATTTATATATGTATATGGATTGTTGAAAGCGGTTGTGCTCAAATTTATAATTATCATGTGACCACACTTGCTTTGCTCACATACACGGGAAGTTAAGCAAGCTTTTGTGGAGAACCTCAAGAATTCAGAGCGATCATATACAATACTTAGTCAATCAGAGTTAAACTTACTTTAACTAAATTTAATGATTTGACGCCATTTACGGCGAAGGCATTTTCATTTGGCGAATTACTTGCTTTGGCGAAAATTCCAACCGAATGAGCAAAGGGAAATTAGATGCAGACTACAAACCAACATGAATTGCCATCTGTCCGTCTAGCACCACTACACGAGAATTGACACTTCCCTTAGCACATTCACATTAGCAACCCGTTGCCGCTCCAACTGAAATCCAATTATTACCGACACCCACAAACTATCGCTGTGGCCCGGCAGTTTTCGGTTCAACACGGCGACCGACATAATATTTCTCATTTCTTTATCCTTTCTCCAGGGCAAAGCTGTTACCCGCTTCTCTCCTCCTTTTCGCATTGTAATGACTGCATCCGTTCTAATGGCTGCCATTCGTTTGCCACTTGACAACTGGAATTCAAATGAACTTAATTTGGTCACACACAATTGATTCTTTGCCACATGGCAATGAGGGCAGCGAGGGCATCAATGACAAACAGATGTTGCCCTGCCACCAAAATGAACAAACCGTTTACAACACTATTAGTTACCTATGTAGCTACGTACGCCTTTGATTACCGCTAAATAGTCAAACGTCACAACTCCATGTTTCTAAATTCTCGGCAGAATAGCTCTCGTTAAAGCAACAGACTACTACAGTCTTAGGAATTGATTTTTATATTGTAATTACCGTAAAATGTTTGAGTAGAAGATATAAGGAGCAGTCAGTTGGAATTGAAGTTATGTCGTTTTATACTTTATCATTAGACATTTTACCAAATTATTCTCACGTACACACTTCACGGGGGCTGTATGAGTTACCTAAAGTCTAGCGTAGCAAATATACTGAATTGCTGATATCTTTCGCAAGTAGTTTCAGCTGAACCACAGTTATTCGCACTTCAAATTTAGTTGTAATTATGTTGAGCTTTCTTTTCACAAAGTGAATATTTTTATCAGTCAGGAAATATATATGTCTATGACTGGAAATATATATTCGTATGATATCAGATGATGAACTTTTATCAGAACCCCGCAAGTCTTTGTGGTCAAGGGATTTTAAGACTATAGTTACATGTATGAAAATTAAGTGGGTCCAAAGAATATTGTTTGACAATAAATAATTCGATGTACAACTTTGGTATGTTGCTCGCGAGAAGATTTTCACCTACAGCATTGGTGGTGAACGCGGCATGGCGAACAAATTCATTTTGCAAATTGTGGTGCGAACAAAGCAATTACGTTGACACTAAGCGATGTAAATGGTTGCAGTTCAATTGCTTGCCTAGCGGGAGTCCATCAGGAATGAGCACACATACATGGAGGAAAGGCAGAAACTATTGCATCGGTGATTTTTAAGAGACAGCGATCAAATGTTTTCAGGCGGCTACAGACCGACACCACAAAGACTATCTGCTATTCAGCGTGCACATATACAAACGCAAACACATAGTAGACATCATTTGTTTGTGGCAAGCTGTTGCGTCTCCACTGGCGTATGTGAATTCTTAGTAGTGGACCTGTGGTTCCATTTCCATTTGCATACAGCGCGCATTCTCCGGCTGGGACCGCCATTCCAGCACACTACCTTAAAAGGCAACACCCTGGTTGATATACCGTAGCCGACAGCATAACCTAGGCAAACCGATCGGAGAGTGCTTATAATTGTGTGAAACGAGAATTTTCGTGTATCTCACTATGAAAGCAGTGGCATTCTGCATTCGCCATGCGTCTGTCCGTTGCAGCGCGAGACAGTCCGGCATGCATGCTGCGTTTCGCGATGGCACCGTGTAACAGGCAGCCACAATAAACGAGGCGACATTCGACGCCGTGACAGGGATGCAATATAATGTTGCGCTTGCAACAGTTGCCATCAGCGGCAGTTACCACAACTAAACAATGCGCGAGAGAGCTGTACGTTCTGGGTGGATTCCTCAGCGAAGCTGAATTGTTGCAGGAGCAATAGGCGCTACTTTTGTTGGGATAAGAGACAACCTTCTAATATTAGTTTGTCTTCTAGCAGGACGTGTTGCTCCATTTAATTTGATTTCCACCAGTTCGTCGCTTTTTTTTCGCGCTTATCGCCATTTTGCATATTTTACGTGATTTTTATTCGCGACGCACAATTCACAATTTAATATAAATTTCTTTTCTCGGCTGCAGTCTTCAGCCAAACTTTGCCAAGTGGATTTAGTTTGTTGCCAATTCAATTTACAGCAGTATGAATTTACTGAATTTCGAATAGTTGATATTTATGGTGTGCCTTTAAAGCGTAATTTTCAATTATGTCATGAAGTCGGCGCTCGGCGGTCTCCTTCGCTGTCGTGAAATTACTTAAACTTTAGCGCAAGCCACACAAGACACGAACGAGCAGTTTCGAGCATCTTAGCCGGTGGACGTGGTCTGCAGCCTGCCTCATCCATAACATTTAATTAAGCAAATGAAATTTGCTCACCAAGATAATTGCATGCGAAAGCGTTGAGAGCAACAGTAGGCAGTTAGCAGCCTTGCGATGTCCTGAACTTTTCGCTTCGTGTGGCGACACCTTCCCCGCACACTAATCACCAACGACTGTGCGCAACGGTACAAAGCGATCGGAGCTGTGTTTTGGTGAAGCGCGTGATTGTGATTGCCATTCATCGGTGCATTACCGAGCGGCTAAAAGTCGGTGTCTTTTCCTGGCCGTTGGCGTGTCAGCCTTTAATTTTATTTTAATATAAATTTATTTTCCGACTACTACTCGCCTTGCAGCGGAAAATGTTATCTAACTTTGTGTCTTTTCCGTTTCCCTCAGTTGGTGTGCTGTCTTTTCTTGGCCCTCGCATTGGAACGCAGAATTCGTGGTTTGGGTAATGTACGGGGCCTTGCGTAGTGTGTAAATACTAATTGGAGTAAAGTGTGGCAAGTATTCTGAACGGGGTGGCCATGCCTCGCGTTACATGCAACAAGCACAATTTTTTTTTGCCAGTGGTACCATAACAGGATACTCTATGTGTGCACACCTAACTCTGGCTGACTGAGCCTTTAAGTATAAAAAAATCTACATGAATGATTCAAATGAAAATAACCTACTGAAGTGGAAATCGGTTCTGAAGTTCACACACAACTGAAATTAAGAAATTCCATTAGTCCCTTTTCGATTTCTAAATCATTCTGCAGATAATTATTTGGTAGAGTTGCGGTAAGTTGTGGAGCAATTAGGACTGAGGCAAGATATTTGGGTACCTGTCCAGCTATATTAACTTATGGAGAAAACGGCAGTCAAAAGAAACCATAAAATAATTAAAAAACACACGCATTCAGCGACTAATGGAACAAACTACCACCCAAACAGCAAAGACCCTTTCGGCAAACCCTTATATGCAATTATGTATTAGCAAAGACGTTCTTACTTATTGTGCAACGCCGCGTTGTGTAATAGTCAGAGTGGACTGTTTAGGGAGGAGGTAAAAAAATTCAATTATGTGACTCTAACAGCTGCGTGGGGCAAACAACTTCATTCATCGTCGATAAATTGGAACAACAAGTGTGACGCAGTAAATAGTCCCGGTTGCAAGTTAAAATGTGCCGTTACCATACAAACATACTTATGTTCATGTAGATTGATATCGATATTGACAAAGATGAGGAGCTCTAAAGGTGTGTGAGGTGTCTAGCCAAATGCAGGATCACATAACGGTACGTAAACATATAAACCTATTCATATTTAATTTGCTCGCTTTTATTTTGCTCCACCTCATTTATTTAATTAGACAATCTACCTTAATTGGCCAGCGCAGTTGGGGAAGAGAAAACAATAAAGGCATAAATTGAAATTTAAGACCTCCGCAGAGGCACACAAATGCCGCAATAATTCAGCGTAGAAATATTTGAAAGCAAAAAACGTAAATAACGCAAAATTTAATTGTAATTTATGCGCCTTAACCGAATGTGATGTCAGCTTCGTGGCTCGGACCTCCGCCGCATACTGTTGGCGCCGGGTGTCTCGGACCGCTTGCATAACTTTTCAAGTGCTGGCAAATTAGTTGCAATTTCCTATTCAAGATTGCCCTCTAAGCGAATTTCGAATTTGTTGCTAATGCTGAAATTACCATTGTTATTGTTTGACAAAGTTTTTGACAAGAAACTTCTATGGCTTTTAACTCAGTCGCCCATACCGGCGTGTACCTATTATTTGCTCTTTCTTTAAGTTTATGCTTTATACCATACCATCAGCGTCGCAGTTAGTCGTTCCCTAATATGATCCAGTGAAGACCTCAGTAAACCGTCCTCATTCTTTTGGCACACCGAAGGCAGTCTATGTGTAACGGAGTGTGTGTTTGCATGTGTGGTGTATGAACGTAAGCATTTATACGCAGACGTTTACAGTTGCCAAACTGTCGAGCTGTCGAGCGGGCAGAGACAAGTGCCGCCCATTCGTTTTGCGGAGCAAATATTTCGAAATTTATGACAAAATTCATGTAAAACAAACTCCTCGAAAAAAAATTTTTGCGTTTGCGCTGAGTAAAGACAAAAAGCATGCGAACAACAAACGGCTGACGGCAACAAGAAGCACAATACGGTGACAACCTTGTAAGAAACCCGCAGGCCCACTCGCCCCAACACACACCACGCAGCAAGTATATATGGTCTAACGGCCTGGGATGTCATCGAAAAGAAACAGAATACTCACGACAGCGTATAGTGAGTTCATGTGCAGATTTTTTCCTCAGTATCACCACTTTTTTCTTTTCCACAATAAATAGGTGGACTGTTTTAACTACAATCTGGTACATATATAATAAATTACGGAGAAATACTATTAGTTTTTGTAGATTCCGGAATACAGGCAAGCTCAGCAACAAAGCGACCCAAGCGCTAATGAAAAAGTACAAAACTTTGGAAATCGTTTTTACTCAAATTTACTTAAACCTGCCACAAGTTCTGTTACAAGTTCAGGAGGTCTTAAAAATAAAACTATAGTATATTTTTTAATAAGTTTGATTGTAGTTAATAATACATTTACTTTACAAGCGCTGTACACAATTTATTCCAAAATAGTCACCTTTTGCTTTCACTCAAGTCCCAAACGATTCGGCCATTGATCAATTCAGCACGCACTGCTTCTATTAGCATTAACGACGATGCCGGAACCAAAGATTCTTTGATACTCTTTAAATTTCTGTGGTGTTTTCGACAGGCAAATTTTGCCAATTTACTTATACAACAGTTGACCGCGTGGCACTGAAGGAGTCGCTTGCATCTGTTGAGCCTAATTTGCTTCAAGCGCGTTCTCAGAAGATGGCTAGCTATCATGTGGAGATTATCTCGAATAAGTCTTGGCATTAATATATCGGCATCCAATCCCGTTGACATAATTTTTTGTTGTCTAAGGGGCTTTCTGTGAATGCGTTCGCGAAAATATTTTTTGTCTGAATTGATTCGAAGCATGCGAGGTCGATAACTTCTCTTTTCGTCATCCACTGTAGACGTTTAAGAAAAACGATCAACAGTGCGGTAAACATACATTCTCGAAATATTAAGTTGTTGTCCTTGTTGTATGCATTGTAAACTTTGTAACAGAATTTATGGCAAGACCAAGTGCATACAGGAATGTACAGGGACGCGCCTTTATAATAAATTTCTTCAGAGGAAACTCTATAGTTCTGTAACTCTGTTCAGGCGAGAGTTTTACCCATCGAGTGTTCATTCGCTTTTATACATAACCTTGAAGTTTCAATCAAATATATCACCGCAACAAAGCGAAAAGCTTTTCAAAACTGTTTTGTAGCAGATAGTGTAGCAGTTGGGAGTTTTCCTCAATAAAAAAATCATTAATTCCAAGAGGGCAGCCTTAAAAGCGGTAAACGCCCACCACTTAACGGCTTCCACTCAACAGCCGGAAGCCGAACACACCCAAAGCATCTTCCGCAAGGGCAAAGTCAATTGCAACCGCGGGTGAAGAAGCGCGTTACCTCTAGCCTGCCCATTACCAATCGAGTCGAATTTAATAAATTGCAATTTTATTTGCTTACTTCTCCGTTTATTTTTTATGTGATTATGATTAAATATCCTGCAGCAATTTTATGATTTATGACTTCGAACGCAACATTTTGAATATGGCAAATAGCGAACAGTAAATGGCAAAAATGGCAAATACCGCGGTATCTAGATGGAAACAGCTAGTGGCACTCCTCTTTAAAGTAAAGCGTATATTAAGTGTCTGGTGGATGTGTGTGGCAGCAATAATAGCTCAAACGACAGCAACCGATCTCCGGCAAGGCCATCTTCTTAGCGAAAGTCATTGTCGTCTTCGGCAGTTGCCGGCCGTCCGTGTGCCGTCGATTTGCGTCCGCGTCGTTCATCATCTTCTCGGCCGGTTGCATATGGCACGCTGCTGTTGGCATCTTGGCAGAGCCACTGGTGCGGCCGTTGGCGCTATTTCTGAATAACTGCGGAAAAGCAGAGACAGCGATGAGTTCGCCCGCATAATTCGCATTATTATTGGATTTGTGCAGTCAAACTTTTGTTCTTGAACTTTCGAATAGTTGTCGGATTTTTGTTTCGCTACCTCCTCTTTGTTTTGCTAGTAGTTCTTATACTTGTTTTGACTTCACTTCGATACTGGTTCAATGAGTTTTGAAGTATTGACTACACTGCCGCACAATAAGTCGCTGCTGATGTGATCCCAACAAGTTCGATTATGAGCCTTGTACATAGTACCCCTTTCTCACTTCCATTATTTTGCCCTCTGGTTATCATCTCGTTCATGCAGCCATTCTCCCAAACCATTTCACGCCGCCAGTTTGCCATTGACTACGTTATTCAGACGTATTAATTTTCTTGGTCACCCTCCTCTCGAAATTCGACTTTGAAGTCTTGTCTTTGGATTTGGTTTTGTTTTCTCTAAAATAAAATTGGAGTTGCTTTGCTTCCTTCTTTCATTTCATATTTTCGCTTTTCAATTTTAATTTTATTAATGTTGGTTTTATTGAATTCTGACTTTTGATCATTTTTTATCGGAAGTGCACCAGAAGACCAACCCATTATTAGGTGTCATTACATATTGACAATTGCCTGATGTGGAAAATTGAAATTAACTGAATTATGCTCATGTCTGCTACTCAGCGAATTGGATTTAGTAGCGCATGCCGCGCTTTCTAGGCCAACGGAGGGCGCAGGGGATGCATGCAGACGCAACCACTGTTTTTGGGTAAGTGGCATGACTGGCAGGGCGTACCGCTTTGCTTTGTTCACTCGATGACTCTTGATTGATTTAGCTGGAAAGCGAAAGTGTGCACACAATTCGCCCACAGTTATGAATACCATATTGCGGCGGGTGATTTATGATAAAATTAGAAATAAAATTCGAAAGTCCTTGAATTAAGGCGAAAGACGGAGCGTTGTAGCAAAAAGCGCACCTATAACAGGAAGAAAGAAGTGTGATGGGCCGTTGCTTGCGCTAAATACAACGACATATAATAATACACTTTGGAGGAAAGACGAAAATAAAAAAAATATCTTTCGCTAAAACGGCGATATGATTTAAGTGAACATGAGTTTGATCACGGTCGTGGCAAAACCATATAAAACTTTCATAATAAAAACTATAGTTAACCTCGGCACGCAGCCATTTAGTCAAACCAGCAAAATAACTTTGATGTTCTACATAAAAAGTGGTTGGTGAGTCAATAGCATCGGAAATTCTAAGAAGAGATGGAGTTACTGCTAATTTGAGAAATTTGGGGATGTAAGATCAGCAATTCAGATCTTTACATTCAACACTTCTGTTATTTCTATGAGGCCATGGGCGATTTTAAAATACTAAATAAAAAATACATAATAGTTAATGCGCTATTTACTATAGAACTATTCGTTATTACAATTTATTAAACATTCCCGTCGAAGATAGCTGCCACTTTTCGCAGCAGGTTTTCGCTGTTCCTTCATTTATGGTATCTTATGTACAGTTCATGCACTCGTTGAAAAGATGAACCAGCATGTGCATACGCTTGCAGCAACCAACAACATTTGGATCATCGTTAGTTGTGTGCTCAAGCATTCAACTTGCAATCCGCTTTCGTTTAGTGCCCTTAATGTAATTTCGCTCAATTTAATCAAAGACCTTGAAAACTTTTCATATCAGACTAAGTGCCGGGGACCAGCATTGTCGCCCACCACCATAGCGAAGCCACAAACTGCGTACGTATCTTACTACAAAGCCAACATACTGACTCCACCTGCAGCTCTTTGCTCACAGCTTCTATAATAGCTCGCAGTTTGTTGTTGGGAAAATGTTGCAAACACTGGTACTGCGGTGTCGTGTGAACCAAGACGAGCAATGTGTGATTTTAAGCACCAAAATTTCGATGTCAAAAACACGTAGCATCATTAGAAACAGCCATTTCGAGCCCCAAACTCCGCTCGGCCAAGTCGTCACTGCTGCCCCGTGTCGCTGCTTCAAACGTGCAATGACACTTTCACTAAGCGGGCGCGAATATCGAACCGAAAGTCAACTCACTGCTACAGTCACGATAGAAGGGAATGGTGGAGTAAAGCATAACACGTATAGCCTGGTCGGTGAAGAAAATACAGCACTGCGGGTTGCGGGCGATTGCATGCGCAGCGACACAAACTAAAATATAGTTAGACTTTCTGATGAGAATTCAAAGTCGGCCAATCTCGGCTGTGAAAGCTCCACAGATCCAACGAAAAGGGCGTGCGACTGCTCGAGTGCGCTTCGCTGCTCATATGAATTGCCAACTAATGGGGGAAAGTGCCAACTAACCAAGCAACGCACCAAGCCGCCTTCCAACCCGCCAGCCAGCTCGCCGATAGTCAATATGCGCCAGCAAACTCATGTAAACACCCGAAACGTAGTTAAGACTGGAAAAGTTGTAGTAGCAGAAACACACTAACAACCAAATTTGGTATGAATAGTACAACAAATTGGAATAATAAGTGAATTCATGTTGAATGCGTACCATATATAAAGAATCGGGCTTGCACTCACTAGCCCCACTCCCAACACAACCGAAACACCCATCGCCCTGCGCGTTTGCTTGTCTGACACATGCTCGGCAGCAGAAGCTCCACGCGCCGCTACTGGATGCCCCTTTGATTTTCTTTTTGATATGCTGAGACTTGTTTCTTCGCGTCGCTTCGTCTGCTTGTTATTTTTCGTCTACTTTCGCTTCGTGGAATATTTGTCAGTTTTCGCGTTGTAATGAATTCTGTCTGCGTATCAAACCAGCTGACGTGCTGGGATTTTTTCACATAATTTTTTATAAGTTAATTTTGAGCTAAGGACGCGCTTCCCACACACATGCACCCCTTAAAGCCCTGTTCTACATGTTGGCGCTGAAGTGTCTTTGAGCTGCACGTCGCCGCTCGCATCAAGTTTGCATGGGTAAAAAGATCCCCTGATCTCCTCCCAACGGCATGCACGAACCTACATACATACATATATGCGTAAGTACGAATTTATGAATCGGTATGTATGAACGCAGTCAGCAACGCATTTGACTTGACTGAAGATGAGATTTCTCCTGAATAACGTAAAAGGAAAGTTTTCCAGCAGCAAACTGAACTGCACAGAAGTTTCGGACGAGAGTTGGTACATAATTTTATTTGGTTTTCGCTTCACTTTTACTTGTAAATCATTTCACTCATTCATTCATATCCCCATTTGTTCTTTGCACATTTTTTCTCCACAATCCCTCCCCGCCCTTCACGAAGGCACAATATGTCATAATGGACCACTCAGGCAGGCGGCGCTGATGCGATGTCGCTCGAATAATTTGTAATCAGATTTGTTACACATTTAGCATAAATAAATGCAATTCTTTCGAAAACTCAACTCGAGAATAGTGAAATCAGCGGCTTACTCAGATTGCCAATTGTTGTACTTGTATTGAGTGCTTGGTGCATATTTTCAAAGGGTATTCATGCGCTCACAAACGGGGTAGGGGCAATGTGGAATACTTGGAAAAAGAACTTCTAAATTGTAGCCTAGATTTCAACTCTCATCCAGAGGTGCGAGAGCTTTGAAAAGCCAATGTGATAGTTCAAAAATTGGCTTTTCTACAAAACATTTATATAGTACACGGCAGAGAAGAGGGTAGAAGGAAATATCTACTGATGTCTTTTGAAAACCGTCACAAAGAGCCAAATCTGGTGATTAGAAGGTTAAGTCATTTGTTTAATTTCTAATGTTTCTAAAAATATGTTCACAACTAGCATGGAATTGGAGCATCCTGCTAACACATTTTAGTGCTCCTAGAGGATCATTTCTCTCTACTGTACGAAACCTGGGTGATCTATACCATTTCTTTCTGTGTTAGCTATAGTACAATATATCATATAACATATTTTTGACGTCTCTACTCTTTGCCTAATATCGGCATGTGTGCAATTTCTTGAACTTTTTCGTTATCATAGCAGTTAAGAGTGATCGATGTTCTTCGTTCTTATAGCAAGCCACTTTTACAACATTTCCATTGATTCCATACCAACAATTCTATAAAGAGACCCAAATTTAAGTAAACTGGTTATTCTCGTTATAATTCACAACAACATAAGAAAAAATTTTTAACCATTAAATGGATGTACCCAAGTCAAAAAGTATCATGCTGATAGAGGCGGACCGGTCACGGTATAGTTTGTCAAGTTAGTAGTAAACTAAGTAAAAGTAAAAAGCCCATTCAATCAGCACCTCAATACAACAATCCGTCCATCAGCTTCTACTGCGCTCAGAAAATCGTGTCATGTTTTCCCCGAAGAAGTAAAACGTACATGGGTGTGAGTAGATATATCTATGACCATTATATTTATTATCTACGCGTATGGATACAAATCAGGACAACAGATCGGCCGCACACATATACACACACATATTGTATTAGGTACTCAAATAGAATCCGGTTTGAGGTGGATGTTGTAAAGCCGAGACCTAAGTACTTGCCTCGCAAGAATCACTTAAAAGGGATAAAAGAGCAAATAAAAGAAAAGTCAAATGGTCGGACAATTATCCTGCCGAATGTGCAAGCAGGCCACAAAGAAATAGCCACACCAAAATGCTGGTGAGTACCCAGCTACAATAAATGCGTGTGCCTAACCGGTCTAAGCTTATATCGAGTACGAGCGACAGGGTCTGGCAGTGGAGCAAAGTTCTGTTGCTTGCCGGTGACATTTAAGCACTAAGTGCAGGCAGATCACAAGCAAAAAGTTTCAACTTGACAATTGCAAGCGAAATTATTTGACAGTGATATGTGAGGCTGGTTGGGCGCGAGCAACAGCGCAGGGCCGGGGCATGCCTGTTACAATCTCGAGGGAGATTGCAAATGAACGAGTCAAAGGAAAAGTTTTTCTGTCGCTGACATAAGAAAAGGTCACATCAAAGAAAAGTCAACAACAAAAACTATGAAAAGTGCTGGGTGTTTCAAGTTGTTTATTGAAATGGTCGCAGACTCGGGTCGACACATTGGTGCGAACATGCGTATGACGCGTTTAAGCATCTTTTGTGATAACAATAAAGGAGCACACTACTCTGAGCACAATTAAAATGTGGTTTAAAAGACTTAGAGGTTCATTAAAAAGGATTATTCGGAAATAACTAGATATCCTTAATCGAAACAATACCAACGACCAATTACACAATACATTGGTTAGTGCCGAACAATTTTCATAAGAGTGTGTAAAATCGAAAATCCTCTTGTAGCCTGCCTAACCTGCAAAGGACAAAGCTGAAATCTGTCCACACTCTTGAATATCTGCGGTAGTCGGCTTCCTTATTGAGAGTTCAGAGACCAGATTGATATGTTTAATGCATTTCGTCTGTTTCAGATCAAACCTTAAAAAAGTTCAATCGATGATCAACGTCGGCCGTTTCCCCCTTAGTCAACATGTTGCTGCAACAATTTGTTATATCACACACAAGCCCATTACATTATGGTACTTCATACGAGACCCTGTGAGAAAAATATTCAATTAATAAGCACACGTTTGGACAGCCCGAGTTTTTATTCAAAAACAAAATTTCAAGTTGAAAGTCAAATCGTTTAGCCGCAAACATTTGTTTACCCTGCCTTGGAATGGAACTCTGTGCAAGATTTTCTTCGCGAGGATGCATCTGTTTATAAGTGCCTATACATATTTACATATGTGGCGATGTATGTGCAATACAAACACACACAAGTGCCACTTGAATGCAATTATTTTGTCATCGTACGTTTCCTAATTGAATATTCCATGCCACATGCGAACGTTACACATCCGGCTTGCAACGAATATGTCACATTTCGAAAGCTGACCACACTTACGTCCTCCCTCATGCCGACGAAATGTTCATTCGATCCGATTGTCTACAGTCGCATTGTTGGCATAACTCTCAGGTTGCTCCAATGATACCCACACAACTTAAATGCCCGCACATACTGACAGCCATACTAACTATGACGAATGCGAATGATGCGAGTTTCATGGCGCGACAATACTGAACGGCGTAGAAGAAGGAGCCTTGCGGTAGGCACTTGGCCATTCAAGCGGCGGAACATGCTCGGCCTTTAGCCTTCCAAAGCCGAACCCGGTCACAATGACAATGTACTAGCCTTGGATTGACAGTCAGCGGGTAGGTTGGTTGACCGGCCTTACATTTGTATGCACATCATGGCACGCGTGGCAAACGGCGTACTTACGCACGCATCACACACCACCACACGCGTTTATTCGCACATTCATATTTGACAATGGATCATCAAGCTCGTTACACAACATTTGACTCGACTCGCCTTGCCTCGCCTCTCTCTTGAACCACGGTGTTAGGCTTAAATGACGCGTCTTCGATGGCAGGGGTTTATACAAACTAAATACTCAATTCACTAGTTTAAAGGCACTCAGTTCTTCTTTAAGTTAAGACTACCTACTTTCTCCTTTAAATTAAGCTACGCATAACTACCAGTTACCACTCTACATATTTAGTATTTTCCGATGCAATTTGACAACTTCTGATTTCTGCGTCTGGGACGTACTTTTGGTTCTTCATGCACACCCATACATATCTTCCACTTCATAATCCAGACTCATTCATCATTTTCTTTTTTGTTTTGTTCTTGCTTTCGGTCCTTATGCAAATATTCAGGCGAACTAGTCTCCGTCCATATCGACTGATAAATCACAGCGATTACTTTGTGCCGACGAAAGTTGGCGAACATAAGCAAAGAGCCCTTCTGTCAGAGAGGCGGATGAATTCGCAATGTCCGGCACCGACAGACAATGTTTCGGTTATATTTCACTCATTGTGACAACAATCCGAGGCCGTCAACGGAACACTGACTATAACGCATGGAATGCAAAGAGCACATATAGGCACACGTCTTGGGAGAAAAAGCGATGGAGGCAAAAAAGAATATTGGGCGATGTAGAATGAATTCGTAGAATAGCAAGGATAACGAGCGAAGCAACAGCAATGAACGTCAATTGCGTGTTTATAGATTGGCCGTGGGTAGTTCGCTCATTGCGCTGGCCGAGTTCTTTAAGATATCAGCGTTTGAACCGTTAATTATAAGGGAACAAAAGAGACTGAAAGATATGAGAGGAGTTTTAAAGTTCCTCTCATAAAAAAGTAGTTTTGGTTCAGAACACAAAAAGCCACAAGGAATATATAGAAAGAAAACCTAGGAACAAATAAGAATTTCACTTCGTTTAAGAAATGCAAAACTCTCAAACAAATGGAGAATATGGCTTTAGTTGTGCTTGCCTCAGTGCTCGAAAACCAAATTTCCACAACTACAGTCGCCTAGTAAAATGCAAATGTATTTCAGCACAACTAGTTATCGTCTTGATATTCTGCCGGCATTTAAGCCCAAGGAAATTTAGAGCATAACCTCAAAACGAAATAACTCCACAGTCACTCGAAGTACAACAATTAATTGTCAACAAAAATATCGCACTCATCATTAGACTTTCTCACAATATACTTAAGTATTATTTGCATAAACACACACACCCACACACAAACACATGGGCACTCACACTTGTAAAGATCAGAGCATTCTCTTGGTAAATTTAAATTTATGAAATTTTACCATTCTAATTACTGAAATACCTCGGGCCACAAAGTGATTAGGCATTCATAAATAAGGCACGAACGGGGTAAAAGTGGGAAGTTAATTCAGTTTCAGTCACCTTTTCATTGCTCAATGCGGCATGCATTGCCGTCCGAAGGCTCATCACTAATAGGCAGCCACACAAGTAAATCTGTGAGCCTCTAGGTGCGGCAGAAGAGCAGGGCTCTGCATAACAAAGTTGCATTTAGATGCCTATTATCGATGTTGTAATGCCCCTTTGCATCAATTGCTGGCACAAGCACACAGACACCTGGCTCGGATCCCGGCCGGCACTTACTGAAGCGACGCTGTGATTTCAATTGATTTACAATGCATTTTATGTTCCCTGTCCTAAGTATGACGCCACACACATACAAACACACTCATAACGACAGTGGCATGCAGTGTCTGTGTATATGTGCATTACATGCAAAGAAGCTTTAAAGCAGCTCATTGTGGTTAGACGGACACATGCATTCACGAGACAACTTATGTCAGCCATTTGAGCGTGTCTTATGTTGTGGCTTATCTTTTACTTATGTTTATCGCTAAGCACAATGGCCAAGGACTGCACCAATCGCTACAGTAATGCTTGCCGATTCCGGTTGCGGATGTTTTGGCAGGTCGCCAGGGTGAACACTACCCAATATTTTGCAGTGTGACATACAAACACAGGAGCTTACATTGTTGAATCTAAGTTGAACGGTTTTTGTCTTATTTGTGCTGCGCATTGTGATACTATCGAAAAACACAGATCACTGTGAGTTTAAAGCCCTGTTAATAAGAGTATAAGGTTTATCCTTGACAGTATATGAACTGATATCTCCAATAATCAGCGTACAAGAAGCGCAAGGTTAATCCTAAATTTCTTATTAATCCGAGTTTTATACTAAAAATTAGTCGCCTCAAAACATACACATAAACCTTAAAAGGAAGGAGAGAAATTGAGATACATATGTGGAATTATACATACAAGTATGTAGATATCAAAATTCACACTGTGGTGATTCGCAACGATTTGGAGTTGTTGGCTCTCTTAGAAGGTTCCTACTGAACACAGACGATCAGATATCCTAACAGAAAGCGGCAAAATCCAGTAAATGAGGATGCATACACATATTTTCAAAAGACTGAAATTTGGACATAGAACCGATCTCTACTCGGAATAGCATGAATCGATACACAATGCCCTACTAGCAAATAACGGCATTTGGAACGCATCAGCTTATTCCTCCATTCATATCTGTGAGGATGACTTATATAATATATATGTATCTTTAAGAAACTGAAGTCCTCTATGCGTTTTATAAGGTTCTTACCAGAGTCCAGGCATATCGGTGAAAGGAACTTGTGTTGTTGGTGAATGAAGCCCTTTTTCATTAAATTCTTGCCAAGTTTAAAGGGGTACTTGTGGCTGTGAAGTTCAACCGCAACAATTGTCCTTTAACGAAATGCAAATTTGATTGCAGGCCCAAACGCACCCATCTATTTGGGCGTTTGTCTAAACATATATATGTGTGGATATGTGTGGATATTGCAAAGAGCATAGCAGACACTTGCATATTCAAGTAATCACTCACACTCCACCTCACACGCATATATGCACACAGCGACCGACATCAGAACGCACTCAGTTACGCACACGGCAAGCGAAGTAAGTGGCTGCAGGTACAACAATGCATTCAGCCGAGGGGACTCTGCACACGATGATACGGCCGACCGATAGTCTGATTGTCCGATTGTTCCAGCGCCCGACTGGACAGACGCTAATGCTCTTCCGCTGCTCAGCAGTACAGGATACGCTCGGACGTACAGGATTTCCGTTTGAATCATTGATGAGCTATTAAGTCAATTTCTCTTGCTTGCTTTGCAGCCCACCGCCATGGACACCGGCGTTGGCCGTTGCAAGTGATGGTGTGCGTTGCTGCATGTCTATTTTGCTTCCATTGTGGTTGTTGCTATTGCTGTTGCTGTTTCCAGTTCAAATTACGATTGCTGTTGTTTTTGGCTAGCTTTGTTATTTTTATTATTGCCCTGGTGCACAACACACATAGCCTTACACTCGAACTCACACTCGCACACACACACATTGGTGTGCAACATGAATGCTGGTGCATTTCGTTGTTGCTGCTGCTGAGTTGTCAACTTTTTTGATGTCAAAGTTTTCCGAAATTACGTGAGCCCGCATCAAAATTTTGTCAAATTTCCACACACAAATATGGCAATAGAGCAAACGCAGTGTCGGGACCTCTGGTCCTGAGGGGCATCGGGTTGGCCAAGGGGCACGACACGCCAATTGCAGAGCATCGCCAGAAGCCCAGCTAGTCACCACGACCACCACCACCAGCACCAGCATGCAAGTCCAACTGAAGCCGGGCCGCTCCGTCTGTGCGTGAGTGTGGCATGTGTGATGCGTGCTTGCATGTGTGTATGTCCCTGCAAATGTCAAAATATGCACAAAATTTCTGAATATGAAAATATCAACATACCAACGATGTCATGTAATATTTAAAGTTAGATAAATTACCACGCCAACTGCTGCAACCAGGCAACCAGGCGACCGGAGCACTTTGGTGCATAAGCCGACAACCGCCAGGGATTGTTTTTGTCAGCAGAGATAGGTCGGCATTCGAATTTGTAGGCGGGTGTGTGTGTACAAATGTATTTAAATGTATATATTACCAAAGCTCCCCTCTCGTTTCCTCCGTCAGCCCGTCTGTCAGTCAGTCAGTCAGGCTTGACAACTGCACATCCACATTCCAACAGGCGAGACCAAACCTTGCACTACTCATGTGCACCGTTAACAATAATGCGAAGGATCGGCAAGGCATAAACCATTGCCAAATCGATAAGGACAATATTTGATTTGAGTACCGAACAGAAGTGTATTTACAAAACTCCATTTAAATGTCTTTACCATCAATGGAATTGTTAGCAGCTAATCAACAGTTCAACGGACAACAGGTAATGCATTTTGCTTATCTTATGAGCTTCTGGCAACCGAAAATTCCGAAGAACTCAATTCATATTCATACCCTGTCATTACTTTGACAGGTCTTCAACTGGCTGCCCGCTGACAGTTCCATTTGAATGGTAAAACGGCCATTCGGGCCCCCCCCCCCCCCCCCCCCCCCCCTTTTTCCCTGCGTTGATTATCTAATTTTCATTGGGCTTGTGCTAATCCCTCCGAAAGTATGTGGTCATACGTTTAACCCCTTCTGCGGCTTGCGGTCTTTGCTTATGCTTGTCATGTCTCATGTGAGCAAATCTTAATATTTCAGCTCCACCGCAACAAAATGGCTGCCTTCAAAATGGACAACGCGACGCACAGGTGGGTGCGCGTAGGGCCGTGTCCGTGTGTGGGACTTGGACAGTCTTTTAATAGCAAAAGTTGTCTAGTTTATGTTTCGTGATTATGATATGCCCTTATTTATATATGTATATATATACATGCACATATACATATGTTAACATACTTTTAATATCAGGCGAACTTATAAAGAAAGTTGTGGAGAGTAGCCAATGTCAAGAATTACATGCAACGGTGTGAAATACCTATTTTCTTACTTTGTCAGTGCGAGCTGCCAATGTTATAGAATTCTTCTAAATAAACGGGAATAAAATTGTACAAATATAAATGGGAAAAGTTTTATTACGGAGCGGCACGGTTCGCCCACTCCAACGACAGGGCACAGTGTTTGAAGACAAACGAAGTACCCGCTAAAAGTTATATTAATCAAGGAGAAGCAAGAGCATCGGGTACTGAAAAGGCGTGTCATTATCTCTCATCTCGCAATCCACTGCTCTTAAGTCTAAAAGAGGCACAAGAGCGGTCATTCACTTTAGCTAGCAGAATCAGTCAATTTTACCTTTTTATCGATCTATCTTGAGAAGCATTCGAAGATTTTACGCCATTATACACTTGTGACTGTACCTAAGTCGTATTTGAGATGTCAACAATTATTGCAAACGAGTTTTGTCCTCTCGTCAAACACTGTGCATTCCTTGGCTATGGGGTGCTCTGTGGTCTTGGTATTTATCCTATCAAGCAAAAACATTGAAGTTGTAAAAATGACACCACAAATGACATTTTGACATAGAGTTTATTAGAAAACTATTTACTGGCCGCAAACTCGTATTAAAAAGTTTATTTCATTCAAATTGAACTTCGCTGCCCTTCGTGGAATTGAATACGTGCAACGCATGCAGTAAAGGGCGAAGCAAGCCGCCGGCCAAACTGAAATGAAGTTGATCGTATTTAGCGCCAAATAACCCGTAATTATTGTTAATAAATTTCCATTCGAATTATTGGGAATTGTTGCGGCGACGACTTCAAAGTGCCAATAAATGCGCAAATATGCTTTGTGACTTTTTCCGCCACACTCACACTCACACAAACGCAGTAATGCAGCGATCTGTACATATGCTTTTGCCTCCTGTGCGAGCGGGGGGCCGGGCGGTCGGCGCTCAGCCGTTCGATTCGCATGCGGGCCATTAGCCAGTACGGCGGCTGACGGCAGGCTGTGGTTGCCAGCTTATGATGGTCATTTGTTTACAAATCAGCGCATATGTACACACACATACCTGTATGGCCGCACCAGCTGCACCTGCGAGCACAAGCGCATGCATATTTTTATTTGTGTGTTGCTTTTGTGCAAACTGGTGCAAAAAGTGAAATATCTATTACTAATTGTTGTTAATTAAAGTGATTTCGCATGGGCGGACTTGCATTCCGCTCGCCACCCACAACAACAAACAACAACAACAGCAGCTACACCACCGCCATCGTGTTGCAAGAGCAAACAATCTGCCAATTGACCATCGGCGAACGTGAATGCGAATTTTGATTGCTGATAATTATTTTCGCTATTCGAGTTTTACTTTTTATCGCTTTAGTTTCGACCTGGCTGAGCCGAGCCGACCCGCGCGCATTGCTCGCTCGGCCTTCATCACTGCTTGCGTAGTGTTTGTGTTGTCACGCAAATATTTGTGCACATAAAGCTCTATTTTCCGATTATTGGATGCATGCACACGCATGTTTGCTTGATTGGAAACATTTGATTTGCATTTGTGATTCGAGCAAATTTATAATAAACATTTTGACGTTAATGTTGTGCATAAATTAACTTAACCAATAACAGCTTCACCGTCCAGGTAGATGTGTTGCTTCAAAAATATATATAAAACAACATTCAACCACTGGTGGCTTTTTCTCAGGATACAGGTACCGGCTCTCATAAGTATTAAACCTAGAGAAAGGCGGGGCTTCGAGGGATCTATTGTAACTACCCCACATCGAGTCTGAAAGTCATGTGAGCCAATAGTAACCAAATTTTAATATTTTGACGCTAATTTTGCGTTTAATAAAATCGTTATTCCTACTATATAAACGGCTCTCACCGAATTCTAACAAGTCTCATTGGCGCAATAATATTTATTCAATCCCTGGATCACGATGCACGAACGATTGACTTGAATTTATGGAATCATGAGCACAATTTTAAGTTATAGTGGCAACCCTATATGCATTTAACAATATTAATTTTATTTAAGAGCTTGAGTAAAGCCTACGCAAGCGGCTCATAAAATACTTGTTTCCCAAGTGTCTTATCTCGACTCCAGCGGACGCCACAGGCAATGGTGCGTTGAATATCAGCGTAAACGAATTTAGAATTATATTGGTACGCATGCGCAGGCGGCTGGTCGAAATACGACAGCAGGACACTATGCCACTCACATTAATTACCGCGCGGCTTATATCAAAGCATATTTTGCGGCGCGCTCGCTGCTAATAAACCATAAGTGCTATCGGAACATAACTGCACAAACAAAAACAATAAATAGTTGCCGCAGAACATCAATTACATGTTATGCGGCAAAAATTTCTGACTTACACTGGGTGGGAAAAAAGAATGCAATGGTTGTACCATATTATTTATGGATGGCAAACATTCCGCATAGAAGTCTCTATGAATATGGATGGGCCTGCACTTCTGCCCCAGTTGTTGTTGGCCAAATCGCTGATGGCCAACAACGCGCGCGGTTTGTATATTCGCTTTAATAATGAAGCTTTTATTCGATTTGCAAGAATCAGTTCACTGCTCGCCATAAAAGTTGCCCATACGCCCCGTGGCCTCAATGACGAAGCGGGAGTTTTTGTACAGCAATCGCTCAGCAATTCTATATACCTATAATATTTCCATGCCAGCGCGTGCATATGCTAAGTGCTGGCCGCTTTTTATCTCTCAACGCATTTGCCACTTAAACGCATTGCAAATGGCAAAAAGCTGTGGCCAATTTACTGACACAAAGCTATCGAGAATCAGTCACTCACAGAGATAATACGCCCTCACGCTCGACTACGCGCCCGCCAGGCCCCCGTCGTGAGTGCGTGAGTGTGTGCTGCCTTAGCATATTTAAGCACCCACAACCGCAACTACACAAATATGCGCGCGCTGCCTTCGTGTAAACACTGCAGCTGGTTATTACTTCCTGCGGTTTGCACACACACACACGCGCGCGTCCTGCTAATGCGTATTTATGCAGTTATGTGCGAGTGTGGAGTACGCAGCTACGCATGCGATGTGAAAAAACAATAATTATTTCCATTTGTATAGCGCTGGCGCCGCTTGTTGTGCACTCGGTCGCTTTTTCAGCACTTCGGCTGGTTGTAAATCGCGTTTTCAATTATATTTTCGTTTAGTTTTAATTAAAAAATCCTTATGCAAATAAATACGATCGAAGAACAGCTGGGCGGCAGAGCCGGCTAACAAAAGGACAAGTAAATAAACAAGTGTGCGGAATCATGGCGTACAGGCGTTAAAGCAGGCATCCAACAGGAAGGGCCAATCATTCAGAGTTGCATAGTTGGTCAAAGCGGTGACGTGCGAGCACAAATATGCCGCCATAAAATATTCCATTCGCACTTGCCACGCACTAAAATTCATATGCGTCCCCACGCTCGCGTCCCTTGCCACCGTTTGCTGCTTGCTGCACGTACTCCCATATGTGTATGTGGGCTGTTGTAGTGTGTGTGTTTATTTATGACATAATTTCAATTTTTGTTTTCCTATGAAATAAAAAGTAATTTTAATTAAATCACGAAATCAATTAAACCGTTTGCTTGTTTTTATATTCACGCTCGGTGTTGTTGTTTTGCTTCTGATGCAGTTCTTCTCTAGATTTATACCGCTGAAAGTTAAACACTTAAATTGGAAAATTGATCCCTGTTATGAAGGATAAACTAATTTGTTGCCCTCTCCCTAAATTCTACACAAAGCTCGTCCAATGAATAAACTGCATTCAGCGGTCAAGCTGAGCGAATAATTGGGCTGATTGCGAGTTTGCAGGAAAAGGCACCGCAGATTGCATTGAAAACAAACTCAAGCACAGGAAGCAACAATTTGGCAATGAAGTGCTACCACTGAACACTGCTACGAGTTCAAAGCGTCTCTTGTTCGTTCTTTGTGGAGATCGTTGGTAGTTCAAAAATATTGAAATGGAAGATTTCAAAAATTTAGAGCCAATTACTGATAGGTCGACCTTGGTTCATTACTTGACTCCGTAAACGCTCATTATTACGTAAAGGCTTTGCAAAGGCTTCATAGTGTTGAATTATGAGTTCAATAGTCGAGCGGGCCGAGATAAGGGCTAAACGCTAGAGAGAGTGCGGCAGTGCCGCATTTATTGATAATAAGTTTTTTATAAACGCAGACTTCTTCCAGTTAACATGCCTGATTAAAGGGGAAAAAAGAAAAAAAAGAACAGTTTAGAGGCATCAGTATACTAAAATTTACTTTCCACGGGAAGTCTTAAAGTATTCAATCTTAACTGGAAAAGAACTTTTAAGAGGGTTTTCTTCGCAAAATTATTGTTGCATTTTATCGTTGATGTTTTAACAAATAAAGTATATGATAACCTATTTAGAACTAGTCCGTCTCATTCACTTGAAGACAAAGAGAGAGAGAGAGAGAGAGAGAGAGAGAGAGAGACTGAAGAGAGAAGATATCCCAAAATAAGTTTTGGTAAAAATGTCGGATGTAGACCACTCAGAACTCTTGATTTAAATGTTTCTGCGGTCTCACTGCGGTTTTCTGGAGTCGAGGTCCGAAGAGCTTTGCGCAACTACAACTTTTATGTGTAGACTGATGAGCTGTATGCTTCTGCAGCTACATCAACAACACAGCACTTGAAAATTTGTTAAATTACCGCCACATTAAAGGCATAAAATACAAAATGAGCAGAAAGAATTGCGATAATTCCCACAATATGCATGTAAGCCTGTGAATGTGTGTGTGTGTGATGGAACTGCCGCTTGCTGCGAGCGCGGGTAAACAAGTCCAGGTAAACAATAGCAAAAACCACCTATACATGCATCAAGTGTTTGTTAACAAACATTGACAGTCATCGATGTGGCACTGCAACACACACACTCACAGGCGAGTTGCAAATGTGTAAATTAAACAGAGAGATTGCAAACAAATGAGTCGGACATTTTTCCATTCGACATTTTTGACAGTCTGCCGCCTCAACGCCAATAATGCATGCAACGTCGGGCAGCGGGACGCCGGTGGCTCTTGTCGGGTTATCAGCGCGCGTTGCATGCTGCACATATTGTTGCACTGCTAATTTATGTGCAACAGTGCGCAGATATGATTTCGTTGTTTCTCTTTTCGCCACATTTCCCACGCAAACGCTTATATCCATCGTATCCATGGGCGACCGCCCCAACAACACCATCCGGCACGGCAGTGGCAACAACAGCATCATTTGACTTGCATCCCACGCCCTGCCGAAGGCGCCATTGCTCACATTCGCTGCAGTGTTGCACGAGTACCGGCTCGCTTGATTGCAATTGATATTATTTATGATTTAAAATATTAACACGTGACTGCCTTGTGTGAATTGGTAATTTATTTAATTTTTGTCATTTTATATCATTAAACAAAAACACTGAAACTGAAAAGCACACAATTGCCGCGGCAAATGATACTGCAACTACAGCTCTTTCAGCTGTTGTAGTTGTGGCAAACATCAGGAAAACAAACACAACAACTTCGCGGACAAATGCAAAAGGCATTACGCCATAAATTTCAAACCGAAATCATGAAAAAGCGTAAATTGTCATTTAATTTAAATAATTAATTGTTAATTGCTGCAGAGTGGCGTTACGATGTGCGGAGGTGTTGTTGTCTATTATGCCACACTTGTTTTTGTTTTTTTTTCCATTTTTTTTTTGGAATAATTTTGAGTGCATTTATCGAAGTTTTGTTGAAGTCACAAACAGCAGACGCTGCGAGTTCATCTAAATTATTTTCGAATTTCCACGGGCTGAGCAAAATCACATTTGTTTTTGTTGCACGCAATTATAAATTCAAACAAACTACTCATAAATACCCATAATAACGGCAACATAATAGGAAACATATTTTAGCAGCAAAAGAAATATGCGCAAATGAACAGCGGAGCTTAAATAAAAGAGCAAAGGCTCGATGGTCAACTGTTCAAAACCATGGAGGTCATTGTGGAGAATATTTCACTGAAATTGGGAGTCAACCCGAGGGCATTATTTCAACATATCCACATACAGACATATTGGTTTCGGAAAGGAACAGAATCTTTATAAAAATAACAAACTTTCGACATTACTTTGCAGCAGGTGCGTTCAAAGGAAAAGGTGAGTTCTGAATTTTTTTGCAAAGTACTTATTTATTCATCAATATCTATTTGGTCCCCTTCAAAGCTTTTCGGTATGGCCATCAGCTCTTTCTTCGATTCTGACTTGATCTCATAAATTGTGGCAAAACGCTTTCCTTTCATTGGTTTCTTCAGTTTTGGAAATAGAAAAAAGTCGCAGGGAGTCAAACCTGGTGAATACGGTGGTTGAGGCATGATAACGGTTTTGTTTTGGGCCAAAAAGCGATACTAATGCGACATTGTTTTTGCTCAAAATTTAGCAATTTCGGAGCAAACTTCGCTGCCACACGTTTCATGCCCAAAACATTCAAGAAATTTGAATGGCATGAGCCGATTGATATGCCAACATCCTCTGCAACTTCCGTAATAGTGATTCGACGATTTTCAGGAACAAGTTATTTCACGGTTTCGATGTTTTCTTCGCTTGTTGACGTGGTCGCACCTCCAGGATGCTAATCGTCCTCAACATCTTCTCGGGCTTCTGTAAAGCGCTTGTACCATTTATAAACACTTTTTTGAGACAAAATGGACTCACCGAATGCCACAGTCAACATTTCAAATGCCTTGGAACACTTTATTTGGTATTTAACGCAAAATTGAATACATATTCTTTGATCGATTTCTTTCAACAGTCAAAAATCGAAAAGCACACAAAAACGTGACTAACCTTTTCTGTTGTCAAAAACAAACTACTAATCGAAATTGGCCCGCGAAAAATCAAAATTCACCTTTTCCTTTGAATACTGCTGATCGACGAAGTGGCTGGATGCTCAATAAACAAAGTGAGATCGGGAGTAGACCGCCAGAACCCTTGCTGAAATCATAACTTAAGAAAATTTTATCATTCGTGTAAAATAAAATTTAAACAAAAATAGTTTAATATATTCTAATTTCACAGAGCAGAAGAAAACATGTTTCGATGCTGCGGACCCTTTCCAATTAATTTCTATGCAATTCTCAGGCTTTCGAACCGCCAAATCGAGAATTGTAATTGGCACTTCATTGCTCCGTTAATTGAGCAAGAACTAATAGCTTATTATTGCAAATGCAAAAGCCCAATGAAGGCAAGTAATTCGTAAGGCAAGCACACATGCTAGCAAGCACTTAAGTGGGTACTTAATTCAGCTACCATTTAAGAGGGTCAAATGAGTGAAACCCCCCCTTCGGAAGAAGCGGCAGCACGCGGGGGGACATGCCATTTCGCAAAATATGAAATATGAAATGCCAATTCACAAAGAGCCAACGGCAACAGCACCACGTTACCAGAGGCTCGGATGAGTGTGGCAACAGTGCTGTAATCGACATTCGGAAGGCGAAAGGGCAACAAATGTATCCAATGGATACGCGTTACTGCCGCTACTCGGGCTGCTGAGCACTCGTACAGGCAACAAACACCGTAAACAACACGCAGGTGAGTCGTGAATTTATGCTCCGTACCGAAGCGGTGTGGAGGGCAGCGATGATAGCATGGTTGCCATGTAAACTGCTTTGACGCATAGAGCTGGCTGTGCCGGTGTCCAATGCACTGCAGCAATGCAAAGCGTTGATAACTGTTTATCGAAATGCACTAAGGAATGTCTAATACACACACACACACATACACACGTCCTTGTGCATATGAACGCGCTTGTGCTTGTAGCTCTGTGCCTTGCTAATTTCATTAAGATCCATTCGATTGGAATCGCAGGCAATACTGCGTATGTCACAGAGCGCTCCTTTGTTGGGCCAGCTCGAAGATGGCTCTGCATGTGGCACACACACTAACGTAATATATACCGAGATATCAAGCGCAAATAGCCTTGTGCACACGTACGAGTGCTCAAGCTATCTTTGAGAGATATCTTCAACTTAAGTAAATTAAAAGGAAATGTGGATTTCATTTTCCACAGAACTACGCACTTGATTACTTACAGCTACTGCTTCGGCATTATTAATGAACACTCTTATACATCTGCACAAGCTACAAGCGGCATATGCGAGTGCGCTCTCACTTCATTGCAATACGAGAGCAAATCTTCAAATGCATCTTAGGAATGTTGCGGTTACTAATAGTTTCTCCGAATGGAAATCCGATTCCGACTGCATGAGTCCGCTCACCTTCAGACACTGCCCTTCGCTCCTGATGTCACCGCTACCGCCTAGAGCCCGACCGCCTCGAACTATTCAATTGTTACATCTTAATTATAAATGAATTAATATCAACCAATTAGATGGGCAAACAAAGCATCACAGCCATCAGCCAAGCACACATCGAGGTCGCATTTACGCACTTGCTGGCTACTCGAGTAGTGAAAGTACTTGCCACAGCGGCAGCTTAAATTGATCTCAGCAAATTTAATTGAAAGCCGATAAGGTCGAAGCACGACGACCACACACATACACAGACGCACTTAATTTAAAAGTGCAGGAGATACTCAAGCGTTGATAAGACGAATGCTGAGAAAGCCATGAATGCCCAGCTCTGGACCATGGTGAAATTTGAATGCATTGCGCAATGCTGATGGCTATCCGGTTGGCCTAAGTAATTGCATGTGTCAAAGGAATTTTCCTAATTTCAAATCACAAATCTCGGCGCCTTCCCAACAATCTGTGGCGCTTTTAATAATGGAAGTAATCAACAAATATTCTTTTTGCAAAACCTGTTAAGAATATTAAGGACGTGTTGATACAACTGAGCCAAGTGTATAACATCAAAATTAAATTAAAATCGAATACTAAATGTAAATAAATAATACAAACAGCAACGAGGCAATCATCCACAAACACTCGAGAGTCAATGATCAGGGAAGCATGAATGAAATCGAGCATTGCATTAATAATTAATTATCAATTTTCTATTTGCACAAATACCCGAGTTGCTTTCCATTAACTGCGCTTGATTGTGTTGCACGGCAAGTAGTGCCGAGCATACAAACTGCGCGAACCGAGCAAGTAACAAACGCCGAAAGGAGACACATGAGGGGCAAAATAAACTTAACTTGAAAGGAGAATGCGAGAGTGCAAGAAAATGTGGCGAAAGCCACTATTTTCTTATTTATAGCGAAATATGTCAAACCAGTCGTTTCGAGGCTAAGACAACGCAGCACCCGGCCTTTTTAATGCAGTTAAAAGTTCATAGCTTTTGGCACAACAAAACCAAAAACGAAACAACAGGGACGAAGGCAGTAAAGTCTGCGACTATGATGCTCCACAGCCAGGGCTCTTCATGTTGCGCTCGCGCGTTGGTGTGAGGGATAAAAAATCTATAAACATGGCAGCGGCTCGATAACTCAAATTGCTTTTAAGTAAACTTTGGTGCGGCGCAGCTTACAAAAAAGCAACAACCAATAGCACTTGTCGTACTAATACGGCTGAAAGCTGCAGCAAAAACAATGGCGACGGCGAGTACTTTGTCGAAAGCGAAAATATATCGGAAGGAAATCACCCAACTGGCCAACAGGCCAACAAGCAGCCCTTCCACCATTCTGCAAATACTCGTACCCTGCTTGCTACAATAAAGAATGTCGCTTGGTTGCCAATGAATGAGCATGGACGTGTTTGTGTGTGTGTGTGTGCGTGAGTGTGTAAGAGAAGGCCGTTACGGAAGAACTTACTGCGTGCAACATGCCACGCCAAATTGCTACACCGCAACTAGCGACAAGGCGGCCGCCGCCGGAGGACGGAAGAAACCGCACGAACAGGCGGGCGGCCAGACAACGCGACAGCTGCTTGTGTTTAACACTCAAGTTAAGCTCGGCAAACATTTGCTGCAGCACGTTCCACGACAACACAAACTATCAGACAACATACGAGATCGTTTGCTAGCTTCCTTTTACTCTTTTGGTTTTGCAGTATCGATTCTTCTGCGCTCTCCTCCTGTCGAATGGTCAGGCTTAATGCTCCAATTGGCGTACGTCCGCTGTTGCGGTGTTTAAAGAGCACCACAACAATAGAGACAGTCGGGTCTGTGTGTGTGTGTGTGTGGCAGTAGGGTGCGCCATGCACCTCACACAGAACTCCCAATTGCGCCACATTTCACAATTAAACTTTCATTGCAGGCCCCGATTACCCCGAGAAAGTAATCGACATGCCGCCAATTACTGTAAATAAGCGAAAAATACTTTCGAACTCAAGTGTGTTAGGCAGAGTTTTTCAATTCAGTTTCTATTATGACTTATTGGACAAAAAGTATTCCAAAGGACCACACGCGTTTGGGCACCGCTGCCAATAAATTAAATGCACTTAAGCGCATTTTAGTTCCACCATATTTTACCATTACCGGCTGGCTACCCCTTCGGATCCACTGCGGTTTCTTCGACTCACATAATGCCGACAAAGTGCCATTTCGCAAATACGAACATCATTCGCTCCATAAGTGTGAGTAGAAGCAAATAAAGAAAGCAGCAACGACTTTTTAGAGCTATTGAACCGCCATGCGGCACATAGATGGGACATCGATTGTGGCAAATGTCTTAATTTGAGCGTGAAATGAAAAAGCACTAGACAAATGGGCGACAAATGCACAGCGGGGACATGAGGCGAAGAAGCGAAGAAATGAAGAGCACCTTGGTTGGTAGTAGGGACAGAGTGTTCAGATATTCCTTTTTATCTATACACACTCAACACCCGTGCGACACTTGCACTAATTTGAATGCGCTACATCCCACACATGCTAATATGCTTATTGCAAATTACATTATGGTATGCAACACATAGATACAACATGTGTGTATCTAATGCCCTCATCAAACCATATACACAGACAAATTGTGTGTGGAAATGTTGAAGTTGAAAGTTCGCCCTAAGTGCTTTGGTCATTTACGCTTCTTTGCTCGCCACAGCTGTTGCGTCTCCACGCATCACTTATAATTGAAGTGAGCCGCAGCCCTTCCTATTCTTTGTCTGACCTTCATCCGTACTTATGGGCAAGTTTGCTCCCAGGCTTTTGAAAAGTGGAGATCATATGAATTTTTGCTTCAGTATACAGACCTCTGGGCTCAAACAGAGATAGTGTAAATATAAAAAAACGTCCGAAGAGCGAAGCTTAGTAATAGTAATGTTTTCTCAATTATCTTTAGATTCGGTAGGCGCATAATACCTAATGATAAGAAATACCAAACTATATATAAAGGAGATTTCCTAATTTTTTGTTCCATTTTGAGTGATGGCTGTTGGTATAACTTTAAAAGTTCTGACGCAAAAAACCCAAACAACTACTCTTAACCAAGATTGCGCAATTTCGGTGTATTCGGTGACAAAACAGAACTTCAGATCTCTACGATGTCATCACGGAGCAATCAACTATTGAATCCTCTCCACTGTTATATGATTCGTCTATTTTTAATTTGTTAATGATGATGTATTTCAAATCGAAGCTAACATATATATTCAATACTATAGCATACAGACATGTACTCTGGTTGCCTCTGGAAAATCCCAGTTGATCAGCCTGTGTGTACATATAAAATAGGCAATGCCTATTTTTTCACAGTTTTCATTTCAGTTGAAAAGTTTATGGCTCAAATATGAGCTCGGCCATTACGAAGTTGTGCAGTTGGGATATGCAAAGTTGTAAGCAGTGGAAAGTATGCTCACAATAAAACTCATAAAGGCCAACTTTGTTTAAAACAGCCGTTAAAGCTCAAGCTCAAATGAAGACAAATGCCGACTCCACATATGCTTGGCAGTTTAACTCAGCGCCGTCGATGCGGGTCCGAAGACCTTCGCAAGTGAATTACGCGAAGGAAGCGAAGCCGAACGCGGAATACGAACGAAACTGGAGGCACGAGCAGCGACCACGCAGGCATATTTATGGATTAAATGTGCCGTTAAAAAAGCATTTAGGATCAGTTAAATGTGCTCATCACCAGAACGTTGCCAGCATACGAAAACAATGAAGCAGCCATGTCGTTCCACCGCGCACACCTCGTTATATTCCAGTCTTAGTATTCTTTATGTGCGTGTGTGTGTGCGTTTGCCATATAAGGCGTTCAATGCATTTAAATGCTAGTTTAAGGCCAACGGCAAGGCATTGGCAGGACTAAGGAGTGAGGTTGAAGGAAATGTTGGAGCTATTTGTAATCACTGCAGCAGGCGAAGAAAAAACTCAATCCTGGAATGGGCGAAGTCGAAAAACTTTATAGGCTTAGTCGGTAATCGCTGCATTGTCAGGCACGCAGCGAAACAAAAACAAAATGTCCCAAACAAGCAACAATTCAACTTTGGAGCTTAAAAAATAAATTCGAAGAAGCAAAGACAATGTGAGCTTCTGAACGGCATCCAGCATCGCGGAGCCCTCAACGAGTAAACGAGAAACCGTTTCGGCCAAATTATAAATTCATAAGAGGAAAAGTATGGATTTGTTATGATAACGAAAACAAGCAACCTCCTAACTATTGCAATGACACAGCAACAACAAAACTTGAAACGCTAGCAGACTCACGCACACACTCCCACAATCACTTGTAAATGTCCTTAGGCCCAGGATAATGGGCATAGGAAGCTGCTGCTGGTCCATGTAGAAAATGGCGCACATTTATTCAAATAGAAAATGCCATTAGACGCGCCTTAAAGTATTCATCAAGACGATTATCTGCACCATCAGTGTTTATAATGCCGACGTTATTTCAACGGCTCGATTGGATATGACACACCTTGAGTTGACCTATGTAGTCACCACCACGGACCCATTAACTCACCGCCTGTTTGGAATTATGGCAGTCACTTTAAAAATGACAAATGATAAATTATGCGACAGAGCATTGATAAGATCAATACAAGCCAATTGTCTTATGTATATATACATGAGCTGGGACACCAATAAGCTCCTTAACATACATGATGCCTGGCTCAGAGTTGGAGTTGGTAAAATCAGTATACAATATCTCAGTATTTATTTGATATGGGAAACATCGTACAGCTGTATTCTGAATAATTGGTGAGCTTGTCGTTTAAGCCACCGTCGGAACCATTTCCCGTAGTTGGCCCCTTAATCGGCGCTACAACCTCGGCCCACATCTCCTCCTTTTAATTGTGATTATATTTAATTTAAAAAATGATTCCTTTAGCTTCCCTCACAGCCAGTAAAATAGCTTTTGAGTGTCCCAAGCAACTTAATATACCATGAAATTCATTAGACCTTCCATACAACAAACTCCACCGATATCCCATGGCACACGTCAAAACTAGAGTGACGTTGATGTCACAGTCCTCTCCCACCATCGAAATGAGAAAACAGAAAATGCGATTTTGCCAATTTTGGTCGGCGTTTAACTGGTCGGAATATGCGAATCACGCGACGGAGCGCATTTCCATTGAATTTCATTGTCCACAAACAATGAACCCATCGAATGGGAATGCAGCGTATCGAAACTGGAGTAGGAAAGTACAATTCTACTGCCACACTATCCGAGACCTAACGAAGAGCCAGTCTGTTCACAACGAAAGCGGGCAATCCAGTGGGAATGTTAGGCGCATACACAGACAATGGACGGTAGCATATCTGTGTAATTGTATTGTTGGCATTTGAAGCCTTTCACTAGCATACCACCTGCAACCGAGCTGTGCATTGTTCCAAAGCTGCGACCGCCAAAGCCGCAAATGACGAGCGTCTGAAACGTTTTTTAGCGCAATTCTGTTTACCAATTCCAAAATTGTTGAACGTTTTTCTGCCTTTTTCGAATACAGTGTGAAAGTAAACAAAATCGAAAGTTCTTCTAAGCAATGGGATAAAGCATATTGTATTGACAAATGCAATCTAAGGGATATACAATATGATTTTCGGTTAGCAAAAGTTAACCACAGAGTTCCACTTGTTCTGTAAAAGATTCAAATCATGGTTGCCTTTTGTAAACAAATTGCAACTCCAATTGCATTTCTGGTAGAAAATAACATAACACCAAATTGGAGAGAAACGTAAAATACTAAATGGATGCTCGCTTTGGACTTGCTTCAAGCTTTTGTGTTCATTTTAATAGTATATTATTTATGAAAACAAGTCCAGGCCCTCAAACCTCACAGAAATCTCAACCAGAAAATCCAATATGGCTCTAATTCTTGTCGATAAATCTGCACTCGCTCATCTTCTATAGAGAACAGGTAATCTTTCGTGAACTCAAAAGAAAGAGCAACTCTGATGAATAAAAATAAGAATTTTAAATCATTTCGGTAAATTTGACCGATGGTGTTAACGGTTCCCGCGATGCAACCTGTACAAAAGCCACAATTCCCGATGTGTATATAGTCATCCCTAATGTCATCCAAAGCATGGATTTGCACCGCACACGTGCGAAGGAGTTTTCTTTATTTACCTCCAATTGTGTGTGTGTGGGTGGAGCTATACTTTAATTAAAATTCCAAACTTTATTCTTCTCTAATGATATTAACTCGCCTTTCCACATTGAAGAAGAATGCCTTGCAGATGGTACATCAATTGTTGCCATTGTTCTTTCTCTCCACACGCTTAGCTTTGCAACGCACATACATAATATTTACTCAGGTTCATATATACAGACATAAATCAATTAGTTCTTTTGTATGTGGCTATGCGAATCGAGCCGATGCTTTCTAAGTTTTAGTGCCTATTTTGTTGTTGTGGATAAGTTAGATTTAGGATTGTGCTCGGTTATGTTGCCGCCAGTGTTGCCTACGATTCCAACTCGACTACTTAATGGTGTTGAAATTAAATTAATTGAATTTAAAATGAAATTTATGTACACATACAAATACACCCACACATACAAACAATCAATCGAATACTCGGATATATGCTATATACCTATATACTTGTGCGTCTTCCATCGCTTTTGATCCGCATTCCTAGGTAATGCTTAACACAGCTCGGCAGCTTAGTAGCTCGGTGGCTCAGTAGCACGGGAGTTCGCCTCATTAATTCGCCGCCAGCCCAGCAGGTGCACGACGCAGCGTGCGCTGCCGCCTCCAGCTCATCTTTCTGCACTTCAACTTCGTAATTGATTTATAAGTGGAGTTTTCGAATGCAATTAATATCGTTGGTTGTGCAGAAGTGGCAGGCATTTTCCAAAAATTACCTTTCAATCCGCTATGGTTTTTGGCAGTGCGCCCCATAAGAAATGAGCTGTCGGCAGTCATCAACATAATTTTGCTATTCATTAACTTTAGAGCTTTTCTGCGCACTTAAAAAGAAGCGAGCGCAATTAGGAATTTTCCTAAGAGCATGGCATACATATGCACACCCTAAGAGCAAGTGTGTACATGTGTATATTAGGGTTCGTCTTAAAAATCTAAGTTTCAATTGGTTTCGGAAAGTTGTTTAATTTTTTGCAACTTTTCTCAAAATTTTGCGGTGACCAAACTGTTTTACATGGAAACACGGAAGGCGAAATCTCTGAGAACTAAATAGCATAGTTGTTGAGTTTAATTAAAAATCACTTGAACCTTTTATATATTGAATGTTGATCGCTCAACGTCGTCTACTCAAATCCTAAGCCAATATTTGTACGTCCGTGCTCTGGAATCAATTGAAATTTTTTATTTTAAATTTTTATTTAAAAAATTAAAGCAGAAAATTTACTATAGGTAAAATAAAAATTATTATTGTTTTAGAAAAGCAATGCTAAGGTTAGTAAACAATTAATAATATCAAAAGACGTGAATGATACATGAATCTAGAAACAACTAAATTTTATTAATGGTCAAAGAGATTCACAACAGGAACTCTCGGTATAAGTTAGCCTTATTATTAACATTAAAAACAATAAAAGTGATTTGAAGTTTTCTGTTAAAAAGCGATATTTTACGTCATCTTCAAAATTCACTTATTTGAAAATAACTCTATGATTCCAAATTAAATATATCAAAATAATTCATACATGTGTATGTATAACCCAGACAAAAAATTTTACGAATGTAAGGAACATTGCTTCTGCAGATACGTTCACAATTGCTCTTGAGTTACATTTAAAAAGAGAAAACTTACTCTATTTATTTACAAACTGCTAATCTTAAAATTTGCTGACAATTGCATAACAACATACAAGCAAGTTGAAGCATTTAGATACAGCTTTTAACTTCTCTCGGTGGACTCAGTTACCACCAGTGCGTACTGAAATGGAAAGGACCGCCCTAACATAAATAATATCTGACTCTGCATTCGTTTATGCCCCATGGGTGTGCTCGTCGACACATTCATTTGGCGGTTTTAATTGTATATGTTTGTGAGGACAGCTGAAAATATTCAATGTTTTAACAAATCTGCAAACGCTTAACAATTAACCCAAAAATGTTTCTTCGTACTTGACAATCACCAATTAATAAAGAAATTTAGGGTTCGGAAACATCTCACTCGCTTTCAAGAAGTCTATGGGTATTGTAACGGATCACTTTGGCTACAGCCGGTGACATGCTTAACATACCTAAATAAGAAAAAATATATAAGCAACTATTTGGGGAATCATATCACTACTTTTCTTTTGAGCACATTCAGGCATGCAAATAAATAAATTAGAAATCGACATTTCGCCTGCAGAAATTTGCGTTTGCACTGAGAAGGGAGAACTGAGAAGGAACCATTCACATCAGTTCTGGCGTCCATCACGCCGCGACTGCTGTTCGATGATGACTGACTGCCAGACGTGCGTATCCCTTACTGGTTTTCATGTGATTACCTGGCCCAACAGGAATTGAAAAAGTGGTCTGCATACTCCGCCGCTTGCACATCCACCCCCATTGCGTTCTGCGTCTTCACACATGTACATATGTAAATGAGGTTGTAGCAAATTGCATGCCACTGCCACGCACACACCATCATCCAGCACACATAACCGCAACAGATTGAGGCAGACACACGTTTACGCAAAATCAAAATAGTCCATTGACAAACAACTTGCCATACGAGCCACACACACACACGCATTCACAAATATCCGAACACTAGAAACTACTGCGAAACGCGCCGTTGATTGTGGCTGTGGTAGCCGCAGTGCGGCAAGACAGTCGGCGAGCAGTTGCGTTCGCAGCAAAGTTAAGGCGCTGCTTGAAAGCGCCGAGAATTCCCAATGCATACGTCTGGAGAGCGTCATGTTGATTTAATTCAGATTTCCATTCACATTCAAAAGCGATCCCAAAGCAAACAACAACAACGCAAGAAGCGCATACGGCCAACGAAGAGCAGGAAGTAAAAGGGAACGGGACGTCTTCAGAATACGAAAATTCTTATTTCACGCCTTGCCGCAAAACGTCAGTGCGAAAAGCTACAAGTTTCCTCATGTGACAGCAAATATGCCAAATGACATATGCACACGCACGCCCCGCACCTACAGCGAGACATGAAGATACTCGGATAAGAACATACGCGTCTTGAAGTGTGCATTACAAGCTGAGAGTTGCCACACCGGCGGGTAATAAATGACAAAGACGACGTCGATTACCGACAACAGTGGCGGTAGCAGAGACAAATAGTTATTGTTGCCGCTGCTCGTAGCTGCAGACTGGTTCCTGGCGGTAAGTGGACTGCTGGATTCGAACTCCCCAGGGGCATCATTTGAAGGCTTATAACTGCGCAATATTAGATTATGGAAATTTCATTGACAATGTTCGGCAGAATCGACAACACCGCATGCTCGACTACACTGAAAAAATTGAGCACCTTTATGATATAGCACAAGCACAAAAACAATGGCAAATTTGAAACCCACGGACTACTGGTATGCCATTGAGAAGTAAAGAAGGTGTTCCAGGTGAGATTTTTGAGAAAAGGTTGGAACTGGCAGCTGCGGAGAACGAGCAGCGTAGAGGAGTTTTATTCGTTGGTCCGATAAGACAAGTTTGGCAAGCAGTGTCTTATTTTCTCCATACAATATAATCCGCAGTGTAGACTAGCGGAGCAATCATTGAAGCAAATTTGTTAGCTTGCGCTTGGTTGGCTTTAGCAATTGCTTCCATAGGTCGCCCTGGTCCATTCATTTCGTAGGATTTTCCTACCTCGCACCTACCCGACAAGTAATCGCGTGGCTTCGTATTCATCTTAGCTCTTTGCGATGCCGAATTCCCAAATTGATAGACGTTTGTAGGTGTGTGAGTACGTTCACCGATAAGTCGATATTTTATTTGAGAGCGGCTAAAAAGTTAGCGTTTCTTAATAATGCTAGAATGCAACAACCAGTTTGACGTCAGCATAGCGTTACGAACACTGTAGCAAAGTGTCGGTCTCATGTTTCCACCAGAGCCAGCGGCATGAATTTGTGTGCTTATATAGCAATCCAATGCAATTTCCGAATGTTTGGGTTTATGTGTGAGTTTGTGCGAGCACATCGCACATCGCACTAAGCTCGTAGCCGATCGCTTACACACGCCTCCAGGGTAGCCAGCCCGCCAGGGCGGTGGCACACACACATATTGTTTATGACAACACAGGGTGCGGTGCAATAACAGCATAACAGAGTCATAAGAGCGTAAAATATGATATCTTTTCGAAAAATAATGAGATCGTTTTGATTTTCCTAATGCTGTTACTGTTGATACGGGACACTGAGGACACATGCCGCCCTCCCACCCTTGCCACTCGGCGACAGGATAGTTCAGTAAGCAAACAACAACAGCAAATGTGAAGCAATAAATGGTAAAGGGAAAATTGCAATTTGATATTATTGAACTAACAGTCAAGCGCTCCACCACCACACACACTGACAAACGCGCCCACACACATACAAGCGCTCAGACACCAGTGCTCGCGCTTTATCGCTCGAAATGCCGCAAATGGTTACAGCAAAATATGTGACAAAGGTGCGGCGAGGACATTCTTCGCCTGACACCACAAAAATACTACAACAACTGCTGTGCTTCAGCAGAAAAAGTACGAGTGAGTGTCGAAAGAAACGAATGAGAATGAAAAACGATGTCTTTACGATTATGCGGCGTGTTGCTTTACATATTTGCCGTTTAGTGAGTTTTAACATAATGAAATGTCAAACGTGGCTGTAAAATGTCCTTGGGGAATCGTAATTGCTGTCAGTGGCGATGGAGGTGGTGCTGGCTTCATCGTTGCAGGCGATGCAGTGAGCGTGACCGTTATAACGGGAATAACGAGTCGCTATGCTCTAGTATCATAAAGTTTCCGAATTCATGAGCCATTCAATTCATTAACGCCGAAAAAGCGAAATTCCGCAACTAAGTTTATTTTACTTACATACGTATTTACTTAATATGAGTTCATGTGCAGTCGGCATGAGCTCGTGTATATTTAGACGGGAAAGCAGTAATGGGCCTCTGTACCGAGCCATCCGAGTGGAAGCATATGCTTGTTATTGCTTAAATGCAAATTTTTAGTGCTTTTAGTGCGAACACGTCGATGCTGGAGAAGCGAGCTCGTGTGTGAATGTAAAAAGTAAAAAATAAATAGAAAGAATGAAAAAATTTCGACAAATCGCATAAAAATAAATAGACCACAAAACAGAAAACAATACAAGCCAAAATCAGCACATATGCCATAAATGTATGAGCTCATGTCATAAAATTCCAAATCCAAGCACCGCAAGACACTTGAACAGCAACATTAAAATAGAAATTTCATAAGCAAAATGAAAAGCAAAAAGGAAGGAGGGAAGAAGATAGTAAAATCGACTACATAAAAATACATACTTACAGAAATACATATGTGCCAGCATAATCGGTAATGTCGTTCATTTCGTTACAAAATTATTCACATTCACGTAGCAAATAGCTTACGCTCCTGCGGAACGTCTTTAATATTGAATCACCACATAATAGAAGCATATTGGGATATACCTATAAAGGAGGTACGATTTCAGAATAAAAAGAGCTGACTTTTCTATAACTCTTCCGATTCATCAAACTTTTAACACGTGACGAGTCGCTGAAAAAATAATTGGCAGCCCAATGATTCCTATTTTAAACTAATTGCTTTAATGAGGGAAGGAAAATGTTTTAAAAGACTCCGAAACCGCATCTGAAAGGCTTCTTCGAATCGTGGCGCTAAATGCGGTCGCAGTGCAGCACATCCCGAAGGTCTTGAAATTGTTGAACATTCAGCAAGAATCTTTATACACATACTTTTGTTCTACCGGTGTTCATAACAGCAAAAGTAACGCTCAATACATTCGAGAAGTGGAGAATATAAAATATCTAAGAAAGTATTGAAGACAACACACTTTTTAAGGAATTTTATTTTGAATTGTATTAATAATCAATTGGAATGACTTCAATTGCAAAGACACGCGATAAAAATATTGTAAATAAAAACAAAAAAAGTAGGAAAAACTAACTTTTTTCTTGCAAGCAATCTCGGAATTGGAAACTATAAAGTAAAATTTTTCGAAGGTTTGTAAGCTCTGCTTTCTTCTGCTTCGGGGTCACAGCGAACGAGCACTTCTTTTTGCCGGTGAAAACACTAAACGAATCTACTTCACTCTCCAAAAGATGAATGGAAATGTCGCTAAGTCACCAGGAGGGAAGTGGAGCAGTTAATAATTGAAATTTTGCGAAAGAGTCTATCGAGTGCATGAGAACAAAATATACGACACTGGGTGTGTGTACTTATATTTTTCCTTATTTGTATGTCTTTGACACATTGGTCTGCTTCCTTCCCGCACAACCTGTGGGCCTTCCCGTTTTAACCGAGCTATTTTTGCACGCCCCCATTAGTCACTATTCGAGTAACGGTCTTTCATTCAAATGGGGAGAGACGTGACAGCGAGTCAGTTGCCGCTGTCGCAGTGGAATTTCAATTAGAATTCCTCAACGCATAGTCGGCGTGCAAGACACAATAAGTATAATAAAATAATTTCCATTGTTTTTAACACTTCCACTGCATTCCCAATATCGGCAGCACGGCGACCCCCGCACTCGTCACCTTAGCAGGCACACACGTCGATATGGCTATGCGTGTGTATGTGGAGACGTCGCAAAAGCCGACTTGAGACATTTACATATGCACGAGCGAACTATCCGCCTGCACGTGAGCGTGTGCCTGCGTCTGTGCCCGTAGTAATATGCCTGTGTGAGTAATCGGCATTTACGCATGTGTGTGTCGGCTTGTGATCGTCGGCTGTTGCGGTTTCGCAATTAGTACTTTTTCGAAAACATCGTTAGTCTAATGTGATTGTCTGCAGACTTTCAGTTTTCGGCTGCCTTCGCTTATGTTCCTTCAGCAACAATAACAATAACAACACCAACAACGAAAGTGTGTCGATGTTAAATAAATGCGGGAACATTTTCAATTTCATTAACACCCTAAGTTTTCACTCTTTGGTGTGCTCATTAAAAATTATCAACATAATGCTGAAGGAGGGACGGAAACAGTCACGGGGAAGAGTTGCACCTGGATAAACTATGTTTGGGTGCGCAACCACATCCGCGGTTGCTTTGGAGAATTTCATCTATGGGCTTGTGTGGCAACCAAAGCGAAAAGTGCTCTGCGTAGCAGGAATTTAAATCCTTTTCTGCGGTTTCACCTTTACCCTCCATTTACAGGAAGTCAAAAGCAGGGAGGGAGAAAAGGGAGAAGGAACAAAGGGGGAACAATTGGTTAAAAAGCCTGTGCTGTAGTCCGGACATTCGAAAAGAGGATTCGCAGAAGAATCGCAACTGCTATGACATCAAAGAGCTAAAGACTTAACTCTGTATTTCCTTCATAGTATTAATATTAGCTAAGTGCTCAGGAAACTATATATTTTATATGTAAACTAACTATTGCCGAAATTTGTATGATAGCCGAACGCACGATTTCTTGGCATGTATTTCGTAAACATCATGAGAACGTATGTTTGTCGACATATGAAGTAAATATAGTGTCAATTCCCATTTGTCAAACTCCGGCTCTGACTCTAGTAAGCACCTTTATGTGAAATAATTAAACATTTTAGTGAAAGTTACATATATACGTTTATACAGGTTATGTGAGTTTCCAGAAGAGTTTGATTAATTTTTCATACTTTATAATGTATTTCCTGTCTTATGCGGTTACAAGAAAAGCAGAGAAAGTTTTCTCACACACACGCATACACTCAATATGACAACACTCAGTTACAGTTACACAACCAGGGGTAAATGGTTGACAGACCAAAACATCCCTGCCGTGAAGCCCCAATCTAATCAAGAAACATTTTCTGACTTCAATCGAACTAGTAAATAAAAGATCAGATTTATTATTATTATGTGATATATAATATAAGGATAAATTGGGGGACTTTGGGGGCACCAAAACCCGCAGTTTCCATAACAAACTAGATTTTCTTCTGTTTCGAATTAGTGTGATACTGACATGTTTAGACCAAACTCTGGCATTTGTCATCTCGTGTGACGTCAATGCCTAAAAATACCAATTCAGCTTCCAACTAGTTAATTTGACTGCAGGGATACAACAACACACATACAGTAGCTATGTACATATGCTCCTATATATCTCCATAAGTTCATATTCGTATGTTCTTAGTAGTGTATGTTCTTGTCACCGCGGGTTATTCACCTGTCAACACATTTTTGCCAAAAACAAAAAACTCAACAAATTGAAACGTGTAAATATTCGAAACTTGCCAGAAATTTATGAAAGCGAGCGCAAGGTGCTTTGTCGCATTGTCAAATATTTCACAAGGCAAAGCACACAAAGTGCAGGAAAATACCAGGCGAAAGCGCCACAAAACGGATGCGAAGCGGCGCCCAGAGTGTGAGGAGACACAGAAGGCTGGAATCTAACAGCAAGATAATCTTTCCATTTGTTGCCAGTGTGTGCCGGAGAGACGCTCACAGTAGAAGCCACACCACTCTCCCTCCAAAGAGGATAACGAATTTATAAGTATATCTTAGTACAAATGCAAGTTATGTAGTATTACAACTTGACTATTGAGTAATTTATCCAGCCCCCTAGGCTATACAAACAATTCTGGCTGGAGTCTTGGGTGTCCATGGGTTCGATCTTCTAAGCTACTTCAAGAATATCCATTGAGACTAGTGTGATTTGAGTTAGAGTTTTTCGCCCCTCATAAATTTACTACACGCTCGGTGTACGAATGATCCATAAAGTAATGCACAACCACTTTAGGGACGCATATACGAAAGGCATTCATTTCTTTGAAACCTTTACTCGAAAAATTTAATTGTTTTATTAGGAAGATGGACTATAATTTTAAATGGGTGGAAAGGAGGCAGATCCATAAATATCTATTCAGCAACAGAATATATGGCCCAGGTAATTCCAACAAAAATATTTGTCCGAAGGTTGGTCTGAATATTTCAGGAACTAATAGATAAATTGTCATAAGATAAAGAGCATTATAACAAATGTTTACGCTGACTGAAATATACTCTTTTATACGATTCAGGAGCACACGGGTACTGAACAGTGCAAGAGGCAGAAAATGGGCGAAATCTTTCGGAGACCGCACAGTTCAAAGTGTTGCGTTAAATCAATATCGGTGAACACTGTTTTTAAGACAAAATGATTGGCCTTCTCGCCAAAAGCGATTGGGGTTTTCAAAGTGTTGTTGTTCTTTGCCTAGATATGTGAAAATTTCAAGAAGGTTTTCTTGAAAGGAATCAAAAAGCCACTAGCTATTGAGGGCCGACAAAAAGCCAGCTAAACAATGCAGTGTCAATATCATTTTAGTCAACTCGTTCCTTTGTTATTAAAGTGTGAAGCATTGTATGCACATGTGTTGTTGTTGTCGCTGTTTTAAGGCTCCATTAAGCAAAGTCGCTCAAACAATTTCGCCAATTTGTAAGGATTTTAGTGCATAATATGCAATTGCTGCTGTAACCTTAAGTACTTTGGACTACAACAACACGAGCATTGCATTGCCATGAGTATGGGTAACGAACGCTCGCAATCGGAGGTAATGAAAGTTTCATCGCAACAGCAGCCGCACGAAATGCCTCGTAGCATCGGCAAATGTAAAGGCATCGAAATCCTTCGAAGTTGGAAGCATAAAATTCCGTAAAGGAACATAAAACCGTTTGAGAATTATTCGCAGTAAAATGTTCTTAGATAATAAAAATACAGCAGCGAATTCTTATTTTTCCTTTGCATGGCCCTGAAGGTAAGGCATGTTGCACAACCTTCTTAGCATTCTGAGTGGGAGGAACGCAGTTTTCTCTCACTGTTAACATATGTAACTACCTTTTTACACATTCGTGGATGTGGTCGAATTCATCGACACGAATACTCTCTGAAAATGGTGAGGGAAGTTCTCTTTCGTATCGAAATGCTCTCTTTGTTTAGTCACACATACATCCTTTGCAAAGTGAATTTTGGGATTGTTCATTTGTCGACTGTTATACGAGAACTTCCCATAATTAAGGCTTTCAATTTTCCTATAATGCAATGAACATAATGCAGAATTTTTTACTTTGATTATGAAGAAGTTTGAACATATTCACTAATACTTAAATTATCAACAATTCATAAGCAATAAAAATCAGATCAAGCCTCACCCCACTTATTTCCTTTAGCAGCACAACTAGAATTCATTCATAAATCGTCTTGTGAATATCGGACAGGAGTTCCAGTTGTCCAATATTTCTTGCTAATATGGTACTTGGACTTAAGTTCGGTCATAATTTTAAATAGTTACCACTTAAGGTAAAAAATCTAATTTACACTAGTAAGGAAGGACTGATTTCGGGTGTAACCGAATATTTTAAACTCTTGCAAATTTGCACAGCGCAAAGGCGAAGAAATATTTTTAGATATCGGAAAGTTTTTCTACTAAAGGATGGTGCGTAGAAATTCAGCATGCATTATCTAAAGAAACCGAATGGTCTAGACCAATTCGATTTTCGAATCGTATTCAAAATTAAACCACATTACCACATCAAAAATATCATGCACGCCAATAATATTCGTACACTTAATTTTGCTAAGGCATTTACGATATTTACCGATATATACAAAATAAATTCAACCGGAAGTTTGAAACATGTATATAAGGTATTTAGGAGCTAGGATTAGTATTGACCCAATTTAATCCATTAATGTTACAATGCTACGATCTCTCTATTTCCTTTATTTATTATAATTAAATTAATATCTCACATATTGACACGTATATACGGCATAAAGTCTGCCGGAAGTTCGAAAATATATATATTTTAAGCACAAGGGGGCTAATGCAAGTATTACGCCATTTTAGTCTGTTTTGACCCAGGGGACACTATTATCAGGAAAAGATTATCCTTAAATTTCAATAATATACCTTTGATTTTAGCGACATTTTCGTAAAAAGAAATCAGCTTTACTCAGGGCTACTATTTGTTATACCCCCATAACTTTATTGATCATATTCTGTGAAGTAAAAGATTCATATGGATTAAAATTTTTTATTTAGGGATAGTAAACTTGGTTGCTTCCTGATTTCGCCCAATTTCATGTTGTGACACTGGAATGTCAAAATTATGTTACCTAACAAATTTGGTGGAAATTGGTTAAGTGGAACCGGTAATATGTGATTTCATTTAAAGGTGAGCGGTGCCACGGACATGGTCCAATTTTGTACCGACTCCTATAAAGCTTACTCGAGCCATCTTCGGTGTAAAATGTAGTGTCTGTGACGCTATTATTTATTGATTTATCGCACTATTAGTAGTTTTTAACAAAACCGTTATATGGGGAGTGGGCGGGATTATAATCCGAATTTCTCCATTTGCGCACTGTCGAAAGTGATAACGAAAACATTTGTTCTGAGCAAATTTGGTTGATATGGCTTTAGTGATCTAAAAAAAAAATATATATTAACAAATAACAGTTTTATATCTTAATTTGCGGCTTGGTTATGTCACTTCATACGATTAATGGCATTTGTCTGATGAGCAGCAGTCCGATTCCGCCCATCTACAATATCAACCTGCCTTGAGTACCAAGGAATATGTGTACCCAGTTTTATCAAAATATCTCAATTTTAACTCAAGTTATCGCTTGCACAGACGGACAACCGCTCGGAATTCCACTCGTCTCGTCATTCCGAGCATGTATATATTTTATATAACCCTTTATCTATCTCGATAAGTTTTAGCTGATATAAACAACCGTTAGGTGAACAAAACTATTATACTCTTTAGTAACATGTTGCTAGAGTATAAAAATAAGTATTAAACCAAGATCTTGAGATGTCAACGTACTGCAGCACATACATCAAGAGGATAAGAACCGTCTGCTTTGAGATTACAACCAAGCAAAGTTACTCATGATGTGATTAACAATAAATGGCGTGAATTGGTCATATAGTGTAAAGCTTACGTTAAACTGGCGGAAATGGCTTTAGTTATACCAAAAATGTACATACACTCCACCCAAATTTAATAAATTACTCTAAAATGCAACTTAGGGGTTGCGTGAGTGTGAGTTTCAACAATCCAATGTGCAACAACTGCATCAGAAATTAATTGCCACCCTCTACTGAAACGTCGACATAGGCAGACAGACAAAAGCTCATTCGCATTTACATCCATATTTAGAGCTACACACACACATACGCACACATAGTTCGACAAGTTGCTTGTTCAATAGACATCTGTGCTTATCAGAGTCTCGCATAAGTGAGCTGCTCGGACCACACCACGGCGGTTGAATATTTTAATGAATGATGGATTTGTGTATATTTTTCTGACACGCAACACCGCTGCACACCCACCCATCCAAGCAAAACTTCTCAGCAACTCGCCCGTGTCGGAGCACAAAGCATATTTTTATCACGAATTAATGTGTGAAACACCAACTGATGTGTTCCGATGTGTGTGTGTGTGTGAGTGCCGCTTTGCGACAAATCGAGAATCGAACAATGATGCAAAAGGTTGACAATAAAAAATATCGCTGCCAACAATAACGACCACAACACACACCAACACAATAGTTCAATACATAAGTGTCTAATATCCTCATTGTGTTCACAAATGCTTCGAATGTGTGCACGCGTGTGTGTGCCATGTGTTGCATGTGTGTACGAGCACAAGCCAAGGAAATGAGGTTGAAACCTCACACCAGCCAAGTGATAAATTATATGCAACATTCGTGGCAACAACGACAGCAAACGCAACAGCAAAAGTCGATGGCGAAGACGAAGACGAAGCGGAGGCGGAGAGAGACGTCGGCGAAAGAAAAACAGAAAAATGGCAATACATCATTCATATGTTTGTTCAATGGGCTGCAGGAGAGCGGGGCCGGCGCAGCGTGTATTGTTGCACGCAAAAGATATTTATCCATATCTGTTGACAATTATGATGAGCACAACAAAAGAAACTTGTGAATTGATTTGCATAATCAATCGAGAAATAATTTTGTTGGGTGTTTTTTAGATACACATATGCTCACAGACATAAGCAAAGAAATACTGCACAATATTCCATCGTTCCAAAAGAGGAGCTTTGACGTATCCCGTGATTCTGCCTGAATACCAGTTTCGAATATCGGAGATTAAGATGCGGACAACGGCATGACACTAAGAAGGCTTCGCGCCGGAAAAGGACCCTGAACTAGATAAAGTTGTTCTTTGATTTCAAAGGATTTCTTCGTTCGGCCAAATATAACTCGAAAGTAAAAAGGGAAGGCAATGTAACGGTATTTTGTAATGCACTTGTATCCGGTGATGATTTCCAGCAATGGTCATCTGAGGGCCAAGAAAATGGCACATGCCCAGTTTCATCCGTGATTTTTCTTTAATTTGATTGCTGCTTCAAATGTGTTCGAGGTTATTCGGGTGGAAAATTATGTTTTTCCATTTGAAATTCTGTCAGTTTTGTGGGTCCACGCTGTCGTATCGGCCAAGGTGTGGCTTTGCCGGGGAGTTTCGCATGTCATTGCTGATGTTGTGTGACAGCTGTGCATTGCTGCTGTTGTTGTTGTTACTACTTGAATATTTGTGATGTTGCAATCGCTTGATGGTGCCTTGCCCCCACCACTCACCGGAGATGACGGCCGGTTGACCTGCTGGCTATGGTGGACAAATGCGAGCAGATTGAATGCGACAGAAAAGGGAAATGGACATGTTGCAGCCATTGCAGCAACGCTGTTGTATCGGCTGCTCTCGCATTCCAGAAAATGATGTGTGCGGCATTGGCGCGCGCGACTCTGATTACTCTTAATTCGTTAATTCCATTGAAGTGGCAGCAATGCATTGCACTGGTTGCGGACCCATCACTTCAACGCATCCACTTCATATTACTTATCGAACCGCCGCACAGCGCGCCGCTCTTTGTCGTCGCATTCGGGCCGAGTCCATTTCGATGCATAACTCAATTCCGTAAAAGTCCTCTTGACTTTTATATAATTTTCACAATCGTTCACTTCTCTGTCGGCTAATGAGATTTGCTGCTTTTTCGCTTCCACGAGCATAAAGATGTTATACCGTCACTCGGCGAAACATTTTATTTTAAATTAACTGAAATGTCAGAGCAATTAAACGTTTGGTTTATTGCATGCTCGAATTTAAAAAATGCATGTGCGAACGTACAAGTATATAGGTATATACAAGAATGTGGATGTATGCATTTATATGGATAAGTTAGTGGTGCACATCCGAAATTCAGTTAACATCTTTGCTGGCCGAATACTTGCGAATTCTCGGCCCGGCTAATTGGAAATGGCAATCGAAGGAATAATTGAAAAGTTTGTATAAATTAAATGAAAGACAGCCATTATGTTGGCGATTTCATGAACTGCAAAATTCGGGGAAGACCTACATAATTTTTCTTTATAAAGAACGCAATTTGGAGTTCAAACGTCAGAGACATACACGCAAAATCCCATTTCGAGCAAATCGATTTTACCGAAAATTGGCTTTTTGGCAACCCACAAAGTTGCGGGATAAAATTACTACAATAAATTTCATTTGAGTTAAATATAATACTTATTGCTACTCAAGACCCGCTCGAACTCAGATGGACCGAACATGTAAGGAAGATCCGAAGACGCAATATTGAAGTCGCATATTTCGACCAAAAAGGGATATGCGTTTAGATGTGGATAATGCAAAGATGCTCTAAAACTTCGCCGAATGAGCAAATAAAAAATTAAGTTACAAAAGTAAACATTACTAAGCATTCGAATATTTGTATGTACAGCAGAGAATTCCCAAATACGTCATTTCGACTTAAAATTGCCATTAAGCAAGGTCATATAATACATGTATGTACGTATGTATACAAATATATTTTCAAATAGAATCAGAAGCACACACACACAAATGTCAATAAACTTTAAGATTTTTCTTTTTCTGACAAATCCATTAACTTTTATATCGGTACCTACGCATAAGAGAAAGAAAGCAAGCAATTTCTAAGATAAATATAATTTGGGATAAAAAGCTCAAAAATAAAGGCTTTACTAAAAAAGCGCATAGCAACCTTTTTCGCAGATTTTGAAAGCTTTTGAGTTTTAATCACAAAGCTTTTCGCAGTCTCCACAAATTATTTTCGAATACACTCGATTTTAGCGCAAGATGGCGCCGCGCTCGCTTTAGCTCTCGAAATATTTAGGAATAGAAAGCTAAAAAGGTTGTTTTATATGGCAATATACAAAAATAATTCCATACCCACCTGAATAATACTAAGGTCCACAGCACCTATACCGCCGCTCATTTGCTTCGAACCAAGAATCCACGGCGGAAAATAACTAAACCCAGTCCATATTTAAACTACTTTCATTAAACAACGCATTCGGGGTTATTTTTAATAATTAACAGTATTCTTTTGTTATATGTAGTTGTTGTTGAAATTTTATTAATTTTCACTTGTTCTCTTAAACCTCCCCTCCTCTTGGCTCTCCATCGGTCGGTCACATTCTGTGTGGGCTTTAATGGCTACACAACAACAACAACCAATGGCAGACAGACATAATTTATTTGCGCAATAAACGCACTGGACCGGATGCAGTCAATTCAAAACGATAGCATCCTGCGTCGTTATAGCAAAAACAACTACAACATTAACAAAAAGTACATAAAAACAGGGAACAGCAAACAGGCAGCGTTGATGACAAAGAGGAGGCTTAAGTAATCAGTTAAAAAGCGGGTGAGGACCGAGGTATGACCTAATTGGTAAGGAGAGACACAACAGGATGACATATTTAAAATCGAGGTACAAATTTATTTAAATAACGCGTTGACCCAAATTAATTTGCCCAAATAGTGATGACAAGGACAAAAGGAAGTCTACTGGACACAAATAAAATAAAGCAGAGCAATTTAAACATTCACCTATATAACGAAAAAAAAAACAAATATGGTAAGATAAGCATTATAATGTCATATAAAAATCATTTCCTTATAATCTGATAGCAGAGGCTCAATTCACTACGACGGACTATTTCGGAAGGAACTAATGATGAGTAAATTGATTACGTCATTTCTGACAGATGTTTACAGTGGTAACCGTTTTTGCAAAATAAATAATATTTTCCCTACCTAAATGCTGAGAATTTCCCAAATTTAGAATGTTTTGCATCCACAATCACACCCAAAGTTGAACAAAAGACCCGAGTGGGACCCTGCAATACATGCAGCGCAACGAAATGCAAAAAAAAATAACAGATTTCAAGAATGCAACAAAACTACTAATCGAATACGCAATGGCATGAAATACTGACAAGTGAAGAGTAAGACTGTGCAGCGGGGCGAAAATCCATTCCAAAAGCCAAATAATCTGCCAAAAAAGTCTCTACAGCGGGAAGAACCACGTGAGCCAAGTGCACAATTCAGCAATCACCGAAAGCCAACAACAAAACATAAAACAAATAAAATAGAAATAACTTGGGAAGAAGAAGTGCAACTGTCCGAATGCGAATGTTTGTGGGGCGACCAGAAACAAACTTGATGCAATCGCAAATCGACCGAAGTTGCACGTAAAAGTTTTGTACCTATGTATTTCGAACCATGAGGACAGCCAAACTGCGGATATTGATACTTTCATAACTCAGAAGTACTTTTTAAGTAAATATTCAATGTATTTAAAATTGGCCGATAAAAGATTCATTGGCAGAGCTTCCACTGCTTATACGAAGCCACTAAATCGCTCTTATTGAAAGTTATTTATTGGGAAAATTTTTCAGATTTTAGCGGAGGCCAAAACTTTTCTCTAAAGATATTTTTATTTAAGTAGATGAGTTAGTGTGTACTGCTCAATAATCTACATCCATTTTAAAAACAATTTCTATGTAGTGATTTAAAATGTCAAAAGAAGACATTGAAATAAAAGCTCCTACGATTCCAAAAGTTCTTAACCTCTATATTAGGTGTTGCGTAATATTCACTTCCGAAGACAAGTTATCACCTGTTTGCCAAGTTGGAAAAAGAAACTTTAATTTACTAAGAGTAGATGATTTATAAAAAATCTAAAATGTTCGTCAGCTTTTTTTAGTATTGAAATTCAGCGCAAAATTATCAACGGCAGACAACTCTGTAAGCGTTCCATCCGAACCCAAAATTTCACAATAGAGCACAGCAATTTGGCATTAATAGGAACTGCAACGACGACACTAGTAAGTGGGTACAAGGCTTTAGAGGTATTTTCGACTACAAACATAACGAAATTCGGTGCTCTAAGCAGGGACTGCATTTTTATTGCATCACCCTTAAGAAAGTGGCACAAACCTTAAAGACTAAGGACTGCCGATTTTCATAATGAATGTGGAAATAATATAGGGCGATTATCCTGAAAGAGGAGTAAAACTTGGAATAAACCTATAGACATAAAAATTCTTGATGTCGAAAAACTAACGAAGTGACGATCTCGAAGTTGACAAAAGTGGCACCATATATGGTACCTACATAACCTTTAACTTAAATGGCCTACTATTTTATTTTATCTGACATTCATCATCTACTCTAGATCCATGATCTACCAGCAGTTCAGTTTGATTTGCTGATTTGGCAAATTCAACATATGTTTAGGGTGGGACATTATCTAATAAAAATCGCAGGTTATAAATAAGCATTGCAATTGCAGATTTCCCTCTCATTCGTGAAGTTTTGCTTTGCACTGCTCTACAATTGAAATGGCAGTAAAACTGCAAACGGTTCTGTTGAATCGATGTGAACTATTCCACAGCGATTTTCTATTTCGAACCGCAAACACCAAACACGCCGCTTGAGAATATCACAAACCCACCGACACAAGCAACAAAAGCAACAAAGGCGATCGTAATTCACACTTGCGGTTGGAAATGCTTAAACTCACATAAATATATCATTCGGCTGGCAATTTTTATTGTATCGCACACTATTCCTTGTTTCGAGAATTTACATACTCGTAAATCATGGGAAATATTCATAACTTAGCAGGACAATGATAAATGGGTGTTGAAATGAAGACATCTGTAAAAAGTCCACACACACACACATGCCACTCCCACACAGTCTCCAATGCAAGTCTATACACACACACACACACACATACCATGAAAGAGTAGTTAGGAACGTTGAGCCAGCGGACGGAGCTGCGAAAATGCTACAATAAAAATCCGAAGAACAAAGAATATAAAATAAAGCGAGAAAATTGTGTTAACGACCCAATTGCAGTCGTGCAACATCACTCGAACGCACACACACACACACGTACCACGGGCCAAAGTGAAAAGTATGGAAAAAGCATAAAAATGTGATGACATCGTTGATAGCGCTGCTGATAACGCCAAAGCCGACAGAGGGGAAAGGGGTAGCGCTGTTAACAAAGTCCGCCTGATGAGATGCCAGTGAGCAGGGGACGGAGGGCGAGAGAACGATTGAGTACATTTTTGTGCAATATTCAAACAATTTATTATTTTTTATGTGAACCATAAAAATGATGAAGGTAAAGGATCAACGCACACGCACACACATATGCACTCGCAATTACGAAACAAGAGTCCTCCACCCTCACCACTCGCACTAGCCAGACACAAAGACAATGTAGACAATATAAAATTGAGCATAAACAAGCGTAGGAGGGAAGGGGAAGGCAGCCGGGGCCGGGGTTGGAGCTCGTAAAATGGACAATGATACGAAAATGAGAACGCAAATAAAAAGGGCATGCAAATAACAACGACTCTTGCGAGTAATCTTAGGGTTGGATACCGTAAGTGTGCATATGCGTGGCTGTGCCCATATGTGATCCATTTGAGTATGTATGTGAGAGTGTGCGTGTGAGGATGTCGGTTTATTATGTCTTCAGCGCGTTGTTAGGCAAACACTTTGGCCTTCATTGGCCATTCTAGCATAAATTTGTCCATATTTATTGTTCTCGAGCAATGTTGCTCATGCCCCTGGCTGATCTGATCTAAAGTGGGTGAAATGTTAACAAAAGTTCGAGGGTCAAACAGCAAAAAGATTCGGACGCAGAGCCACACTCTGCCTCAGCTGGGAGCGCACAGTATCGCGAGACGCCAAATGGTGTTTAGAAAAGGAAAAAAATTGTTTGAGTTAGATTTTCTTAATATTTTCAGCTGTTGTTGGGTAATTGATAGTTTAAATTCTAGTTAAGCTGGAGAAACTGTTTCCATTCAAAACTAACGGAAATAATTTCTCAGTCGTGGACAACATGCATTCCCTCAACCTCCCGTGAACCCTTGGTAAACATGATTATGGTGCACCATCACGTGGCCTGCTTGGACAATCTGGGAAGTTATATTTGAAATGTTTTGAAGCGTAGCTCATGAGATACGTTGCACTGTGCGGCGAATACAACCTCATTTGGCATGTGTGCTTGTGTATGTGTGACTAAAAAGTGAAAGTGAGACATTTATTTCACAGATTGCACAAAGTTGCGAATGGAATTTACACAACTTTTTGTTGCGACGAGCTGCAAATTTCATACTTTGGTTCTCCACATACCTTCGCACACACACATCTAACAAACATGTGCAAGTGAATGTGTGTTGAGTGTTTCGAAACGGTAAATTAGATGTACAAATTATCGCGTCAGCAATCTCATTAACAAATTTAAGACAGAAATGCCACAGACAGTACCGAAACAACAACAAGTGCGTACACTTTAGCTGCAGCCAAATATGCTAGGGAAAAGGCAGCAAGGACACGCAGGAGTATCACCCGGGACGCAATCAGCAAATTTCGTAAGTCAACATGAAACGGATTAAAATGCGGCACACAACTACACACACATCTTCAGGAACACGACTTTCGCACACACACACATACGTCACTTCACTAACGCTACTTCATTACGTTGACACTGCATTCTGGCACAAACTCCGTGTGGGTGTGTGCTCGTGTGGCATGTAAACGAGTAAGTGTGACAATAAAATGAACGTTGAGAATGCCACAGGACCCTTCGGCGATACTGCCTGTCAAGTGTACAGAGTTATATGCTAGCTTGGTTGCATTTAAGTCCGCACTTTTCCTGCGGTGTTGCCTCCTATTGAGTAGAACAGGCGGAAAGTTGCCGCAACAGGATATTCGATTTTAGACCGGTGTGCTTTAGAGAAAAGGGAACCTTGATGTACCCAAGTTTCGCTCAGAGTCAACAACAACAACAACTAGAGCGAGCGGCTCTCAATGCTGAGTAATCAGATGAAGCCCAAGACAACCGATAACCGCAGTCAATCATCAGTCACACTTTCCTTGTTTGACTAACTCACTAAGGATCCCATCGGACTGATTTTACTCAATTTCTTATTTATTACCGCAAAAACAATTTCACTTTTGCATTTTTGTCAGTTCAAAGTGGAACTGCTGCGGACCTAGCCTACAATTTTCCTCACATGACACACTCAGAGCGAGCACACATTGACGAAGCTATTTATTTACATCTACACCCAAATACTCGAATATGTATGTGTATGCCAGCATGTGTTTGTGAATGTTAGTAGGAACTCCGCCTCAAAGCTGGAATTAGCCAAGTGGAAGATAGTTTAAATGTTCATTAGGGTATTGTTAATACACTCTCACTTGAACGCATACACCAGGGCGCATGACATGTCTTGCACGCACACACACACACTGCGGTTACATGCTGTACTGCACTTATTTGTCTTTCACAGTTCCACAGAGGCATACGAGTGGCACGTGAAGGTGTTATGTGGCAGCTTAGATGTTGCAAGCAGATCAGCACCAAATTGACGTTCATCGTCTCGGATTGAAGGAGCGAAGGTGGAATGAGTAGCATTTTAACTTAAATGGTTTAATTAAGAGCTAAAATGGAACATTAAATCCTTAAAAGTGCCAGGAGCCGCTTAACTCTCACATCACAAACGAAAAGTCACAGTTTGCGAAATTAATAGCTTGCTATCAATAGTCCGCCAAGTTTCTTTAAAAGTTTTTGGGAAGCTAAGCGAAAGTAGGGAGAGCATGTAAAGCAAAATAAATTTAAATTTTGATTTCTTATAATACCTAATTTAAAGCCTGGCATAAGCCACATCTGGTACAAGTGCATGAGCTTGAAGGCTTCTTCTCATTCAATGGCTCCACGATGAAATATTTAATCGGATGATAGGCGCAATCTATGTTCGAAAGTCAGTTGATCTATACCTAACAGTTGATTAGCTGTTCAAGTGAGATTCCTATAATTGAAGATCAGCTCCGAAATCAAATTAACTTAATTTAAATCAAGGAATTGAATGGTGAGCACGAACTTTCCTGATATATTTTCAAAGCCAAGATTTCATAACCTGAAATGGATGACCTAATACTAACGAGAAATTATCTTTTTTCTATGCTTGCTTTAATTTAAATTTTTTTCGAAAAATGCTTTTACTTGTAAGTATCCAAGCATATTTTAGCTCTTGTGTGATGCGTCTTAACTTAGAGTACGCTCACTTCACAAGTCCCATTTATGCGTCAGAAAAACTTTAGGCAAGCAGCAAGCTTCACATTCGCAGTTTATTTATAGTCCACAGAAGAACGTGGGCATTTCATTAGCTGCGTATTTGTATCGTGAATCTCTAGTGTTTATCGGGCATTTGGTAAGCTTATATGAGTATCTTGTAAATTTTTATAAAAATCCATTAGCGTAAATTCGTTGGCAAAATTCATCGGTTCAACCCTCCCGCTCCGAAGACCAGAAAGCAGACAGATTGTCAACAAATCACAAATTCGGACACCAATAACAATGCCCAAGGCAAACACTCTCGCTCTGCCGAAACAGTCGTCAGCACAGTATAAGAGCAAAAAGCTTCGCACAAAGCGCTCCCGGATGCAAAAAATCTCTCTCACGAGAGAAACAGGTCTCAAGAGCAAATAGCACTCGGAAACTTATGCGGCTACCAGGAAAGAGGGATGAGAGCGTGTGTAAACAAAGAATACTTCGTTTATATGCATGTGAGTGCGGGAGGAACTCCAACGGGATTGAATGCACGCACAATGACTAGCATATTGACTCATATCTGCTGACGTTTACAAGCTAAGGTTTTCCATGCAATTGCAGCGACTGCCTCCTTGTAAACACCAACCCGCGCTCGACGCCGGCAGTCGGCTCAGCATGTTGTACTGGCACACTGCGCTACTTCGCCATTTGACTAATTTCCAATTTCGATTTCGTTCTGTGGCGATTCGCTTTCACTCATCGCAAAGAACTTTTTTCTTTTCTTTTTTCTCACCCTCTATTCCTTAAAGCATACTGTTGTCTTCAACGTCACTCCATGCAAATCATTTTAGCAGTTGCATTTGCGATTTACATAGTTTATTGTCGAAAGGAGAATGTGACTGTGTCTTATAAAAATATTTATAAAAATTTAAATATTTCATCCTTTGATCTCAAACACCAAAGATTCTTATAAATCCTTATATGTAAGATGGAATGAAATTCTCAGGAGGCTCAAAATTTGTTAGATTAAAAAGAATTATTCATCACCAGAGGCATTTGAGGAGTATGTAAGTTTGGAAAGAAATCAGGAGTTCACAGCGGGACCAACTCAAACGGAATGTAACAAAGAATAAAGTCATCCAATAGCTTCTATCAATGCCACATTTAGGTAAATAACAAACATTGACCTAATCACCCAGACTATAAGTCTACTATAGTTTTTCAACAGATAAAAGGCAGTTGAGGTCATTGTTGCATTTCAAAGCAAAGTTGTGAGACGTCCCTTTGGCTTCAAAGTCGCCTTAAGACGCAATCGGAACACAACCAGCCAATTTTCTCAAGTATTGTGTCAACCGTCCATGTTTCAGGATCAAACTGAAGCGGCTTTAAAATTAAAGCGTCGATACTTGTCAAAACCTAATTTAGTTGTTATTCGTTGAGGCCACAAACATAAAAAATATCGAATAGTTAAAAATAAATGAAGACACTATCAAAAGCTCATATTTCAAAAGCACTATTTGTTTTTTATTAGTCACTCTTTGCTGAAATCCACTCCGCATGTTCGAGCGAACAACTGCAGCATCTGATATTTAATTACGCGGCCACTGCATTTCGAGAATCTCAACACCTTTGCAAAACCAATTTCCTGTAAAGGAATTTCTATTTAAGAACTCTCCAGTTCGAAACTACTAGCTCTGTAAGGAAAAACTAATTTCCGTCATCGATTAACGTAATTCAATCGCAAAGCCAAAGCGAATGCAAACAAAGAAGGCAGAAAAAACGAACGAAATGAAATGAAAATGAAGGATCCAATGATGGAAGCGTCAAAGCCTCGCAGGACTTAAATGAGAAACGAGAATCGCAAAAAAAGTGACTTTAAACCTGCGACAAGTGAAACGTGTCCACACAAGCACACACATACGTGCGCGCACTTGTTCGGCATTCTGTAGCACGTCTCGTTGCATTTATCACACGCTTAAAATTAATATCCGCTCCGCGTTCCACATGGCAAGACCGTTGCCGCCGTGAGTGCGTCGCACAGTCAAGCGACGACGATCAGCCCGCTTCGCTTGCCGTGCATCGCCGCCGGTCCTCGAAGGCAGTCGTTTCGCGGCCGACTTCGCAGGCAGGAACTCGACTTCAGCGCAGCGTAATACCACACCTCGCCGCACCGCGCCGAGTCAGTCAATCAACAAGCAATTGGAAACTCAGCGAAATTGCCTGCAGCTGAAGCGGATATTTCACTGATTGCTCCCGCTGCGTGCTTGGCATGTGACGTCGTCGCGTGCGGTTGCAGGTGCTGCTGCATTAGCTACCGACTAGCCGCTGGCGCTGGCGGAAGGAATGTGGAAATGACATCTGCACCGGTCGCAGGCTCAAAGGTGGCAAATGTGACATTTGTAGTCATCGCAGTCGACGCGCGGTGTTGAACGCTGTACACTGATATGTACACATACACGAAGACGTGCGTATTACCAATATCAACTCAGAGAGCACTCAGCCAAGCACAAATCTTGTCAGAGCAAAGGGCATATTTCAAGAGTTAAAGGCGAACTAAACTAATGCAACAGCCCCAAATGTGTAGATTTGCATATTTATTTCTGCCCTTATGCTTAAACCACTGCAACCTGTGTGAGATTAATGCAAATTAGCTTTGCTTTACGGCTGAATGCAGCGTCAACTCGAGCGTTAAATCGTCAATGCTTCCTTAAATATAGCCAGGCTTCGGACATTCTACGCAGCGGGTAAATTTAGTTCGTAGCCTCCAGGCCCCTTTTAGTTATTATTTAGGAAACCTTCGTCTTAATGCACACGAGCACGCAAATGCCACTCGTATTAGTGACATTTTATGTTGCTCATACGCACGGCCGGCCCACAGCTCCCCCTAAAATATAAACATCCATGATTGGAACGCATAGAATTATTGCAACTTGAAGACCGGCTCACATGAGCCTGCGGCCTGATAGGTTTCCGCACAAGCGTTAATCTCACGAATTTATCAAAGTCCACACTTTTTAAGCTAAATATATCAAGCAGATAAGTCAATAATCACAAAAATCGTTAGATTAGCAGGATAATAGTGAAAAGAATTCTGAATTCGACTTCTGTGAATACAAGTGGCGCTCCTTTGGAGCAATAGCTATTAGCCAACAATAAATATATCCATTGCAAATTGTCATCAAAACAAATCGATATTTGTAAATAACCAATAAAGCGCAAATACGCGCGTGTCTTTTTAAATTAAATTTAGGGGATTATGAAAAACTTCAATTGCTTTTAGTTAAACATTCAATCATAACTAAATTGAATGATTGCCCGAATTTTCATTTACATAATGGCTTTAATCCTACGAGTGTGTACATACATACATGAATGATGTATGCGAGTGTAAATAAAAATCATATAAATTGTAGTCATATTGCACTACAACAAAAAGTAGAAAAATCAGCGAATACACACACACACACACACCCATACAGAGTGACAAGAAAGGTGATTTAAATGCGATAAAATTCATTTCGAAAATATTCCTGTGAAAAGCTGGTGCAAATCGTTTTTTCCCACGACTAAACTCCCACCTTTCACTCGCAGGAGCGGTCGGGCGGCCAATGGCATCGGATATCCAATAGATAACAACAATAAATGCAACAATTAAAACGACACCGACAGTGAACATGAATCAACGATAAATTTCATGACACTTTTATACAACGTTAATTTGCAGCCTTTCGTTCGACTTTTTTCGGTCACTTTTGCTTTTGTTTCGCGTTTTTATCGTCGTTTCGGTGAGCGTTGTATTCGTATCACTCGCCGGTTGAACGACCAAACGCCGTATCTATTTTTACGCGATTGCATTTTTGCCCAGATTATTTCTACAGATGGAGGCCGAAGGCAGCAATATTGTTGGATTTGTTGGCTGCATCGAGCTAAAAATACTAAAGCTTAGTGCGATTCCAGTCGCGGACTATCGCCACATTTATTTCTAAATTTGCGAACGCAGGCAGCTATGTCCGGCCACACAGCTATTTCCAGTCCACATCTACATATGGTCCATGCCCATGTGTGGGTGTGTGAGTTATTTAAACTTATGTGGTATTAAAGCTATAGAGAAATGTAGGTTATGCTGGTTATTTCATAATTAATGTGCTTTAAAGGGAAGGTAAGAGTCAGCAAATTGAATAAATCAGAAACATAAAGCAGAAATATGCGAAATACCGTTTCAGCAATGGCGCACTTCACACACACAGTCTTGTGTGTTTATTTCAATTTTCCACTGGAGAGTAAATTCGTTTTGTAAACAATTAATAACATGTATGTAATTACGTTCAGATGGCGACAAATTTATGACAATTACAGTTTACGCAAGACCGCTTCGTCCACGCCCACGAGCACCGCAGAATGCGCATACAAACCTATACTTACATATGTATGTATATGTGAGAGCCATTTTTATGCATTATAAAAATATGACAACTATCTTCAACGGCTGGCAACGACGGCTGATTGTAGCGATGATAAGCGGTGTGGCCGACGGTGGCCACTGTGCAATTAACCGCAAAATGCATTGAAATTAACCTCAATTCCATGGATGCGCAATTAATCCAATTTGTTTACGATCGGCCACAGCCATGATTCGCACACACACGGACGGACAATTGCAACCAAGCCTTTATAGAAAAAATTAAACTGAATTTCTCTTTATCCCCACATCTCGCTTCTAATTGCAAGTAATACGTACGCGCCTATCTGCATAAGAAGCTGCTTCCCAGTTGTCATTTGCAGAGGCCCCCACGAGCAAAGCGTTTCCCCATAGCCTTCTAAGTACGACAGATCTTGATTTCTGTGTGTTTTATAAAAATCACGGTGTGACCGTTATGTGCCCTAACGAAGGGATATCTCAAAGTACAGATTTCCTCAAAGGAAAGCTAGAAATACTTTTGAAAGCTTCATCATCTGTGTTATTCTTCGGTGCATCTACATATCTGATATTCAAATTTCTCTACATAAATACCTCTGCGCTATACCTTCTATACAAAATAAAAAGCCTTGGTTGAAAACTCGAACCTTTATAAATGAGTTAACTGAAAATCTTTCGATTTCGTTAGCATTTAGAGTTGAGACTTATGACATCAGTTTCCCACTTTCAAGTTAAATGATTTTTAAATGCTGAAAGCCAAAGCGAAAAAGGACAAAAGAACTTCTATCGATTTCCAACACCACTTCACTTTGCTTTTCTTATAGCACAGTCGACTCGTTTTGTACAAAAAGCTTTGAGATTGGCATAAAATATTAATAGAAAACGAAATTCAAACCCACTATTTTTGTACTTCCGCTTCCGTTCATCTATTCTCAAGGTTCTGTAAGCTTTGCTATAATTACTTGTAATGAACGATGGTTACTAAGTCTTAAGCTTTTTATGAACGGCAACTTCTAAAGCTCAAAAGTTTAACCTTTTTCGGTCGTTAAAAGAGGATATTAACAATAGGTTTCTCCAGAGTAATATTTGTGCAATATATTGACACATAGGACATTTCCAAGTCAACTTCCTTGCTAACGCTCAAATGCAAAAATTGTTTAATTAATTTTCGTAATGAGATTGAACAGCCTAGTTCAATAGGAATTCAACCGCATCAAATTTTAAGGTCTTGCAGATGGAACCACCTCAAAAAATTTTTCATTTTAAATATAAATACTTACATTTTTTCTAAGCTTTCATTATGTTCGCTCATCCAAGGGTTGTTAGTTTATTCAACCCAAATCTCTTGACTTTTCCTGGTATGACAGTAAGCATTCACAGAAAGCGACTTTACAGTTATGCAATGTGCTCAATCCTCACCAAGTACTGTCTCTTTTACTTTAAGCCGATATAAAGTATATCCATATTTAAAAAAAAAAGAAACGCTCGTGATTGCTGTCAATTAATTTTTCAACGCTCTCTATATGGATGCACCAAAGCCATGTCGCTAAACCCTTATGCATAGATATTCCCATACCTTCTAAAGGCCGTCGAACACACAATATTTGTAATAGCTTGATAAAAATAAACAAATACGGTTAATACGTAGCTCAACCACTTCATTTGATGATCATCTGCTATTTTGCCAAGCATAGTTTGCAGAGATGGAGTGGCATGATGACCACGGCCTCCTTTATCTGAAATGAACCCGTACATCACCGTAAGGAATGCTCGTAAATTTAACCGAAATGTTGGAAACATGCTTTCAGGCTTAAGAGTACAATTAAATATTAACCCAAAACTCCAGATGTAACCGTGAACCCAAAGCCATTTCGATATGTTTTCCAAAAGATAAACCAATTTAATGACGGCAGTCGGAATATAGAATCACGCTTCTAGTAACCCAATGGATTGTTAAAAAAGAAATGCTTTGTCAGGGAAGCGGATAGCAAAAGAAAACCCCCATTGGAAATTTTCAATGAAGTCCTATAAAAAATATTGTTTTATCAGAACTTTATGATCAACCAACATAATCGACTGACTTCACAACCAATATAAAACTGAGTTTGATAATGCAAGTACATACAATTGCGCCTCAATTATAATATTATGGCGCGCAGAACACTCATATATAGGTTAGTGAACACATCTACACACACAAGTTTATACTTGTAAGTTGATTTTGCCATAAATTCTTCATGGGACGTAAGCGAATGCAGGAACCGCTCTTTGGAAAAACTTTTAACAGCGTTCATTTCCATCCAAAGGTTTAGTGTTATGAAGAGAGTTGTGAAGAGAAAATATTTACAACAAATTCGACCAGTTGCACCAATGAACAGAGCGGACATGCGCAGATCCCTATTTTCCACAGTTCATTATGGCAAGTGAATCGTCATATTCTCGAGTTATGGATAAGCTAAATTATTTTTTAACAATAAAAAATAGTTAATTTCTGAGTTCCACAATAAAAAACAGCTCTTCTTTCTTCAACGGTTTTCTGACAATAAATTCCAAATAATATATTGTACATATATCTAAAAATTCTTGAAAGAACCAACCTATTCACAAACCGATATCTGTGAATTCCGGGTATATATGATGGCCCTACCAGCAAAGTAGCTCTATAAGTAATATTGTTTCCCTTGAGTGCCTTTCCGGCATACCTGAAATAGAAGAATAAAACACAATTAGAATCTTAAAAAGTGAAAACAAAACAAAACAAGACAAGTCGTAAAATAAAAAAGCAGCAAATAGTACTGCGTTCATTGGTAAGCGGCGGGATTAGGCGGTGGCTGGGAGAACAATGCGCAACACTTGCGCTTCAAATATTTTCGTCTTTTAATTTCGCACTATAGTCCATTTTGCCGGCGCGGATTATGGCCACTTCATATTCACAACTGCCACTAACAAGTCAACTGTAATGTGAAAACGCACCGGCTACAACAACAACAGCAATGGCACAAATACAAACAGTAATAGCAAGGGAAAAAATAACTGTGTTATAAAACAGAAAAAAAAAACAAATGACGCCTTTCATGACAAAAGGTAAAAAGCACATCAGACGAAAAGAAGTCCCATAAAAGAAAAATTCGAGCAAAAGATTTCCCAATAATGCAAGTGACTTTAAAACCCTTTTAGAGAAAAACCATAAACCAGTGGTATTTGTTGGTTATTCGATCATTCGGCCCAGTTTGAGTGGATTTAATATGCATTTTTTTCCTTAGGGCTTTAAATCGTTATGTGGCCTTAGTAGGTCGATCTTCAATCTATGCTATATATTTTTAATCTGATGACACCCTGAATCGAGTTAATAGAGACCGCTTACAGTTTAAGGTACGCTTTGTGCCAATGGGCAAATACCTTACCTGTTTTTGAGCTGATCGAATTGGTTACCGCCGTTTTCAAAGTCAACCTCATCGGTAAGCCACCGGCCGACCAACACTTTCCGAGAGCATGGTCCAAATGCTCACAATAATGTAACAACTTAATTTCGCTTGAATGCCTTTTTGTAGCACAAAATAAAAATATGTTTTTGTTTTTGCACAGCGGCAAGGCAAGCATTTCCACTTCTGCGGCGTCGCTGGTTTTTTCTTTGAAGCCACACTTTTAGCCTTTTTGTCGCTGTGGCGAACAACATTTCCTATCCTCCTCTCTTCGTAGCAGCCGGCCTTCTGCAAGTCAAACCGCACTTTCTTCCGCTTTTTGGCCTTTTTTTTTTGGTTTTCTTCTGGCTTCGCTTTATTTCTGTAATTTTTTACTTTTCTGCTAATTTAGCCTTTGTTGCCTTTTTATCATATTTCCACTGAAGGCATTGCCGGTTTTTGGTTAGTGTTTCATCGCAACTTGTATTTCTGTTTACGCCTCTTTGAAGAGCTTCATATTTGCCCTGCCCCTTTTCTGCTAATTTAGCCTTTGTTGCCTTTTTATCATATTTCCACTGAAGGCATTGCCGGTTTTTGGTTAGTGTTTCATCGCAACTTGTATTTCTGTTTACGCCTCTTTGAAGAGCTTCATATTTGCCCTTAAATCGCAGGAAGACATCTCACTCTCTCGGTGCTACCCATCTCTCTCTTTCTAAACGGAATAATACAAAAATACAGTCGAAGTGACGCTTGCTGACGCTTGTTTTGTTTTAATTAAAAAGTTGTTCTCTTCTCAACCCCCCACTTACGCAATTATCCGTCTGTCAGTCCGTTTGGTTAGCAGTTGCAGTTGGTCACGAGGTTGCAGAATCATGCCCACCAGTTCAGAGTTCAGGTGGTTTTGTATGAGTTTGTTGTATCGGTTAGCTACTAAACTACACACATACACAAGCACACATAGGTAAAGACTGTGTGAGCGTTTGCAAATGGCAGCTAATAATGAGCGCACGAATAGAGGTGCTTTCGTCGCTGCTGGGTGACCTCTAACCACATTGGAGGGGTCTGAATTGCAGCGCTTTTCCGCCGTGTGCGCTCATTTAAATCGGCGAATGCGAAACCAAAAAGTTGCATCTTTTTCCACTATGTTTGCGGTTTCATTTAATTTTGCGGGAACTCAGCTAAGCCAACAGAGATTTGTAAATACATGAATAAAGGTTAGGATATGACCAGCCACAAATGCATTGTAGAAGTTCATAGGTCATAGGTCATTGCAAGACCAAACTTGAACTAGCGTTGGCATAGAAAACCTAAATTACATAAAATACAAATGCGGATGAGTTGCAACCATTATAGTTACAACCAGTATTTGGCCTTAATGACCAATTAAAAGGAATCGCCAGCTGAACTCAAAAGTCTGCATGCAACGAAACTGGAATGCGATGCATTTCAAATATTTTCGAACTTTAAGTCGCAATGTTTCACAATTCGACACATAATTGTAGAGCTGTACCGGTCACCCAAAAAGTTCGCTTCTATGAAAGGGCTGCACTGTTTGGTAATAAGACTTGTTTTGATGATTGAAAATAAATCGAAAAAAAAATTTTTATGTGGTTGAAGAAATTGTATTGCTATCATAGAAAGGGCAAATGATATAACGCGTCTACCAATAAGGAGGACGTGATTTTGACAGCGCGTGGCGACCATGTTTGTTTATGGATTTGTATCAAATTTTAGTAGTATGTTCATTCGAGTTTGCCATTTCATCATGACATGGTACACATTGGTCTTCAAAGTCAAGATTTGGTCAAGATTATTACCCGAATTCACGTTTTCCGGTGGCTACTGTAATCGAAAAATCATCTTCTCAAATCAGTCCCATTTCTTGCTTAATAGCTTTGTCAACAAACAAAATTGTCGCTATTAGGGTAAGTCAAATCCTCGTGTGGTTCAGGAAATGTAATACCATCCCCAAAAAGTTACCGTTTGGTGGGGATTGTGGTATAGTGGCATCATCTTATTACTTTCGAAAAGAGGCAGAAAATGCCTTTACCATCAAAAACGGTCATTATCATACGTTGTTGACCGACTTTTTTTCCCAGAATTTGTTGAAATCGATGCGGACGGTCCCTATTTCCTACAAGATGGTGCGCCGCCTTGTCCTCAACGCCAAATATATAATATGTTATATAATAACAAAAAAGGAAATTCTACAAATACTAGTTTCATATGAAGTCTTTAGGCTGCCTGCTTGCGTCAGTTTGATTGTTACATAAATCATCATTGAATACCGCCTGCCAATGCTTTCAATATAAATAATTTCAGTAATATAACTTGAAATCATTTACGTTTGTCCATGAAAAAATTTCGAAATTTTAACATTCTCTTAAACTCCAAGCTTGACCAACCCAAAAGTTCTTTGCATTAAATGTCCCTAGAATGAATTATTGAATTTCAGAAATATATTCCACCGCATAATAATGCGTTGAGGCAAAAGTCTTCTCTACCACAAAGTGAAATTAAATCCTTTCTTACGGATTCACTAGCAAAGAAGAAGTTGACAAATCCTTTGGTGAATTCAATTAGAGTTGATGTCTCCTTAAATCCAGACAAATGCAAGGGATAACTTAAAATAAATTAAATTGACCACATTTACTAACGCATAATCATTGCAGATGCTACAGGTAGGCCCCGGGCAGCCCCAACTAGCCTCTTAGTGGGCTGCACAAGGCAACTTGCTCTTGTTGGCTAAGCAAATTACACGGTAATACAAAATTAACCAGAGGTTATTACTGGAGGACAACGTGGAAACCGCGACTGAAATTAAATATACAACAAACAAAGCTCACCGGTAGAAGCCTCGGCGCACATTTACATATTTCATTGGTCCAGTGTGTATGTGGCCAGCATTTGGCCAATGCCACAAACCCAAATAAACAAGAATACACTTACATTTGGCGGCAGCAGCGCAATTCACTTTCATGCCAGTGGCACAAGCATTAAACAAAAGCAATAACAAACCCAACGGAGCAACATAAACTCCAAAAGCGCCAACCGCCGCACGCACGCAGAGAGTGTGTGTAGAGTGGCTGTGGCAGCAAAGGAACCGCAATCGGCAGCACAAAGGAATGGATGACACAATCAAACAGCCAACAACCAAAGCCGAAAAGCTGAATGTGCACCTATACTCACACATGCACATACTACATATGTATGTATATAGGAATATGCGCACGCTAGTAAATCAGGGGCAAGAGCAGGGAATGCCTACCAGTGACACTTTTCGTTTGTAAACAAGACGACCTTTCCTCCTTTGAGCATTTGGGGCAAAGGGGAGCTGGAAACGAGCAGCGGCAGTGTGACGGCCAGCGAAAGCAACGGCAAATGGCGGCAAGCAGAGATAAAAATCCACACCGACTGCCGAAGCGCCAAATTAAATGAATTTTATTTATATGAATTGCGGGAAACATGTGCTTCAACCGCCGCCTCTGCCGCCGCCGCCTCCATAGCAGCTGTGTCACGCTCTCATGTTTACACGCTCGTACACAGGCGCTTGCACACCAACACGGATATACACGCATACACGCGCGGCTGCTGAGTGCTCGCAATTTAAGTGAAACTTTTATTGCTGCAACATTTTCGTTAGCGGCAGCAGAGTGGCTTGCATGGCCCAACGACAAGGCAAAACATGACACAAGTATCCTTGCTTACTCATCATATTAGTAACGATTCGAGTTCGGCTGAAGCACACATTGTGGCTTTTGCGATCCACCACTGCCTCCGCATCTACTTCTGTCGCCGCCGCCGCCGCCGCACCGCCTGCCCATGTGTCTGTGCCCAGCGCAGCTTCACTCGTTCACTACATGAATTTCTAGTGTATTTTAGTTTATGAACATGACATGCCGCCGCAATCCGGCCGACAAACAAATGCCACACAGCCAGCCGCCCACCGCCCACCGGCCTCCATTTGGGCTGCTATCATTTTGTCCTTTCGTAGTCTTCTCGCCTTTGCTGTCTCTTCATAAATTTCTTATGTGGCACGAAGCGCACAAGTAGAAATTACCGAAAGCCAAAAATAACACTAACACAAATACAGACGTACACACACACAGCTATACATACATACATTCGCGAGCCCCCACCTCCGACAATAAAACGCAGGAAAAATAAAACTAAAGTGGAATAAAATTATGTTGTCATGTAGCGAGAGTGCTCAGCCAGCACTCAATGCTCAACGCCACTCGACGCGAGCGGCCGCCGGTGGGGCAGTGCAGCGGTGGCCAATGCCTTTGGACAACCACACCCTCCAGAAGCCAACGCATACTTCTCACTTACAGGACGCAGCGGCAGTGGCAGTGGCAGGCAGCAGCCGCTTGTGTGCAATACCGTTACATGGCTAAGCCGTTTCATTTTGCTGCTTTGCCGTTGAATTCGCATTACATTTAGCGTGGCTCCATGTGGCCAGAAGCACTGTGCTGCTGCTCAGCAGTCGTGCTATGCGAGTTTTATGCCATACAACGCCATTGGGACAGATTTGTTGAAATGCAAGCAGAAATTATATTTGCAGATGAAAGTGCCGTTCCTGCGTCTCCGCCTCGCCGACTGGCAGTGGAATTCGAGTTCACTTTTGCCTCATTGCGGGAGGTTTTGAATTTTTGGCAGTGCTTCTAACGATATATGTATGTGTATATATTATATGTCTAGCAAAGGGAATTTATGGCTTAGAGCGCCTACAAACACAATGCGTTCCAGGAGCTTTAAAATTCCGCACACATACCAGTATGCAGGCGAGCTTATCAAAGCTTGGCTTAGGCATTCCCTTTGCCGAGCTCGCATGAAAAGACCTCAAGGTTGGATAATAATTACTCGATGCTAAACTTGAAGGTATTCCTTTTGATGATTTCCAAAGGCAGAGAAAATCTCGCTTCACGGATGAAAATTTCACCTGTGGATCTAGGTAAGCTTTAGGAAAATATTTGGATTTTTCAGCTATTAAATTATTCGGTGCTTTTACAGGTGTTAATTTTTCACCGAACTTCATTTTTCATCACTGCAAAGTGTCTAACCCTTTTAAGGCTGCCTGCGCACTCAAGCGGCTTCACATCTCAACTTGCGAAATTAATTTTCGAATTGTTGAACTCTTCCAGCAATTTACTTTCGCAAAACGCAAAAGCCAGCGCACGCAACCATGCAAAAACAAAGGAATTGTAGACATTAATAAATAATTTATCACAACTTACGCAATCGGGGAAGCAAACGAAGTGTGCTTTCGAAAACAAATTCACGCACACGCACATGCGCACGCACAGCGTTTGCGGAAATTAATGGCAAAGGTAACCGCAAGTATGCCACACAGTTCAATTAGCACTCAGCAGTTGCGCAAGAGCATCAGCAGCAGCGGCAAAAATTTGCCACAGGTTGAGTAAATCCGCTATCGAAAGCTGATTATTGAAATATACCGCAATATGCCGTCGAGGTGGGTGGGGCGACTGCAAGGCCACTTGCAGATTCCCGACCATGACACAGGAAATACGTAAGTAAACAAATAGGCACCAGGGTGAGTGAGCCATCCAACGTCCTTGCCATGCCCCGAGCGGAGGGCGGCTCTCAGAGTTCTCACACATACATACGTGAGATGAGCAAGGCAGAGCAACGACATGCTGCAGCTATCCGGCAATTGGGGAAATGATAAAAAATCGCACGACCGCAGCGCCCGCCGCAGCCGCTCCAGAGGGCTTATGACGGAAAAGCCGCAAATGCGTTGCCAAAGCAACGAAACGGACAGAAGCGACACAACAACGGCAGCCATTACATGAACGATATGCGAACATGCTGCAACAATATGTGTCCATTAATGCCCTTCGCTGGGCAAATGCCTGTCTGACGCCGGAAATCGAAAAGTAAGTGGCAGGCAGTTGGGCAGCATGGCTCCAGTCGGTTTAGGAGAGGGAATGCGCTCGTGTGAATAAAGGCGTCTCGCCACATCACTGCGACAGTAGTTTGAGCCACATAGCAGGCACACAATGCATTGACAACAAAATTGCTGTAAACAGCAACACCACTGGCTGGAGCCGCACATCGGCAACGTCATCCAACCACCACCCATCGAGAGGAAGGACTAGCGAAGGCTAATGCCTAGTGGCACAAATGCCTCCCGCCAGTGGCAGCAGCAGGAAAGCTCAGACAAATAGTCGTTACGTGTCTCTGCGCTGTACAACTCAAATTCAAATCACAAAAGCCTCAAACAAATCAGCTTTCGATTTGCAAAAACACACATGCCCGAAATCGAACTGGGACAGCGGTATAACGAGGACATGTGATAGGGAAACCTAAGCTTCATTAGCCTGAGACTTTGGCATATATTCTATTGGCTGCGCGGAATTTAACTGACTGAGGATCGACGACCCCACCGTTTCCAGTAACCCTTGTATAAATAGTAAATATAAAAATAATGTAGTTCAAGGTCACATCAAAAGGCTTAGCTTGAAGCCATGTACTTCAAATCCGATCTTTATAGAATTTGCTAAGTTTAGCTTTAAGCGTTGTTTTGATTCAAGCGGAACTCACATTTTATATGTTTGGGCCTGGATGCGCCTGAGTAGATGTTTACTGAGAGAGATGAAAGCCACTTTCTTTTGAAAGTTTTGCTAGCGGACGAATAAGCTATATATAATAACTTTCAAGGATTTCTAAAAATAATATTAATTCAGCATTTTAAATTCTTGCCGAGGTCCACTTCCTCGGGAGACATATTCTGATCGGGACTATTCCAATTTGCAAAAAAACCGCTATGTACAGGAATGCAAAAAATAGCAAACAATTCGCTCCGACGAGCCAAACAAGCATAAATGGAAAGCACACCGAGTCCATTGAGCACAGTAGGCAATTGGTTGCGAGTGTTGCGCAAATATAATTCAATCTACAGCAAATGATTAATCCGCGAACAATAGTAACAACAAGCAGCTGCAAGCAACAGCAAACCGTTAGGACACAACACACTCGGTGTAGTGACACTTTTCAATGCTGAAAAGACACTCTTCTGGCAACAAAGGGAAATTTCATTGAGTGTCTCTGAGTGAATGAAGTAGGAAAATGAAGTGCAAATTGTAGAACAGAACGATGGACCAGATAACTGAATAACAGAAAAGCAAGTGAAACAGGAAAAACATTTAAACAAATGGATTCGGCAAAGAGAAGGGGAGAGTGGCACCGAAGTGGTATCAATGCAAGAAACGAAATCTAAAAAGTGCACAACGACAGCTGTAATAAAAACATCAACATCAACAGAAGCAACATGCAATGGCCCGTTTGAGGACCAGCGAAGAAGCACATAAAACCTAATGAAACGTTAAGCGAGGACAACAAATACAAACGTACACAAATGTAATATATACATAAGCACAATGTTAACCCACTAAACTTTGCGACAATCACAAAGAGAGCGCATCACTGTGCCACATCACAATTACGGTGGTCCAAGCTTTGGTGCCACTGCCAAACTGAGGAATGAACGGCTTCTTTTGAAGTAGTTAAAGGCGATTGTCTTCGGGTTAGAATACAAATTTCTGCGGATAGTGAAGCTAACAAGAAGAAATCTCCATGGCAAGATTCCACGGAAATGAATCTATTCGTGGAACAGTCGCGCTGAGAGCTGATAATTTTCTCCTATATTCAGGGACTATATGATGGACATGCTTCGTTGACCAAGTAGATTGCGAGTAAGGCAAAATATCTACGGTGAAATGAGTGCTTATGTAGGAATGTGTGTGTTTAAAACTCACTCTCACCATAAGTGAAGAGTCATTTGAAAATCCTGTTAGTGCCTTCACCCTTCTAATGGAATTACCACAGCAAACACGTCGATAGATTAAGTGCCAAAAAGGACGAAGAGAGGAGAAGCATAAAAAGAAAGCAACGTAAAATGAGGCGACATGCTTCGGTGGTTAGGATGTTGTAATCACTGGAACTGCAACTAAAGCTAAAGTACACCATTCTTACAATATAAGCGTTGAAAGCTTGAAAAAGCACAGCAATCATTTTTAATTCTAATTATGAATGAAAAATATATTATTCTTTAATATTTTTCATAAACCTTAAATAATTTATTTTATTACTCTAGGTGAGATTTCACTCAGTTTAGAGTGGATGTTCTTGTGTATTTCTAAACTGTTAGGCACCAGAAAATAAAACTCCGGGATTCCGGGTAGCACCAATGCCTGCTTTCCAAAGGCAAAGATAAGCCGATGCAGTTCATAAATTTTCGGGTTCTAGTGTGTATGCAATCCTGAGAGCGGTTTTCGAGGTCTTCGATGGAACTCCACTAATCCGCATAATAACATTAAACAAATATTGACTGTGTTGCATAGAGTCAGATAAGCTGCGTGCAACCTTAAGCAGGCCACAATCTACTCAAAGCGCCATGTAGCAACTCACGCTCAGACACACAAACTTAATTTGGTTATGGCACAGCGTCAGGCAAATGAACTGTGCCAGCGGACAAAATGTGGCAGCATAAAATGGAAAGCATAAAGAAACCCGTTACATTAAACATGGCAGCTTCAGCACTTCGCTTGCCCAACAGCCACCCACCACCCGCAGCCCCTGTGGCATCTCTTTGCGAGCGATTGCGTCTTGAGTGCATCTATGCTTAATTGAATTTATAAGCAATATTCATTTAACAGCATCAGCAACACATACGTTAAATTACTTGCACTGGCAACAAGCAAATGTGCAACACCAGCCGACACACTTGCAGTGGCACTTATTCGCAGCAAAAGGCTCCGCCCACATGCTATTTTGCATGAAGCACTTAATGTTTAAAGCTCGTCGCCTACCGCCCGCCGCCCATTGCCCGTTGCCCTATTTGCGTTGCCTTTCGCTTTATGGCAATGCGTCCTTTAATGCAATTTCCAATATTGTTGTTATATTGTAGTTATATCGGTTGTTGTTGCAACTGTTGTTGTTTGCGCTCATGTGACTGCTGCATAGCGAATATACGTAGATTTTCTTTGGCGAGTGGCAGCTGTAGCGTTGACGCTGCCACATGCTTAAAAGCCAGCACGCAGTTGCCACCGTCGCCAGCAGCCACAAGGCTATACCTACAAAACACCACTATTAGCACAGCAACACTCATAAAAAATTCAATTAAGCGTTAAAGGCACAAAAGCCAACCAAGCCAGCATCATCAATGTTGACTTTGACGTGAGCAAAATGTGCAGACCATAAAGCGAATGCCGGCGGATGGAACGGGGCGAGGCAGCTGGTTAATGCAACACCGCCCGGCGTTCGTTTAACTCTTGCCGGCTTTATAAATGATCTTTTGATCGTTTTTACAAAGAAATCAAATCAAAGTTTACCACGCATCGAACGAGAGCGGCAGAGGGAGAGGCACAGAGAAAATTATAAAAACATTCGCCGTTTAAACTTCTCCTTTAAGCACAGCAAAAAGTCAAGAAAACGTACTATTGCCGACAACTTCTGTATCAATTTCTACTTTTGACAAACGGAAATAACAGCGACCCTTTGTGGTTTCGCTCTCAAAATTTGTGGACAACTAGCACCAATCCAACATTAGCACCATTTTGAAAAGAAAGGTTCGACTCTGAAATTTGCAAAAACTCATAAAACCTTTTATATAAAGACTTCGAACGACAGCAGTTGCCATATCAGCTAAATTACCAATTCCAGCGAATCAAGTCGTGTCTTTATTCGTCAAACTTTTTCCAAATTTTCAACAACTAACCCACAAATGAATGTCAGGAGTCTCAAACTAATATGGACAGACAAAGGATTTCAAGAATTAGGTAAAGACTTATTTAGTAGATCCAGTGTTAGATACTTTTTCTGAATAAAAAAAAATTAAATAACTGTAAAATTATAAGGGTGGTCCATTGCAATGGCCCAATCATATCGACTCTATTATTATCCTCATTTGGAAATTATTATAATGTTTGGAAATAATCACTACGTAATGAACTACCCTGTGTTAGTTGTAAAAAAATACTTTGACCTATTTTTTAAATTTATTTCTAGAGGCTTATAACAGAAACAAACACATTAAAGGTAATGGATTTCATTACCAACATTCCAAGTGGATTTCTGGGGGACTTCACAATCCGAAAGACACTAAACTAATTTCGCAAGCGTATCGTAATTCTCCATATGTGCAAATTGTCTCCGCAACTTCGCACATTATGGCATACAACAACAGCAACTGCAGAAGCAAGCTGAACAAAGGCGATAAGAGGAAACACAACATACAAGTATTCGAAGCTAATATGCGAAACTTTTGTCGCTTTTAGAAAAAGTTGCCAAAACAACGCAGATGAGCGTATTAGCGACGCAGCTAGATAGATGTGACTAGTGATGACACGCGGCCCGTTTGGATAGAATCGAGCGAATTGCAGCTCACATGGAACAAGCAAAGAATTTGCCTCTGTGGTGCACATTTAGAGACATCAACTTAGACTCATTCGACATGAATTAACATGAAAGTGTAGGAAAAATAGAAATTCAAAAGAAAACTGCGCATTGATTTATTGGATGGGTGGCGGGGATGCCGGTGCTGAAAATGATCTGAAACGATGTAAGTTATGACAAACCAATTACTCGCACCAGTTCCAGGCACTCTACATCCCTAACCACTTTTCAGCAAAGTTGCCACAATCTCCCGCTCCCCTCACATCCCTTGCGGTTGTACCGCTTGGTGTTTCCATTTCAGTGTGTGTATTAAGAACTCCCGTGATCCTTCTGTACACCTACGAACCACACCTGTATGATGGATGCACACACACACAAGACAGCTTGTGTGGTTGGAGTGTTGCTTGCGTCTTTGCTCTTTAAAAACTTTTCCAGATGTCACAAAAAGTGTTTGCCAAGTATGAAAAGGCGAATGAAAAAAGTTCATATTTGCACCGCCTTCTTTAAATCGCAGCTATTTGGAGGTGGGGAATATGAAATGCCAACCTTGGCGTGTGAGTTCTTATTTATTTGGTAGCTTCCAAAGCGGCTGCAAGTATGAAGGAATCCTTTAGAATTACAAATAAGTTGGTAAGCAGCGCCCGCATAAAACAACAACTTTCTGAAAAACGCAAGCGTTTGTGGTGTAGCTTATGTTTTCCGGCACGCAAAAGATAATAATCACAGCTGCAGCAGCAACATGATGCTCACCTCAAAACCAGCAAACAACAAGTAAGGCCGGGACGGGAAGGGCAAAGCAAATCTTCTATTAAGATATCATAAAAGCAAAACTTTAGGAGAAGAACCTCAAGATTGAAGTATGAAACAACTAAACTTTGCACAGCAAAAGAATTCAAGTAGCAGCGCGACCAACAGCACCAACATGTGCAGCTTTCATTTCGACGTGCTGCACCGCTGCTGCGTTTGTTGGCTAAAATGTGGCGTATTACGGGCATAATAAGAACGAATTCCGGAAAAGTTTGCAACGTTTGCATTTGACTGACATTTGATGACATTTAAATCGCGCCGGAACGCAAAAGTCGTATGCCGCAATGCCGAAGAAACCGAAATTTCCGGTTCGTAATATGGATATTAAGTAATGCTTGAACGTACTTCCAGAAGAGGAGGTCTCTTTTTCTTGGGGTAAGTGTTAAGGCTCGTCCCTAGCGAAGATGCGAACTACTCAAATATTCCTAAAAAAGAAGTTACAAAACCTTTAAGGGTTAGGTGGGTTTGAAATTTTCAAAAAATCGATCTTTTTGCTATTAAATAGTAAATAATATTTCTTATTAAATATTAAAATATTCTCCTGAAATTTCAAATCGATTCCCTCGGACTTTTCGGAAGTACCGCCCATCAGGCCACATTAGTGCAGCACTTAAACACGTTGAGCTCAAAACTTAGTTTTTTATGTCGGTGAACAACATTTCTCGAAAAGTTATGAAGCGATTTCGTTCAAAACATTTTTGAAATAACATTATCTAGTTATTGCATGAAGGTTTTTCAATTTTTTTGTTGCAACCAATTTTTTCGAGCTCATACATAGCGAGATTTTGACCAAAAAATGTGTTTTTTCGTTCAAAGTCTGTCAAAAAATTCTATTTTTCGTCCAATAACACGTTTTAGGTACTAACGAAATATTTTAGGTATTTTTGATTTGTATGAACCAATGACAAGTTATGCTGTCCACGGCAAGAATATTTTTTTGTTTTTGAGATGTCGAAGGAAATGAAGTTTTCAAATAAAAGTATCACACAATACTGTTCAAATCTGTGTCTTGAATAAAAAAAAATTGTAAAAATACCCCTTTTTGAACCTCTAAAACCCACCCCTTTATTGGCAATATACCTTTGCAGAAAGACGCCTAAAAGAGTAGCGTTGCATGTCCTAAAGTCATGAATGACCACTAGGAATAAAAATAATTTACAGATTGGTAAACAAAACATGCATTCATTTGAGAGTTCACGGTAGCTTCAGCCAAACTGAATTCGGTTCTGGAAAAAGAGAGTAGACTTGATTTGGATTTGAAAATACAAAAGTTTTTGTGACAAAGGTTAACAGCAACACAATTTAATCTGATCAAGTACTGCATTTAATTTCTGCGGTCTATTAAAACAAGGATGTCACTAACTATGGCACTGTGGTTCGCCTTACTTCAACACACAAATACATGCATGTCTATGCCTCCGTGTAGGCTCGTACCAGCTGTCGGCAGTCTACAAATAACTGTTAAAATAACTGTTTTATACAACCGTTAGTTCGAAAGAAAAAGGAAAAGACCTTGGTCCACACAAACGCTCCGCTGCAGAAGCCAAATAACAAAGGTGCAGATGAGAACTCGGACTCTAGTGGTGAGCCGCTGCCAAAGCGGGTGCGGCAGTCCTGCAGAATGCTTTAACCACTGCTTCGCATTGTCGCTTTGGCAAACATCCACATTCCTACAACCGCCCCACCTACCCTCCAAGTCCGTTCCGGCTAAGATCATTTGAACAGACATTAACACATACATACGTAGACGCTAGCTACCCAGCAGCCCTCAGCCCTCATTTACAATTCGAAGAATGAGTCTCAAAGCAATAGTTTGCACCGTGAAAGAGCGGCATCGGAGCGGTGAGAGACGAAGGGCTGTCCAAATATGCCATTAAAATGCATTTCGTTGCAAATAACAAATGCTAAAATGCCTGAACGACATAAAAGTATAAACATACATAGGTAGTCATGTCTCTGAAAGGCCGTGCTCGTACATGAATATGCCTATGTACATGTAAATATAAAACAACTTTGGATCTTTGCAAATGGACTAACTGCCACCTGAACAATGCGCAAATGTGCAAAAACTATTTCACTTATGGCCTTGCATGTGCAAATCGCCCCCCGGACTGTCCCACACGCTCGATACTTGTCCAAATTGCATGCGAGTTTAGGCTGCTTTGTCATTTGTCACAGCAGGCCATCAGCCAGGCTTCTTTGCAGCAAAGCCGACGAGTATTTCCTTTCATCTGCCAGTCGAAACTCATTTTCATCTAATTTTTCGCCTAACTTTTAATTACCCTCAAAAATGTCACATCTGCCATCGTGTTGACATTTTTGTTTTTGCAGTTTTTGGTTCTCGTAAATGTGCTTGCTTTGCTCACCCACACATCTGCACTGGCCCCACCAGTCCCAAAATTTCTTGATGAGGAAAACCTCGGAAACCTTTTTGTTGCAGTTTCAAATTAATTTTGCCATTTGTTGAGGTTATGGCAGCACTTCAAGGGATTTCCTTCACGAATCTCAGGAAAGCTGAGCCAACGACTACTTTCTAATTAAATAAGCAGGCGTTAGAATGAGAGTCCTGTTAGAGCTCAGAGAAATGCAATTCATGCGCCTTAAATTGATATTAAAGCAGAGAGCCAACGACGACTAAGCAATTGTGTAGGCTTTGAAACGACAACAGAGACAAAAAAGGTTTAGGAGAGGAGACTTACATCTTCCGTTTCTTTTGTCTCTTTTGGGTAAACCGCTGTCTCTTATCGCCGCTGCGTTAGTTAGTCAGTTTGGATCTCGAGCAAAACTTTGGCAGGATCAGACACTTCTACGGAAAGCTCCGACACAGCTCCTTGTCATCTATGTGATTCTTGCGTATATAAATTTTGCAGCTGCGTGTGAGGTTTTAAAGTTGTACTTGACGTTTAAGCATTTGACTTTAAGTTGGCCAATTGATTGCATACATTGTCGCTCCTTTAATGAACCCAAAGAAATTAATTAAAAGCGTTTGTTGTCCTTCCACACCACAGCAACGACACCATCAACAACAGGCAATACCACAGCGTCGACACCTTAGCGCAGCGAAGCTTCAAAGGACCAACAGCCAGCCACACATGCGAAAAACGAGCATAAAAGCACACACATGCACACATATACGCACGTAACCGCCTTGAACGCGTGGTTGTTTTAAGTAAACGTAGACTGCCGGACTATTAACGCCCATATGCCGCACATGTTGCACTCACACACACAAAGCAACGCCCATCGAGCACAAAGCAGCCGTTTTCCAAGAGAGGCGGAATGTTGATATTGGCTGGTGATGTTAACGACTTCACAAGCAGCGGACGAGCACGGTGTGAGCTGGGGCGCCTGGTGCTGGGAAGGGCGGTGTTGCTGTTGATAAAATAATAAAAATGTATTGGCGACAAAGTTTCAACATCGGCAACACGTTGTCGCACACCCACACACACGAACTGCATGTGAAAGTTGGCGAATTACAAAAAAAAAACACACGAAAACAACAAAGAGCTTAACTAACAACGGCTCCGATCCACTTATACGTTAGACAGCGATTGCGCCATATGCCGAATGACTGGATATTCAGCGTGGCGCACTGACAACACGAAAGGCAGCGAGGGCGCGTAAATGTTTTTGCGCTCGATTTCATTGAATGTCAGCAAATTAGTTTGTTGACGGCGATGAGCTCCAACGTGGCATCGGTCAAGCAACTTTCAACGGTCCAGGGTGTGGATGTGAACATATTTGTTAAATGGCACTCCGAGTCCCACAATCGACATAACTGTTGGGGTACAGAAAAAAACCCTCCGCTCAGATATCGCATTTATTTTTTTCTTTCGGGCGTGCTCATATTTGTTTTTGTAGGCTCTTTTGCAGCTGTTTAATAGCTTTTCGCATCATTACACTCCCTTGACCCGCACCACCGCTGTCGGCATAACTTTGCATCGTGTGCTTGTCGCCATTCGCTTAAGTGCCTCGTTCGACATCGGCGCACACCCACTTGGCAGTTCGAACTCGTCGGATTTAATTGCTCTCGTGGTCAATGCTTGATTGTCATTAACCAGATTGCAAAGTATGCTTTATTGATTTTGCGATCCAGAAATAATTTCATAATTTTACAAAACCCGAGCCCCATTCGGCTATCTCTTAAACCAATCACATTAAAAAGTAATGCAAGTTCTCAGTAATGAGTTTCGTGGAATCTTTCGTTCTTTGCCCCTCATCTTTTTGCCTTGTCAAGAAGCTCTCTGTCACCTAAAGTCACCAATGATCTGACGAAAAAGTCAAAACCGCGTTATTGAAAGACCCTCCGAAGCAACTTCGAAACTGCTACGCTGCCTTATTAGTGGAAGGTGTATACATACGGAATTACATTCCATAAACTATCCGGCTGAAGTGGGAGCAAGGGTGCCGATGGATTGCACTCATTATGTTGGCTCATAGACGGGCCAATGCATCGCGACGCCGAATTGAAAAGTGATCCGTCATTAAAACTTTAGCCGTCACCTCCTCCTAGAACATCCAGCCACTTTCTGTTACTTCTCGCATACAATACCGCAGACGCGGCGACCTCTGTGCAACATATTGTCGCAGTCGTGCAACAACAGTGCAAGAGACGTTTAATGTTGCTGACTGAGTGCGCCTGCCTGCTTAATTGGCGGAGTTTATTGACTAGCTAACTGACTGCCTGACTGACTGCTTGGCGGACGCCAGCCATTTGTGACAGCAGAGCAATTGCCGGCGACTCTCCACCACTAACACCAACATCAACTGTTGCTATCACCAGCTATTACTAATGTCGTTACTGTCGCTTCTGCTCATCGCCAACTCTCATTCATTATTGTTATGTTTGCAGCTGTTGTCGTTATTGCTGCCGCTGCGCTGCCACGGTATGTGCTGCATGCGAGAAGTCATTAAAAAATCAATTAACTGTTGGGGATAAAATGCTTGTTTGTGTTGGCACTTGTCACTGTCCCTCTTACCTCTTCGCACTCACCCGTCTACACCCGATGCCGCATATGCTGTGTCTGTTGTGAGTGTAACAGTAAATTTACAGTTACTTTAATGTGCAACACTGGCTTAATGGCGAGAATTCCATGACACATTGCCTCGGCTAGTTCCGACGGCTCGCACTCGTGCATTCGTATGTGCGCCCTGACAGTACGCTTCTAGGAGCATAAGTATGTGCATGATCCGTTGTAATTTATATGCGCGCTCAATTAACCACTCGAGGCGGCTCACTTCGTCAGCATTTAATGCTTGTAAGAAGATGAAAATCCACCATAGCAGATTATACAGTTCTAAAGTAATGGTATGAGTTTCAGAAAGTATCGTTTCAAATCCTTTTTGACATATACTACCTTCCAGTGATAATTGGAATGGTTTTCCTTGTCGCGTTGGTGCTATTTTCTGTTAGGTTGATTGGAACCTCGTTTTCTCTGCAACCTGAGGGGATGAACTATATTTTTTCTTTTTTGAGATTCAAACAAAGAAACTAAAGTGTAATTTTATTTTCAAAAAAGAATTCTTAACGCACTAACGCATAGACTCTAGTGATCACAGCAGCAATTTGAAAGTTTAAAATAACTCCAAACGCATTTCAGAATATCATGTGTAGAAAAGTAAGGTAGGTCAAATAAAGATATTTCAAATTGGCATTCTGTATGTGTTCTGACTTTAATACTGCCTTTAATACACTGGAATGTAGAGACCTGTCAATTTATTATTCTCACTACAGTCGGTTCTACGGTATCGGAATAGAATGGAATTATACCAGCTAAGTAATTTATTTCGCCGATCTCGCTCATTGGATTAAGTAAGTGGATACCTGTTATTTTCGTGGGTGATAACTTATTCTTACAAGCACTTTAAATACCTGAAACTTCAAGCCGTAACTTGGTTCCAAATTTTACGTTTTGCCAATAACTCATAACTGACTGGCGTGCTCTTCCCGTCAAATATAGCAACAATAATCCATTTAAAAATTTTCATCAAAATAAACTGGAGCTGGAAAAATACGAAACGGAAGATTAAATTATTTGTGCAAATTAGCCTAAACAAATGAGTTCATTAGGGTGCGAAGCGGAAATGACGAATTTCAAATGCAGTGCCACTCCAACAGTAACGGCAGTCAACATCCCCGCCAGAGTGCCGCACAATGCAGCCAGACACGTTCAAACCAACAACACCAACAAACACTGTAAAACATGATTCAGAGGACAATCGTGGTGAAAGGGTGAGCTTTCACCCCGCAAAAGGACGCCAGCGAAAACACAGCAGAGAGCTGAGTGAGTGCGACGCGAGCAGGAAAAACATAATAAATCAAATTTCCAGAGTGATACACCCGAAACGCCACTGCCAGCCAGTCAATCGCAAAAGCATTTAATTACCAATATGAGTTGGTTGAGCTGCTGGGATTTGCAACTGCGGTAGCAAACGTCCAGTGTAAAAAGACTCCAGTGACTTTCCCTGCCGAGCTACCAAACTCCCTTATTTATTTATTTACATTTTGCATACATGAAGAATTTCGCAATTTTTTATATGCAAGCAAGGGTTGGGCATGTTGCGCATGGACGAGACAAAGGAGTGTGGAGCGACAATTGCAAATTACTTCAAACACTTTGCAACAACAAGCTTTGGGTGGCTAAAAAACGGAGTTGTCTATCGTTCCTGCTGTTAGCCCTTTCAACGACGTATACCGAACACACACACACACAAACATGTGTGTATGTGTACAATTCGTCCGAGCCTGGCAATATGAACCCTCGGTGAGCTCCTCAGTCAGTTGGGATCTGGCAAACAGCGAACAGAAAGTGAGTTCTGCTAATTGAATCGGTTGAAGCCGAACTCATCGCAAAGCAAGACATGAGCATCCCTAAATAGAAATCGAAATAAACAATAAAACTTAAACTCTGTCGTAAATTTGACGAAATTTGTACAATGTTTTCCACTTTAAGATACTTGCAATCCTCAGTGCTGCATATTTGAACACACTACGGTGACCCCAAAATCAGCCAACCATTAATATGCCGTTATTTGCATTACTGCCTCTTCGCTGCAACTAGCACACATGTCACACTCCACATCTTTCACCATCCTCATCGGCACGCACATTTGGTTTGTCCATGCCGTATTTTCACTTTTGTTTGCCACACCACCTCACGCTCCCCTAACCCGACACCGCTTCTTTTTAGCTGTCATATTTGTTTTCGGTTTTGTTACCGTTACCGTTGCCGCAGTCGCATCGCTTTGCCAATTTCGTCTGTTTGCAATTGTAATTTTAATTCACCTTCGCTGCCGAATATGCTAATTTCATACGCCAGCAACTCGACCGCATCATCACTATTAACGACAGGACAAACCTACGGATGCCACAACCGCGGCATCATACTACATACACACACACATGCATATGTATTGATAATGGCGCAATACTGCCACAATATCGGCCTCGTTAATGCACTGGCATTTCGACGAATTGGTGGAGTTGAGTTGTTGGTGTGCAAGTTCTCGAGCCGTGGACGGGATTCGGCGCCAAATGATATGCATGGCATGTTTTTTCAGAATCGCTGTCGAGATAATTACATTGCGCTGAGCATATTCCGGACGCGCTGACCAGCTGCCAGTTTACCCATTTTATTTTATAATATGTATTGACACATGCGCATATTCTGATTGCAGATCGCTTAAATAAAGACGTCGCAAATATGTGCATATTAAAAAGCTTCCGACCAGTGCGACTGAAAATGCCTCAACTGGTATGCCAATGTTGTCGGCGAAGGTTTTCGCGTAACAACTGATGACTTAAAGTTAAAATATTACTAAATTCAAATAGGAAATAATTAATTACAACAATATTGTGGCATTATCAAAGTTTCAAATGCAGGGACAGTAGATTGCTCAAATGACCGCCTGTAGCTATGTTTCCGTTCAAAGTCCATGAGAACATTAAACCGTATTTGTTATTAAAAATTCGACCCAAACTTAATAGAGTATTCTTAACAACAACAACATTTATAATTCTTAATAGTCGTAATATATAGAGTTCGCTACTGTTCTATTCAAATTTAAATATTATATAATACATACATAATTTTTCAAAACAGCTTGAGTATATCTTAAATTCTGCTTAGTTTAGGTTTTTTTATTCATATTTTTATTTATTTCGTTGCAGATTGATTTTATCGCCTAGTTTGATGACTGTAACAGTTCTGCAACAGCTGCATATTCAGACACCGTGAGTAAATGCTCAAGTGTAGTGTTTTATGAAGAATATACTAAATTTTCGTTTCAAGATATCGAAAAACATTTATTTAATTATTAGACTTATTAATAATTTCAGTACAAGTTGAGAAATCTTAATTAAACGTATGTTTCTTGGCACTCTGAGGAGGATGGTATTGCAGGTATGCGGGATGGAACGATTGTCACGACCTTAAAAGGTCGAAATGTTGCCCTTAAGTATCTGATAGAATTTATATCGTTTCTCCAGTTTTTGTTGGACCTTCTTTCATTTTCTATCTTCTGGTTCACTTTAGGTGAACATGATTTATTGAAAATAATACACTTCCAAATAGAAAACAAGAAATTGATTTTGATTATTATCATTTTTCAGAGCTTAGTGCGTTGCTTTGAACTATAATCCATGGAATGGAATTGAATTTAATTGGTCAGTCTGTGTGGTTCCGACAATTACTTCTTGAAGACACGACTAAATCGATTCAAGTAGCCACTGTAATCAGTTATACATACATTTTATATAATGATTCCATTTGTGCTCATAAAGTGAATATTTCGGATTCACTCTAAGATATAATTAAATAATAATACAATACAGACTTTGTCGATAAATTTTTTATTTAAAGCATTTTCATTTTGCTATTTTAATGATTATACTCTAGCAACATGTTGGTACAGAGGATAATAGCTTTGTTCAACGAACGGTTATTTATATCACCTTAAACTTACCGAGATAGGTAAGGAGTTATATATATTAATATATAAATGATCAGGGTAACGAGACGAGTCGAAATTCGGGTAACTGTCTGTCCGTCTGTCCATCAGCCCGTGCAAGCTAATGACTAAAATAAAAAAAGTAAAAATTGATATATATTAGTGAAACTTGGTACACGTGTTTCGTGGCACCCAAGGGGGGTGGGTATTGCAGATAAGCGTAATCAGACTACTGCCACGCCCACAAACCACCTAAATTAAGATATAAAACTGTAATTCAGTGCAAACGATCGATTTAGTAAGGGGCACTTGTGGGCTAAACACTTTTTAAAAGTAGGAGTGGCCACGCCCTCTAAATGGTTACATGTACATATCTCCCTAACCACTAAAGCTATCTCAACCAAACTCGCTGAGAAATATTTTTTTTCATTTCTTTATACACTGTAAAAGATGAGAAAATCAAATGATAACCACGCCCACTCTCCATATAACGGTTTTGTTGAAAATTACTAAAAGTGCGATAACTTACTGAATAAAAATCCACAAACCCTAAATTTCTTAACCACGATGGCAGGAAAGAGCTTTATAAGATCCGGTATAAAAGTTGGACAATGGACGTGGCAACGCCCACTTTAAAACTTTGCACAAATTGTGCCCTTAAAATACTTAATCTTACGCTCAAAAATAGTCGAAATCAGAATATAACTTTTCAAGGACCCAGACACCAAATATGTGTGCGTATGGCTGATTTTTTATCGAACATATCGGTTAGTCTATGAGTTCTAGTATTGAAATTGGAAAATATTTTTGTACGCTTGTGTCTAAAATGGCTTAAATCGGGTCAATACTTTCCTTAGCCAAAATACCTAATATAAATATTTTCGAACTTCCGGTGGACTTTAAAGCGCATCTATCGGTCAACATGTTAGAAATCTTAATTCCGAAAGAATATCTTTCTAATAATAGTGTGTCTTCTTGTAATACTTCCTACTTTTAACGAAAATACATAAGAAAATCCAGTATATCACTTTAACTTGCGAGAGTATAAAATGATCAGTTACACCCGAACTTAGACCTTTCGTACTGGTTTTAAATTTATTTTTTCTTAAAAGAAGCATTTGCCATATTTTTCTAATCTGTTTTCTCGTCCAATATATTGCAATTCCTGTTTTTACAGACAAATCCTCCGTGCTTCCATTCACTTTGCTATGATGGTTACTTTGAATCTAAACCCAAAATGACCAACAAAACACCTTGTCATGTCTACAATAGCTGTCAGCTGATTTCCAGGTCCATTGGGATACCACTGGTATCGCCTTTCTAAGTATTTGTAATGGCAAAACAAACTATGGCATTTAATTAAAACTACATCACGAATCATTCACTCGCTTCTACCAACGCGGGGATAAGGAAGAGTCGGTGAAATGAAACTACTTACATTCTTGTTTAAATATTTGCCAGCATGTATTACTGTATGTATTTAAATGTGTTTTAATTCCACTTCTTCTACTTCAAATCTCATTTTGAATTCGAAATCAAATAGAGAGCCGCTTGGCAAATAACGAAATGAATTTTGTCTCCGCAATGCAACAATGAGATTTACCAACTCGCATTTACATTCTAAACTCATATTCACAACTAAGGCTAATTAAAGTTTACATATGTATGCACATTCAAGGATATGCAGATAAGCGCTGCAGCTGAAAAAGGCAGTCAAAGAAACCCACACCTTCGGAATTTACCCAGCGCTCACAATCGTACAATCGTACACCCGCCTGTGTACATGAGCGTGCGATTTCGCAGAGTCAACAACGATAAGGTGTTGGCTCGTTCACACAAACTAATCAACAAAATGTGCCAAAAGGCCAAAGTGGTTTAGTGTTGGCACTGCCAGCTGCCAGCCACGCAGTGACAATCGGCCACACCGCGACGGCGGCTCTGCAGGCGAGCAACAGCTAGCAAAACCGAGTACGCTGCGGCGAGGACTGTAGCGAAATTTTGTTAATTTTAGCGCCATTGTGCTCCGGCGATCCGGACCGATACGGCGCTTCATTAAAATACCACATTGCCGGGCAGGAGGGCAAAAGTATATAAAGCTGCTTGGAAACACAATGAACGACCCTGCCACCAAGCTCTCTTATCAGGCAAGCGTGGCTTTCTTCAGCTTGGAGCTACCGACCTAAGCTGGATATGAGGGGTCAGAGCGGTTGAAGAAGTGTTAAAAAACGTCTAGGTATAAAAGAGGAATTAATTGCAAACACATCACCATATCTAACTACCAGCGGAGGCGGCGATGTCGGGAAGTAGGAGTTAAAGCAGTTAGTTTGTTAGCTCTACCGCCTACCTCCTCTAGCAGCGCCACAGTGCCTAAACGGCTTTGGACTTCGTTAATGACGGGTAGAGCAGTTTAGGCAGCGTTCGCGTTTCGCTACATTTTCACATATTCTGCTTGTATTTTTGTTCGTCATGAATATTCATAAGCACGAAGCGATATTATGCCAACGTATAATTCGCTACACATACACCAGCGGACATCTATAACCACGCATACCCACCCAGCACATAAGAACCAAGTGAAAAGTCCGAGTTCCAGTTGTTGCATGCAATACCCAACAGGAAAGTCGCAACACTCAATTCGATTTTTTTTTATTTTTCAAAAGACATCGAAAGCAAAGCGTATACAAACTTGGCGACCGTATAAATTTTTCAGCTTTAATTAGACACTCTAGATAGGTATCCATTTTATTATACGAAAAATTCGAATAAATCTTACAAGTACAATATAATCTAGTTTAGCGGCTTCCATTGCCAACTTGGTCATAGTCTAAGAAGTTAGATATATGCAAATATAAGAAAAGAGAAGCTCAAGCAAATTTATACAGGGTGCACCATTTTATATGGCGGTATGGAAGCTGTCGTCTGATGTTGAGAAGGGATGGCAATGACTGCTTATCCTGATTTCTAGCTATGACCCACAACTTTTGTTATGAGCCCAACCATATTTGAACAATTGCCAAGCTCAACGCAAATGTTACTACCGAAATGTGATATCAGCAGCTGCAACAAATGAACAGCTTCTTGAGGAGTAAAGAACGTGCGCACAATTTTAAATCGATAGCTCAAACACCAGGGGTTTGCAGATTGACATACGGACATGGCTTAATCGACTCAGCTCAGGTTCTCCAACGTTTCCGGCTGGGTGTTTCAAACATGCATTAAGTTTGCTTAATATACCCTATTCAAGGTATAAAAGCTCATTTTACTCCAGCCACTTGAGTGAGATTGACTTGAAAGATGGCACACCCTGTACGTAAATACAGAGAATTTATTTCTTATGTTACATTCTCTAGTTCACATTAAGTTTACAATACATTCTTACGTTTAAACAGGGCACGTCTCCAATGTTACATTAGGGGTGAGGGTTTTGGGAAGGGCCATTCCGTCCCCATTTGCGTCAGTATTATCACAACAAAAATAAAGGTCCCAACAACAACCCAGTTTAGCTTGAGGAACCAAGTTAATGTGTTTGCTAGGGAAGTCAGTGAAGTAGTGCTTTGACGTAATTAAGTAAACTTAAAAGAAGTTCCCGTAAAATTCAAATCATATAGTTTTAATTACCAATGACAACAACCTAGTTGGTCCGATTTCTCTCTACAACTGCTCTATGCTCTGTTTGTAATATCCCGCCAATTTTCTTAAAGATGTTAAAGCTTGATGCTGGGAATTCAATCCATGCTTTTAATTTAGACCACTTTGGGATGCATTTTCCTTAGGCAATGACGGGCCTTATTTTTGTAAAGGACACAGAGTACATGTGTATCATGAGTCTCGTAAATACAATTCGAAATCGAAATTTCGGTCTATCATATTAACCCAATATCACATCTCTTGCACTTGAATGAACTTTTACCGAAATTTAATTCATGAGCAAAGCGCCGGCACTGAGGTGAGCGAACAACCAGGCATTCCATCATTGCTGAACTGCAGGTTGCCGGCACGGCTGCTCAATAACGACCGAAGGATAACAACGTCGCAAGAATGCCAATGTTGCTTTACTCGCCTCGCACTCGAACTCGGTCTCCAACCAACCGGTTTTTATGCCACCGATGCCGTTACGCTCGTAGCCGCAGTGTTTCTGTTGTTTGTGGGATTTCTATTTGCTATTTCTGCCTCGCGGCCGTTTACTTGAGAATCATCGAAATTTCCTTGCGAATTTGGCGAAATTCCATCGGAGCACAGCTGCCGCTGCGCAAATCAACAGTTATCGAAGGCCGCCGCCCACAAACGAAAACTTACAAATGCTTGTATGTTGCATGTGCCCCACGCATACACACAGAACCAGTTATACTTTCTCCAATCCCATGTAACTCTGAATGCGTATGTTACTTTTTGCACTAGTGGCCGGAGGGGAGAAGGGCAAATTCATAGCCGAGTTTTTCCTTAGATCGAGTCTCAGTTTCGGCTGCCCTTTGGTTTGTTTTGTTTTTCATTGTTTTTATTGCGGTTGATGTTTCACCCGGTTGCCACATAACCAACTGAAAACATGAGGTTCAATTGCGAAATCAAAACTGCCACTCATCCATTTACGAGTGCGGGCCGCAAGCGCAAGTCGCTCAGCAGAGCTTGGACCTTTACGAATTGCTCCATCTCCTCCATATCAGCAGTTGGACCACCTACTGAATTTCGTTTTGTTTCCTGGCAATATCCTTCATATGCTTACGCTTAAAGTGGCAATGTCCAGCGATGTGCAATATTATATTGTATTTTGAAGCCGTTTAGTCCAACGCTGGCTTCATCTTCTCGCCCCTGTAGCCGCGACTGGTTGGGCGGCCCATATGTTTGGATTCCGTTTGATTTCACATCGCATGCCACCAAAACCCTTCAACCTCCTCTGCAACAACTTTCATTTCGGTGAATGCCAGTGGCCAAAAGCTAAGAAAAACGTTCTCACACATTCATATGCAGTGTATGTGTTTTTCATTGGGAGATGCGAGTATGGTTACAACAATAAAAATATGATTATATTTTCACTTGAGTTGTTTTCATTTCGTCGCTTCGTTGAACCCAAAATCGCACCGAAACGCCACTACAACAACGCTGACAAACAGCTGGACGACGCACGCCTGACTGCACCGGCCGAACAAGTAGACCTTCCCGACTGCCAACCCTTCGTACACACCGAGCCGCCCACGGCTATTGGCGAAGAAGCTTGGCCAAGTACAATAATTTCATATACGCTACATTTCACCGCTTATTGCTACACCAACACCAAAAACAGCAGCGCACTTACAAAAACAACACGTGCTACATAGTTTACATTTATCAAGATACCAGCGAATGATGTATGGCCCAGCCAACAGGCGAACAAAATGACCGAGAAATGGCGCCGCCTCTAAGTCGGCCGAGTACGTTGCTAACCTTTTCTGGTATCTTTTATGTTTTCGGAATGGCCTTTAAAGTTATTAGTTTGTAGTGGCAAAGTTTTGACGTTCATTGATTTTCATACGTTCAGTGAAAACATTTATAAAAACAAAAGGTACTCGCACAAATGCCGACTAGAAGCAGATCAAACACACAAACAAAAACTAACACACTGCCCCGTTAAGCAGGACCGGTTAGAGGCATGAATATTTAAGCGAGCTGGGACAAACACCTGGAATGAACTAAACCAAATATGCGCTCTAACGTCCAATTACAGGTCCACCAATATTTGAGGGGGTTTATGGCCACCAAAATTGGCGATTTTGTGACCTGAGGAATCAATATTTGCTTTGCATAGTGCTTAGCCATGCGTGTCACAACTTAGATTTTGAGTTGACCCTTCCTGAAGTTCTTAACACAAGTAGTACATTATATTCAAGAGAAATACATCAGGGTGTATGAAAACGTCTGAAAAACTCAGGATTGAATACCAGCCTCGTGTAAAATATTATCTGCTGTTTTAAAAACAGCACATAAAATTATAGTTCTCTTGATCGCGACCATTTTCAGCGTTTGCTTCGCCTTGTGGATCAGTTGTACAGGGGTGCAGTTATCTTTTGAAAATTCCCTTTACAAGAGCATTCTAACTAAAGAGAGGTCAAGTAAACACTGGCTACTACAATGGCGCAGAAAGTTTCGAAAATTAAAAACAAAACGGTAAAAGTGACAATTAATATTGTTTTTCGCCTTTTCGGTATTCCGCTTTCGAAAGATGCTTAAGGTTTCTATTTGTTACCGTTCATAGTGCATAGCGCTGAAGGGCAATTCTAATTTATTACTGTTTACTTTCAAATAACAGTATCCAGGAAGTGAATATTTCAGTAAAGTCGGTTTAAAATTTTACAATATTTTTAATGTTACGTGACGTTTTATCGTATTTGTTTAGAAGGACAACACTTTTATCTACCAATGCTCAACCAAAGCCATTGATATTTGCACATTCAAACGGCTCTGATATCTCAACTTCCGCTTCGCATTTCAAATCAGCAGGAAATCTCCAACCACTCAACTAGAATCTCTTGTGAATAACCCAATTAAGATGGAAAATGAATCTTAAAAGCCTCAGCGGCTTGCAATTTCCATCGATAATTGAATCAGAACCTTTGTCTTTAGCCGTCCACCACATTTTCCATTTTCATTTCAGCTTTGCAAGTGTCCTTGCATAAAATGTATTTTTATTTGTGCCACTGCACTTTGCTGTTGTTTTCGTAGTTGCTGTCATAAAGTCAACGACATTACCGGCAATCTTCTTTCTCGTTGCGACATAACCATAATTCCCAAATACAAGCTGGCGGAAGGCATGAACTAATGTCACCGAAGTACTTGTGTCTTCTGCTTCTTCTTCCTTATCTTATGCTGTTCCTGCACTTCTTCTTGGCTGCGTCGTAGTTAGTTTCTTCAGGTGCCGTCCACCTACGCCCAGCCGCCACACACCTGATTGATATGCGGCCAGGACTTCGGCGAACGCAAGCGGGTGTACAACTGCTCAGCACAAGAGGTTATCTAAGCACCACAAAGCATATTTCCACCACAATACAACACACACACACGTGCAGATAAGCATAAAACATTTATTTATTAAAAGGACCGAATGGCAACGAAAAATATGAATTTGACTGGTAAACCGAAACAGAAACTTGGCAGAGAATTTTACAAAATGCCAAAGACAAAAACTTTTCAAGGCAACAAAGCAACACCGCCGAAATTTACAACAATGTCAAAATGGGAGGAAAGGAAAACAATTTTCTTGAGTTTGCCAAACAGCCCCAGGGTCGAAGGCGTTGGGGCGTCTGGGCGACTGGGCGATTGGGAGGAGCAGCCGGTCGGTTGGCAGTCAACTTACATGCAACATGAAATAAACGAGTTAGCTGCAGGCGACTACAGCTCAGTTAATGCTCAGCAATGTCCTTTGAAAAATGTCAAGTCAAGTATCCCTCAGCTCGAGTCGACACAACTTCGCTCAGCTTGAGTCGGCTTCCTTGGCTAGCTGGCTGCCAAGCGTAGTAAATAACTACAGCGGCTTGTGTGTGAGCTCGTGTGTGTTCGAATGCTATTCGTCTTGTCGCACCGGCTGTTGTCGCTGCCCTTGTCCTTCTCGTTGTAGTTCTCGTTGTCGTTGTCGTTGTCGTAGCCGTTGTCGCTGCTGATGTTGTTGATATTGTTATTGAAAATAGTTTTACATTTCGTACGCCCAATGCCTTGGCAATTGAATGTCGCCCAGGTGTGCTGTGGCAGCGTTACCAACTACTTGAACGCCACTTTGCATATCAAAGCCGTTGCAGCACTGCAGCGAATGCAACGAGCGTCGCATGCCTCACGAGTTAAGCATTGTGCGAGTATAACGAAATTTCACAGCCGATGACCAGGTGCACGCCATGCAGCAAATGAGGTGTGTGGTGGTAAGGAGAGAGAGAGGGGAATGGAAGAAATTGAAATATGCTAAGCTGTCAGTTGCGTTGTCAGTTGTGACAGCGAATTTTCAACAAAGCGACCGCAATGGCGCTCCGCCAAGATGCAGGACGCCAGCCAAGCGATTGTAGGATTTATTTTATGCACAACAACAGCGAACAAATTAAATTAAGACTGCTGGACAATCAAATTCAATTTACGATTACATCATAAATTCCAAGAGCACCCATTCTTTACTTTTCTTCACAGCGTACCCGGCCTGGCTGCACTTTCGGTGAGCCCCGTCGATTTGCCTCAATGCCTCTGCCTTCTGCGTCTTAGGAAACTTTTTACTTGCAAATCGTCTTTGGAGTTCTGCGTTGCTAACTTTTGCCCTCATTTTATTTACAAAGTTTTTGCGCCCAACCACAACTACTTACACAGCATGTGTGTGTGTGTGTACGTGCCCATATAGGTATACTGCTGATAAGTACAAGCCCTATATATACAATAGACCTACATAAAGGTGTAGGTATGAATGTGCGTGTGTGTGCTCATTTCAGTTATTGGCTTAAAATACATTTTATAAACAGAAATAAATAAATATTTCTGCAATAATTACATTTTCCTGCTCAGCCAAGAGATTTGCTCGCTCGTTACACTTGTTTCTTGGCTGACTGAGCAGGTGCGGTTTGGCTCGGTTTGGCTCGCTTCGTTCGATACTGCTCGTTGCCGCCCACGCAATTCCAATTACGCTGCAAACATTTTTATAAGGTAAAATAATAAAGTTCTTAGCTGATCTGAGCTGTAACTCTTTGTGGCGGAGTTGAAGTGGAGTATTTTTGTAATTTTAAATCTAGTTTGTTTTATTAAATAATAATCAAACCTTCTTGAAGGAAAATATGTATATTTGCATTAGATTCAGTGGAATCCGAATTTATAATTCCTTTGCGAATTTGAGTTTATTGTAGCTCTCTATTCCATTCTTATGCTTTCTTGTATTAAAATTACTTCAAAGTGCTCAGCTTAGTTTCGCGTTTGACTCCGTGTTTTAGTGCTGATACCAACCGAAGAGAAGCAGCTCACGAAGCAGTCTTAGGAGGAGAGAATCGTTTGACCAGTACGCCTTATCTCCAATGTGAGCTAATAATATTGATACCCAGAAAATATATATTTATGCAGGTTGATTAATTTTCCTTTAAAAAGCCTCTTTATACAAGGAAGTTTGTTAGCTGCAAGTCAGAAAGACTTGATGTGTTGCAATTTCTTGCATTTTCTGTTTAGCTGTAGTGTTGAAAGAACATGAAGAAAAACATTTATTTTGGTAGCAGGCCTTATATGACAGCAACGGACCGAAACTTGTTGCCTTTGATAGAGGGCGAGTTCAGCCTGACTGAAGACATACAAGCACCGTTTTCCATTCAATTGTAAGTATTCTTTTTAAAGTTTGCTTTCATTTAATAATTAATTTAATTGTTTGGAGAAAACATAGGTAAACACTTTTCAAATTAAAATATTTAGACAAAAACTCGAAATCATAGACGGAGTTTTCTTTAAGACAGGATATCCTCGTTTAATTAGTTCTACAGGTGCACTATTATCAGATGTGTTTACAAAGGGTCTTAATCTCTAACTGAAATGACGCGGTATTTTACCTGGTGCTCCCCTGATAAAAAGCCTTGAAAGGAAACCCTATTTTTGTCTGTGCCAATAATTTCGCAGAGAATATTACCACTGAAATCACCGCAATCGGTCTATCTCTTGCATCCAAGCAGATACAAATTTCATCTCATGTACTAGTCTTACGAAAGGGGTCATTTTCTGAAGTTCGGCTCGGTCAAAACTTAGTGCCGCCTTACTTTTTATTTCTGTATTGGAGGATTTTTGATAAACACATGGATTAAATTTGGTTAAAGCACTGTTTTATTCAAAAAGAAAATCAAATTCAAATGTCATTAATATTCATTTATAAACACATAACCAATTCGAGAAAATTTCAGCTTGTCACAAGCCGTTGAAGTCATACGAATTACATTTCTGAAGCAAACAGAATAAATAATAGTGAAACCGTTAAGCCAGACTAGCAAGAAAACTGTCAAATAAAATACACACTTGGATTATACGAAAACATTCTTCAAATGGCAAGCAAACAAAACAATTTGCCGAAACGAAAATAAAAGGAAAATCTATAATGAAATACCTACAGTGGAGAACCAATACCGATGCCACCACAACTCCGATACATTCACTTTTCAGTTATGCATGGACATATGGGCATTGGTGATGTGTGTGTACCTATGGTTTGGTGCGTTTGATACGCTCGAGTAAAAATGATGATGATGATAAGGATATCTGATCTCAACTGACAGCAGTTTTCATTACGAATTCATGTAATATTTTCGTGTGCTTTGGCTACGAATTTCGCTTTCTGCTCTGCCCTGTGGCGTGGCGCTTGTTTGATGGGAGTGCTTACAAAAACTCATGGATTTTCTAATCAGAGTAATGTGGCAGGCGTCGTTTTTTGGCAGGCAACATACGGAGCTGTCCAACTCAATGGGCCCATACGCAGGTTGTTGTTTGCCAACAAAGCAGAACACTCGTCTAATTTCAATTACTGCTCACTTCGGACGCGGGCGCTCATGTGCAGTTAGTACACGCGTACACGCGGACACACCGGCCAGCCGATTTTCTATGCGTCGCCTGCTGATTGAGTGAGAGCTCAAATGGAATTATGGAAATAATATTTCTTCGTTAAGTATGGGATTGTCTTGTTGTCTTATATTTCTTTATAAATGTTTCTAAGACTTTACGAATGCGCTCGTTTGTGCTTAAAGGGGTGAGTGGTGGCATTTTCCAAGAATATAATCGCATTCGAAATTAATTTTGCTCAATTCACATTTGTGAAGAATGTTGATTTATTGCTTAAATCCAAATACCGGTGCTGCCAATTTCATTTTATTCCACTACAACTCATTTCGCTAAATTTTATTGTTTCCGCCCTCTCGATAACCGGTTCGCTACATTCACTCCAGCCGCGTCGCACCGACCCGCAGTTGTAATACAATAATGTCTATGAAATTACTTGCAAAGAAACATTTTGCGGCTCTGCCCGGATTGGCAACTGAGTGCTCGCTTAGATCCAATATTCCCGCACTCACAACCCAAATTAAATTGCACTCTGCCGGCATTCCTCGGCTGATATTTTTGCCGTTAGTGTAATCGTTCTAGCGCAATTCAGTTGTGGTAATGCCTTGGTAAGCGGGAAGCCTCCTTCTTCTTCCGCCTGCTTAAAGTGTCTGCTGCTCCAAGGATTGCTTGTGCTCGCTGCCCCTGCTGCAGACGTCGGCGCGGCCATGGGCGGCGGCAGCAGCAAAATAAATAGTTGCTATGTCAATTCATAAGTAACAACTCACTTACAATTCACCTGCAATCATAATGTTGCTACGGCGGTTACATTTAATAAAATAATTTCCCAAGAGTTTTTCCTACAACAACAGCAGCAACAACGACAACGCCGTGATGGACGGATTTCAAAGGGATCTTGCAACTTCGCATAAGTGTTAGTTCGATGCAAGAATACCCCCATACCCCTCTGTGTTGATGTGGACGAGCATAAACGATACGAGCTCAACAAGTATCTGCAAATATAGTTTGAGGAATAAACATCAAAGGAGGGGAGATGTTGCGGTGAAATAGAAAAATCTTCCGTATCTTGGGTAGTTCGCAGACTTCGCGACGGGGTGCTTCACGGATGCATTATTACTTTAGAAGTTCCATGTGAGTAATAAGCCAGTTTAGGCATCCGGTGTGCCGGCATACTTCATCATGAAAGAAGACTTAAAGTAAAGGCTTGTTACAAAGCGGAAGATCCATTAAATAGGCAATATTCACTCGTTAAAACCTTCTAGCATGTTATTTTGGTATCCAATTCAAATGGCGTGTCAGTTTTCACGAATTTCCATGGCATGCGGAAACTTCTGCCTTCGGATTCAAAGAGCGGCATTCACCCAATTTGATGCTGAGCTTTCGTCGGTTGCCGAGCGTTACTCGCAGTTTAAACTTATTCGCAAATTTTCAGTAGCGGCTTTGATTACTGCTCCAAGAGCTAGACGACGGAGGGGCAGCAATGTTTGCAACCGAAAACCGTAGCTAACCGGCGTAGGATAACAGAGCAAGGAAGTAGACGAATAAACAACAAACCGCCAAATAAAATCATGATTTTTAAGAAAATGCAATTTTGAAAGGAGCAGGTGCGATCTGTATTAGGGGATGTGATAGTGCAGAATACGTAGCGAACACCTGTACACCTAGAAAAGTTAAGGCGCCCTTATCTGCAGCATGCATTTGGAGAAGAAAAAACTTGCAAGCAGCATGACGCGCAAAACTCATGAAAGCTCCGCTCCCGTCCGTTCAGTCCGAACGGAAGGGTATGACAGCCACGAGGTTTGTTGATTCAACGGCTATGCGAGGCGCGCTTATTTGAGGAACTGGATGGAAAACTTCATATCAAAAATAATAATTGCAATGCGAAGGCAAAGCTGACTTAACGAATATGGCAAAGAAAAACGTAAATGTGCGAGTTTGAAAACTGAGATGAGTAAATAGTTGCGCTTTAAATGGTGCGATGACGTAAAAGAGCTCCAAATCATAGAATACGCCAGAAAGTTGTAATAGCTTTGGCTATCAAAATCAATATTTTCTTTAAATTATTTACTTAATAAAAAAACTCATACTGATTATGAGTATGTTATTTCCGGCATTCAGGGACGCGAAGCTTTCCTCATGACAGCCATCAAGAAAACTGGTTTGGATCAATCAGGGGAAGTAAACATAATATTGAGGAATGCCTCTTCTAAAACACTTTCGCTACTTTATCCGCATCTAATTAATCAAGTACCAAGAAATCTTCCTTTTGCTTCGTATTTCTCACTTTTTTTGTGCCGCAGTTCTCACTTTAAACACCATCAACCCGCTTGGATTGTCGGCGGAAAAATGGGCGTGTTAAATATATTCTGCTTTACGACTGACGTAGCCACATGACAATAACGGGCATATGGCAGAGCCGGTTGGGCAGCAGTGATGAGTGCAATGACATTCTTCCACTTAATTCTTAACCAAATTGCATTGCCATACTTCCACATATCCACTGCATTCTTACAGCAGAAGGAGGGGAGTCCTGAATGCGACGGCCGAGATGACCCCCGGCGAATGTTTGCGCATTGTTTCTTTTACCATTTTTAATTTCTTTCCTTTGCTAAGCCGAGCCCTCACTTCCCATCCATACGGTTCCCAGGCATTCCACATGTCTACATGTATATGTTATATGGATGTGGATGTGTGCTCATGTGTGCATTGTAGTTGAAGCATTAAAATAAACTTTGTGGAAATAACATATCACAAAATCATTTAAACGTAAGTGTTGGCCAAGTGAATGAGCTAAAGCCACAATGGCCCCGAGCAGCTTCTTGCCGAACAGTGAAGCAAACTCCCAAGCAACTTAGGCATAATTTGGTCATTCTTAAAGCGCATTTTGAATCAAATCTCTAAAGCTTTAACAAAGCTTGTGAACACACAATAATGGAATAGGTGGATGCCAAGCCAAACTGCTTTCTCCAAAACTGGGCTCAGAACATTATCACACTTAATTTGTCATGTGGTAGAATGCACCTGCCAAGAACTTGTAAGAGAAAGCTTTTAAGTTGGATCGGGCCAGTGTCGATCACTGTGGCAATTGAAATAGCAAAACGGCTCTCGAAGCTGCATTCAGCTATAAATTGGCTGCTGTTTGAACACCTCCTATTCGCATACACACACAACGCCGCTTGGTTGGGTGCCTTTGTGTGGACATTCATATGGGTTTCGCAGCAACATTCCACACACGACGGGCATTAAAAGTCCAAGTGAGACTGCTTACTTTCCACTTGTATGGAATTCAATTAACAATTCAGCCGCAATGCTGGCGTAAACACACTCAAACAAAGTCGCTGGTACCGCAGGCCAAGACGAGAAAGTCCGGCGCTAGAAAAGGAGCGCGGTGGTGGCTGGACTGTGAAGGACGTACGAATTGGCAGATGCATGGATGGATGGATGGATAGATGGATGTTGGAACAATAATTTTCCCCGCTGTGCTCCAGCAGAGGAAAGCAATGGATATTGTGCCAATCAAGCAGCAAAAACTCGCCAACACCTGCACTCGTACGCCACGCTACACCCGCACACACACGAACATACTGCGGCTCATGTAACAGTTAGGTGCAAAACCTAAATGAGACTTTAACTGCAGTGCAGATGCCGAGCTGGGACATGTGCAATAACACTTTGCCTTCACAACTTAGTGACTCGGCACCTTTGTGTGAGTGTGTGAATATGTGCATGACTGTGTGAGTGTTAGAACAGAGCTTGCGCCAATCAAAGTATTAAGCATAGCATTAATTTCATAAGGTACAGCAGCAACATCGAAAAAACAGAAGTAATCAACATCAATGTGCTCAGAAGACAAAGGGCGAAAGGAGAACTTCAGCAAATCTCGAGCTACTGTATTTTAATTTAATCTTACAAAGCACAATGCTTATGCACACAAACGCTGGCAATGCATTGGCCGCTATTGCCAAACAACACACACACGCTTAGTCGGCAAAACAGCTTAGTTGTTGCGAACAAAATTGCTGCAATCCTCCTCCGTTTCGCTCATAAATATTTTGTAGTTACTCGGTTCATCTGAAAAGCGGTCATCAACTATTCAAATCCAACTTTTCTTCACCTTTGAGAACGCACCACAGACCCATGTAGGTGTGTGCGTGCATGAATGATTGCCTAGAGGCACACATGCGCTCATTTGTTTCTTATTTCAAGCTCCTTAATTATTAGTGAGCCATATGTGTACTCATAAAGTATGCTGCGCACGAGCCGGTGAGCTCAACGAGTGTGTTTGCAGATCTCGGGTAAACAATAATGCAACACCGAGTCTTCGCACCCATAAATGTGGCGGTGAAGCAAAGAAACTTTTGACCGCCAGAGAAAAAACATTGAAATTGGAAGTGATTAAAATGTGCTCCTTTAAAATACAAATATAGCACAGAGCACCTTGGCAATTCTCGAGCATTCTGCGGGTACATGTACATACTTACAACCGCAAAAATAAATTGACATGTGCTTGAAAGTACTTTCGACGTGATAAAAGTTCCGGGAAAGCGTTCTAAATTACCCAAATACGTATAAAAAGAAGTCTTTGGGCCGACATGTCGTATGAGTAACACACCGAAATCGGCTCAATAAGACATGCAAACACTGACTTGACTAAGTTGAGACTTTGATTGCGAACAAGCACTGGCAACAATGTTTTATTTGTTTGGTTTTCTTTTATTTATTTATTTACTTATTTACTCTTTTTTATAATGAGGCAACACAGACTCGGGTCATTATTGGACTGCATTTGGAAGTTGTTTCTGTTTGGTGATTTCTTTTTGTTTCCGCTTGCACACCTGCTACAATGTCGTAAACAGTAAGCAATTGCGCTTGTGTTTGCTGTTTTGTTGTTATGCAAACAACTGACTTCAGCATGTTCTCGTTGGTCCTGTAATTTTGTTATTCACTGTGCCAACAATTGGGTTCATTTCCGCTTTTGTGGCCCAGACGCAAATGTGTTTCCATTACAGATTTATATATGTACAGTTATTATAACTTTGTTTTGTTATTGTGCGTTTTTCTGTTTGTTGCAACTTCCTTTTATTTAGTTATATGTTGTTGTTGCAACTTTTTTAATGTTTCCTGCTGTTTGTTTTATGTAAAGCAATAGCTTATCAAAGCAAGCAATCTCTTCGCAAACGACACTTGGAAAAACGATAAAAGTTTTGGTACAAGCCGTTAGCCAAAGGCCCTTAATATTATCAACCCCCCGATAAGTGGCAAGTTCTCTTCTCAGATCATGACTGTAACGCGGTTCACAAAGCTCACAAACCCTAAAAACTGGCTGTTGAGGGAGTAAAGTAGTATGCGAATAAAATGTTTTTGAACTCACGAGAGTGTAGTCCTCATAAAACCAAAGATAGGTTCTTCGATAATATGGACAGTTTTGCTTTCATCCTCACATTTATGGAGATTGCAAATTTTGAAGATTGCTTATTAACGAAATGTAGAAATCTTTGAGTAATAGTAAATTAATAAAAATAATTTGTAAATAGAATATCAGCGAGTGTATTATCAACATCTTCGACAAGTGGGTTCAATAAACAAAATTTTTATATATTATTTATTTAACGCCAAATGAAGCAGACAATTAGAAAAGAGTTGAGATTTCTTGAAAAAAATTTAACTTATCTTAGAAGTTTCGTACAAAACCTGTGCTATTGATTAACTTTGATTGGTTTAAGTTCCAAAATATGATTTTTTAAGAAACAATCTTTAATGGCAATACTGCTTCCTAACGATCTGCATACTTAAAGAACATTTTGTTTCCAGTCATATATTTTGATACTAAATGAGAGGTATCAAAAGCAACAGAAATATGATCACTAGATAGACTCTTAAATTCGCTCTTTTCAGTTTTGATTCTAGTAAGCTTCTAATAGGGCTATCTTCCCATAATATTCAATAACACTAAGACTCGATCTCAGCGCCTTCTAGTAAAAAATAAATCTTGAAAAAACGCATTTCTTACGGTTATTAATTTATATTGCGTATCTGAGTCACTTAGAGTCAAGTCACTAAACACAATTTTAAATTTCATTGCCGAGCCTTAATTAAATGTTCAAAATTGTTTAAATATTTGTATTTCTATAATTAATTTGTCGCGAATTTTTGTTTAGTTGGTACTTAACCAATTTCCACGCTTGTTAAACTGCTGAGGCGCTGATTAACAAACCAATAGCCCATCAGTCCACCATCATGGAAGGTGCTTAACCAAAGCGATCAGTTAATCGGAATCAAACCTTATATCATGAGGGAAGCAATTAATCCCTTTTGTAGCGTGTTTAGTAAGCTTTCGACAGTTTTACAAACTTTTGTACCAGTGAAACCCCGACACAAAGTTTATGCCTCAGTGACACACGACACTTTAATCGCTCAATGCAATGCTTAGATTTTGAGCGTACATATTGATGTCAGACTGTGAGGATTCATTTCCGGATGTACACTTAAACTTCGCAACATTTGCATGTTGGATGCATAAGCCAAAACCGAGCTCAACGTGTGGCTTACACACTACTCTTGCACTAAAATTGGCGACCAACATTCCGTTGTGGCATTAACTTTTCGTTTCGACATACCCCAATATAGTAATGTACTTGCAAGTCTTTGTAGTATTCAGGTGCACATACATAAAAATCAAGCAATAAAAATATTCCCATTGAAATGGCGAGACTCTTTGAAATGAGCCTTTCTCAGTTTGATTGCATCATGGTGATTACATCCACAACCGGTAGTTACATAGTATGCACCCACCCTCAAAGAAAATGTTATGTTACAAAATTAGTTCGGGTCCAGAGCGCTAAACACCAACACTACTTTGCATTTATGCTCTTTTCTAAAATATCAATGCATATCACCTTAGCCCTTGAACCATGTGTACATATATCTGACAAGTTCAGGTTGTCCTACATGGTACACATAGACAGGGCAATGTATGCGAGTAACTCATAAGAAATTCATAATGATATTCCGCATGTGTAGCCACGGACTACCTAAAATTCACTTCCCCTGCGCTCGTCTGCCCATCTCCTCTCACTTCTCAGCTTCTCGCGACTCTCTGGTGGGCTCTGATTTAGGTAATTGAAATGCGAACGAGGGAACCGGCATCACCGGCATGTAGCGACTTTTATGCCGCTCCTTGGCGTACTCCTGTTGCTCGTTCCCATTCGCCATTTTGAAATTGACTATGTTGGCATTGATTTGATTTCGTTTATTTTATAAACTTGTTGTTATTATTTACTCTTTTTACCCATATTAGGCGATTGTAAACACATGCTCCAGGTTATGTTCACCCAAGGCACACGTTAAGCTTTGTATTTATATTCATATATGGCTGATTTGAATGTATATTTGCTTTCTGGTACGCCAGCGAAACGAGCGGCAGTTCCACAGTATTCCACGGAGTAAAATGCAAGCGCTGTGCCCTTGTAGACAATTACTAATTCAGCGGATGAACTGTTCGTTTCTGCTTCCTCTGATTAACTTTGCATGATGCGCAACTAATGACACAAGCTACAACAAGCTCTCCGAATTGCTATCGTTGCTTTCGTTACTAATTAATTCCCGAACTGCGTATCCAGTCATCTTTTCTTTGAACCGAGTGAACACGTTTCGGTCTTTTCAGCCACCAAAGTTCAATTGGTTTCGCCTTCGGTTGAAAACCCGAGCATTGGCCAATAGCTTCTAGTTTTTATTAATTTATGATGCATATTTATAGTAGTCTCTGGTAATATTTGAGACTTCATTCAGTTCTCCATGCTCTCATTTACGCTTACATGAAACTTTGGTTAATACAGTTAAACATCGATCAATACTTTTATCTGACGCAACCAAATAAATAAGGTATAAAAAGTATTACTCTTTGTTGTTGTTTTGGTTAAAAAGTCAAAAATTTTATCAGATCAGAGATCAGAATGCATTTCAAGCTAAAGAATAAATCAACTACTTCGTTGCTACTCGAATCTCCCATATTTATAGTTTATGATCGAAACTAGGCGAACATCGCATAAATAATGGTTTCCACTAATCACGTGTGCATTAGTAAGTCATAAGCACTTCAAGTTGATTGGCCATTCACAATCGTTCATAGTTGAACAACAAATCCACTTCACCAAACCGCTTTTTGCTAAAGGATTACTTGGGTTTACAATAAAAATGGGACCACAATAAAAATTAATTAACAATTACGCCGCAGAACACTTCATTGCATTAACATTGTGATCCCCACTCACTCACTTTATACGGTACTCAAGCATCATTTGATGGAGCATTCAACCATTCGATGTTTTCACTCCTCGAACTTAGCTCTTCCGAGCCAGCTTCCGGCTTCAAGTGAGCAGCCACCTGCCCATCATATCCTATTATTTGTCCTTCTCTCTATCTCTCGTCACCTATCGCCCCGCAACCAGGTAGCGTGTGTCCAGTGATTTGTTCATGTTGCATGCCAATGAGTTTTATTGCCGGACCGCATCGGCAATGAAGTCAAACACATTGGCTAACACTACTGGAGCCTATCACTCAACCGACCGATGGACGGTCGGACCGTTTGAAGCTTCATTGCAGTCTCCATCTGCCAGCAAATCACGTCTACGCAGGCTTATTTTGTAGCCAGATTTTTCCATTTTTCTTTGTGTTGTTCTTCTTGTTGTTTTACCTGCACAGCGTGAATTGCATGCAAAATGCAAAATACCGAATGCTTTCATGTCCCTTCCTGCTGTGGTGCGGCGGAGCAATGGTGATGCCAATGAGAATAGTGGTGTCCATTGCCGTCGTTCTAACGACAATTAGAGGACTATTGTTCTCTTTGCACGCATTTTGCCAGTCATTACGGCCAACCATTTCTCCATTGGACAGTGAACAATTGCAGTGCACAAATAGTGCACTCTGACGCTACTCGGTCCAATTTAGTTAAATGCCTTCGGAACTAATTTTGCGGTTTTATCCTGCATTTTTTATAGCAAAAGCAGAGCACAACACCTAGAGATAGTCACTACACACCAGTCAACACCTTCACAACTCAGACTAGACAGCTCAAAATGCCTCCAATAAACTGTAATTTTTCTAATTCTCACAAAAAAGTAGAATATTTATTCCCCAAATGCCCATTCAAATTACTTTGGTTACTATAAACATGGCTGCTGGAACATTATATGCCTAATTTCAAATGTAAAGTGGAATTCTCAAAATATTGCACATATGGGCTGTTCCGATTTTGGATTTTGAAATGAGGTATCACGCTCAAGTGAACTTATTTATTTATCACTGAGGATCACTGAATTTTTTCAGGACAAAATTGTTGCATTTCTTATATGAAGGATTATTTTTACTCCGTGCAACATGTTGAGCCGCTTAAAGAGATCTACAATAGAGGCTGTCATATGCCTTTAGTCACATTTTACAAAATTTTCAGGATTCTTTTTAAAGGCTTTTATTTGAATACATTTCGACCGAAAATCGCTGATACGAGGGGGTGGCACAAAAAAATTAACTGTTTGGAAGAACTTCGAAATCGCCCTTCAATTCAGTCTTTTGCTCACTCGCACATTATCTTACATAAATTCTCACTTAAGTTAATTTGGTTTTATTTAATATTATCGTGAGCGGAGCAGTAAATGAAACATTTTAAATATATGATTCTGTCAATAAATCTGTCTAAACAGTGCCCCCACCACCCCCGCTCCAACAATCATTCAGGCCGCTTGCCACACAAGTCACAGCGTTAAGTTCACTCCATAAAGTTTAACACGACTAAATTTTTATCACTCATAAATGTTTACGCCGTTATCGTTGTTTCGCCGCATGAATATTGGCAAACATGTTGCAAACGAAATCATCAAGGCAACGGCACTTTTTATGGCAATTAAATGTTTTCACAGAAATTACAAAACCCCATTATAGGGGGTAGTTAGCTTGACTTTTCGCATGTTGATTATAGGACACAATTCGGTTTCCGCTGCCGCTGTTGATGCACCATTCCAGCAATTTCCGAATGCATGCCTATTTTATGTGGTGGCAACATCTTCGACATATGATAATGCGCGTAATTTCCGCTTGCTGTACTCCTTCGTCTTTCATGCCACTTATGGTCTAATGGCTTGAGAGGCTCCGCGCTTCTGCGTGTTGAATCAGTGTTAACATTTCGGTATTTATGCGTGTGTAGATATGTGTTCCGATGCCCTGCAGTCAAAACATCACAAAGTAAAAAATATTTTTCATTATTTTTAGAGGTATGGCTACTGACGGAAAGTACACGGTTTTGTTAGCTTGTGGCACCTTAAAAAAGACGAAAATATATTGCGAAATAAAAGCGATCGAGGATGACAACAAAACAACGGTAATTGTCATTGAAAGGCTTTGGAAAACTTTCCTTCCGGGCATGACCGCACCACCATCGCATACGATTAGCTTTCGTCCTTCATCCTTTGAGCTCTATACATATGCATAGATGAGTATGTATGCTGAGTCCTTTGCAAATGTTCGTGTTGCAACAACAATAACGAGCAACGCAATAATCGTAATGTTTATAATGTAATAATAATAATACACAGTACTGCAAAAATAATGATTATTATTGTTACGTCGATAAAAATGGTTTGTTGCCGATTAATGTTAACGACATCGTGCAGATCATAACCTGGTCGTAGCCATTAAGTATATTAAAATATTTACGAGCAAGTACAATCCCAAATAACCATTTGTGTAAAAATCGACAACCTAACTTTCCGTCGTGGCTTCAAATGCAGACGAATCTTAAATCAAAGTACACATTTTTTTTTAATGGCCGTCAGGCCTCGGCAGGCAGTCAGTTCCAAATGGTCAGCGAAAATGTGTCTTCAGAACTGAATATATAGCAAAGAAGCAGATCAATTTGTAGAAATAATGTATTTGAGAGCTTGGGAATTCTTAAAACATTAGAGGTTAAGTCGATTTTTAAATCAAAGGTTGTTAATAACTTAGTGATTATATTACAATATAATAAAAAGTAGAGGTGAACTTACATTTAAGTGAATAATACATATGCAATGCTGCTGATACCGAGGAGGCTATTTTCCCAAAATAGCAATTCAAAACAAATAATGGAATTCGATAATCGTTTACGCACTTTCTTCTACACTTCATTCAACATGCAATCGCAGACACAATACCGAAATTAATTGCGCCCTCGGTTGTGAGTGTTTGTGGATTTATCTAGATCGAGCTTAAATGTTTAGTGGAGCCACTACGCCATGTTTACTTTTGACAGCGATAGACTCGTGAGTCAACCCTTAAAGGGAGATGAATAAAATTTTCTTTCGCTCCACTTATAGGATCAAATATACTTGTAGTATTAAGAATCATGCAATAATTCGATATTCCATGGTGAAAGCTATTAAATGGTTGATTTGCATTTTAATTAAAAGCCAATCAAAAGTAAAAATTTCAGTCGAAAAATCAGCTGAGCGGCTAGCAGAGTTTAATTTGCTAAAGAGAAAAATCAGATAAAGGGGGATAAAGAGGGCAAAAGCGGTGTTGTGACATTCAAGTCCTACGTATGTATGTATGAACATATGTATGTATACAAATAACGCAAGAAAGAGGAGAATGACGTAAATTAAAAATAAATTCAAGTTTTGACGTTAATTACCATAAACCGCCGCTAACAAATCTCATTTGCTGTCAATAAAAAATGGTTGCGAGTCCCAGTCCACGGCCGACGCAGTGAAAGGATGCGTGAACTCAAAACGTGCGCGAGGACGCGGAAAAAAGAGTATTTCACCAAGTTAGAGCTTCACGCGGCTGCGAGACTTCAAGCCTGGCGCAGATAGCACTTTCAATAGACTCGCTGCTGTGGTGCGGTAGACGTCTTTCGTTTGCTATTTTCTCATGATTCTGTTGTTATTGTTATTGTTATTGTGGTTGTGTTGCCGCCGGCATTGCCGCTGCTGGCTGTCTTGACAACAAATTCTTTGGTGACAAATTCAAACAGCCGCACCGGATAACAACAACTAGACAATAAAAGAGGACAACAAGGCAATGGCAGTAGTCGAGCGCTCCACAAAAACGAGAGAAGACACTAAAGAAGAAAAGTTAAAAAAGCAGTGAAAACTCAATTAAACTTTTGTAATTACAGTTAAAACGGAAGAGGATATTTATCCAGGATAATTGCATTGAAAACGCACGACACGCCGCCACCACCAAGAACCAGGACCAGAGGCGCTACGGCGACGACGGAACACTCGGCAAATCATGGCGCAGTTGCCACAATAGATAAATAAATTGCGGACGGGAGAGAGTGAATTGGGGTACGACGCTGTTACAACTTGAAAAGAACTGCATCGCCACCTCAGCTCCTCAGCATGTGTTATTGCATGGAAAAACAACAACACACTAATTTATAATGCCAAAGCATTTTCACAAGTGGGAATGCGAACAAGTTGGGGAACTGCAACACATCGGATTCAATTGTTGAACGAAAATGAATTATAAAATGAAAATTAATGAAAACAATTAATGGTGCTCGGACTCTGGAAACTTATTTGCACTACCAACCCACTAAGAGAAAAGCAACCCCATAAAGTTACACTAAATTTTAACGATCACTTAAAAAAAAACGTAATATATCAGAAACTTGGTAAGCATTTTGCGACTTATAATTTGAATGCTGAAAGAATGATGAGCTCTGATATTATATATACTCAGACCTATCCGATTCATTTGAGATCGCAGGCAAATTTTGTCATACAGAAAATCGTCGTGCGATTTCACATTCGGTTTGCTAGAAAGATAGCCTATTCTCACTAACTAATAAGCAATTATTTTTCAATACTAACTAGACATAAATTGTCACTCCTACTTTCCTAAAACTGTCTTCTGCAGTGCATTATTCGGATATAAAGGAATTCGTTCCTAAGTCCATGTCACTCAGTCAAAAGTTTGTGCTTTACATGTTTCTTGGTAGAGTACCAAATTTTAAACTAGTTGAATAAAATAAAACCGATATTGCACCTCATAGCCAACTCTAACTGGTTTGGCCTTTATCATTGTGTAGCAGTTTGGCAGGCATAACTAAGCTTGGGCACGGGTTAGACATTTTACGCCAACCTGTCTTTTATCACCGCTATGTTTCCACTTGTTTCTGTTTCTTTCGCTACCATTAACTTTTCCACATCATTTTTGTTGGTGTAGGCCATAAAATTGTCACGTAACGTTAGTTTTTATTGTGCCACAAACGAATTTATTCAAAACAATTTTAATTAAATTGCAAAGTGCGCGAACTTTTATTGTAATACAAAGTAGGGATAAAAGGTACCCCGAGAGCAAAAAAAAATGCATGTATTTCCTATAAAACGTAGTTGGAGTGACGAGGCATCAATAGATCACAGTTGCATTTTTAGTGAGTCCCAATGTGAGTTCCCGTTTAAGATGATACGACTAAGTGCAATATTAGTCAGATCGACATAAGCTCAGGCTCCAATATCTCTTACTGAAGAAAAAAATATCGGGAACAATTAAGTGTTATTACCTGGCAGAGCTGAACAGAACTAGAGTTCGCTAAAGAATGTAACAAACAGCAACAAATATATGCCGTAAAATCTAGATCGACATCGATGTCGACTAATGCCCGACTTTTGACCATCAAACCGATTTGACCACGCAGATTAAGTTTTGACTGTTTTGTGTGCCACTTTAAACAACAATTTTTTATTATTATTTTATGAATAAATTTTTGCAGCAAAACAACTCTTTCAACTTAATTAGCGAAACGCCAAAAGTCGAACCGGTTGCTGGCCATTCTAAACTGCTAACATTAACTGGTTTAAAACATTAATTTCATTTGCTGCTTGCCACACATAAAGTGCCACAACAATCAACATAAATTTGGTGCAGCAGCAGTGCAAACAGTGCAGGCTATATGTGGCGCCTGATGGAAAGGTCAAGTGAATGCAAAAGTTCAACAATAAATGTCGCTCATACGTCCCGCCGGACGGAGCACAATAGACGTGAATAATTCATGTAAATCGAAAAATAATGGCAACGGGAACAATCAACAACTTTGCTTGTACATTGGCATTGACTTGAGCGATTTTGTCACATTTTCATGGTAATTTTCCTCATCAAAAGCAGGCGGCACATTTGCCAGTTGGAAAATGCGGAAAATAGCAGCTTTGTGAAACTTGCAACAAACTTGGACTGTAACTACTTTGTGTACTAACGACATTCATCGAACTTCGAAAAAGTCCATTTAGTTTGCATTTTTATGCGAGAAGGCGTGCCGAATGACGGAAGCAATTCGTTGAGTAAAAGCAAAGTGCCTTGCATAATAACCTCGATTTCCGACAAAAATATTATTAACATATATTAGTTTTATTTATGCCTTCCTCACTTCATTCTAATTGTGGACTATTTATTAGATCCACAAAGTATCTACATATATTTATTACTAGTACCTCATAACAGAAAGTAGTGAATATGGTCGCAAGGTCGAATATGTAAATATTACGGCTTTCAAGCTGTAGGCTTCTTATTCCGGCCTTTACTTAATTCCACAATAAATACATTTTGATATTGAAGCTTAATATCGTCACCGTTATAAAAAGTCCAGTTGTCTACAAAGTGGCACTTTGACACTCGATCAACTAACGATCCAATCGTTTAATCCGATGATATCGAATCAGCAGTTTCTCTCATAGTGTTTTTAACTGTTATACTGCTCGAATTTTGAATTATGACGAACTGACTCTACATATATCGCCATCGAATATTTTAGTAGCTCCTTTGTCAGAATCTGTACTTCATTCAAGATAGACGCCCGCACAAGTTACAATCGAAGCTAAAATTTGCGCTTTGCGAAATACCTATATTGTAACTTATGTATACGTACATACCTAGCTTCAAATACAATCAGATATTCAATTTATTCAATAACATTTAATAAAAGTGTGTGATTTTCTCTAAGCTTTGAAGATAATATTGAGCTATATTGAGCTATTTATTCAATATACTACAAACTCTTCAAGCTTAAATGTATTTGTACCAATATTAGGGAGAGCCGATTTCGTCAACCAAAAAGAGTTGCAGATTCTCATTCAGCAACTCTTTATATTTTGAATTATTGCTATATTAAGATGGCAAGCTAGACCAGAAAAGCTTGGCATTTTAAAATGTACTAACCTTAAAATATATATTTTTGTTTTATAATCAAGTTGTATACAATTTTTTATTATCGTTTGAAGCCTAATTTTATATAAAGGTCACATATTACGAAACTAAGACCACATATGGATTCAGTGTAAATCAAGAGAAATTTACTTCCCCTAACGCTCTTAACTAAGTATGCACTCACAGATAGCTGATCCAGTATCCAGAGTAAATGTGTATAATAGCGGAAGGCCAGCGGAAGTGGAAGGTACACTCCCTCAATCATTTCAACGACTTAAAACTACCAAAAAACACTCGTATAACAACAAAGGTAGCATATACTTTAGCGATTCTAATCAGGTTCGGCAGCGACATTGCCTACCCTTATCAATCTCCCCATAAATAATTCAGTTTCAATTTTGCTGAGATTGCGATGTCGGCGTCGGCGTCGGCGGCTTCTGTATCGTTTTTGACTTAACCGCCATCGTTGACTTACGGAAATATTTTTGACAGCATATTAATGCGTTATCCTCCAGAATATTGCGAGCAATCGAGGTAAAAACCTGATTTGACCCAGAAATCGCAAAGAGTGCCTTTTCGTCAATACGCCGCAGACGTATGTGTATGTGTATACATTGATATCAGAATTTAATGTTCACCTGCTGTCTTTTACCTTTTTTTAAGTTGCATTCAGTTTGCTCAAGCTTTTGGATTTTACTGTTATTTTTATTACTGAGAGCTCGCATTGACTTGGTGGCAGTCTATATTAGTTCTTTTATTATTTCATCCGAATTTTGTGGCAAACAAATAGTGACGTCTTAATTAACTGTTCATTGCTACTTTAGTATTAATTAATATGGAAGAAATCAAAGAACTTTTGCTTCGCAACAAAACGACTTTTTTTTGACACATTTTAAAACACTCAATAAAACGTCAACATTTGCTAACTGGCGGCACAATAAGTTGCACACTCTAGCCCTATCATTGAACCTGCCATTTTGACACTAAGCCCTTTTCAGATCAAAGCCTCTATGTTAATACTAACAATTCATTTAAATCAGTTGACTCTTACTAACTACTCTCAAGGATATTAGCAAATGTTAACCTTCGTAAACCACCTTGGATTTATACGTATATTAGAATAATTTTCGATCTTATCAATTTTAATACACGGGATTTTTAAAACAAGTTGCCACCTTCCTCAAGCCGTTTTTCCAATTATAAACGTTCTTAAATCTTTTCAGCGTTTCTTCATCTTAAGATGTTTCCTAACTTGTGGCAATATTCTCATATTGTATTTTGTAAACCATCTGAGTATTACACCAGAAAATCCCAAAAAGTTTCAAACCAGTTCAAGCTTCACTACCGTTACGTAACACATTTTCCTTGACATCGCATCTTTACGACCAACCGTAAAGGTGTTTCAGTTCAATATATTTAATCTTAAATCCATTCAACTCAAAAAATTAAATTGTTTTTCGCATTATTGCTTCGAATGATAAAAACTTAATGCTGGTTGCTTTAAATTCCCATTTTTGTCGTTGCCCATTTTTCACAATAGCATCGCTTACTCTTCGGGAGGGTGGTGAATGATGGAGAGGCGAGATATGCAAGTGACGTCGTGTGGTCAGCCATTTCCGGCATTTTGTATTTCGAAATCAGTCAGATCTAGAAGACAGTGTGTCAATTTGGACAAAACACGCCCCAATCTCATTCGGAGTTTGCTGTGTTCCACGGTTTTATTGCATAAAAATTTGGCTGACAATCACTTTTCAATTCGCTCTGGTTTTTTTAAATTTTAGTGAAGTTTACTTTTGTTCATTATTCTATTAAAGGAGTTGAAATTATCGTCATTTCAGTGTTGCTATAAAGCAAAAACGACTGCATGTCTTCGTGGAATGAATTGTGAAGTTTGTCACTGTGCAACTCCTACCGCGGGAGCGTCGCCCTAGCCCTCGTGTTTTGACATGAATTTCTCTCAGCCCCTTCATTCGTTCATTGGACATTGCTGAGGACGAAGTCCTTGTGGTGGAGCATTTGGTCATTTGGTGTTCGCAGTTCACACATTCGCTTGTGATTGTGATAAATGTGGGGCATGCCGCTGGCACGACTTGCAGTTGTTCGCATCTCCTCGCCTTATTGCCGCGTTGCATGTGGAAGCACCTTTCAACATATTTCACCACGGAACATGCAACATCAGCAACAACAGTTGCAACGCTATGCTAACACGATAGCAGCAACATGCAACAAACTCCACGAATTTTCGCCGCCTTTCTCCACCAACACGGGTGGTGTGTGGAGTGGTTAGCTTAATACTTGATAATTTGGTGTGGTTTTGTTGTTCTGGTAATTTTTAGCTGGCATCGCCTACATATTCTCTTTCATTGTTATATCTTTGCGTTCCCATTGCCATTTAAAAATTGCAATTTTTCGCATTTCGGGCACTCATCTTTGTACGAACTCCCTAGTAGAGAATGTACAACTTATGTAAATGATGAGTTCGATTTGTGTGAAATTGAAAAAGAAAAGAAATCGGATATGTAGCGAATCACGCATACTTCGCGAAAATCCCGTTAAAATCTCCAAGACAGCGAAAATAAAAGTATTCATGCAGCTTTCTATATTTAAAGCTTGGTGAGTTGACCATCATTATTTATTACTGAATGTTTATGGCACATTCGACTACGTTGTTTCCAGAATAAGAATGGAAACCTAAGAAATTCTGTTTATTATTCAAGGGTGTACCGTTGTGAGGCATGTATGATCAAAGAGGAACATATTTATCACAACTAATTAAATAAGTACGAACAAGTTCGGGTGCAACGCTCTCTAATTGTATCAAGCTTCACTCAATTGATATGTAAGCCCTAGAGGAATACCTGGACCGTTAAATATTATTTTTGTTTCATCAAGTTATCTCGATTTTTTCCCGAGTTAGCACTTGCATCGTCAGACGGACCATTGAAGTGTCCTCTTAAATGCTTTTAATTTTCATTTAATAACTTTTTATTTTGTGTTGTAGTGTACTTTAAACGAGAGGTGTAAATTTTAATGTCAACGCGGTTTGGGGCACACTAGCCAAGTGGTTAAATCAAAATTACCCAAGGCAGCCATAAAATCGGATAATTCAATTATAGACTTGCTAACCCTAAAAATAGCAACGTAAGAAAAAGTTGGTTATTTGACTCTTCCATGCTGTATACAAAGGCAAAGAAATTTTACTAGTTCAATCAAAGTCAAAGTTGTCAAAGTTTAGTTAATATAAAAAATATTTGCACACAAGCGTAACGATATAAAAGTATATCGTAAAGATGAGGCGGGGACTCACCTATTCCATAAATAATAAAAACTCGTTAAAATTTTACAACTTTAATACTCGACGACATATTTGATTACTGGCATTTAGATTAAATTACATTTTGCGTTATTATATTACAGTTATACTCTTATTATACAAACATGTGTGTATGTATACGTGTGTATAAAATATATGCACATTTGTGAACTTTGTAGTCACCAACATGTCCTTATGGCAGGCTCTATATCACCAGGAAGCCATTTCATTTGCAGCCACTTAATAAATTTAATCAACAAATTTTGCGTAAAACTGAAGCTCACTGACAATGAGTGTAATACAATTTATTTCCATTCTCGGTATCTTCCACAGCGCCGCTTTGTGCAGTTTGTGCAGCTCACATTAAATAAAATGAATTAAAGCTATTAAGTAACGTTTTTTCCTGCCACCCCATAACTGTGCCGCCACGCCCACTGTCACTCACATTCGCGCTCGCGCTCGCACACTGGCGCTGCCATTCAAATGCGGAATAAGTCGCAACAAAAAATTTAACACTTTACTTCGCTTAATGCTATGCAATTTTCGATTTTTATTTAAATTTTGCACATTTTCCGCTGGTTGCACTTTTTCAGTGGCTCTCGCCCCTTTGCCCTCTCCAACTATGATCGAGCTTAACTCGGCAGAGCTGGACACTTTGTACAAGTGGCGCTCATGGCAGCGTCGGTGCAAAATTCCCATGCAGGAATATCTGCGACAGCACCGACAAGTGCCAACAATAACAACGGCAACAAATTTGCCGACAGCAGTAAACACCAACAACATACAACAACAAGAACGGCAATGGCCAGATGCGAGTGCGGTTGTCAGAGACTATAATTGAACGCAACAGTCTAATGGAAGAGGTTTTAATGCAATTATGTCCACGAACACACACGCACTCGCATGAACATCTATGTGCATGTATGTGCATGTATGTAAATTTGACTCTGCTCTCGTTTTAGGTACAGTTCGGAGCGCTCTTCGCCAGGTACTAGGGTGCTCGAAAACTCCGCGAGCATTGGCATTACATTCGTATAAAATGAGGACACTCTCCTCCCATATCATACAAAGAAGGGCAACGAGATATAGACGAGACATACTACAAATCCAGTTAAATACTAGTCAACTGCACTAAGTCCTTACTCAAATTTTCTGTAGGAGCCTCCGAAATATGTGGCAACTTCCCCTATTTATGGAGTGCTACCCCAAGTTAACCGCGCGAGATGCTCCTAATTTATAAATTCAGCCCTCTTTGTCGACCGTTGAAACGGACACCCATTTTGCAGTTATTGACTAACTTGTACCGAAAACGAGAAAAGTTGGTGAGACCTTTCACTGTCACTTGCATATATTTAAGAGAAAACAAGTAAGGAAGGGCTAAGTTCAGTTGTAACCGAAAATTTTATACTCTTGAAAGTTAAGCGGTTTCTTTATATATTTTGCTTTATTTGGAGGTGCCACGCCCACTGTCCAATTTTGAACGCGCTTCCTATTAAGTCATCTCATACCATTCCAGAGATACAACTTAATCTCTCTGGCGTGTTTAGTGCTTGATTTATCGCGCTTTTAGTAGCTTTTAACAGTACCGTTATATGGGGAGTGGGCGGGGTTGTCATCTCTTCTGACGTCTCTTCATCCTGATCATTTATATATATACATAACCCTATATCTAACTCGATTAGTTTTAGGTGATACAAACAACCGTTAGATGAACAAAACTACTACACTCTGTAGCAACATGTTGCGAGAGCATAAAGAAGACGAATCGCAGTAAATATACCAAAAATCACACTAGCTTAAAGCTGGAATGCTTCCCCACTCTGATTTTATGTAGAAAAGCAATGTATCTAAACGACAAGTCAGTGCTTTAGAAAACCTGCTGGAATTTTCCACATTACGCCTATAAATTAACCGCTAACCCACTTACCCACTAACTTTTAGACTCCAAACATCTTTCTCTTATCCGATTTATAGTCACAACATCACCGCTTAAATAGTCCGAGCCTGTTCGCTTTACTTTCACAAAGCACCAAGATTATTGACTAAAGTGGAAAAGGAAGTCGGACTGACTTTGCGCAGCTTGTATTTAGTTAAAAGATGTATATTACCGGCGAATTCATAACCTTTCTTAAATCGAAAACTTAAATTTGAACTTCTAAACGGTTCTTTATATTTTTGGAGCATGCCTCATGTGCATACGGATATACGAGTATGTATATGTTAAGCGATAATAGTTTGGGCACCGGTGGGTGTGGCCCTTCCGCTGTTGCTATGTTGCATCGGATGTGCGAAATGTTTCACAACTGCAGTTCACATTGTGTAGTGACGTGCTTGTTTATTGCTGTTACTTTTCTGTTTGCACCAGCGCCAATCTTGCCTCGGGGAGCACTTGAGTACACCAAACGCTTCGAAGCGTTGAGTTCGAAACGTACTGAAGTATGCAAGCCGAACAAACTTAGCTCGCGCGCGGAGGCAGCGGGCCCTTGGCACTTGAGAGTGGGCGGTGGCAGCACCAAGTTGCATCTGCAACAGCAAATAATTGACTTACCGAGTGGCTGTGTTACAACAACTGAAATTGTTAGGCGCGAAATGGCACGTGAAAAAATTTGCAATATCAAATTTTATCCTTTACGGTACATTAATTAATCCGCGATGCGAGTATATCACTCTCCACAATAGTTCAATTATAACTGCTTAATGAATACTTTCGAAAAGCACACTTTCCACTTCCCCATTAAAGTCTTACCTTTATTATGGCACCGATGGCAATTACACGTGTTGGCGGTCGCCATAAAAGATTCATCGAAATTAGCAAAAAGTAAATTTCAAATGCCCACACGTTCTTTGCCGAATAGCTACATCAATTCTAATTATCTTTGATTAGCGTACAACCTCCATAAAGATCCTATCTCCTTCTGCGCTTCGCACTCGTGAATAATGTCGCACACATGCACATTTTCGACATCGCCGCGAACATTTTCAAAATGCGGCGGGTTGGTCGCTGAAAGAGGACAAAAACTCCGGCCGTTCTTGTGGCATATAAGAGGACACATATGGAGATGAGCGAACATATGTATACCGTTGCATAGGCAAGGTCACCACACTCACAATCCGTTGTCAAACTCAAATGAGCGAAATTGCCTTAATTAGAACAAATAGCGCAATAAAAATTATTTTATTACAATCACCGACTCAGCGGTCATCTTTTTATTTTTTCGTGGACTACTGAAGCATGAGCCGATGCAAAGTGCTGGAAATCAAGCTCATCCTTATTATTAACTAAAAGCGAATAAAATTTTATGAAAAATCCAGATAACAGACACATAACCTTTAATTAGACACCATTTTATTTATGGCCTATCAAAGCAATGGTACTCGCACACCAATTAAACCAGGCATATTTAATTCATTTCTATCGAAGGTGTCGCCGCCCTAAATATTCTTGCAAAAGATGATATGATTTCATGCCTGATAATACTTTTGAAGTTTCTTTTAAGAAACAGAAGATGCACTTAATCACTTCATTTTTTCCTTATAATTCAAAATTAATGAAGTAATCATGTCCTCATAATATGGAAAAAGTCATAGCTCCTTTGGCAAACTGCAGCATGGTTCAACATAATTTCGAAATCAGTTTCCTTAGCAAATATCCATTAACTCACACTACTGATCTCTTTCCACTGACAACCTCCAAGCTAATTACGAAAATAATTTCCGGACTAAATAATTAAGAAGATGGCGCGGTGCGAATTGTCGAAGTACAACTGCGTATATTGTATGTTTCACTTGATACCTAAAAAATGGTGGCTTTCGAAGGCCATTTGCTATTGCGTCTGTATACCATTCACGACCATTTTCTAGTGCAGGATGTATTTGAAATCCATTGGCTTTGCCATAGGCGACCCCTTTTTGAGCATATAGCAACACCAAGAGGTTAGTAATTCGATCAGAACTCACTTCGAAACAAAGCAGGGCAGTGCATGGGTCTACAATTTTCCCAATCAGTTCTGCGTTTAAAGATATTACTTTAATGCACTGCATTATATACATTCGCTTGCATGTAACTCCTTCATTGGCCCTATTTATTGTCCGATTCCACTAAAGCACCACTTTGTTCGTCTTACCAAAGCTGAGAGGCGTTTAATTCGCCTGCGAAAAGGGTTTTTATACTTATCCACCTGTGGCGCAGAATCCAGTAAGAATGGTACCCAAGTTGCGCATTTTTCTTACACATTGATGGGCCAGTTCATATCCGGAATGTCATTCGTTATTATTATCGTTTTTATTGCTGTTGTTGCAACCTACTCCTGCTTCCCGTTGGGATTTTCTTTGCACTACGATAATGCTGCACAAAGAGTACTAAAGCATTTTTCATTCAAGGGCTCATTGTAACAGTATTAAGGAGTTTACTTACATAAGGAAATCAAACAAAACAGAATAACAGAAAAAAATGGACACAATTTGTCAAGGTTATAGGAATGTGGCAGGCTTTGGCTTCCTCTTAAATGAGACTTATTGGTCTCAAAGTTACTATCGGCCTTGTAAACTCATCAGTAGTAAGTTCACACATTAATGAATCTGAGAAAATCCCACAGAAAGCATATATCTAGCATAATTGTGAATTGGTCTGTGTGTGGCATGGAAATCCAGTTCCGGTCGAACAAAAATTTTCCTTACTTGGTTTTTATTGTCTTTTTCACACTGTGTTTTGTTTATCCGTTGATCTACTTTAGCTTATTTTCAAGTCGGACAGGGTGACAACCAAAATCCCAGCAATCGACAACCCACCGGAGAGGGAGAACGTGCCGGAGCGCTGGACTACACGTACGAAATGTAGCCATTACAGTGCTTTTACGTAGCATATTTTCTGATAATTACATGAACTTCACAAACATCCTTTCTAAAGGAAGTGAGCACAACTAAATGGATTATATTGCCTTTAGATCCACTCAGGAGGGGACAAAGCCATTCGTAACAACATACCCATGCAATATACATATCGGCATACACGAGTATGTGTATTAAGCTTGGCACAATCGAGCACAGCTCTGAGAGCGTGAGATTTTGTTATTGTTTTCATTTAGTGGAGTCTTCTTCGGTCTTCTTCGAAATGCACAGTCACTCTGATTTTATTGCCATCAGTGACACTTCTTTCCATATTGCTTTATAGAATATATGGTACATAGGAAACACACCCATGCACAAATGTGCGGCTGCACAGATGTGGGTTGATGTTTCCGGATGGCCGAGAAATTAATAGCTTCTTTTAGGTAATGTGAGGTCATGGCGTGAGGGTAACCAAGGGCATTTCTCTTAAAGAATACATTCAAATAACTGTACACCTTGCTAATGCGAAGCAGAGTATATCCAATCGGTTATGATTTGAAAACTTTCTGTTTATGCGCAAATAGCAGTCATTAAGACGCTAAATCTAACCAACACACCTATGCTACTATAGACAATTCTTCCATGTTGTCAATGTTGCTTAGCCCTCATGTGGCCACTTGTCTCTAGGTACTGGCTTTTTGCTGTTGCTGTTTTCAAGAGCTTAATGTAATATATCTTGTGTTTGTGTTAATTAGTTTCCGTAATTTTCTTAATTAACTTTTCTTTTACAGTTATGAAGGCAGATAGTCATTTTTAGTTCGGTCCAAAGGCAAATGCAACAATTTCAATAAATTAACATTAAACTTCCACTACAATAGATTTAACAGCTTTTGTAGAAGCTCTCCATTGGGTGGGCCATTTTGGATTCCAATTTTCCACAATAATTCACCAGCAGATTTCAAAGGTCTTAAACTCATTCATGCAGCGCATAAAAAGTCCGCAGCAGCGCCGAGACACTGCCAGTCAAAGCAAGCATCCTACAGTCGCTCTTTGATAGTCTCAATTTCATTTCGAATGCATACAACAACAACAATAACAAGCAATTTGGCGTTATTACTAACACAAAAAGATAAAATATGCTCAAATAAATATAAACAAATTAAGGCACAATTTAGATATGCCAGCGCCTCAAAGAAACAGCCAAACCACACATCTACATACACACCTACATTGCATAAGTACCAAGTTCAATACATGCAATCCTTAACTGCTATCTTCCATGCATACAGACACATACACATTTATTTACGAATGGATTCCGATGAGCTCACGAAGCAAGTGCTTAAGAAGAGACACCCGTTGCAGGCTTCAAAAAGCATGCGATTCCAGCAGCCGCCCACTCTCGCAACCATTCTCCGATGCGCACGCCCTCCCCACATAACTAATCAACTTTCGTTCAAACGGAAATACTTGAGCGGCGAATGCGAGCAGCAAAAAAGGCGAAACATATTTTCTGCAATCATTATGCACAATCCGAGCAGACAAAACAGACACACACCAACAAAAACAGCAGCACACACACTTGCACACGATGAAATTCACACCTTGATCATTTCGCAATCGTTCCCGAGGGATGCACAACTACAGCAGCCAAGCGCCCCTCTGCCCACCTCGTGCATGGCTGTGCTGTGCTTTTTAAGCAGTCGTTTGTGCTCGTAATCCCTGGCAGCGCAGTGTAAGCCGATATGCAAATTTAATGAACAATAACAATTGCAACAACAATGACTCCGCTTCACCGAATTTTCGAATATAAATACTTATGGATGCGCACATACACAGCTACCATAGAAGCACATATGTGCTTGGATGCACACAAACATGCTCACATAGGCAGAAGCACAGCAGCGCCGAAGACGCGTGTGTGTGTGCAAACGCTTTGGCTAAAATAACATTGGCAATTGCCAAAGGAATATCGAAATACGAATTTAAATTTAAATAAAATTTGCAGACTCCCCCCCCCGTATTCGCTCCTGCAACGTCGAAATAACGTCGGCTACTTGTCGCCATAAAGGAGGCTTTCACTAATTGTTGTGCTAATAAATGCAGTGTTATGTAATTTTATGGTTTCCTCCGACGTGTTTGGTTGCAAGGCTGTGCCCTCCTACATCTTCGTGTGCATGTGTTCGTATGTATGTATATAGAATAATTATTTTTCATTTGACTACACAATGGGAATTTTAAATTATTTTTATTTATTCATAAACTGAGCTGTCGTAGCCACAAAGTATGCCTTTTATTTTGCACAATTCGCCTAAAAGCAGCATGTGTTGCTTATTGCCTGCTTGATCAGAGCGAGTGGGGTAGTAGTGGAGTAGAAGAGTAGAGCGTAAACTGTAATCGAGTCCATGACTAAGCCTTCATTAGTGGCAACAGGATTTTCCTTATCACTGTGCCACTGAAATTTATTCATTGTAAATTGTGTGCCAACTTGCACAAAGTGCCACCCTCTTCCTCGATGCATCTCCAGTCGGTTCGCAACGTTTGCCAGCTGCCAGCTACATCTTGCACTCAAACAAAAGCAATGCACGCATACGTACATACAGAGTTATGCATATTGGCGGAGTGAAAAGTCAAAGTTCGGAGCAATTTGCTCAAACAAAATGTACAGAATCAACAGCTGCCAACTAAAACAGGGTAGCATCGAACTTAACTGTTCTCATATTGTGACCGAATAAGTTTAACAAAAACAGCTTTCTTTCTATACTTGTATTTCCCTACTTTAAAAATTTCCATGAGAGAGAATTTCACGTTTAGCTCTTATCTTCCATAGCAGCAATACTGATCGCACACTTATACTCTCCATTCTCTGGCTTCATCGTTAATATATTTTCGAGATTCAAGGCCATTGATATTACCATATTTTTTTTCAAAAATATTAAAACTAAGCCAGTTTGTTGTAATATTTTAGCAATCTATTCACCGAAAGCAACAACAAATACAATGCATTTTGTTGAGAGCATAAAGATTTGTTTCTCAAGAACCTGTTTGGTTTCATATGCACCCTTTATTGTCGTTAGTTCGCTGGCCTGTCGTTTTCTCATTTACATATTAATTACATATCGACCAAATGTGGGTTCGACCGCTTGCTGCCCTTACGTTTGGCCCAAACGTTCAGTTCAATAGATTTACATGAAAATTACACCGCAAACATACGTTTACAAACATATTCGCGTTGTAAATATTCGTATAATTATGCGCATATATGTATGTAAGGATATGTGTGTGCAGTTGAACTCATATAAATGTGGCGCTGCCCAACGGCAGAAGTGCTCGTTGTAATTATGCAAATTTTCAAACTGCCAACGCTCAAAAATGCCAAAATGCCAAAATGCCAGTGAAAATTGGCGCTATTTGCATAAGCACAGCAGAAGATGCCAGTTCATTGGGAAACCATGTATCCAACTCGAGATTTGTCCACCCACCCCCGCCTTGGCACAGCGGATTTAATGCAACGCCAATTGCTGTAAACGCAACCTGCAGTGATTACAAAATAAAGGCGTCCTCACCAAAGTCCCAAATATTTGGACGGCTTTAATTGTAGCTATTCCGGTGATCGGATGCCTCGGTGTGCCCAACTAAATACATCACACTTCGAGCATTACTTTTGTGCCATACAAGAGACAGATAACTTTCTGCTACCAACATGCGAATCAGTCCACACTGATTCCGACCTCCATCAGCCCAAGCGAAAGACGTCGGCTTTAGAGTGGAATTTTGTAAAAGAAAAACATTAGTGCCAGATAATTATTGAGCACGCAATCAAATTCCACTCATATTTTCTTCTGTGTACAGCGCTATCTTCCCATTATGGCTATAGAGTAAAGTGCGACAGTGTGAAGGACACTTCGCGTAATTGTTTAAATGCCGCAGTGGCTGCGCGCGTTCGCAAGCTCAAAGCTTGATATAAATCCTCAACATTTAAAAGAGTGGCCACGACATAGTAAAAACCGATACCAAGCCGAAAGTGGTGAGTTGCGCAACGGCTCCGAGACAACTGGGACAACTAGCGGTAAGGACTCAATGTACAGTTGCACTCAAACACTAATGCTTCAAGAGCTTCTTCACTGAAATGAAGAGTGGATTGCTTTTAGCAGCGCATAACAAACAGTAAATGATTCACTTCCGTCAAAGGAAGCCCACACATAATTACATATTTGCGAACTGCGTTGGTAACAATTTAAAGTTCGAAATATTTTTTTTTAGATAGCTCCTCCATCGTTTAAAATAAAAATTAGGCCAATTCACATATACAACCAATTTAGCTTTGGTAGAAATATAATACAATAAATTAATTGAAAAATACAGAGAGGGCAAAAATAAAAAAGGATCTTCAAGGTGTTCTCAGACTAGAGCTGGGAAGTTAACGGTAGTCTTCGAAACGAAGAATAAGCACGTTTAGAGAAACTGGGCCTTGGAGAGAACTTTCTGTGCTAAGTTTGGGGTGAAAGTAAGGTAAAATTAAGTTTTTCGTTATAATTTTTTACTTCTTTTTTAGGTTGTTCCTGCTGGGCTCATTTGTACGTATTTACCGTATATTTATTTATGTCCGAAAATAAATATTATATACACTCTGATGTATACGATGCCATTAGCGCTTGATTTTTAATACGAATACTAAATTAGCAAAGAAATTAAAATTCTTAGTGACTCATCGCCACGAAGTTGACGGAAAAACAAAATATAATATACGAGGTTGGCTTGACTCGTTTGCAGCCAGCATGCATTCACTTACTTCATAGTAATATATATATATATAACACATAAAATATGCATAAACAATCTGGCACGCACTACACGCTCAACTCAAGAGCGCTCGGATGTTGCGGAAGTTTCGCAAAATCACAATCTTAACCAAATCGCTGAACCTTTATCAACTAAAGAACGAAGCGCTCCCCTTGCTTTTAGCCAAACGCATGCTTTTGTGCATATATAGATATGTTGAATACGAGTGTGTATGAAAAGTGAAAGCGTATCTTTGATCTTCAGGCAGATAGAAGTGCGTGAGCGTATATGGGGCGGAAAGGTGACTGGGTTAGGGCAGGGGGCCATGTTTGGATTGCCGCAACACAAGGGTAATGATGGCGAGGCAAAGCACTAAATAAGACCAATGAAAAATGCGCATAAACAACACAGTCAATGAATCTTAAACACCAAAATTAAGAAATTAATTTTTCATAAAGCCGACCGAAACATCGAAATCACCAGAGCACCGAAAATACGCACTCATTAAATATTTTATCACTTGTTGTTGTGCCGTTTGTTCTTTGCTTGTTCGTGGAGGGTGTTGTGGTTGTTGCTGCTGTCAGCAGCTCATCAACACATTGGCCCAGCAACAATAGCAAAGGCAGCCCGCCACTGACGAGCATCCATCGCCCGACGGAAGTGAAGGGTCTGCTTCGCTGATTTACTAGTCTTGCTGGCGTCGGACGGTGCTTCCATAAAGTCTATTCAATTAGTTATATTTACCTGAACGACAAAACGAGAAAAATATTTGTCAATAATTGGCGAATCAGTAGTTCCGCATGTGAACAATAGTTTCCTGATTAAGCACACCTAGTTGAGAGTGCCGAAATTAATCATTTTCTAATAAATTTTCTATAAAAACAGAAATTTTATTTCAAACAATTCATTAACACAAATATCGAATAAAATCTTAAGTCTAAATCAAAGTGGCACATGTCTTGATAGCTATATTATTTCTGCTATATATTTGCTAAGAAATATTTGTTCAATCCTCCTCCTCGGCGTCTCGTCGCATACAAAAAGTTGGTTTGGGCAACAAAAGAGTCTTATCATTAATGTTGGGATCCCGCAAGCATTTATAGGTAAAAAAATTTAAAATTGTGGTCAATCAAAAGTATCTACTTATGATCGCGGCATTTTTTCCATATATCGTAATTTCATAAACAAATGGAAAACATTTGACTAAGCGTGGAAAATTTGTGAAAGCGCCTGTGCTATATATCTGGTTTTCAAATTTTATTTGCAATAAAAGAAGAAAGAGAGACTAATAACCTCCTTATTCTCCGTTAAACTCATTGCCGCATTTAGTCTCAGCATTTTGACTTTTTGCGAAAGATCACCCAATTGTCTCTCCACGATTGTATTGAAAGTGTGCATCAACGCACTCCGAGCCAAAAAATTCGAGCGGACCGATTCAGATACCATCTTCGTGTGCTCTTGTTTAAACGTGTGGAGAAGCGGAAAATAGTGAAAAAGATATGTTTGGGCAGCGATATTTAGACTGAAAAACGCGCGTTGTTGCTACAGTGAAAATTGGCCAGGCAGAAAAAAGCCAAAGCAAAAGTAAAAAAGAATTATAGTGAAAGGAAAAGAAACTCGCCGCGTCATGGCCAACAGCGGACGTTGGAAACGTGTACGTCGCGTCTTGTAAGGCCTACTGGGTATTGAAAAGTGAAGTGATTTCTTTTTTTTTTTAACGATTTCAAGATAATTTACTGGGGACATTTGTACGATGGATCAATGGAAATATGACGGAAAGTTAGTACAGCTGACAAGGGTACATACACCTATACAATTCATGATTCCACTTGCCTATATGTGTATATAAAAAACAAGAGGATAAATTTGTGTTCTAAACAATTAAAATCAAACAAAATGCTTCGTGTTCATTTACCTTATGTACATACATGATGGAACGCAAGGTGACGTCACGCTGAACGCATACCAACAAGGGCCCCCACATGCAGCCGCATATGGTCAATATACATACATATTTCCTTCACATAGCCACCGACGGAACAGTGCAATATCATCTGGAAATTAATATTTCAGGAATTTGCTTATATTATCGTGTTGAAAACCAACGAACAAAAACAAAAGTTAAATGTTGAGTTGAACGAAATTGAAATTATTTATGTTTCCATTTTTCGAAATCCGTTCGGAAACAAATTGTTTGATTTCCTGAATTTGTAAAAAAATACATAACTTGCAATTAATTTATAAAAACAACAGCAACATTGAAAAATAGTGAGTGAACCGTGAAGATTGTGACTGGACCACAATTAAATCGAAGCCCACAACACCGTATAATAATGAAATTGATTGTGCATGTGTTCACTGAATAAATCGTGCAAATCCAAATATTTATTCAACTTATGGTAAATAGTGCATACATACACGCATACGCATACATATATTAAGTAGTAAAAGTAGGCAGGAAAGAGACACGAAAAGAGAGCGAATATTAAGGTGTAAAGTCACAAGAGCCCGAGCGTTTTGCTTAATTAGCGACGATGTGTCTTATTTTCTCGCGTACACTCTCGCCTCAATATAGACTTTTCTAAACCAAATTGGTTGAGAAGAAAAACTATTATCCTGATTGTCTATTCATTCTAAATCGATTACTTCTGTCGATAGTTTTTTCGATTGTTGGTGATTCCTCAAACAGCAAGCAACCAAGGATTGTAATATTGTCATAATAATTTAATAAGCGATCTGAGGCAGTAAAAGTATATCAAGACGAACTACACAAAAATGATGATATGTAAAGATTTATATATAATATAAAATATATATAAACTAATTTTCAAACTTACTGAAAATGTTTGCTAATTGCAGGCTTATATAAAATCAATGCGTGTATATGTTACAATTTGGAAACTGTTTTCGAATAGAACCGTTCAGTGATGATAAACATTTCCGCACACTCATTAATTCTCCACATTCGAGAGACTTTTTGTACGGACAATTGAAAGCTTTCTGCTTTGATTTAGAAATCTCGCAAAAATCACACCAAAACAAACGCGATAAAAATAACAAATAAGAAGCAAACAATAAAAATATACATTGAAATAGTAGCGGAAATCTTACGCCTAAGGAAAATACACTCCACTGATTATGAAAATTTACATTAATTGGAACGATTTGTAACCACGAATCGAAGCAGCACTCTTTACAACCAAGTTTCAGCCTACTCGACAGCACGCTTCCATAAACAGATTAAGCATTTAGAGATACTTATATTTTTGTTAGTTTTGGGTTTATGGTTTTGTTCACCTAACGGTTGTTTCTAACACTTAAAATTATTCGAGATAGATATAGAGTTATATGCACAAACATTTATGTAAATGATCAGAATGGCGAGACGAGTTGAATTTCGGATGACTATCTGTCCGTCTGTCTATCCGCCCGTTCCTGCAAGCAATAACTTGAGTGTACACGTGTTCATTGGCACCCTAGGGGGGTTAGTATTGCAAATCGGTGGAATAGGAGCATTGCTCCGCCCACAAAATGTCGTTTAGCTAAAAATTAAAAATTTTCATAACTAAGATTCACATTAAGTTACAATACTACACTGTGAAAATGAGTAAAATCATATGATAATCACTTACTGACTAATTGTCGAAAACGTACATTACATGTCACTGGAATTGAGCTTGATGTAATGTATTTGGAGGTATGGGTCACCATTTTTGGATCGGCAAAGAATTTATTTCCTTTCAATAATAAACAAAATGTAGAATTCACAACTTATATACTCTTCAACTTTTTATAATTGGCAGACACTTAATGCATCGAGATAGATTAAGAGCTATCGATCTTTAGTTACCTTTATTCTTTAGAAACGCATATGTCTTTTTCTTGTTTGCCATTTTTCACTTATATGTTTATTTCCGTTTTCTGAATTTTTCTAATCGCACTATTGCCAAATACAATATATTTTCAATACTTCCTCTAACCCCCATATTTCTACTTTTCCTCAGTTTTTCTAACTTCCGGTTGACTTTATACCATACAAGTATATATCGGTTAATATGTCAGTTTTCATAACGAAATGCAGAGAGTGCCTTGTTTTGATAACAATGTGTCATTGTACCAAAAATTAAACCATAATTCCATACGAAAATGTGTGAAATCGGTCCACGAATTACCCCAGAATCATGTGGAAATTTTCGTTATTGTAGCAGACTTTATTCTTAGAATTGCATGAAAACAGATTCTCCAGTATACTTCAGTAATATAAAAAGTTAATACTGACTTCTCCTAACTTCAATATATCTGATATAAAGACTTCCGACGTTCCACCTGACTCTAAATCATGTCCGATATTTTAACAAAATGATATTTACAAAATGTCTTAAAAATAATGAGGTTTAGCCCAATGAGGTTTTAGTTTAATGAAATCGGTCTAGACATTATTTTCAACCTGGTTAGCTTTTTTCTCATATAATTAATACTATATTATATCAAGTCTCTTTTATTAAGTTTATGCCACAAATACACATAGGTTGATTTTAATATAGCCAAATGGTGAAATGAAACTAAAATGCAAAAAGTTATATAAAACGTATCTTTCTTAACAAAACATCGGCGGAGTGTATGCATGAATTTGTAATATGACAGCTGGCACAGGGTTGCAATTATTTTGCTAAATTTCAGTGCACGAAAATTGACACGAGTTTTGATTAGCAAACTTTGCAGATGTTCCATATTTTTTTCGTGTGTTTTTTTTTGTGCCATTGCAAAATTATCTGAAAATATTAAAGCTGATATAATGCGACTCGGCACCATAATTAATGACTTGGGTCCACACCTTCCCTTGCAACCATATATGTATCAAATGAATTGATTTCAGTCGGTAGACTTAAGAGAAGTCTAAGCTCTAATGCGAAGAGCTTCCAAAGAGACTGCCTAGATGGGCTTGTCTTCCATCCAGCGTTGATCGCCAATTTTAAAGCTCCAATCTATATGTTATATGATATATTGCTTTGCAAAACTCAAACAAGTAAAGAAGTTCTAAGTTCTCGCAACTTGAAAGGATCAAAGCTTGAGAAATAACTAATAAGGAAGTATTGATCAGATTCAACCAATTTTTGACACAAAGACATACTATTATCGAGAGTTTATATATTATCTATTTATTTTATTATATGAATTTTTATTATATATCTTACACATTGACCGATATTTTCGGTAGAAAGTCAACTATAGGCACTGAGGTTACCATATACAGTTCCTAGGGGCTTGGACAGTTTTGATTCGATTTAGACAATTTTTGGTCACAAGGTGGCATAATTTAAACGCATTATTCACGCAAAGTTTTACCCCGATACAATCATTTTTGCTTAATTTACATTGCGGATTGTGAGAGAATCAGATGGAAGCTAAAATAGTGTTATATGAGAAATTGGCGTGGTGTTAATCCGATTTCGCTCATTTTCACACTATAACATAGAAATAGGTATGAGAAGAATGTTATATTATGCATAAGTTATGCACCGAATTTGGTTGAAATCGGTTAAGCAGAGATTGGTTTTCACCTAAAAGTGGTCGGTGTCACGCCCACTGTCCAATTTTGAACGCGCTTTCTATGAAGTCATCTCATACCATCCCAGAGATATATAACCCTATATCTAACTCGATTAATTTTAGGTGATACAAACAACCGTTAGGTGAACAAAGCTATTATGCTCTGTAGCAACAGACCACTGCGAATCTGTAAAGATTGTAAAAATTAAGAAATTTGCAATAAATAAATAGACCACTCCAAAGGAAGGTTTCACAATGCCTTCTTGAACGAAATAATTATTATAGGAATATATATTGTCATTCGATAACGTTATGTTTGTTTAAGATTTCCCTCTTTAACAATTGACATATATGTATGTATGTACATATGTTCATCAGATCGCTGGAGAAAGTGGTCGAACAAATTGCTTATTGGAAACATAACCAATAACAAATGTCATTGTATTAAAAAAAAATTAAATAAACCTTTATTTGTTGAAATTGGAGGTTTCTCTCACAAACTGATCCTCCAATAAAGACAACACCAACGGCGCAGAGATGATGTTCACACGCGCGCAAGTGCGCAAACCTAAGGCCAGTGGCCACAACAGCAATCAAAAGGCGCAAACGCGCTCCTCACATAAGCACCACAATCTACAACAGCAACACCAATATGAATGGGATGTAAAGTATTTGCCGAAGCACCAAACTCTGCAATTGAAATTTATAAAAGATTCACTCTCTTCTTGCAGACACACTACAAACAATCGCCGCCCAGAGGGAATGGTCGTGTCCATGATTGGGAGAGGAATAGGGGTTGGGATAAAGACCGAGACAGAGACAGAGATAGGGATAGGGATCGGGATCGCGAATATTACAGTGATCGCAGCAATTTTAGTAATCACAAGTCGCATTCCTATGAACTGCCCAGTCAACACTCTAAAGAAAAAGCCTATACTCAATTTTACGAGCATGAAATGGACCACAGCACTGTCGGTGATTGTACAGACAGACGAACGCGGCCACGTAGCATCACAAATCGGCGCGGCGCCATCAAACAGCTCAAGTAAGATCGTATTATATACTTCGTGATCGAAAATTGTCTACCAATTCATAAACCAACTTTCATGCCTTCAATTTTACTTCATTTGTTCCTAGAACTCACGATTACAATGGCCATAGATTTGTGGCGAAATTCTTTCGACAGCCGACGTTCTGCGCATTTTGTAATCTATTCGTGTGGGGATTCGGAAAGAAGGGCTATCAATGTATAAGTAAGCAAATCAGATTTCAAAACCATGAACTCTTCTAATATCGTTCGTAACATCTGCAGCATGTCAAACGGCTGTGCATAAGAAGTGTCACGAGAAGCTTCTAAGCAAATGCTCTGGCTCTGTCTTTAATTCGGCCAGCACAATAGTAAGTGAAACGCTCATGTTGTACTCACACATCTTCCTCCTTAACTCACAAAATTGTTCTTTTCCAATATTGTAGCTGCTGCGCGAACGCTTCAAGATCGACATGCCGCACCGTTTCAAGCCGTACACTTTCATGTCGCCTACTTTTTGTGATCATTGCGGTTCCCTCATGGCCGGTTTCTTCATACAGGGCCTCAAATGCGAAGGTGAGTATCGTTGCACTTTTAAAAGCAATTTAGTGTAATTTTTGTCCGGAAGCGAAACTTTTACAACACACATTGAATAAGTGTCAATTGATAAATAATAACTAGACGTCAGTTCCGATGTACGCGCCGTTTAGCGGCAACTAGTGCAGACAACCGTCTTATTCTAGACACAAACCTTTATAAGCAGAGCACCGAATTAATATCGTAATTGTGTGTTTTGACAGAGAACGTAAATGAATAGAGAAGGAGCAAATGTTGGCTGTACTAAAATCAGAGAACGTAAATGAATACTCATTTTTAATTCAAAAGGCTTTTCATAAATATAAATTTGTCATATAGAAATTGAAAACATAAATCTAAATAGGTATGCGCAACGATTTTTCATTTAGGAATATTCGTTGTGTCTATTTATAGCATTTCGCACATTGCGTGGTGTATTTTTCTTTTTCGAAGTTATATTTTTCGATGTTCCCTCATCCGGAACTACAAATTAGTACTCAAAAAGATTTCATTTAACATTTGCTCCTTCTCTATTCATTTACGTTCTCTGATATAAGTTCTCTGAATTTGGGCTAAAACAGAGAACGTAAATTAATTTGTTTTTATAATTTTTCTTTAGCGAATGTAAATTCAAAGAATATTAATAAATAGAGAAGGCGCAAATGTTATTGTGCTAAAATGTAAACTATTAAAAGGGAACATCGAAATTGTGCAAATTCGAAAGTTCAATTGCACCACGTCCAAAAGGTACCTTCCCTTCATGATAATCGAATTCAACAAACTACACCACTCTAAGCAGAAACCAAGTAAATTTTCACCACCTTATAAAGGAACAGCAAATGTTCTTTAGCATGCAAACTAAGGAAAATTAGAATAACTAAAATAAATATTTAATAAAAATTGAAGAACACTTATATAATGAGGGAGAAATTAAATTTAAATTAATTAAATAAAATACGAATAAAACTACGTCTGTGATAGGATGTGAGTTCAAGCAAAATATTTGACAAACAGCTTCACAATCTCCATTTATACATAGTAGTCTAATCTATGAACTCCATACTTATGGTTAAAACCATAGTAATCTACTTGTTACAAAAAACTTCCGCTAAGGGTTTTGGCATGGAATATACAAGCTTAGAGGTTTCTGAGCATATCCTTTGAGGTAATTATGTGTTGGCGGATTTTACATACCAGTAAATCTCATATGCGCTATTTAGGATTAAAATCTGATGATTCTGGTGGTGTTTGAAGCTGTTTGGGAACGTTGCAAAGTAACTAAAGCTTAACTATGTGTGCTATCATTGCTTCTTCACCACAACTCTTCACAGTATGCATCAAGTTTTCCTTATCGAGTGCCGTACCCGTTTTCCGCCATAAAATTTTACGCCCCTAATTCCAAAGACACAAATAAAACATGCTCTCATCGGAAAAAATAGCTTTCTGCCAAAACTCCCGGGGTGCGACTTGACCGTAAAACCCTGTTTTTTTTTTTTTAATTTTGCGAATGGTATCAGTGCAGAGGGATTTCTTAAAATGCTTCTTAACATTTTGATCGATTTTGGATGCAGTAAGTCGAAGGCTGTGCTTCACCCTTTGCAAAACGTTACGAGTTTCACGCTATGCTAGGATTTTTGGCCGCCCTGGACACGTAGAGATACAAATCGCCGGTATGTTTGTAATTTTTTTATTACTCTTTGTATCAAAGAATGTGTTCTTCCAACCATTCAACCGATTTCAGGGTATTTTTTTCCTTCTTCAAAAAGTTTAACCATTATTTCCGTTTCAGAGGGGCTTATTTCTTTTCTTTTAGTCGAGATTTGACGTTCTAAATTTAATCACAAACTGAATAGAACAGAAATCTTTTAAAATTGCTACTTTTACGAAAACAAGTAAAACTATAAGTTTCGAACACTTTTACTCTTGGTTTTTACGCGAAGAGTTCCCATTGCGAAATGACAACTTTGTGAAAATTTATCGATAAAACTATGGTACCAGATTTTCCCTGCTCTAAATTCTATGGGACTATGCAACAGACTAGTAATAAATCACTTAATGTGATTTTAATCTAATATTTATTATATAAAAAATAGTTTTTAACAAAAGATAATAAGATTTTAGCGTGTACGCAGACTTTTTCTGGCGAGTGTATATGGTATTAAATTATACAATTTATATTAAATTGCCATTCATATGAAATCTTTAATAACTTCTATGAGTTCTAAGCACACTCCATATAGAGCTTCTATATGTTTACTTATTATCATTATTTTATAGTTTTTCGATCTAGCCCATTTTATATACATACATATGTAAATGCGACCTTATGAAAATGCAGAAAAATCGAAAATCGCAGTTCTTCAGAAGAGCATAAGTCATATTTCAACGACAAGGCATTGCGAAAACAGTAAAAAGATAGACGAAATTGTCAATTGAAACAAATTTTGTCAACTCCGCGACGATTCGCTCGTATGTATGTTTATATAATACTTGTATATATGTACGTTTGTCGACAAAACCATCATTTGGCTTTTTCAACAACACAATGAACGCGCGAACTCGCCGTTACTTCCATGGCATGCCACCATGCACAGAGGCGAGTCAACGGAGAATTTATATCATATTGTTATATTGCTTAATTTATCATTTCATTAACATTCTATGTCGTGATCACCATCGTCATCGCCATGACAATCCATGTACATATATATGTATGTTTATACCCACAACATGCAAAATCTCGTCGTATCTTCGATCCACCTATCGGTAACGAAGAAAATTGGACGTCACTGTTAGCTGTAAGTTAGTTTATGTGTGCACGTATGTGTATGTGGGTGTGTTTAGATTGGCATAATTGCCGTCAAGTCAGTGGACGAGGCGAACGGCGAGGTGCGGCCGGTGATCTAAATCGAATGCAGCACACGATTGGTTATTCTTAGACGTCACAGTGACGCTGACGTTCACATTACACGGCTGCGATAGTTTCTGAAGAAGCCGGCCAACTGCAAATTATTAACGAATTCTCAGCATATTTTCGGTGTTGCGACGCGAGCATCACAATCCTTATTATGAGCTTACTTTGGTACCAAACAATATTTGAGGCTGTTGGCGATGGCAGATCAAATATTACTAAGGCCACTAAAGCACTGGCTGTAGCTTTTAGCGTAGCTGAGAGCGGCGCATTTTTAAGCATGTACATACATACATATATATAATATGTGAATATATATTGCAAATTCATCTTCGAGAGACGACAAGTCACGAGTTAGCAAAGAGGAACATGTATGCTTATTAGTAAACAATATTTTCCGTTTTCTCCCTCGTTTTACCACAACCACTACGCGTTGGGTTCGCCGCGCCGCCTCCTCGCCATCGACCACACCGGTGATTCCTGCTAGCGCACCGCAAACGTAACGTCGGAGCACCGTGAGTGTATGCCATTTATAAAGCGTTTAGGCTAATTTTCCCAGCCACCTATGTGTGCTTGTGCTTATGTATTGTTCATAAGCATGTATTCAAAAATGTATATAGACACACACACGTTCCGATAGGCAAAATGAAATGCTCGAAGAAAAATGTATTTGCGTATTTTCGCATCTTGGAACATTCATTTAACGCTGCGCCGTGTGTGCCAGCTGGGTTGCTGAGTGCGTCTGGCGGCCGCGTTGTCGATGTGTCGAAGGCGATCTCTCGAGCACGAACGGCCCAGCACCAGGAAAGCCTCGACGGCCAGCGCAGTTATTGTGGCAGCTTCCTGCCAAGCGGTTCGCGGTTCGCTCTAGCATTGGAAAATTCTAATAATCGCGTAATACTAAATACTTAGCCCATATTCATACCCGTGTGTTTGTTTGTGCATCTGTGTATGTGTTGTAATTATTCATTCCTCTAGCGTTGTGTTTAAAATTAATTAACTTGATTCGCGTATCTCGAAACTTCAAAGGCTACATTGACTGCATAATTCTGAAGAAGTGAATCTTCTAAAATTAATTTAAGTTGAAATGCTTGAAGAAAACACTTGAAAATTGTAGAGAACCTCTTACGTCATTCACCACAATATCGGCTAGTGTCCTAAGCTCTTGCGCCATTTTTTAGTTAGCACTTATGTGGATAGAAATAGTAAAAAATATAAAAATATGTCTGTATATTAGTTTAATTTTTGCAACTTTTGTTTATTATTAATTTAATTTTAAATAAACATATGCGTTCTGAATGATTTGAAATAGTACTTTTTTCACCGGTGTTCTCAGAAAAGAGAATGTTTGTAATCAAAAGAAAACTCATAAAAGCACAAATGGCAATCAATATTTTATCAAAAATTCCGAAAAAAGTCCCGTTATTGCGAATGTGTGCAAATAAACACTGAGTTCCGAAAAAAGTCCCGTTATTGCGAATGTGTGCAAATAAACACTGAGTTCATGGAGGTTCGAGGTTATGTTTTTATATTATATTAATTTTTAATCTTTTTAATTCCTTAACAAATTACGCATTCATAAGCATTCTTCGAATATGACTAAAATTCTCATAAATTATTCTTAATAATTAATCCGTGATCTTTGATACAACAGGTCACAAGCGACTCAAATTAGATTGTAGTTTGGCCTCACCTGTCAAAAATTCACTATTTGGACCTATAAAAATCTAATTATTTTGTATAGTACCAAAATATCTGCAATTAAAACGGCACATTGCACAACTATAAAAGCGAAAGTGACTCACAGCGCCAGAGGAACAGTAAAGGCACACATTTGGCACACGTGAATGCCGTAAAATAATGGACATAATAAATGTTCATATCTTCCGGCAAGTATAATTTAAAGCCTTCGAAAAAAGAACAAAGAATTTTATTAATCGCACAACATATGATTGTGTGTGTGATTGTGACTGCGTAAGGATTCCATGATCGAGAGAAAGTAATCTTTTGTTGAAAAAAAAAACCATAAGAAACGAAATAAAACAAAAACAAGCAAGTAATATATCGGAAATATTTAGTAAACTTTCTAAGCAAAATACACACATCTTCGGAAAATGACGAAAGTCAACGTCGCAGTCGAACGTGAGAGCTCTGTCGCGCGTTTCCCGAGGTGATGCTAAAAATAAACCCATTTGTACTAGGACAAACAATCCAGAATAAAATAAATTTAAAAGTGTGCAAATACCCCAATAAAAGTGTCAAAAAGAAGCAATATATATAATTTACAAACGATATTCATAGTTTAATATACGAAAATTGCATATCGGTTTGTGTGGTGAAATAATTCGAATAAAGTCCGTTCATTCGACACTACGCCATGCCACTCTATACAGATCAAAGCTATTATTATAGCAGCGGTAGCAGTCAACTCTATGCCCCTTACTACACCCCGGGCCTATATGGCACTAGCTCTTCGAGCAGTTCCTACGCCCCGTACTCCTCCACTTACAATCGCACGTTTGGTGGTAGCTATACACTGCCTTTGACGCCGCCGCGGTCTCCGACTTACACCTCAACACACAGCTTGGCATCCCGGTATCAACCAAAGTTGTCAACCATCACCGAAACTTCTCCCCTCATTAGTTCCAGACACGGAGGCATTTTACCGTTAACACGAATACAATCGCCGAAAATATTTCCCTACGCAGCCACCTCGGCAACTACTACAAAATATGTACCACCCCGCCCGATACCTATCAATACGGCAGATATCGATGTATCTTCAAAGCGATATCCGCATCACAGGGATGTTCTTGAGAAAGAAAAACATGATAAACAGGATAATGAAATTAAGCGTAATAGCAAAGAAAATAATAAGAAAGAAAAAAGCGAAAGAAATAAGGAAGAGGGGAAAAATCAAGAGAAAAAGGGAAGGTCATCCACTATTAAAAGAGACCGACCTGTAGTTCGTTTATCCACAATTCGCTCACGTAGTAAAGACCGAAACCGTAATACAAAGTCCACAACTTCGAGTACAGACGATTCCCCTGAACCGAAATCCAAAATATTCAAAGATCTTCCCACAATAGAGCCATTGCACCCAACCGAAACGCATATTAGTTGGCGTCAGAAGTTGGCTGAAGAATTGGCAACAGAGCCTACGAACAGTTCCAAAAAATCACCAGGTGATTTAATTCGTGAACGTTATCTTATACAGGAAGCCTCATCCGATAATCTCAATAAATCTCAGAGCCAGCACTCTCCATTAAAGGATGACAATGAAACAAAAGACAACCTTGCTGGTGAAGTAATAATTGAAATGGATTTGGATTCTACTAACAACAGCATCCGCCGTTTAAGTATACCCCAGTGTCCCACGTTTCATGATATATGTGAGGATATTTCGTCGGACAAAATTGACGATGACCTCAACGCAGGTGAACTAAGGCGTCGCGCTTCACTTATTCAAGAACAAGAACAAGAAATTCTCAATAAATTACAAAAGTCTGCGTCTGGCACTTTCCAGCTTATTCATCTTGAAAGACGTGATAGTCACGACAGTGCGGCCGAGGAAGGACATCGCCAATCAACAAAGAAACGTACATCGAAAAAAGGAAAAAAGATCAGGCACAAGATTACAGCTGTCGTTGAAGTGGAAAATTCTCCTATTCTTCCGGTACTTCAAGAGAAAGATGAATTGTCTACTACGACACCTGGAAAGGACTCATCAATAAAACCTAAGTTCACCTTCAATGTTGAATCGGTTGAAGAACATCACGAAATTCACAAAGTCTTTAAATTGCCAAAGAGAAAAAGTGTAAAAAATATCATGAAATCGAGAGAAGTCACTTTGCCTGAAGGATTTATGCAGGCGAGTCCAAAAGCGAAAATACAGCCCAAAGCAAAATCACCGACGAAAACGGGTACATTTATCAGTACGGCAGAAATTTTCACATTTGAGCCTTCGAGTGTAGACTCATATTGGGCAAATAAAGATCGTGATAACTTAGAAGCAATTGTAAGTCCGAAGTTTCAAAATGATGTTTCTAAAGACGAATCGAGTTCCACCACCCAATCTCCTGAATCACCTAAATTGACCATTTCAGAAACAACGGCTTCGTTGCATTCCACATCAGACAATCAGAGCACAAATTTAAAAGAGCTTGTGCTTCCAATCAAAATAAAGATCGAAACTACAAGACCTTCAAAAATTGAACTACCAAAGGTTTTGCCAACAACAGTAAAGGAAACCAAGCAAAACCCTATTGAAAAGTCAGACAGCGGAATAGATTTTTGGTCCGAAATTGGAAACCGTGAATCAGTGTACATGACAAACCGAAAGAAGGGGCAACTTGAGAGCCAATGGCAAAAATGCGAAGAACTTTTGGAATCCCAAGCTGTAGAAGACGTAAGCAATATAAAAGAAATCAAATCTGCCGTAACAGCACAGAAAAATGAAGCTTTAAAGAAAGCAGACCAAGATATGGCAAAGGCAAATGACAAAGGCGTGGTAGGAAGATCTCAATCTACAGAATCTACAATGTCTGATAAGGTGACTAAAGGCCAAAATAACTTGAATTTGTTAGGAAAAACGGAACAACAAGCGATTACTAAAAATTCAACGGCAAATGCACACAAATCTTTAATCGAACAAAAATGTAAAACCGAAAATTTAGCAACAACACCAACAACAAGCTCTTTGACAGCCGCGACGACTGCAACGAGCGCCGCGACCAAAATAAATTCTGGGCAAGCCGCCAAGTCACCTGCACAACAACCGAACAAATTTACGACACTAGTGAAGAACGACAACGAAAGCAACATCAAAATAGATAAAGCGAAATTATTCATTAGCCAAACCGACACAAAAACTACGAAAACACAAACACAACTATCAACCACACCAAAATCAATCACAACATCGGCTAATAGAAATTTGAAGGAGGCTAAACTATTGCCAGAAGTTAATGAACCACAAGCAAACGGCGCAATAACTGAAGCAAGAACAACGTCATCAATAGGCGAAAGTTGTAGGCCGGAAATAAAAGTGGTGGGACAAAATGAAGCATTGTCAGCTATCACGACTACAGTACCACTTGAATCAACTGAGTCCACATCCTCTACCGTTAGTGGTACGAAGCCAAAAACTACCCCTAAAGCAATAGCAGCAAAAGAAAAAAGTATCGCAACAACTGTTGCCAAATCAAAAGCGTCCCCACGAAGTGAGCCGGCGACACCCATCAATGCCGATCAATTCATTTCGATAGCACCCCCAAAGACTACGACGTCACCAACAAAAACCAAAACGACGTCACCACAAAACATAAAAACAAAGGCAAAGGCAACAATAACGATCAACAAAGATGTGAACGAAAAAGTGGCCAAAACAAAAATATCGCCAAAAACAACAACCGTGACAGCGACATCGCCCATAACAATAGCATCCACACCCGAAGTAGCGACAACAGCTGCCGTCGCAATTACTGCAACTACATCGTCGACGACAAAGCTACCAGTTAGCTCGTCTACGAAGTCGTCCACATCCCCAGAGACCTCAACAGCTGCAATCGTCTCGCCAATAGTGGTCGCTACAGAATCGGTAGCGTGCCGCAAAAGTCACGAAGACGCTGACGACGACAAGAAGAATCCCCAACAAAAGGCACACGCGCCAAATAATTTATCAAAATTCGCAACAGTACAGAATTTGGCGCAGTGTTTACAAGACGTCGACGCCGATCTAGAAGACTACATACCGTCATCTGCGGAAAATAGCGATGACGAGGACAGTTCATACAATTACTCCAGTGCGGACGGTTGTGATTATCAAAATTTGAGTGCAAGCATGAAGAAAAAACTGCGACAACGGCGTAAAAAAGAGAAACAGGCCGAACAAGCTCGTTTTGATCCACAAAAGAAAATTAAAATCGATCCCTCCAACAAGTGTTACGTGAAAGAAGAGGCACCTCGTTACCCGCTTGTCGCGACACCGCGTCCACTATGGAAACGTGAAAAACCAGTGTATCCTGACGAGGATTCCGATGATGAGAGTGGTGACAGTGAGGAGAGCGGGTCGGGTAGTGAGGAAACCGAAGACAGTGAAGAGTGCACTACGTCCGAGGAGTACGAGGACGACTTGAGCACCAATACCAGTGGAGCGCTCACAGGCAGCAGCAATTTGTCTAAGGAGAATTCCGCTATTATACGCTTAAGTACCTGCAGCAATGATTCGGGTTTTGAAGGCGGCACAGCGCCATCTAGTCCCAAGAAAATGCTTGGTAAGTCTACGTGCCTACATACACAAACTCATCTAAAGAAAGGTCCAAATGCATGGTGGTTACTGTCGATTGGCAAAGCCTTCTAACAGTATAAAACAAATATATGTACATATATGTATATGAGTATACCTATCCACATATATGTATGTATGTATATTGTATATGTTTATCCGTACATATATAAAAAATGCTGAAGAAATCGACTTCGAAAGTACCTTTTATTTTAGCTCAGCCGAAATATTCGAATACGTCAATGGGAGACATTTAATTAATTTGTTGCCAGAATTGCCCGCAACAAACACATGTTTTCCCCCTTCCCGTTATTGGTGTACAAGTTTACATGAATGCTGGTGTGTGTGAATATTTGTATTTTCGCAGTGTTTTAATATTGATTACGAGTATGTTGTTCTCACGATAAAATGAATTGCGTTCCTATTTACTAAATAGCATGTGCTGAAAATTTGATATTTAAAAAATATTGAATTTCATATATTACGAGCCATAACGGAATTGGATTCATAGAACCACAGGTGTCCATTTGGACGTCTCGGTAAAGGGATAAAATGGATGATACTTTCGTTTACTTGATATGTTAGTTCTTAGTTTCATTTGTTGTTCGGTTTGTTTATCGGTGTGACTGGCATTTATTTCATATATATTAACAGCACAATAACAATTAACTCATTATAAAAGAGAAATTCGAGAAATTCTGGCTGCCTTATGAAGTATATAAAACACACATTCGGAACGCTTCGAGACATGCTAAGTCAAGATTAAGATTTTTATGGATTTGATACCTTAATGATTCAGGTTTTAAATTGATGAGTTGAATTTGGTTAGAGTCAGCTAATATAACGGTGTTATATCAATAGACATCACGTTAGATTTTAAGGTACATACCGACATACGTAAGGGGGATGGACCTAGAAAACCATCTCTTACTTACATATGATAAACTTGGATTCTTGATCCACCATCAGGTTTGTGCAGTATATCGGAGCTGCATCCGTTTATAAAATGTTTAAGGACTCAATAAACATTAAAACATTGCATGTGCTCAAAAAGTTTCGCTTCATTTTAATGTTTTATGATATACAAGTAGTATCCACATAGAACACTTATAAATTCTTATAGAAAAAAATAATACATTATACATACATAAACATGAAACTCATAGAATCTTTTAATCTTATGGACATCGATAACGGCTGATCCACATATTGCAGAATGTGATGTTAACTGCCACAAGAAATGCGAGCACTTAATGGCCAACTTATGCGGCGTCAACCAGAAACTCATCGTCGAGGCTTTGGCATGCGTGAAGCGAGGTAATCGCTTTCTGAAACGGATTTCGTGCAAGGGATATTTAATATGATTTCTATCCATTAATGCTAAAAACAAAAACACCTAGAGAACCAGAGAACTATCAGTTAGGAACCCATGTCTAATATGTGTTAGACATTACATCGAGGAATACTAAAGGCTACCATTTGAATATAAAATTTGTCAATAGTCTAAAACGACAACTAGTTACTACTAAACTTAAATGCGGATATGCCACTTCTCAATACTACTGGTTTCAGTTAGAGCTTAAGACCTTATTACTAGCTAGTATTATAGTAGAAGCACACGAATCGAGGCTCAAGAGACCCACACATATTACCGAGAGATCGAATTTCTACATTTTAGAAATCATCTCACATTTTTGTTTGCTGCTGCTTTTTCCTTCACTTTTTTAGTATATTTCTTCGAGTTGTTTAGACTCATCAAGACATTAAGATTAACATTTTTAAGAACACACACGTATGTATACATAAATGTATTCAAAATGCATTTATATACACTAATATTTAGCTAACGGTTCGATACATTATTGGCTTGAGGCCATGCAGGTCAGGTGATTGTGCCGTCCATATACTTATTGTTAGCGGCTCAAAATATTTTGTGTGGGAAGATTTTCTACGTGCAGTGTCCCAAATACTTAAAAAAATATTTTTGTTATTTATCGCCGTTTTATGGCACCGGTGGCAGTGTTGCATGTATACAAACTCGGGTATACCGAGACGGTATTCTCCCGATCGCGATCAGATTCTTGGCACACTTGTACATTCTTGTAACGCACTTCTATGATCTTACACATGTATTTGCACACATTATTATATACGTTTGAATTATACGCAAATTACATACATACATACATTAGTATTATTTTGCATTCCATATTACGAGCACCGTTACAATGTTGAAATACGTTTCAAATAGTTTTAACTTTACTACAATTACTTTCTTACTATTTTTGTATTTTATTCAGTAAGGAATTACCTTACAACAACTTTGTTTCCTAATAAAATATACCTAAAGACATTTCATAAATAATTGTATCCACGAAGTCAACTCGTAACCTTAATATTCGAACGAAGCGAAACCTGAGTGATTGAAATTACTCTGTTCTAGAGAAGCGGAGGTGTAAAGCTAGTAGCAAACATTCCAATTACGCATCTAGTTTAACTACAAGCCTCAAATGTATTCATAATCCTTATGTTTTTGTGGGCACCTAGTACTTTTCGCGTGAAGACTATCTATTTTTAGTTCAGGTTGCAAAAAGTAACCTCAGTGGTTCGACGACTGGCTGGCTAACATACCAGTGATTGACAGCTTGACAGCTGGTCAAGACCGACAAATTATCATATAATTTATGACAACTACCCACAATAGAGAGGTGAGACAGTAAATTTCTATGGCGTTTATTTCCAAGGTTCAGAATAGATAAATATCACTTTATAGTATTCATAAATATAATTTATTCTTTTCATAGACAATGCATACCGTAGAGTCCTAGCCAAATTCTATATAAATACTTATGTATGTATGTACATATTTCGTACATATATCAAATGAGGTGTGTTGAGGTTAATGTTTTCATTTTGTGTTTAGCATTTTTGGCATTATACAAGAATATACATTAGTTCGTAAGTGTATACATTTTCCATTCATCTAATGTGTAGGCGCACGGGAAGCCCGAGAATCGTCGAGTACTCCACCGAGCTCAAATCCAGCATATACGATCGAAACCAACGAGGAACAAGATGGTATGCTATGTGTCTGTATATGCCCTAGGATATACTTCCTTTACTAACCTCACTTATAAATTTACTAAGCACAAACTAAACTAAGTACAACTAATTGGGATATATAATATCGTTTTGATGTAATATAAAGTCGTTTGTTAGTCGATTACGTTGTACAGAAAACAGCCAGAAGATCGGCGTGTGAGTCGTGTTGAAAATGTTTCTATTTTAGTTGAAAAAACAACAATTATGCAAAAAAATAACGTTACTTTTCATTAACTTTCTACAAATAACACAATATGTAATTTGCTTTTATTAGTGATATGCCCCCCCATTCTTATTTGGATAGCATGTTTTAAATTTAGTGAATGCATATACATATCTACCTGTATGTGCGTACTAATGTATTTAGTATGTATACTAAGGTAAGTATACGTTTAAATAATAATAAATCCGAGGACTACACACTAAAATACTAATGCATATGACATCGACTCTGAGAGAATGTGTTGTTGTTTACTGCGTCTCTGGTTTAGGTATTAATTGCAGCGGAGATAGACTCAATGTGAGAAGTGTCTTATTAGTTTCGTTTCACAGGTCGCGTCTTGAGCTAAAGCAGGTTTATTCATATTAAATCGGGTTTTAATATGATTTTAATGTAGATATGCATTATAAAATAATCAAATATTCAAATACCATATATACATTTGCATAGGTCGCAGACGAGGCTACTTTTCTATTACTAATACTTTGCCATCGAAGTAACATAACCACTAAACCACAGACTGTGGAGTTGTCATGTGCTCTTCCTTAATTTATACCCGGAAGTCACTTTTGATGATCTCTAATGAGGCATCTCAGGTTATCCAATTATTTCTTGATTCTATTGACCGCTGGAGTTTATTTGCAGAAACGTCGTACACCTATTCCCAATTTCAAAAGTTGGGGCGTTTCACAGCGCCAGCTACCGTTATACCACGGTTCAAAAACTACTCCGTAGATGATTTCCACTTTCTAGCTGTGTTGGGCAAAGGCAGTTTCGGCAAGGTATTAAATTGAATAATGTCTCCACAAAACTTAAGTAACACTCGTCTCGTCCGCATTGTAAATTTCAGGTGCTGCTGGCTGAGCTGCGCGACACCACTTACTACTACGCCGTCAAGTGTTTGAAGAAAGATGTCGTTCTCGAGGATGACGATGTCGATTCAACCTTAATCGAACGCAAAGTGTTGGCATTGGGCACCAAACATCCGTATCTGTGTCACCTGTTTTGCACATTTCAAACGGAGGTAAATAGGAAGCAATCGTGTAGTCGAAAACAATTGAACATCATGTCGGCCTTCAGTTTGTAAGGTTTCCGATTTTTATTATTTTAATTGAAATTCGCGGTATTCATTTGCGGTTTTGACACATACCGATCACATATTCCTGTACATACTATCTATAAGTATAGTACAGTTATCCTAAAATCTATTTGCATTTGCTTTTCAATTGCAAATGTTTTAAAGTGTTCCTGATTCAATTTGATTTTCACCATTTACAAACATACATGCAAATGATATTTTTTTTTACTTTCCGACATGCATACATACATTTTACTTTGGCATCGAGCATTCATCTATTCTTAGATTGTTAGATTTTTGGTCTATTCCATTGTATGTAGCAGCATTTTGAGGCTATAAACGCGCATAAAGGGGGCTAACGGTAGATGTCTTCTAATGTTTTACGCTGTGCAACAAGCGGTTTTCCAAAATTCAGTTTTTATCTGCAGGTGTTTAGACATACTTACAAATGTACGTCGATTCACATGCTACGGTGCCTGTTGTCATTTTCGGATATCTCATCAACCCTGATGCAGTCGAAATTTCGAATTTTTGCAGCTGAGCGCGGCGCGGACAAGATATTGAGTGTACATCGTACACCTGCCGGCATGTCGCATGCCGCACTATTCCTCCCCGACTGCATGGCGAAATCAGCCACCACAAATAGATCAATTAAACGATTGAGGAAAGGTGAAATGATAAATTTAGCCCATTGTTTGACCATCGCTAGGTGAATTCGAATAAACGAGTAGTCGCAGACAGCGCGACCGATGGTCAATTTTCAAATGTGGATCAGGGCATTTGATTAAAGTGAATGTCGACATTAATTGCGTGCATCGCGGAGGAGAAATTGCCGATTGATCAAGCATCGCAAGGTGTCGTAATGGTTTTGTAGCCATGAAGTTGCCGCTGGTTGATAAAATTGCATCGATAAGAAAAATTCAGCTTTATAAAAAAAATACTTGTGTCATATTCAACGCAGATGATATCATGCCAAACTCTTTTGAAATCAGTTCCAGCTTACATCCATGTCCATATTCAATTCTTCAATCATTTCAAAATTAAATATTTCACGCTCTATTTCGTGCTAATAATGTAGGTCAGAGGTTAATAAGATAGTAATGTTGATTTATCAGACCAATTTTAAATGCTATTAAGCGACTACCACTACTTAGAAGATCAAATATTTATGTAGCTTCACTTCAAGTGTGAATACTTGTTCTAAATGTTTCTTCCATTTTTCTAGAGCCATTTGTTCTTTGTAATGGAGTACCTTAATGGTGGCGATCTAATGTTCCACATACAGGAGAGTGGTCGGTTTCCGGAAGAACGTGCACGATTTTACGGAGCCGAAATCATATCAGGCTTGAAGTTCCTGCACAAAAAAGGAATAATTTATAGGTACGGATTATTCTGGTTACTAAAGTATTTTCGCAGCGAATAGTAAAATAATTTATTATAATATTTTCTATGTGCTGTAGAGATCTGAAGTTGGACAACGTGTTGTTAGACTTTGAAGGTCACGTTCGCATTGCCGACTTCGGCATGTGTAAATTGCAGATCTACCTCGACAAGACCGCCGACAGCTTCTGCGGTACACCTGATTATATGGCGCCCGAAATCATAAAGGTACAAACACAATTATTTTAAATATTACAAAAGTGTGTATATGTGCAAATTTTTCTTTATAAAAAGGGCGAAAAGTACAATCAAAACGTGGATTGGTGGTCCTTTGGTGTCTTGCTCTACGAAATGTTGATTGGACAATCGCCGTTCAGTGGCTGCGATGAGGATGAATTATTCTGGTCGATTTGCAATGAGATTCCTTGGTTTCCTGTTTACATATCTGCAGAAGCTACGGGTATTTTGAAAGGCGTAAGTCTCAACTTAATAAAGTCACCCAGCAAGATATTTCAAAAATATTTTATTTGTAGCTCCTTGAAAAGGATTACACAAAACGCATTGGATCTCAATACAGTCCCGCTGGCGACATAAGCGAGCACTTATTCTTCAGACCCATCGATTGGGATCTACTAGAGAAACGGCTATTACCGCCACCTTACAAACCACTTGTGGTAAGTATTCGATTGTAAATATCAAGTTGTTTCATATTAATAGGCATTTAATCGTTTTAGAAACATCCATTGGATACTCAATACTTTGATCGCGTTTTCACAAAAGAGCGTGTGCGCTTGACTCCCATCGAAAAGGATATTCTGCATTCAATGGATCAGAAGCCGTTCTTGGGTTTCACATATACCAATCCACATATAACTCTAGATTAGGATAAAACGCACACACACTATTTGTATGTTCGCATATAGTCAAGCAGCAATATAATTTATTGAAATAATGATATAAGAACAGAAACCCAATTTTCGAACTTCGAAAATCATATACAGATGTACGAGTCTATATGGGATTGCGAAAATAGTAGATTACAACCCAAAGTTAGTTTCACACCAGTATTTAAAAATAAAAAATTTAGACTAAGCGAGGTTATTAGATGTAATATATTTTAGTATAAGAAATTTAAATAAAATTAAATAAGTACAGCTGTACAAAGTTTACTACTCACCGTGCCCAGCCTAATAATTAAAACCATTGTTTTTGTGAGGCGGATCGCAATGTCTTTTTAAAAGTTAAGTAGTTACGATACACACTTATTTCTAGACCTTATTGTTATTCTGATTAGATTTAGTATGGAATGACCGCACAAATGGGGTTGCGGTTAACGTCCCACATCCTGCGTTGCGACGAGCTGAAGCTTTAGCTAATCAAGCTCATCATTTCTGCGCATACATATGGACACACATCTCTTGGTAGATTTATTGTATTTACACACACACAAATATACTTAATTTGTAAGTACTGAACCAAAGAAAAATAATAAAAATTTTAAAAATTTAAACCTTTCAATTTGCTTTTTTCTCGAAAACTTGAATTTAGCTTGACGTTTTTCCACCTCGTCAGCACCCTCCTATCTAATCCAGAAGTAATCGCCGTTGCTGGGAGCCTTCCCTATTTCTGTCATAAGAAAAAAATAGAATTAAGAATAAAATATGTCCGTACTTCCAACAACAACAACTTCCAAACACAATAGAAAATTGCTTTATTTGATTGGATTGTGAATAGATGGAGGAAACACGATGAGTTTCAAATAGCTCAGCGCTTGCAATGTTTCTTCTTCACGTAATGACGTTGAGATCAATTAAAATAGAGGGGTAAATTTCATAACAAGCTTGTTTAGGGATCGATAATTGTTACGATAGTTTTTCGAAACTCATAAATACTTAATATAGAAATACATATGTACATACATATACGTTAATTAATGCACGAAAGCTTTTTGGTTGAATTCATAACAAACATAATTACAGCAAAGCATATGCAAAACTCATATACCATTTATGAGTATACATACCTGTACATATGTGGGAATGTTAACGAATGCATAAAGAAAAACAGCTGAGTATCCGTGAACTTGAAATTGATGTGCTTCCACGTCTTAACAAGCTTTTTGAACTGTTTTCAATCGTTATTTTGTCTCACCTCACGTTTCGATCACGATTCGTAATTACAAAACGAGATACCTACATACATATAGGGGTATTCTGAACGAACATGTTAGTCTGGTAATTAATTAGTTGATACTTCGTTAAAACAATTTACTGTTAACATGCTTTTTGCTCTATCTCAGTAGTGTGGTAAATTTCGTTCCACCACCTTTTTTTTGGAATTTGTCTAAATTTATTGTATAGCGAGTAGCAATTGTATTTTTTCGCAATGAATCAAATGAACTTTTTAGGCTACGACGCAAAACAAATAGCTGATTTGATGGTACCAGTAACGAAAAAATTATCAAGCTTGTCACACTGGTACTTTGGTACTCGGTAGAACGATAATCTGTTCATTTTACAAAAACAAAATGCACGTAAAAACTACCGAATAACGACTAACGAATTAACAAAGCTGTGTGAATACCTCTAATATAAATTCAAAATATGCAGGTTTACAACAGCTGGAGCTAACAAATAAAACATTCTGCAGGTATATTTAATGTAATAATCCAACTTCTATCTATACTCTATATAATAGAAATATATAGTCTAAATACTAAGGTAACTCGCTTCATGGAGTCAAAAAGAGCATTTGAAAATCCTCGTACATACATACTTGTATGTACATGCATGTGAGTATGTATTTATAATGAGTTAGCTGTTACAAAATGTGCATGGGCTTAGGTCGACAACCGGTCGAGACCCTGAGCATTGCTTTGACGGGGGAATCAGCTTCAAACAGTGATGCAATGATCGCAGGTGGCCAACTTAACTTTAATTATAAGTGTGTAGCTACGTCAACTATGTACTAATGCGTATATAAAGGTACTCATCTCCACACCAACCTGTGGGCACAATAAACGAAAACCAAATGATTAACTAACGAAATTGAATAAAACAGATGAAAAAATCTTCGATACATTCCGGACCCATTAAAACTGCCTGTATTACATTTACCTTTGTTGGGTAACTGCATTGATTATAGTTCGACTACCCATGGTTTTTGTTGTTTTTTACTGATTCCAGTGCTTTTATGATTCGTCCGAACGTTAGCTAAAACAGCTGCAAACACATGATGGCATCGCTGCCAGAAGTAGAGGTTTGCTTCGGATGTCTTTTGTTTTTGGTATAAATGATTGCCTCTAGCCTCTGTCAGCATCAGTTCGACTTTTAGTTTCCATAAAAGACTCATCATAACAGTATTTTCAGTAAAGTCACATTCGAGGAAAATACAAAATGAGGGTATATTTGATATCCTTATGTAAATAGTTAGAATAGCCATTAATCTCTTTACCCGCAGATATCTGTTTGTATGCTCGCCATTGTGATAGGATCAGGCTCGGCGGGCTTTCTTGGCGGTAGCTCCGATGGTGGAAGTGCTTATGGTGGCGGTTATGGGGGTCATGGTGGTCACGGCGGATATGGTGGTCCAGGAGGTGGCGGTGAAGTAAAAACTATTCAAATCATTCATGAAGAAGCCGCAGGACATGGAAGAAGTTACGGGAGTCACGGCGGTCACGGCGGTCAAAGGAGCTATGGGTCCCACGGTGGTTTTACTGGCCACGGAATAGGCGTGGGAGAGGTCAAAACCATAAAAGTTATTCATGAACATGGAGGAGCAGTTGGCGGACACCATGGTATAAGTGGTGGTCATGGACATGGTGGGGGCCATGGTGGCAGCATTGGAAATGGTAATTTGAAAACCATCAAAGTTATCCACCAACAAGCTGGTGGTAATGGATTCTCAAATGGTTATGCTGGCAATGCAGGCTACAGCTATGGCAATGGCGGACATGGTGGTCATGGTGGTCATGTTGGTGGACTTGGTGGGGGAGCACCAGGTGGTGGTGTTGTAAAAACAATTAAAGTTATTCATGAGCAGAGATATGCAGGTAGCCATGGAGTGGGCAGCACAAATGGTGGAGGAGCTATTGGCGGTGGCAACGATGATGTGAATACCATTAAAGTTATTCATGAGCAAAGTGGTGCAGTGAGCGGTGGTTCCTTGACTGGTGGTTCCGATGGAGGCTATAATTATGGAAGTACAGCTGGAGGTGCTGTTGGTGGCGGAGATGTCAGAACTATTAAAGTCATTCATGAGCAAGCCGGTGTTGTGGGTGGTGGTGCTTTTGGTGGAAGCGCAATCGGAGATGGTGAAGTGAAAACAATCAAAGTAATTCATGAGCAAGCAGGCATCGCAGGTCATTCCAGTGGTGCACACGTAGACGGAGGCAGCTATGGGGGTGATCATGGTGATGCAGCTGGTAGACCTGATGACGGTGGAAATGTTAACGATTCATTTGAAACGGTAAAGTCTCTCAAATTAATTGGTGAATTAGACAGTGGTTATGGAGGTTCAGGGGGAAATGCGAACGGTGGGGGAGCATCTGCAAGTGGAAATATCGGCGGTGCTTCTGGCACTGGATACCTGCCCCCAATTAATGAATATGTGCCTCCATCAAATCAGTATGGACCTCCATCAAGCCAGTACGGACCTCCATCAAGCCAGTATGGATCTCCAACAAGCCAGTATGGACCTCCATCCAACGAGTACGTGGCACCAGCGAACGGACATGTACCTCCCTCAAATCAATACCTGCCACCAAGATTGTAATGATGGCTTTTATTTATTGCACAACGAAGCGTTTGATTAATACTTTAGGTTTAGCTATTTACTTATTATTATTATTATTATTATGTAATATATGTTAAGAAAGAAAATTAAAGAAATTATATGTAAAAACATAAATTCCCCAATATTTTCACTTTTCAAAACTCTAACAAGAGTAATCTAGTCATAGAGAATATCGGCCTTGCAACCCTTGCTTACTACTCAACTAGTTTTATGGCGCTTTTGGCAGGTGTAAACCAACGCTGCCAATACTCCGCATTACTTTTGTCATTATCAAGGAGAAGCATTCAATTCACTCGGTTATATACCCTGAAGCATGTAATTGAACCGCATAAAGACTTCAGCTTCAATGCGCACATCCATTATATGCATATGTCTACACTCGTAACTACGCTTAAGTTTAACTATGAGACATTCGATAGTTTTCTTGTCCCCGTATTCTCTATAAGGAGATTATCCAATCCAATTTGGAGCACAATAAATCCATTGACGATTTGAGTGCTGACGCTAAATATCAGGTGAATTTCCAATTACACATAAATTCAAATTATCAGAGCAGATTAAGATGAGTGATATAGTCAGAAATTAACATCGGTGTTTATAATTTGAAATGTTAAAAGTCGCTTTACTATGAAACACTAACAATTGCAATGAATATTTCAGATGTGACTTGACGCCAAGGCCCAAAATATAAGGAACAAGATGGAATTAAGTAGATAGTAAATACATTTAGGAACTGGAACTGCAAAAGTTATATTTTTCACGGAGAGGTGTTTCTGCAACTTGAAGCGAACGTCTTGAGAGACCCCTATTTCTGGAACATTTTAAAAATGTATACACATATATGGTATATAAATAACAAATATAAATACAACATCAGTGCTGATGACTCTTTTGTCATACAAATAAGTAAATATTTATATATTATTGTTACAGATAATGTGGGCTAATCGATGAGCAGTGTCCCATTACCACTATTACATACATACATACATATTTGCATATTTGTGCTAGCTTATTGTTGTTTAACTTTTGTGTCTCGATAAATAGGATAACTTTTCGTAAAGGGCTTTCAAAACGATTTCGTAACGCATACATATGAATAGCTTTGATTTCTATATAGGTGTTGTCCGTATGAATGTATGTGCGGAAAGAATTGCATCAATAAATTCCCAGCCTTTTGGTTATATAAATGGGAAGGTGTATAAAACCTTTTGCAGTTCTGTGCACAGTCTCACTTCTTCAACTTCAACACTTCACCGAAACTCAATCCGGCTGAGAGCTTGTCGATATGAAGGTTTGTTACATAACATAACTCCTCGTTCATTGCAATTTGATCTTGCATAATTTTAAATTTCAGATCCTTGCGTATGTCTTGTGTATGTTTGTGGCCTCAGTCAACAGTGGATACACACTTGCCGGGAGTAATCTCAATGAAGAAATCGACTTCGGTAGAGACAATTGGCACGGAGTGAATAAATATGATGAAAAACGGTCATTGTCCGCATACCATAAGAGCACGGACGCTATTGGTGATTACGGTAGAGCCTTTGGAAGTGGCAAACCAATTACCGAAGTGATGCAAGAAGAAAAGCGTTCTGATGACCATCTTGGTGTAGGTAGCCAGGCCGATTACGGGAAATATACAAGATTTATAGAAGATGGCGGTGTTCTGGCAGGTAAAGGTAGTGCGGCTGTTTCTAGCACTGGTTGGTACGGTATTCCCGGTAAGAGTAGTGACTTCAGTGGGTATAGCCGTGAACTAAAAGCAGGGAAAGTTATTCACGAAGAAGTTGGGACTGGAGGACTTGGGTCTTTTAGAACACTCCAACACTATGTTAGTCACCAAGATCATGTTCTTCATGGGGGTCCCGATGAGTTCAGTGTGCCACAAGAAGTCAAAACAATAAAATATATCCGTGGAGAAGACGGAGACGATTCGTTCGGGGCGCATAGAAATTTTAATAATTACGAGGCTGGCGGAGAATATACAACTCATTTTGGTTTCGACCATCTTGGTACAGACCATTCAGATCAAGGAGTTAAGAGCATTCATCACGAAGACAATAATGGTTACCGTAATATTTTTAAAACTCATTATGCTCATGGAGATTACACCGATCACAATCAATTTGGTGTATATGGAGAATTAATTGAACATCAAGCCAAGGATAATAGTCACGGTTATCACGCATATGGTGGCCTTAACTTTAATAATACCGAATTTGAAGGTTATGGTAACAGATTCGGCGGTTTCAAGTCAGATGGTAGTCTTTCAGATGTTGCATAACACAAAGCGGTTAAAAGTGTCACACATTGTTATTGTTAAATTAGAAATCGACATAAAAATAAATGAGTTTTTAATTTATAATTGCATAATTATTAAGTCCAATATATTCATACTACATTTTATAAATAACTAAAAGCATTTTTATATAAATTTTGAAGCAATATATCTTTCGTCAGTGAGACTGTCCCCGGAAAAACACAAAGAGATAGTATGTGACGCGCCGTCATACGTACAACCAGTAGTGATGAATTTGTTTGAGACCTTCATTTGATTTCTTGGGATACAGAACAGTCTTCCGTCTATTTGTCGAGCGTTTAGGTCCGTCAGAAGGACGATGTTCAGTCTTGTCTACTTTCAAATCCAACATGTGCTCACCCTCATGATTGTACAAGTGAAATGACTGCTTATTCTGCTGGGAAAGCGCCAAAAGTGACTGCTTTCGCAAAGTTGACGGTCTACTTTTTCGATTGATGTAATTATGGCGACGAAATTTGATAGACGTCCTTCGGTTTTGATTAAACATCTTTGACCTTGGATCTTGATACGGCGTTGGAGGAAGCATAACGGACTTTTCTACTGCTATACTTTGGACACTCTTCAAGGGGTTTCTCATCAATATTTGTTCAATCACACCAAATGGAAGAAGATCTGGTGTCGCTCCGGAATACATTCCCATACTTAATTTCGCTGCAGTTTTCGGAATTTTGTAAACAACGGAAACAACAAAAACTACTAACGATATTTTGAGTATTGTTTTGGAAACCATAACGGTGGTTAAAGATTACAAACGCGGATTAACACTGCCGTTAACTCGAAGAGTGACGGCGCTTCTTAATCACTATACAAGTATTTAACCGTTCACCGAATTTCGGACTCAATCTTGGCATATTGTTACGCGTCCACGTTGCGCTTCGAACTGCGGAGTTCGCTCAGCACATAGTTAAGCTGCAGTAAATATTTAAGACTGATGACAATTGAAGCGGTCTCCCATGTCTGCTGTTGTTATGGTGATATTATGGCTCATTAAAAGAGCTGCTTCTGCTCATATTTTGAAGTCTAAATAAAAAGGTTAGCTGGCGCATATTTCACTTTCCAAACAGCTCAACGCACCCGTGTACAAGTGCTTGTGAACTTCCAGGTCATCACAACACTTTTCACCTTCATTTAAATTACAATGCACACACGAACATATTTACATACCATTATGCTCGTAGGTTCATACATTTCTCTGAGAAGACTTCGTATCGTTAGCGGTAATTAGATAGCATTCACTACGTAATTTTTCAAGTTTTGATATTTTTAATGCGCATTGTTATTGTATGCGTACTTCTGAATTCTTCCACTAAAAAGCGCGGGTGATCCATGAAGCACTTATGCGCGATTACTTTCGTAACTACTCTGAAACCATTGCCCGATTGAGTATTTAACATTATTATTCGTGCATGTTTTTGCATGTACAGGCATGTACATATGTGGTATGCATATTAGGGTGGATCGATTTTTGCTATAAAAAGTAGTTAAGTAGACAATTCTGCGAAATTATGTGCTTTTAGGTTTCTAATTAAATGCATTTTATCGGAAAGTAAAAAATCTGAATAATCCGATCTGATTGATTTCGACAAATAATAGCACAATATCAAAATACGCCATTTATGAACCAATTTTGGTAACCCCTAAAAGCTAAACTTTGCTTTGATAATCGCTGGCTCGAAATCGGTTTTAGACCCATAATTTCTTAGACAAAGTTGTGCAGAATGATCTGATTATACGATTTTTCCGAATTCACGTTTCGTCACGAATCGACCCGCTCTAATGTATGTATATTGAAAACAAGAAGAAAAAATGCGAATAGCTGTTATTTAAATACTTCATTTCTAAACGTCATTCTATCACGCATTGAGTGGGTGTCACCACTGCTCTACAAAGAGTTTTGGGTCGACTACTGTGGTGAATTTAAAAGTGGTTTATTGTAACTAATATTATTCAAAAAAATTGTATTCAAGCCGTGCATCCCTCAATATGTTTTAGTTCAAGTCTTTCCTATCAGTTGTGTAAATTCAAACAGTTCGAGAAATACAAAACATTTGTTTTATTTTTATTTTCTTGCAATGGATAAGTTAATTAATAAAAATCATTAAAATATTTTTAAACATAAAGAAACTGAGAAAATGTTTTAAAATTAGTATATTATTCAGTTGTGAATCTTAAAACAAGGCTAGGTGTACGTGGACTTTTTAAAATATATCTAGTTACATACATTTAGTATAAATAGTTTACTTATAGTGAATCTACTAGGTTAAACGACATTGGTGATTACATGATCAAAAAAGTGCGCTTTTATATTATTTTCATATTCTAACACCGTTCGTCGAATATGTCGGTTGAGCTTATCGCTAAGCTTAAAAATCGGTAGTAAAAATGCATATACATATGTACGTGTACGTATAAGCCTGGTGAATTGAAAATGCAAATAATCTTATTATGTAATAAATAATTGAATTGGATAAGTTTGATTTTTGTTAAAAAATAGTTAATGTTTAAAACATGCTTCGTTATCAATTGTATAAAATAGTTTCCTGAAACGGTGAAATAACCTTATATATGCTAGGTGAATGCGTACTATTTTCCACACGCATTCAAAGTGACCGTGAGTGGAGAGCCAAAACATTTTACTTAAGCTTAGATGACCAGTTGGATGATGATAGCGTTCAGCGAGTGGTGAGGGATATATGTATGTATGTGTGTTCCCATAATGAAACTTCGCACCGGGGTGAGTTCTGTGGTAAACTGGTTGCAATGGTGTTACAAAGAGTGATATGTGAGCATGAACGTGCGCAAAGCCTTACGATTTTTTACTTTATTAGCTATATATATATATATGTATACTATATATCCCTTCTACTGTTCGTACAAAAATAATTTCAAAGTTCGATGCTTATTTTATAAATGTATACGTATGTGAACTCGTATGTCGTATTAGTGAGTGCAGCAACAAATATGCTCCAATTACAACTAGAATACAAAACATTTCTTCATTGTATAATTTACGTTTCAATCCGCTTAGCCGAATTCTAAATGGAAGGAGGTTGAACTACCCTTACGATATAAATATATGTTCGATTGTACAAATGCTAATATGTACAAAAGCTAATTTGAAATCATAATGCGATAAGCGGATGAAGTAAGTGAGCAACTTTCTCTTTTCTTCAGCTGTCACTCTGGATGTCACGGCTGGCTTGTAGCTCACAATTTATACTTAATTAATATCGTAAAACATTGCTGTCTTAGCTGCTATTATTATCATGATTTTTACATTAAAATTGCGGACCTATCTTCAGTTCTGCCACTTTCGTGTATAAAAATATGGATTACAAAGTCTCAATTATTGTATATGTACATTATTTATTTTTGAATGAGTTTTAGATTTACTTTTGCTTTAAAAGCACTATTGTTTATACTTTTAAAAAGTATATCTCTACTGCCATCCTACCGACGGGGTTCCAGTGCACTTCCTCCTCCTCCTAAAAGGCACTTTCCAATAACGAAAATATGCGCATTGAAGCTTATAATGGCTCCAACAATTATGATGTTGCTTCCTTCGTTCTCTAATAACTGGGGGAATGTTTTTAATTCTTTTGTTTTTTTGGTTTTAGTTAAAAAATTTGATTTTCCAATTTTAATGCATAGGGGTTTTTTTTTTGTTTAGAAACATTAGCTCGAATTAATATCCATAATATATTTATATTATTTTAGAAATATAAGTACGTTTATGATCACGAATAATATCTACTGAGCACTTGTCTCATGTCCATGTTTAAATGAAATTGCGTCTGCTAATTATTTTTGTATATATGTATATGTATGTATGTGTTCGAACTTTTTACATAGTGTGTGGATACGTGATTTCTTATAATGGTAATTTGCAGTGATTTTATTATAAAAACAAATCAATTGCGATAGCTGAGTTTTCTAACAGTTTTTCTTGTTATGTGTTGTTATTATATATTTGTATAGGAAAACGGTCAACAAAGTGTTGAGAATACAAACACACGTGCAACTTAAAATACTGTTAGTACTAATTTGAAACATAAACGTTACATGACATATGCAGTGATTTAACTCTTTACGAACCTAACAATAAATTATTAACAATTTCGACACCACAAATAATGAAATACATAGATAGACATAAAATGTATATATGTAGTGAATGGGGCCGAAGTGGTTACTTTCTGGTAAACTGAAATATAAACAACACAAAAGATATGTGTGGAAACGTGTAAGGTCGAATCGGTAGACCAAAATGTTCCATTAAATATTAACAATCATGTTTTGCAATTGAGACAAAGTGCTGCCGAAATGGTTACTTTCTGGCAAATTGCGTATCTGTAGCAACCAGTGCTGGCACTCGATGCATTTACGGTGACGCTCCTCTCGCGAGACATCAACTCCCAAACTATTTGACCAGGGATCTATGTTGTCTTGTATAATCGGCAAGAAATTCGAAAGGATCACTCGTAGCGTGTCACAGCCGCGCGTGTAATGACTAAAATTAACCAACATACGATATTTCGAATGAACATAGCAGAAAGCCAGTTTTTAATTTGAATACGAGTTCACTTACAATTTGTGTGGGCTTTGTAACAGTTCATAGATTTCCGGTAGTAACAGAAGACACAAATCTAAGTTCCACGACGAGCTACATGCCCAGGAATAGCATGAGTTTAATTCATATTTTTATTTCAATGTCCAATGTATTGTTACACTTACGTTTTTTCCATTATGGCGCCTAAAAGATCGACGAACACAGTTCGTCCTGTCTTGATGGCTTGCTTCAAAGCACCAATGATGTCATGAGACCTTTATAATACCAAATATACCAGAATCATTATTAAAGAACATGCAGTATAATAATTAATATATTACCTTGTAGAATTTCGTATTAGCTGCAATGTTGCATTTCTGTTGCTTAGCTCTTGAAAGACTTGCTCATGCGACGCCAGTAATATTTGTATCTCTAAACTATCATCTATATTTTGATGGTTGCCAAAACTCTTTTGGTTCAAGTTCCCGTGTGTTAGCAACACTGGATCCGGCCGAGCGTTGACAGGTATCTACAAAAATTTAGCATTAGCGGTATTTAGTTATATGTTGCACAAATGCCTTTACACAATCTTACATTAGGGATTGTGCTGCCATCTGCAACGTAACTTGAAAATCTCTACAACAGATAATTTTTGGTTGTTAATAGTGTATAAATGATTGCTTGAACTGAACTTACGTTAGATTGCCTTTGAGCAGCCACCGCTGCAGAAACAACTTGACGTTGTGGCGAGCGCAGCTCCAGAGTAGTACGCGAGCGTGTTGGTGGCTTTGCATAGATTTGCACACTTATATTTTTGTTTCTTGCGTTCTCTTTGTTAAGATTTGATTGCGTTTCGTTTCCACGCTTCGTCTTGTTTATATAATGTGACGAAGATGACTTCTTCAATGGCATATTGTCATCTAATTTATGCAGCTCTGTAGAACTCACCGACGACACTTGCGACAACTTGCTACGATGCTGGTGGGAGGAGTTCATGTGTGATTTGCCACTAGTTGATATGGCTATTTGCGTGCTCCGTTTTTGTGCGCTGGTTGTTGCTTTCGATTTCGGACCCTTAAACGCCGGAATCGCTTGAGCAGGCCCCATTGACGCGGTAGTTGAACTCACTGAATTTGGACCATTTGGAGGTTGATGAATGTTTTGATTCACCGGAAAATCTTCGACCAACTCTGTGTGGTCATAATTTGATATTATGGGCGGATTACTTTCATTTAAATTATATTCAATGTCATTTGCAAAGGAGTTCCCCAGTGGCATGTGGAGATAAATATCACGTTCTCCGGGCATTTTTAACGAACTGGGTCCGTCGAAATTTAACGAGCAGTGACCGTTGCCACTGAATGAACTGTACCCAGTGCTGGATGCCATTGACGGAAAATTATATGGAGGAGATGTGGTAGACTTTTGCGTCAGAGGAGTCATTCCTCTATATGAAGAGTCAAAATGCAAGGAGTTACTATTGACAATATTAGTATTCACGCCATTTAATGACGTAATAGCCGGCGCTGGTGGTGGAGGGGGAGATGTGGTATCCAGCAAGGATTCGTCAACCAACTCAAGACTTAAATTTGGGGATGAATGACCATCAATACTGGGACTCCTGTTATCTTCATTCTCTTCAACTAGTCGCGATGCTTTTGGGCCAGTGATTGACAGTCTTAACTTCTGGCTACCACGCGAGAAGCTCTTGCGTGTAGTGGAGTTATGACTGAAAGCGGTGGGCGTTGAATTGGGTGGATTGTAAAATGGAAATACGCGATCAATGCTGAGTGCATTGATGGAAACAAGGCTTTGTTCATAAGAGCCACATATCTAAGAAATAAACATAATATTTACAGTAGACAACATTCAACAAATCGACCAAATCGACATACCAACTTTCGATTAACCACCTTCATATCGCCTAATGCTGTCCAGGTTGATATTATGTGGTCGAATTCGCGATCTGGTTCCCATCCGATCACAGAAATACCTGCTGCTGTGCCCACGAAGAGACATTCTCCATTCTCACTAAAACAAAAAAGGTATTAATTCTGTAAAATCTTATAGCACAACCCTCTAACCTGAAAGTTATACACTTTATAGGATGACCATAAAATTGACTTTCTGTTTCTGTTTGAGATATACGCGATTGACTTTCCAAATCATATATGCTAATGGTACCGTCAACGCGTCCAACTGCCAATAGGAACTCAAACGGGTGGAATTGGATACAAGTAATGGCAGCTGCTGGAGGGTGCTCACTAAATTCCATAATTTGTTTACTTTTTCGTATATCCCAGATGATTACGGATCCTTCTGTGCCAGCAGATGCAATCCACAACCCATCTGGCGAAAACTTTACCGAATTTACCTGAGCGATATGGCCTCGATAAATTTTAATGCATCTATTTTGATTTCTAACGTCCCACAACCTGCAAAGAATATATTTTGTTACGAACATTTACACCCATCTGAACATTCTTATTTAAACGGATAATATATAAATAGGAAATTTTTACTACCAAATGACATAATGCTAATTAATACTTGCGATATAAACAAAACCAAAGGGACTCAATATATGGATAAATGAGTAAAAAGTTTACCTTAGGAGCGGAAATCATTATATTAGGGAATTGGGGCAAAACCATGGTTTACAAAAAACATCATTTATTTTTTACTCTAAGCCACGTCAATAAAACATGCGCATCCTAGTATAATTATAGTTAGTTCCGGATACTGTGGTAATTCAACGACCGAACTCATCTACATTCTGAACCAAACTTTAGTATGGCTTTGTTCATTTAATTTGTTTAATATTTTTACATAATGGGCGATATACATACATACATATATGGTATAAAAACAACCGAAATCGCAAAAATTATTATAAATTTAAGATATTCATATTATATATGGGCTAGGATTGGTAAATCGATGTTATCCATTTTGTGCACCTAACCCCGTTTTGAGTCGGGGAAAAGATGTCATTTTATTAAGAGACATATTGTATTAAGATATTCCTAGCTGATCATATTCGGTATCTAAGAGTTGCCACACCTTATTGACACTATTTGTGCTAAGTTTTAATTCATTGTCATCACTTCTCTATTGTACAGTAAAATAATCTCATAAAATTAAAAATATTGTCATAAGCCGCATTTTCAAGCTGTAACATACGGATGTCGTGTGAATATTTTGGTATTTGGGGAATCTTTGGTTTTACAAATTATGAAGATTTGGGCGTGGCCCTGCTTACTAAATTACTTTAGCTAAATCAACAAAATTACTCAAAACAATTATTTTCGATACCCCGCCCTTCACAGTCAGAGACATTAAATTTTGCAACCGCTTTAATATATAGGCTTTATAGAGACCAATCTCAAAATTGGATAATATTAAGGTGAAAACCCATATCTCAGGACCTGCTCGACCAAATTTAACCAAATTCGGCAGGTAACATTATCCTGACTTATTACGCAGCGAAAATTGGTGAGATAGAGCAAGAACGGCGCCTACTTCACATATAAATAATTTTAAATTCCATATAATTATTTCACTTTACAGTAGGCAACTACAGTAGGAAACTTCTGCCGCTACAACAACAACAGAGATATCTTAAAGCCGTTCCTACGACAGTCGGGCGTACGTAACCGGAACGGACCCGGATTTTATCCGACCAAGGACTGTCACCACCAGTAGTCGGGTCAATAACTACTCCTAGTTCCCATATACACAATATAAGGATTTCGAACTTCCGGTTGCTTTTATGCAGTATCGGTTAATTTGTAAAATATCTTAGAAAATTAAGTGAACGTATAAAATTGTATATATTATGGTTTAATGCAGTAAATGAGTGAAATTGGTTACATATTAAATGTATCCTCTTTGATTTATTTTATTTCACTTCTCATTTTAGTTAAATATCGGATATTAGGCAAAACGTAGTAATGAAACTATGTGCGTATATCACCTATAATATTATATAATAAGATACCAAATATGATTGTAATACAATAATTTCATGCTTCCATCGAATAATGAATGTTGAATTATTTCGAAACATTTTTTATTAAAAAGCCCATATTTCACAGCCTTTGAACCACACAAATTACGAGTATTAAATGTTTGGTTAGGCCCGAATTTAGTCTTCCTTACCTGTTTATATCTAGATTAGTTTAAGGTTTTAACAACAAACCATATTCATAATTATTATTATTGTACGTTCTCTAATAAAACTATTACACTCTGTGCAACATGTTGCGAGAATATCAACTATACATTTCCTAGCTGGCGCAATAAATGCTAAGCCAAGACACAAACCATAAGCAATAAAACGAAAACGAAAATGATAAATGTCATTAAACAGAATTGAGAATGAGTACGAACAAAGGTTATTGGATAAATACAAGTTCTGCAAGTTTTTTACTCGGCCAGTTTTCATAATTCGATTAAATTTTACCAATAATTAAGTAAATATCAAAGAACACGGTGCAGTGTTCCCGTATATACAAACTAAGTTATTACAAAATTTTACTTAGGTGAGTTAAAAGTCAGTCGAACTTTGCTCCATACAGTAGAAAGCCTCCAACAAACGAACATATGTATCTGTCTTAATACTTGTATGATTAAAAAAAGGTAGTTTTATTTATCGGATGTTCCTTATCATTATGCATACAATCAAGCGAGGTGGACTTTGTTTTGCAAAATCAAACTAATCAGATGTACATTGTTAATTTAATTCCACAGTTGTGGAAATCAGATTCAGTTTACCAGTGGCAAGTGTGACTTACAGTACCAAAAAGCGATCGTAGGAAAAATGACCGAACAATTACGTTTTGATGGTCGAGTTGCCGTTGTTACGGGTGCCGGTTCTGGACTAGGTCGTGAATATGCCCTGCTCTTTGGATCTCGAGGGGCGAAGGTTGTGGTAAATGATTTAGGTGGTAGTTTCCAGGGCGAAGGTGCATCCAAACGTGCCGCAGATATTGTTGTCGATGAGATTCGTGCGCAGGGAGGCACTGCGGTTGCTGACTATAATTCAGTTGTTGATGGTTCAAAGGTCATAGAAACAGCTATCAAACATTTTGGACGTGTCGATATACTAGTGAATAATGCGGGTATTCTTCGCGATCGCAGCATTGCCAAAATTTCCGATCAAGATTGGGATTTGATAAATGCAGTTCACTTAAAAGGCAGTTTCAAGTGTACGCAAGCCGCTTGGCCGTATATGCGAAAACAAAATTATGGGCGAATCATTATGACTTCATCAAATTCCGGAATTTACGGAAATTTCGGTCAAGCCAACTATTCAGCTGCGAAAATGGGGCTGGTGGGCTTGGCCAACACAGTTGCCATTGAGGGCCAGAAAAGCAATATACATTGCAATGTTATCATTCCAACTGCGGCTAGCCGCATGACTGAGGACGTCCTCCCAGACATACTTTTCAATGAGCTGAAACCACATCTGATTGCACCTGTTGTGGTATACTTGTGTCATGAATCTTGCAAAGATAACGGTAAGCGATTTAGAACATAATATTTATGACTTAGTGCAAAGTATTGAAATTTTATTATTTTAGGATCCTATATTGAGAGCGCTGCTGGTTGGGCCACTAAACTAAATATTGTACGTGGCAAGGGTAGTGTATTGCGCACGTCTATTGATCAAACTAATACATCGCCAGAATACGTTCAAAGCGTATGGGGAAAGATCACTGACATGACTGACGCCAAGCATTTGGACACAATCGGGCAGGCTTCAGGCGCTTTACTAGAAGTTTTGGAAAAATTGAAAGAAGGCAAATTTGAAGGATACGAAGATACTTTTAAATATAACAACAAAGATTTGATTCTTTATGCATTGGGTATCGGTTCCAGTGTCAAAAATGAAAACGATATAAAATTTCTATATGAAAATCATCCCGAATTCTCCGCTATTCCTACCTATTTCGTTTTGCCAGGTCTCATGTTAAGTATGACCACTAATATTGTAGGCAGTGCATTACCTTCAGGAAATGCTGAACTATCAAATATTCTACATGGGGAACAATATTTGGAAATATGTGACGACATTCCTACGAGCGGAACCCTTACCACTATTGGAAAAGTATTTGATGTTATGGACAAGGGATCTGGCGCACTTGTTGTTACAAATACTGACACATATGATGATAGTGGCCGACTTTTAGTTAAAAATCAATGTTCCACTTTCATAGTTGGAGCTGGCAATTTTGGTGGCAAAAAGACACCGATCAACGGAGTTGTACCAATTGTGAACCCACCGAATCGGAGCCCAGACGCCACGTGTCAATACAAAACATCAGAGGACCAAGCCGCCTTGTACAGACTCTCTGGTGATTTGAATCCTCTTCATATTGATCCTGATTTTGCTGCTATAGCCGGGTTTAAGACACCCATTTTACATGGTCTATGCTCATTGGGTTTCTCAGTACGCGCGGTTTTGGCACAGTACGCTAATAATAATGTATCACTTTTTAAAGCTGTAAAGGTAAGATTTTCAGCTCCTGTCATACCAGGTCAAACACTTAGGATTGACATGTGGAAGGAAGCCAAGCGAGTTCTCTTTACTACCACCGTCGTGGAAACTGGAACGAAGGCAATTATTGGGGGATATGTAGATCTAAAGGAGATTTCGGCCAAATTGTGAAATTCCAAAACACATATATTGACTTGAATCAAAGCAAAATAATATTTTATGGTTTTTAAAGGGGTATTTTCTTATTACTTAAATACATTTATTTTCTTAACCAATAGAAGATTGCAGTTTTATTCTACCCAAAAGTAGTTTGTTTAATTGTACAATATAAAAATGTTATTTTCGAAATGATCAGAAGTATACATACATATTATATATGTACATATATGATTAGTTTTTATCATGTAGTTCTTAAAAGAGGAAAGTATACGAAAACAAAATGAACGACAAATTTTATTTCAACCAAAACAACAAAGAGATTTCGTACTAATGTTATTGGTAAAATATTAACAGTCCTTGAGCGGATGAAAACAATACAGATGACGTGAGCATTTCTTTTCAGACAATTCAAGAACATCAATCAACTTCGATTACAAATTCGCAATAGGCTTTATCACCTTGTTTTTAAATGTCATCGTCGATATATATGATTTTTCATATAAACAAAAGTACAAATTCCCGCTAGAAGTGACATTGGAAACTTTCTTTAATTCCATCTTCATTGTTTGTAAACCAGTTACACTTAATGTGCTAATAGTTATGATAGCGACATGTTGAGCTATTAATGTTAAAATTAAGCAATAAAATACTAGCGAAACCACGAATATGACGCTTGTAAAAAAATACCGGAATGAAAATTATAGCATACATACATACATATATACTTTTGTAAGTACGCACATATGCATATGCATGTGTTTATTCTTTGAACATCAATAAAAATATGCTTGCTTTATATTTACTTTTACAAAAATGTTGGCAACAAGTATGAATGGAGATGTGTTTGTATGTAGGTAAGCATTGACAGCAACCAAGCTTCAAGTACGCTTTTTATAAGATACAGCAGTAGTATTAGCGTGTGGGCTTTTAGTTATTTCAAATATGAATACAATTCGGCAAACTGTCTTATGGATATTACGGATTTAAAAACATTTATTAATATACAATTTAACATATAGACACCAGAGCGGGTTTATTTGTTAACTCGTTTTGATGCAGTTTCATCTAATAAAAGCTTGAAATTCCGATTTCGGACTAAAATTTAAATAACTTAATACCGAAGGTAAATAATGCCACTATGTACGGTTGATAAAACAAAAGCAGACAAAAAATAAAAACTCCTACGCAATAATGACCTGCTGAAATGCTTTGGGGTGTGCTTAAAAGTTCATTGAAATGCGAATCGAGTTTAAAATAAGAACTCTAACGAAACAAAATCGAGAAGGGGAAAATTCGTCGTTGTTTGGCATTTACTTGTATACAAGTATATATTGATAATCAAATTCACATGTAAAACAATAAATGCAGATGTAAGTTATTTTCAACATTACTTGTAATACTTAGGTCATGTAACATTGTAAATTTAACATAACGATTAGATTGTTACGCTTACCTGACGGTGGTATCATTGCTACCCGATACCACATATTCACCGGAAGGATTAAAATCTAGAGTTCGTACACTTTTCATATGACCATTCAAAGTCGAACAAATGGTTTGTGCGTTTAAGTCCCATCGCCTAATAATACCAATATCATCCGCAGAATAGACGAAATCGTCATTGTATGCAAAACGTACACAATCAATGGGCCTGTTATGTCCTGTTAAAGACTGGAATGACAACATATGTATTTGTGACAAAAGTCCACATTCGTATATCATATAACATACCATAAAAAGCTCTTCCCGACCGATTGCCCACAAATTCACATTTCGGTCCTGCCCTCCAGTTACTAAAACACTCCCAGTTTCACCAAGATCTAAACTGGTAACATTTCCGTCATGAGCTTTTATCTCATCTACAGAGAAATTTTGAGACAATTCCATTGAGAAGTTATTAAAACATGTTCTTTCGCACAAGGAATAATGTTTGCATGAGAAGGGTTCAAACTTACATATTTTTGCGGTTAATTTTCTAGCCAATGCCATAACTTTTAGCCACCTCTATATGTTGAAAGTATTCCGTTGTTCTGTCAAATTTATAAATCAAATATATTTACTTTATTCTATCAACATAGAATATCTGAATTTTAAACTAGAAGTTTTTCTTCAATTGTTATGCTTGGTTTTCTTGCTATCTTTCATTCGTCGACTAAGTTGTCGTTGCCGTCATCTTTGTTACCGTTTACGAATTCTACAAATCTCAATTTTTAGCTCAAGAATTTTTCATGCACCCGACGTCGTTGTCACCGTCACAGCCGTTACTTTTACGCAATTTTCTATTTTCGTTTCAAATCACGCAACAATCGTCCATGGATGCTTTCCAATTATAAAAATACAACACAAAAATTTTATTTGATTCTTTTGCATAAAATAAAAGGAAAACAAAACTTTTTTTCGTCGTCGTTGACGTTGTTCACAAAATACTGTCAAAACCATCTGAGAAATCGGACAATGACGACATAAATAGAAAGGAAACTGATGAATGACATCTCAAAAGACGTACCAAAAAATGACTGCCAACTCTTTATTCGTTTCAATTAATCATACTTAATTTGCACACAATTTACGAAAATAAAATGTACTCAACTAATTTTTAAACTACATGCATTATAATCAGAGAACATGCATTTTGAGTGCTTTCTGTTCCTACTCACATTAAAATTCCTATTCTTTCCTATTTAATTTTACGCTGAGAGCCATCTCTGTGTGAAACTCTTTACATTCCAATGCAAACCTTGGTCTGGCAACTTTAACTAAACTCAAACTAAGTCTGGCAATGCTCTTTAGCGAAGCTGACAAACACTTTTTCATTTATTGTAATTGTTGCCTCAGTACATTGTACATTAGTTTTTTATCAAAATTTGTGAAATATAAGGTTTACAGCAAAATGTCTGCACGTTATGATCGCGCTGTAACTATTTTCTCCCCAGATGGTCATTTGTTACAAGTGGAATATGCACAGGAAGCAGTGCGTCGAGGATCTTCTGCTGTAAGTGACCTTAACCTCCCTTGTACATATTAATCCTTTTGAATTTCGACCAAATACTACCGCTTATTAACAAAAATTTCAGGTTGGAGTTCGAGGAAAAGATGTGGTTGTGTTGGGTGTAGAAAAAAAATCAATGCCTACTTTGCAATTAGATCGGACCGTTCAGAAAATTTGTACATTGGATGAACATGTTATCATAGCATTTGCCGGTTTAACTGCTGATGCTCGTATTCTTATTAACCGAGCTAGGGTTGAATGTCAAAGTCATAAATTGAATGTTGAAGATCCTGTCACCTTGGAATATATAACACGGTAAGGTTGCTTTGAATATAGACATATCGAATAAAATTTACATCGAACTTAAATAATAACCTGATAGGTACATTGCTCAATTAAAACAAAAGTACACACAGAGCAATGGAAGGCGACCCTTTGGAATATCGTGTTTGATAGCTGGATTCGACAGCAATGGTGAACCGCACCTTTACCAGACTGAACCTTCTGGAAATTATTATGAATGGAAAGCCAATGCCGTTGGTCGTGCTGCAAAAACCGTTCGCGAGTACTTAGAAAAGCACTACAAAGAGGAAAGTGTTGCAGAAGAAGACTCGGCAGTGAGACTCACAATAAAGGCTCTTCGTGAGGTAGCACAGTCCAGTGGGAATTTAGAAATTGTTGTAATGAAAAAAGCAGAAAAACCTGGTGATGCACCAAAACTGGTTACTCTTTCTGCGGAAGAAGTAAAAAGACACATTGAAGCTATTAAACAGGAAAAAGAAGAAAACGAGAAGAAAAGCCAGAAAAAGTAAATATTTTTTACTTCCTTATCACATACCTTTGTTTTTTCTAAAACTAAAAGTTTCTGTAATCGGAAATAAAATATATTGAATAAAGATTTGTACAATCTACGTCAGTTATATTCTTTCGTATATACAAAAATATCACAATCGCATACTTTATTTAAACATGCATTTTGTATCTTATTTTATATGAGATCACTGGGAGATAACTGTGATTCACCTTCTGCTAAATATATTTGCATTGCTTTATATAATAAAGATATCCCAAACATTTTTTTCTCCTTCATGGTCCAAGTTTGCGCTGGGCCGTAGTAGTCGCCACGCTTGTTATTTGTTAAGTGCTGTATTCCAAAGGCATCAATTATAGCCGCCTCGCGAGTATAAGCTTCCGAAGGCAATATATTATGAAAAACATGAAGGCACACCACACCTTTACCACTCCTCCAAATATCCAGAATTCGTTCCAACTTCTTGTTATCCAAAGGCTTTTGAACACTTGCTTTAAAAATATCTAGACAAACGGTTGGTTTCTTCAAAGCTACAAAAAAAAAAAAAATGAATTTAAACATAATATCCAAATTATATCAAATTTATATTTTACATGAAACTTTCTCTCGCTGTGAATGCGCTATATCTGTTCTGGAATTTGTAATCTTCTGGTGACTATGAACTCGGGAATGTAACTTCATAGCTTCATATAAATGGGAGTACGGACGAGAAGTTTTCCCTTTTCCAACATAGAATACTGATTCAAGGAAGCGCAACCACGCCTTATGCCTGTCGACATACTATGTACGAGAAAATATTTTATTAGTTTTAGAGTACTTTTTTGATTAAAAACGTACCAAGCTTTCTCCCGGCAAGTTACAAGAAATTCGCGGATCTATTAGCATATATATAAAGCTCTGCTTAAGATGACCTTCTCTCATTTTATGTTTATTTTGTAAATTAGCAAAATATTCAGTCGATTTACATTCGTACTTATGGTACTCTGGTATTAGGGCAAAATGTTCCGGAGAACGTATGGTTCGTTGCAATTCCACAGATAATTCTAATTCATACAAGACAAATTAACAACAGATATTATATATATGGTAAAACTTTACATACTTGCACTTTTAGGTGCATTTGTATTCATCTGTTCGAGTTCCGGAGCATTTCTTCTATATTTTATAAGTCTTTTTATATAAAGTCTTTTTGTACTCTTTGTTATTGGACCTTTAAAAAATATATATTTTAGTATTAATGATTAAGCATTATGCGTATACATAAAGATATAATAATGCATGCGTTAGTTACCAGGAGGATCGCCAAAATTAGCCAGTTCAGCACGCAGCTCATCAGTTTCATAATCCAAAATATGTGTGTCATTAGTCGATACAGTACTGTCCAAATTTTGTTGTTCACTTAAAATATTAATTTAAATATTATATAAAGACTTCAAACACATATATTTAAAAGCTTTAATTTAGTACCAATTAGTTGCACCTATCCGACTATTTAGAAGTTTAGTTTCGTAAAAGACTAGTCCATTCTCATCATCCGTATGGACGTAAGCTTCCGCCATTTGTAATATATAATCTCCTGATGGATTTTTTTCAGATTTTTCCTTTAAATATTTCTTTGGTGTTTTTTTCGAAGGTTGTTGCTTCATACTTTCACTGAGCTCATCCTCAACTATGGGGAGCACTGTATGATAACTACTATCAGGATCTGGTCCTTGTTCTTCTTGATCTAATACATGGGCCTGGGCAGCTTTTTGTATTATAGCTCCCAAAGACAGATTTGAGATCATAATCGGATTTGTTTCGGATTCACTCTCTTCAGAAACTGTTTTCGGATTTTCTTGTAAAATGATGTTACTGAAGTTCAGGTGATCACTTTTCATTACTTCGTCTACCATTTCATCTACATCTGAGTAACACCTCAATATTGACCTTTTAGCACGTGAGCACTCAACTTTCTTCCGCCATGCTTCGATCATTGAAATACAGGAGCGATCTAAATTAGATGTCTTTGAAAGATCCCTTAAATTTTTCTCAGTGAGATGAAATACATTTACAGAAGATTGTGTGTCAGTTGATTCCTTTGCTGTATCTTCCTGTCCATAAAATTATACATCAAATTAGTTTTATGATAAATATACATATAATAATTACTTTAGTCTTTGAGTCTAGCATTTCTAACTTCTCGAAACTATGTGATTTATTCTTAGAGTCTGGTGGAGATCCAATAGGCGGAAATATTGGTTGTGGTCGGTGTCGACGATGAGTTATATTTATATAATACGGAGATGTCACATCATAATTGTAGTGTACTCGGTTCGGTGTGTATTTATTGTTTGGTGTATCAGGGTTCCCTGAATCATTATTACGAACATTAGAAAGCATTCTGTTAATAGGTGTCACATTGGAATCTTTTTCTTCTTGTTTATTTGATTCTTCTCTGGTTGAAAAATTGCCATTATTAGAAACATATTCTGCGGATCTTTTACGTACGAGTTCATATTTATATTGAAAAATATGATCTCTGATTGCCTCCAATACATCAAAATGGCACTCTTCGATAGCGTAATGTATTGGTGTTTTTCGTTCATCGTCCAGTAAATCATGTCGAGCACCATATTTCTAAATTTTATTCATTTTAACTTCGCTTATATAAAGCATATAAGAGGTTTTACGTACCAAAAGTAAATTGACTATATCTACACGGCCAAAAATCGCAGCAACATGCAATGGTGTCATATTTTCATTTGACCGAACATTGACGTCCGCTTAAGTTCGCAAAAAAAGAATATACATAGAAATATTTAAAGCATAGTAAATATTTTAACTTACCGCCACCTTTGAGAAATATTTTTATAATATCCAAAGCAATTGCCGCATTTTCCATCCCACATGCATAATGAAGGGGTGATATACCGCGTTCAATAGGAACATAACTTGCATTTACTTTATTTTTAGCTATTATGGTGTATATATCACTAACAATTTGAATTCATACATATGTAAATAAAAGTTTTATAAAAAAAATTAATGTAAAATAATATTTAGTCTCCGTTGTTACCTTTCGTTTCCATCCTCCAACGCATCCAGTAATATTAAAGAGATAAAATTTGACCGCTGGTCCACTTGGAAATTTGTCATTTCTGGGTCCTGTTCACTCATTCTTGCTTAACATATAAGTTTTTTCAAAATGTTAGATGTTAAAAGAGTGTTGCTAATTTTATTTAGTTCGTTCAACTTTACTTTCGTTTCATGTTATTATTTATCGCGGCATTAATCTATTAATTTAAATTAGTGTTGCATTCATTAACCTATCACGATCGATAATTACTTCGTTTCGTACTGTACCACAGCTCTGTTCTCGTAAGCCACGATTGTACTTCTTCAACTTTTTTTTCTACTTGACAAACGTCAACGTAGAATTAGACTTTTACGGTACGATTATTTGAATTTAAACTGTTGCGATTCAATGTTGTGTAACTTCATTTAGCAGAGAGAAACATTCTTCCACATTACCATAGCTACATCTCAATTACCCTGCAAGTCATCTATCGGTTAAATCACCGGTTAATTACCCAACAGCGCTACCAAAGATTTATGTTAAAGTTTCTATGAGTTTCTTAAGGGCCCATTGTCGATTCTAACCGAAACTAATGTGTTTGTGTGATCGTTCACCCTTTTCTTATGTAAATGTTTATAAGTTGCACGGTGTTTATGTGTTAGTTTCACAGACACATATATTTCAAGACACCCACTACATTAATTTCAACTTTAAGCAATTTATTTATTTAATGCACGTACATATATATTTATAATCAAATCACAAAAGCCACTTTCATAACATTGACATGTATGCTTATTTGTGAGTACCTTTGTAAGTTTATTGTTCAACTTGCACCAGCTTTTTATACGAAATTGTCACTTGATGATACTTTCCGACTTTCAATGACACTCCTGTAATAAGGGGCTGAATTTTTGGCAACACGCTCTTTGTTTTTGCTTGTCATGTTCAAGTAATAGAGACCAAACTTTTCGCTGCAACGAAATGAAGGTTTATTTTTGATTAAAGGTGTCGCTAGCACGCAATCGCAAAACATCAAGGGGAATTCAAAAAATGCACTAACTTACGTAAAGCCCCTATTCCACTCAAAGTTATCGATTAAAGTCCAGTGGGAGTAGTGTGTTACTTTACACCCATCGTTTACGGCATTCAGCACAGCTTGCAAATGAGACTGAAAATTATAAGAACACACGCATGTACGTAAGTATACGTAAATGTAAACTTACATATATTACTATATCTTTGGATAATTTCGTAAAATTTAGGTACATATTTATGTACATGTACAGATTACGTACATATGTTATTTGTGTATGAATGTGTGCCCAGGGCTTTAAAATTTACCTTGAGGTAATCAATTCGATCTGTGTCATCTAATTCGCCTTCGTCAGACCAACCGTTTTCCGTAATATATACTTCGATATTGTTGTAGTTATCACGAATCCACCTAAATAAAAAAATAGCTGGGTCAATATACAATAACTACGGCAAAGGAATTTTTGGTTTTCTTTTTAATATCTCCTACTCACTTTAAGATATCTTCCAAACCCTGCGGTACACAATAGAGCCAGTCAGATTTAGCACGCTTCCACCTCTTGTCTACCGAATATTTGAGGCGTGAATCATGTTCAAAAGAAGGAATTTCACCCCCTGGAGGTTCGGCCATATGGGCAAAACGAGAGCTGTAATAATTAAGCCCCAGAAAGTCTCCTGAACCTTTTACAATTTTTGACCAGTATAAGTTGAGGGGACGTAAACGAGACCAGGCAAGCCCTTCTTTCATGCTGTTGCTTGTAATGTCTTCAATAATAGTATAAGGATAATTACCCGATTCTCCAAATATGGGATGTGCCAACCAACCAAGCTATATTTTAATATACAAGATAACGATGTGATTTAAATAATATATAAGTATGTATGTTTGGTATAATGATGCGAAAAATTTCACCGAGTATTGCATTGCACGATCCACAATATCTTCTGAGCCAAAATCTGTGGTGTTAGTGTAATAGAAACGACTGCTGATAGTGATGCCTACTTTACCCTTTTGATAATTTGAATACTTGGCTTTATAAAGGCGATAGGCGGAGGCATGCGCCTTTAAAGTGTTATCCATACATAGGTAGTCGGCAACGCCAGGAGCGTGTACCATAGGTGGGTAATCCGCATTGCCGTAGCCAGGTACACAATAATCGAATGGTTCATTGAATGTTATCCATTTTTTTACACGATCCCCAAATGTTTTGAACAGAAAATCTGCATAAAAGCGAAAATACTTAATAACGATGTCATTGGTGAAGCCGCCGAATTTTGTCAGCTCTTCTGGCATATCATAGTGAAACATTGTTACCATGGGCTCAATATTGTTTTCTAGTAACTTATCGATCATCATATTATAGTAATCAATGGCCTTTTGATTTTGCACTCGAGTATCTGTATGGGGAAGTATTCTAGGCCACGAAATAGAAAATCGATAGAAGTTAACCTGGAAGTGTTGTTTAGGTCACATATCGTATAAATGTATACATTTTAATGCACCTTGAGTTCTTTTAATGTGACCAAATCTTGAGCAAAACGATGATAAGACTCTGTAGCGTCATCACCGTTTGAATGGTCTGCGATTCGTTCCGGATGCAAGTGGGTATACGTGTCCCAAATGGAGGGCCCTTTTCCATCTTCATTCCATGCACCTTCGACTTGATAAGCTGCAGTCGATACGCCAAAGGAAAAATCTTTCGGAAATTCCGAATAATTTCCTTTATGCTGTAACTTACATTCGTCCCATTCGTGAAAGTATCTTGATTTAGTAATTGATGCATAAGAGACGAAAAGACTATTTTTTATATAAAAAATATAAATATGAACGCAAAAAATGCTAAACTAATATGATTTCCACAGAAATTACCACAAAAGAAGTACACGTTGTTCCCTCATCTCAGCTTACATTATCACTGCAACTAGAATCCGGAGTAAATTTTGCAATTGCTTTGAACCACTGAACAGATCATCAACTCAGATATTTCTTATCTTTCTCTAGCTTCGAAGGCTACTATGGAATGGTGGGCAATGAGTTGAGTTCAACGAATTATTTTTTGGTACGATGGCAAAGCTGAGAGTCGATTGCCTCTCAATTGAACAATCAGTTCGTGTACAGGGGCCATATAGGCTTATACAATGCTTGATAAGAATTATTAAAAAGATGATTGCAGTCGAGTAGTTTCAAGTAAAAGAACACATTTTCTACATATGTATGTATGTAGCTTCAATTAGTGAGGATATATTTTAATAAGCAATCTCAAGTTTTCTCCTTTAATTAAAGTTTTAAGGAAACGAAGTGAAAAAGAGATGACATACTCAGAATTTGCAAACATATTATGTAAACCAAAGTTCAGATTGTGTGTTAAGAATTTCATATTTGGACGCATTTTTAGCAGGGACCGTAAATAATAATTAGTGTTTTATAATAAATCACAAATAATTATTACTTTTGAGAGAGAAAAATAATAAATATCAAAAATAATGATTAGTTGCTCAAAATAAAACTCATTTTCATATCACAGGTTTCTTATGAAGGCTTTTGCTAACTTCGTTGAAGGTTTTTTTAGAATACAACTCAAAGATCAAATACGAAAATATGAAAAAAAAATCGAATATCAAGTGTAATTATATAACTATTGCACACAGGATATATGTATGTCCTGGTTTGCATGCCTATTGCATATTTTATCGCTATCAGATTTAAAATATGAAAGTTATTCAAAAAGTAATTTCTGTCGGCAAATACGATTGTAGCTGCAACGAGGTCATCGAAATAACAATTTCTCAATGATTATTTATGATTTAAATTTTTTTTGTTCATAATGATAATTTACGATATATTATAATATCAATCAAATATAATTACTATCGGTGAAGAAAATCTTAAAACTGAATATGCAATCATTATTACATGATTTTTAAAATAAAACTTATAATGAATGATTACGATCTCAGAATTATACATATTAATGGAAGAGATAAATTGATCCCCAGACATCTGTCTGTTTATGCAGCAGATAACTTGAGTAAAAATGGAGACATATTGATTAAAATTAGTACACGTATTCCCTGGCTCTTAAAGAAAGACAAAATCGCTCCATGCCATGCCCACAAAAGACGATAATCAAAAAAATAGAAAATTATATAATGAGTCACAAAACATAAAGTTGGTACAAATGATCTGTGGTTTATACATTTTTAAAAAGTGGACGTAACTCCGCCCCCTACATTTCTCACAAGCCACTACAACTATACAAGCCAAACTTACGGAAAACATTGCTCTTATAGTTGGAATTACACAGCAAGTTTGCAGGTGAATCAATACAAAAATTAGGCAACGTGCATATAACCGCCAACTTTTAATAGAAATCCCTTTCTCATATAAAAATCAAACATCAATAAATATTTCGGAATAAAATAAAATCACATATGCACGTATGCAGCATTTTAATGGAAGTCTTTCCATGCCTTTGATTTTAAGAAATTGCGAAAGTATATAATATTTAGTTGTACCCTTCGCTAGTTTTCATAAATTAACTACATACATATATATATTTATTATATTACCATTCTCTGATTTCAAACTGTTAAAACACTTCAAAAACCGCGTAGCAACGACCACTGGAGTGTAAATTCCACCTCGGTTAGGTGCAATACATGCAATGGATGGAGCCATCTTAAGACCTGATCAGGCCTTAAGACACATAGGGAGTGGACCACAAGTTATGTGGTTCCATGCTGCCAACGCAATACTGCGACACCAGCCTTAACGGCTGTGCAATCTGCACCATGTTCGCGCACTGCGCCGCCACTCCAGTCGAGTGGCCAATAAAGGACCTCTACGGCCCTAAGGAGCTCTAGGCAGCATGACTCCCAGTCTGACCAAAAATAACCTGGCGACATATGCTAACTCTCGCATCGAACCTTCTGCCCATAATTATCTCGATCGAGAAACCTCCCGACTTTATTTCTGTGGACAACCGCACCTTCATTAACTTTAACAAAGCTAACAGGGTCGGCTTCACAGAAACTGAGAGCACCTTCAACGCACTACCCATACCTACGAACGTTATCGTTGGCGAGCGTCAATTCCGCAAGGTGATCGCTGCTGCTACTGCTCGCTTCATGCCGGCTGGAAGAATCGCGGAACTCCGCCCTAATTTCCCAGCCGAAGCAGCTGTATTCGCTAATGAGCGCGACACCCTACGCCATGCCGATCCTTGTGATCCCCGAATAAGGGATCTCGATTTGGAGATTCGGCAAATAGTAAATCAACATAAGCGGACAAAATGGATAGAGCACCTGAAGTCCTGTAATCTCTCCACCGGTATAAGTAAGCTTTGGACTACTGTCAAGGCCTTGTCAAATCCGAAGAGACATGACGACCAGGTTGAAACTCTACTTGATGGCCATGACTCCTCGGACCCGAGGAAGTGCGCGAGCTATTTTAGCCCTCAGTTTACACTGCACCCTTCGACCGACAAGGCCAAACGATGTGTTACCATCGTCTAAATCCATTGGCCCTGGAGTAAGCTACCTCACCAAGGTCCCAAACTTGTCGATGTCCATTCTTCAAATACCCGATGTGTGGAAAGTCAGAAGAGTGGTCCCACTACTGAAACCTGGGAAACCCGCCAACAAAGGGGATTCCTATCGCCCGATAACTCTCCTTTCCCCAGTAGGGAAGACACTTGAGCCCTTGCTACTCCCGACGTTCACTCACAACCTGAATCTAGCGGACCATCAGTAGCTTTCGAAAAGTGCACAGCACCACCACTGCACTTAGCGTCATAAACGCCCAGATAGTTCATAGCGTTGGACTTGTCGAAAGCCATCGACACAGTCAACCACACAACGCTACTTAAGGACATCGAACAATCAACGCTCCCTCCAGAGCTGAAGCGGTTGACCATGAACTACCTGAGCGGTCGGCATTCTGCCGTACTGTTTCGAGGCCAAAACTCCAAACTTAGAAGAATTAAACAGGGAGTTCCACAGGGCGGTGTCCTCTCCCCCCTCCACCACCCATAGCAGACGTAGAGCTCGAGTTGCCTCGCGGAACCAGAGTGACCCTCGCGCAACTCCGCGTTGGATATTGCAGCAGGTTCAACTCCTACTTATCCAGAATAGACCCTGACATTCCAAACATATGTCCCGCGTGCAATAAGGCTCCGCATGATACTAACCACCTCTTTGCATGCCCAACAAACCCAACTCATCTAACACCCTTTTCCCTATGGTCCGACACCGTCGAAACAGCCTGTTTCTTGGGCCTCCTGATAAAAAAATGACCCCCTCAAAAATATTGGCAATGATAATAGCTATTATTAGATTATCTAGTAATAAATCAGACATCATTGATTGGCAATAAATATCGCCTTTTGGCGTAATGTTATCAATATTCAAATATTTCTTGTAAAAATAGCAAGTATAAATCTCAATATATAATATATTAAGTACTAAATGTATTAAATGTTTAACTAACGAAATTTAATTAGCAAATTAATTGAATCAGTTCAAAATTATAAACAGCACTGCTGGAGTTTTTTTGATGGTGGCAAGGTTTAATTGTCATCGCCAATCAGCTGTAAACCAAAACATTGCAGAGAACGTAGAATTATAATCAACGTTCTCTGAACATTGTATAAACAAAAATGAACAATCTGAATAAGCATAATTTAATAAATAAACGTATTTTAGAATTCTATGTAAGCCATAACAAGTTTGAACTTAAAGAAATTCAAAAGTATTTACACGATAATTGGTCGTTGAATTTTATAGTATTGTATGCATTATATAAAGATGATTTAAATCCCGTTCTAGCAGGTACTTTTACAATCCTTTAAAATTCTTAAATATTTAATGTGGGAAAAATTATTACAGATTATAATTATGAGAAGTCCTTAGATTCTTTTCGTAAGTTACTGCCGATATTTGAAGGTATTCACTTCTTGTACTGCAAGGCTCAATTGGATTTAAAAAAGCTTAATTTTGAATGGCTTGGAGTGAATTCCAAATATTTGTTAGAAACTTTAGAATCAACTGAAATTGCAGAAACGTTAACTGTAGAAAAAACTCTATTATTAACTTCGGTTCTGGAAAATGCGTTGGCTAATTTGCACTTTGTTACCAGTAATAATTGTACACCTCCGCATTTGATGCGTGACTTACTACGCACAGAGGAGCTCCACAATATATTCGGCATAAAAATAGTGAGTTTATTTCATAAATATTTACCAGAAAATAACGTATACATTTCAGATGTCTTTATTGAAAATAATCATGGGTACGCCCAATGCAGTCAATTTACGGAACATTGTATGGCATGGCTTTCCAAATCCTAAAGAAATACCAGATTATTATGCTACATTACTAATCATTATTATACACAGTTTGGGTTCGGAGCTTAAAAGTAAACAAATTGTTCGATTGATGGAGCGTCCGAAAGCTACAGACTTTAAAATATTGTGTGACCAGGTTTCAAATCAACTTTTATTACCTTCAGAACTCGTTTATGAGAGTAAATACATTGAACAAATTAAAAACCATGTGTGGCTACACAAAGCATTGAAACAGTACTGGTATCGGCTATTCCAATATTATGAAAGAAAAAAGTTTTGGAATTTCGTAATATTGATCATACCGCAAATCGAATTATTACTTCGATTGATATATGCACAAGCAAACAATTTTGATGTTACTGCCAAGTTGGATGAATACTATATTACATTGGATTCAATATTTGAAAGTAACGTTACCACTGAGGGGACAAATAGTAGAAACCAGCTAATAAATGGGAATGTGCTAAGTAAGGATCTGCTTAGTCTTACATATGATTTATTTATTGCACCAAATGGACCACGCGTGAGAGATAAAATTAGTCATGGTGAAATTGATATTGCTCTAATAGATTATCCGGAATTATGTGATATTTTGCTCTATCTTTCCATGGGCTTATTACATTTTGAGCAGCCGTTTCGAAAATATGAGAGTGTTTTCCATTTAAATTGCGTAACTAAAAACACTTTGCGTAGAGCTGTAGAAAAATTTGTAGAACTAACTGAAAAACATTTAAGAGAAAGAAATGCAGACTTCGCAAAATTGCTTATCGAGAAAGCAGCGCCCAGTGATATAAAAATATTTAATCGTCCCAAAAACGAATCTGAAATAATTTGTTTAGTGTTAAGAAATGCGAAATTTGTCCAAACGTCTTGTGCAAATTATGAATTATCCATTGATACTAGATTAAAACTGTTGGAAAAGCGCGAATTGCATTCTAAAAGGCGCCGTACTTTGGAGCGCATGCTGGAAGCTCTGCCGGATATTTGCAATGGCTTAAATGGTATTTTGACTTGCCTCTTATGTATATTTATAAAGCTGCAAACTGAGGATTCAATTTTTCAAAATGAAGGGGTTTCTAAAACTCTGCTAAGGTATAGCCATACAGTCTAAAAATGCTTAATACTTTTTATTTAATAATGATTCATATCATAGACTCTCACATGCAATTTATAAGAAAACCATTTAATGTGCTTCGTACCTGCATTCTGTATTTAATTAAAATTGTGATAATTTAAAAAAACAAGAAAAATTATTGTATATTGAAGGTACGAATGTTCAACTTTTGTTTATAAGGAATTTTTTTAAGTTAATTAAGAAGAACTTCGTAATATACATATTAAAACAAGCAATGTATAATTCATATTCAGAGCCCTCCTCGCTAAAGACTATTTAAGGAATCATGAGAAGAAAAGTGTACACATTTAATTTCTGTTCCCATGACTAGGACAATTTCAAAAATTGTTAAATTTTTTCAAAAGCGCATTTTTTAATCCAATCAATATATAAACATGTTAAACCATTGGAATCCAACGAATATACATAATTAGTTTCATGAGACAGGCAGATATGTCTAAATTTATTTAACCTGTACTTCCATTATTAATGCCTACATTTTTGTACATTTCTGAAATATTGATTTAATTTCAGGTTTTTGAAACACACTTTAAAGTTGACCGAAAATTTTACTAAATATTCCAACGAGAGCATCAATGAATGGATTAAAGCTGTTCAATTGTGTAAAAAGTTTTCTGATGTAAAACTACTATATTATCAGAAAGAATACTTCTAATGATGCACCTTCCTTGGGAGTAAGTACATAGGTAATTTAGTTAAAGGAATTTGTTGCAAATATATGTGCGGTTATATATTTATTTATTCTTTAATGCTGAATAATGTTTATATGTATTGTACATAAAATGCAAAATAGTTTGGTTGTAACAGTTATGTGACAATATATTTTATATACAAGTACATTGTGACGAGAAAGTTTCCGGAAATTGTCATTTAAACTGCCCGCGCCGAATATTTTTCAGCATTTTGTTTTGTTAAGTTGGTAGCACTGTCCTTAATTACTATGCCAAACATGAAAAGTTTGTTTTCAGCAGCTATTGAAATCAGTCGACTTCAGTAGTGTTTTGCGATTTTTACAATGGAAAAAAGATTGAACAAAGAATTTACATCAAATTTAGAAAAGGCTTATGGTGAATCTATTCTATCGACAAGCCAAGTCTATGACTGGTACAAAGCCTTTAAGGACGGTCGAGAAACTGTCGAAGGCATGCCTCGTTCCGGTCGTCCTTCGACGTCTACCACTGACGATATCATAAAAAAGTGAAGGAAATCGTGCTCGAAAATCGTGATGCGAGTGTCAGAGAGATAGCACGTAAGCTAAACATCGGCCGCGAAGCAGCTCGTTATATTTTGACCGATCATTTGGGCATGAGACGCGTCAATACGCGGCGGATTTTTCATGACGATAATGCGCTATCGCAACGAGCTGTAGTTCTGAACGATTTTAAGACCAAAAACTCATTCAATACCATCGATCAACCACTGTATTCACCGGATTGGGCCCCATGCGACTTTTTTTTGTTTCCAAAACTCAAGTTACCACTCGGTGGAACCGAAAATTCGCAGAGAAAATTGAAAGCGATCCCGGACAGCGCCTACAAGACATGTTTCGATGATTAGAAAAAGAGGTGGCATATGTGTATCGCCTCAGAAGGAGCATATTTTGAAGGCGACAAAATAAATATTGATAAAGATTAAACATTTTTCTTTTTATTTACAATTTCCGGAAACTTTCTGGTCACAAGATATGTACACATGTTATGTATGGTATATACATATACGTATACATAGGTAGATCTTTGTGTGTGGTATTATGCATGAATTCACCTGATTTTTATTGAAGACTTGCCTTGGCTATAACTTATGACAAATGAATGAAATGTTAGTACTGGAGGCATATGTAGAGGGAAACATAAATTGTTTCCCACCATTAAATTGATGTCACGCATGCTGTTGCAAAATATGGGCTAAACATTCGTATTTCTAGTCATGTGCATACCGATATATATATGTATATGTATGTTGTATACATGTTAAACAAATCAGTGACAATTTGGTAGGTACATTCGGAACAGTGAACACAATCTATATGAATGTTTGTATGTATTGATACACTTCCATACCCTATGGTGCCTTAAACTAGCCATTCTACCATAATAATTGCCAATTCGAAGTTATCTGATATATTACAAAGGAGCAAAATTTGGAGCCCAGTTTACAGATTATAAAATTATTCATACATTTTACTAAAAAATGTCAAAATTTCATTATTACAGATTGTAATTATGAGAAGTCCTTAGATCGTTTTCGAAATTTACTGCCGATATTTGAAGGCATTCACTTCTTGCACTGCAACGCTCAATTGGATTTAAAAAAGCTTAATTTTGAATGGCCTCGAGTGAATTCCAAACATTTGTTAGAAACTTTAGAACCAACTGACACTGCATTTAACTAAAAATGCCGAAATTTCATTGAATAATTGAAATGTGTTTTTTTTTTGTATTTGCATAGAAGTAAAACAACCTTGCCACTTTCTAGTTTCATGATAACCTAAACACATTTCTTGACGCAATACTTCCAATTTTGCTATTGGGTACTCATATTCAAAAGCATGTATAAACCTAGACCGAGCTTTGTGGCTTTTTATTGATGTGTGTACACTTGGGAGCTCATACATACGTGTATGTATGTAAATATGAAGTTTTTACCGCGCTTCAGTGATTTCGAATAGAAAGAGCGGATCTGTTTTACTGAAATGTCGCATGCTTGTTAAATTGTTGTTGTTGTGGTTCCGGGAGTGCAACCCAGTTTTGTGGCGAAGCTAGCGGGTTCGTTGCCTGGTTAGATCGTTGCTGTTTTTAGCATTATTATATGTATTTTTTTAATTTTAATTTTAACTGTTGCTTTTGTTACTGTTGGTAACGTGTGATGGTGTGTGTGGATTTGGATGCGAGAGTTCAGTTTTTCTGATCATTCCACGATAAGCGACATATTTATTTTTTTCTTATTGCCACAATGCACAATGGCCATTACAAATATACGTTGGTGCCACAAATGTTTTTTGGGGATGCCTTCTATTGAATTTCAGTTGAACATTGCAGTTGCTTTTCAGAATCTGAATCGAGTGGTAGATTACGCTGTTCAAAGAAAATACAAGTACAATCTCTGATGTTACAGTTAGGACATGCTAATCATTTTTATAATTTAAAGAGTGCCAGTTTTCAAGATCTAAGCTAAACGTAAAAAAAATTCAAAAGCAAAAATATTTTCAACTTCCTCGAAGGCATTTTATTGTTCAAATTACAGGAAGATAATAAATTTTTTTAGATATGCGCTGGCCTCGAAATGAGCTATGGGTGCTTGCTTACCCTTTATTTGCGAGTTACTGTATTCTTCTGGGATGTGCTATGCAAATACCTCAGGATGTTGAAATACTTGAAGGATTCGAGTTTGACGACACCCCGGAATATTACTCTACTGATTCAAACTACTATGAGGCCAGAAGTTTGTTATCTGGCTTCCACAAATCTATCCGTAATAAACGCTCAACATTAGAATATGATAATGCTAAGGGATTACCTCTGGCAAGTGTATCGCCCCCCAATGGCCTATCAGAGTTCACTCAAAATATCGGCACCCAACAAATAAAAGTGCATGAAAAGGAGGAAAGGAGTGGGGATGATAAGTTGGAGTCTGCCATGCCACGAGCAGAAAAACAAATAATGGATCCCGACTATGACTACTACTCTCAACGTCACATATCCACCTGGAATGACGCATATGGATCGTCAGCGCTCAGTAGTGCATCTCGACCACCAACCGACAGGGAAGATGTCACGGCCGATGCCAGCAACAGTTATGTAACCCGAGGGCGTCAAGCTCGCGTAAATTTTATTACACAACCTAAAAAGGACCCCAATGATGGTGCAAAAGAGCTGGCAGAGCCACTTGTGCCCAAGCTCCCAGTTGCAAAGCTTCATTATGATATGAAATATCCAATTACTACTCCGACCTATAATTATGAAATGTATCCATCACGTTCTTATGCGCCATATTTACGTCGCTACGATCGGTAAGATTCCACGATATATTTATGTAATAAAATCCAATCTTTTAATATGGGTCTGATATTTCTCAAGTTTCGACGAACAATATTCTCGTTACGATCCCTACAACTATGAAGACCATTATTTATACCGTCGGCATTACGATCCCTATGATAGCTATAGCCCCCGAATACCACAATACCCTGAACTATACTATAATTATCCAGATCGTCGCTATGACATTCCTGAGCCTAGAGACTATGTTCCTGTGTACAATAATGAAATCTACGATAAGACTCCCTATCCCTCTAGTAAAAGCTACGCATCCACAAAGTATCCGGAGTACCCCCGAAACCAACGGCGCATAGTATATTACGCGCATTTGCCAGAAATTGTGCGCACACCTTATGATTATTCTAACCGATACGATCGCTACGATGATCTAATGAAGGCGAACAAAGCTATCACAGGAGCATACAAATACGAAAAACCGTTGTCCGGGAACACGAACACAGGTGCTGCTACTTCAAATACGGATTCCTACGATTACATGAAGCGCGATAAGAAGGATCGACCAACGCCAAAACCCATCAAACCGAACACCAGTGGCCGACAGTAGGTGAAGAAGTCGCTGAAAGCAGAGCCCTTTGAACCTCTTCCAAAGCAAAATCAAATATACTCAAATCTTCGTTAGCACTTAACTTTGACTCTTAATATAGCCCATAAAACGATTATATACTACCCAAATATATACATACATATATTCGAGCTTAATTTATTTTTTTTTACCTACACACATACCATATATGTACTTGGTTTATTCGACGAATTTACATATTAAAATAAATATTTGGAAATCAGTATTTAGTGTTTAAAAATCATTTGCGATTAGTGTTCATTACGCTTTTTCTATTAAAATAAAACAAAAATTATTAATTTGTAAGTCAATTTCAGGTTGTTTGACTGGCCTAAGGATACGCGACAGTGACTGGACGATTTAATTACACTCTTCGTTAGATTGCAAGTGTGTTAGAGGGTCTGGGAGTGGCTGAGTTACTACGATGTCACTCTTCAGTGATTCGTGCTGCTGGGGCTGGGCTGCTGAATGTGGCGAACACAAAGCAAAGAATCACATTAACAAATATTCCGGTCAATTTGAACGCTGCGTGCCACCGCCTTTCAGCAACACCGGCGACAACAGAAACGGTCCAATGCTTCAGCTTCTTCTTCATGCTTCTGGTGGATGGCACAATGCCCGACCACAAATTTGCATTCCATTTTCAGCTAACATTACTACAAAAGCAACGATTGGCAGCGTCATTTCCTACTGCCCACCGGAAATATGTTTAATCTTGCGTTAATAAAACGATGACGCTTTGACCAGTATTCGTTTTTATTGTTAACTCATTAATGTGTGTGTGCGTGTGCGTGTTTGTTTGTGCCAGCGTACACGTGCATGGCTACTGCCCATGGAATTTGGAAATAAAAATACTCATTTTAAGTTGCGGCTCGCCACCCCACTGGGTAGGTCGGGGGGCACGGCGTGTGTTGTCGGGCCATTTTAAATTCATTAAACACGAAGCTCTTACATACACACAGAAGAAGTTGGTATGTATATGTTAGATAGACAAAAGCGCTCTCGCAAATGTTGCCGCTGGGCTGTGCAAACCCGCCAACAAACCATTCTAACCGTCGAGCGTAAAGCTATAAACAGCGTTCTCGTACGCAATATGGACGGTGCAGAAGTTAGTTTTGTTTTGTTTGTCAATTTGTGCAGGGTTGACGCTGGTTTTAGCCAATACCGGCTGTGGTTAGAAGTTTATTCGGACTGCAGCAGTGCGAGCACTGACAGTTGACTTTGTTGGCTTGCCTTTGGTGAATTGGCATTGAAAGAATTTGTGGAATTCTTAATTAAATTTGCATGCACGCAACAGTTTCCAGCATCTGCAGGACTCACTCAGCTAATCAGCAAACGGCTATATCAATACATATATATACATATGTATATAACTTTGGCTAATTTCTGATTTCGCTAAACTTAAAACTTTCGTTTGAGACTTTCTTGGCGCGTACTTTTGCAAGTGAAAGAACTTTGGTTGTTTAAGAAGTTTCACTTTGTAACTCATGAAACAGATGATGGAAACACTTTCGTGTGGCTTCATTTTTTGTCTCGTGGACAAGTGGTGGCACGACTGGCTTTTCAGTTAAAATTTAAGCAAAAATGTGCTATGATAAAAAGTGATTTAATGAATTACATACACAATATCTGGGATGAGGTTTGCTTGAAGACAGGTTTGCACCGAAGTCGACGAAGGCAGTGAACGCCCAAACAGGTTGCGGATGAATACATCAAAACCATCCACAAAATGCATTGGATCGAGATATCTGACACCCTAAAAAATATCAAAGAAACTTGTTGAACATATCGTTCCTGATAGGTTAGAGTCTACCCAATTCAAAGCGTGGAAAGACGGAAGAGTCAACAATGTAACATGTCACACATGAAAGGAAAATATTGCACACTTCTATGAATTGATCTTCGAATTACTTCTGCATTCACAGTGTTATTTGGATCCGACCCCGCTGGAATCCTCTGATTACGTGAGGATTTTTGAAATATATTTGTAGAAATGAGCGTGGACCCACCTTGTAGAATAATATTGATTCAGTACAAAAATCCTCACCAGTTCTTCTTCTCAAAAGAAATAAATGATATATCACTTATTTTCCGATCCAACCATTTTAGCGCTTACTGGACCGACAGACAGATTTCACCCAAATTTACCACCAAATAAAACTGAAAATTATTGTTAAAAAGTGTAAAACAATAATAAGGAATGCAGGCACAGTTAGACAAGCGTAGTACAAGCTGTTAAAATCTATACAAAACTGTTGGTTGTTGTTATTGCTAAATTTTGTATTTTTTTTTTTTGACTAAGTCTTCCTTAATTTAAAGATAAACTATACGAGTGTATACTGCCTAGAGGAACATAGCGCCTCAAAATTAAAGCTTACTTGTTAGTTGTTAGGGACTTTTCGAGAAATCTATTACAGCGTCTTTATTACTGTCAGAGATTCATTGCAACAAGCCCTTTTGTATACAGTGCAATGAAGTTTTACCCCAATTGAATACTATTTGCATATCTTCACATCTACTTTACTTCTGTTGACTTGCAGCCGAAAAGAGATGTACATATGTTTATGGTGAATCCATAATTCATAAAGTGCAAAGACATTGATATAAAGTAAATAAAGAAATTTTTACGCGCAACGTTTTGTCGCTAAGACGATATACTTCCACTGCGGAAAACCCAAACTGAGCAGTCGTAGCTCGAAGGCAAACGGAAGCGCCATAAAGTTAGAATCTACTGAAGCAAAGCCCCGAATGCGTCCACCGGCCCAGGATTAGCGAGTCAGCCGACTGGAAGATAAATGGCAACATAAATGCCAACAAAGCGACATAGCTGCGTTTTGCCTTGGGATCAAGGAAGTGCTGAGGCTTTCGTTCGCCTTCTCTCCGACAAACATACATGCATACATTAATACAGCGATGCAAATGACGTGAAGCGTGCCTAAATGAAAACGTTATGACATGCCTTGTGGCACACACAAACTCAAGCAAACATTCATGTGTTCAACGAGCAGTAATTGCTCTTTTCGGTAGACGGCAGACGGCAGGCGGCTATCGTACCAGCCAAGAGCTGGAGCGTCGTTGAATTGATGTTTTTTGGCAGCGCATTTATTTCCTTGGCGCGACATTCTACGCACATTAGCTGCAAATTGATACATAAACGCAGCAGGTGGCGCGGGCGGGAGCAGGGGTAAAGCCATGAATGAACGCGCTCGCGGCAAATGCGGAAACTCAAATAAATAAAACAAATGCAATTTCCGCGATGACAGGAAGCAGCTCAGGGCATCAAATCCACTCCGTTGACAGTTCAAAGCTCCAGAATCCCATAACAGTATTTGGGGGGGTTTGAAATTCAAATTTTAAACAAGTATAACTATTACAACGCTGCAGAGCATATCAATCCTTTGTTCTTGCCTAGAAAGTTTCAAACCGTGTTTCATTTCTCAGCTGCCCTAATACGAAATAGCAATAAAGCAAACACGACAAATAGCCACCTTTGAACTTTTTAATTATTAAAGATATGAACATATGTTTTGAAACCAACAAGTGGCTCCGAGCAGATAGATATGTTTTTTCTAAGCCCCCTTTCACGTTACTAAGGCTATATACATCAAAATTATTGGAATTACTAGACCGATTTGCGGGCCTCGGTCTGATACTATGAGTAAAAATTAGGATATCTTGATAAACCTTGGTACATGTGGCCCTTTGAAGATATAGGTATTATGAATCAGCAATTCGGAACATTTCGTTAATCTATATATCTGTAATTATATACATATATATATAAATATTATATACATATACATATGTATATATAAATTATGTGTCACATTTAGCATATTGTGTCCAGTTTGATCCAACTTAGGATAGTTTAATCCCAATTATGTTAAAAGTCAATAAAATGCGTAAATAAAACAAGTAAGGAAGGTCTAAGCTCGGATGTAACCGAAGATTTTATACTCATGCAACTTGCAAGAATCAAACTATTTATATTAAAAAATGTTGCGAAACAATTCAACATTGATTATTCGACGAAATATTAAATCGATTACAATCAAATTTGGTATCTTATTAAATTATATTAAAGGTCATGTACTCACTTAGTTTTATTAATATATTTTAATCGCGTCAACGAAAATTATATTAAAAACATCTGCAACTAAAATATATGTATGTTTGTGATATAAACTCAACCGAAGGGACTAAATTTAATATATTGAGTAGATGTGGAAGCTGTTAACCAGAGGATAAAAAGTCTATATATTAGAGATATGAGGTTTAGACCAATTATATTCATATTCAGTGGCAAAACACATAATTTTCAAGCAAACTTGTGAATTTAGTTTCATAAAATATCAAATATTTTGACCAACCTGTACGATTACGTCAGGTGAAAAGTTGGACCATATTATATTTGCTATATTGGGGACAGAGAAAGGAAAGGGAGAAATTTGAACATTGCCCAGGTGTACTTGAGACCATCTTTTCTAGCAATTTTGTAAATATATAAGCCACACACCGTCATAAGGCTTGTTCGAAAAACGAAAATCACAATATGTGGTATATGGGAGTGGGGGTACTTTATATATAAGGTCAAATATCTCCCTCCCGCTTTTTTGCTCTTCATTCAATGCTTTATAAAAAGTGTTACAGTGATCGGATTTAGTTAAAATATGCGCCGTTTTGTTCGATGATCTGTTTCCATCTAGACGGCAACGAGATGCCATATGCCGGTCTAACTCGATGTATTCCATGATTTGATCGGTATTTGTCGTCACAGATCTTCCGCCGGCTGGCTTATCCATGGTGTCGTTTTCACCGGCTCTGAATCGTCGAAACCATTCCTCCGCGGTTCGAAGTGATAGAGTACCATCCCCCAAAACACCATTAATCTCACGGAACGTTTCTCTAGCGGATTTGCCTTTAACGAAGGAAAATTTTAAAATAGCGCGAATTTCGGCGTTAGTGAACTCCATGTTTACACGTCTATAACTGTTGAACGCAATATCCAAACTAATCATGCATAGCGTTGTTTTGTAGGTTATGTCAAGACCTTTCAAATTATGTATAGTGTTGCCAGATACGAGCTCTGTAGCGCTTTGTACATAGCCGCGAAATTCAAAAGACAAAAAAGCGGAAGGGAGATATTTGACAACCTTATATATGGTATAAGGCCAACCGGAAGTTTGATAATTGTATATTAGGTATCCATTTAAACCATTTTGGCAATACCACGTACTGTTAACATGAAGGTGCACTATATTATATATGGAGTAAAGTCAGCAGGATGTTCAAAAATCGTGATATTAGTTATATAACATAAACCCTCCTTGGAATGAGATAACAGAATAATCTTTCAATGTATTATGGAAGAACATTTGGCCAGATGTAAGTCAGAGCAAAGACAAACGGAAATAATGGAATTAGCCAAACCAACCGGTTTGGATGAGGCAAATGTGGAAGATGTCGAAGAAATAGGTCAAGAAACAGCAGCAATACTGTCTAATGATGAGCTCCGTTTGTAAAAAGGAGTTTGATCACTATAACTGAAATTTTGGACCAATTTAATGATAATTATTCAAATTTTTACAGAACTTAAAAAGCAAGACCGAGTGTTATAAATGCTTTATTAACAACTTCTAACAGAATGCAAAAAGAAAACGCAAACTACAATAGATTAGATGCCTTCTTGAGAAAGATTCAATTAATTTGTTCTATTTCCCGTTACGTACCCTTTATATTGAATTTGGTCCTTTTGGTTGAGTTTATATCGTAGAATAGAATAGATAATATTTTGATTAGCATTATCACAACGCCATGTACCTTCGTCAATGCTAATGTAATAACTATTCCGTCTAACAACGAACGTTGAGCTCGTGTGCAACATTTATTTTTTAAGTTTTGAAGACTCCAGCTCCTTGCAAATCGCAAGAGATATAAGTTCAATATTCAAAGTTAGCTCTTCTGTCCTTGTTCTTATATCTTTTCTTGATTTCAGTGGAAGGCGTTTGGAAGCTGAGACCTGAGAGAATTAAAAGCTGATCTACATACTTTAGTCGTGAACCAAAAGCTATTTATTTGCATTGTACTTAAATCACTATCGTTTATTTAGACTTCGTGAAATTGTATTTCGAAGAATTGTAGTACTTATTATGGTATACATTGGAAATCCGACCGTTAGGTCATAGCGACAGGAAATTAACGAGCTTCTACGGCCTTAATTTGTGCGCTTTCTCCACAAAAGAGACTGTCCAGCTACACCTCTGGTTTGGCTTGTCCATCGTCTAGCTGTCAACGTTTCACCACAATCAACTTAATCAATTTCTAATTTGTTCGTAAACATTTTCGCATTTTGCGTGTCAAATTCAAATTGTCCTTTTGTTAATTATTCTCGCTTCTTGTCGAGCATCCACCACAAATGTAGACTCCAAAATAAAAAGCATGTTTACATGCGGATACGTGAGGGGGAGGGCAGCAGCTGCTGCCCAGTTACACTTTCACACGTTGCAACATTTGCCTGCGTAATGAGTAGGTCATCAAACAGCACATTAATCTCGTTGGCCTTGATGACTACGCAGCCCGGGCTATAACGTGCGGAGGACTCATCTATTTATTACGGACTCGACGAGTGAATTCCCCAACTTTCTGCTTACACGGGAAATGAGAAAATACTTGCTACCATGTACTCGCCTGCATGTACGTGCGTATATTCATACAAGTGTCCACATCATTCTTACATATAGTACTGTGCAAGAAAATCGATAATCCGAATATTTGTGTCCAAAACTGTCTGCTCTCCCGAGAAGGGAATTTGCAGGGGCTGTGACGTTGCATACATTCGCTTTGTTGCAGCAGTTTTTCAGCGGAATTATTTGGAGGTGTCTGCAAAACTTCACTTCACCATTTTGTGCATGAATTAAATATACAACTGTTAGACGAACAATGTACATATTATATTCTGAGTAACATGTTACGGGAGTATAAAAATATAGAAGTCAATATACATATGAGGATCGTCTATGTACTTGTGCTATGTAATAAACATTCGAGTAAATGCTTCTTATTATTGATACAACTTTTTATTCGCTCATAAAAAATCATAAAAAATAACAAAATCCTTTGTAATGGTCGACCAGCCAACTGAAGATGAAAGCGAATATAAAGGCTCTCCAAGCGTTCCAGGATAAATATTGAAAAAAAAATCCATCAGAGCAGTGAAAATACTGCTGCTACGTTGGCTTTAGAAAAGTCTTCGATTTTATTGGTTGGAATTTATTTGTGACGACAATGACCTCAGTTTGTAGCTTGTAAAGGACACAATTGGTTTGTCACATAAACTGCAGCGGCGGCATAGTCAGCGTTTGTAACTGCAATATCGACAACAACAACGCCATTATTTTGGTATCAACACTTTTGTTGTTGGCGCTTGCAAGTAGGAGTGTCACCATCATTTTTACTGAGAGCAACTTTTCCTCCACTTTGGGGTTGTCTTTGCTGTTCTGCCGTAAGTTGAAAAGAAAAATGTGTGTACACTCGGACCCAACATTTGCAAATGCTGAGAAAACCTTTCCTTTCTGAGAAGAGGCAAATGAAGAGCGCAATTGCCTTTCGGGAACTAAGTTGACTCTCTTTGTTGGAATGCTCTGCTGCTTGATATCTCGAGCATGTGCACTAACGCTATTTAAGAGAAAATCTGATTAAAAATGTAAGTGAAAGAAAAAATTGTCTGAATTTACTTTAAGTACAAATGCTGATGATTGTGATTTTTATATAAGGATAACGACAAGAAATAAAATAGGCAGTTCGGATGGGGCCTTGAAGAGTCTTGACAATTATAAGTATCCAGTATTTCTTAACCTTTGGATCTACGTTGTTTTAATTCTTGCATTTCAGTTTAAGAAAAGGATTTAAGAAAATATTTGTTCACTTCGAACGTGACTTGTTCAATCGGTCTGCTGCCTCCGTTTTAGGTTAGACTACTTGACCATCTCGATAGCAGTGACATCATATTAAATCGGTATATATCCATATCCTCTACCCTCGCTCAAAAATTGGCAGAACTTTTTGATGTCGCAAGAAGTCATTTTACCTCGATACCGTGTTTTGGCCAGTGAAAAAGTCAGTGTCAATGTATGAGAGCATGTATTGCCTTGGTGATGGATTAATCGTCTCCATTTACTGCTTTAATGTATTTCTCCATGCACTTGGGCAAGCAATCCACTCAGTCTTGTAGGTTGCTTCAATTGCATTGTCGCTAATTAACCATTATAAGCGATAATTAGCGGGCTTTTGCTTTGATCTGCTTGGACACCGACCATTTTTTGGACTTGGTTAATCTTGGAATATTCAAAGATTTGTTTTGTTTGGTCTTGTAATATCGTATGGATTCAGTATTTTCTTAGCCCAAGCAAGTGTGTCAATGTGTTCCCGTTATCCAAATAAACAATCTTCTTACAGACTACTTGCAAAGATGTTTTTCTCGAATGCTAAGGCTTTTTATGTTATAATCTCAAAACACGTCCAATTACACCTACCGTTATAATAGCTTCTCTTCCAATGTTATTAAAAGAAATTGCCACACTTAATCATCCTTTCCATTTATGGTGATGAAAAAACGATTGCAGGGAGGTGATTAGTGAAGTCACTGCCGACTGGCGGACGCGAGTTCCGAGCAACAAGACACAAAGCAGCATTTAATCCGTTTTGTCCGTTTAATAGACGGTCACTCTCCTTCCCAGCTCGGCCAAGGCGCCTCAAGCGACAGTCATTAATCATCCGCCAAGTGCAATGCGCGCGTCTTGGAGCAGATTTCAATTACTAATTACGGTTGACATGTGGTGCCAAAGCCACAAATTTGCGTTTAAATTTTTGCCGCAAGGGGAGCTAATCAAAGAACATGCTTGTTTTTATCAAAAAAATCTAATCTTTTTACAAGCTCGCTTTGGGGTGTTTTGATGAGGAAAATTGGAGTACTAAATGGCTAAACTTACACCCTACCATTCTGGGGGTGTGTTTGTGTGTAAGGGGATAACGGCTAGTCGTTTGGCCGTCGCGGTGTGAAATTCGTGAAACATGACACCGCACTTAATTTACAATTCATTTGGTGCCATTGTGGTTGTTATTGCAGTTATTGTTGTTACAACAGGTTTTGCTTCACGGGATGTGCCACACGCCATCATAGTCGGCTTAATTGCATGATGAGTCGGTGTTTTCTTCACTGTTTCTAATTTTTTCTTCTTTTCTGTGTTGCTTTTAGGTGATGCTTTGTTTTTATAAAAAATTGGGTATATTAGTGGCCATTATGACGGTATTTAGTGTCAAAATATGGTAATAACCATTTGACATTTCAAAATAGCGAACTTATGTACATATTTACGGCTATACGAGTAGCTGCTGTTCGCAAGTTTGCCGTAATTTCCCTACAGAGTCTAGTGACATTACCATAGATAGTACAGAGAGCACATCTGTTGGCTATATAAAAATTTACTGCAATTACTTGAATATTTATTTAACAGAATTTTGTAGCAGATCAAGATTAACTACCCCAGCAAATCGCAATTACTCTTCTTCACCCTTTGAACTCCAGCGTGCTATTGCTTCTTCTTGCGCTTGCTAAGAGCTTGCCGCACAAGGGCTCGCCTTGTTTGCTTAGTTATTTACTCATACACTGACCGAAACCGAAACATTGCAAAATATCCTTAAGCCATGCAGTTAGTCTAATGAGCTGCCATGCATATTACATGTAACCCATTGTAGAGCATTAATATTCTCTACCCCTCGAACCCAAGCCAATAACTTAATAGTTGTAGCCTCTTGTGAGCGAATAGTTGTATACTTTAAGGCGCTTGCTTGTAGTTTCGTCTTTACTGCTGTTCTTCACAATGAACAATGCACTTATATATTATATACACATACATAGACATATATACAATGATGTATATACAGGCGTGTTCATAAGAAGTTTTTCTTTGTTCCATAAGCTTTTCTTCAAACTCCAATTATGGACATACAAATATACGTACTCAAAAGTTAGAATTTTACGCGGGTCCACAAGTGATACAATTACAGAAAAACGTCGAGATCCTTATTACGACTACTGGTGTCATACTTGTGGAGGTGTACGATGCATTATGAATATTAAGACGCAGACTGGCTTAGCACAGAAGAGGAAGAGCGCCTCTGCCTTAGAGAGATCACTTCCGTTGTAATAGCACTAATTTGAAGCGGCTGCGATTATCGAGGGGATACTACAAGTATATTTATGAACCAATTGTCTCGCAAACATTCATACATGTACAAGTATGTTGTTTGAGGTACTCAATTATGATGAAAAATAATTTTAAATACAACTTAATCTGTATGCATATCGAAAAAGCTTGTGATTACGACTTCTAAAATTTAATTAGGTAAGCATTTTTCTATTAACGAGTAAGGAATTAATTAATTTTTAATTCTCTAAAATTTTTAATTTTTAAATTATGTGTACTATAGCTTTACTTTGGACTGCAACTTTTAAGCAATTTCTATTATCTATTTATCTATTGGGAGAAGATGTGGATCGAGATCAATCATGCCACCACTACCTCCAATCAATCTCTAGTTTGAATCCATCCACTTATTTGCCCTCACAGTAGATAGCCCAGGCATCAACAAAGATGTTAAAATACTATTTAATGCAGGCACCTTAAAATATTTTAAAGTCAATAAAGTTTCAATGCAATTCAATTCTTGCGAGAGTGGCTTAGAAACTCAGCTTATTTTAGCTTTTACTCATAGGCGAATTCGAAATGATTAAATGTCTCATATAAAATTGGCAAATATGGATACGAAAAAATAGAGTTTGCTTAGTCAAAAATCAGCTTTAAAGGAGTTCCCCAATCGCTTTAAGCTACACACTGCGATGTACGTGAGTATGTGCCTTTAAACGACTGAGTATATAAATTATTTAAATGATTATTTTATTATCCCGAAATGTGTGAATCACATTTTATGAAAATTGCAAAATTATACAAATGCCTCCCATTTATGGCTGTAACTTGTGTCTTTAAATATTGCTACGTGCAAAGTGGTGCGGAGGCACAGCAGAAAAAAAAAACAAAACAATGAATTTGGCGCATTTTCACCTGTGATAAGAGGTCGCCCCGACTTAGACTCGGGCGGTGTCTGAACACGAATTTAACGACAATCGAATGTCGGGACATCTGGTAGACAGCGAACAGCGCGAATATGTTTATTTGTCACATTAACATTTATGAGTGTCACGAGCGTCGGTTTTATTACTTTTACGAGCTTGTAAAATTTGCAAACAACGGTGGGAGAGTGTCAAAATAAGCGCAGAAATATGAAATTGCGAATATTAAAGTGTATTAAAAATTCAGTTGCTCAAGCTGTTCACCAACCCCCCTCGTGTGTACACACATATTTATAATGTTGTTCCAATGAGAGGCGTTTACGGAGTGCACTGCACTGAGAATGTCGGGATTGGGTGCTTTGAATAATTGCAAATTACTTGACTTTTCCGTTTGCAATTCTGTATTTTATTGCCTTTTCCAGCAGCAGACTGGTGGCTCGCTGCTGAGCACTGTGTTTGTGGGCCTGTGTGTACGAGTATAATAGTGTATACAAGCGCTTTGATAATTCAGCCCTCACAATGGCAAGCAGATGCCAATTCTATAGCGGCTTAAGATGGGGAAATCAATTTACAAATGTAAACTTTTACCGAGAGTCCTTATTGCGTCGCGTTGCACTACTTGAACATTTCAAGTATAAACCGACCTGCCTCGACTTTTGCTTTGTGTATATGCATATACAAGTAAGTATAGGTATCTGCGAGTTGCCAGTGATTGAGTGGTAGGAAGGCAAGGCTTATAACAGAGATGCTTTCAAACATAGAGAATTTAATTCATTTTTATGAAAAAGAGACAAGAATGTCGGAGTGGTAGCTGCATTTTGTGCGCTGCATTTAATCTGCGATTGCTTTTCAGTGCTCGACAAACGCTTCACCCTTCAGCAGATGAATGCATGAAATCTTTTGATGCACGGACCATCCCAGCGCACTTCTCCTAATACAATTTACTTATTTCTCTTTCAAAGTAAATAATCGTAAATATCAATTCGTTACGGGGGCTCTAGTGGTGGCTACCTCTTCGATATTTGGAGAAATAAATTCCCGATTGTGGCGTAGGAACATATCTTAATTTTTTTATTGAAACGTAATAAATAAGTTGTGGTTTTGCATTTCATTAAATTGCGACTAGTAAAAATAATTATACTAACAAGCAATAGGGGTATTCAGACCGAACATGTTAATCTGGCAACTCGTTAGTTGATGCTTCGTTAAAACACTTTACTGTGAACATACATTTTGCTCTATCTCAGTAGTGTGTTAATTTTGTCGCAAAACAGTTTATTCAAGCTTTTTTAAATACTTACCATATTTTTTTTAAATTTGATACTTTGGTACTCGGTAGAACGACAATCTGTTAATTTTGCAAAAACAAAATACACGTAAAAAACTAACGAATTAACAAAGCTGGTGTGAATACCCCAACATTTCAAAATTAATAATAATTTTAATGGAGTTTTTTACTATTTCAGGACCTGAGTTCAAAGGGACTGGTAATAATTATGTATGTTGTATTAACACATGAACTGAAAAGTTCCGAGCCTCACACATAGATTAAAAATCTGTTTAAATTTCATGACATTCTATTAGTTTGCGAGTTTAAGAGTGACGCTAAAACCATTTCGTGTTTTAATTTTACACTTTTCTTGATGGGAAAAAGTTCCCTTAAAGCGAAGCAATGGCTTGAAAAGTGTTATGGGGACTCCGCACAACCAGAAACCACAATAAAATGTTGGTTTGCTTACTTTAAACATGGTTGTAGAAACACCAATGACGCAAAACACAGTGGGCGTTGAAATGAGGCTGTAATAACAGAAAACATAAAAAAATCCACAAAATCGTTCTGATTGATCGGAAAGTGAAGTTGCGTAATGGCAGCTATCATCGTAAGGATTTGAAAAGAACATGTTGGCTTTATATTGCACGAGCATTTGTCCATGAGAAAGCTCTGACCAAAAACAGCAACGTGATAATGATTCTGAGCAATGTTTAGCCATGTTTAAACGTAACAAACCGGAATTTTTGCGTCGATATGTGACACTGAATGAAACCTGTATCCATCACTTCACTCAGCAATCAAAACGATCGTCATTTTAGTGGACAGCAGCTGGTGAACCTCGTCCAAATGATTATGGCCTCGGTATTTTGGGATATGAAAGGTGTAATATTCATCGACTATCTTGTGAAAGGAAAAACCATCAATATTGACTATTATACTCGCATAGCGATATTGGAACGTTTGAAGTCCGAAATTGTAGAAAAGCGACCGCATATGTCTTGTTGTTTTATGAAGACCGTGTGACGCTGGAATGGTTGTGTTGCTTGGTGATTGAGATTATATTGATGAATGAAGCCAATTTTGAACAAAAAACAGAAACCGTGTTTTCTTTGTAAGGCCCGTGACTTTTCAGCCCATGTGTTAGATCTGTACTTTCGCCTTAGGAAGGTAGATGAAGACATGATCGCTTTAATATTATATATTTGTGATATCAAAGCAGGGGGAAAGGTATTTAGGGAAGCATGCCCACTTAAGTTATAGATTATTACTTATTGACTGGGGTAACCGTTTCATAGTTAAGAATCAATTTACGTCAATGGACGGAACGGAGCAAGTATAATAAGTTTTATTCAGTGATGAATAGAAAAGTAGTTTACCATTGGAATACACCGTATTAACTGTTGTGCAGTATGGAATGAGGAGTGGAGCGTACATTATGCCTTGTGTTTATTGTTTTTGTCTTTCTGTTTTAAATAAAGTACTAAGAAATTCTACAAAATAGCGTTATAAGGGAAAGTTTCATCTAGTGTGACTGGGACAACTTTAGTATAATGTTTTACGATTTTATAATATTACTATACATAAAGATGTAGTCATCAAAACTGATGTGATAAAGATAGTTATTGTGCCCCTCTAAATACTAAGAAATAGTTTGCATTTGGATGTGTTTCATAATAATTTAAACAGAAAGAAATCTGCTAGAGCTCTGTATTTTCACTTGCTAGGATTTGTGTTGGTTAAGCGGAATGTTAGATCAACTGTGTTAATCTGCAATTTCCGAATACGCAAAGTCTGATCAATACGAACGGCTAATATAAGCTGTAATCTTCGTTAAAGTTCGGTTTTAGTATTTTTCACTAATGTCTCGTAAGCTAACAGCAAATCCCAAGTAGGTTTTGTGTTTTGAAAAACCAATTAAGAAAGAAGCTTCTTTCTATTTTCTCCTTCTTTTATACGATTTCGTTGCACTTTGAACTTGCAGCGTTTGGGTGTGACGCGAATTCGTAATGGGTTTGTGACGCAGCAAATTTTTAGTTTAGTCATTGCTTCGAAAATTGGACAGTGATTTATAAGGTACACAGCGCTAGTCTTTTTGCGACTGACATTTAATTAACTCCGTTAGGGAAGGAGTCAGACTAGTTTACAGTAGACGGCAAGATGACAGACGTTTTTAGTGGCATAGTGATGACAAAATGCCAGAAAGCTGATGAGAAAGAACTGAAAGGCTATCTGAAGGTGAGAACTAATGGAGCTCGAGGCGAAATACTTGTAAAACCAAATCTTATAGGTGGCCGCCGTAGCGGGAAAGTTGAGTGCATGACTATCACTCGGTGAATGGTCGGTGCGAGTTCAGACAACAGCAAAAACCATCGGTATAGTGGTGGGCATAGGTATTGATAAAGATCAATCTCACTATTTGCAAGGCGACACTTAAAATTAATAGCTTCGAGAAAAGTGTGTTTTCAAAAAATATACTCAACATTCAGAGAATATAATATAAATTCGGCGCTAATAAATAGAGGAGGAACATATGCATGTGTGTGACTGCGGAAGGAAAGGGGTGTAGCTGGCTGAACGTTATCCAATCCGGACTACGTGTTTGTTTTGTTAAAGTGAGCGGAAAAATTCTTTTCACCTTCCACGCAACCTGATATTTACACACAAGCACAAAAGCCGCATTACTACATACAGATATTCATTGGTGCAAGTGTATTAGGGTCTCCTTTGACTTATTCTAACAGGATCAAATTCACTTAAAAATATTATTTCCTCATACTCTTCGCCGCAAAGAAAACATTAAAGAATCTCAATCGCAACCGCATTTTCTTGCGCCAACAACTCTTAACAAAAAATCAGCGTACACTGAATACGACTTTTCATGCGTGCTTCAGCCAATTTGATCCAGGTCCTCCGGCACCCCCTGACGGCGAAGGCACAAGCACGTGAAGCTCCCACCACACGTTTCAGCATTCCAACTCACATATGGTGTGCGCGTTTGTGTTCGTGAGTGTGCGCTCGAAAGGTTTACCCAAAGACTTAGAAGGTCTCTCCCCAATCCGCGAACGCATCTGAAACGCGCTGCCTTGCATGATTTTCAACCTTTCCATGGTGAACTTACGAATGTGAATGTGTCTCAGCCGCAAGCTTTGTGTGACCGGCCGCACAGTTTGAAGTTTCGAAACAAGTGAGCATTGCTGGTTCGCCACATCCAGGGAGCGTGTGAGTGAAGTTTTAGTGAAAGATTTAATGGCCTCTAGGCGTTTGTCGTTCAAATGTTAGTTTGCCATTGGTTCGGTGTGCATTTGCGGTTCCAATAAAAGTCGAGATCTGTGGTTAGTGAGTGACTTTAAACTTTTATGAGATAAAGACATTCAGCGCCGCTGGGAAATTGCTAAACGTTTTTCAGCTGTACGGAGTTGGGTCTTATGATTTGTGTGCTCGGTAATCATAATGTTGGCAATTACCTTAATAGCTTGTTCATATTGTTATACTTGTAAACTATTTATGGTTAATTTTGACTCATTAAATTAATTTTGGGAAGAATGTGCCAAAAGCCGAATATAAAGATGCCGTTAAGTGTCTGCATGTCAACGCATGTGCCTTAATAGAATTCCATTTTATTTCCGTTGCATATAAAATGAAGTACAGCCGGCCAGGCTCCTGCCAAGAAAACATTTCATTTTAAGACAATAATTAGACAATAATTATTAAGATAATAATTAAGATGTCTATAAAAAAATAAAGTTTACAAAAGGAATTCATCCATTTGGGGTAATCCTTCAAACGAAAATACCAGATTTTCGAAAAAAAAACCTTATGATTGGTGGCAGCTTCCATTGCCATTCACATCTTGAAATGATCAGGATGACAAGTTTCGAGTGACTGTATGTTTGTTTGTTGAGATATCTTGATGAAACTTGGTATACATGTTCCTTGGCTCCCAAGGGTTGGTATTGCAGATGGGCGAAATCGGTCCATTGCCACGCCCTGTCATTCCATACAACACAATTTTAAATTTCATCTGATCCTTTCAGTTTTCAATATACGAATCAAGAACCAATCAATATATCCAGATAAAGCTTTGCACGAATAGTGCCTTTGAAGTCTGCCATCTTATGACCAAAAATTGTCCAAATCAGACCAAATCATTCAAGCCCAAAGATAACGAATATATGGACCCCAGTTCTTGCTGCGAACTTTTTTTTCGAAAATATCGGTTAATCTGTTAGACATATTATAGAAATTCGGAGAGAATCCATTTCTGTACCCCCCATATATGGCGACAACAAAAGGAATATTGTTTTTTCGCTTGGTACTCTGAAAAATCGGTCCTTAGGCACCTCTACGAAAATCTCTGAGTTATAAAATTCATAAGAAAAAAATAAATTTGCCTTATAATAATCAAACTTCAACCACTAATACCTTTTAAACAGTGAGGTTTACGAAAAAATTGTAATCATTTTGTAGAGCTGTCAGTTTCCTACAAAATCTATGAAACGAGTTATTTTTTCATTCGGAAGACCTTCCCGTTACAATTAAGAACTCACACTTGGAGAGATTTTCATAGATGTGGCTAAAACATATTTTACAGAGTACCAAGTGAAAAAAATATTTATTTTTTGGACCCACCCTAATATATAATATATATATTCTATATGGTATATATAGATATATGCTGCTATTGTCTACAGTTAGCGTAATTCATGATTGGTGAATGGGACCTTAACTCCGCTACCCATTGGTCGGTAGTCACACTCCACAACGAGCATCATTTCAAAGTTGCGCTTTTCGCTCACGTTTATACATTCCCAAAGAGCTCTTTAAATTGGTCCAGTTTATTTATTTATGAAAAGTACATACGTTGTACATGTGATAAGATGACAAACAAAACCCAAAAGAAAAAATGGAAATTTTAATTATTTCAACAAAATTTTTTCACAGAAACGCGAGTCAAGCGTTGAACAGACCCAATATACATATATAAAACGACAAAAATAATTATCAAAACATTTCAGGTGCGCAATGCGAGGCACAATGCCAGAACCTGCATATTTAAAAAGGGTCTTCCTTACACACAACTCACTTTCTCACTCACTTTCCTTTTCATGTGGATATGTTTTCTTAGCTGCTTTTCGTGTTTACTTTTCAAAAGATTTCCCTCGAGGGCGAAAGTTCAAAAATGTTGCCAAATTAATATGTCAAGAGAAAGAGTTGTAGCTGCTGCCTAATTATGCAGCACATTCAATTTTTGTTGTTCACCGTTGTTGTCGACTTTAAAACTCCTTCAACATTAGCGGCGTTGAAAGTTTCATACGCACTCCTGCAAGTGTTCAATGGGGACATTTTTTACCCCGAAGGCTAATATTAAATTAATGCAAATTACATAATTTCTCTCGCCACCGCTGGCAAGGGGTAAATAAGGGCGAAACAAAATAATGAATGTGTATTTAAAAATTATGAAAATGTTGCTTTTTAAATATTAAATACGTGGAGGGCGGAGTTTTATGGAAGTTAATGAAATCGTAAAAGTCATTTGCTCAACATTTTCGGCCATGGAAGGTGACTCTAAAGCTTAATATTTTCATTAGACACGTCTCCCTTAAGCGCTTTTGTTACTGGATACGCTGCTTCTCAAAGTCTCATAGATTTAATTTTTTAATTTTACACAGTTGACGAATCGAACGCATACAAAAAATTACAACATAACATATATTATATACAATGCATATATGTGTACATATGTATATGTATTACTGTCACTGAATGAGTAAATCTTCCGAAACACATATTGGCAATACAATTAAAGGCTTTCGCTGTTTACGAGGCATGCCAATGTGTTAAGATTACGAAAGGGAGCAATTAAAATCGGCATGCGCTGGAAAAGGTATGCATTTTGCTACCGTTTTTCTCCAATTACTTCGCTACCTAATAAAAACAACAGAATTAATAGCGCCGATGAATCCGAAATAAAAAATTAGTCGTCGTAACACTTACAAACGCAAGTACAAGACCATAAGTGTTAAAGTATGTGTAGCTGAGTTCTGAAATAACTGTAGCTGCGGTACCTTATGAGATCCTCGGCTCTCGATGAGGGCACGACACGAATAATTGCTTTTGTTTTATGGCGAGTTCCGAGATTAATGACGTAAAAGCTTTTTACTTGTAAATCTTACTAGGGGAGGTCTCACTAAGTATACTTACACTTCCAAGCTGCAGGAATGTGTGTTTGTGTGTTGTAAGTACTCCGTAAGGACATCGACCTTGACGATAATGTTTCGCTTTATAGTTTCAGCTTCCATTCGGTTGTACTGTGTCGAGCCTGCAGCGGAAGGAGGCATCGGGCAGCTAATCATTGTCAAACTGAGTAAACTTTGTCCCATTACTGACTTTTGCTTAAGCTCAGCTACACCCCACCACATCCACTTGATACGAGAGTTGCCAGGTAATTTCCACCTTGAGTCTTGAGTACCAGTGAAAAAATAAATAATCAAATAGTATGTAATTTTTTGTCACTAGCTTATGTGAAAATTACAATAAAAAAATTTACAGAAAAATTCTTGTAATATACAATTATAAGTTATCGAGGAAAAATTAAAAAAAAATTAAACATATATTAATCAAATATGCCGAAGGCCATACAGGGAAAAGAAGTTTTGGAGGCGCTTGCCGAGTTTAAGGAGCCTGTGACCTTGGACGAAATCGTGCGCTACGTAGCAGAAGTTAGTTCACAGTCAGAAGATAAAGTGAAGAAAGTTGTTGAGGAGGTCTTGAGTGGTGGAGTGCGGTATGGGTTTGTGCAGAAGCACAATGAGTTTTATTATCGAGTTTGCGACGCTGTTGATGCTATGGACGAGAGCTCCGAAATGGATGAGGATGACGAAGTCGATAGTGCGGAGAGCTTAGAGAGTATGGACAGTGGTGATGTACCTCCTGAGCCGAAATCAAAAAAGGGCACAGAGACAAGGCCAGCTAATGCACGTTCGCCATCGCGAAAGGTGTCGAAATCAAAAAAAAATAATAAATACGAAAAGGATCGTAAAGGTAAAACCACAAGAGATGTTCTCAGCGAAGAAGAAGAAGAGGAAGAAGAAAACGTCCACGACGAACACCGACATAGACGGTCCCATAAGTGTTACAGCGACTGCAACAGTTTTCACCGAAGACAGTCGGTTGACGACTATGGATATTTACGAGCTCGGAGTCGCTCGGCTTCACGCCGTCGATAGAGCAGTGCTGCCCAGCAAGCGTATGAGCAAAATCGCGCTAGGTTATTTGTTGTCGTATGAGTCAAGCTAGTTTACCATACTAAAAATTGTCTGTAAATTGTAAAATTTATAGTAGAAAATAAAAAAAGAAATATGCAATTTGATTGATTTAACGAAGACATTTCTGGGTATATTTGGTTTACATAGTGAAACCAGTTGGCAACTCTAATGGGAAAACAATAACTCAGTTGCAGCCGCCATTTCTCAGGTCTTGAATTGAATCGTGCTATAAACATTGTTGCGCCGAAAGTTCTAATTACTGTTGGTGTGGATTTTTTTCTTTTCACCATTTGACAAATTTCCGGAGCATAAGAGTCTTTTGGGACATTTTCCATACTCCCGTTCATTTAGCGCAAACACGAGGGGTCGACTGTAATGAGTTTAGGAGGTGGTCCTTCGCATAAAAACACGCAATACTGAAATTTAGTTGGCGTGGCTTGCTTGTTAATGAGAATCAATGGACCCAGCGAGATTGTGACACACGACAAACAGAGTGGTTAGAGTGCAGACTTCGAAACTTCCATGATAACAATGTGCTGAGGTGTTGTCGTAAATAGCGAAACAATGCACAAATAACGAGGCGGCTCAACGAACCTTTCAAGATTTATTTCTTTTTGTGCAAATTGAAGTTTGGTGCTCATCGGCTACGAATGCTACGTGTTTGTAGAGTGCTTGCCTCTGTGCACGAAACGCAACTTATACGTTGTCCATTACTGAAGACACAATAAAACAACCGGGCACAAAGGTGGGTGTTACTACAACGGCATTAAATAACATGGCTTGACATTTATGACCTCTTCCACCGTAGTTTCTGATAGAATGAAAAAACTATTTTTCGCAATGAGTGAAGACTCTTCTCATTTTGCTTAGTACGTGCGTGTAATTAAACTTAATAATTGTTCGGTAATGACTCGTCGCATATGGAGAAGAGACATCAAATGCCTTAACAGGTGTTGTAACTCATGAGCATAAGCCAAATATTAACCGCTTTGAACCGAAAACGTCATCTTAAATCGAACCTTGTATATTGCTCTATATTTGTGGCATTACGTATCGGGATTATCTCCTAAACTACTGAACCGATTTTAGGAAAAATTAGCATACTGTGCCTAGTTTGATTCAACTTAAAAGGTAGGATAGTTTATATATCAATTATATTAAAAGTAAAACAATTCATAAATAAATGTTAAAAAATATATTTCAAAACAGCATGTTGCCAAAATCAAAAAAAAAAAAAACAAAAAAAAAGTAAATAAAATAAAATTTTCAATAAAATGTTAAATGGAAAATTAATTTTTATTTCCATTGACAAATATTTGTATGAATCATTTTCAAAATTAAACCTCAAGTACAATGGATCGATTTTTATACCGGCAATTACGTTTTCGCCTTTATTCGTTAATAATATTTTCACTGTATTGAATAGTTTATTTTATAATATATTATATAAAAGTATTTAATGTATATCATAGCCAGAGTATCACATGACCGAATCTACTATGTATATAGATTCCACATATTGATTGTGCTAATGAACAAGGCGGTTTTTTTCTTGGACGCACTATGTGGAACCGGTAAGGCTTAAATATCAATCCTTATTATTCTTATAACGTAATAAACGTTTCCGTCTTTATTTACATATGATATTTTCATGTATTAAGACTAACCTATTAAATACACAAGTACATAGGCTATTATAATAATATTTAATGTAAACCGCGGCTGGGGGGATATAGGGTGAGGGCCCCTGGTCCATCAATTTATTCATATTATATTTTATTTATTTTAAGAAAAAATTTGTTTAATTTACCTTATGTATATTTTTTGTTGGTTTTACATGTGCTCGAGTACATATGTATGCATATGAAACCTCGGGTAAAACATCCTGAAGAAACATTCATGCTGATCTCAAAAAACTAATTTTCAATTGATGATGACCGCTGAGAAGCATAATTTTCAATTATAACATTACAAGCAAATATTCCTATGAAATACAGTAATTCATATTGGGAACAATTGTAGTAAATTGTACGAGAAAAAAAATTACAAAACATTGTTGTATAACACTGGGCTCCCCTGAGAATTCCGAGCTCTGATCTTCCCCTCTCTCTCCTGTGCACTGTATACCATAGCCACAGAAACGCGCGACCGGATCTTGTAGTAGTTATTTGTGTATGTAGTTTTTAGAGGCACAGAAATTCTAAACGCAAAAACAAACTTTAGGCGGCTGTCGAATTAAACTCATTTACTTATTTATCCAAAATATTGGTAATCTTTCTAATGTTTTCTAGTTATGTTTTAAATAAAAGTTTCGTGTTTCACGCAATACATATACGTATGTATGTGTAACCATGTATCATATGCATGCAAATATGTAAATATATGCTCCTAAGACGGCATATATATATTAAATTCGTATGTATTCTGTGAGATAGATACATTGAATCTATTCGAGCGGGGCTACTCTCACTTTTTGAAAATTTTCAACCTACAGATGTCACTTACTATTGCGATCCCCAGTACAAAATCACAGTTCTGTGCCTCAATTTGGAGCTTAGTTATGACACTATATGTGGTTTCGATTAACAGCATTTTGCGGGTGCGGTAGTCGTTTGATTCCGTCCATCTGGGATATTACTCTCCCTTGGATGCCAAGGAACACATGTACAAAGTTTTAAGACGATATCTCACCTGCAGAGACGGACGGACAGACAGTCAGCTAGAATTCAAATCGTATTGTCATCCTGATCATTTATAATTCTATAATTAGGTGTTACAAACAAGCGTTAGGTGACTGAATCAATAATACCCTGTAACAACATGTTGCGAGAGTATAAAAATCACGAGAGAAAGGGATGAAGATATACTATGAGCTTCAAACATCTCTCTCCCTCTCTCTATCTTTTCTTTGCGAATTTCGACACAGAAGTGAGCCGTCCCTTGTAAATGTCCCAAAACGAAATCGAAGAAAACCCAAGTTCTGCTTGCGGTCATATATCACCAAACTTCGCTAAGAACATAACAAGCTTATGAGACGAATTATGTGTTTGATACAAAATTAAGTCTCAGTGCAAAAATGAGAACATAAATAATTAACAAACTTGCCCCGGAATGAATGATAAATTTCACAGCAACCAAATATAGTCAGCCAAACACAGAAGTCAATAATAAAAGCAAAAGGTAGTTGGGAGATAAGTTCGTTTAATATTTATGTTCGCACAGTGTTTGTATATACATCTACATATGTATATATATATTGAATATATAAGTATATAGTATGTTGTATCTATCCGCCCATTCAAATGCACATTCTAATAGGTATGTATGTATGTATGAGAAATATGTTGCCAGTAGAGATGTCATTTAGTTCACCAACATCATATGGTGTACAGTTGAAGAAATGCTAAAGATGAATACGGTAAAACTAAGTGGTATTTAAGCCAAAGACAGTTAGTTTTTCCTTCGATAAAAATATTTATGGTAAGCAAGAATTAAATCAAGTGTAATCTTACGAAAATTCTTTTTACGAAATGCGATTTTGTATCAATCAAGAAATTTCGAATTCAATGCCGTCGATTTTTAAATAGGTGGAAATATCATAAGAAAATTTGAAAGGCTTACATAAGCTGCTCAAAATATAGGTGCCTGTTGTTGATATGCCAGTTATTTCTGAATAGACTTCCGCAGAGCGCAGATTTCCAACAGGGCTTGAATAACAATGGACTTGCAAAGTTCTACTCTGTTTGTTTTAGTTTGGCAATTCCGTATGTAGATGTAATTCATCAGTGATTTATGAAAAGCAAAACAATCTGGACATGGTAGAAAAATGCAAAAAGTCGACAAGAGTAATTTCTCATTTCACTTCGCATGGCAAACTGATAAGAGGCGTCGAGAGGAAACCAGCAGATGCATTAAACGTTCGAGTACACGAGTACATACGAATGTGTATATGTGCATAAATATAGTTTCATGTGGTTTACATAGAGGACATCGGTGTTTAATTCTCTGCGCTTAGGCTCGTACAGACACTTCCAATTATGTGATACATACGTACACAGTAAAGTATGACTAGACTTCCGGACATTATGACACATGACATTATTTAATTCCAACAAACCCCGCACGTCCGCCGACTCTCTACTCTCTTTTAACGGTACACCATACATGCTGGTAGCCAAAAATCCAAATCAATAGTGACAAGTTCAATAAAGATTTATGACATCCACAACTAACGCAGAGGACCACGGCATACGCTAGGGAGTTGGCCGTGGCTACCAACTAAGTAACAAAACAGTAATTCCCCCAAATACACAGTTCGCATCGTAACTAGCTTTGGCGTTATCTTTATTATTTGCTTTCATAAATTCAAACACACACACATACGTTCGTAGTATGTACGTATTTATGCTTATAAGTACATGCATTATGTATGATAAAAGTAACAAACTTCTTATTTACGTGCATCCGAGTTGTCCCCGGCCTCGGCAGGCCGGGCGACATGTGTCGCTCTTTATATTTATGACCACCACTTGACTTTATGATTGCTCATAGTGCCCCTCCACCGCAAGGAAAATCTGTGTGCATCATACACACATACACCCACGTACATATGTATGTATGTAAGTGTGATATACTGTCACCTAAATTCATGAAAATGTGCGCATTCATGTGATTATCTCAACAAATAGTGAACCCTGTGGAAAAAGTGAGAGCTTTTTAGACTGAAAGTCGTAAAAATGCTTACAAGTCCATTTATTTGATTTGTCATTGAGTGATAGACAAAGTGGAAATATTTACATATCGTTTGTGAACTCGCACCTGCATACACATATGTATAAGGATGCCTTTCGGCGGAAGGGAATCACTAAGTTCGCTTCTTTGGTACACATCTGCTTTGTTATTTTGGGGCGGATTGAAGGAGTTATGGGAAAATACATAATTTTTGTGAGGAATTAAGTTGTCAAACTAATATTTGGCACGGGCGACCATAAGGACGTGAAAAGGAGCAATACATGCGTTCTCTATGCCCAGAACATCACTCGTGAAGATCGATTATCAATCATGTTTATATAGATAACGTTTTTACGCCGATATTAGCTCAGAAGTGCATATTAACCCATTTGCAGCTAATGGTCGATTTTTCGAGTAACTTTCTTTGACGAAAATGAACAAAATGTGTTCTCAGGCAATATTTGTATGCCATATTGCAGCTTTATATGCTTAACAAAAATTGTTACACGCTAATTTATTAATTTTTAAAATTTTGCCTGATTATCAAAATTTTGCAAAAATAAACCTTCCGATATACTTGTATTGTGATGTTTCTCGCAAATTCCATTTCATTATTTTTTTTTTTGGTGAACTCCAATGTTCTACTTGTAATGTACTAATACAATATAAATTCAACATAAAATTGGTTTGTGGACGATATTGATTACTGCGGACTTTTACGAACAAGTTAACGTAGAAAGTATCAAAATCCAAGCATAGAAGACGGGAAGTCGCCTTACAGTGCATACGAGTATAGTGTTTCGTGAGTACGGAGTAGAAAATGTAAAAATCGCCTTAGAACTTGTTCCCAAGGAAAATGCGCGAACTTTCTCTCTAGATATTTCCAGAATAGAATTATTCAGAAGTTTTCTAGGTCATGAATATAAAAAGAAACCCTTCCAAGCAGGCAGTTAGTCGGTTGTTGTCCGCGAGCGCGCGAAGTCTTTCAGTGTGATTCGCATAAACGCCTCCCTGCATTTATATTCGTTTATTCCGTACAGCGGTTTAAATGAGAATCGAGAACCCGAACACAAAATATGGCCTAAGTACAATGGTCGTACTAAAGTTATTGAAACTACGTACTCGTACTTGATGATCAAATTGAACATTGTGTTGCGTTTGACAGCTTTTTCACCTCTCGTCAACTGATGAGCCAACTCACCTCGTTGGGATATTATGCTACCGAGGCCATTTTTAAACACAAAACTTTCAATCAAATCCTTTAAAATTTACTTCTGATATCTTTTTTTTGTTTTTTTGCATTTTGTATAAAATGTAATGTGAAATTGAAACATCGAACAAAATAAATGATAAATGCTAATAGAACACTGTTTTACATTAGTGAGTATCGTTTTCGGCTAAAGGTTGACTTTTCGACAAAATTCGCGTGGCCAAAAGGCTTAATGTAAAAATCTAAAAAAATTCAAACCGTCGAGTTGTTTTCATTATAAGCAGATTATAAAGTTCGAATAAAATCAATGAAATGGATCTAGGTGCCGTCGGTAATGGGCTAAGTGCAACCACATTTAGAATTGTCAGTCTGCAATCGATTGCTGCTTCATGCGCTGTGTCCGATCGTGGGATTTACTGAATAATTGCTTTACTGGGATTTATGGGCGTGGAAATTTGTATTCTTGCTCATTTAGTTATTTAATAGCTTTGTGCATGAAATCAAAAGCAATAGGTAAGAAAGTATTAATTCTATCAACCTCTTGGGAACCTTTACCTAGTCCTAAATACGTGATTTCCCTACAAATATGGTATTTTACTTGCCAATATAGATAGAACATTTCATTAAGTCTGCTTTCTTAACGTTCACATATTACACAATTAGAAGGTGAATAATGGAAAAAGTGCGCCAATGGAATGAACATCACATTGAAAGACGTAGGGGGTACGTTTCGGGCATACGCTTTATCTATACACTGGGGTCAATACTATTATCGGAGGTATACATAACTATAATTTTTGTGTTTAGTTATTTGTCTTAATTGACTGCCATGAATGTCTCCGAACTCATGAACGCTTTTGATCCAAGTTTTTGATTCTCCTCAAAAGAGCGATATTAATGCTGTACGAAAAAAATTGCATAGACCCGAAACACTGTAAACACTTTGCACATATTCTGGTATATTTGTATTGAACTTGAAGATATGGTTGTTGCTGGTTTAGCTTCGGTTTGGACAACTAATTAACCCCAATTTCAAATGAGCCAATAATTCACACCCAAGATGTCCATGTTCCCAGACTCTGTGCTCGAGGGACACAAAAAACCGCTAGCGACAGCTTCAAGCGGCATTAAGACAGGCGACACGCATTCATTGCCCGACTACCACTCACGCCACCCACGCTTCATTTATTGCGTTCACTCAGGTCACATGTGTGCGTGAGATGACTCATTTAGTTGGCGCACTCGTACGACACGCATCGTCCAGCTTCCGGTCAGCTCCAGAATGAAAATGCCATTAGACATGCGATGATGCGATGAGGCCACGATGCAAAGTGGCCGACACCTCATTGAAAGGACATTCAGTGCCACCTAATCGACACAAACACATCATTAACGGTGAATTGTGTGGGCGCGTCGTTGTCAAATGCGCAAACTACATATGCAGGAACATATGTATGTACGAGTTGTTTAACGAGGACGAGAGAGTCTGCGAAGTGATGGGGAGGAAGACCGCTTCGCTTGAATGCGCTGAATGGAGAAGGTGTTTGGCAGCTGATAAGAATTTCATGTCACATGATGCTGTTTGCACTTAAGCCGCTTTCATCTGCTTAATTGCTTTTCGATATATTCTTTCACTCGATCGACAGTTTCTTCAATTTGTGTCATTAGTTGTTGGATACGTATGTAGAAGTCCTTGTGATGCTTATCCGTAGTGAATCTTGAGTGTTTGTCGTTGCGTTTTAGTTGAGCCCACTCCAACTTGAATCTTATATAAAAACTTTTCCACGAATATCCTGCAGTAGGCCTACACATTTCACTAAATCGTGCTTTAGTTGAGCGACGTCTTCTTTATTGGTGCTTAATGAGGCATTGTTCATTCGAGCTTTTTTTCCAATAAAGCCCTTTTGACAGTCAATGAAGTGCCATTGCGCTCAATGTATACTAATGCACCGTAATGTCCTGCGCATTCGGTGAACAGAACAAAATTTTTATTCCGTTAGAAAGTTCATTAAAAATATTCCTCAAACCCCAACTTATGATTCACTAATAATAATTTTATTTCAGAAACAAGCTCTGGCAGCTGGTTTTGTTAGATCTTAAATTTAGGTATGAAGTAAAGAATATCGATTATATTACAGCGTGTATGCAGCGTAGGTGGTAGTCTCTTATAGCCCTTCTTTTTTAAGAAAATACCTATTAATCCAAATAAAAAATCCTTAATTAGAGGTAAATAAGGGTTCAATGTACTTACAGTTTATCTATTTGTATACTCTGAACAGTGATGTGTAAATAAATGACTAAAATGTGTAAATAAATGTTCAACATGAAGAGCTGAGTCGGTTTGGCTATGTCCGTCTGTCTGTCCGCCTGTTTGACTATAAACACGCAAACTAGTCACTCAGTTTTTGAGATATTAATTTGAAATATGGCACCCGTCCTTTTCTCACCAAGAAGCTGCTCATTTATCGGAACCGCCAATATCGGACCACTGTATAATATAGCTTCCACACAAACTGAACGATAGGAATCAAGTGTTCGTATGACAATTTTTTTTATTTGACGAGATATCTTCACCATATTTAGGATGGTTTATTGCCTAGGGCAATAGTGTAATCTCCGAAGAAATTGTTCAGATCATATTACGGTATCATATAGCTGTCACATAAACTGAACGATCGGAATCAAGTGTTTTTATGGAAAACTTTTTCATTTGACGATACATCTTCATGGACATGAGTTATGGTCTAAGGCAACTATGCAATCTCTGAATTCTTGTAAGGGATCTTTTGTATTAGTGAAGGGTATTATAACTTCCGAAGTAAACGGTTTTCTTGTTTTCCAAAGATGGGGCCGTGCAAAGTCGAAAATTTTCTTTTTTTTTTTTCATACTCGAGTACGTAAATATAGATTTATCTGCTACAAGTTTACATATAATTCATAGCAGTTGCAATCCATTTGACGCCAGAGAAGTTCAATACGATATTGTTTGCAGTTAATTTAATACGCTTTTCACACTTTTTGCTTCGTTTTGGCTTCTCCTGGGGCGCTGAGATAGACACCCCCGGTGCTCGCTATCGTCAATTTCATAGTGCATATTTAGGCAATTCCTCATTTCCTTCCAAAAAATAAGTGACTACTACAATTTCTGTTGTTGTACAATACATGTCCAACAATTGCCCGAGTGATATAGGAGCCACTAAGTTACCAGTCGACAGAAACCTGCTTATGGCTTAACTGCCACAAGGTCATCGCACAAATGACGGACAACATGACATTATCTCTGCGTTAGCGCCAACCAAACGTTTACTTGATGTCAAATTAAACGTCTCAAAGTTTTTTGACACATGTTTTCGGGATGACGATTGGAAGTTTTTTTTATTAAATTACTGCAGTCAGCGGGAAAAAGGTCCAAGGCAACACTCTTTACAAGCAAAATTGACAAGTGCTTCTGTTAATCTTTGCAAAACTTTTCGGCAGACACTTATATACCCTTCATGTCAGACTGAATTCGCACTATCTTCGTGCGAACCCCAATGAGCAGTATGTATGGCATTTAGAAGTGTGCATATGTATGTGTGTATGTTTGAAAAGTAAGTCTAAACTTTTAATAAGAAATACTTTTACCACACACACCATGGGACAAGTATGCGGGATAAATATGAACCGTATATGTTCGATATACATGTACGTATGTATATATGTATAAATATGTTAGTATGTGGGTGTCCGAGTGGTATCATAAAGAAAAACACTTTGTTATCCTGCAACTTGAAATGAATTGGCGGACTAAAAGTCAATTGCGGTTATATTTATCAACAAAGCGAGTGCTCTCCGCGTTGTGTTGTTGTTATATGTAGCTTTCGAGTGCTTCCGTTGCCGTTCTTCAAATTGAAAAAGGCTGCTTGGCCAGGGGAAATCGTTAAGTGTATCGAAAATGGTTATGGGTTCAAAAACTCGATTTGATACGAGTGAATATTGTTGGTTCCTGGTTGTTGCTTGTTGTTGTTTCATTTTTCATTTCATATATTTTCGCATTTTTTGTGGCCGCAAAGTGTGCAAAACGTTCGGCAATAAAAGTACACATTACAAGTATGTAGCGTATGTAGCTGGAGTGTGTATGTGTGTGTGAAGGTGTTCGACTTAACTGATACAAATGCCTCAATGCTTATACGTTCGCAATAAAATACATATGGTTTCCTGCATCGCAACGGGAATTCTCATGCATACTTATCAATCGCTTTTCCTGGAGCCCCTGCCACAGCCGCATGCTCACACATCCCCACACAGAGCTTGCGGCACACGGAGTGCGTGCGTGCGGGTGCGAGTTTATTTGCTAATCCTTGCGAATCCCCCTCGCGCGGTCGACCTTTCCTTGCGCTCATCGGTAAGTAACTTAACTACTCATTTCGCGCACGCAAACGCTACATTCATACACACACATCAAGTTTGAGAACTCATACCCCAAATTATTTGCTCGATTATTGAACTTACTCAGGTTGACTAGATTTGCCAGATACTCCTCGTTGAGTGTTTCTTTTGTTGTTGGCACAACATTTGCTGACAGAGATAAGCGTGATTGTGTAAGTGCCTCGATATGTGTGCCATACATGCGTGTGAGTACATTACATTTGACCCCATTATGATATTTGTGAAATTGCCTCCGTTTGTGCTGCTGCCAACTTCGTCCATTCAGGTAAATTCTTCGCCCCATTTCGAGCTAATCTACTATTTGAAGACGAGACCTGCGTTCGATGGATGGATGTACTCATTCGAGTTCTGCTTCCACTCCGTGTTTTTATAAACAAAGCGATTATCATTTCTTTAAGTGATTTCGGCATCACCTTGATGAGTTCCGTTTGTGAAGCTTATAAATCGGCGACATGGTTAAGTGTTTTTTCCGAATTATAGTAGATATAAAGGTTTGTTATGATTGAAAGTTAAAAGAGTCTAATTTTTATTTCGTATATATTTCGACCTCCGCATGTTAGTGAAATATTGTATCTACCATTCCAAATTAGTACATGTCTGGAGAAAAAAATTATTTTAAATAAACCTTAAGGGATTTTTCTAAATATAAATGTAAGACTTTTTCAAATCAAAAGAAAACCTAATGAAAATTATGTAATGAAAGTATTTTATTTCCTCTATATCCCCAAGCTCCTTTTAGACTTCGCATCGCACTTTTTTGCTCAATCTGCTTGAATCCTCTTTTTCTCTATTATTCAATAAGTTTATCATAAAAAAGAAAACAAGGAAAAGCGCTAACACTCATAATGGCTTTAAGTGACTTAGTGGTGCCAAACGAAAACGGAGCATATAAGATACTACTCTCTTCATTGTCAAAACAACGACCTAATACCTACTGGAGTATACATATATGCATGCACCTGACTATTCTTACTCTTTAACTGATGCTCTGATTCTCAAATCATTGCCTAAATGTCCACGTGATCGGTTCCTGTTATGCCGAATTCTCGGCGGTATGCTCCGACTCATGAACTTTTTGTTTTGTCCACGTATGTATATTTTACTGGAACCGGGAGTTAAGTAGCCGTCGTTGACTCGTTGTTTATAATGCAAACTTGTCTAGCGTTTGCACTGATTCTGCATTAAGTTGTCGTGTGTAATCGTTTTATTTTATGTTTAATAAGAGGGGTGCTATTATTCCCCTATATATCCAGTGCATCATTCAGAACCCTTCATTTACAGGGCAAGACGGTTTAACTTCAAAGAATCTGTCATTCGCCCTGTGCTAAAATTTTGTATTTGATTTAACAACAGGTATTCATCATATTCGGAGCTCTGTAAAAATTCTAGTTTTATAAGTTTATAGTTGATCAGTATCGTTATATATTGCACTCGATTAATTGTTAGCATCGAAATAGTTGATCTCTTCAAAAATCAAAATTAACCCAAAAATGTTTTCACAATTCAAATTTTAAGTAAAGTTTAGAATTTTGTTGTAAGTAAAAGTCTTCGATATTTTTCATAAGACACCGTGACGTTATTACCAGCATCATAGCTGGTACGTTCCAACGTTTGCTACCCTTCTTAATGCACACAGAGGTGGTTACAGACAAATTTCATTATTCGCATTAAAATATCAAAAGTACAAAAATTATGAGACAATTGCTTCGCTTGCCACTGTTGCTGTTTGCCGATCCAACAAACACGACGAGACCCCGTGGGAATAGCCTAATGCAGGCCAGCTCCAACCCCTCAAAATTAATGAAACAGCCATGAGATGGTAAAAGAGGGGTATTTTTTGTTGTTTTTGGCTGCTGTTTGGGTTTTTTAATAAATTCGCACGGCAAATTTACCACAGACACCGAGAACACTAAGGCGACGTTGATTGCTAAGAATCAGCAGGAAGTGCCGTCGCTGAGCCCAAGGCGACATAAATTACGATAGAAAATGACAGAAGGCGTGTGGTGGGCGTGGGACAAATTTGTAAAAAATGTGCGGAGTACAAAGGTATCAAAAGAAGGCAGTTAACTATTCAAAGCTTATAATAAACAAATTATGGCTGGCTTGGAATTGTACACATAAGTAGTAAGTGTCGGATCACTGGACACTTTTGAGGGTTGCGGTGGACTTTAGCGTACTATGTGTGGAATAAAAGTCACGAGTGCCCTGGAAAATTTATAGAGCATTGTAAAATGGGGTATATTCAATAAATTGGCCTTATTACGGCAATGAAGCGATGAAAATGGTATTTTTTAACAGTGGACGACCAACTAGCAAACAGAATAAACCATGCTGACGGAGAGGAAGTGGGCTACATGTGACTGAAAAGGCTTATGCCATTGTGTTGCGAATAGAAACCACGATGAAAGGTTAAAAAACTTTACATTCTCTGAAAAAATGCAATTGAAAATCAAGCGTAAAAAGAGGAGATTCAAGTATCACACACACACAATGGCAAAAAGTGGCATTTGCAACCATAACTCTGAGGCTGCCTGACCACGAAAGAAGGATTAAGGAGTGTAGAATGGCTTCGTACGTGGAGCAGGCAAATCAAAAGGTCAGACACGTACACAAACGCACACTCGTATTGTGGAACATGTGCTCTTCTTATCCACCATCAAAGGTGTTTATATATAAATTGTAGATATGTATGTATTTGCAGCAAGTATACAACTAACAGAAGAAGAGAAGGAGATGGGACGGAAACCGCAGCAGTAGCTTTTATTTATATTTTCCACGGACATATGTGCGCGATGAGCGGCTACAATAAATATTCGGTTATCTTGTACAGTTATTTTATTTTAAACTTGGGAACTGTAAGATTAATAAACGTGATGAGCCATGAACGATTTTCCGATTGCTATAAAATATATAACGGAATTTATTTAGAATGAATTTAAAATATTGGCGTATTGAAATGCCACCGTCCAGGGGCGATTGGACGAGCAGATTTCGAATTTTTACATTCGGGCATTTCGTTTGTGCTGGTTGTCATGATATGGCAAATGCGCTGTGCATACTAAGTGCCACCTAACAGCATACGAGCATTGTATGCGATAGTTGGCGCTCTTTTCCTTGTCTGGACCACTTTCGTCACTCGAAAATTGAGCATTTTCCCATCGATATTCGTTAGTTGCACATTTGTAATGGTCGCCAGTGAGGCGGTGGGCGGTAGGCGGGGAGCTCGAAAGGTACTAAAGCTTTGGCAGTGGCCACTCACTAAATCCCCTGGGTGTCATAACATTTGAAATATGAATGTGAAATTGTTTTTCGGTATTCGCCTGTTGTTTGCTGTGGTCTGCGGTTGTTTCAGTTGTAAATTTTGGACTTCTGCAGCAGAGGCCGTTGTAGAATTTATTGTAGCTACCGTTGGACCGAATAAAAGATAAGTATTGCTGAAATGACCTCTTAGCTTCTCAGAAAAGTATTTAATTTAAATTTCATACTTGTATATGTACATATGTACGTATGTGGGGGAAAATGATTTGAAGTTTTACACAATTGATTGGCAATCTCTGAATGCTTATATCTCTTTGAGTAGTTCACAGTCTTAGAGCCTCCCATTTGTTGCTAAGCTTGAGCGAGCTTCTCCATATACAGTCACTACATGTGGCTTTGGCGGAAGCTTTTAAATTGCCTTTTAGAAATGATCGGAAAGCAGGATGGAAACTAGGTCGTAAAGTTAATTTAATTCTTAAGACATACCGACAGTCCCTTCTTTATATATTGTCCCTATATTGAATAATTATAACGCTATAAAATATATCTGTATTTTGCACTTCAAGTGACTTGCTTTCCTGATTTCATTTGCTTGTATTTGGTGTAGACCTCAACTGATTTGTATATTACTCATTAAGTAATTTATAACTGGTGATAGAATCTTTTCAAGCCATTTGCATTCGAACTTTAGATTAAACAGAAAATTAAAACCAAAAGATTCCCTTTAAATCGTTAAAATAACCGTTACTGTTTACTGACCTTGTCACGCTAAAACGGTTGGAGGAATTTTATTGAACGAGCTCAATGCGAACAAAGAGACTGCGTAGACATGAAAGTGATTTTTCAATTACGAAATGCTCTGCTCAAAATAACGATTTGGCTGTTAGCTTTTGCTATATTTTTGATTTCAATAAAACGTTTTGATGACAAAGAAAACTCACCGCCCAACCACTGCCGAGGCGGCGTGATATCCTTCCAGAGCGTCGTCGCAAGCTTATCGTAGATCTAATGACAACAAATTTGCTTTATTGTTCCACTAGGGCGGGGAAGACGACATTCCAGAGGGATGGCGCATAAACATGCCACAAAGCGTACAAAAGTAATTTTTCAGCATTTGCTGCCCCTTTTTCTGATTTTTTTGCTCATCACAGATTCCGCCGAAAGTTCAGAGAAAGTTATGGAATGCGTTGAACCATTTTATGTCTCAATATGACAAGTTAATAATGCGCCGTAGAGCAGTGGAACCTTTGACTTCGGCAGGAGCACGCGACAACATTGTTTATGACCGATGCTTTATTGGTCTTTCGCTTGTATCATACATTTGCTGTTCTTTGTTATATTTTAGTTACGCAAATTTCATTGCTTCAACCCTGGCCACGTGTTGGACTCGGGTGATGGTAAGCTGTGTGGTAATCTTAAAAAAACCGGGGTACCCCTCAACTGTAAAGCGCATATATTTCCATTATTTCAAGCAAATACTTTGAATGCGAATGTGTGCAGCATACCACATAGTTCAGCTCCACGTTTTCATCAAAGCATTTTTAACTAAAAAAAAAAAATTAAAAAAGTTGTTCCATTTCGCTTCCCACACGAGGAAGGTGTTTTCCTAATAAAATCGCCTAAAATAGCCCAAAAGTTGTCAATTCTACTTACATTATTGCTTTTACATAGTTTTTTTTTTTGGTTTTTGGTGAACACTTGTGTAAGTGCGTGTATGCCGGTTGGCACTCGAAAGTATGAGCTTCATATAAGCAAATATATTAGCATCATTGACAGCTGATGGCAAAATTATGCCCATTTACATACCATAAATATATGATGGCCTGCATAATCTGGGTTTGGCCTCGAACAAGTGTGGTTGGTTGGGTTTCAAGTGTTCACCCCCTTCCAGCTCACCACAGCCGCCATAAAAATCTAGAAAATGTGTGGTTCTGTGCGCGCATATTTAACATACTCGAACCATTCGACAATCAAAATGTCCTTAAAGTGGCTATAAATGGCGTGGCAAATGATAAAGTGTAATCGTTCGCACCAGATGAGGACCGAAGGATCCCAGAAGTGCTCAAGCGGAGTCGTTGATTTCGGCAACATTTCATTTGCTTATTTATTTTATCCTGTTCTCATTTTATTTATGATAACTGTTGTACACCACTTGTGGGTGTCTCCACGGACAAGTTCCTGTGAAAGGGTTACCTCCGTTAAAGCTCCGTTTTATGTGCAAGTTATCGCCGCAAGTGAAATATCATGTTTGTGCATGGAGGAAGCGCAACCGGAGCTAGATAGCTTTACGCTGCTTAATTTAGGGTTTTCGACTTTGGAAGTTGTGCATTATTTTGTTCGATTTACAGTTTTTGTGTGAAGTGATTTTATTTAAGTGATTGTTGTTTAAAATACTTTGTACTCACTTTTGCGATCACTCTCGTCAGCTCATCATCCTAAGTAAAGGAGATAAAAGCAAAATTAGTCAAAGTAAGTTGCGAAGTGTTGATGCTAAGTTTTTTTCAGTATATCGATAGAGAATTCTTCATAGCTGCAGTAATTGCTAACCATCGGTGGTCATGCAGCTATAATTGCCACAGAGCAATCGAGCTAAACAAACAATCAAGAAATATCAAATATCCGTCGCAACATAACGATTGAATCACATCGCTAACCCTTTGGCTCGTTCGTCTACGCATCGTCGAAAACGTTTTACTGATAAGCACACAGAGTGAATTGCTTTTGTGGTCTTGTAATTGATACTTGTCCAAGTGCTGCGTTCTTGAAACTTTGTCCACCTTGGCCAACTTAACAACTCAAAGTTATTTGGGTAACCCACTCCTCAGCTGAGCTTGTACGTGAGAGTTACTTGCCTTTGCGCGGAATGGAGGGGTGATCCGCCGCACTTAAGTTTTTGTAATTTTGTACTTTTAATTAATGACATCAATTTGTCTCCAGTCCAATTTAGGTTAGCCAAAAGCCATCAGCAAAAATAACACAGTCCACAAAAATATGAACGGAACCAGAGGCTGGCAACGAAGTTCTTCCGAGCCGACATTCGCATATCATAGAACAACGGGTATTCCTTAGGACGTTATTGCAACAAAATCAGTCCAGCATAAATGCCGACACGTTTCGTGCTCACTGCCTCAGTGGTGAGGAGAGCCCTGGCAAAGTGATGAATGGCGTGTTAACAAGATTTTATTTATATTTCTTTCCCTTTGTTGTTGTTGTTGACTGGTGTGTTTCTGGCGTAAAGAATCGCTTTTGACATTGACACTTTACGCCATTTACCAGCGCCAACCCTGGGCGGGTGGCTTTAGGGCTCCATACAAGAATCTCGAAAAAATGCATAATTTCACTTTCGCAGTTGGGAAATAGGGGTGACAGCAATTCCGAATTGATTAATTGGTTTGTGTGCGTCTAATTAAACACAAGCGCGCGCCACTGTGCCGCAGCAGTTGTATTTCCTGTACAAACTGTTCTCACCCCGGTTGTCGTCAATTACGCGGTAAACTCGAGTGGTGCCTAAAAGTATACTACACAATCAAAAGTGCTTAAATTCAAATTTAATTTCAATTTGTACGCAACATGGCGTACGTTTCTGCGAGGCACAGCGGGCCAATTAACAACACTTCTCTAACCAGAGACCTCGCTGCTCTAACTCTGCCTAAACTGAAGGGTTAATTAATATTCAAAGTCCGCTTCTTAAGGTTTTCCTTCCGTGTAAAAATGGATACTTTAAGATGCCAATTCGTAAATGTGATTCGGTATTACTACACCCTGTTGCCTGGTCCGAGCGGTAGCGAACTGTAGTCCCGAGCATATAAATTCAATTTCCTTCGCCTTATTTTCTACCAAATTAACTCACTTTCCTATTTTCGATGTCGACGATGTGTGTAAACATTAATCAAATTTAGATTTCGGCCGCAAGTCAACTGGCGAAACGGAATATGGAATGAGGGATTCGAAAGTCTGTCGCTTACGTTTGACAATTAAATATGTATGATTTACGCCAAAATGTGCTTAAATAATTTAACTACAACTTGTAAATCAAATAAACAAAACCGCAGAACATAATTTGTGTTTTAAACAGATTTATAAGAGATTGCCACCCCTCGAGCGACAAAACAACCGAAAAACATAAGGCCATTAGCCGACTGACATGAATTATATAAACAGAAAAAATCCAACAAACTAAAGTTAAATGTGAAATCATAATCTATTACTTACGCGTGGAGAAGTGCACCGCCTGGCACTCCCCCTGACCCAGCAAGCTCCGATGTCAGCAAACAGCCACTGAAGGGCGACCGTGTAGCTGTCGCTTTTTTCCATGGACTTTTGTGGTCGGCTTCAAAAGCGCAACAAGAAAGGTCAAACGCCCAGAAGCGCTTGGAAAATATAAAAAAGAACGTTTTCTTTGAGGATGAAAGAAAGGCAACAAAATAAAAGCAGCGAAAACAACACCCCCGAGCATACATTTTTCAATCAATTAGGTTTCTTTAAAGTTTTACCTCCTCCCTCCGAGACAGCAACCACAAGGTACAGCATAACGTCTTTAGCGTAGGCAAATCTTATTTGAGTTTCAGCGAAAAGGGAGAAATCTCACTCACCCTTATCGATTCTCAATGCGACCGAGGTGGAATGTTAATGCTGTAAGTGCCCGTTCGTGCACATTTTGCTCAGTCCACACGGTGGCTCGTTGATTTATGCGACTTTTAATGTGACCAAAGCAAGCGACATTTAATTATAAATAAATTAATGGAATATTCGCATAAACAGGAATTGAGGAAGAGGCGTTAAATGCCACCAAAGGAGAAGGAGCTATAACTTTCTTCTGACTTTGGAAAGTCACTTGCTTTAAATAGCGATTAATTAATTATCGATATTGTACGTTAGATATGTTCTAAGTAATGCCCTGTGTTCCTAATTTACATAGAAAGTTTTTAAGATATAAAGACGTAATTTTAAGTTACTTTTCAATATATGTATGTCGCAAAAATATACTGGGTTATGAAGCCCTCAGGCTTACAATAAGCAATATTTTCACGAAATGCACAAGTAAGTAAACTTTTTTTAAAACTGCCCTAAAAGTCGTAACGAACCCTTTTAGACAACATGGTGATCCCAATGCAGTCGTAAAGCGTTCTTATATTTAATGAGCTCCGAAGGCGTGCAATTTTTTCACACAAGCACAACCCATCCATTTCATTAGGACTCAGTGTTCCTGAGTGTCTAATGGTTAATTGCAGAACTTTGGCCCAAATGGCAGACGCCTTGTCTTTGAACCCTTAACCTGTATCTCGTCTGCTCAGTGCTATGACTTGTTTTGTATTGTGTGGTCATTTCAGAGTAGATATTCTAATAATAAATATTTTGTCGCCTTCTTGCTGTTTTTCGCTAAGTGACGACTTCCACACTGCTCATTGAAATCGAAAATACGCCGATTGTGGGCGGATCGTGGGCAAAAGGGATGTGCTTTCGATTCATCGTGTGCATGCAGCAAGAAGAAGCTTACACAAGCACATTTATGGCTTATAAAAGTTTATGTGCATCATTAAATTGTCTCTTGCTGGAGGATTGGTGATAATATTGCGACTATTTCATGTAAGCAACTTATTGTTGTTATTCCTCTAAAACCTCCCCAATACTTTTGAGGAGCGCTACAGAGATAGCAGTCCTTGGTCGGTTAAAAATTCTGTTCTATTCTTGGAACGTACGCTCAATCGTGGGAGCGAACCAAATTATTATTATTTTTAGCTAAACCAACTCAGGGTTCATAGAATTGGCGGCATATTTTTATTTTCAGGCTACGCTCCTATATTAATGTTAGCTGACTGTGATGTTGTGAGAGTCTGTTTTTTGTGGGTTTAAATAGCGACGTCTGTGCAGTAATCTCTATTTCGATTTCCAATGAGCTTAATTAGGACGCTTGTTACTCAGCGACGCTTTGGACCACACAAAAGTGGGCTGTTGAAATGGCAGGAAACAATAAATGCATTATTCTCAATAAAATGAAAATGAAACTGAACTTTATACTTTTCAAGAGGATGCTGCTGTTCGGTTGGTTTTCAGATGAGGACCCTCCTCTTATTTTGGTCAATATGGTGTAAAACTTTGAACGGCCGAAAAAATATAAAAAGCTTCAAGTTTTCATAGAAAAATTTCCAAGTTTGGATATAAATAAAAACCGATGACCCGCCAAGCAGAGGGGTACGCTAGGGGAATATGGTGTATTAAGAAATTCTGCGCGTCCATAATGTGCGAGGCAGCGCAGAAACAAAAAGTTCTACAGGTGAATTATGATTTTTATAGCTCCATTTAAGATTATATTAAAATTTCGAGTATGCCAGGAGAAAATTAGTGTGTACGCTTATATTGCGCTAACAAATACTTCTAAATTACACACACACCTGCATTGAAACCCTGTGGGACCATCAACTGGTTATCAACCACTTCACATCTTGTATGGAGCGTAAGCAAAACTAGTCGGTCGACCACCTCGCCCGAGAAGACCAGAAAAATACCAGTCGCACCACAATTGAAAAAATAGCCCAAAATAGGAGGTCTCATTGGACTATGGAGCAAACCCACTGGTCTCACAAGACAAGTCATCAGAAAAGTAGTACAATTTTGTGCTTATTCTATGTATGTATGTATGTACATATACTATATATTACATCGCAATTAAATAAATGCGAGTATCTGGGCGAAAACACGGAAGCAGCACCCGCCAACTATTGGGTGCAATGGCGTGGCCTTTGCTACCGCCAGAACACAAGCAACTGTGCCGATGCTGAAGCATAAGTTTCGTTGGTAGCTGCGCGCCTCATTTACATAATTACCCGTACGATTGTTGCTTCGAAGAGCTAATGCTGTTATTATTGCTACGGATTACTTTAGTCGATGGTTGGTCGGTGCGATGGTTGTTTGGTGGCACGTCAAGTGACGGCTGTAATAAGCTGACAACCTACATACTTTGCTATTAGAAAAGACCGACGCTCGGCCGGCTAGCTACAAAGTCCAGTTACTCGACGGTCGGTGGTTTTGCACCATAAACCACTTGCACCGTTGAGCGTACCGAGACTGCGCCCACCGTCTTGTTTTAATGCATACTCTGAAGAATTATAACAATTGTCTTCTCAGCTCTTAAAAAAGCATGTAAATAAGAAGCGGGTGTATCTGCTCGCACCTATGAACATCGATGTGTGTTTGATTTTGATTCAACTCATTTATAGGTTTGTAGGAATGTGTATTTTGCTCATTTCTGTGGTGTTCACCGCCCTCTTTCACAATAGTTTTTCACTGGGGAGTCTATTTCTGGATGCGATCCAGCGCTGACGACTGATCAGTGCTTATGTGTGTCTGTTTATAAATAAAAGTACAGCATATACAAGTAGATATGTACACATGGGTTAGTGTGTGTAGGTATGTGTTTGTGTGTGTTATGTCCATGAGTGTTTGGCTATTACGGCAAGAGGCGCCAATTGACATAGAGCAGGTGGCGCATTGTGGGCACTTTTTGGCCGTGTTTTGTTTATTTTTTGTTTGCTTTGTGCCTGGCAGCAGCAAAGAATGTCGTAAAAGTAAAATACGAGATCTTAAAATGTTGCAATGCCGTAACGCCGTGGACTGCGCATTAGGCTCACCAATAAGTTCCCATGTTAGAGAGCATAAAATGATAAAGTAAACTGCTCCAAAAGTTTAAGTTTTCTTGTGTAAACAAAAATTCGTAGAAAAAGTATATACTCGTACATACGTTTTGGGAATAGAGATGAGTCACATTTAATTTCAGGATTTTGATACATACCTATACAAAATATCTGTTGCGTGTTGACAAAATAACTAATTTGACTTTAACATTTTTCCCTTTAATTATATTTGATTTGATCTCTCATAAGTATTTGAAATCAGTTACTAAGTCGAGAAAAGTCGCTATGTCAAATGTCCTGAGGGGTGTGGAACTATATCCTAATTCGGTAATTCACGAGTATTCTTGTATGTTTTATGGAAATATGTCGAGCATTCACACAAACAACTGTCAAGAGTTCTCACGTCGAAGCCGCCAAATGACAAAACTCCATAAACATTTACAATTCCATAACAAACAAAATACCATAAATGACTGATTTTGAAAGACAGAGTGTCAAATTGTCATAATTGTCAAATGTTTTAAGTAAAATCACTTAAAAAAGCAAAGAAAAATGCGGCAAATGTTAATTTATTTAATTAAATGCGCCGAACCAGCCTTGTTGACAAAAAGCAAACAGCATCGTCATCGTCATAGTTGTTCTCCACATGTGTGAACATACTTACGAGTACATGGCTCCATCAGTAGCAGGCGTGAAGGTACTTATCCCGCTGCTGGTGTGCGTAGTGCTTTTAAATGCGAATAATGTCAAAATTGTATTTTGACGACACAATTAGTCTCGAGCGATGAGGTGAATACAGACCTCGGACTATGCGGGGTCCGTGGCGTTGGGGGCTGCACAATGGCAACAAAATCACTTGTCATTGCCTGTCAATCACATGTGATGTCGCCGCAGACGTCGTCGCCAACGCCGATTTGGGCTTCACTAGACACAGTCGTCGCTGTAGCCGTTTCACGGCGTCATCCACTAATGGATATCGTTGTCGCATGTTCGAAAATCAGGGGCATGCAGTCACATTATTATGTATGCACATATGTAAGTGTGTGGGTGAGTGTTCAATCTATGTAAACAATAGAATGTGCTCAAGCGTGTGTGTGTTTAGAGGCACTGATATATTGTACATACTTATGTAAATTCGAACTCAAGTCCCCCATTTCAAGCCATTCAAACTTCTTTAATTCGAAAAACGCAACATAGCGAAATGCCTCCAAATTACAATATATGAAAAACTATAAAAAATATTAATATGTAATTTTTTTTTACAAAATTTACATTTGAGAATTCATTCTTAATAGTTCACATACACACACCATATACATAAGTATGTATGTATATGCACATATCAGTAAATGTTGTCAGTGGACCATCTGACCGAACATGTCTCCAGCGTCCGGTGGGGAATTTTTTATAAATATTGAAACCGTTATTCGTTTTTGCTGATTTTGATTCCTGTTTTGTATGCATACATACATACGTACTTATGAAACATATGTTTGGATGTACATACATATGGTATATGTATGTGTTATGCAAATATTTTCATAAATTCTCTGACCTAAGGATCCGAGCTTTCTAATTCGCACACATACCTACACATATATGTATGTAAGTATATGTGCATCGCCAGAACTGCAAATATTGACCCGTATTGCAGTCACTTAGGAACTTAGGAAGGGGTGGCGGCGCGTCACGCATTCCCCCAGCCGAGCAGGGATACATTTTTAATCAAGGAAATGGTTTTCAATATTGATTGGTGATTAACATGCCAGAAATAGGTTTGGCGTCAGCTAAACATCGGAAGCGGCTCTTCCAGTGGGTTAGTAAGCTTCCACAATGGAATCGACGAAGCGGTGAAACGACAAAAACGTAACCGGTGCAAAGTGAACACATGACAAACAGATTTTGAATGGTGGCAACAACAGGAAAAGGAAATGTGCATGGAATGTGGCTAAAAGAAAAACAATGAAAGTGCAAGTTCCTTCAACAATTAAATATGTATTTGGGAGCGAGTGATATATTGTACAATATTTCGACAGTTCATCAAGTGTGTATGTGAGCAATAGCCCTTGTGGCGTTTGTTATTAACTCAGGTAATGTAGTTTTCTCATAAAGGAACATTTTGCATTGAAGGCAAAGCATTTACAAACTGTGAAATCTATTTTATTTCAAATTTAGGCTTCGCTTAAACTTTGCCAGGTTCGAATTTTGCCCATTGTCCGTTATTTTCAGCGCAAATATTAATCGTTAAATGACAGATCCTTTGTACACCTAATTAAGTGCGGAACTAAAAAGGGCATGGAATTTTCGGCTTGACTCCGACTCGCGCATGCAAACTTCTATCTACATACTAGATGGATCTTTAAGGACTAAAAATGTTCGCGTCAGCCTTTTCGAATAAAGCAAGAGATGAGATGACTACTACAAACATAATAATCTAATGAAATAATTCAAACTGTTAAGGCAGTACTGAATTCGGCTGCAACTGATATTTGATTCAGAATATTTCTCTCTTACTATGGTACCATATCAGTTATTGGATAAGAATTACTGTAATCAGTGTGTTAGTTGCATATGTCCTTTGGTTTTGGTACAATGGACGAATGGAATGGTTAAAAAAAAAACAGACATACAAATTATTATATTCACAGTTTTGTATTTTATGCTTTAGAAATGAAAAGATAAGGTTCCAAAATGTGCGATGCGAAGAACATGGATCTCTGAAAGTGGCCGATGCACCCCAACCATAGGTAAACTATCAGTTGCAGTTCCAATAAACTATAATTTATATGTCGTTACTTTTAGCATGATGGATTTTTGGTTCTGTTAGTACTCTAAGTGTCTTAGCTTCGTGGTACAACGCCGGTAAGTGACGAGTTCTGGCAGTTTTAGGCCAGCTCGAAATTTTTACTGTGTCTTTTGATTCGACCTCAGCGGTGATATAGACGAGCGACTCTCCAAGTGGTAGTCATGCTCTTGCTCTTCTCATACAACGCATACAACCCACAATAGAAGGCCATGCATATTATTTATGTATTTGAGTCGCGCATATTTGCTTTTGCAATTGCATGTTTACTGACATCTACGTCTTCCACCCAAACTCGAGTGACCCGAGTCAGTTCTAAATAACACAACCCTTTTCCACGTGCATTTGTACAATGGCTTTTCAAAATTTTTGTTTTTGTTTTTGTGACTGTGTCCACTTGTCCAACAATAACCGGTTGCTGTAATTGTTAATTCAATTCCAATGAATGCTTTTGCAGCTTCGAACGACTTTGTTTTGTTGCTCTCTGGTGGTTGCTGCTCCTTTGTTTTTGGCGTTTTGTGTTTGCTGTAAATTAAAATAGATTTTCGCATCGAAAATGGAAGAGAGAAGAAGCGGGCTAGACTATGAACATACGCAGAGCTATGAATTTGGGGTAAAATATGTATGTGTATGAGTTTCATATGAACATACATACATACAGGTATATGTAATTTTATGTTTATACCCTCACAACATGTTGTATAAAGTTTAAAGTTGCGTGTCCCACCGTAGAATAAGTAATAGGCGTATAAACATATATAGGTATGTATAACGTTACGCATGTAGGTATTGTATGTACAATATATCAAGGTTAGAAAGACCGAACGAATTGATATTCGGGTATCTGTCATATACATGTAACTTGGCATACAGACGTTGGCATTACCAATAAAAAAGTACGCGAAATAAAACGGCAGCTACGTCAAATTCTCACTTTTTGGGGGAAATATATTGGCCAACCAACCAAGCTAGACCCCACGTGCCGAATAATATTATTTCTCTCTCTTTTTTCCGGTTCGCTTATGCCGAATATATATATAAACCATATATCTTAGTGATATTAAGTGTGTGTTGCTCATGTTGCCACAAGGTGCCAAAAATGGATACAACAAACCCAGAAAATTACCTAGTAATATACCCAGTAATCTCTGACCCTTCGCCCTCACTATAAAATTTTCTAGCTGAACAGAGTATATGCAGTTTGCCACGAAGAGCAATATTTATAACCGTACATATTTACATATATAAATGATTAGCGTGACGAGTTAATTCGATTTTGCATGGTCCGTCTTTCTGTTCGTCTGTCCGTCTGTATATATGTACGTTACGTGAACTCCCTCATTTTTGACATTTGCCATACATTCTTTTTTTACCACAAAGCTGCCAATTATTCTCAAACGCCGAATCGGACCACTATAGCATATGTCATTATTGCCAAGATATTTTCACGAAAATTTTCATGAATTTTTGTCTAAGACAACGATGGTATACTATAGCATATACCTATGTGGCTGTCATACGAGCTAATCGATCAAAATCGAGCCCTTGTATGTAAAACTTTTCAAGGGTCTTATAGCTGCGGTGCAACAGGAGTTAACGTTTTTTCTTGTTTTAAAGGTAAGTTGTATACGAAACTATTTCTAAATTAAAATTATAACTTTTTAAGATACACTTGGATTGGACGATTTTCATATCTATATGTTTCTGTTCCTTTGAACATCTAAATACACAAATGAAGTACACAAGTTTCTGAGAATTTATGCACATATTGACGTTATTATGTAGATTTTCGAAATCACATTCGAGGGAAAGCTGTTAGCTATGGGCCATGGCACACTATTTTACAATTTCTTCAATGAATTTGTGTGTATCCTTTGAACGCTGTTATCACTGGGTAAGCCACGATTAGGGAGACTTGGCGATTCACTGGAAAAATCATTTAGTTGCTGTTTCGTTTGGCAAATGTCCTTTTCTATGTCACTGTTTGACATACGACTACAATTTCGGATGTGAACACACAATGGCGACAAGGTTAGCCAAACATTGTAATCGCTCTGATTTTCGTATTTGCATACAAATGTTAGTACATTGATGTAAATATACGCGTAGGCATATACGGGAACATATGTGTGTATTTTGTAGACGCGTGTTGAGTCAACAAATCGCAGTTTTGGCGTTGAGCAACCCGGATCAAAGAGCAGGCCGTCTCCGCGATAAGGATATGGAGATTTCGGCGACTTCCTTCGGCAAGTTGCAACGAGGACACACATTGACAAACGAGACATGTGATTTTTCACTGCCATTACGTCATCACAGTCGACGCCGTCACTTTGATCTGGCTATTCACAACCTTAATTGTGCGAAATATCGTGAACGGTGTGCAACTTGCCACACCAGACCATTTCGTCTCCGTTTGCGGATCGTTTACCGCCGATTGTTTGCTCAGGATCAATAACAGTTGAGGTATTTCGTGGCTCATGAAGGAAAAGCGGTCCTCACATGGATCGCACTCTCTTTTAGCAAGTCGTTGATTTCTTCGCAGAACGGAAGGATTCTCGGAAGGCTTGTACACAATCATTATGGTACAATTGTCACTACGGTGTTGAGTTGTCGCGCTCATTATCCTGTTGCAGGCATCGGTGCATCACTAGTGCTATGAAATGACGCAATGTCTTGCCTATTTACATTTGGGAAACAGTTGTTTTGCATTTGTTTTCTTTGTAATATCTGCTTAGTAACTCCTTTATCACTCTTCTAGCATAGGACAAACACATAATATACTTGTATGTACCTAAGTACATATGTGGCAATGTATGGTATGTACATATGCAGATACCTATTCGATTGTGTCTATTTCTCGCTTCGTTTTCCGTTATTGTACTTTCGATATGCTTTCGTTTTGCTTCTCTGTTTCGGTGGTGCTCGCCCATTTCCGAGAGCAGCTACGCCGCTGATTTCAAGTGCATTCGGGCACTGGCCGTGATCAGGGGCACGATCATCTCACGTCTGCGCTGGAACGAATTCATCAAAGATGAAATACAATTAATTGCGCCAGTTTGCTGTCCCATAATCAAACATGCGGTAAACAGGACCTGTGCAACAACTGTGGCAATTGTTTGCGCGTCTATCTGTGTCGAAACAAAAAGCAATACACACGCACATACATGTGTTCCCCGCCAACAATCCTTGGTATTTACATTGGATCACAAATACGCGATTACACACGCCTCGCACATGGAACATTTTTCATTTTTATGGTGGATCATCCCTATGGTACTGGCTCTCAAGTATTTGTTTGACACACACTCAGCCTTACGTTTGGGAGTACTCACACATACACAGTGCACACGAACACAGCTACAAATGAGTTTGATGCGGGCTTGTGGGCTAACCAAAGCGTATCCCGCGCAGTGACTAATGATCAGGGGGTCAGGGAGAGGTACCGGCAAGCGCTTTGAAGTAATTACGTCACTAACTAATACATACATTTAATTGAAAAGTACTTGTAGAGCTACATACATACACTGTTTTCGCTTTTCATACATGCATACATACTTACAAAGTATTGTATTTACCTATAAAAAACATATATCGACCTAGTTTATCAAAACTTTTATTTTGAATTATATAACAATAACAACATATATATATGTATATTCAGATCCAAGTAGTTGCATGTGGAATTCAAATTGTAATACATTCAAGTGACAAGTGCTCGCATAGCGTCAGTCAAACTTGCTACTTCCCCATCCTGTCTCGTGTGACGTGCGTGAATGTCACCCGACGCGTTTTTAACTAGCGGACTTTCAAAGTATGAGCTCGGTATACGAGTCTGTTTGTGAACAAACGGCATTCAAGTGATCGCATGCGATCCTTATCTTTACGGTACCCGAAGTGGCGTGTATTGTGTTCCGGGGTCTATGCATAGGCACTCACTAGCGTTGACTAGTGGTTCCACTTGAGAGAAGTTAAAATATTTAAATTAGCATAAGACAAAGTGATTGGCATCGTTGACGCGCACATTTAATGCCAACCTGCAGCGGTCGGCGGATTGTCGCCGTCGGATAATTACGAAAATTAACGAAATTAATGTTACTGAAATATGAAAAACTAGTATAACTCATTTAAAATGCGGTGGGAACTGTCCAGCATGGATTGGGGTGGATTTTAATTGAATAGCACCTTGTGGGACAAAAATTATGGAAATTACTTAGCTTTGTGTTCTTTTTGAGATGATTTCATAATTTGTGAGACTTATATAAGTGCATGTATCGTTGAATAATGAATAATAAAAGTGCACAGTGGTTTTTATGTACAGTTATATCTAATATGAAAAAAAATAAATCTATCGCTTCATATATATCGGGCGTTAAAATGTTTGAGTTTTCTAAGACTCATACAATTAACCCTAAGGTGTATAAGAAACCTGATTAAAGCATAAAAAAATCTATTTGAATGTAAAAAGATGTGGTTTATGTGTGTGAAAAAAGCGGCTCTGAATGTTTTCAACTGCAACTAGTTGCAATGGCACCACTTTGCTCTGCTTCGAGTACTTTCTAATGATATGTATATCGAATTTTTAGTCCAAACCTTAAACTCCAAAGAAACACTTAAAAATGTTTTTTATCTACGACATTGGAAATCCTCTCCGGCATACCTAATAAAAATCGGCTGTTATACTACGCTAGTATAAATGGTATAAGTAAGAAGTGATAAATTATAGGTTTGGACAAATCCTGTTTTAAATCGGCAAAAATATTCGTAATATTGTAATTAAACGAAAAATTGCTGATTACTAATTAACTAAAATTATTCATAGATTCACTGATATATTTCACTCTTTTACAAAAGAGTCTTAACCATATCAAACACCTCAAAAGTTTTAGACCTTCAAATTTGCTAAACAAGGCCAAGTCACACACTACAAACATGCAAAAAAGCTCGGCAAAAGACTTAGCAAATATATAAGCGTGCTGTGGACCAGTGGGTTTCACTCGCAACGAAACGACAAAGGGCTGAATCGCTTGAAAACAAGGGCTGCTCGTAAAGGCAATGAGGAATATTGAACAGTTTAGGACTCTTTCAAAATATTTTTGTCATTATTAAAACTGCTTCGAGTTTGTGAAAGAACGCTTAGAATAGTTTATGGTAAAGAAGAAGCTGAGATTTTACTCAGAGTTCTTGGTCTATATTAAATAACATAAAGCCATTACGCGTCAGTGTTAACTAACACATTATTGTCGCCGTGAAATCTTTCCGCAATAATATCACAATACGGTTTACATACCATATATGAAAAAATCAAGTAGTTCAAAATATCAGTAATAATCCGTTAAACTTCAACCAATTGTTGGGTCCTGAAATGAGCATTCTTTATGTAAAATAAGAAAATAAATGAAGTGATGAAGTCATAGATTCCATAACAGTTTTAATATTAAAAATGATTGACAGTTCCATTTCAAATGCACCATTTGCACATTACAGAAATAGTACCTTCTAGAAAAAGATTTAGGAAAAACGCGGAAAGTTTGAAGCACATATTCATGAAAAATTCTCTGAACATATTTCAATTAAGTCTAATTTATTTTCATGGAGCTTTGTTATTTTCTATAAAACCAAAAAATATTCAGAGCATTTATTGTCTTATTTGTCGAAATCCAGCGCATTGGCAGAATGTTAATTGCTTTGTAAACAATGATGCATAAAAATATTTAAAACTTAACACCTCATCATTCGAAGCAGCAAGATACTAAAATTCATTGTGCGGTACTTAAGATCATACATGCATTCATCTATATTCTTGAGCAAGTAGTGCGAAGGCCCAGTGCCAGTTGTACACCCACAACAAAGGAACCACAAAAGAAATCAAAACAAATTCATAAGCGAAAATAAATATTCTAAGCAACCGTTTATGAGTATTTACGAGACCACAAAAGTACGCACAAACAAGCAAATATTGCGATAAGAAAAGGAACCCCACCAAGAATGCGAAAGTGGCAAGAACGAAATGCGCACTGGCTCGGGAAAGGGTCGTCACAGCAAGTGTTGGACGACAGCACCCAAATAACATAAAAACAATTAGATTACCTGACGCTGGTGCACTCGAGAGTGTCACAAATACACGCATACCCAAACATTTGCGACCCGAATGACAGATATAAACAGGACACTTGTTGTCACACAAGTCAGGCACCGCCTCGAGTCTCAAAGCGACAACTTAAGAGCACAGAAATCAGCGAAACCAATTAAGGGACAATAGCATCCACAAACTGGTTGGCGGACGGACATGGCAGCAAAGCAGATGAAATTGACAGAATGTGACAAGCGTGCAACACTTGACGAAATTGAGAAAACAATAAAAGGTCGAAATTGAAATGACAATCAGTCGATTCAAGTGGATTGTGGCAGAGATTGTGCACTCCAGCAATGCTCGGTGCATGTGTGCGTGAGCACTCCCGTCGAAAGCGAAGGATCAAGAAGTCAGCACCAAACTCTAGAACAACTTCACAAGCAAAACATAAATGACAATGTATAAAATTGTCGTCGGGAATGTAGTGGTGATGATACCTGCTGCCAAATCTTAAAGAATATCGAAGAGGACAACAGGAAAGCAAAAGGTTGTCAAACACTGTGCAATGCATTAATCTCTGCTTTCGACTACATTTCGTGCTGCTGTTGCCGATTGTGTAGGCGGCAAATCTGAAAGGACATCACGCAGAGCCAGCAAAAAGTGCAACTGGCCAAAAACAACAAACGCCCGAAACATACATACGTACGTACTCACACGGCTACGATTTATCCTGCACATGTCGAATCGATAAATGACACAATTTCCCTCAACAAGCAACAACTAAGCGTTTTTGAATGATCCCCTCTCCCCGAAAACTATTTGTTGATCTGTTATTACTTTTGCTTTAACTGGCTGGTACTTTAGGTTGAACGTAAACGTGCAACGCTTCGTGCAGCACAGCGTCGACGACGGCACTCGGAAAGCGTTGGGGCGCAAACCGCACTAACGGTGTTACTCGTGGAGAAACACGCAACCAACGAAAATGCAAAGGTGTGCGCAGAAATGACTACGCGTTCGAGAGCGACTTTACGGTGTACTTTGTAGTTGTATGCATGCGGCATGTGGCGCGCTGAGGGACCGGAGATGGACAATTACCAATGTGTGATTTTGTTGCTGACTGTTTATCAATCTAATGATAGAGGCTAGGCAAGGGCATAGCAAATGAGCGATTCGTTTGCTCCGCTTATTTCTTATTTTGTGTTCTGGACTTTCTTCGCCTAGCACTGCCAGAGCCGTCACATGCTGTAATTTTCTGCTAAGCTATTCGTCAAATTTCTAGTTTCAATAAAATAGGTATGTATGTTTGGAAGAATTGGATTTTACTGATGGATTTCATATATGATTGACGTTTGTCTTTTTTAAACACTTATAAGCAGAAACTTTGAGTAGTTGCATGATACATACTCGTATCTACACATTATTGTACTGATGCACCTTTAGGGCCCATTGAAATTTCTAATGACTGTCATTATTTCTTGACAATAGTTTTGTCGTAATGAGGAACAATGCTGCAGACAAAGAGGTTAGGACCGCTGACGCCAATGTCTTTCTGTCATTATCCGCTCTGCGAGATGACATTAATCAAAACGATTATTACATACAAGTGTACCTGCATAAATATCTACCTATGTTTCTATGTATGCCAGATGAGTTTTGAAATATCCTTTAAATTGGAGTTCATTAAATCACCAAAAATTTACTTTGAATTGTGAGAAATGCATAGTATTTTCTCGCTGATCATAGTGGGCTATGGCATCACATCATTATACGGCGAACCAACACAAATCGACTTCGACTTCCTATATGAAGACCTTCGCTGGACATTTGGCAAATTATTATAGTTTATTTATTAATTTTTAAAAGGGAAGTTTTGGTAAAAATAAATTTTTTTGATGAATTGAAAAATACATGCTACGAAGAGACTAAAATGACATGACTTAGTAAATCTTCTACGCTCTACTCTGCGTCAGAAGGATCTCGCACTCCAATGTGAGAGGGGTACAAGCAGCCAAACGATCGGACTCGTTGTGAAGAATCTTGGGGCTATTCTAGTGAGGACAGACACTCCTTGCTAATTTTGAGCGCACAGTTTGCAAGCTCAATGCTAGTATTGCTGCTCTGCTGTTGGAGTGAATGCTTACCTTCCTGAAAAAAAACTGCACTTGAGATAGAACTCCTTACAGACGACTTTTCCTCCAGCCTTCCCTCCTAGCTTCGATTCAACCGTGAAAAAGCTCACTGCGCTTCTTATCCAGCGCATTTTTCCCGTTCAAATATCCATCGTCGGTATGTGAGTAGAAAAACAGCCCCAAGGAGTAGCCTCCAGTGACACAACATTCCCAGCCCTTCATATATCCAGCTTCTCTGAGGCATATAACAGCTTTCGCAACAATAGCCCTGCCGGCAATATCCAAGGGTGCTATGTCGCATTAATTGCCATAGTTGGTGCAGTCCGTAGTGCACTGTATATGCCGATGAGAATCGCTCTTTGGAAACGTGCAAGCTTCTTAGCGAGTATAGCATTTTCGAGCGCCTTCCACCAGGCGAATACACCATAGAACATTATAAGCTTTACTACGGTTTGGAAGAACCAAAACACTACCTTTGATGAGAGTCTCCACCTCTTCCCTATACCTCCTCTACAACAGTATAATGCAACCGATGTCTTCTTTACTCTCTTCTCAATATTTGGCCTCTATGGAAGCATTCTATCAAGGATTAGCATCAGGTAATTCACATTATCAACAGGTTGAAGGGACGTCTGGAATTTTATATCTCAAAAAATTGTTTTCATGTCTTCCTAAGATAAATAAAATTACTTCAATTATGTTGAGTTCAATTCTACTATTCGTATTATAGGCGTTCAGATCGGCCGAATAAACATCCTAAATTATAGATTTTTTCCAAGAGAGCAAGTAAATCCAAACATTCACGTGCGATATGGTCTTTACTTCTGGGTCCTTGTTTTGGCGCAATTCATAACCTCTTCTTTTATATAAACGTCACCAAGCTTACTTTTATATATTTTATGTATGTATGTACAAGTATATTCATTGTGTACTTATACTTCCATATATTTATATGCGCTTGGAATGTAACTGTGATACACATACCTACTTGTACATATGTATAATATGATATATATAGATCAATGGAGGATAATTAGCAAGGCAAAGAGGAAGCGAGCACAAAAAGCCCCGAGTTAATGACATACTTCTGCCCATTTCAATATTCGTTAAGAGCACTAAACAAAAACAATCCGGGTGAGTTAAATTATGAACATTGTGACGTATATCCATTCACTTGCAGTGGCTTCAGCGCAAGAAAGGGGTTGATTGCAGCGCTGGACTCTACCTCCGAACCCTCGTGTGTACGACAAATAAAATTATGAATATGAACATGATGCGGGGCAGCGGTGGGAAGGGGTATGCGAATGGATATAAATCTGGCCTTGGTGAGACCTCCGAATTGTCGTACTCTTTATTGTGACTAAGCGGCAATGTTTACGTGATTGTTGTTTTACTTTTTGTTGTTGTCTGCACGCTTATCGTTGTGTGATGCGCTAGTATTATTAATTCTGATGTTAAGTACGCGTTGAGCGGCGTTTTTCATTTTCATTTTCATAACTCATAACTTGTAATCCTTTGCGATTCCGCATGTACTCGTATTGTTATTGTTGTCGCTGCGCGCATTGTTATTTGCCAGCCTGTACGAGCCTTGAAATATGAAGCCGACAAGGACTTAATAAGTCCTCCATATGTACGGGAGTGTGTGTGACAAGGATCGAGCGCCGGAAATCACCCTTTCGTCTTTCGGTTGGAGTGCACCCACAGCTCCGGCAGGGTTGATGATGCCCTTACCACGGTTGCTGCTGTCGAAGGTTGTTATGAATATGCCTCCGCTGATGATCCGTGGTGATGAACGAGTGTGTGTCCTGTCCTGTCGACGGCGTATGGCTCGGTGGTGGTTCAGCGTCGTTTGCAATGACAACATTCAACATTCATTATGTGAAAATCATAATGAGCCGCTCATAAGCTGAAACTATGCGTGTGCACACGTGTGTTCATTTGCATACGAGTGCTCATGTACATATATACATCAACAGCAACAACAATAGCGCAGAGGGGCTGGACCAATATTGCATGACAAGGGAGAAAATGGCACTGAGGACATTATTAATAAAAAGCCAAGCCCAGAATCAAAAGTAAAGCAAAAAATCAAACAGAAAATAGAAAATAGTCAGGAACAGCTACGGCCACGGCCACGGCCACAGCCCTGAGGGAAAGGCATTGTATTTTGAAATTTTTAGTTTTTGTATTTGCATTATTTCATTAAGTGTGCCTGAAAGCTCTGAAGGGTCAGCACCCTTTAAGTTATCCAGTTGCAATTATGTAAATCTGGCCCAACGGTTATCCTCGATGTGTGGCCATACATGTTGCACTGAATGGTACTCATAGATGCAATCCAGGGACATCCTTTCAAGGTTTGATTGACACTGTGAAGAGGTGCTTCACTCACGGCAGGTCCAAAATCTTTTCAAGAAGGCTTGTCTCTTTTGAAAATTTCTCAGTTTTCAGCATTCTGTGATTAGAAAATATTTGTGTGACCAAAGAAGAAATTTATTACTCTCTTAAGTGTACCAAGCGTAATATTTTATGTACATATGTATATATTCAAATCTATATTGACAAAAATGGAATTCTGTCATGCTTCAACTCCCACCGTTACAGTAACACGGCAAGGGAGTTTGAACCACCAACAAAGCCTTTGGTTTCGATTTTAATGCATAGTGTCGAAAATAATGGAATGTCGCGCCATATTAAATTATATTTAAGGGTTGACGAATAATTGCTTAATATCCACACAAATATGTTTTCTCTTGCTGCAATTTAAAATCATAAAAGTGGTGGAAACATGCAAAGCAGTCAGCGTACCCTTTAACTACTTGTCCAACAAGCAGAGCGTTGATTTCCAGAAATCAGTTAAAATTTGAAAATGGCAGCCATTTAAGGAATGCGAGTTTCTGATAATACTTATAACTATACATACTTAAGTACATAACAATATATGCAGAGTTGATGATGAGAAACTGTTCTAGCAATATCTTCAATATACATAAATTCTTCATCGCATGAAAATTCCCGAATTGATTTGAGCAGCAACGCAGCGCCAAAAAAACAGATCGCACGCAGCCCAAAATATGATCACTCACTCTCCAGGCATGTCTATGGAAAATCGATTTAGTACAAAAGTCACATTTTGGAGAATTCTTGCAGTGACAGGCCAACAAAGGCAAGATGAAGAGCCTCCTGCTATTACGCGGCCCTTAAAAAATAACAATTGCATTACGAGTTAATTATGCAGCAATGAAAGTAAAATTTTACGCAGATCATTGCAACAACAAAGCCATGAGAGCAGAATGCCAAAAATATTGTAAACTATAATGAATGATTGTTATTAATTATGATTTTGGAACTACATACATGTATGGTATAGTGTAGAGCCTAAAGGGCCGCTTGCTTTGTCATCGTTGCCCAATCAAATGGAACTGATTGGTTATAGGCATATGTTTGTGTGTATGTATGTGTATATGTTGAGTACAATTTTAATTTTATAATATTCATAAGTGAATCGGCAGAGCAGCGCCACCGCCGTCGCCACCGCTACTATCACACGTCACACTCTTTCCCCCAAAGCATGAGCGCCACAGGTGGGCGGCGAATGCAGGCCACAATCAGCGTGACTAGGAAAAGAAGTTCTAAGAAAGTCACTTTTCATCTGTGACCGCCAAGCCGGAAAATCGGCGGCTATTCTTGCATTGCCGTTCTGCGATAGTTTTGTGGCAATCTATACTGTTACAGCAGCTCCGAACAGGATATAATCGGTAAAAAATATGGCACAGGTGAATCAAATGGCGCTCAACGAACCAGCCCAAGGGATAAGAGCGGCGCTAAGGCAGCTTCTAAAGGAAATGTATGTATGTATATTGTATCTGTAATTTTGCGAAAGTCCAACTGTTTGATTAATGAAATGGTGCTGCCGTTTAGAAGTCCTGAAAAGGATAGCCAAAGCATTACGCGCAACAACTATTGAAGTAGTTACTGTTTCTGCTGTGATAATTGATGTACACGTTGCTTGCTCGTTTGACAACTGCAACTGCCATTGCCGACTCTGAAGCTGCATCTACCGCTTGGGACTCAAACTGGAGCTGGAAGCAGTCAACTGACAAGTGTCGATCAAGTGCCTCTGTGCGTAGTGTCACACTTCGACAACCGCTCTGGCGATTAATCGTGCTCCGTATAAGCCCTCGGGATAATAGATTGTTCTTTTTAATGCTGCCGTGTCCTTTGTCCTGCTAAGCTGACGTTTAATTTGCGCACAAAACAGCTGCTTTGTTTCACAACCGTAATTATCAGCCTTTTTGCTTACCTCTTTTGTGTACCCGTCTTAGATAAGTAGGTATGTGTAGGTGGATAGCGCATGGCGCTTAGCGCAACAAAGGCTGATCCGCACCTCATGTGTCCTGTTCACCTTGTTCGATGCACGAGACTCTCTGGCCTTCCAATTGTCTTTGATAATTATTCATTTGAGGAAATCACCGCTTCTTTGTTGTTCAGCAAACTGATTACTGCAGGTTGCGAATTGTACATTAGAGATTCTGCAAGTGGTTCAATGCTTCCACGGGCAGAGCTCCTAAGTCATACTAGTCCGTGTGGAAACAAAGAGAAGGATACAGCAAATTAAAGTCAACTAAGCGTAAAATTTAAATTAGATCAGTGTCAGTTGGGTATGGAATATGGGCTTGAAAACGACCGCGGCACTTTTGCTCTATGCGACCACCACGAATAGTTTTCCTTTGAATTTGGCGACAAAAGTGTTTGCTCGTCGGCTCAGTGTTGCCCGGCAATGGTTCACGGATCACTTTCGTCCTGCGCGATCCTCAGAAATGGCATTACAAGGTTTTCCCATTACCTCGTCGCGGTTGTGGTTGTGAACGTGTGTCTATGGAATCTGGACAGTATAAAAGCAATTTGCAACACAAGTAAGCGCAACGCATTGCTGCAAAAGCGTTGTTGGTTTGGTGTTGGTGTTAGTGTTGGTTATCGAAATGATCGGTGGTTTCGCTGCAGCACACGCGCTGATGGCGTTGGCATGTTGAATGCAACACAGTGACTGAGTCTGTTGTTGTCGAGATTTCAGCATTGATAAGAAGCTATGGTCAACGCAGCACCGCCAGCGAAAAATGCAAATACCGCGAACTGCCCCATTACTGACGACGGCGACTAGTTAGCCGGTGAGCGTTACGCCTGGGTTACACTTTATATATGAAATGCGTGTAACACTCAATGCTTTGGATTGCATTTGCTCTATCCATAAGTTGCGCAACGTGTCGGCATATCGCTGCCATCGAAGCTAGAGCTGTGACGCTTTGGGCCACCACAATACCTAAACATGAAGGTGATAGTGGAACGTTTGTTTTTGCTTTTATAGGCTCCTTTGAAGGCAAATAAAAGTAGAAGTGCTTTGGAACCCCATGATAGCGCAGCAAACTCAACTACGCAGTGTTTAGTGACATGCAACACTTATCGCCGTTTTCTTTCGATTACACAATCCTTATCAATCTTAATGTGGCAAGAACAAAAGCTACTTCGACTGCACACCGAACGTGAGAACAAATTTGACATGTGTCAGAAATATTTATTCGAACATCGCCTCTCTGACACTCAACAAAACGTTTGCTAATAAACCAAGTGAAGGCATGCGAGCGCATCCGTATTTACATACATACATGTACATATGTCTATGTGGATTGTCAGTTGAGCATGTCAACTCTGGTTGATTGAATGTGGCAACAGTTGTTGGATACAGGTTGTGAAGGTTGAATTTCGGAGACTCCAAAACGGTTTGACATTTGACTGCCGCGTCCAACAGGCGGCTCTGACGGTGACAATGACGGATTTTGATGGATACCTAATCAGACCAGTGCAGTACACACATTCACGCCTGCTGTGCCAGCAGTGTAATGTCGTAAGGACAAAAAATAAACCAAATGCCGTTCCCTTCCATATAAATAAGTTAAATGAACGAGTTATTGCTCTTGTTCGAAATCAAACGAAATCCGGCATAGACCAATGTTTGATGGATTTGTCGACGTGGCAGCATCTGGTGCACTTAATTTAGAAAAACTGTCCGTGAAGTTTCAGATGAGTTCATGATGCTTAGTAAATAAACATTTTTTCACAATCTACAATAAGCTCCGTTATATCATATATGGTGGCTATTTTGATACAATTTTAGTTTTTTTTAGTCATGAGAAGAACAAGTAGTGCTCAATGTTGTTGCCGAACTTGACTAAGAATTGCCGAGGGGTAAAGATGAAATATGTGCTGGAGGCCATCTATTAACTACTTGGTTTTCTACGAAATATTTTGAACTTAATTCCATAACGCATTCTCTCAGCGTCTTGAACTTGAAGTTGTAAAGAGACTAGGCAACCAGTGCTAGATAAATCTGGGTTGCAAGGAATTCTTGTTCGAAAACTATCTGCAGCAAAGAGGTTCTCCTCAATGCCCTCTGAACTCAGTAACTGCAAGCAACCCATTTGGTTGCAAGACACTTTTACAAAACAAACACAAAAAAAAGCAGAACATGTTAGCGGGAGCCAGCAAATTTAGTTATAATGTTCACAAACGGTCGTCATCTATTCTGATTTTGTCGCTTCTGCTGCTTCTTGGCGGCTTGTGGTTGCGCCTGCGCCATGGGCCACACATTAGCAACACAAATAAACGCGAGGAAATACGAAAATGACCAGTTTGCGTGCCACGGTCACAATTTCGGACGCATTTACTAGATCGTGCCATTAGAACGCGACACGCACATCAAGCGACAGTCCTCAGTTGCCACTCGGCAGTAATCAAGACGCCTGCCTTGCCTGCGAGATGATGATGAAATTAGAAAAAAATAGCCGCGTCTGCATGGGCAATGGCCTGCTGCAAAGGCATATTAAGAATGGAAGCTGCGGCGACAGTAGTTAAATTCTAGTTTGGTTGCCGCAACGAATTAATAACTGCAAATTGCTGAGATCTGCTTGCATCTGTGTGGTTCCACCAATTGAACAAGCAAACGGCAGCGAATGCAAACGAACCTCAGCGAATGCCAACAGACGACAACAAGGCTGGAAGAGTTGTGGCGCAGTGCGGATGGGCAGAGACAGTTAGCAGCCGGGCAATCGCAGCTGCAGTGACAGCGCGGTGCCACAATGGACCGCCGGCTTGGATCCGACAAGATGAATGTGTCTTTGAATGAATGGTAACAATTCAATTGCTGCAACTAGTAAAACAGTTTCTAAAATGTGCACTTACGGCGGCGGCTACTGTGGCTTCGATGTTGCATGAAATCTATGCAACTATAATGCGACGAGTTAGACCTGTTGTAGCAGATACATATACAATATGTAAACGTAGATGTGGTAGATTTGTGTTTTTGCATGCGCATCGGGATTTACTGTAGGTTTCGATGGGGCCGCAAGTTGAAAACGTCCGTGAACAATATTGCCTAGTCTTGTTTATGAAGACACGAACGCACTCCTTTCCAACTAACTAATATATATAAGAAATAAGGTGCAACATGGTAATATCCTTCGCATGATTTAGTCCGAGGCTTCTGTATACTTACGTATTTATAGGATACTTTCAGTAATAGCCAACTTGATGTCGTTTAAACAAAATCCCGTTTGAGTTCTTTCTCATTAAGTAAGAAATTTATTTTCATAAGGAGGCACCAAATTGTTGCACGATCACGCCAGCTGCAGCACTATGCCAAAGCGAGTCGTGTCTGTCAACAGATCTAAACAAAAGCGACAAGTCACCAGAGTCCAACAACCGCTGCCGGTGCTGCAGCTGCAATTTCCTTAGCTGTCGGCGCTCAGTATTTGGTGATCATCTTGTAGATGGAAATCTACTTGGCTAACGGCTCATGACAATTAAAATGGATCAACTGGTTTTTGATTACATGAACTTTCTGCCCATGAGTAAAGTGCAGCGAAGGCTACAATGTGATCGTCATTACTGTACTAAAGCTGAACTTTGTTGACTTCTGTTGGACCGTCGTCGGCCCGTCAAAATGGTGGGTTCAATAGAAAGCTGAACCGTTTCTAATCGCAAGCATAGTCGCGAATGGGAAGCAAAATCGTTACAGTTCCGTCACGAACTGGTGCGAGCAGTCATTATCAAAGTAAAGGCGGGAAGGTCCATAGAAGTTCGATCAGTCGCTGCCACACGCCAATGTCACTGTCGTTAACGATGCGATGCCAAAGTCGAAGCAAAAGGTGATCCGCTGTCGCGTTCATCATTATTCAGTCAGTCGGTCAGCGTTCGGTGATCGGTCAGTTACATGAGCATGTGGTAATTGTGGCTAAAACGTCAAGCGTCAGAAGTCCGACTGCATTGACGCCACCTATTCGTCGCATGTCATTTGTCCACAACTGCCCACTACCTAAGCTCGGCTGTGCAGCCGAATAATTATAACACAATGAAGGCCTTTTCTTTCGGAAGACGTCGTCAAATTACCAATGACATCAAACTTCAGCCAGCTAACGCTAGAGCGTTTGTTAAGCGTGCGTGCGTGTGCTTTCGTTTGGCGGAGAACTTTTACGATATAATGGCATTTAATTAAACCTACTTCGCTTGTGGCAACGTTTTGGGTCAAAACTTGAAAAGAGACAACCGGAAATCTGCGTACGTGTGTGTCAGTGGCGCGTCAATTGAATTTTGATTGTCGTTTTTATCGAGGCAAACATGCGCGCAGATGGAGCTGGGGCTGCGGCGGGGGTCGATGCTGCCCTCGATGGCAGTTTTTATTGTCATGGTGATGGGTTCATAATGGGCTTGCTTACCTGTATCGCTCTCGTGTATTTTCGCCATTTGTTGTTCAACTATTCGCTTAACTTTGTGCTTACACGCATACACATGTACAGAGAAATAGATTTATATATATACACATATTTATATTCGTTGTTGTGGTATGTGGTTAATTGAAATTTCAACTGTATTCATTTTGATTTGGACCATTGTTTAATATACACTGGCCAATTATGGATTTTGCATGCCGGCAGCAGAAGAAAAAACTTGGATGTGGTCCAAGCCAAGGCTCGCGGCGAACGTGGACATTGCATGTTGTGAGTCTAGCACACACACTTCGGTATGTTATATAAATAAATACATATGTACATACATATGTATATAATGGAATACCACTCGCATGCATCAAAAATCTGTAAATTACGTATTTTAAGTATTCGCAACTATCTTTCTGTATGTATGTGTGCGCATTGTTGCAAATCGAATTTCGTGCAATATGTAGTCTTTCTTCTTCGTCTGAGCGCAATAAATGCGGTATCTCATTCGGCATTGTGTTGTTCTTGCAACGCATTTACCACAAATAATTGGATTACGCAAGGTCTATCAAGCTAGCTGACGTTAGAGTAGGAAAAGTAAATAGTTTGTGTTTTTTCCAAAGGAGAAATTCAATATTGAGCAAAGATATTGATTGCGGCAGGGCCGAAAGTTTGCTGTGAATTATTGAGCTGTAAACTATGTATCATATTCTCGTATATTATGAGGCATTGCGAAATAGTTTGGCGAAAACTAAGGGATTTGTGAGCGAAAGATAAATATCAGCGCTAAACAAGAAAAGGAACAAATTAAGTCATTAACAAGAGGCAGGCGGATGGCCACAATGGCCACAATGGATGAGCTCGATCCTTTCTGTAAATAAACAAAAATTGAACGCTGAAGGGAAATTAAAACATAATGATAATGAAAAACATGAATACTTTTACAAATAAATTTAATCCATAATTGACACAACACTGGTCCAGAACAAAAGCGACCATGCTCTGCTCCGAAGACTGTGACGCTAAGCGTCTGTAGTTATGGCGTGCAGGATTACACAATGGCTGAGTGCTAGAGGGTTTCCGGCAGGCATACAATGCAATGCAAACAAGCAAGCACTCGAGCCGACATTACTTCGCGCTTATAGTTGTATGTGTATATGCATACATATGTATATGCTTATGTGCTGTATAAATATATATGTATATATACATTCAAAATGAAAATTTTCCTCATAAAGTATTATAAATTTCATCTGCTGGTAAAAAATAGAAAAAGTGGATGCAGATGCGCACGACTTTGTGAAAAGTAGAAAAAATATAAAATGGCATCATACGATCTTAGTCATTATCCTTTGTCAGGAGTATGAGACTCTTTACTCAGCGGCTGTCTTCACCCTTGAAGTTGCAGCATATTGCGTATTCATTACAATATTACTCCACATTGCTGGCATCTCGGCCTTGCAGAGTGCTCATGTCTGGATGTCTTTCTAATAGGCGAAGGCCTGTCACCACATATTGAACTGATATCTGACACATCCTTCCATGAATGATTAGCAAAACGTGAGTCAACAGTTTTCCTTCACTTCAAACGTTCTTTCAAACATACATGCATCCATATGCGTGTGCATTAGATGGCGCTTATTGTACATTTCGATAACTGTATTTATGAGTAACAACTGCTGCTCTTCAACTAACTCCATTTGACACAACAATGCAACGCTACCAGTAAAGCTCTATTTCAGAGTCCTTGCGGCTGAATTTCAGTGAATTATTGATTGGTACATATATACAACGCCATTTTTAAATACCGTTAGCTTGTTTTAGTTCAGGATACATAAGTCGAGCATTAAACAAAGTTCGAAACAAAATTTAGCACAAGTAGTGAAGCTGTGACAACTACAAAAAATTGATAAAGTTTGCTTTTACTTTACTGTAACTCCTCCCATGGTGGGATGTATTATTGGTATTGTATTATTGAAACTTTGTGCACATGTTATCTCCTGCATTTTCCGATACCAGAAATGGACTCTCCTTGTCGACATATATATGCCCAAACTTTTCCCATGACAGTGCAGTCTACGTAACCGGAATCGACCCGGATTTTATCCGGCCAAGGGCTTTCAACTCAGCAAGATTCTGCCGCTACAACAACAAAAACAACTGTATGCACAAAATAATGATCACCACCGCTACGGTTGACTTTACTTCCTAAAGAGATATCGTAGCTTTCACCAGCACTAAGATGTTAAATATGCCGATTTCTCTTAATCAGGTCTACAATAAACAGATTTTTCGGGCATTAAGCATATATAAAAAAGTGTCCCAGGGCCTTTTGTCGTCAGTTCTGCTTTGACTCTAAAATTACAGTAATCGATAGAATAGGCGAAAATTCAACATAAAAATACATACATACAAATACAACATTACATTGCATTTTTTGAGAAGAAGCAAATCCGTATACCACATGTTTGATGGGCTTTGGGCCACAAGTTTGGAGCCTTCTCCGACTTCCCTTTTTTCATTATTTGCCTTGGTAATATTATCAAAAACAGTCTAACGAAAGCATTTTGAAATACCTCAATGTAATATTTGCCAATAATTAGTGAGATTATCTCTTAATAAGCAGGAGAGGTTCAACTAAAAAGCTAAGAAAGAGCATTTTCGTATTAGAGTTTCTACAAATTTCACAAAAACAAACAACAAAAAGTTATAAAAATGTTTACACATCAAATTAAGAGTCAAATAAACAAGTTGAAAAGAACAATCGAACGCACTTAAGACAATAAAGAAATTCCCCAAAAAGAAAACCCCCAGCTATGTAAATGAAGTCGGAAAACGGTGAATTTTCAAAATTAGCAAGCACTCAAGTGGCAGCCAAGTTTGGCTAAAGATATGTATATGTATATGCACAAAGATATTTGCTAAGGAAAGCTCGGGAGGTTGGTGGGAGCGAAGCAGCGAAGGCAGAAGCAAATAAAGCCACTTCAAGTGGAACGAACCTCACAAATGCAAATAGTTAACGACAAAGCGGCATGCAGTGGGGCGATTCGGGTGTTGCGGTGCGGAGCAAATAAAAAATACTCACAAAGGACACAACGCGCGAAAGAATTGTATAGGCTGGGCGGGAGTTGGAGTGGCGAAGTGCAGCCAACAGCCAACTGCCGGCAATTGTAATTGAAATCCGCGATTGTAATCCGCAATTTTTACGGCTTTTATAACAACAGCAACGACAACAATGCCAGCTCCATCGCTGCCGCCAACAACACAACCGTGTGGCTGGATGGCGGAAAGTAAAATGATAACAATTGCTGCGCGTTGTCCTTGCTGTGGCGTGTTCGCAGGCGGCAAGCGAGGGCGAGCAACAGTTGCCTGCTGGGAGGCTGATAAAGTGACACCAAGCGGCCGTGCACTGTGTTTTGCACTCTGCCCAGGGTGTCGGCCACGCGTGGGGCGAACACAGCTACAATGACAGCTTTCGCACGCTACCAGACCCCACTTGATTTGACTTAAAATTTTTTCATTCTTCTCTGCAATTGTTTTGGCATTGATGCTTTGCTTTCGTGTTTTGTTCTCCATTTGCCGATTATTCTAAAGCCGCACTATTTTTTTTTCTCCTCTCGGCCTTTTTTTATTCCCTGACCGAGCGCATAATTCTGGTGTATTAATATTGTTGTTGGTCTTTCACTCCCCCGCCCGTGTTGTTGGAGCTAAATTTACCACACGCAATCAATGCCGCGCCGTGTTGCTGCACCCCGCATTTCACCTTACGTGCTTTGTTGCTGCTCGCGTCGTGTCCCCGCAGCGATTGCCACGACCGTGCTGACAACTTTATTGCAAATTGACGAGCTGATGAGTGGCTCAGCTCGTTTTATTAAAACAACGAATGCACCCTGCCCTCCACTTCACAGTTGTCCTCGCGCATGAAAGGAGGGGGAGGCACTTGCTCTGCTGTGAAATGCAAAAATATTTTATTATCTGCTGGTATCTGTTTTGCATTCCCGTGGCTCAGCTTTTTATGATTTTAATTTTGCAAAAAATCTGCCCCGCCTCCCGCGCTCGGCGCAACGGTACTTGGCGCCTGAGCCATGTTGCTTGTGGCTGTGCTGTTGTAATCTGCATGTGATACACATGATACACCAGATATTACACCAAACACGCCTCGCCTCTGTACATGCAACAACATAATCACTTTGTTGTCATTTCGCCATTTTTTATGATTTTTGTTTGATATTTTTTTCTTCATTTACAATGGTTCCGCCTTCGCTGTTGTGTTTGTTAATTTGTCGGGCGGCGTGGACCTCCATGGAGAGTCGCGCTGGCGTGCGTGGAAGGATGCAGGATATGCGTGTTCTTTGCTTGTGTACAGCTTGACTGATATTTTATTTATTTACGGATATTCATTTCATATCCTGTGCGGACATACCAATTTAGTGTCCCCTGCAACGTGTGTTCTCGTGTTAAAAGCCCATTTTCTCCGAACCAGATAAAGCAGCGGAGGACTTACATATGGATCATTGCTTTTCGTTCGCTTGCGGTGCGGTTTGGATGGCGTTGAGCTGTCGCATGAATTATGTCCTTGCGTGTTCGGGCAACACACGTATGTACATTTATTATCCGTATATTAAGTTTGTTTAAAATGCTGTAAGGCACTCAAACATGAGTGAAAGCATTCGCATATGCAAAAGCTCGAATGGGTAATTACGCACAATTTTGATTGAAAAATATACCTTTAAGCTAATCTATTTTTGGTTGCTGGATCTTTTTTTCAACTGAAAGCACAAATATTTCGATGGAAAGTTTGCGCTTGTCGAAACAATTACGATAGTTGCCTTCAAATAAGCAGGTGTGTTCCTTCCAATCTGTACAGCGGATGTCCGATGTCCACTTGTTAGTCACCATTTTGTTAGCACAGAGCAACTGCCAATTACTTTCATTGCGGTGACCTTCTCATAATGCAATTTTCTTGCTTCCGTCTTTCTCTGGCTAATGAGCTCAAACCTTAGCCACATTTTAATGGGCCACAATTTCCACGGCAAATAGGCAAATTCGCACTAATTTCGAACTTCTCTCCCCAATTCCAAAAGAGGTGGACCGCTGTGCCGATTTACAGATCTGTATTCCAATTAAAGCGAACTCAGCCGCCAGGCCAGACAAAGTCTTAAGTAATTGCATCCTTCCATTTTTGGCAACAACTTCGTATAGAAGAAAGACGATAATGGCGAAAGGCTGGTTATATAAGTATATATTTACGTATATGTGGGTATATACGACTGTGAATATGTGCATGATAGCACAAGCCAGCAATATGGCAGCAACCTTCATAATGAGGGAAATATGTTTTTATTGATTTTCATAATAATTTTACAGTATAACGGGTATTCGAGTGAGCGTTGCAACCCTTTCACTTTTCCTTTCGCACATACACCTTTGTGCTCGTCGTAGAAGCAATAGGGGCGTCCATAATTTGAACTTTCCAAAAGAAAATATGAATGCACGCGTGTTTTTCAATTACATGTATGCATATGTATGTGTCTAGCATAATCTGGTGGCAGCTTGGCTATCCAAACTAATCTCGAATAAAATTTGTGGAGATTATTCGGAGAAATTCACGCTTTAAGTGGAATGAGTCCCAAATGTGACTTTGCTGAGGTTGCAAACAACCAAGGTCTTCCTTTTGCCAAGGGCGTTTGGAAGCTATATACTTCGTTTGGCAGTATTTGGACTATTTAATATTAGAAATGTATTTTGTTACAGTTCAAGCAAACTCAAACCAATAAGAACCTCCTTAAGTAATGAGAACTGGATTGAGACGACGGAAGTTACCAAAATATTTGCACTAGAAATTTACAGGCAAAGCATGAGCAAATATGAAGACGAGGAGCGAACCAAAGGGTTAAGACACAAGAAGTATGTGTGTGTAGGTAGTACGCCTGAGGGCAACGACAACAAAATTTACGCTTATATTAACTTAAATTATTAGGTAGTAAAAGGGCGACCCGAAATTCACCGAATAAGCAAAGCAAACTGCCTCTCGATAGACAGTAAATGCTGAAGTCGGACATCATCATCGCCATTGTCGTTTAAACGTGAAATGAATTAAATGTGTCCTTCCGCAGTGGCGTCTTCCTCCCTGTACAATCGGGTTTGAGTGTGCGTGTGGTCCACGGCCGAACTTCATTGGCATTGATTCTCTTTTGGGAATTAATTAGTATCAGCTGGAGCCATTGGCTGGCCGAAATAGACGCTGACAAGCTGAGTCTTACGGCAAACACTCTTGCTAACCCGTTAACTGTTTTTCGGGGGATCAGTTTCGATGAAGGGGCGAATGCTGGGCGAGCCCGACATCACAGTTGTTTGAAAACTTCGTAGCTACAGCAACCGCACACTTTGGTGGCTCCTTCACTTCACTGTTATTGTCTTTGTTTTTGTTTTCATTGTGTGCGAAGTTCGTGAGGTCGTTGTTCCTGTTGCTGTGTTTGATGCCAGCCAGCTTTATGTTTATGTTTGTCTGCGACCTATTACCGTGGGGCGTCATTTGCGCGTATTCTTAGCAGTGCAGGCTAGACCCGCTCAGAATAGCAATAAGGAAGCCAACGTGCAAACAATTGCTACTGCACACACACTCACACATACATGCACGCACTTACGCGGTTATAATGAGGCCTGCCGCGTTCTCCTTTAATGATGTTCATCTTTGCTTTTCGCCTTTTCCAGCAATTTAATTGTTCAACAAAGCAAACTTCGCTCTGCCACTCATTTGGGTATTGCTTACAATTATTATTTGGCAGCATCGCCGTCAATTGTCGCCAAGAGTTCTCCGCAATTGTTAGCAAGCTTCTTACGGTTTGAACAGGAACTTTCGATGCGCTGCGTTGCGAAGCGACAGTCCTCTCATTACAAAATGAATACTATGAAAAATTTTAATTGAGTTTAGGTGAAAAATTAATAATAATTTTTAATTAAAAATAATAAAATTTATAAGGATTCCATAATGCCAAGAAATAAGAAACCGCAACGTACATTGACTATTCCATAAAATTCAAAACCTATGTGGGCTAATTTTTGAAGCCTCCTCCGCTCCCCTGAAGCCAAGTAGATATACATACATATGTAAATATGTACATAAAAGCCAAAGCGTCTGTTGTGAGTAAATGTATGTAAGCATGGTACATATGTACATATGTAAGTACATAGCAAAATAGAGGTATTACTCTTTCTTTGCTCCCTTAAATTATTTGTTGTCACTAATTTTTGGGGTAGGTTATACTTTTAACTATTGAAGTAATAACCTCGTATACGGACATACATATGTACATAGTCATACTCGCAAACGCCGCAAGGATATTAATGAGCCTGTATGTGCGGTTAACAACCCCTTAAGCTTTGATTTTAATGGCACAAGGCCCTGCGGTGTGTTGAATAATAGTAACTAGGAAACCCGTTATCAAATTTTACACATTTTCAGTATTATTACTTTTATGGTTATATATAAACGATATATGAACATATATTGCTCCAAAGTACGGCGCCAGCGATACTTTCGTTGTACGCATGAGGTGAATTCTGGAATATAAACTTCAATGTCACATCTTAAACGGTAAACATGCTAAGGGATGGAGTGAATTTAGCGATCGGAATTCGGTAAAAGTCAAGTCGGGAGTACAGACGCAACATTTCGATACAGATGCTATGTGGTTTTATATGTTTTGACGCAATTCCTTAAAGAATTATACGTATGGATGTATGAAAGTCTCTAAAATGGCCAGATACCAGTATATCTATTACTTCTAATAGCCCAGGAAAATAGCTGAGAAAAGGCAGCGCTTGCAGAATATTTCACGCAATTTTACAACAAAAACCGCAGGACAATACAATCACAAAGGACATCGGAACAGCCCAGAAAAGTAAATTTCGATTTATTGTCATTGTTCTAGGGAATCGAAGTACGATGACAAGTAAGCGGCACTCGGTGGGCGGATGCGGCACTAAAGGACACGATTGACGGGCGCTCCCACGATATTAATTCTATCACATAATTAGATTTGAACTCAATTCTATTTTGGTTGCGTGAACAGGAATTCTATAGTACACATGTGCTATTCGGCGTAATTATTTTTGTAATTTCTGGTTTCTTATGCCACATTTGCAGGGCACGCAAGTGGTGACACACCTCTCATCTTCGAGTTATTAGTGCTGTGTTTTTGTTTTGAGTACTCGCGCTTCTCATTGTTGTTCGCTTGATGTGAGCTGTGTTTTCGGTCAAGTATGAACATCGCTATACCTTTGTTTTGTTGCCTCATAGAGTTTTCTGGCGGAGCCGGTACCTGCCCGAGCGGTCGCTTGCCGAAGCCATTTGTGTGGTCTGCCAAATCAGTGCAGCAGGTCCCAGCTTCGTTGTTGTTGCGGAAAGTAGTGCACACATTATCAAAGTTGCTTTTCTTAGACACAGTGGCTGCCTATTAGTAAAACATATGTATTTTAATGTTTAAAACTGCTCAGCGCGGATTGCAAAAGGTCGCTGTTATGTGAAAGGGTTAAATACAATGAGCATATAGTCATAGATCGCAAATTGAAACTGTCGCACGAACACCGTAACCCTTTCATTGTGCCCTTAAAAACAAAAGGCGATCATTTAAGCTTGCTTCCAATGTATTGATTTGCTTTTATGTCTGAGTCTGGACCTGTTGGTAGTGTTCACTTTGCTTGAAAAATATCGCCTTATTTGGCATGTTCGTTCCTTTGTGACACTATTTTTTTCCTTTGACCCGCGACTGCCAGATGATTTGCTGTCATTAAGAAAATGTCTTTTAACCCTTTTGCTTAATTGCTACGACTAAGCGACGAAACTCTCTTGTTTCACCGGCATAATGGTTTTCCATAAAATAAAATACAGGAGAAAATGCTAAATGCCCCTAATTTGGAGCAATAATGCTTTTAGCACAGTACGCACCATTATTTGAGGTTGCTGTTTGCGGCTTTGGTTAGAGTTAGAAACCCATCACACACTGAGAAAAATAGTCGTACATACATAATTATTTTTATTTTTGGTATAAGTAGTTTCTAGATCAAAGGGCGCGCCTAAAGAAGCTGCTTTTTGGGAATTGTAAACAAAAAAACTATTATATAGTATGTTTAAAAATTTTCGGGACATTTTCATATATAAATAATCAATATAATATTCTGAAAAAATATTTCGAATTTTCCTCCAAATTGGAGTTTTTTTTTGTTTTTTTCTTCAAAGATACATTTTTCATACAATCGAAAAGCTGGAATCATTGCACAAAGAAATACACATGTACAAATAATCAGGAAAAATTCTAGTTTTGAGAAATACGCCATTAAAGAAATATTGAATCAACTGAAAAGTATTATTTTAAAATTAATAATTACATTATATTTAAAAGTACATACTATCGAAAGATGCAAAAGCAAAAATTTTTTTTTCGAAACTTTACACTAGATGTTGCCCTTTAAAATGATTCAGTGCTAAGTCATAAGCTAGCTAGTGATGTATGTATACTCGTATGTGTTAGTTTACTTAGTAAAAAAATAAGAATTGTTATGCAATCTTTTCCACACTATTCATCTAGTTGAACTGTGTTCCTTCATTTATCACTCTAAGCTAAGACTCTGAGTAAAGCTTAAACTCATCCCACAAACACCATGCGTTTGGTAATGCACAACGGTTTTTCCCCACAAAAAGTTCGTTCCGAAGAAAGTATAAGTGTTGATATGGACGATTTACCATTTTAGTTTACAGTTCACTTTATGATTTTATACTAGCATGGATTTTGTACGCACGGGGGCAGTCGGAGTAAAACTTCATACATTTACATTTAATCGACACATTATCTCTGCAGTTGGTAATTGACGCATATCTGTCTAGTGTTTCGAATTGCGTGAATGCATTCGGCAGCAGCGCACAAAAGGCGCTGATATACCTTTTATCTATTATCTTCCTTTACTTTTATTTTTTATTAATGAACTTTTAATATCAACTCTCTGGGCAGTTACATAGTTGGCTTGGCTTGAGAAAAAGGAATCAAAGTGGAACAATTTATTGACACCAAATCGAATATGTAAGAAAGCGGCAATCCGCAGGCCATTTTTTGGCATTTGAACCTAAAGAAATGATTAATAGTTTATCCAATGAAATGTGGAAACATCTAAAATTTAAAAATGCTTCAAAATGCGTATGGGAGAAAAATCACACGCCAAAAATGCACAATTTAAAGCAAAGTCGAATAGTGCGTGAGTTGAAGTGTGAGAGCGCGGCGAAGGGGGTTGCGAAAGTGGGTGAGTTGTTGCAGGTAAAGATAATATTTGATTAATGATAAAAAGTGGAACAAAGCGAAGGAGAATGAATGCCTTCAAATAAAATTGAAAATATTGAGCAGCGAATTGGACATTGATGGACACCGCACAAACACACAAATATACGCATGTATGTACTCGTATTTACATGGTATACATACATAAGAATGTAGAGTGAATTTTTAAAAATTTTCAAAGCTGCAAGTTGGACTACAATTCGTCACAATGGGTACTTATTTTGGAAATGAAGATGCTTGCGTTGATTAAATTGAAGTTTAGGATGAGTTTACGTATGTAAGTATATGTATGTGTAGATAATTGTATATGTGTGAAGTTTGATTGCGAATGTTTACTTTTTATGAACTGCTTTTACTTATCTCGATACTGCAAAGCTGTTCAATTCAACACTGCCATGTCGTAACTGAGAGCTAAGCAGAGGCTGCTCCAAAAGACTTGTAATCGGCAAGTGCCATAATCAGAAGAGGCACGATTCTGACAAAAAACTATTTTATACACAGTTGCCGCCTTTTAAATTTTGGGCCAAGTGGATAAACAGGTTTGAATGTTCCAATGGTGCTAAGCTGGAAACACCGTCGGGAACATCGGATTGAAATTGAACTGTATTAGCCCACAGAATTTATATTTGTAAAGAATAGTTAGTGAGAAATGCTAAGGGCTATTTTTAATAGAAGAAATGTAATAAAGGAAATATTGCCGTTACATGTGTATCATAAGTAAATATGTATGTATGACAGGCAAAAGACACACAACTTTCCTTAGAGAGCAGATAAATATCTCTAATTTACTAAGCGTCATTGTGAAGACATGTGTGTGAATAATGGATAACAAGAAGAAAGTACCTTGGAAGGTTAAAACATTTAGGTGACTTAAATTCAAGTCTTTATTACCGTTTGCGTATCTCTCTGGGCAAATACATATATTACCTTATAGATTTCGCCATATTTACACAGCAAAACAGCTTCGTGCCTATATTCGCCGAAAGTTTGCTCCTGTCCATCCTTTTTAAAGCTTACTATTTGACTTAAAGGAATATGTAGCTAAACTCCTTGTACATAGGTAGTATATGCCAGCATACTTACATACATATATACATAGATATGAATTGAAATAAAAAACTGAATATATAAGCAATGCCATTGTAATCGGAAGAAGAACCTCCCTTCTGCTTTAGGTTCTGAATAACTTCTTTGTAGTCACATTCAACATTGCCTGATCTCGATCTCTCTACCCAGCATCGGTCGGTCACGAATAGCAATAATGCCTTTGTCACCAGATCTGCGATGTCATTGGTGCATTGGTACTCGCCCCCATATTAAAATGTCGTCTGAAATCAAAGCTAAACCCAAGACTCACTTGTGACAGAGGGAGAAGCAGTGACTGGACGCCATTAGAAAATGCCTTCGAGTGAAAGAGACATTCAAACCAAGGAGACACAACAAATGACAAAATTTAAACGAGAGGAAAAAATCACCACCAACAATAACAATAACCTTATATATTTACGAAGCTCAAGTAAAGAGCAATAACAACAATATCAACGCCATCGACCAGCGCAAAGACTGAGGCAGCGGCGAAGCCAAAGCAAAAGGTAGCGCAACCATATAGTAGCAGTGTGCTAACCAGCACCAACACTCACGGAGGAAGACAAAAAACGAGGTGAGTCAAACAAAACCAAGCAGTAAACGACAATATGGTCGCTGCCGCAGCGGCGCTTACAACGGCGTCGACAGCGGCAGTGAGCTGAACAGCAGAATCTCAGGCGGCAGCTGACGACGACGCTGCAAAAAGTGAATGGGAATCGGTGTTTCACTCGTACGAATGTGAAACTACAAAAGTCAACTCGTTTCACCTCTGTCTCACACAGAGGCGCAAAGGGGCGAAACTCTCTACTAAGAAAAACGTAGCAGCGTTTGTGCGCTCTCCCTTGCTATCAATAGCCACAGTGCTACGTTCGTGCTGAGTTGAGAGAAGCAAGAAGCGTGTATTGCCTCTTTGCCTGAATAGCTGGGAGTAAATGGTTATGGTAAAAAACAACAACACCAACAATATAATGCGACGGTCACCAGCGTCGCATGTCAACTGAATATGGTCCAGCGCGGAAACATGCGACACTGTGCGAATGAAATGGCCTACTTTATGTGCCTGCCATGGAAACGTATGTGAGAGGGGGAAAAAGATAGTGATTGTGTATATGGACAATGTGGGTGCTGTCGGTGGGCAGGTTGGTAAACGACTGCTTTGATTAGACGGATAAGCGGGTGTGTTGCTGCAAATTGTGTCGTCCCCCAAAGTTATATGCTGAAGATAGGACAATAATATAATACACCCACACATTCGTCTACATTTTTGTGTATTTACTTATGCAGGTACATAAGGCATGCAAGAAAAAGGCATGCGTCGAACAGTGAGCGGGCACATTCCAGTGGACATATTTTCTTAATGTATCACCGTTTGCCCAAATGTCCGCATATGTGTGCTCCGCGGTCATGCAACAAACGATGCATATACATATGTATGTATACACTACCGACTTCTCAATTTGCTTAAGCTGAGAAGGGAAAGCTTGAATGCACCTGGTTGCAGCTGGCGAATATACTTTAAGAGACATTTCACGATAATCGTTGACTATCTTACTATGAAATAAAACATTAAATGGTCTCTAACGGTAATATGTAGCGTAAGAGTAAGTTAATCCAAATGGAAACTACTTTATCGACTCTACATATATGAGAGGTGTGTCTGTATATAAAAATGAACGCATATGTATGAATTGGTATATTTATACTCAAATATATACACATAAGCAGATATCTGCTTTCATACATACATTGATATAAGTCAAAATAATACAACAGGAATGCGCTCTTATTCGAGGCGCTCAGTGCTTCTGGCTGGAGGAGTGAGTGAATGCGCTATGAGCTTGGTGGTGGTTAAAGCGAAATAGAGGCAGTAGCGCTTGCATTATGTGCTCTTTAAAACAGACCGTCCGTGGTCTTCTACTCTGCCAGGCGGGTTCGCCTTCACTATGAGTTTTTCGTGGTGTTATATCTCCACGGGTTAAACAATGGTATGGCAAAAGGCAATACGCAACGCTTATGCAACAACAACAAATGCCAATGTGTCCGCCTGAGTGTCACTGAGCACGCAACCAACTACACTCGCACTACCCCTCATTCACACAGACGCAGCGAACTGAAGGCGATGTGTTTGCACAAAAACAATTCAACAGATGTTTGTACGTCCATACGGTTTTGTCTCTTGTGTCATTCGGCAGTTAGCCAAGTTGCTCACAGTAGAATGCCGTGTTTGCTCTTTCGCCGCTGCCTCTGCTAGTTATGCCAGGTCGCTTTGGACGACTGTCACAGCAGAAACAAACTCACTCTCAGTAGGTCTCGAATTGTCATGTTTTGCGTGTATGTGCAGCTGCAGCGAATCGCGGGACGCAGCTGTCCTTATCGTCATTGCCCACGAACACATTCGGTTGAGAGCGTCGCAGCAAAGTGTCCCCAAGCAGAGTCGCCATAGCAGAGCAGGGCGGCAGAGCAAACAAAAGTCAACCAAGAACATTACTGTCTACTCAAACGTATAGGGACTGAGTGTGAGCGCATTGGTGTGGTAGTTGCCAGCAGCAGCGCGTTGTGTGAAAGGTGCTTGCGCTGGTGTTCGTGTCACTGTGGCCGACGACAGCGGTGGTGTGTGAGCTGGTATGAGGTCGCGGTGAGAAGCAGCGACAGCACAAGTTGGTTGAATTCTCACAGCGACATAATGTGCCACAGTCTGTCAGTGTCACCCACGACTTTGTAGGAAATGGACATATGTGCAGGAGTGAAGTAAACGAAGAAACACGACGAGTACAAGTTGTCTAAGAACTAAAAATCATGCACACATATTTGACGAATTGAAAATAAAAAACGGAAAGAAAAAATTGTATTAAGTGTCTAACTGATAGAGTACTGTCGGTGGTAATAATAAACAAGTGTTGCCTGGCTTTGCAAGTAAATAATTATGATATACGACAAAACAAGTGCAGGGCAGTAATTTAACTGTTTTTAAAACCTATAAAGTGCAAAACCGTTTTGAACATAAAATTTATCTTAAACCGAAACTTTTTCGAACGTTTTGCGAATAATATTGGAGCACAGCTGACGTGTTTGAATAATTTTGTAAAAAAACTGGAGGAACAATTAACAAAGAGAGAACTTGATTTTGGAATTTTTCAAAAAGGTGAGCAATGTTTTGAAACTTTAATTTAATATCCTAGTACATTTTGTGCAGAAATTGTTAAGATTACTGGCCCATATGTGAATGTTTATTAGTGGAAGCTGTGCCGTCGGAGTTTTTGATATTTACCGTAAAATATAATTTAAGGCTATCATCAGGTTTGAAAGGTTGAATGTCTACAGTTTCGCATAAAAAGTTATTAAAAACGCAGTTTACAGGGTGACTTCAGTTAAGCGAATTTGGGAAGGTCATTTATAGGTACATAATATAATTAACAAACTGATGAGTCACAATATAAATTAATTCGATGTTCATAACTTCTAACAACTACGAAAACTCTACAGCAAACAAAAAAAGACTAAAATCTGCTCTAATTGGCACCAGATCCCATTCAAAACTAAAAAGCGCAGTTTTCATTGCTAAGCTTTGCTTTTATTTCTAAGTTTTAGTAAGTAATTATATGCAGACGGACATTTTATCATGTTGTTTATCGTTTTTATTATTAATTCAACTTAACTGTGAGAAAACCTGCCATCAAATGGCTTTATTAAAATCACCGAAGAGCGAGGTCAAAAGAGTAGCGGAAAGAAAATAAAAACGCACACCAAAAGTATGTGTAACAACAGCAATAAATCTGAAATATGTTGGAAATTAAGCAAGCATAACGAGAGTAACATATACACACACAAACAAGAACAGTATAAGCCACTGGATTTGGTGGCGGTCAATTGGCCAAGCAACCAAGCGTCCAAAGAGTAGATGTGATCCATCCGTGAGATGACAGACGACATCTTGTGGCAAGCTGACTGCTTTAATTGAAAAGGCCGCCGAGCAGCCAATCGAGTGAACCTATAAACGCGAGGTCGACGCAAGTCAATTGGCAGAACTGGGTGCAATGCAGTCAATCTCGGTAGATGCCAATTAACTGTCCTAATAACATTCATAGATGCATGCTTACATGTATATTCCAATATCAATTTTTAAACAAATTGCGAGAGAAGTAATTTAAAGAGGAGCATTTCGTTAAGGAGTGCCAGTAGCAGTCGATTTTCCTAAACATAAAATTCCCATCTGTGTCCGCACAAAATGTTGACAATAAAAAGTAATTAAAAATCGGGAGAGAAGCGAGTTACAGCTCCACAAATCAACAGCAACACTGCGGCCGCGGTCACCGGTTGCAACTTTGAATTAAAACTAACAAACCCGCTACAGCACCGCCTCCCTCCACCGCTCGCATGTTTTAGATTTGCGGCTGCCATTAAAAATGTTTTGTGATTTTTGTCCACTAAAGTGCTCAGTTCGCATTTGCTCCTCACCACCTCCCCGTGGTGCCTTCAGCTAAATAATAGCGTTTTACAACTACTGGTCTTCCATTTTTATGACATCAAAAGGCGGGCAACTCGGCAGTCGTGTCCACACTGTCCAACAATGTTCGTTATACATATGTGTGTGTATGTAAAATATTGCGAATATCTCAAACTCAAGAAGACCTTAACTTCGTCCTCTCTGTTATAACTTCACGACTTGTCGTGGCACCAAAATGTTGATCGAAAATCAAATCGCCAAAGTCTTCCTCGTTCGTCTCTCCCGCTCCATGGTGGTGTTGTTGGCTTCATTATTACTATTACGTTTAACTGCTTGCCTAACATATGTACATACTAGCTGGTAAATATTCATACCGAAAATAGTTGTGCGAGTAATAATTGTTTGTGCTGTCCTCTTGTTAGAACTGTTGTGATCTTATCAAGCAGGTTTCTTTCTTCCCAACTCTTACGAGTACATGCGTCTCGAATTTATCTCTATAATGGGGTCGTAAAATTTGCAAACACTTGCAGACTCGCTTTTTCTTTATGTAAATCCGCATTGAACCTGTCATTGAAAGCGTTCACAAGAGTTATTCAGCTTCGATCCGCGACAACCCAGTATATAAATTGATCTTAGCTCGAAGCCAATATAATTTTTTTTTGAACTGTTGAAGGCGAAAAGGAACTATACTTTCTACATTAAAAATTAAATTCAGTAATTTGCTGCAGTTTTCGTGATTTGTCGGTAATTTTGAATAATTTTACGCCTTGCCTTAACCTCGTTGCATACATACATAGGTTTGCATACAGTGATGTATTAGTGCGCACAATAGGTAGACATGTTCATACATACACGCACATCAACACATCTAAGGCATTATGACTTTATAATTACCAACGTGTGATCCGATCGGTGTTGCTCTAAATGGCTTGATGTATTTTGTTAATGTCTTTTATACGTTTATTTTTTCATGTCAACCATTTGGCATCTAAAGATTTTGTCAAAGAATCATAAAACGCTCAGCGGTGCGGCAGCGTAGCGGTAAGAAAGCTCATTAGGATTTTATAGCGGCCACAAGCTGGCTACCTAGAAAGCAACATAAAGTTAGGCGGCACGATAAACAAGCTAAGCGGTTGAAAACAGGCTAAGACGAGATAAAACACAACACAGACGTATGAACACATACTAACATCAAGAAAAAGCCAATCTAAATGTTAATGATCATCGTATACAATCACTGTCGATAATAAATCAACATCAAGCTAGCCTCAGCAGCCGAAACCCTGCCAGCCGCGACTAAGTAGAGTCAGAAGCCAAAGAAAAATTCGGACCGCCATTGAGCTACCAGTGATAAAAGTGTCATCTTCGTTTGGCGAAGACTTCTGCTGGCGGTGAGACGGTGCGACGCATTGCAGGCCGAAGTGACACGGTCTGCGGTTGCCACTTTTCTCGGACATTTACAGCTTTGTCGTATTTTTATTGTTGTTTTTCGTTATTCGACGACAAACATTTTGTCTTTGTAAGAAATGCTTAACATAAAAAGAGAGACTTTGGAATTTTATGCCTCGACTTGTTTGTTGTAATTGTATAAATCACCAAACTACAGTAGTATTTATGTCATGTTAAGTCATTGTAACTCATACGTGGTATATACATATATATATATATATATATTACATATACCTCCAAATGTGAGCTGGCAACGCATGCCGCTGACATGAGTTAAGCGTGTAGCTGAGTGTGACAGACACAGGTCAAGCAATGGTAAAAAGACAAATTTAAACACGAAGGTGACAAAGTGATGCACACCGAAAATATGGATTACACTGTCGGCCCTTCTTCTTTGACCTCGCTGGCTTTCAACATCTCGCCGCCACAAAAAGAAACCGTAATTCCAATTTTATATTGAACGCCGCTGATTGTCGTAAATGGAATTCGTTCGCAGCTTGATTTGCTGCACCCGCGTACGTCGTAATTATTTACGATCAATTAAAATCCTCCATTTCTCGCACAATTTTCACACATACCTTCCTTGATCGCATGGACATTCCAGCTCATAATACACCATTTATATGGTATGTGTAGCTGCGCCTGTGTTTGTAAATTGGCATCTTTCGTCATTGCTCATGGTCTTTTGGTGATCGGCGGACACAGCGAATAACTCAAAATGCGACGAATAATGGCAGCCACTGTTGTGTGTTGTCGTAAAAGCATATTTTATGCGCCTGCTGACAGGTAAGAGTTCCTGCCAGAGTGGGGAAAGAGACAGCTCCAATTCGCGACCGATTCCTGACGCTGCTGGGAAACTGACACACTGGACCCAAGGTAATCGCCACCATTGACACAGCGCGTTTGTTCCCAACGTCAACAACGCTCGGATCACACACTATGTACAAGGCCCTTTCAAATTGTGGACTTAATTGTCTTTCTGTCACACCACTGATATTCAGCCAAGGCTCGCGTTTGGTACTTTTTACTTTCTGCGTCCCCTGTCATCCAGTTGTGGAGCTTGGCATTGAACATCACTGGAATTTATGATATGAGTTATTCTACAAAACCGTTGCCTTGGATTATACGTAGTGCGTGAGTGCGAATATGTGTGCACAACTTGATTGTTTGGGCTTTGGTCGCTCACATTAACTTTTCCGCTCAATCTCACTCTCTCATAACACGGCGATACATCTGTATATATGAATAAGGGGAGGAATGTATTTCTTTGAGCTTTATGATTTTCTTATTCGCATCCTTCACGATAATCCTTATACATTCGCCATTCGCTACAAATTGTTGTTGATTACATTTATGGCGCAATTTCTGTGTTCTTGTTTGACCGATGTCTCTACGCTTGGTTGTCACTTGTGTTGTTCAAGTTAGTCGTGTTATAGAGCTAAAATGGTTCAAAAATATTTAACCAGCTAAAATTAAAATATATATGAGTATACAATAGAATGACTGTGAAATTGACATCGGCGCTCATATTGAAAGTATTAAAGTGTCAAATCTGGCGAACCAGTAGACTCAAGTGCGCCGTCACTTATCCATTTGACATCGAGGAAATGATGTAATCTCCTTTTAGAACTGCTCCACTTCAGTTCAATGTATGTGTGACACTGTGCGTATATTAGTGTGTGAGTGTATCTTTTGGTTTCTATTGAATTTATCGCGGAGCATTTTTAACTGCGTTGGAGATGTCATCTTTCTAATTATGCGCAGATCATCGCAAACAAATGCAGCCATTCATTTTATTAAATATGTATGTGTATAGTTGTTGTTATTATTGTGAAATTCTAAAAATGTGCACACACACCACACAAATCATATGTAGCCACTTCGGACTGTCAATCAAGATTATGCTTGGCGGCAGTGAGATACAACTACTGACTCGTGTAGAAGCAGATCACTCATGGAGCGGAAATTCGGTTCTCACTCCAATCTGTTGTGATTTTCAATTACGTTTTCAAAATTAATTTTTTGTATGTTGTATATTTTTTGAAACTCTACATCATTTAGGTCAATAAAATTAATGAACTTCTACAATAATTTAGAACTTTTTTGTCTAATTTCAGGTGTAAATACAGCGAACCTCAGCAATGGAACACCTCATATCCACCTTTATGCCTCCCGCATACCTGTTGGGCCACTCTTCCGCAGCAGCGCCCGGACCAATTCCGGTTGCGAACATGGCTGCCTCTCCGGCCACCTCGCCCAACGCCGGTTCAATGGGCAAGCCGAAGCGGTGGGGCTCTCCGCCCGTGAACCTTGCAGCCCAGTTTATCAACCCTGTGACTGGCAAGAAGCGTGTGCAATGCTCCCTCTGCCTAAAGACCTTCTGCGACAAGGGTGCCCTGAAAATACACTTCTCCGCTGTGCATTTGCGTGAGATGCACAAATGCACTGTAGAGGGTTGCAACATGGTGTTCAGCTCACGCCGTTCTCGTAATCGTCACAGCGCCAATCCCAACCCAAAGCTGCATTCGCCCCACATCCGCCGCAAGATCTCACCACACGATGGCCGGACAGCGCAACAATTTCCCGTATTTTCATTGTCACCTGCCGGTCTGTTGCCTTCGGCCGCATTTCCGGGTCTCATGCCACACTCAGCTGCTGGGTATGGCGCACATCAGCCAGTTATGTTTGGTGACTTTCCATCGTCTGCTAATGCTGCTGGCTTTCACCATATGTTAGCGAACCACGAGCAGTTTGAAATGAGGACAGGCTTACGACTTAGTTCTACTGGCACAGGTTCAGCTTCTGCGTCCGATGCGGATGGTGAGGATGATGGCTATATATTAGATGTGCACACCACTGCCTCAAACACTAGTCACGGTGACAGTAATAGCGATGTGGACGACTACTGCAGGGAAATTGATGCCGACGACGATGACGAAAACGAAAACGCTGATGTCGATGCGGAAGTAGCATGTGATGTTGACGAAGAACTGATATCAGTGTCTATCGAAGAGGATGTTGCGGTTAATTTCGATACAACGGAAGACTCCAATGAACCGCTGGATTTCAGCCTTCACAAGCTACGCGGCGTATCAGTAGAAGAGCGTTTGTCCAGTCCTGTTACCATTACAATGTCTGGAAACAGCAGTAACTGCGGTAGTCCCCAACGTACAGCAATATCAAAGTCCAACGGTTTCTCGGTAGATTGTCTGTTGGGAAAACGCAAGCGTAATCACATCGAAGTCCACGAGGAGCGTCTGTCCCCAGTCGTTGTAAAAATGGAAGCGGAAGAAGAAACTACCAGGGACTATATGTACGGACTTGATCTCACCCCTCAACAGGCGCAACAAACGGTAGCCAACACAGACTCAGCAGAAAATTTTTTCACGGTCTCGCACCATCACTCCTCTGTCTTGTCAGCCGAGGCACAGCAATTGCGTCTCTTGCAGTCGCAAATGTTCGCCGCTGCTGCCGCCGCCGCCGCAGCTCAGTCTTCCGAAACGCCCTACGCTCCGACTGCTATGCCCGCCCTCGAAGTGGGCTCCAACTCAGCCTCGCCAGCAGCACCCGCGCCGCCCGTGTGGAACCTTCTCTCTGAAGTATATCGGTCCATGTTCATAAACGGCGGCATTAAGCAGCAAACAACGACTCAGCCTCAATACACTGAAATACCAACGAGCGCGATTTCGGTGTAGATCCAAGTCACCTCAGTTGTTAGCATTCAACCGTCCTTCCTAGTAGTCAACAGAAACACCGTGACCTTGTTATGTACTATTGTATTTAATTTTAGTTGGAGTCTATCGTTACCCAGTTGTGGGTCGTAAAGCTGTTCGGATTTTATTGTAAATATTTATTCTGTAACTACGAGTATTAGTTGTGTAATTTGTAAATTTATTTCATTATACCTGCAAAAGTATTCATAATTTTAATTCTAATTTTAACCTCCTCATTGAAAGCACTTGGAAAAGTTGCAATAAAATGTCGATGAGTCCCTCATTTGTCGTAGCTTTTTAGTAAATTTATGCTTTGTTTAACCCCACTCTCAATGTGTTAAGTTAATTTTTAATATATTCTAAAGTAACACGATTGTCTTAAAATGTTTAAAGAATTACCCAAGCTAACTGTAATTGATGTACAACGAGCAAATCTTAGATTTTAAAGTATAATTTAAGAGTTTTCAACATATCATGGCGTTGGTAATGTTTAGCCAAAGTCAGTAAGTAAACTTAGCAAATTCAATATGAAAGTATTAAATAAAAAGAAAATTTTTATGAAAAAGATAAAAACACAAACAAAAAATTTTTCAATTAATGTTGTCAATATTATGAGTCTGCGAGTTTTATGAACTTAACGCTAAAAAATATTGAAGGAATCCGCTCTAAAATTACAGAAAACACTTTTTTGCTTTTTTGAAGAAATAATAAATGGCAGGGGAAGTTTCGGTTAAGAAAACAATGGCGAATTAATTTTTCTATGTTATCAAGTAATTTTTTTTCGAGTATTTGAATTATCTTATACAAAAATGGTTATCTATAATTAAAATTATGATACCAATCCAAATTTTTCCATATATGGTATGTTGCAACACGACGAGTGGCATTACTTTGTGTCGCTATGAACCTTGTGAACTTCATATTATTATATAATATAATAGTGACTGATATGTTGCCATATATAAACTTTGATACATTTGGTATTGCAAATTTCAAGGTATGAATGATACAATCTATAATTATACAAAATATTTTAAGCCTGTAAGATGCGACAGTTTCCGATATTCTCCTGTATACCATATATAGAGGATTACCGCGTTTCAGGGTGATAAAAAGGAAAGTACTTGAAGATCACGACATTTTGACCTTTATTTTTATATTCCAACCGGTCCTGTCACTCCGCTTAAATTTTTGGCAACGATTTATTTTGTTTTTAGTTTTTATTTAAGCGAAAAGTAAAAATTGAGAACAATAAAGGATAGAGTCTTTCGTCCCGTACTTGAGAGATCGCCATTAGACACTTATGTGCTCATAACTCATCCACATCAGCCACGATTTACGTGTTCGAATATCTCATCAATCGGCGATGGCCGATTTTATTACGACTTAATATTTCCCTGATGTGTCAGGCATCAAAGGCAACCGATTTCACTCACAAAATTCATTGGCACCAATATGGCGAGGGAAGTGAGGCGATCAATCTGTCGTAAATAATGCAAACATTTCATAGATTTCACAACCAAACACTCATAAATAATTAATTTATTATTTCTAATAATATTCGACCAAATGTATGTATGTAAACAAAAACGGCGGCCCTCCATTTCCAGGCGGCACAGCTTCAATCCCAACTACACTGTTCAAATCTACATATCCACATACATAACTGAATATGTATGTCGACTAATAAAATCAATGCCTAAACAACAACACAAATGGAATGAAATAAAATCGTTTCCATCACATTTCGATGTCAAGTGAAATTATGAAATGAATTCCATATGGCCAGAAATACATAGTACATACATACATACATAGGTGCGTCAATATTTACATGTGTATCTGCCTCGTGATGTCTTTCGTTACAAGGCTTACTGCGACCACTGAACAACTGGCCCCTCGTTCGGTAGAAACGTTTAGAGACTTAACTTTAGACCCAATAACTTAGGGGCGTAAAGAAAAAACTGCACATCCACAATTGACGTACGCCCTCACCCAGCATTTGGTCGTACAACATATCACCATACTACCAGAGTATCAAATGATAACAATACTCGTAATCGCCAGAAGAAAACTTAAGAAAACTTGTTCATAAATAAATAAAAACTTTGAACGGTTTTACCAGAGCCTCTCCCGAAGAATCGCATTTATCAACCTTAATTTAGTCATCATATTTCCGCAGACATTACGGACGTCGACTCATGATGTATTCAGACATAGACCTGATTATTTTCATTAAATGAGTATTTTGTAGAGAATAAAATTCAAAGTTGTAATGGTTTGCTCTGTACTCCTTACATATGTACGACAATAGATATGTATAGATATTTCAACCAAAAGGATATCAAATTTAAATGTCGTCATTCATCTATGAAATATGACACATCCTTGCAGCAACAAAAGGTACTGACAATAGACGCAACGAGTAGAATATTCAAAATTTATCCAACAAAGGCGTAACGAGTCGTTCAAAGCGCGTTGGCTTGACAGTACCACTGACAACTCCACAAACGTGCAATACTGTCAAATTTTGCGCAATTTCAAGAGAAACGAGCGTGAACGACATGCAGTGGCATTCGAAGTGAGGACAATGAGTATGATGACGGCGACGGGGACGCTCGACCCAGAAGCGCATAAATGGGAAGCGCCGCAGCCACAAAAGATGTGGCAAATAGAATTTTATAATCCAATTTTTCATGGCAGTTTCATAAAATCGCACACATACATAGACATCAATAGCACGCACACGTTCAAGCGCATACTCACTGCTTTTTGGCGATACCCTGTAGAAAAAGATATAAAGCGCATGATGTACAAACGGGTAAAATGCACTAGTTCCCAGGGGTGTACAATAGGACCACTGTTCAAAAACCCCCGCTCGGGTTCAAAGAGTACAATTAGTTGCTTTCCTACTGGGTGTATGCCACCATATGAATTTGGCAAATGCTGACTCAATGTACGTGAGTGTGTGTTTGTAGCTATATTTATTTGCATTTGTGGTGGAGTAAAACCGCAAACTGCAAGACGTCGCAAGACAACGGTAACGACAGCATGAAAATGTCAAGTGATGTGACGCGTTGCTTTGTTGAAGGTCGTTTGCGGAAAGGGGCAGCATGCTAAATGAACAGCATATAGTCAACCAAACAGAAAGATCAGTACTCACATATACGATTCTCTGTGGCATATCATATCGTGTCATGCATTATGAAATTATCCTTTATGCCACTTTGTGTCATGCGAGACAATCGACTCCCGTGGGATCTATTTGGTTTTGTAATTTTTATTATGGCTTCAAACGGCTTTTTGCGCCAGACTGTCAAGCATTTTCACGCAGCCACTGCCGCTTTGCCCGCCACTTTCACCTGCAACACGAGGCTGTAGCCAAACCGTGTGGAAGCGGATGAAGTGAAGCACCCGCTGACTTGCGATATGCGAAAATTCCAATTGAAAATCTTTCTACTTTAAAATTTTAAGTGTTGCGGCTAATATTGTAGTGAAGTTTTCTCGTTTGTACAAATGTGTGTGTTATGTATGTGTGTTTGTGTTGATGTGGGCACGTTGGAACGGCTACAAATGTGTTTGACGTGAAAGAATTACAATTGATACGCACTTGAGAACATTTGACAGTCACAGACTTTACAGGCTGACAAGTAAAGTGGTGCAGGAAACGGCTTTATGAACGTTTATGCCGCTCTGCTTTTGTACTCAACGTAACGGGCTTACTTTGACAATTCATTCTAAATGTGAAACTATGTATGTATGTTTTTTTATTGCAACAACAGCGAATCGCTGCTTTGAAAGCCTGGTCGTCTTGCACTTTGCTCTCATGTTATGCATGTAAATAGTGAACAAATTATACAAAATCAAATATTTACAACTTTATCCAACGCTCTAGTATAATCTTGAATACGCATGTACATACAGATGCTAAGGACTCGCTCATCCAAGTCGTCGTTTATATGCATCACTTTGAGAAGATTGATCACTAAGCCTTTTTGGCCAAAGACTTACAAATATCGGTGATCTATAAAAACTGTTATGAAACACCTAAGTCTAATTGAGTAAAACGATGGGGGTTTTGACTGAATTACAAAACGCCGATGAAACGAAAATAAATATTGGAAGCGCAATTTGCCTATAACGAAAATTCCTCCAAATGCAAGTGCATATGCGTAAGAATGATATATTATATGAACACGTCCATATATATATCTCGACAGTTTCATCACACCACTGTCTCTTCCGTAAGCGTTTCAAACGTTACAGCGGATATCGGGAGCGACGCCAATAATATGAATTTATCAAATGTGTTCACACTTCGTAGCAGATCACACCTTTAATTTCTTAAGCTATTTTTATTGTTTTTCAATGAAATCGAAATCGTTTTATTTTCGAGAAACGAAACAAAAACATTAATAGCGGATAAACAAAAAACATCAAACAAGACAAATACGCACAGACACATCCTCGAAAGCACCAATCACATTCACACAAACCTATACACCTAAAGTACGTCGCCCGTGTACCCGATAGTTCGCTGAGCACTTTTTAAGGAAAACATTTAAAGCGAAAAGCATTAAAAATCCAAGAAATAAAAATAAACACGCACAGAAAGCCCAATAAAAATACGAGAATAAGCACAGGGCGAATGCCTCCACACACTTCCAAGCCGGCGACGAACAGAAGCCAATCGGATTTAAAATCTGATAGATAAATACATTAAATCAACAACTACAAATAAGGCAGACCCGAACGCAGCGACTATTCAAGAAAAACTTCGAATTGTTGGGCGACAACTATTCGATTGGATTCGGTGAAGTATAAACAGAGGTAACACATGTGTATTACGAATGCGAGTATACTCATTTATGTATGAAGCGCGACGCATAAAAAAGGTTTCGGTGACGACGCACCGACTGTCAAGCAATCGCTACAAATTTCGTTGACTTCTCATAAGTGTGGCCGCTCAGAGAAAACAAATTAAACGCCAAACTGATATGATCGCTAATCACTAGCCGATCGGGCTGTACCCCATTAGAGCTGCTTCCACCACCACCATAACAATGCACACACATACACTCACTTTAGATTAACTTGTGTCGAAGTGGGCATAGAATTGTTGACGGTAGTAGAAGCAGACGCCGACGAAGAAGAATAGAAGTCGAAACAAGTCTGCCACCGAATTTCGTCAACTGCTGACCGGTCCACCGATTGCCTGATTGGCGACCACCAATCTACGAAAACAGTAAAACAATGGGAAGGGAGAGTGGCTACTTCAGCAATTAACTTAAAGAGTTTTTAATCGAAAATAAATCAAGCGCGTCACTACCCATCACATTACTCTTTGGCCCCCTTCACTCGGTCGATGACGTCAACGTACTGTTAGCGTGTGAAATTTTGACATTTCAAAGCTAAAAACCATAAATTAATTTCTAACACATTTTCACTTTGACAGTGAGCATAAGGATACCTCCACTTAAAAGCGCTATAAGTTGGGCCTTTTGTTAAACGTTCAGATTCTACGCCGACTTAATTCTGGGCTAATTTTTACAAATCCATAGTAACAGGGCATCGCGCCAGGCAATTTATGATTGCTAAAAATCTGTATTCCTAGCAATATTGCCAATGGAGACTGCCCATTGCTAATTTTAAGCTACCTGTGCAGCTTGCTAGCAATGGAATGATAGCAGTCATTTTGGTGGTTTGTCAGAGCTGTTTTCATCTCCATTTTGAAGAGGCAACATGTTCATGCAAAGTTTGGGTCGCATGATGCCAGCAAAGGTGAAATGCTCGTGTTTTAGGTTTTGTTGCGTAAACTCTTATTTAGCAAAGTAATATTCAAAACATAAATTTTTAGAAAACATGGAAAATATTAACCAAATACCTACATACATATGTTATGTGTAATATTTAAATGATAATATAATATAACAGTGCTCATAATTAACTATTGAATTGGTAAATAAACTTTATGCAACCATTTTTTAAGTCTGATGAAATCTTATTTTTCCAAAAAATACATTTGTAGAAAAGAGAAGAAATCTACTTTTCCATTAACCACATAAATTTGTATCATCCTCATAAAATTTTTAAACAGTTCAAGAGCTCAAACATACCTCCTCGACGCCATTTCGAGAATGATTATGTCATGATAGCAAATGCCCACACAAGAACATTGCTAACCTCAATGGCAATGTATTTAAAAGATGGTTAGCAATGTACTTTGCCTGTGGTGATGCTGCGTAAGATACAAACACTCATCAAACTAGTTCTGGCACCAAAGAACCGAAAAGAATGCTTTTAAATTGCAAACATATAAACTTTGTTGTTTTCAAAAGCAATAAACAAATCAGCGAATTTTGTAGAAAATAAGAAACATTTGACGCCCTTAAACGGATTTTCTAAATTTCAATGTTAAGCCAGAAAACAAGAACCCAGAAGTGAGTTTATGTCTATTCCGCATTAGCCTTCCTACTCGAGATAGAGAATTTAATTTAAGCAAACATTAAGTTAGACGCAGTTTATTAAATAATGGAAGAAATTACGGTTGTTTTTCCAAGTTTGAATTTAGTACGAATGGCAACTACATATATGTTTTCTGGGGTACACACCCTGTAGCTATGGACTACTTTATAACTGTCTTTTTTTCTATACAATCAGCATCCTTCAGATGCCCATCAGGAAGATACTAGGCTATTGATGATAGCTCAAAATGAACAAGAAGCTTCAAGTGCATTGTGAAGCACTAGCCCTGGTTTAAAAAGTAATTAATAATTTTGGGCATTTTTTGTACCTCATTCATTCTCCGACTAGTTTCATGTCATTCGGGAAGCTCTGGATGTAAACCAACAGCAGAGGGAGCACTCGAAGCCACCAATATACGCACGGGCATGTGAGGGCGTCAAAAGCGCAATAAATGCAGCACTAAGTCACATATGCCGACATACATGCGCCCATGTGCCCTCCACTTATATATGTATGTAAATACCATATGTACCTGCCGCGTTATGTAAATATTTGCTTAATGCATATGCGTCGACTTATTCACAACGATGCGTATATGTGTGTATGTGTGCGTAATTGCGAAAAGCCCGTTGTCATCAACATGATCAGCAACAAGCAAAACAATCACACACACACACAAACATCACACTCACTCGCAAACATAACGCCACTTACGCGTCGTATATGCAAATGCACAAAGCATTGTAACCCCGCCCGAATCTGGACTGGCAGACCGTCAGCCACAGCCACCAACTACGAGTAGTGCGTGCACAGTTATGGTCATGTGGCCAAACAGTGGCAACAACAAGCGCTGCACAATCAACGGCAGCCGAGCTGGGGACTATATAATCGCTCAAACACCAGCAGATACAACAACAACTCATACTTAACATCATCGCCATCAAGGCTGTCGTCATAGGCCGACATATCCGCTGCATGTGTTTGTGTGTGTGTGTGTGTGTGTGCTTGCCACGTTTGTTATCAACATCATATCCAGAGCGTGCGTCATGTGCCGCAGACAATTTACATATTTATTTCACCATTAATTAAATTACATTGTGCAAATTGCAGTTCGCAAAGGATGCCAGAGGATGCGTGATATGAGCGCATGCACACACATGCACATAGATAAATTTGTGCATGCATAAACACCAGAGAACACATACATGCATGCCGTCGGTCTGAGTTGCGTGCAATCCATTCGCTTATGAAGGATTATTAAAGGATTAAACCGAGTGCAACGGAATGTTTAGTGCAGGGCTGCAGGTGCCCAATGCACGCATACACACATACATATGTACACACACATATACTACAAAGATTCAAGTTACTGCAGGTGCATCGGGAGGATTTCATTTTGTAACGGTATTTGCATACATAAATTTCCGTTATACGCAACAACATTCAGACAATTACGACAACAATAATAACAACGCAAGGTCTTAGCGGGTTGCATCCCAAACTCGGTTCCACAACAGCATTTTAGGCATTTCAGGTGACGTTTCTTTCACGCAAACGAAAGTCCATTTAATACAAGCAGATGTTGAGCACAACAGCACCGTTAACCTTTCCTTATTATGGCTATCCTTAAATATCGCTCGAGGTTAGCCCTTTGCTTTTCAAACGGTTTTTTGGCTAACCATATTCAATGAGTCTGGAAGCCTCCTCATTAAAATGCAGTCTAAATCTCAGTTCGTGAGAGCTTGAAATTACCGCTATTTCGTTTAACCCATAATTTACGTCAACATACCAAGGCTTGTTTTGAAACCGCTAAAGCAAGTAATACTGTTTTGTCATGAGCAACGTCATAATTGCGTTCCATAGGCCCAAATCGGCTTTAGAACATAAATATGTATTACTAGCTTCCGATTAGGTGGTATAGTTCAGAACATTACTCTTTGTCTTACAAGTATATGAAATTCTTACTTTTCTTAATCACCTGGGCATCCCGAACATTTCCCCTTTCCAACGAAAAAGCGTGAACGCTCCGACATTAGCTTCGATTATCTTAAAAGTACAATTTGCATAACGGCTTTCTCCACAATGGTGAATCAGTTCAATTTAACGAACGAAAGCGAAGTCAATCGATTAACGAAATCAAATATGCAGCAACTAAGTGGAAATAGCCAAAGGATAATTGACTCAGTTCATTTTATTTGCTTTTATATTTTTTTTTTTTACTTTCAACAAGAGGATGCAACGATTAGGCTGATTAGTTTTTTTCCCGTTTTTGTGTGCAAAGGACGAAGGATGAACTCGCGTTGTTTTTCGTTAATAAATGAAAATGCTCTTATTTTATTGAAACGGTAATTTAATGCGAAAAATATAAAAAAATCAGAAGCTACTTCTGCGGCAAGTGCGCGCAACGCATTGTACATACTGCGGACAGACAAAAGTATCGTGGGTATCTGGCCGTATGTGTGCGTGTGTGTATCAGCGTTGTGAACGCTTATAGGTGCGTTTTACATATTTTTCGTTAGAAGAATTCTGTGATTTTTTCCGTGTTTTATGGTTTTGCAAATTTGTTGCATGTTTTCATATTTCCCTTTTTCGATACTTTAATGCTCGGGCGCTTTGATGTAGCCGCGTTCTGAGTGGGGCATCGCTCGCCCATGAAAACGGCAGGAAGCTAACATTTAATAGATTTTTCGTTTTAGGCAAATTGGAAATTTTCTCATTAAAGTTACGGTTGCGGTTACCGTCTGCTTATTTACTTTGGTTAATTGCATTTATTTGCAATTTATTGTGCAAATTTACTCAAGCGGAATACGACTTACTTACTGGCTACATATGGGCTCTAAAGCGGACCACATCGTGCGCTGCGAAGGTGGGGAAATGTTTGACGAAAGGGTTAAATTTGATGGTGACAGATGCCGAAGGCGCTGATATCATAAAAGCGCTTTTCTGGTGTGGCTGGTGAACCTGGTGAAGGTGGTCAGGGTGGGGTGTTGTCCTTTGAGGCAGTGGATAATTTTACGTAGCAAAGGTTGACATTAGCTAATGAGCTTAACGTTTAGCGTTTATATAAGGAAAAGACGGGCGAGGTGAACTGCCCAATTCTATAAATATATATATACAGTATCTAAATAAATGTGCGGTCGAGGAATAGCCTCAGGTGCGTTTTAGTGAAGTCGAGCGAGAGTAAGTGGAAGATGTGTGCACTGAAATCATGTGGCGGGCAAAGTGGGAGCTGTATAAACATTAAAGGGTTTTCAAATTCGCTCAGGCACTAAATCAAGCTCATATGATTGAAATTGATTTTCTCACAAGTGCTTGTGCCTGTGCTGCTGACTTCGTTCGCTCAAAGCGAAAGCTACCCCTTTTTCTATGCTTTTTGATGTGTTTTCGATGCTTCAAAGCAAGTAAGCAACGAAGCCAACAACTTCCATCAAAGGCCCTTTTGCAGCGCCGAGTGCCTATATCTTGCATTTTACCCCTTTCGGCACTTTCGCTTTGTGCGCCCGCAGACTTTGTCGAAGCCACTTCGGCTCCCGCATCGCACCATTTCGATACCGTCGCTCAGTTCTTGCAGCTGTGAATCATGTCCGCTGCGCTAAGTATCGGGCGCAGTGGGCTGCAGCTCGCTGGCTCCTATGGCCGTACAGATGCACTTGCTTTGTTCTTAAACGGCCTCTATGCCTTAAATGCGCGCATCAACGAATGCACTCGCCCCAGTGCAGCGGTATCTGTGTGTGTGTATATGCATGTGTGTACTGCTATATATTTGCATGTAATCTGTGGAGTGTGGAGGCTTGCGCTCGCTTGGAGCGAGAAGTCTGTTGGGTCACATGTATATCTTGGGCAAGTAGGGTACCGCCGTTGTGGCATGTTGTTGTTTTCTGTTGCCGCGTTATGAATAAGGTGCTTGCAACACAGGCATTTGATTTATAAAGTGTTGTTATTGCGCCTACCTCCTACTTATTGGAAGGCTTCTCGTGCTCTCGTATGTACATATAAACATGTTTACAATGTGCCCCATGTTGCATGCCACAATCAATGATTGACTGTTGGAGCGTTGATGTCGGATGAATGGAGGAAAATTAAAGCCGCTGTCGGTTACTGTTCCTGCTATTTGCGGCAAGGGCGTGTTGCAACGTGTGTATGCATGCACATGGGTTGTTGCAAGGCCTTAAACAAGCGAACAATTACCTAATAAATAAGTTTGTAAGCTGTTGATAATTTAATATTTATTAACACTTTGAACGTAAACTCAACAGCACGCTGAGAAGAATGCATATGAATATTGTTTTTGTTGTAGTTCCTCCACAATTGTGCCAAATTGACAGAATTGATATTTGAATGCCAAGTTGTTGGTATTGTAACTTAGAGCCGATCCCTGTTCCTTGGGAGGAATATTTGCGGGGATGGACGGACATATTTAAGCGGTAATTTTGTATAATAACACCAACAACTACCGCAGTTATTGTTCTCAAAGGTTTTATATATATGTGCATAGTATGCATATGTACTAAGTATATAGACATAATTTGTGTGCGTATGTGCCCTTCACCAATGTGCACTTCTTGTTGTTGGCAAAAGGCCGGAAAGTCTAATTCACGCCTCTTTAACTCGTTAACTTAGCCAACAAATATTCTATGTGATTGCTAATAAAAACAACAAATGACAAGAACACCCAACAAAAACTAATTAACAGCGTCTGCGAACAATGGGCAATGACAAAAACAACGACAAAGACAATGAGAACGAAAACGACAACGACAGCAATAATAAAAACAACAACAGTAGCATTAGCTCTGGCTAGGGGCGTACAAGAGCCACAACGACACGTGAATGGATGCATGGAATGACACTTGGTATTGGCAAGTTCGCTGGCGGGGCGACTTTGACTTGACGCGACTCCATCTGGACTTGACCGGCCTCAGTCAGCTCAACGACAAAGGGTTCATCAGGCAGCAGCTTGCAGTCAGGCACAACGCACGATGCTCTAAAGCCCAACTTCACACTGCTGTGAGGCGAGAAAAAAACTCTATGAAAAAGTTGGTGTTAAAATTAAAATAAGCGTAAGATAAATTACACAAGTAAATGACCAAAACACTTATGCGAGGATTCGCGCATGCGCGTCTGCTTAAATGAGCGACCAACGCATAACTTCATATTTACTCTGCGGACAGCGGGCGGACAAGTGTACATTTTTTCAGCCGTAACGGCCGGTGAAGAGAAAACCTTGTAGAAAAGTGATGCGCGGAGCTGCGTTGTAAAAAGCCCAGAGGCGCTAAACAATAGTAAAACTTCCATGGTCATGGAGCCAACGAGCAGCGTCACTGTCCTCTCTAATACTGCAAGCATGCGCAGATGCGAGCGTGTGTCCGTATGTGCAATACAGTCTGTCAGTCAGAGTGTCGAACTGGAGCGGACGGGTGGGGTGGGCATGAAACTTAAGTCAGTGATTAGCGCCTTTTTAGAGACAATGGCTGAGTGCTTTTTAACCATGTTATGTTGGGCTGGATTGGGATGGACCCGTACACATCAGTCGAGGCGTTGCGGTTGCGGTTGCGGTCAATGGACAATGCACAGGCAGTAAACTGGACGCTATCGGAACAGAAATATAATATAAGTCACGCAGAATGCAGAAAATGTCGGGATTCCTTCAACTGTTTTTTCGATTTCGATTTGCTGGTTCATTTTCGTACAATTGCCAAACTTTATTCGACGGAGGGGTAAGATTTAGTTATTAAGCGAGAATTCAGATAATCCACATAAAGTGTTTGCCGCGTCAACAGTTGGAGACGTTGGCACCCACGCTACACGAAGCCGGTAAGGATCGCCGTCGTTGCACGAATACATTTGCATACAACTTTTAAGCGTGAACGATCTTTGATTTCTGGAGCAGAGCAAAGTGGTTGTATAATTTATTGATGCACCGCCGCTTCAACAGCTCGCAAATCGGCCAATGTTCGGTGCGGCAATGTAGCTGTTGTTGTGCAGATTCAATTCTGTGAGTGTTTCGCCACCTTGCCGCTTTATCAATTCAGGCGTGCGGAAATCGGGTTTGATTTGCTGATTTCGTTGTGATTTTATTTCCCTACTCTCGGCCTTGCTGCTTCGGCGTCTGCAGCGCCGCTGGAGGCGCGTTGCCTGAGCAAGTGCTGGCACATAGTGCGCCCACACCAAAACGCAATAACAACAACAACAACAACATGAATAGTCATTATAACAGCGAAATGGTACAGAGTTTTTGTATTGGCCATTGCTGATTTTGATTTTGAGCTTTTTTCTTGTTTCTGGCGTTGTTTGTTTAACTGCTCGGCTGCTCGGTTGCTCGGCTTTGACTGTTTGGATGATTGTCGAGTTGTTGTTTGTTTGCTTTGTTTGGTTTGTTGTGCGGCTGCCTTTATAGTTTATGGCTTTGGTAGCCTTTTTTGCGGTTCGAATACAATCTCGTTATTGGCGGATAATTCGTTATTGCTTGCATGCGGCCCAGTGGAGTTCGGTCGGCAGTCGATGGTCGGGGTGGCGGGCTTTGTGCTGACGATGTTGTGAGCATTTTGTGCTCAATTTGTATTAATGTGCTAAAAACTTAATGAGCTAAACGAAATCGTTAAGTGCCACTGTCGTAACGCTGGGCGCTCGAGGAGGGGGTTATGCGCTAGTCATGTATTCAAATAGTTCTAAAAAACCATACAACTTTTCAAGCCTTATTGATCTAGATACAATACGATTAGAGATTTACACATTTACAGATTAAATCCGAATTTATCGAATAGAACAACACAAATGCTTAAAGTTTGCGTAATTATCGGAAAGATGTGTGTGAGTGCGAGACTTACTTGAACGTAACGGTATTGTATTTTACACGCATTATTAGTTTATGTGAAGTGAAAATCACAACAATAGACTCAGGTATAATTAGAAGGCCCCATCTCAAATTCCACGTTTTCTCACTCCTGTACCTACATATATATATACAAAATGTATGTACATGTGAACTTGTATCTAAATAATGTGATCAGAATTTCCACTAAAATTACTACAACCTAGCAATGACTCCAAAATTAAAGTGGATTTTGATATAAGCGGTTAACTAAAAGCGTTAATACACATACATACACACTTCTACAGAAACAATTTCACGTGTATACATGTATGTAAATATATATAAGTGGAGGATATCTAACAAACAACAAGACCGCCATTATACTCTCTTCCCACAGCATAGAAGAGGCTGCACTTCGGGATGCTCCGATTTGTTTAGTCTTTTGTAATGAAATATGGGGCTGGCAAGTGTTGGCAGGCGCGCCGGTAATCAATTACGCTTTGTATTGTCGATTTTCCTGCTTTAAGAATTTTGAAACGCAGCACATAAATTTGTTAAGACGGACTTTTATTGCATAAACAGATGCCTCTGCTGAGCATGTTCAACCTGCTCTCCAAGCTCGCTCGATGGAAAGCAATCCTCTAGGTTGTCACTTCCGGCGGGGTGTTGGAAGAGGTTAAATTTTTACGCGAATTTTAAACTATTTGTTGCATCAAAGGCTTTCCATCGGCAAAGCGAACAAAGTTATACGGAAATAAATGAAATAAAGAAAACAAACGAAAATGCCTAAGAAATAAGTGATGTGTAGATGTGTGTATATGAAGTTGTCTTTGCAAACATATAAAGGTGGTATAAGGCAGCGATTCGCAGTTAGAAGCTGATGCATTAGAAATTGATTTGGCATGATTACTTTTAGTTTGAAGTCTTGACCGAAATTCAACACGATATTTGAAAATAAATTAGTGAATCACGTGACCATTTAATATGGGAGAATTGGCCGATATTGAATAATAACTATGTTCCGATATGGTTACACTCGGACCATAAATTCCCCTTTTCATAGCCTCTACTTAATGCTAACAAAAAGAAAGAGTATATTACTTGTATAACAGCCGAGAACAAACTGAGTCTTTCCTTACTCATTTTTATATCATATTTTTGCATTATTTTGAACAGAAAATTCCGCTCGCGATTTGAGATTGCGCTGAATCCTTGTTAATTGAACTCGTCTGAAAAACCAAAAACAATAGCAACTTATTTCATTCATTTATTGTTGTCTGTTGAAAGAAACGCTTGCCTTTATGAGAAGCTTGTGTCGTAATTTCGAGGGCTAGTTGTCAGTTTGCGATAGAACACGTTTCGGGCACCATTGAAACTGACAACAAACAACATTTATTAAGTCGGCATGTTTGTGTGTCCGTCGGTTGGAGGAAAATGTGTTAATTACTCTTGCCAATGTTTTCCTTGAAATCGATCCTTTCTAGAGTCACAACATTCGCCGCAGTTGCATACATATTCATGTACTACAGACATACTGCTTGCAGCGTGGCATGCAACAATGCGGCATTTTCCTTTGATTGACGATCAGCAAGAGTCGTAAAACCGAAAATACGGTAGCATGTTTGCACAACATGTCGCCGAATGTGGCCATCGAGAACGACATGAACTCCTAGCTCCGATATCTGCCTCCAGAAGCCTGCTGATGCAAACAAGTTAAATTTCCATTTGCAGCAACTGCTCAGCGTTCACAAATAATAACAAAATAAAAGAGGCAAAAATCGTCAGAGAACGTTAGTGACAGCATGTCCGCCACTGTACCATATAAGACATAATTGTAATGTGGCAGTAAAGGGAGGCTGCGGGGGTAAATGCATGTAAGTAGTAGCACATTTGATGTTTTTGTTATCGGCTGTTTAAAGGGTTTTAAGAGGTTTTACTCATCCTCTTTCGTTTTATGACACTTCTAATGATTGAAAGCAGCAAGATTGTTGCCGTAATGGACTTATTGCCGCTAAGGCATATAACCCTCTGATTATTGCCGTACTGATTCTCGTCTCGATAATTGTTGTTGTTGTGTATTGCTGCGGCAAGCGGGATATGTTTTTATTCGATCGTCGGTTTGATGTGTCGTAAATGTGTCGCTATGCATGTTAGTTGCGTGATCCTCAAATTTACTAGGCGGCTGTCGCCAGTAGTAAGAAGTGGTCAGCTGCCGGATGAGCGTCGTCCATCTCTTTCTCCCTGCTTGGCAGTACCCAGATCCATTCCTTTGTGACGTTGCCGCCTTAATCAAAGGCATTGGATAATGTTGTTCAGTTTGTTTGACAACGGCTCAATTTGTACGGTCCTGGTATTTTTTGGTGTGTACACATACGCAAAGATCTTTATGGCCACATTCAGAGAATTGTACAAGCAAGCACTCTGGCGGCAATATATGTATGTGAGTGCATTTACATATGTATATAAGTGCACTTACGGCGCGTGTAAAAATCGGCTAATTCATGAATTTGTAATAAAACATTAGGTATAATTGACGTTTATACTTCCATAGGTGTTTAGCCGAGCTCCTATTTTTGGTGTATTCCCTGAGCCAGCCAGATAAGTAACTTCAAACAATTGAAGGATTTCAATGAAAGTAACTATGTCATTAACTGCAGTTTCCAATATATAATTTCGTAAAACAGTTATTTTCTGATAACGTTTATAAATAAATATACTTGACGTTTTTGTAATTGTATTCAAATTATAAGTCAATTGTTGTAATATTTATACCCTGAACAGGTTCACCGCGAAGCACGAGCTGAGTCGATGTAGCCATGTCCGTCTATCCGTCTGTCTGAATATACGCGAACTAGTCTCTCAGTTTTTTAGATAGCGATCTGAAATTTTGCACACGTCCTTTTCTCCTCATTTGGCGGAACCGCCGATGTCGGACCACTATAGCATATACTAGCTGCCATACAAACTGTACGATCCAAATCAAGTAATTGCATTGAAAACTTTTACATTTGGTAAGGGTAGTATAGCTTCGGTGCGGCCGAAATTAACGTTTTTTCTTGTTTTGATAAAATGATAACTTTTGCCAGAAAAATTTACTACGACGTCTTAAAAGGGTTCCAAAACTCGTAGGCTTTATCAAGAATGCTTTATCGCAAGGTATAAGCACCTCTAAGAAAAAGCTAACTCACGTGTGCAAGCCAAATCTATTTACCTAGTCCAATGCGAAAGACAAGATTTTGCAAATAGAGTGCGCAAAGGTTCTGCGTTCGCAACAGTTTTAGCCTTCTCCAAGGCGGCCCGGTATTCCCCTTACAGTTGCAGCAGATTGGTCGCTGCGGCGCTCTGCAACTGTTCCATCGAGTTGGGCAGCAATGCCATCGCACGATCAGTTACAACAACGGCGGTCGGCTAAGCGAAGAGGTTATGCATTTGGTTGTCGGCTGCGATAAGCTGTTGCATTGTAATGCTATGTAGAGCTGCCGCTTAAATCTTTTGTTGTTGTTGCTGCTGCTGCAATTGCAACTGATTGTACTTGATCGCTAGTTGGTGGATACAAAGCGATAATGCGAAAATCATGTAATCCATTAGCGTCACAGCACAACAAGGTACTCGAGCCTCGTACTTTACATTCGTGTATGCAAATGTGTGTGGATGTGTGAGTTCATCGTTGATAATCACCTTCCCAACTGGCTGCGCATGCCCGATGCGAATTTGTGACAATGACAATATTAAGATAACAGTCACGCCAGCATAACAACAATCGAAGCAGCCAACGAAGCAAGATTTTCGCCGTCGGTATGCAGAAGACTGCTCTTTTCGCCCTTCCGATCAGAATCACTTTCATTTGCCAGAGCTACTGTGGCGACTCTGTTTCGCTGCCTCGGCGCTGAATTAATTTGTTGTCACCCGTGAGAGCATAACTCTTGTTGTGGCAAGCACAAGCAGATAGACATGCGTATAGGCCTGCTAACGGGTGTAATGCGTTTTCATGTCACTGCTCTGAGGCGCTTGTTCACGGCGGTGTGGTCCGCACATCCACCAGAATCTCCAGCAGCAGCAGCAACTGGTAAAACGCGCACGGTTGCATCTGCATTTAATTGAAATTCATGCGGCTGCGAAAACGCAATCTTGCTCGTCGCTGGGTGCACTTGGTTGTTCTCCTGCAGTTGTTGGTTCACGCTGTTCCGTTTTTGTTGCTTTTGTCGCTGTTGCACTGCCACAGAGCGCTTACAACACTTTGATCTTAAGAGAAGTGACGTTTAGTGGCAATTTTGCGCTGATAACGATCTCGCGCTGATGGGACAATGTTGTCATTGATTGCGGCTTCGCAGCAACAAATGGACTAGTAGTGTCGTTCCCTCCGCAAACCAGCCGTGACATGCCACAAACGTCTGTATGGCGTTGCCGAAGCGCAGTTGCATGCCGCATTTGTACGCACAGTCGCTAATGGTGTGGCAGGCATGCGTGGCAATGTCGTTAAATGGATAACATGATTTTGATTATAATAAAGCAAGGGAACGAACTTGTGAATAGTGAATTGTGTGCATGGAAAGCACAAACACTTCCTTTGTGTGACATCGACAAAGACGAAGTCGCAGCATAATTATGAAATGAGTGGACCTAAAACGGTGAAATATCTCTTCAATTTCCATGACATATTTGCAAAGCTTGATTGAGTTCGATTCGCTTGTGTTAAGCTATTTGTTAAATCTCGCTTCTATTTCCTTCATTTATAGATATTTCACGCTTTTCGAAAGGAAAATAAAATCCATATGAAACCAAATTATCCGCGAAGTATAGATGTAGGTAAAAAGTTTAGGCCGTGTAAACAGTGCGAAATAATGATAACCCCACTTCACTGCCCAACTTTGTAAGCCTCTACATGGTGGCTAGGTTGAGTGGCTTCCAAGTATTCGCCCATGCAGCATAAATTTAATAACAAGCCTCGGTCGGAAGCGCAACGCCTAATCGGCCAAGGTGCAACCGTTGCACGATACTTCAAATAACTGCATAAACATACACACACATAATGTGCGTGTGTGTCCAATGATGCGCAGAAGCGTTTACATCACTATACTCGTATCATAAAACATCACTCTTGCTGCTGAATCCCCGCCCCCTTCCCCCACTGTAGCATCGCATTTCTACACGTTACTCACCACAACTATTATTGTTCTACGACGGGTATAAATTCCGCCAATAAAATAGCATCGATCACACCCCAAAACGTGACTCGAGATCACGAGCCAGAGAATCAGGTTCCAGCGCAAACGCCACCACCTCCACCTCAGCAAGGGCAACGAACAAGCATCGCTTGCGGGTGCTCCAATGCGGATGAGTTGACGCGGCCAGCCACGGACGAGCAAAGCGTAAGGCGGACTGCGGGTGGCGGATGGTCGGCAACAAGGTGATCATCTGCAACTGCCAAAATGCTTAGCAGCCTAGCGTTGCCATATGCGGTTTGAAGCGTTGCATTCGATGCGAGTGATATGTGGCAGCAACACACACAACACTTCTGGGCACACAGCGCTGGGAAGGACACATGGTATAACAAGCCAACTGCCGCCAATGAACAGCCGACTTGAGACCAGCAGTACATCTATACACATACTACTGACGACCGCTAGCAACTCCATTTACCGATCCTACACATATGTAGGTATGTACGCAACGGCACAGTGGTTCGCCGCTTATTCAATTATGTCGACCGTTGTTGGTGCTTCGTTGTTGCAAATGCGTACGATGTGTACGAGTGGTTTTCGTTGATCACGATGATTATGACATTGGCATTGAACTGCTCATTTCCATCACTTGACTTGTGATGGCCACGACGCTGCGAACATCATGATTACCATGATGGACGCAGCTGCGCTGGCAGTGCGTGAGATTTTTGTGTCAATTCAAATGCGAACTGGCAAATCGTTTCGCGAAATCTCTTCTTCACGAAGCATTAGTTTATCATATCCAGTCTAAAAATACGCTGCTTAAGCGGATAATTGTGGTGCTGACCTTTTCCGATGTTATTGCCGACAGTTGTCATTTACCAGTTTAAAAATATCAATGTTTCGATGTTGCAAAACCAGTTTCATCAGTAGGAAAAAGAGCATTAGCTGAGCCCAGAACTCTAATATTTATGAGCCATATTGTTTAATCGTATTTCTCGCTGCGATAGCGAGCTTTTTACATCTGACAACTTCGTTCAGTTTTGTCGCAGTGTGTTGTGTTTTATTCTCAACAATTAAATATGCATTTATAGAAGCAGAGGTGGAAACAACTTGTAGATATACATATACATATATTATTTGAGATATTGATATAACATTAATTTTTCATTTGAATCAAGCCGAAACAAAGTGAACTTCAAATCCTCAAATATTACCAACAGTCAACAAATCAAAAAAAAAAAAAAAAAAAATTTATTGATGCCCAAAAATCCAAATGATTATATTATATCCAAATAATTAAAGCTTCATAGAACACTCATCAAGCTTTCATAGCCGTAAATCGCCCAAACCAATGAGCACGGACTAATCCTCTTCTGGTGGAGCCCATATAATATTTTATTGGACCGCCCACGAAGTACCACTGCAAATGTCTCCGAGATTTACGATTTTGCCATCTGAATTGTTGTAGTTCATAAACAAAATGTTGGATGAGTGGGATTATGGTAAATAACCGAAAACACAAACAAATAAAGCAGAGCACCAGCGCAACAAAGCGATGAAAATTCATACTTTCCACTCCCGTCCGCACATCTGGTAGCACTCGTTGCATTGCGTATTGCCAATAAACAATTTGAGAAATTTACGACTCCAATGCAAGGGAATAAGCATACTCCTACAATTTTTCGCCGTTTAAACTCGGTATTCGCATCTATAGTGACATCGACGACAAGCTCGCGTGACGTCGGTTGCGATCAGCTGCATAAGTCGAATAATGGATGGCATCTTCTTCTGACAATTTTAGCTCCTGATGTGTGCAGATGTACCTGAACGGAGCATGCCACACATGTTGCATGTTGTTCGACGTGAATGTAAACAAATTACTTGACAATTCCGCAGCGCCGTTTGTCAAGCATGCCCAATTATTCAATTTGCATCAATAGGCACACACTCGGAGAGGTGTGGGGTATGTTGGATGGCTTGTTGTTTTTATTATTTGTCACCTCGTTACTTTCAAGAAAGCAAAGCAACAGCTTCTAGCGTCAACAAATTAAATTACCGAACGCATTTCTGTTTAGTCGCCATCAGTGTGGAGTTCCTAATGCCGATAGCACATCAGCTCCCTTGCCTTGCCTAAACCGCAGAAAGACGAATCCAGCGTAAAGCTAAAAATAAATACGTTTACGTTTTCCCATGCTCCATTCATGCTGCACTTGCAACGCACCACCGTTCGCTTCGCCGCACGGCCGCAATAAAAATTTAAAATTGTTGTCCCCACATTGGCCGTTGCCTGTGCCTTAGTAGCCACATCCACCATCGTATTTTGTGTTTCGTTTGCGAGCGTCGCTATTACCAAAAATAATACACTGAGTGTTGATGTTTGCAATTAAGGCAAACGAGCCGCATCCACAGCCGCGACACAGATGCCACACGCTACCGAAAATCGACGCTGCAATTAGTTTACTTCCAACGGCGTCACCGCGCAGAAGGGTGAAATGCTTCGGGAGCATGTCAGGATGGGAGTTGGGTGGCTTGATATTTGAGGCGCCGAGAGCTTATGGAAGAAGTATGTGTATTTAGTGTGTGAGGCAAACTTTTCAGTGCTGTTTTTAACCACAGTGGTACAAAGGCAAATGGTATGCGTGCAAATTCAATTTTTCAAGTGAATAAAAATATATGCTACAGCTGGATTTCTGAGAAAGGTTTACTTTTTGTTCCAGCATTTCTGAATTCTGGTGATTCGTTTCATCTGGGAAGATGCATTCAGCTCTATTTCCAACCCCTCTAATTTTCGTTACCACCAATCGATTTTACACCGAGGAAATTTAGGAGGTGCCATTGATGAGAACTCGCTTTAGAAAGTCTGCAATTTATGCTGAAATACGTGAGAGAAATATACTTTTTAATAAGGTATTCGCCACATTTCAAGTAACGCTAATGGCAACTGTAATGCCCTGCCTGTTTAAGTTAAGTTCAGTTTCCGAGAAGGGTTAAAATATGGAGTTATATAAATACCAAAACATAGAGCAGAAATACATTTGTTCACCTAGAAAAGTATTCCAATATAACAAATTATGATTATTCAAAAGCGAGCAGACAATTGTACGACGAGCGTGGAATATCTCAAAGGCCTTGAGAAAACCTAAAATTGTATATTTACACATCTGTGCTTCTTATTAATCCCACTGTGCCGACTTAGGGCTCAAAAGAAGTTGAATAAGCAGTTCTATGTTTGTAAATACTTGTATGTTTGTATGTACGAACTTTTGTAGGTATGTGTGGCCGATTCGTAAATATGTTATTAATAACTGTGTAGTCAGCATGTCGTCAGCAAGCAAAACATTTACGTCTCTGTCAATAAAATCAATTTAATATGTATTTTTCCATTAGTCAACTGCGGGTTCTGGGGACGTCTTTCACATTTTTGTAGCCGACAACTTTTCGTCAATTTCATCGCCTCAGGCTGTCGGAAGGGGGGCCGGGAGCGATCTGCGGCGTCACCAGTGATTGTAGAATACGAATGATCATGCGTAGACATTTTGTAGCGATGGCACGTTAATTGAATTTCGGCACGCCACACCATTAGCTGAGTTGACAATGACGATTTTAATGGTGCAAATGCAGCACGTGACTGACCGACTCCTCCACATGAGACATCTTCGTGTAGCAGGTGCTTGCGCACACATGCATACGAGTAAAAACATCACAACATTTCACAAATGGCGTGAAGGCTCCCTTCCGCCCAGTCCAAATACTCCAATACTAATTATGCTTTGACGCCCATTGTTTACCTTAAGAAATTGCCACCAGCCCGAGCTAAGCACATATCAATACACACATATGTATGTTAGAGCAGCAAATCGTCGCAATGTTTACTTACGCAGGGTTGCAGTACAGACTGTTGCTGGTGTCACTGCAGCGGAAGGTTGTGCTGCTGAGATGCTGATGTGGGCGCTGAAGAAGCAACCGTTACTGCACAGTTGCATGTTGCTGCGTTGTTTATGTTGCAGCAGCCGAACGTTGGTGCGTTGCCGTGTGTTTTATACTTTTCAGCACGTGTGGCACAACAAATAGCGGCCGTGGCGTAGCGCTTTGTGGAATGCACTTGCTGCCACCGATATGTTTACAAGTAGATTTGTGATTTGTTTAGAGGAACATTCATTACAATGTTGACAATAATCGGAGGGATGTGTTCTTTCGGAAGAGTGGCGGGCGCGGTGGTGAAATGCGGAAGTTCAATGTACCATGCATTAGGAGCCGCCAATATTATTAAAGCGATTGTGTTGTGCAATCGAGTTGAGCATTGACGGATGTTGACATTTTTAGAGTGCGTGTGGTGGTGTGTCTGCAAGGGTTTGGCTGAGGCATATTTTTGACATTAAGTGGTATTTTCCGGATATCTACGTGTGTATAGTCAGCAATTGAAGTGCCACTTGAGTTGCATCACTTTCACCGCCCCTCCACAACTTACGTATCAGTCATTCACTTTACCCCTGCCATAGAACACGTGTTCTCCACAATTTCCCTCGCGACATTACCAGTGTCTAGCTAGCTCTTTATATACATTTTCGGAAACTCCAATGTGTGCTTATGAAATATGTGGATTAAAAGTTGCTCTATCTAGATATTTGAGTAATTCTCGTCGGCGGCGTCGTTGCGCTGTTTTTGAGTATCATCAAGCGTCCAGATATGAAAAAACTTTCCAGCCTGTTGCCTGATATTTTAGTCTTTTTTAACATTGCCAAAAAGTATTTCAAGTGGACGACATTCAAATTTGTTTCGCACAACAACTGGAAATATAATATTACTCAACTGGTTGAAGGAAAGGGGCAAAATGTCTCCACAAAGATTTAAATGGCGTTGAATATGATATTAAAGTTTCGATTTTTGACATTAAATTTTTTAAGTATGGTGGAAATTGTCTCAATTAATTACCCTTTTCTCATTAGTTACTTAGTTATATATGTAACTAATACAATATGAAGTTTGGTCTTCTCATATCCTGAATAACAGCGTTAGAGGTCTAAGCGTATTTACTAAGTGCTACTGCTCCCAAATGTAGGAATGAGACGCTCATCGGAAAATGACTCGAAAGGAGCTAATGGGCTGCTATTCTGCAAAACCGATCCAAATTCCCCAATCGAAAATAGTTCTTGGCTAATATGTAAATGCAAAGGTGAGACAAAGTATATTGTGACCTAGTTAAACTAAACTAGTGTTATAAAGAATTAAAAAGAAACATGTTTAGTAAATATACATACGTATACATATGTAAACACTCTAGGATTTATAGGTAATACCTGCTTGTAACAGACAGTCAGACAGTACTTACATATACATAACAGACAGTACTTACATATGTATGTACATATACAAATAAAATATGATCTACATATTTATCAGTTGTTTGTTGTGTCAATACAAAAAGGTTACTTTTGCGTTATTTTATGCACGGTGAGGTTTCAGACGCTTACATAACGTTACATAACGGAACTAGTAACGGTATCTTGGTGAACGAGTTCATAAGGTATGTATAACTGCAGTCATAACTGGAAATTCGTCTTGCAAACAATAGTAAAACAATTCGGTAAAAGCATCTTCTATCCATCCACTCTCACTACGCCTTCGCATATTACAATAAGTTATTGTACTTTATTGCATTTCCAAATAAAGAAAAATCCCTTCAACAATCTTAGACTTCCCGTAATTAAAAACAATTCGCTGCAATTAGTACTGTTACATTTTCTCTTGTGGCAAGCACACATCCCCGTTATCTTGAGCTATTTGCTCTCCCTTCCAAGTGGTCACCCATTCAGTGTATTCGCCAGAAACGATGCAATATTCAGAGGAATTTATTTGCAGAAACGTGCCCAGGTCACACTTGTGCACAATAACGGCGACGGGTTGCCACAGAAGTCGTAGCATTGCGCTCGCATATTTTCACTTTCAGCACGCACAATCCGCTATTTTTGAACGGTGTCATCTTGCATGCCGCAGATGTCTGGCAAAAGGGGCGGAGTGGACAACGGAACAGTTCTTCAACTTCTTTCTCTCCAAATGTGTTACCCGTAAATGGCCATTTGCTTTGGAAAAGCCGTTGACTTAAGCTAATATTTTAAATTTTCAGGTCTTAATGTTACAAAAATTAATATCAAGAATTTATTTAGGTAAATCTTTTAATTAGGCATCTGGCTGTTTGAAAATATATCACTGGCTAAAATAGAGTTTGATATTGCGAAAAGCTCGCTGACATGCAGTCAATTTCTTCGTCCGGGTAACCAAGGAACACAAGGTATTGCCGACATGCCAAACTGATCCGTTCTTTGTACTTAACAAAGCTTAATTCCACTTGCCTGCCCACGAACAATAATTTATAAATATGTTTTAGCGTTTCATAAGTGTAGTGTGACGAGAAGACTTTCTCCGCTCTGCTCCTCACACGCTTTCGAGTCGACTGAGTTGCTGAATATAATTAAAATTTGTTTACAGCATTAAGTTATTGCTCCTTGGAGACATTGCAACATCCTTATGCCAGCATGAAGATGGCGGCGACAAAAGCCAGCAGGACAACAAGGAAGACCGTTGTTGGCTTGTTTGCACAAAAGGTGAAAGTGCTCTGCAGGGAAAACAAATAAAATATTTTAATTGTGCAACATAAAATAAAATCGACTGCAAACCACGGGCAGTGGGACGAATGAAGGGTTGCCAGGTCTCTTTCTCGCAAACACGCAAATATTGTGGTGTGTACTCGTATTTGCTCTTGGAAGCTCATTTTTGCGCTTCGCTTATACTCAAGGAAAGCAATCGACAGCCAAGTCTTATCGCCAGCAAATTGAGTGACACAAATTTCACCGCTGACAGATTGAAGATAGTCGCTTTTTGATTTATAACTGCGTCACAGCTGTCAACGTAATGAGACAAATGCGGCGGCAATGCGACATCAGCAAAAGAAACTGATGGAGTTGGTAAGCGCGGCTTATCTGCTGGAGAATGAGAACACACATAAGAGATGGGTGACAGTGATTTGCCATTGCAGTTTCAAGCGTTGATAACTGGGAGGTTGAATAACCAGTGGAAGTTACGTAATTTGTTTATTTTTTTCAGAAAATGATGTTGACGTTTACGTTCTTAACGGGGACAACAGTAGAATTGTGTTCTTGTGAACTGTGTTTGTTAGTGTTGCAGAGGTTACAAAAACTAATGTCACGAAATTATCAACGCTAGCGGCAACAAAAGGCCCGACAAGGCGGCCATCGTGTGGCATCTTAGCCAACGAACAATGAGCTTGTTGATGAGAAGCTGCGGCAATAGGGACACCGCCGATTGTGTCTCTTTCGTTGAGCGTCGCCGACGCTGTTTGCAAACACGAGTCCGAATTGTAGCTCCCTTAAGTTCACCCATTTAAATAAGTGGAATTTTAAATGATTTACAGATAATTTTTACAGCTACTGGGCACTCTTGTCGACTAACTGACTACAACATTTTTCATTGAAGACTATTCATCTCTGCGAAATCGCTCTGAAGTGCACCAAATCATGTGCAACAGGATCCCTTCGAGTGTGGCTAATGTTGTACTGTGTGTGTGTGTGTGTCTGTGTCTGTATGCGTTGTTGTTGCTTTTGAATGCTTATTGTTCGCTAGTTACAGTTGAGTTTCAAATTAAATTTCGCGCTTCGTTGCAACGACAATTGCCCGCCACACATATACAAGTACGAGCACATACATACATATGTACATAACAGCATTTATCGCCATCACGGGGGTAATGCACAGACGCATCTGCGAAAGGAAAACACTGGACACCAACACTATTTGCCGCTGTTTAGCCAGTTGCTGGCTTTTAGTTCTGATCCTGACGCTTCGCTCGCTGGTCGACAAAGAAGTTATACCACAATCGCATAAAATTCCCATACAAAAGCAAATACAATTGCACCGTTCGCCTCATCTTTGTCAGACTATAACAATAATCTCATCTTAATCTGTAAAATCGCTGCTCCGGCAAGCTGAAAGGATCGCATTGTGAGCATTTCTCTGATCACTTAGCTTGCTCTTGCCGGAGATCCGCGAAGACACTAAGCTCTGCCCTGTATATGTGAATGCAGCCGGTCGCCAACTATTTGCCGCCTGGTTGATGTCGTTTGTTGCGCATCGGGTTTCAGTTTCGTTTTCGTTTTCGTTCCGTCTAATTTCTTTTTTCGTTTATAAATTTATATTTTTTGATCGTGGCCGCTTCATTTTTTTACAGTAGCGATTTGAAAAGCGTTGAAACAAATTACCAGCGATATGATCGCCTCAACGGTGTGAGGCCGACGCCAAGGTGATCACTTTGACTACGACTATGACTTTGGCTGTGAGCTAAACAGTTGTAAGGAGATGTCGGGTGGCAGTGAGGCCCAGCGTCCGGTTGGTGGTCCTCATTAACATTTCCATGTCGGTTATTATTACCATTGTTATTGTTTGCAGCTACTGTTTTCAATTTCTACATACATTTAGCATCTTCCTCTGCTGCCGCGTACGTTCTTGATATTCTCATTGCATGTAATATGATACCAACGATACCAATAGCGACCATACAAATGGCAGGTTTTTTAATGGGCTTTGACGAGTTCAATGGGAATGTTCATTGGGCAGAAGCATATTCGCTGAGTGATGAGTACAACTAGCAATCATGGCTTTAAATTACAATTAGGTGCCGATTAATTGATTTAATGGAGAATAGCAGCCAAACCATGGACATTAAAGAAAATTAAAATCGGAATGATATTATGGCCGCGTTCACTTTTAATGATTTCAATATCGTTGTAGTCTGGTTGCAAGTAACAGGTAACAGACTCCACCGCTTTATATTTTGGAATAGTAATGTTTTGGGAGCATGGCTGAAATCCAGCTCATATTCTGGAATAACCATAGTGCCATATAGATAAATACATATTTGTTTTTGTAGATGATATATTATATATGTATGCATTATCTATGTACTTGTAGCAGCAAAATTATATAAAAAATGCCGTCAACTTCTGGTTGGTACTTGACAAATAGCTGTTGCATTCCGAAATAATTTCGAGTGTCCACACTCGCAACTGTAAAAGAATTTACATGCGAAACTGTGTAAGTATGTATGTTGTACGGTTGGTACTTTATAACAAGCAATTTGCATGTTTAACAAAATAATAAAGAAGTGCGATAATCCCAGCGATATTAACTGCACAACATCCCCGAAAACAACAAAGTCAGCGATAAAACCGTCGTTGACAACCGAGGCACACAACTGACGAGTCACATAAGCGGCAGGAGCGAAAGCAGCGGCCCAGATGCAGTGAGAAATGGCGAGCAAGTCCCATGTGGGCAGTGGAGTTTTTTAATCAAGGCTCGTGTCAAGTGTTTGCAAACAAATGCCGTTATATTCATCAATCAAGACACGCGAGCTACTGCTTACCGCGTTGCCGCTGACGCGCAGCGAACAGAGAATCACGTTGAAAGGAAAATCAGCAGAACAACGCAGCCCGGCTACTAGCGACGGATTTGCATGCAAACGTGAGCGGCCGCTTGTCGCATAGCTACGCTTAAATCGCTTCCCGGAATACCAGCGAACGACGGGCACACAAGCAGTCGTGTTCGTTCGAGTAATTGTCAACAATTGTTGCGATGCCTTATCGCAGCAAAACAAAAGCAGTGCTGAGGGACTCCCACCCATCGGAGGGGCGCGGCAATTGTTTAATTTGTGAAGGGTGTGAAAACTGACGAGCAGAAATGCCAAGGAAATCCATCACAGCAATTTTCCGCAGCCCACATTCAACTGGGAGATGTGACAGGGTTGGGTGAGTGGTTGGAGGTGAGAGTTTTCTAAACGCTTTCTAATGAAGTTCCGACGGATGACGATGACACGACATCGCTCGGTACAAAGGTGTGTGGGGGGGGGGGGGGTTCAGATCAGTCACGCGGCACAAACTACACGAACGTGGCATTCACAGTTTGGTTATGAACTGTTAAGGATACTGAACATTTGAAAACGCTTGCTATAAGTTGTTAAGAGGCGAATGAGCTTGAGTGTGAAATGTCATGTCTGTCATACGTCATTGTCAACAGTAGTTTTAAATTTAATATGTTTGCTTGCTGACACCAATGAAAAATTGTCGAAACCCCTACTGCTAACAGGCGACTTTTATTATGAGCAATTGCTGTTGTTTGCCTAGTATGTTTCCGCAAGTTTCGGATTGGATTGAAAGGCTTTATTAAAGCATGATATGATCATACGTTGGCATCAAACGATATGGAAGATTAATAGCGCAGGTGGTAGAAGCTCGAGAGCATTAACATTGCTGGTGGATTCGGAAATTAAGACATTTTCGAGGCAAAGCGAAGAATTTGTTCTGGTTTCTAACACAATTTGCAAATTTTAAGGACAGAGTTCTCTGATTATACTCGTAGAAACTTGAAGTCAGCAGAAATTACTGTCGATCCAATAGTAAAAAGCTAGTATTTGTGTAACACCAAGGGGGAGAACAAATCAGTTGTTCAGTCTTTTCTAGTTTTTTTTACAATGAACTACATTGCTCATATTATCTCTAAAAGGATCTCAATAAAATGCTTTACTGCTTTTACCATATTTTGATAGATAATAAGTAAATGCATTAAAGTGATACTTTTTTGAAATTAGTATTACGGTTGGGTCCTGCTTTGATTGGGCTTCCTTATAGTTGTTATGCAGACTTTTTTATTTTATACAAACGGGGTTGTTAATTGAAAGAATAATAAAAAAATATGGCTCCCCACAAAGTGTTAACAAATCTACAAAGCACAAATATTCACTAAATAGTAACATATACTTACATATTTTTCCGCCTTCTCGTCCATCCCCGATGTCTGCTAGTGTACACTTGTGTCCAAGGGCTCTTTCTTTTCCAATTACGATAAGTGCATAATGGCGCATTTATCATTATCGCCTGAATACTCGCTAGCCACACTCGCTTCACTCTCCAAATATTCTTCTACCCGTTACTTCTTTTCTGATTTTGTGCAGGGAAATCCTTTCCAGCCTCCCTCTGGAGTTGTAATATTTTATTGCTCATTTCGGACCCGCAAAAATGACATAAAATAACAATTTTTATTTTTATGTTTTCTATAGCAAAAAAGAGATTCATTTCTATACATTTGCCCTTAAGAAAAGCAAGGATCAATATTGAAAACACCAGCAACCCGAATTGGGCGATGCCACAAAGTGGACAAAACACGGAGCTACATACCACTCATACAGATGTGCCTGTGCTTGTACTTACGTAATTTCACGTCCGAAGGCAACACCGGTAGCCGTCTAAGTTTAAAAAGCTGAAAGGGTTAAATGGCATGGAAAAGAACTATGACAAATTCGTTAAGTACCCACATAGACGGCATTGGATTTTAGCTGTTCAGAAAGGATTTGCAACGCTTTGCCACCCATCTTATATAAACCTAGACACTTTCTGAGTATTCCTTCTCTTGTGTTCTATGTATGTGTATGTAAATATGTGTGTATCCATATGAAAGCACTAGAACACGATAGTAACGTGCAACTTCATCGTCCCTTACTCGTTGGCAGTGCACGAGGAAGGGCGGAAGGGAAACCCGAAATGATTTGTCGCTTTTTGCGCGAACGATTACCACGTTATAAGAATATGGATAAGGATACTTAGTGGATATATTGGCAAACACTTTAGGGCAATGCATGCTTAATACACTCCGATGCCAACACCCTTGTACGGCATTATCTCGAAGAAAGGTGAGGTAGCGGGGGCCGCTCAGCCGCCACTATGTTCCGTTGCGGGACTTCATTTTCATGCGTGCAAGCAATACATGGAGCGGGTGGTTGATGTTGTGACATATTTTTCTTTTCCCTGTTGCCACATAAATAATCCAGCAAGGCGAAGAATTAGTTTCTGGAGAGGGAGAATACGAAATGGAAATTCAATATCAATTTGTTGTGGGTGGGAGAAAATGAGTTGCGCCTAATTTCATATGCAACATCACATGTATCCCTGTCAAACTGAGAAATAAGGCTAATGAAAAAAGTGCAAATGAGAAATAAAGGGATAAGATGTCTTCGGTTTTCTTCGGTATATGCATATAGTTATTGAACGCTTTTAAACCTAATTTCGACTGCTATCAAACGCATTTTTAAAGCCTGTCATATCACTTAGCATATTCTGCATCTTAAAAATCTGTAAGCCATTTGAAGTTGGCTCAAAACATGTGGACTCCTGCGTTATCATCAAAACGTCCCTCACAACTACAAGACAGTCTCGGCCAAGCATCCGGCAGAGATATAACACATTCGACTACTTTTATTCGACATAATTGCCGTCGTAGTTTATGATGATGACGATTGAGTAGCGCCAAATACTTCTCAGACTGGATAGTTTTTGTTTGTAGGCTCGCTAGCCACTCACTAAGCATAGAGCTTTCGCATACCTAAATAATATTTGATTTGTTTAGAGTGACAGTTATTTCGATCCACTTCATTTGACTTTTAATTTTATGGATTTTTATGAAGCCTTCTTCCTTAGTAGTCTCCTTTGCGCAACTGCCTCTTACATCGTCTTCGGTGCTCACGTGTGCGGTACAAACCGTGAAATGTATACCTTTGAAGAGTTAGCTCTAAGTTCAACAAAACTTTTGGATTCTATTCTCTTGGCGCTCTCTCATTAAACCGATATCCACTTTTCAGCGTGTCTGGTACATGAAGTGTTTTGTAGAAATTATTCTGCATAATTCTAAAAAATAAATAGCTTTAAAATGCTTAGTCATGCATGGAAAATTCAGTTTTGATGAGTGGACAAAACGAAAACTGTCAAAATTTTGTAGAATCCATCAGAGTTCACTTAAAAGTTAAAATATACAAAGATATGACTATGTCATACATAAAACATACATGTGTACATAGCTGCAGACCTTCGGACGAGTGTACAAATATTTGCCTAGTCCTCACACATGTATGCATATGTAGACATTTTGAGTCCTTACGCTCGACAGCAACAAAAACATATAGATGTGTTTATATCTACATATTTGCATATACTTTTTCGCATATTAATGTCGAATTTGGTGAAATATTTTTGTACGTAAGTAATTGCTTACATGTAGTGACGTCTGTCTACCAATTTCTCTGCCATGCTTTTGCTATGTGCAGAGCTAAGCACTTGCGATAATCCCCCTCTCGATATCCCTAAGCTATTAAAGGTCAACATCAGACTACCGACAATGTAACCTTCTTCAAATATTTGATTTAAAACCAAATGCTTTGTTTTGCTTTTGGTGTGCTTGGGATCCATTATTCTGGTGAATAATTAAATTAATTAATTTATAATAATGTCGAAATTTCGGGAATTAACCTCATCTCATATGTGTTAGATTGACTCATTCTCATTACAATTTGCCTCATTACTTGTACTAACGATAAGAGAAGACGCGCTTTCCTAGTTTGCATTTTGTTAGTTGTTCGAGAACTGAGATCAAATAAGCATCTTAATATTATATATTTCATTCCATTTTTCTATTCGCATTAATGGGTTTGATCCAGTATTTTGTTGCTACTATCATCTGGCACAATTGTTTGTTTGGATTCGTGGAACTATATATGTATGTTGCCGTCGTTATGACGTTAATACATTTCGTCGGTCCATCTTTTGCGACCTTCCTTATTTACTTCAGAGTTCGGAGGACATCTCTTAGAAAAAGCGATGACATGAAACCGAAAATTGTGCTTATTCTAAAACCTGCATTAGTTTCGGTCCATGTGAGAGGCTTTTACTTGTTAACCAAAGTAATTCTACGTTAAATATCAGTTTGATGACGCACTGGAAGCAAAAACTACGAAATAAATATATATAACTAAATAAATAAATATAACTAAAATAAATACTAAAGTAGAAGCAAATAAATCCATCAAAAGTAGCTATAAAGTCTACAATTGGCCCGATCCTTCAGTCCCGACTTTTTCTAAGATTGCGCATACGCTTATCTGTTCGTGTTCAGATTATCACTTTTACTTTAAGTATATGGAATAAAATTTATATTTGATCAAAAAGGAAACTTTGCAGAAAGCCAACCGCAAGCGGGACCGATGAAAAATTCAATTATGGTACATGACGACAACAGCAACAAGCAGGACAGACATAAACATCACGTAAGCAACTTAACTCAATTGCTCACGGCTAGAGGCGACAACAGGCAGGCAAAATAAAATGAAATAAAATATTTGTCAAATTCATGCTCAATCGAAAGGGACCACAAATCAACAACTTGGCAAATGGCCGACCGTCCATGCCAAACCGCAGCTGGACACAAAAAAATGTACCAAATGATTCGAAATCATGCCGCAAATTAGAGCAGTTCCTCGAAACTTTTATTTGATGACCAAACAGAATTGGCTGGCGCACACAAGGGCTCCACAAGTGGACAGGAGTTATGGCTGCAGGATGTCAAGTGACAGGACACCACTTATGAAAAACAAAAGAAGCAAACGAGCGAACCTTCAAAGACATACAAACTGGCTGAAATAATGACAGGCACGTAAGGAATTTGTACATGTCTTACTGGGAAAAAACAACAAACAACAAACAACAAATGGAAAGAGCTTGAATGTAGCGGTCAAGATAAACACCAGTTGTTGCGGCCAAACGAACAAGTGCTTCAATAACAAGGTTAATGACAAGTGAAAATGCGCTTTTTGTTTCGTCATTTGTAATGGTTTACGTTTAACAGCATCAGAGGGGCAGGCAGCGGGACGAGGCAAACTAGTTGGTGACAGGAGCCAGACGGGGCAAGTGAGACAGACGTGATTGCTGTGACGCGTGTGTGGTGGTTGACAATAACAAATGCCACTAATTTTTGGCAAGACATTTGCACAAACAGCCGGCGGATATAATTTACCGCACAGCAACAAACGGTAGCGACTGCCGAATTATAAAAGAATTTCACGAGCTTAGTGCTCGAGATTGATTCGAAAGTCCAATTATAGATAAGTCATGTATGAATGTATATTCCAATATCACATTTTTGAACTTTGCTTTATCAATAAAGAATTAGGGAAGGACACCGGCATTCATAAGAGATTAATATTAAATGCGTGGCCTCGGAAGGCAGTAGTCGTTATAACTGGCCCATCCCATTCTTTTCATAAAAGCGTAGTCAAAAGAACATATGAAACTATTTGACTATTTCCAAACCATAGCACATGTTGGCGAAACCCAAAGGTTCTTTATTTTTATTAGTTAATTCTAAAAAGAATTATATATATTTGTATGTATGTATGAGTGTATATGTAAGCACTTTCTTATGTACAAATGTGTGTATATGGTATATGTACATCGGCCGACCGTCGAAAAATGCGGCCAACAACCACTTCATGGATTATTCACAAGATTATGCTACTTAAGAAAATATTTTTGCGTAACGTGCGCCTTCGCATACGTAGCCACACACAAACGCATCACCCATAAGGCACATACACAGAAGCATGTGCGAACCGGTGCGCAAGTGCCACTTGAGCAAGCTTACTTGTGGTTTTGCTCGTATGTGCAGCATCTACCCAAGGGCCCACAGAGGCACAGCACACGCTTTCTCTCGTTCCGTTTGAATTTACTTCCGATTTTGGCTTTTGCAGATGATCATAAACAATAAATGTCTAAGAATTTATTTTTGCTACACTAGTGGCATGTGGGTATGCAGACCGAAGAACACTTGAAGACAAATTCCAACTAACAACAACAACAACCAGTTTAAAAATAACAAACATAGCACTAAGGCAACAAAAATATTTGACCAGCGGTCATCTGGAAGTGTTTCCTATGTAGTTTAATGGCGATATTCCTGAAGGCATGATTGCATAGCGCTCCCAAGGGTGTCGTAATGAAGAACATCGGCTGCATCTTCTTTGGCGCATAGCTTCGCCCCAAACTCAGCTTTCGTGGGAATTTGGCTGGCAGTTGACCGCATTTTCTCGTAAAAGCCAGACATTACACATATAATATAATATTTTTACTATAATAGCTTGGCGCGTGGCTTCGATTTGACAGCTGCCGAATATTGCTCCTTAGAATGTCCTTGTTTGCTCTGCCGCTGTTGTGGTTTCCATGATTCACATCGTATAAATTGTGGTCGGCTGTGCATAGTTGGTGAATGCCAGTTGGAACATTGCAGCCATCGCTGTCGCTGTCAATCCGTGAACGTTCGGTGCACCTGTCTTTCGGGTCATAAGAGTACATTTTACAATTACACAATGACTGAATCGGGCCACTTTTTCATTCGGTGCTGAAAAGAGAATCAGACGTAGCAGGGTATTTAGCCTTTATTTTTGAGTTTAATTATACTTCTGATAGTTTATTAAAATGATAGGATAAACTTGAAGCGAGAGTGCGATTTAACGATGCTAAGAAAATATTTATCTCGTGAAATAAACAAAAACAAGAAAAGTAATAAAGAAAGTCGATTTCCAAACAAAACTGAACATTTGCAAGCACTGTACTTAGATTTGAACTATTTGTGAATTTGTCAGATGCATATTTTATTCAATCTTAAAATGAAGTCTCGTAATCGGTGTCAGTTTTGTAATTAAAGCAAAACCGCAAGATCTCATTACCACTCCGATGGTTGTAGACAAAACAACCGGCTCATTATAATGCTTTACGGATATGCATATAACAACATATTATATATAAGTACATATTCATACGTTCAATTTAAAATGTGTGGTCAATGTATGCATGATGAAGTACGCTCACGTGTATGCATGTATATACAATATGCTCGGCATTTAATTCGACGGCAAGTTTAGAGAAAACGGACCGAGAATGGCACTCGAAGCGACACTTTAAGTGTCAAAGGGATTAAAAAGTAATTTTGACAGAAGTTAAATAACACAAAGCCTCATTGAGAGTTCACCGAACAAACATAGGTATTAAACGAATTTCTGACAGTGTTGACAAGTGACAACTTTAACCTTGAATATTCAATGGTAATCGGCGGAACTGTCATACTCGTATATGTTTGCGTATAAAAGTAAGTTAAATTGATATGGTGGTGTGACAGATCTCCGAATATATATCGGTGCGATAACTTAAATAGCACTGCGACGCTTACAAAATGCTTTCTGACACATTTGACATACGCAAGTGTTAACGCGCTGGTGGGATCTGCGGCGGTTGTCACGCACCCGTAAAGATTTGTTAGTGGATTAAGCAAAGCGACAAGTTCAAAGCTTCTCAGAGCACCTGGTGCAACGAACGGTTAAGAATGCCCAAAACATCAAATGTGTGGACAAGCTGGCATGAATGATTGAACGACCAACTGAGTGTCAACGAAGCGGGTAACTTAGAGCGGCGACCAATAACAACTTAAGTACTTGCCGCTGTACCGCCAGTACCCCGGTCGCGGAACGCGGATCAGACAATGGTGACACTTGAACACTTGTCTTTAACGCGGGCGTTTGACACTATTGAAATGTTAAAGTCGATTGAAATCGCGCTGGAAGTTGGCAAACAACGACCGCGTCGGCGAACTTTAACGAATCCAAAAAAGTGATTTCCATCGGCGAAGGTGTGTTGGCGTTCTGGAGCCGTTGTACTCGCGCAGCTGCTTCGTCTCAAGTCAAATGATTTGAACTAATATTATTAACAGTTATTTGTAGATTTGTTCATAGTTTTTGTGATTTTTCTTCAATTGAAAGTAAAACTGAATTGGTTTATACGTTGCTCTGTAGTATTATTCTAATTCGTCGAGGGTGGGGTTATTACATTGTTATTATTGTTTTTTTTTCATTTGTGTCTGCATTGAACACTACAACTTAGTTGCTTTTCCATGTTGTCGTTAAGCATTGCTTCAGTACTCGCGTTTTGGCGATTTTCGATTTTCATGTGAGGTTTACTGCCTGAGTTGCAATGCATACAGCGCTCTTCATTGATTGTAAATATTTAGATGTGCTGCCATTAGACCGCCGTCGTCATAAATTGGCATCTAACGACACGCCTAGGGGCATAAATGACTTGGGGAATTTGTCCAGACGCGTTTCCCCGACCACACGCCACTAAATAACACAATTTATCCTGAAAAAAAGAAACGGAAGCTATGTCGCGGAACAGCTAACCTGCCATAAACTCAGCAATTAACACGACCGCAGCGCTAGACCGCCCACAAATCACGCACCAAATGCGACAAAATAAAATAAACAAACTGTCAAAAATGACTCAAACTTCGCTCGCCTTAAAACCGTACCGACCAGCGCCAGTGGCATCGTCAGCGCAGAACCACCACCGCAAATCAAACAGCACCAAATTAGTGTGTGCATTTGTTTCGAGGGGGCCCGAACCGATATGGCTTGTATAACACATTACTTCTCAGCGAGAGACGACGCTAGATCTGTCTGACAGTTTACAAGCCGCATGCCATGGGCACTGACATCCGGGTTGACAATTCATGTTTACATTAAAGTCAGGAGCAACATTCAAATGAGAAACAACGATCGAAGGCGCTGTTGCGTGTCGTAAGTCATATGCTCATTTTCTTATTAATGTTCGATCATTTAAATAATCAAAACGAAAGTAAACGAAATCATTATATTAAAACAAGTAAGGAAGGGCTAAGTTTGGGTGTAACCGGACATTATATACACCTTCAGGTGTGAACAGGTTGTACAGGTGTAAACGGTTTACCATAAATACAGGTGGGAAGTCGGAAATCACTAAATAGCGTATATTGCCGGCAGAAAAAGTCTGGGCTGATTGCACAAACTTTTGACATAACTTAGGTATACTCGGCAACATATTTTCAAGCAATTCTGTAAATATATAAATCATACACTGACCGACATATTAGGCAAAATATTTAATAGAAAAACGAAAGGCATTATATAGTAAACGAGGGATAGTATACGGGAATTTGGGTAATTGCGGGACCAACTTCACATACTATTTTCGGCATTAAATTATAGTATATCCAATATTATACGTTCACTCAACTATCTTACATTATGACAAATATATAATATATTGTAGAAAGCCAAACGGAAGTTTGAAAATCTTATATTAGGTAAATGGGACATAGGAGTATTATTGACCCGATTTTACACAGTTTAGACACACGGGCACAATAATATCAGGAAAAGAGTATTTCTGAATTTCAATTATATATCTTAAAGATTGACAGATATTTTTGGTATAAAGTCAGGCACAGGCACTAAGGATCACAGTTTCGTAACCTTGAGGTTTGAAAAGTTACAGTCCAGTAACAGTAAAAGCGCTGCGTCTGTAAATTTTGTTCCGATATCTTCATCAGTGTAACCTCAAAATATCAGAATGTACAAGCACGGTTAAAATTGGTCGAGCAGTTCCTGAGAATTATACCTGAAGGTGGGCCATTGGCGAGCTATATCCTCGAAGGCTCTACGAACCATTTAGCTAGTTAGTTATTACACTTTCAGTAGTTTTCAACATAACCGTGGTATGGAGAGTCGAGAGAGTATCAGAAAGTGCTAGAAGGTCATGTTATCAACAAGTTTGCTTTACTTGGCTATAGTGGTTTGTGAGATATGTGTTCACAACACAAAAGTACCTTCGAATACATTGTATCTTTATTTATGGATTTCAATTAACGGAGTTTTGAAGTTGTGGCAATTTAGTTTTAGGTATTACAAAAAACCGTTAATTGAACAAAACTAGTATAATGTGTAGTATGAAGTTATTGCAAGAGTATAAAAGCAACAACTATTTCCAGAATTGGCTGAAAGGAGTATGGACCGTTAGTAAGGTGAAATGCAATCGCAAAATTGTGTCTATATAGTAATGCAATAAGAAAAGTTTTTACTAAAATTACACGGTTTAGTATTGCTAATATCAAAGTTTGGTAACAATGCTAGAATTTATTACTCTCGTTTTTCTAATCGATAAATACTGATTGGACTTTCAGCACCAGGTGTTATTCAAATTATTTTAGTTTTGGTATCAAAAGTCGGAAAAATGCAATTTCATTTATTTTTATGAATAACTTCGGAACAAATAACTGCAAACATTTTTTTAAACGGCGAATATGTACACACATATGCCAGGCCCTGGTATATATTTATTTCGTGCGATTTGTATTTTAACTTACAAAGCTAAATAATTAATGGAATAGCGGCTCGCAATGATAAGTCATGACTCCTCTCTGACTTTCTAAAATACAGTACAATGTTTTCTAGCTGTGACATTTGTTGGACGAGATCAAAAGCCGGTTGCAGCGAGGTAATCGAGACGCTTGAAGCGTCTAAGTCACATTTTTTGTCATGCGAATAATCAAAATGATTGAAATCATGTTGTTGTTCTGGCTATATTTATCGCACAATCGCCAACAATTTATTTACAAACAAGCACTCACACAAATAAATTAATGAACACATCTATGGGCGAGTATTATTTGTTCGTGATAAGAGCTTCGGGTTTATATTTATTAATTTTTTTGCTTATTCACAATGTGTATGTAAGTTGTTGACTGTGCTCCCTTGTTGTGTAACACTAGTAAAGTCGACTTTGACATGACAGATTTATGTCAATTCAAGTGACATGTACTGATTTTAGATTTTCTGATTTGAATAGTTTACAAATGCCTTTGTAGGAATAAAATGTTTACTTCTTCGAAAACGCTATTTACTGCAGCCAAACTATGCATGTATGTACATATATACATTATGTATATATACATATATATTATGTAGGCTGTGTTATAATTCCGCTTTCAGGTCATACATAGATACATATGTAGATACATACAACGGAATAGGATTTCGATCCTCTCAATTACACCCACCTTTCCCTTTGCTACCTATCTTCTATGTGTGTATGTTTGTATATGTGTAATATGAAATTGCAGCTAATAACCGCGGCCGTGGAGGCCTTCCACTACCTCATTTACACACCGTTTCGCTGCATCTTCGTTCCGGTCGCACTTAAGTTACGTCAATACGTTGCAATATTTCAACCCCTCAGGCTAATCTGAACATCTGAGCAGCAATTTGCCAAACTTAATGTCAAAAAAAGAAAAAATTACAACAAAAACGAGAATGCACAAGAAACTCAGCAACACAAATGAAAAACAGCGTTAAATTAGCAAATGAACGGCTGAACGGCCGGCCGAGCGGATGAGCGAATGGTGGAGGTAAGGATGGACTCGGGCAGATGTTTTGTAGCTTGCTGTGTGTTGTCTCGTTATTTCCTGCTTTTCCATGACCAAACGATCGCCGAAGTAATAGCTTTAACGGCGGCCAGTTGGCCAATTGGCCAATTGGTGACTCGTCAGCGATCGATGTTGGTTGGTGTCGTTGAATTTTGTCCTATGCAGCAATGGTACTGGCCGCAATCGAAAGTACAGGAATCGCCTCAATTCGCGTGCAAAAACTCATTCTTGTGTGTGTATTTTATGTGCAGTAAGTTGATATACACCCTTACATGTGTGTCAGAAATATTGCATATTGACCAATCACTTGTGCTATCGGGCATTCATATTTTATTGATTCCCGGACTGGCGGTGCTGACCGGCTGCGGATGCGCTCAGTCGAGGCTTCGAACTGCCAACCGTCAATCGCCAGCCGCTAGCTCCAGACGGCCAACCATACGATCAGGCATGTGATCGCCTCAGCGAGTTGCCAACGACACGAACGAACATCCAAGCTTTTCCTTACCCTCTCATTTATTTACTTCCTTTCTTTTCTTTGTGCTAACTGCCTTTTCTCTTCAAAGTTTTTTCCCCACATTTCCAAAGCAAACTTCATTTTATTTGCTGATATTAAAAATTTGATAAATATTTTATGTACTTGACTCGCTTTTAATCCGGCAATGATCTTGCCACTCGCACATTGCACATTGCACATTTCACGTCCAATCTTACTGTCGTGCGTTTCCTTTGCCGTCGCCGAACTTCTTCAACTTTTACTTACAATATTTTATGACTGTGTATGTGCGTTTTGATCAATATGTCCGGTGAACTTTGCGGTCAAATAAAGGATGTTTCTCAAGTCCTCGTTGCTGTTTATCAGCTGTATGGGGAGGGCGTGTGGAAGAGCCAATGTGTGAGTCTCAGACTCGGATTACCTGATAAATGTTCTATTTGCTTAGTGTAAAGTCCGCAGTGTTAATACTCAAGGCAACGCATTATTTTCGATCACAAGTTTGGTTGGAAGCACACTCTGTGGGAGATATATTTGCGAAGACTAAACAGAATCGTCTGAATATTAATAATATGCACTGTATTGTATATATCTACATATATATGTGAATACCACTATTTTAATAAAAATGAAATGAAGACGTTGATTTACTTGTTTACTGGACAAGCTGGCATGAATGATTGAACGACCAACTGAGTGTCAACGAAGCGGGTAACTTAGAGCGGCGACCAATAACAACTTAAGTACTTGCCGCTGTACCGCCAGTACCCCGGTCGCGGAACGCGGATCAGACAATGGTGACACTTGAACACTTGTCTTTAACGCGGGCGTTTGACACTATTGAAATGTTAAAGTCGATTGAAATCGCGCTGGAAGTTGGCAAACAACGACCGCGTCGGCGAACTTTAACGAATCCAAAAAAGTGATTTCCATCGGCTAAGGTGTGTTGGCGTTCTGGAGCCGTTGTACTCGCGCAGCTGCTTCGTCTCAAGTCAAATGATTTGAACTAATATTATTAACAGTTATTTGTATATTTGTTCATAGTTTTTGTGATTTTTCTTCAATTGAAAGTAAAACTGAATTGGTTTATACGTTGCTCTGTAGTATTATTCTAATTCGTCGAGGGTGGGTCGTTGATTTACTTGTTTAACGCTATGTTCCGTGGAACTATATCACATTATCGGACGGACAGAAAGATAGCAACATTGCAAGAACCATTGATTGCGTTATTTAGAGATCAAGAACTTACTTATTATGATTACATGATTTATCTCCTGGCATAAGTATTCCCTGGCAGCTTTGGAACTGATCTGTACAAAGCTGAGACGCATTGGTACAAAATGTGATACGAATGTGCCCAAATATGTTGCGAAGCTGTAAGTTCATACCCTTTCAACATGTTTTACAGGATCTAATAGATTTTTTCACCTAACGGTTTCTATCACATCTATACCATAAAATGTTAACGAGATGGATACATGTTATGAAATTTTACTTCTTACAAACCCTTGATCGATTTCAATAAACCCAACCATTTTGTCTTACGGGAGTGCACAACGTGCGGCTTCGCCTGAATTTGAAATATTTCACACATTATTCTTAGTTAGTTTCAACAAAAGTGAATGGCATTTAATATTTGTAGGTGCACGTGTTTAACCGTTCTTCAGATGTTTCTTGTGCTTTCATCACTCTTCAGTACAGATTGTAACTTATGTACTTCCCTACATCGCCATGTATATTTATTGGAAAAATGCAGGCTTACAAACTTTTGCTGTCGTGTTTTTGTTGCCAGATCTGTCCAACTAGCGTGATGTCAAATTTTAAAGAGCTAAACCCACACTGTGAAGACGGAAGCTGCCAATTATTTTTAATCGCCGACTTTTTATTTGACATCTAGCAAGAGGTTTATTGATCTCTTTATGTGCCGCACATACATACATTTACATACACATAAGTATATATGTCAATGTGAGTATATGAATCGACTGATCACAAATTCATTCTTGTTCATCACTTTTATATTGATTATTACCAATGTGTTTGCGTTTGGTATTTTTGTTGTTGTTGTTTTTGCCCGTAGCACATCTTGTCGCCTAGTCACAGAGTCAGCATAGCACCGTCTTAATCAACATAATAATCATTTTAATTACACGCGCACAGCTCATTCATCACTGTGACATCTGGGTTTGACAAGTCGCCATCAGTGTCCACAGCCAACAAAACACAAACAGAAAAGTTTTACATAAATACTATAAACAGGTATGAGGAACAACATACATATTTATATATTATACTTACATATGTATGTATGTATGTACGTATGTACGTATGTATGAAGGCTGTCAATGATTAATGTTGCATGACTTTAACGCTGTTCGATTAGCGGCGGAAGAAAACGCTAATCTCCCAACTATTACAAATGTACATATGTATTTCTTAAAAGCACAAACGAAATGAAGACTTTTTGTGGGGTCGAAATACTCAGCTGACAAACATCGAACTACTTACTATAATGTACAAGTATATGGTATATAAAACGACTAATGAAGAATTTACCGTATATTGTTGACTGATTTTAGAATAATCGGCATCCGAGCACATAAAATGAAATAAATTATCTCAAAAAGATATAATTATGCTAAGCTCAGCTCGAGACCATCCTATCTTGAAGAGCACATTATTGCCAGATTTGGAACCATCAGCTCACTGCAATAATGAATTCCAGTTATGAGAGAGAAACAAAGCATGAAAGATGACACTAGACTTAAAAGCGAAATCTTAATAATCGAATTAATCGGTTCAAAATAAGAGACCCTGCTAATGTTTCGTGGCTCGTTGACGCTTGCGCCAATTGTTGCCACTAAATAGAAAACGTCACATTCAGACACAAAGGTACATGTGATTTTATCACATACATAATTAGTATGTGCGAAGTATCTACACTTATATCTCTAAGTGTATATTTAAGAGTTTGTGAGTAAGTGTACTCAATGTAAAACTTAAAGCTTAAGCGATAGCAATGACAAAGCCCATCATACGCGACAAAGGGAAACCAAACAATGCTCGTGGCAAGACAATTGGTAATTACAGTAGCGAAAAGCTCGTGCGACCGCCACTGACAAAGGGCGAACAATACAAAGAAAAGAGACAGTCGGCTGACGACGTCACAGCTTCTGTCGCATTGAAATCAATGCCGCTTGGCCGCGGGGTGGGGTGAGGTGGGTAATGGGCGTGCAATTAAGTGCGCATGCGCAATCGGTCGACAACTGTTGACAGATGTCTGTGGTTTGGCATTTGGTCGCCGACAGTTCAGGTGCTACGCGGCGGAGAGTGCAACAAAGCACAACTTTGCGCAATGCGTAATGACAATTGACAAATTAACAACATTCCTTTGTGCCACAATGTGTGTGTATGCGTTTACACTTGTAACACTTCGGTAGCAGCAAAAGCTACTGTTGCTGCGGTTATACACCGACAAACAAAAGAAGTATTTACAATTGGCCCGCGACGTGGACGTCTTGCTTATTTTTTGTTGCGTAAGGTAAAAAGGCCGCCTTGTGGCCAATAGTGCCAGCGTTGCTGAGCGTGCCACTGATCATCTCTTTACATGTCTATGTGATGTTGTTTTTGCTGTGGAGGGGAAAGTGTGATGTGCGCGTTCAACCGTCACTTTATGGTGCCATGCAATCATTGGAAAACCAACACGATTGTCAAAAGCTCCAAACTGGTGGTGTGCAACACATCAAGTATACGGATGTATATACATATGTATGTATTTTAAATGAGCGGCCACCGTGGTACGTATCCATTTATGTAAGAATGTAAATTAATTTGTTGGTGGAGGTTTTGGTGTAATTCTTGAGGTGCATGCAATTAATTGATCGATTGTGCCACTGCGCAATCGAGTGTGAGTACATAACTACATACTACAACTATATATGTTTGTACAATGTACATACCAGGGCTGTGTGTGTAATATGGTGCAATACTCTGAAGTCGTTTCGAACATTTTTATTGCTATGGCAGCTCTGTAAGTGCCTATGCGGTTAAAGACGATTGCCGTGAGCGCTCTAGAGCGTAACCTACACGAGGCTGACCAGTTGAGCCGCTGACGATGGCATCGTGCGACGACGTCGTTGGCAAATGATGTTCTACATTTTCGTGTTTTCACTTTGGCCAAATAATGGCGATCCATGTACTGCACATCCGCCTGGTGTTGACATCATGCCGCCTGCCAACGGCCAACGGCCAGCGGACAGCGCTTCAGCGCAAGTGGAGCAACAACAATAACCCCAACGTATGTCCAACAGTTTCACAAATTTCGACATCTTCCACGACCATCCAGCCAACGCCAGCGCCATCGCCGACAAGTGCATTGCGCTTTTTGGCTTCTTGGCAGTGGTGACGCTACCAGCGAATCAACCAAGCGTAACAAATAAATTGGAGCGATAGTTGGCGTTGCGCAGTCGCATTGGCCACTTCGAACGTATAATGAATAACGAATAAAAATATGCGAAGTTCTTCAATGGAGAATTGCGGCAGAAGTCACAGGCATGAAGGCTTTTTGTGAACCCACTGAACAGCGCACTAACACGTAAACGTACTCGTGTGCACTCTGATATTTTAACGTATTTGAAGTCACGTGTGTGTATGTGTGAGAGTGCGTGTGGATAAGTAATACGAACAGGTGAAGCAATAGCCTTCGATGTCTCAATTGTTCGATAGCAAACCAAGTGAAGCCGCAAATGAAAAGAGAGGAAGGCGGCGAAAGGCGAGTGAAGCTTATGCAAAAGCGAGCGAAAGCAATAGAAATGTTACACATGACCAAAATATAAGACCATTTGCACCCTACTGCAAGGGATTTGTTGTTACTAAAGCCGAATGGTTCAAAATAGTCTTCAATAACTCAATTTTCAAGGTGCACATCGTGAAGGTAATTATTTAAAGACATTTTAGTAAGAACACAGTCAACTACTATTCATAAAAGGAGTAACCAAAAGTCGTGTTTTTAAATATTGTGGAGGTTAATGACAAAAAAACCGGTACATTGTAGACATAAGTAACCTGTCACTCCGAATTCCTTGACATAACTTCTAGCCGAAGATAGTCTCCATTTGGACGCAAATAACTGTTACTGGTAATGAAAAAGTGAACTATAACCAAATTAAAGTTAGTATTTTTTCTAATTTTTGCGGCAAACATCAAGCAACTGCCCCCTATGATTGTGCACTAGTTCACAAGTAGACACGAATAGCATTTCGTCAAGATCTTCATCCAAGTTTTTACATGGAGAATATTAGAAATCAGAAAAACTCCCTAGAATAAGGTAATAGGTCTGTAATCGCTCGACGTTTATATGAGTATTTAAGTATGGCGAACATTGTTCTGAGATCGTACTTTGGGTAGATTCTCCTTTCTTGCAATTCAAATTACTAAAAATGCTCTCATACATATTACGTTTGTTACTGTTGTTTTTGTGTGTGTGTGTTTTTTTTTTGTACCACTAGCACCACAAACGACATGATAGCAGCCTCCGATGAACTTAATTTCATGGTAAAACTTCGGAGCAAAACGAAGTAGGACTAAATGCTATGGCATTAGCAACACTTTAGCTTTGTGCATACGGCGCGAGGGCGGCGGAACTGAAGGTGTTGGCGATAGCTATGCCGATGATGATGGCGGTGGCGCAAATTAATTCACTAAATTTTAATATTGCAACAACACTAATGCTGCAACTATATACCTAGCAACAACTTAATAGAGTTCGGAGTTGATGTTGTTGATCGGGCAGGCCGACGCGAAACTACCGGATAGTAAAGTTTAATTTCATCAAAATCGTGACTTGTCGTCACGTTTCGGCAGTCAATATCAACGGCTAGCAGCTCCAGCAGAAGCAGCCCTCAGAACAAGGAGCGCGCGCCATCAGCACCATTTTGGCTGGGATGCGCCGCCACAGATGTGCTCAGCAGCGGTATTGTAGCCAATCGGATTCAAAGCAATCGAATTGAAATTGGTTTTGGGATGTTTTAACGGCGGAAGCTACTGAAGGAAATTGATGCGCATTCGCGCGATTTCTAACGCCTTTTATGATCGATAAGCTTACATAATATGCTAAAATGCTGATGAACAGAGCGAAATAAAAGATACTTAGTTAAAGAAAGCAAAAATACCGTGGCGGACTGAAACTCTGATGTACCGAATAGAAGGCGCGCGTGGACCAGTAGGGTAGCCGTTTATTTTAATTTATGAATTTCAGCGTGTTTGCTAAGCAAAGACCGCAATTCCGATCAGTAGAAATTTGTGCCGTTGGCTAGTAGTTATTGCAGTGTGGTACGATCAAATGCTACTAGAGACGCCTCATCGAAGCAAAATTTCCATCACTGTCCGCCTAATCAGGCTTTTGAGTGTCATTCTTAAGTTTTTGACAAAGACTAACTGAGATGTTAACTATTTTTGTTGTGAACCAGAGTCGGAAAAATTATATTCAAGATACGATCACCTTTGCATAGTTTCTTCATCACTTGGTTAAACATCTTTCGCTTTGTTTAAAACCAAAACCCACCCATGATCCAAATATGTGTTTGTAACCGTTACTTAGAGCCCCTTTGCTCAATAAACCTCGAGCACCGGTGCCATTAGCCGCCACAGCTGTCATGTCAAACGCTTCATATATCAAGATACGCGTCGCCGACATGGCGTCTACCTTGGCATTGTGCATTCGTTACGGCATTTAAAATACAAAATATATGAAATTATGCATTTTTCATTGATTTTCACGCATTTTGCGGTAAACAACAAAGTTTCGCGGCATAGCGAAGCGTCTTCCGCTTTGCGGCAATACCGTCAACACCATCGTCAAATTGACCAACAGCAGAGCCAGGGCCATCTTCGCGCTGCTTGAAGCCCGCAGTACTGAGGCACACTGCATCATCTGTTAAATATGCCGAAAGCTTGAATAAATTTCTTTATTTTGTAATTATGGGTCCCCTCCTCTGCCCAATGTCCATTCATTAGGCAACCTTCGCGTCAAAGCAACAAAACGAGCGTCAGTGGTTGAGTTTGTGGTCGCCATCACCGTCGACGTCGTAGCGGCTCTTTCACATGGCAGTCAACGCAAAAGAGTCGCGAGGCCGGCGTTTGTTGTCCCTTTCGTTTAACGCATCCATTTACTTTGCCATACATTGTCCATTCAACAGAAAATAATTTACCTTTAATGAGTATTATGATTGACAACCTGAGGCTGTGCAAACTCACCCGATAGCCGAGCGGTTGCGGGCAATTGGGTGCTTGAGTGCATGAGCGCTGGGACGCGTCTTGTCCCAAATTGTCGATTCCAGTTATTATCGCAGTTTACATAAGCGTTGACTAAACTGTTTGCATTGCAATGCCGCTTCAACGCTGCATTTGCCAAATTTACATGCGCTAAGTGTTAAATTACGACGCTGGGCGCCTAATTAAGTCACTCCGAGCGCCGATCAAATGTTAATGTTATTGATTAAACGACAAGTTAACAAGTTGATTTAAACGCTTGTAAATAAATTACTCATACGTAAATTTTGAAAGTGCATAAATTTGCGCCCTGAAATTGGCTTGGAACCCAAGCGCTGTATTGAATACTGCAGTGCTTCAGACTTTTATACTCATACCGCGTGGACAGGCATAAGGAGGTTTAGGGTTGCGAATGGAAATGATCTCACTTCCAGTGCTGATTGATCTTGCCATTCGTAATGGGAAACTAGCGAGTACAGAAACAAAAATGTTTTAGTAAATAAGAACGTAGTTGGTAATTTTTTGCTTTTTCAAAGGAAAAGGTGCCATGACAACCTCAACGATGGAGTAGTTTGAAGTTCGCTCAATCTCTCCGCATAATCTAAGTTTTTGGTATCACACTAAAATGCGTAAAAAACTATCTCAAAACACTGAGCAACTTTATGGAGACTACCAAATTTTTGGAACTATCAAAATTAAATAAATATCTACGTTATATTTACAAGTATTTACCTTATTACTTTACTAAATTAATTAATGAAGATCTACATTCTAATTGTAACCTTGAGAGCACTGAAAAGCGTTCAGATTCTTCAAATCTTATAAAAAAATAAGTCTTGCTCGTCGGGTTCTAAGAACTAATAACATTTCATGCTTATACAATACGTTTTTTGTGAGTGCGAAGTTCCGCTCTAGAAGGAAAAGAACATAATAAGAACTGAAATAATACGAGAGACTTTTCATATATATGTATATTTGTAATACGGGGAATCATATTATTACGCGATTTGCATTTGCGTTTTCGTTTGCAAAATTTATCAGACGAGTTCGCGTTTTTCTAAAATGCGATTTCTTTAGCAATGCTCAGAAAAATTTTATATAATTTTATGCACCCAATGAACTAGTATTTGTACTTCCGTTTTCACTCTGTGTCGTATTTGAAAAAAAACCTTCATAAAATAGAAAAAGTGGCAAAAAGTTCAGACTGTCTTCAAGCAGTCAATAGCCAAGTGTACCAAGCTTCTCACGGCGGTTGTGCGACACAACACGACATCAAAAAGACGGTCAAGTAGCTCATGAATATTTAAACGTCACATTTGGCCGCACTTTGGCTATCAGCTTCCTACCCCCGTAGAAGGCTGCTATCTTGCTCTGAGGCAACCCTATACTACATATAAATTATAAATGAATGCATTTGACTCAAGCCGCATGCCGAATAACCGACGACATACATGGCAAGTGTCGCCGTCATTTGAATATCTCTTAATATATCGAATCCCTTAGCTAGTACAAGTGTTTGCATATATATCCATGAGTTTTCTACATCTACAGTAGAATGACCCGACCGACCATATCTTGACCGGGTGTGTGTGAGTGTGTGGGGACTAGTTGTACTTAGAGAAGATCCAAAACATTTGTTACAAGTATTATGTTGCGTTTAATTTCATGCTACAGCAACTGTTGAATTAATTTCGAGATGTTATTGTCTACCCTGCCGGAAATTCATTTAGAAACGAAAAATAGGCATTTGAGGTTTTGAAAAATGTCATAACCTCCCTCGTTTCTAATTTCGGCTTTCACATTAGTTCGGTTGAATATAACTGCGGCCAATATTTTTGAAAGCTGTGTCACAATTAATAAGTACCTACATATGTCAACGAAAGCACTTGACCTATCCGGAAGGGCACATGGTATACACTCGTCTTGAGAATAACCAAAATCATATTTTGAACCCAAAAGAAGTTTGAATGCTTTTAACTTCCTTTTGATATAATCAAAGGTACTTTTCGCTACTACTACCTCTCAGGTAACTTTGTAATTGCAGTTAACTGTAAAAAGACTCATACCGATCAAATATTTTAAATACACTCTGTGAATACCTTCACTGAAAGCAAGAGAAGTAAACCAGAGTAAAGTAATTTCTTGAAAAAGAAAACTAACTCGCGTTTACAGAGAGAGTGTGAGTCCTACAAGGTACTGCACCATAAAGGCGACTATACTTATATGGGGATATACATATTGTATATATAGGGAAATGTGCCTAAAATATATTCTCTGCAAACATCATTAGCAGCGGTATTTCGAGTTTGAATTTCAGTTCATTTCAGCTACTTTAGAGTGTACTTTTGGTTTTTCACCCCTAAACAAACATCCAAGTGGACAATTCGAAAATGGAATGTGATGAAGGACGTTTCTCGTGTTTAGTTGTAATAATATTTAATTGACGGTTTTTAGTGTTTCTGCCTTATCTCTGATCTTTCAGGGGTAGTGTTGTTGCAGGTCACGGTTATTATACGAGTATCAAATCGTCACAATCGGATAGCAGTCGCAGGTGTGGAGAGTAAAAACAGAACTGGCTAATAGAATATGTTATTAGTAGAGTCATTTGAAGTACACTCTCTTTGCAAAGAAGTAATTCAGCAGTAAATAAAAGTAATTTCAAATAAATGTAAATTCATACAGCTCAAAAAACCATATACTTTGGGTATCAGATATATTGGGAAGATAAGTTACTCCGATCTATGCGCTCCTCTATATTTACCTCATTATCCGCGCTTTAGCTCTAGCTTTTACCGAAAGATCGGAATTGTATGGCATTGAACTGCTTGGGCCCAAGTTAATTCATACCAATTGGTTCCAAGCATGTTCAAGCATTTGCCAAGGAACTCTACGGATGCATATGAGTACATAACTATTAACTAAAAAGCACCTTGAATAGCAGACATCTGTTGAGCTCCAGAAAGGCAGCAGACCGACTTATCAACCATAAGCGCAAAAAGATTTCGCTGCAAATGAATAGCACTGTTATGAAAATCAAATGGTTGATGTGAGATTGCACGCATCACTCCGCCCGGCAACAGTGACAGCGTCGACGTCACCAGTGGGGGTGTCAGTGTACGCATCACTTCGGATCACTTTCCAACAATGGACACCTGCAACTATGTGTGTATTGCTGTGAGCATTATGAAGCACATGCATGGAAAGTCGGTTGCGCAGCAGTCCGTCGCAGCTGGCTACACGTTGGGGCCGTCCACTGGGCTTGTCCCACATCTCCACGCATTGATTTTCCACATTGTCAAGCAATCATGAAAGCGAGACAAGCTACTTCAAAACGGCAAACACGCATGCGTGAGGGAACTGCGGCGGTGAATCCAGTGACGATGTAGCATTCCCTGGGTGATGAGGGTGATGGGGGCGGCCATTCCATCTATGCAACACGAAAACTTAAACGCAATTCGCTCCGGTGCACACGACAGCTGAAGTTTAAAGACGTCTTCTTCGTTGCCATACGGCACCACACGCGAATACTCCAAAACTATTGCGAATGTGAGTTGACGTACAACAAACTCATGAACAGTTACTGGCGCTTGCTTACGAGAATACTCATAAGGCAGTTAAATGAATAGTGTGGACTTGTTGCACCTGTCTTGGTGCGAGATTGCAGAGAAAGCCTCCGACTCCACCGTTTCTTAAACGTATCCAACTGCCAGTGGTCGTTGGCCGTATGATTTGACGCTTTCGCACCGAACTGACGGCCGGGCATTTGGTCAGCAATCGCCCAAAGTGTTTCATTTTTCGCCATCGGCTACTGCCACGCTTCGTTGAGCACTCGCGCCAATTGGTAAAGAGAATGTGGCAGATTGTCGCTTTCAGAGAGAAGAATGACGGGATTTACTTGCACAAATAACGCTGCGATATTGTTGCAAATGATGAAATGGTTGGAACACAGCTCTTTCAATGAAGTGTTATCAACACAACCCAGATGAATATCGGTAAGCACCGAGTTTCGGGGACCGCCAATGTACTTCTTTGTTTTTGTTAAGCGGCTATAAATTCAGCTTCTAGAGTCCACTAACTGAAACTAACGAGCGGAAAAATTCACAGTTCTTGTCATTACACAAAACCACATTGTGACTGTCTACAGATATGAACTCTTTCATAAGGCACATACGGTGGTAGTGGTAAATGGTGGAAGCGGAACGGTACCGGGGTGAGTGTGAAGATTGTCATAAATTGTCCTCTCCTGTAAAAGAAGCGGATCATTAATAAGACACACAACAATGGTAACGAAGATCGGACGTTCCCTCCCGACTGGCAGCGCAAAAACGCCACAATTTCATGTTAACAGTCTTCCAGCAGTTGCTGGCTGCTCGTTTCGCTTGAGTTACAATCGACTTGGTGTTGTTGCCGCTTCTTGCCGTTGGGACATTTTTCCCGACTATTCGTTTTCTTTTCATCGTTTTATTCTGGCTTTAAAGCGTTTTTTGTGTGGTGTTGCACTTGTTGTTGTATAATTACCATATGAAATATAGCGACAATTTCATTAACCTGCGCCAAGTGTGCGGTCGCGGTGGCCGTGGCAATCGAGGCGGTTACTCAAGTGTCGCGTTCCGCTGCTATTTTACTATGCCAAGTAGGCAGGGGATGAGTAAGGCCAGTGATGTCGATACCAACAGGTGCACATACGGATGAGTGTCTTAATTACATACGCTCGTATTTCGGGCTTTAAGGTAATAAAAATACACTTACTAACTTAGACAAGTTTTTATTAAACAAATGACTTCGGAGCCAGACGTTTGAGTGGTGAGCCGACGTTAATCTCGGCAAACGCGAAGGAAATGGAAACTGTTAAATATGAAACTTTGTAGAATGTTTCCTTCGGAATTGAGCAGAGTTCAACAGAAAGCGCCAACTGGCCAGCTGAGCGACAGTTTTGTTATGCAACATTTCTAATTATGAGTTCAAACTAATTTACCTCTTGCTGGATAAGCACATTGCATATGTTGAACCCATTTACGGAACTTAGCTGGGCAGGGGCAGGGAAGTGTGAAACGAAGAAAATTGTCCGAAATACCAATGCGTTCGGGGAGCCATAATTGCAACACTCGGGTCGCACTGCATGACGTCTGCTGCCCATCAATAATAATAAGACAATAAGCAGAACATAGCTCCCATGCCGCCACCGTCCAACGCTCTTGCACTACACACGCTGCGGTCACAAGTCTTGACGCGTCATCTTCGTCACGATAATCAACGACGGCAACAGCCGCAAACAATGAACGCACAGCTTTATTGTGATTTTCTACAATTTGTTATTATTGTTGTTGTTGTTATTGTTGCAACCATCCACAACAAATCCATCAGCGAAATATCATAACTACAACAGCCATCAAGCACCAGCCATGTTGCTATAACTACAACTAGCCGCTACACAGCGAGACGAAAGAAGACAAGGCAAGATCAGCCGTCCCATTGTGTACGACGTTTTTCAATCTCAATCCAATTTCCCCTGCACTCAATTCCATCGGGCGAAGCAGAGTTCCCGCCGCGCGTCCCTACACCCAACGACAAAGTTTACCTGCGCGCCGCTTCATATTTTGAGGCGTCTGCCGCCAGGTCCACTCTGCGGCAGCAAAGACGGTTGCTACACAACACCAGCAACGAGGCGATCAGCGATCAAAGTGGACGACAAAAAAGCTGAAATCTACCGGAGACCGATAGCGCGGTCAACCTTCTGTCCATCATTTGTCCGCACTGAGTGCGTGTTGCTGTCGTCGTCGTCATCGTCGTCGCCGGAGTCACCATATATAATATATTTATACATATGCTTGCTTGTACATTCAACCGTGTGTGTGTGTGTGTTTGTGTGAGCAGTTGCTCTGACACATCCGTCGCTGTTGTTGATCGTTATTGGATTTTTGCTGGATCATTATTATAGCCAACAATCAAAAACACAATAAAAACAAAAACAACAACTACTAATAGCAATAGCTGACTATGTCGCTGCTAATGTAACAGCAACAGCGGCGAAAACGTGGCAAATACAGAAGACATCCAATGGATTTAAACAACTTTAACGCAAATCCAAAAAACAGTGACGCGGACGACGAATGAAAACAAAACTTGAAATATTGTTTACACGTAAATATGTGTGTCGTATACTAAGGATGTCCTTTTATTACACGTTAATATTTTAATGCTCACCATTATTTGTTATTGCAGCCTAAAATAATATTGTATACCCTGAACAAGGTATATTAAGTTTGTCACGAAGTTTGATCAGGTATAAATGAAATTATATATATGCGTAATAATGCCTAAATTTTTGAGATCTCTATATATAGGTATAAAATATAAATCTTAAGTAAATTACATATATATATAATATTATTATAGTTAATATAATCAAATTGATTGTTTCTTTTTTTAATTAAAGATATTTGATGGCTTTTACACTTTCATATGTGACTTAGAACACCCCTAATACGCGCAAACGTATAGTGTACGTGAATAAGGCATATTTGGGAAACATTCAGCATCGTAGAAATGCGGTGGAGTACTTTGAGTTACAAAATTATTAAAAGCGCCGCCATATAGCGCGTAGCCTTCATTCACACACAGCTGCCACCAAGCGGTTAAGCCTCGTGGCCATCAGCGCAACCACAACAGCAACTGTGGCAACGATCACCTCTACCTTCAATGCCGCTAACACCAATTCCATTAGTCGAAAGTGGCAAGCTGCATTTTTATTATAACCGCGCCCCCTCCACTTACTCTGCTGACCAACTGACCGATCAACTACAATTTTATGTGCACGAACGTTATCATGGTAACCATCCTCCCGCATTTCAGTCAATCTACTCCCCTTTGCCCCGTTTAGCTCTCGCCCCGCAACATCCGCTAGAACAGAGCGGTGAGAATCGCGACTTTATCAGATGCATCTTCGAAGCAGAATTCAATATCTTGCCCACATTTTGACACATTTGACAAATTGTTTTTGCGTACGCAAATGGCCTGTCTCCGCAGAGCTCCTTCGGCAATGCGGGGAGTAGTGGCGATTCAGCTTGCAATGGCCTAGCAATCGCGCATAAACTGTTTTTTGCACAGACACGTAATATATCTCACCTTTAAATGGCATAATTTTCACATTTTGATGCCATTTCCATTAATGTTGCATGATCCATTCGCTAAGGAAGAACGCGCAGCATGAGTGCAACTTCTCAAGATAGCAGTTTTTGTTGTTATGAATTTATAGATGAGAGAATACCATGTAATCCTTTATTATATAGAATTGTTGCAGAAAACGGGGTTAAATTAAAATTCTTGAATATGAGATTTATCTAATTAAGCCTCGAAAGAATCGAAACATAAAACTCATTTGAAGAAATACCGCAGACAGGCTCATTTCCACACGAAATTTTAACAGTTACTCTTGAGACATTGGCTTCATTGGTCGATGAAGCTAAGTGCTTATGGGACCACCCTCGTATTTTTAAGATAAAATTATAGTTTTTCCTAATCGAAGCTCTCTTCAGGCACTGCGTACAGTTTCTTTATAGTAAAATATTAATTATCGTATTGCATCGTATTAACTTTGAACTTTACCGCATATGGCAGCCTCATCTGTTGCGACACAAACAAATTAATTGACACCCCATCAAATAACGGCCAACAACCTACTAAAAAGAAACGTGATTTCATCGGTGTTCGACTACTGCCGATATGCATGACTTGAAGAAAAGTGACTAACCATCTATAAGGAGGAGGGAAGAGAAAGAACGACGACATGGCGCCAATATTCTGTGCTCATTGTCATGGCCGAAATCATGAAGGAATTGCTGCCGGATTTTACCACAAAAACGCATGAGTACGCATGAGCCGGATAAACAAGGCAAAGCTAACACAGTGAAATAAAGTCGGCAAGCGTACGAACACATTCGGGAAAATATGTGAGTGTATCATCGCCAAACACATGAAACTAAGCTACATATTTGCATTTTAACGGCGATTGTCTTACTACTTCCTTTAAATGCGAATATTGGAGTCACTATAGACTTATGTACCTTCAATATACATTATATACCTGAATGATGCGCTCGCTATTATATACATGTTAGTATTATTGTTGCATTGTCACTGATACGTTCACGCATTTAGAGTTCTTCACCTAACAACATTATTGTATCACCCGAGCCGTGTAGCAACCACTGGTGCCCACCAATCAGAACAAATCCGAGAAATAAAAATTCAAAGCCAAAGATCAGGGAATTTGAGCCGCTGCTGCAGCTTTTACTTGCTGCTGCTGTTGTATTTACATTGGCTCCGCAGCAGCCACCGATGAAGACATGGCGATGCGAAAGACGAACACGAAAGCAAGCGCTCAAAAGCAGCGTTTATGATGCGAAATTGCAAACTTTACCAGGCGGTCCGCTAAATAATTGGCCGCAAGCGGTGGAAGACACCACTAGCACCACCAGGTAATCCACAAACTGCCGCCGCAGCAGCAACAGTAAGCAAACAAATTGATGACAAGGGTCATGTGGAGGTCGCCGCCGCAAACAATACAGAGAACATACAGCGAACGCACACTTACCCTACGAAGCAACTCGGTTCTGGTGCGTTGCGTTGGCGTAAACACCGGCGCTGTACTTTTTGACTGGCATGTGTGCAACTGCGCAGTTTTCATCTCTTTCCTAATTCGAAATTCCCCAACAGATGCGGAAACAATTTTCACTGCCGCTTAGATCCTGCGGTTAGTAATGCCGCGCCGTTGAAGGTTTGCTTGCAATTGTTAAGTAGCTGCCGACACGATTGCTGCGCGATTATCGGTTTATGCCCACACGCAATTGCGGCCACGTCGCACTCCCGGACGCTCGCGCTGTGAGCTGGAGTGTTGTCATTAGGTCTAATGCAATGTTTAGTCAATTTTTGTGTGTAAAACACGATAATTAAGGTAATTAAATATTTGAAAATTGGTAACGCCTGTCACACGGCGTAGCGTTTTTACGGAATTATGTGCTACAAAGTGAAGGGATGCATGTGCACATGTGGTCAGGGTCAGTCGATATTGCGATGCTCGCAATGACCAATAGACTAACCATCGAGTGGACAACATATGGTGGGGTTAAGTGCAATTTATTTTTGTAGCGGATTATTGAATTAGGATTTCTGATCGTTGAACAGATGTGGTCTCATTGAAGCTTCCATTACCTGGGCATCCCTCTTTCTTAAATTTCTCTTCATACTTTTTATTGGTCCATAATTACTCAAATTAATTTTCACAAAATTTTCGTTTAATGCTCATATGTGTATAGGCTATTGGGTCTGCAAATGGTGGACTTAGAAACAAAACGATCGCTGTACAATGAAGTTGGTGCTATAAAAAGTGAAAGAGGTTTACTTCCAACGAACGCTGACTTTCTCGCAGCATTTGCTTTAAAAGTAAAAACACAAGAAAAAACCTGTAGCAATGCTCTTTCTAGTATTTCAGGAAAATAGGTCAGTTTGAATGGCAAATATACATAGCTGTAGTGCTCCGATCTGAACAATTTGTACGGAGATTATAGCGTTGACTTGAAGATAAAAAGTTTTGCAAGCAAGAATTCGATTTAGAACTCGATCAGTTTGTATGAGAACGATATACTATGGTGGTCCGATGTCGACGGTTCCGACCAATGAGCAGCTTCTTGGGTGACATGTGCAAAATTTCAGATGAATATCTCAAAAATTGAGAGGCTAGATTGCGCATATACAAACAAACGGACATAACTAAATCGACTCAGCTCGTCATGCCGATTATTTATGCATACATATATGATATAATATAGGTACTCCGACGCTTGCATTTAGCTATTACATACTTTCTGGTAAACTTATTATACCCTGTTTAAAGCATAAATATGTATTTTCAATAAAATAAAACAAAATATTACAATTTGAGTTCATATACTCAACACTAAATGGTATTCCATAAGTTTTACTGGAACCAGTGGTGCCACTCCATATTTATACCAACCAGATACACATAGCTGTTTTTTCACCGCGTAGTCACCGGTTGGTTGACTAAAATATAGTACTTTAATGTTGATCAGATTTCGATTTGTTTCTTATTCACATCCAGGCAAGCGAGGCGATTCTTATTGAAATCGAGTGTTGTGCTCAGATGCAAACGCTGTCTCATGTACTTCTATTAATTTTACAGTTAAAGCTTGTTATATATTCCTAATCCTCTCATTTCGCAAGAATCCTAAAAAGTGTAGGTCATATTGGACTATTCTTCAACACACATCTAAAAATTAAAAGCCGCACTTCATCTTTATTGCTCTTTGAACAGCAATTTAATTTATTTTTAGTACAAACCAAATATAAATACTAGTTCCCCTCAGTGCCTTCTATTCATATCCTTTCTTTTGCCTGCAATTATCGATCTTTCTGTTTTCTTTTTTCGGAACTACCTCTTCCTTTCGCTATACATCGCTTACCCATTTCCCTGCACACATTTCCACAACTCTAACCTGGGTAATTCTTATACGTTAAACGGAGACGCCCAGCAGCTGTGCATAAGCCAAGCTGCTTTTTGGGCCAATACCATTTCCCATTACAGTTTAAATGTCCACATTGCGTTAATTGGCGGTTGGCCGTCCAAACGAATTTGGTAGGCGGTCGCGGCTAAAAGTCAAAGTGAAATTTATGTTATGACATGCTTTCAGGGTGTGATGTCCCTGGTGCGGTCGCCGCAATCAAATGCATGTGCGAGCACACTTATACGTTTGTAAATATATCCGGGCATGTGGGCATTTGCAGCGCAATGTTGAGCTATCGAATCGGAGGGGTGTAACCAATTTTAAGTAATTTTTATGAAATATCGCATTTGATTTCGAAGATTGTGAACTGTACGAGCCTCGAGTAATTATAGAGCTTTTGAACCAACACTGCTGATAACTTTTATTCCAAATACGCATTTGCATAAGAACTTTCCAAGTAAATAAACGCCCTTTAGCCTTGAAGTGATGATTTCGCTTTGATTTGTAACTCAATCGAGTAGTAATGCGCCCGAAAGCTCCTAGCTGTAATAAAATGCGCTATTGATTCCGGTGATAGTGATAAAAGGATGGGATCTTTACTATTTTTGCCTTGCTGTGCCTCGCATATATTTATTGTACATACATATGTACATATAATTGCGCTATTTTCCGTCTAGTTATAATTACAAAAGAATATATTTTTATCGATTGCAACCTCTTGAGCCTACGAAAAGTCTAAAGATAATGACTACTAACCAATTTATACTTAACGCGTATGACAACACAAGCTTCGCTCTGTACCGCAACCAGGAGCAACTTAAACATATGTATGCATATAGTATATAGGCACGTTCTAACACGCTCTTGTTTAGCTAACATTACGAGATAGAGTTTATCCGTCAAAACAGCAGCAGCGGAAAACGGCCAAGCGCAGACTTCTGCAACACTGACGAGGAGTAGCAGCATCAAATTTCGCGAAAACGTGCGTTACATCGTGCTGGTCGAGAAGCCACATGCCACATAGTGTAGCCTATAATAAAACCACAGTGCTCCCAGCATTGAATCTACAGCCTTCACTGTACTCTCCTCTTTGTTTATTTTCGCTTTTCTCTTCCTTCTTTTGTGGAAGTACAAAGCTGAACGCTGCTGGCGACACGTTCATCCGCCGCTGACAGAAGCGACGTTGAATAGCCACTTATGGACGTCTATGAAGCAGTCATGCAATCGGACTGATCGGCAGCGCAACAGCCCAACGCATGAATGGAGTGCTCGGGCGAACCAGAACGAAAACTCCAGCCGGCTACAATGTACTATCCGATATATGTATATACTAGTATATGTACACGCATGTATTTATCTAAAACTATATATGTTCATTACTCTTTGGCCAAACGGATTCAAGTCATACAAACTTTTAGTTTAGAAATAGGGTAGCTTCGCGGTAGCCTAAAATAATTATTTATACCCTGGTCTAGGTTATATTCTTACCGGTTATCTTACTATTTGCACGTGTTTTACTTAAGTGTGGGAGAAAAAATTTATCAAACTATTAGAACTGTAATACGGAGTTGTATACCGTATAACTGGGGGCAATATACAGACAAAGAGTCAACTATTATTAACAAGTGACAGTATTTTTCCTTGAATGAACTACAAAATTCACATCTCTAATCCACTTACCAATCCATACATGGGTGTAGATCCTGACATGAGAAATACGGAGGAAAACAGATGTAAGCATCAAGTTGGCATAGATTGCGACCCTTCGTTTAGACCTGAGTGTGTCACTGCTTCGGATAATAATAATCTTAAGGTTCTCTCTTCTTTAACAATTTCAGAACTTTTGAAAAAGATTTATAATTACAACTTTAGATTTACTCTATCTTCTGCGCTAACTATAATATTCCTTAGCCCCCACCACATATACAAATGCATGTATGTGCGTAAATATGCACGCACGTAGTGAGTATGACGGCACATCGAGCTCGTATGGTATAGACTGAATAACTGAATATAATTGGTAAATAGGAGATGGCGTGGACTCCATTGGCCATCTGCTAGTTTCTAATCGTGTGGGCCTGCTTCGCTTCTGTCAATCACATGTAAATTATCGAAGGATTAATCGTATGTATCGAAAACTTGTTTGATGTTTTATTGCCTCAGTCACACTGTACGGGAATATAGGTGTGCAAGCTAGAGAAAAGTAACAGTAACACAAAAGCACAAAAAAAAATACAAAGAGCATATGCCACCGCGACCAGATCGTTCAAACGCCTGTCCTCTCTATTGGACATTGGCTGTCGCCCATTTTATTGCAGCAAAGTGCGATCGACGCCGCTCACTTTCTCTGTCATCCATTCGCCCTAGAAGTGGAGCATAAAGACACATATATATAGGTACAAGCATTGTTCGCTGTTTTGTGGATGAGTACATTGCGCACAAACACGAGTTAATATTCTGAGATCGAGAAAGTCACATTTTTACAAATATGCCTCCTACACTTGGCCTTGCTATGGTATCGGATCAGCCATATAGCTTTAGGTCGGTTGTGGCTTCTGTTTGCCTCTCACCTTTGTGTTTGCACCATCACTATGCTCGATTGATGATTCGACATTCTCGAAGACAATTTTGGTTGGAACTCTCAGGTAATAATTTTCTAAATCTTCTGACTTGTTCGCGGCAAGTTGTTACGGGAATTGATGCACGAGATAAGAAAGGAGAAAAGGTGTACAACGAAGATGATGGAAGCCCAAAGAGCAACTGTTTGAAGATGAGTGGCGCGTTGGTCGTATTTTATCTTGAAGTGTGTCGGAGGCGCCTGCTAAAGTATTTTGTCAATAATTTGTCACCGCCGTGTCATCGCAGCAATGTTGTGTGTCATGTCGCCATTAAGATTCGATGTTGTCGATAAGTGGAGTGACAAAACAATTAAAAGTCATCATCCCTTGCGCTTGACACAATCATGAGGAGGTCATCAACGCAGAGCAAATGCAGCAGGCACCACTCAGTAATTATTGCTGTTGTTGTTCACGAGCAAACTTTAAAATTTAATAACTGCAGCAATTATTAGAGAGGGCCAACGGAGAGTGTTCAAACTTTTCAGTTTTGATTTTTATTTATTTCTTATCTTATTTCACATAATTCTTCGCCGCAAATTGATTAATTATGGCTTTCGAATATTTTCGAATAGTAAATGGAAGTTTACATACAATAATTAGGCATAAACCACTGCAGGCAAATTATTGCATCAATCACATAGAAGCGCGGAAGACGCATTTGTCAATGGTCATAGAAGTTTCCCAGGAAATCTGAGGCAAAGGCCATTTATCGCGTTTTATTATTATTATTTATTTTGTTTTGTTTTTGTGTTATAAGCGCATACAAGTGTTAATATACAAATATATATGTATGTGTAGTGGTATTGATGAAAGTCCAGCTAAGCACAGAAAGGGCCTTTAGGGCACTCACATATGGAGCGCAGAGTAAAGAAATTTGAAAGTCGAAAGGCGGCCAACTCATTCACCAGTTTACTTCACATGATTAAAAATTTCATACCTAAACGATTAAAGGGCATTTGGAAAAGTTTTGGGCAGATCAGCTCATAAAGCGAAAAACTGATTTGTAATAATCATCAGTCATTATGTGTGCTATTCAAGCCAGCATCAGCACAACAGGGACTTTACAGCAGCAACTGCGCCCTGCGCGGCACATAACCAAATTTCGATCAACGAACTTGACGAGTTACAGTTGTGCGTATGAACATATTTACACGCTTTTAGTTTTTTCTTCGCTTTGTGCCTAGTAGTTTCCTTTCATTTGCCGTGCGTTGCCACATTCGGTTAACGCCTATTTCACTCTACCTTAATTAACTTGGCTGGAATCGAATCGAACTATACTGTGCCAAGTACAAACTGGAGGGGGGCGTGGATAAAATGGCTGTTGCTGCGTGGCAGCGCGCTGTGACGCTCACTTTGACTCTACATATTGTCATTACATTTAATGCTTTGCTTCAACAATTACAAATAACACAAAATTTAAGCCGCGCCGGCAGCTTCATATATACATGGCTAGATACATATGCGGAGATAAGAGTCAACTGCGCGACACGGCTGGCCATCGCACAGATTCAAATCCACAAACGAGTAAATGGCCATAGAAGCAGCGAGCCTACCAACCAATAAACAACAACAAATCACTAGCGACGCCCCACTCCTAATGGCATTTCAACATTAATTTCACTTGAGTACCGTCCGAAAAGTTCCCATAACTCAAAATCATTGGAAACTATTTATTGTGATTACTTCTTGTCATTCCGCTGCTGATGCGATCAATCAAGTCACTTTCAAGATTGCTCTTTGAGTTCATCCGCACTAACTCCGCAAGATCAAAGCGACTTATTTGGGCGTCGTTGCTTCACGCACACGTACGTAGGAATGTGTGTACTATGTACACGGAATAGATACCCATCACGCTGCCACTGTCCAAGACTTCCACAATGTACTTGTTCCTTGCCACTTGGTTACTTAGTTGCTGATGCAGCTAAGTTGTTGTTGTTGTGTTACCATTGCTATTGTCATTATAGCTGCAACTACTCTCGTTGCTTCGTCACTTCGTGCTTGCGTAAAGTTCTATTTAACTTGCAACTGATTACTGCGTTCCCCAGGTTTTTTAAATAAATTATTGATTTTACGGGGTGTTCGAGCTCCGACGTGGAGCGGTAATTAAATGCTATCAAAGGCGCTGCCAAGTTACTCAGTTGCTTACTGCCGCTTTGTTCTTGGGAAATTTTTAATGCTGAAGTTAAAGAAACCTCACAGCGCTTATAGAAACAAAAGAAACCACTAGAATTCTAAACATTCCAAACTTTTTCCGAAAGTGGACAAATCGTAAGGGGACTGTTTACGTAGCACGACGGTAAATATCTGGCAATCAATAAACGAGTAGAAGTTTTCCGCGTATTAAAGGTGACAATGCCGTCAATGAAATTTTGAATTAGATTGGCCCAACAAACCTAAGACTGTCCCTGTTGCAACAGATACATTAAATACTGATCACAGAGCAATAGAACACACAAAGTCATGATCCTTTATATGATCACTTTTCTTGTGTTATCCCGCCCGTCGCATCACCTGAGTTGTAGGGATGCAGCCATCTTCAGAAGCATTATGCATTCTGGTATATATTTATATTATAATTTCAAAGTTCCATAGCACTTTGCAACGATAATATTTAGCACTTTTTTATTCCAAATTATAGTATATGTACATATGTATATACACAGATGATGCCTTCGTATGGCTTCTACGGCCCGTTGTATGGCCCCACGTCAACTGCAGCGACTGGCCTATGCTCGATCCTTGCTTATTACTTCATATCTCATCCCGGCTGCAGAGACGCGTCGCCGATTGCATCGCAAGTAAACGACAGCGACTGTGAATGCTATTAATTTAGGCAATTGACATTTTTTGTTGTTGGCTACAACAAGCATGAAGACATATTTCACAGTATGATACAAATGCACTTAACGGGGGTGTGAACAAATGCCGCAAAATGCATGCCACTTTTCGGCGCTGAAAAGCTCAGTGTACTCACAGGCATTCGATTATTTACAACCATAGGCGATATTTATAGATCAGGCCTTAGTATCGAGCCGGCATAACGCACCACTACACAATGTTCTCTGCCGGAATATGTCCCGTGCATAAAACGTGTGAAAATCACACCATGGCAGGCATGGCAGGGTCGCAATGGCTCCCTTCTGAACTTGGGCTCGCATGTGGACACTGCCTGTGACGGCAACACCCGCCGAGCTGTTGACTGCTCGGTGCTGTGATTTGCAAACGTTGGAAGTGCTCCTTCGATCAGCGCCGAATGCACAGCTTGACAATAAAAATAATTTAGTGCAATGTAAAAATTTTATAACATTATAAAGTGGCATATTACACAACGCAATGGTGAGCGGGATTACATAGTCATTTAAGCGACCACTGTACTGCCCTTTGGCATAATCGAAACACAATGAACTTCACCAATAATATAAGCTGGGAAAAAGTCGCGATTGACTTTAGTCAACAGCAATCGTGCTCCCAAAGTCCCAGTCGTTCTGGGCTCCAAGGCATTCATTCAAAAGAGATAGGAGGAGACATTGATTTCTCGCGAAAAAATTGGATCGCACATTTCAGGCGGCCAACGATCGCGGTATGTATTAATTTTTCTATCAAAGTGTCAAAATGAAAGACGTTTTCAGAAACAAATCTAATTCCGTACGAGTGAAAATACGAACACCAACAAACCAAATATACCATACCAATACAAGCCGGCCGATCAAAGCACTCGCTTGCTGATAATAGTTGTTGCGCGCACTGAAGGGGCGGGGAACTCATATGACGGGGACGAGGTGTTCGTGTCTCTTATGGAGTGTTAGTGTGAGCGGTGTTTCTTTTCTGAAATGACGCCAATGTTTCGCCGCGCCGATCACTTGCAATGCTCTTGATTGTGCGCGATTGTTGTTATTGCGCACGCTGGAGACAACCTGCTGCGCTGGATGCTTCACAAGCACTTTTTTAGAAGCAAAAGCCCGTATGCCCCCACAACCTATACACAAACATCGGTGGCCACACGGCCACACACACTTGTACATCGCCGATGGCATGGCGCGAAGGGAGTGCGATGCCGCAGTGACGTTTAACCAAAAGCTTTTGGGCAAGACCGATTGCCTCATGGGCCATGTGTTCCACATCATTCGCACACGCCGATGGCATTGTATGCGGCATTAATGATAATCACATACTTTGTGTACACACTACGTCTCGAAAAGTGCGATGAGACGAAATTGGTCTATTCGTTTGTTCTTTTGTCTGTTGGATCGTTCATTTCTTGGTACGATCATTGGCGCTACTTTAATTTGCAACGATCTAATGGTAGCGGTAATAAATTGGAGGGCAAATTTCTGAAGAAATTTTATATTTCGGAAGCAATGAGAATGTGGATGAGCGCATGTTTCTTACATATTATTCACCTAACGGTTGTTGTAACACCCCCAAGATATTTTAAATAAATCTAATACATATGTGTACATTTTCTTTCCAAAATTGTTTAACAAACCAGGTCGCGAGCTTTGGAAAGGTATCAGTCACCAGCTACTACCACACCACTTAAAAATATCTCTTGAAAAATGGGATAGAGTTTAGATATAATGTTTATATTGTCTGATTTCGCCCCATAGATCTTAGGCATTCTCGCACCGTCACATATAAGAAACATAAACGGTCTTTAGACGCTTGTTCTAGAACATATCGATCTACTATTTTCAAAATTATGTTATTACCTCGCACTCTCCTTCGTCCAATGCCATAATTTAACAATTTTATAACAAATAAAAACATTTGGAATATTTTTATTAAAACATTTTGACTGTGTTTCTGTTTTTGCAAATGAGTGAATTCACGATATAACATAATTTATAACAAACAATCATCAATATCACAAAATATAACCTAAACCAACTAATTGGGGCATCTGAAGACGCCGTTCCTTTCCATCGCACGCACCATTACCTTAGCCGAATACACTGTACAAACCAAGTTCGATCGAAGCCCCTGCACTTGTCTTTGCGCCATTAGCACCGCTTTCAGGCCACAAGTAAATAAAGTAGTGTTGGCGATTCTAGTGTTTCTTGCAGCATAATAACAACACACCGTCAATTCCATATTGAGTAAATAGTAATTATTGGGTGGAACAAATATCAGAGAGAGCAGTAATTTCATTTGTTAATGGCAGAAGTGTACTTACAGATATGAACTGTCAGTGATGATCAATGATAAAATCATTTGAGATATGCGCGACCGCTCAGCATGGGATCAATTCTGCTCCAGCAATGAACGCAATAGCTTGCCAACATATATATATTTGCCTGCTAAAGAACGGTAACCTGCGCCACCCCTTAGTACATACCTGTGTATGGGTGGATACTAGCGGCGCGGCGCGGAAAACTACCTGATATTTTCCTAAACAAATCGTAAAGCAAACAAACTGCCAAATCGTAAAACTCATTTCACCAACATTAATACCAAAAAAAAAAAAACGAAAAAACAACAAAAAATTGAAAAATAAATAAAAGGAGGCAATAGCAAAATAAGAACATTCATATTCACAGTTTCACCAGAATTTATTGTGTTGTCTAATATAAAATGGAAGATTTGCTGCTGACAGTTACTAAGAGCGCTCCGCTAAGCAAGATATAAACTTTTTACTTTTATCTGAGGATGGACAAAACAGATCCAAGTCCCAATGGTTTCTGCTTTTCCATCACCTGCCTTCACTCGCCGTTTGTTTTAGTTATTGCATTAGTATTGGTATTCGGACAATTACGCAATCACAATCTGATGTTGTTGGCACTTTTCTTTGAGATTCTTCCATACTTCCGAAGTTGCCAAACTTTTCCGACTGATTCTCACTACGAGTACACTTGCACATGTATGCATTAAAAGCGACGCAAATTTTTGGAACTTGCCGTGCGGACTCACTTGACCGATAACTAAACAAAAAGTCACACACAACGGTAATGCAGTGCAAAGACGGTTTTTTACACAACAACATAGGTATGTATACGAGTATGTAGATATGTATGCATATTGGCAGTCACACACCGACGAGATCGACAACAGACAGTCAACAGCCGACAATAGATAGCGTCAGTTTTGAGCTTAACACCTTCGTAATTTTTATTTTTTCTTCGAGTAAACATTTCACTTCGAAAAAACAGTCGAAAAAAGACAGAACAACACCTAAACAGATATAATGCTGTAAACAAATTATTTTGAGAACAATTCTGTGGTACTTGGAAGTTGAGTTCCTATGTTGGCTAGTACTAATATCAGTGGAAGCTTTTCTGTTTATTACCAAAGGCATTCGCGGTGATGAGGTGATAATGGCACGACGTTATTTTAATGACTACATCTATAAAGCTCGAAAAGTCTACAATATATTCATGTACATACATATAGTATATGTTACATATGTACATATATGTAGTTTATATATAATCCTGCCATAACATCTATTATAAGTTCAGCGCGTTATAAAAATTTAACTAGAATACATTTTTTAATAAAGTTATTTTATTTAATAATGCATATATAAATTAAGCTATGTACAAAGTTTGATTCGAAAGGGTCATCCTTTGCTTTTACACAAGCCATCAAAGGGTTCGTTCACGTTCTCCGATTCTGGCTACAAACTGTACTCCAATGGTTTCAAATACGTACTTCCACACGTCCAATTATCTGCATCTATAAAACCAGCCTTTCAGCCTCTGCTGGGTAGTATTTGCCTTGGAAAATTCAATGCTCTCCAACGAAGAGAGTTTGCTTAACTCAAAAACATCCTGAAGCCACTGAAGAAGCCGCTTGCATTTGTTGAGCTTTATTTGTTTAAAGCACGTTATCAGAAGATGACCAATTGACCGCCAGGAGGTTTTCATGTGAAGATCATTTCGGAAAAGTCTTGATATTGTTCTGGTCGATATATCCATTCCCCTCAAATGTACACATACTTGTATAGGAAAAACGATCAATAGAGCGGTAAATGTGTAAAGAAATCACCAGCATTTGCATACAAATTATAATAAGAGATAACGACAGTTTTCTACGAATTCGTCCTCGTTGCAGAGTTTGTGGCAAGACTAAGTTTATATGTAAATAGTGCGTGCATACTTGCATTCCCACAAGTTCGGGCATACCGGCGTTGAAAAAAAGGCGTATTGGCTGGCCTGCGAGTTCGCCCAAGTTAACAAAATTCGCTACAACATTGACAAAAAAAATGTCCCATGTCCCTAACTAACTTATTTCCTAAGCAACAGCACACAATATCACTCGAACTCCAAAAAATTGCCAAGCATGATCAACTGAGGGTTATCTATATGTGGTTGGACCAGGATAACTGTTCAGCTGTTTGCTTTGGACTCAGGTAGACGTATGTTACTCAATATTTCTCAGGATGTGAATTGCATTGTAACCCGCTAATCGTTTTTGCGCTTCTGATAAAGTCATATACAGCTACTTTGTTTGCCTTAGTTCACAAACGCATTGTTGTTTTTGTTTATGTTTTATAGCTCACATTCGGCGACTGATTGGACGATTTTTTAGTTCAAAAACTAATTTTCAACAGAACAACAAAATAAATTAGTAAATGGAATCACGAAATCACTTCAGCCTTCCAGCCTCGGTAAGACCAATCAGTTAGCCAGCAATCAGCCAACTCCTGTGTGCTCAAAAAGACGCGCGCTTTGAAGTGCTTACTTCGGGATATGCTTTTACTTTGGTTAAAAATCCATTAAAATCAGTGGAGATATCTTTTATTTGCCCTTTCAGTCGTCTACGCATAGCGAAAATTCACACATACTTATGTATATGAAAAAAAAAACGAAGCAATTAGAATGAAGAAGCAAACGACAAATGGTCGAGATTGAAGTCGTTTTATGGCTCTCGCTATTGCACTGACCCGACACACAGTGCGACGCGGAGCGGCGTAACTCGAGTGACTTAATGAATTTCGATTTGGTGTGCGTGGAACCGGACGTCAACAACAAAAGCAACAACAGTACAACAAACAGCAATTGCAATGCCAACAACATGGGCAATGGAAGCGAAAACGGCGGGGACAATGGCAGCAAAATCAGTAAGGGTCTGCAGTGGGTGTTACCCTTGCGGCTATAAAAGCAGTCGTCGAGTGGTCAAAATACGACAACGACATTCCAGACTAAAAGGGGTGGACACCGAAAGCACATATTCGCTTATATCCATATATAACACAAATGCACAGCTAAGAACAATACACACTCATACTGCTCAGAGGACTTTGAAACCAAGTACCCGAATGTCTGTGAATGTGCGTGTATGCAAGTAAATCTTGAAGACATCAGAGAAAAAATCTGAGAGTCGGTTCCAAACAATACAGAACGTCAAATTCGCACATCTTTCTTTAATGAATTGCAATTTTAAGCTGCCAATGACCACGACTAGGGATTTAGTTGCACAGTACAGTAGCATCTTCTAAATTACAACTCGCAGAAATTTTAATATTTCACAAGCGTTGAATGCATCGCTATATTAGGACGGTGCTGCAAAGGGAGCACTTCATCTATATATAGTTTACCTCTATTTCTATTTAAAAAAGGTCTAGATATTAGTTGAACCTGAGCTAAAATGGTTCCAATTTGTGAGCCCACACTGTGCACTGCTGCGTATAACAGCTTTTGCTTTGTCCCCACATAATCTTTGTTTTACTGAGATTCCTTCGTGATAATGAAGCACAGGTTCATTTCGAGGGCGGCTACACATTTGACGATCCATGGACATCGCATTCTGCCTTACTCAGATGACGACACTCAAATTACACTTAACCCGCAAAGGGCGTAAGCGATATTGACTTGCCATTTTCGGGAGACCACAAGGTGGCCAGATTGCGAGCCGTTCAACTATAATTTGGTGCCTCTTGTTGTAGATTGTTGTTAACAGCACAACTGGTCTGTTGGTCTGCTGGTCTGCTGGTCTGCTTAATGGGCATAATGCACCATAGCCAGTAATAATTCAGTCATATTGATTCGTTGTGCAGCATTCAACTCAACTTTGCGACGCCTCGTCCTTTATGACAAAAATCAGCGAAGACGGTGATTCGCGCTTTGGCGTAGCCACTACTAGAAGCTGAATATTCACAATGAGCAATGGCTTTATGAGTAGATCTTGTTCTCGCTATTTGAGCCTCTGCCATTCAAAGCACTTCACAACAACAGCCGCAGTGAGGCCACCACGGGCATTATATAATATGTAAGAATGTGTGTGCGAGGTAGCAGTGGCGCTGAACGATGAAGGGGATGGTGTAGGGGAAGTTAGTGTCGTGATTTTGACGGACACCAGCTTGTGTTTGTCGCCGTTGCGCGTCAACAGCCAGCAACAACGAAAGCGGTTAAGACAGCAGCCTCAGCAGCAAACGCTCGAATGGCAGTTGCACACACACGCACGTAATTTGTAGCAATTTAAGCGATCAAATGCAGCTTAGGTCATCACAGTAGAAACTGTACAAAATTCTGTGAAAATTGCAGAAATCGGAACCACATATCACCGGCGTGCAACAACGCACAACCCATCGGATCGCAAACATAGCAACGGAATAGTCGCAGCGCCGAGCCTTAACCGCCGACATTGTTACTGAATTCACGAACCAGCTCGTGCAACGCATAACTCCTGCCCCATGGTGTATAATTAAGATAGTCAGTCGCCGTGAAACCAATTTTCTGTCCTTTTGAAAAGGCTCCAGGCACGGCAAGCTTTTTTCTCACATCGATGGCACCAGCATACAGCCGACATGTGTGTGTATTGGAAATTATATAATAACACGTATCTAGGTGCACACCCGTAATCATGTGATTGCAAGCGTCGCAAAAGCTAAACACTTAACGTTCTTGCAGACATACCGCTATGTATGTGTAAATATGTTCATCGGCTGGAAATAGTTTATAAAATTCGCCCTTGGTGTATATCTGAAAATTATCTGGCCTTATTAAAGATGACATCAACGCAGAAAGTGGTTAAAAATCAAAATATAAAATTCAAATTGATAATAAATTTATCAAAATGCACCGGTATTGTAAACGTGCTCAAGTGAGATCCTTGCTGGCGTTTGCAGGATCGACCATTTAAAATGACGTTAAATTTAAATTTTCTAACCGGAAACAATAAAAAACGTTTACGTTTGAATATATATTTAAAATCGGATCAAAGTTGTTGCTTTCATTAGTAAGATTGCAACTTTAGTATGTCCGTGTTCCAAAGGAATTAATTATAGCAAGCATAGAAGTTCCAATTTCAAGGTTTCAAGTTTCAGCTAATGAAATTTTGCACACTCTTCCTGAACGTAAACTAAAAAATTGCAAATACAGACATAATTATGTCACCTATAATGTTAACATATCAAGGTTAAGGCTTTGTCTTGGCTTTCGTGCGACGACTTTCTAAGAAAAAGCTTTCTTATGCTTTCTACTCATTGCTTTCCCTTCCGTCAATTACTTTATTTATTAGAAGTAATCAAAGAGCCGTTGGCTAATTATACTGAAGTTACGAATATTCAAATTTCCTAATTGTAGAATTTCATTCATACATACATATGTACATAGATAATTCCAATTATGGAATCATCTATAGAGCAAGTAATTTTGCCTATAAATTCACAAATTCAAATCATAATCGCAGACGCAAGCACCATTCACCCTTGAACAACTCCGTCTTCGGCTGTGAAGGTTTACGAAACACCTGGTTGTTTAAGTAAATGGCTATCATGTGAAATATTAATACTCCTTATTGGAATTAGCCCGAGTATGTTTCCATTCTTACCACTGTTGGGTAACCTCCATATACTAGTTCGTCTCATTCATTAGTCGAAATTCATTCATGTTTTGCACTAAACAAATCTCGAGTTACAGCGACTGTAGCAGTAGTGGAGTTCAAAAAAACGGCAAGGACATCAGTAGACGGATAGGCACTACCTATTTCGCGCCAGCTTATCACCCGACAATAAGAACTGGAGCGTCGTTTAGACGGCCAACAATAACCAAATAACAAATTTTCGATTTTACGCTATAAATTATGGGGCCCGCTTGAAGCCATCCGATCCGTTCTGGTTGTTTCTTAAAATCCACCGTGAGATGTATTAAAGCTCTTCAATATTTTCGTTAGCGAGCACATTTGCTATTGTGTTGTTGCTGTTGTCATTATTCTTTATTTCGCCTCACTCTGGTCATTGGTTTTTGTGTGTGGTGAATTGTGATTTTTGGGCGCTTCTTTCCGTTTTTCATAAATTTAAATTATTAATTTTTTTGTGTGCCTCACATCGCTGTGTATTAGAAGAGCAGCAACCAAGCGCTCAGACTATGGCGGCAGTGGCGACGATGATTGTGTCGTTTTGGTGTCCAGCCTGGCTGCCCCCCGCCGTTTGTTCGACGTCCACGAGTCTGCTGGGCGGTTAGTCTGTCTTTTGCTCCATAAAAAGTGTGTCTGCGCAATATATAAATATACATATATGTGTATAGGTATGTATGTTAATGCACACATTCGTGTTAGTCATTGTTTCTCCTAACTCCGGCTCTTCTTGTCTTTTAGGCAGCATAATTTGGGATTTATTATTAGTATTTGTGGTTGGTGTTGTTTTGATCTGCTGTAGTTCGATAGAGCGGCTGGATGTGAAAACAAAAACACGATGAATACGCATTTGAAACGGAAATTGGAAATTTAAAATCGATTTTTTTCTCCACTTTTTCGTAATTTGTCTTTTTAGGGCTGGTTTATTAGATTTGGATGTTTTGTGGCCCCAGTTGCACAGTTGATGAAAATTATGTAGTAATTTTAGAGGACAAAGGCGGACACATCCAACAAAAAAGTAAATTGGTATTTTAGACGGTGAATTTGCATTTCAAGTGGATTCTAATTGTGTCTCAACTTTTGGTTTGCCTGAGGTTTTCGTATATATTATAAGTTATGTACACTTGAGCTTCTATATATTCACGCATCTCTAATTATCCTCTGTCCCTTTAGTTGGCATCATTTCCTCTGTCATTATAATAGCCTCCAAGATTTCGTGCTCATAATTATGGTCTCCAAACCAAAGGAATTTCCAAATAGTCCAGTTTTATTGTAATTTTAAGGTTGTCAGAAGTGCGGTCTACTGACATCTTTAATAGATGCGAGAAACTGTTGTATCTCAGCGTTTTAATTTATATATGTTAATTTTTAGCATATTTTCATTTATTTCTGCTTTTGAAAGGTCTTCTTAGTGAAACTGTTAAAGCTCTCGTTCAATATGGCTGTATCTCTTTGTTGTTGTCTGATATTTTTTACAACAGCATCGTGTTGGTGTCGACTGATAGCCGCATTTGGCGGGTAATTACTAGACCCCGCAGAATCGCGAAAATCTCACCGAAATCACACGCCTAGCTCATCTAATGACACTAAAACTTCACAACTTCATTAGTGCAACTCAGTCGTGAGGCAGCGGATGTATTAAACCAGCAATTTGCAACAAGTGCAAACGCAACTTGCCACGCATCAATGCAACGTGAAGCAGTACAACGGAGAGTCTGGCAACCAATTATTCAAGCATATAAAAAGCACGCACTTGTTGGTTGCATAAACCACGACGATTCTGGAAGCGCAGATGTTAGTGGTGCGTTGCAGCAGCCATTGACGGTGACGGTGACAAACATCGATTCTATCTAGCTTGCAACGCATTGCAACAGCACTACCAGACCAACAATAGCAATAACTGTAATGAGTAATAAATCAACTAAAAAGTATAAGCAACACACACACAAGCTTGCATCTGCATAAATAACTTAAGAAGCGCTGCATATGGCATGTGGCAAGAGTTTTGTTTAGGAGAAATCTACGAGCGGACGGGCCGCAACTAACAGCCAAACTTGCAGCCGGCGGCACTTAACACCCAAATTGCGAATCAGGGAGTAGGAGTAACGGCAGCCACAGCAATAATAACAGTCGTGTTAGCGCGACAGCCGAATGAGCTCGTAAAATAATTGAAGCGTTTACAACAACAGCAATACCGATTTCTTGAACATTATGCGCTTTGCAACACGCTGCATGCAACATACGATGCAATGTTGGTGCTTCTGAGCAAAAACTTACTTCTTGGAAGACTGAGGGGACGCACGCAGGCCAGTGGGTGAATAGGCGAGCGCCCCAACCGAGTGGCCAATGACTTTTGCTGTAAAGTTTGTTATGTTGCACCGCGCGGTGCATGTTTTCGTTGATGCAACATAATAAAATGATTAAAACAACATCTTAAACAACAGCCATTTCCAAAACAGCATCAACGGTATACGGTATACTGCATGCCCCTCCGCCTCATGGCGTTGACGTGCATAAAAATGTTGCTGTTGCTCCTGCCGCTGCAGTTATTATTGCCTCTGTAGCGGTGTCGCGGTTGATGAGATTTGTAAAACGTGTACAATCGACGAAGAGGAACCACCAACAGCTGAGCAGAAAGTGAAGCAACCGTCAAAACCGAAGCAACGAATCAACATTTCACCATCGCAGCAACGAATTCTTCACTAATCATAAAATTTTTCATTTTATGTATTCTTATGCATTAAGAAAATAAACATTTTGCAGGAAGTAAGTGTGTATGCATGAGAGCAGCGGTGTTTGCCTAGCATTAATGCTTTGGCACCCTGTGTTGCCCGGATTTTGTATTGCCCTCAGGTGGCATATAGGCGTCTTAATCCCAGCAGACCAAGGTAAGTGCAACACTTGCCGTCACAAACGCCTCCATATGTATGAGTGTCACTGCGTTCATCTTTCCCGCCGACGCGGGACCAGCCACATCACGTCACTTATTCCTCTGAAATGACGAAATTAAAAAAAAGCAGAAGACGACACATTGAAATACCAACGAAATTGGTTTATCGAAATGAACGCGCGCACAAATTAATTAATTTAAAGTGCTTTAATCTGATAAATGTTCAATTGACGCATGCCAATCCGTCCATGCCTCACAACGTGATCCTCAATTACACACACATGCGTACGTCCATATGTCTGGTAAATATAATGCATGGCAGTTTCCGAATTCTCATTTTTTATCTCGACCGGCACTGTGGCTCTGAACTCGAGACGCGCTGCTCGCAATAGTAATTTAAATGTCTTTTCATAAATTTTAATTCCCCATACGTTTCGACTGCTTCTGTGTACACTAAATGCGTTCAAGTGTCTCCTTTGTGCGAGCTATTAGTGGAACAATTGAATTTTTTAATGCGATACAAATGCTGAATTCCATTCAATTCAACTGATAAACCGTTATTGAGTGAATTTACTTAATCATTCTATAAAGTAAATCATCAAACCGCCCGCGACTCCGAAATAGATGAGCGGCAGCTTTGCTTGTATGTTGGTACACCCTTTGGGATTCAGACTAGAATTCCACCGATTTCCTGATTAGCCCGATCTCGTTGTTGCACCTTGAGTTACGTCCTTCTTTACAAACGGCGACGATTGAGCAATAAATTTTCTCCCGATGGCGATTTAGAGGTGGACCCTAACCAGGGTTGCAAATAATGCATTAAAAAATAATTGAAATTTGAACTAAAACTTTTTTTTTCATTTTGTAATCCCATATTCGAGATTTTTTGAGCCCACATACCGGATTAAAAAATAAAAAATAAAAATTTTAATCTTAAGCATGTAATTAAGAATTATAGAAAATTAAAAAAAAGAATTTGCTTTAGAAATAACATTTTTTCACGTTCATTCAAATTAAAAAGTAATATTTTCAATTTTTAATTCCAACCCTCTTTGATTAAAAAATTAAAATCTAATAATTAAAATGAATCCCAAGTTTTTTTATTAAAAATTTCGCAATCCTGACCCTAATATATTTACGCTCTGGGAATGAAAAGTATCTACAAACTCCTAGAAATTCGCAATAATTACTAAACCACCGTAGTTTATGTAAGGTACAAAATTGAGAACATACCAGCTCCTTAGGCTTTTTTGTGATCAAGTTGGATTTTCTTTTTTGTTATATTTTTTAAGCTTTCGTTGTCACTTCTAAGCAGTAGCAAATGTATGCACATATTTAACATTAGTTTAACCCAAAATCACAACATATAATATAAATTGAGATTTGAGATTTGAGACCTTTCTTGTTTTCTTTTAGTTCTTCCTTTCTTTATAGATTTCTTTTGTATTCCATGCTTTCTTTAAGTACTTAAGTATTTGCTCTTATCTAATGCTTCTTGGAGTGCTTAATTAAGGAAAATTTTATGCGCGTATTCACTGAGGACGATCGCTGCCAGCTGCGCAATTACCGTCTCCAACACCGTCATCATCGCCGTGATCAAAAACCAAAAACAACATTGGCAGTGGCAGTGGCAGTGGCAGTGGCGACCAATGTAAAGCGGTCGGTCAACAACTGTAACTGCAGTTGACCGCACTCGTTCACTTAGAGCGTTGAGGGGTATTTTCTCTTGGTTTCTGAAAATTAATTGCATATTCCGGTGCGCAATGACTGCCTCCGAAAAGATCCGCTAGATCTGCACATTACCGCGAATAGCACGCCGCCCATGTACATACCGCACAGACATGCATACATAAGCAGCTACATACTTGTATATATGAAACTCAAGTCAGTCACTTGCAAGTACGATTTTACGGTATGATTTAATTCGCGCTCCTCATTCCTCAACCGCAGCCCTGTTTTGCGCTGGTTGCGCTCAACCGCATAGCACAACATCTCATAAGTCCATACTGATAAGTAAATCTAAGCTAAGCGCACACGAACGAACACATGTGCACGTGCGTTTTTTCATTTTATTTTTTTTGCGGAGCATTTGTATGTAAATATATGCGCCGCTCAGAAACACCACATACAGGGCAACACTCACGGCACATAGTTATTAACAACGAAAAACCGTAATGAACGCTTGCGCGCGTGCGCACATTCATTCACCGACCATCGCCCCTCCCGATCCTCACACCGTGGTAAAAGCCAGCTGGTTGTTGGGCAGCCAATGGTCATTGCACTGGTCGAGTTGTGCCGAACAACCCAACACACCGTCACTCCATTTGCCACTGGCAGCGCACATGTCGCTTCATGTGCTATATGTTGCCACATAAAAAATAACATTCTCCACAATTACCACAAAGTTAATAAGCGAAAAAGAAGCAAAATAATATAAATATATATACTTGTATAACAATGGGGGAACAGTGGCTGGCACTTTCTTAGAAATACTATTAGAATTTAAGTTGAGCTCATTTGCGCACATATCGCGCGGCCTATTACTTAGACGAGTATGCACGTAAGTACGCAACCGTATCTTGCACTTGTTGCATGTGGCGCTCGAAATGAAGAAGAGAAAAGCGGATAATTAGAAATGCGTATACGACACGAGCGAACTCGCCAACTGGTCAAGCGGCACAGCGCTTCCACGCAGCTGACAATGCGTGTTCTCTTGCTATTACAATGACCAGTTATTCCGTCGTGGCGCGGACTGAGCTATACGACAGAAAGTGGAAAGCACAAAACGCTCCACACGCAGTTTTAACTTAATAGAGTCGCCCCGATAGAACTGATTTCGAATCAACCGTCAGCGGTAAGTGCAACAGCAACCCAATTGCAGCGGCGAGCGGGTGAGAAAGCGTACGACGTGTGGACGTCAGATATGCAGCTGCAACGCGCGATAATGAGGCGTCGGTTTTTGCGCCATTTAACTCGGAATTATTTTCACTGCAATCGCCTCTACAACTGAGCTTATTTATGGCCGTTTTGCATTAACATGCCACAAGCCATCGCGCTGAGCGTCATAATGGTGCACCGATCTGCTCCATGTCATCTTGGCTATACTAACGAGAGCTAAAAGAAAACCGAATTATTACACACTATTCTAAAACGTCTACCGTAAACATTCTTTTAGGAAGGCATTCATCTGAGTTAACTATGCTTTAACTTTTCTCTCTAACTATCAAAGGATCAATACCAGACTGCTATTTCGATGAATCGTCACCAAACGAACAACCAACACACCGAATAAAATACGCGAATCGCACTCAATTAGCCAGTCGTGTCCAGCGTTGCCGTCAACTACAATACTATTCCTTACTATTAGTTCTAATTGCTGTACATTTTTGAAACAGAAAAAAGTATATTTTGTAAATGCTCTTATTCTGCAAAAATTATTATCTTGATAGTTTTATCATTTCAGGCCATACATTCCGTTATATTATCTCTTTTTAATTTATTATCATATTAGATCACAACTTAATGCAATTTTAGTACCAGTATTGTAGCTGTTGTCAATTGGTTTGTTTTTTGCATTTTCGGTAAGTGTAATATCTTGAAAATATTCTCTGAAAATTTCAAGTTGATCCGATAACTTCTTTTTGAGTTATTCGACAAATAACAAAGAGCGCTCAGGCACTTCAAAGCGTTCGGCAGCAGGTAGCTAGCGGCAGCTGCAAAAAACTTTAAAAGCGCTTTTCTCAAAACTATGTTTTTCGAACTGGTGACAACTGTAACTCGTAAACCGCTCAGTAGATTTTAGTGAAATTTATACAGCTTTTAGAATACATAATAAACTCGGGCCTGATCGAAGGTTTTTATTTCAAAAATTTCGATTTTTTAAGACCAATGTTGATTTTTCCTCAAAAATCTAGAAAAAATTTTCCTGAAGCCGCCATTTTGTTAATTTTTGAAAAAAAAGCTAATATTTTTCATCCGATTGATTTTAGATGAATCTCCAAGAACTTATGATTGTCCCCGCAAGGAAATTTTTTTTGAAACTGGGTCAACACAGACAGCTAAAACTTTGGATATAAATTTTTTGTTTTATGTTGAAATTTTCGGAACTTCAATTCAAAACATTGTATAATAATGCCATATTTCTACTTTTGTAAAATAACATGATTTTATATCAAAAAAAAATTACTGAAAATTCTTATTTTTTCGTGCCTATGACTACCCCTAACCCCTTAAATACTTGTATGTACGTATATTGTAAAAAGCTATCTAAAGATTTTTAATACAAAAGTCGATTGTAGAGTTTAATATGCTCTCTTAAAATATATAGATACATACACATACAACTACCAATTAAAACACCATCACCGTTATACTCTAATATCCTACAACCAGTGGGGAAACTATTTCCTTAAATACTTCTTCAAATATATTTACAAAGTATTTTAATAATCAAACCCTAAATAATTTATTTGTTACAAGTTGTTTGCAGACGCTAGGTTATTACCGTTATAAAGCATTGTCATTGGCTGTCATAACGCCGCCAATGGGAAGGCGGAGCGGCTCAAATGTCAACTTTGTCAATTGAAGACCGTGTCACCATATTGTGGACAGAAAATGTCAACTAACCAATGACATTGCGACAAGATATAGAAAGCCATGGAACATTTATAACACACCGAGCGTCACTCACGGTGAATACAGGGTTAACACACACAACACTTACAACTGCTACCCCTCCATCGTCTGCCATGACAGCAGAAATTGCGAACAGGAAAAATAATCGAATGGAATAGAAATGAAAGACTTAAACTCGAACAAACAGATATAATAAATGTGTGTACACACTCAAGTTATTGTCTTGCTTTCATGGATATGTATGTAACTACCTGAGTACCGTCGGATATATAAATTATATACATATATATAGGGAATGATCATATAATATGGTGTGTCACAAACAGCCTGGGGACTTTGTCAAGGCCGCAAGGACGGGAATCAAAAATGAAAACGCTCCCATGGTATTGCATCGCCGATATCCCTTACAGCTCGGCAGTTCACAGCTCGCATAAATGCGCAACTTGTGTGTTTTTTGCCCATGCCACTTCCAATTCGTCTGATTTTCGCTACCTGAGTGCAATGTGAAAGTGCCATGGAATTATTGGTGCTGTCAGTGGTTGCTGCGAAGCATCACGAGGATAATAATGTGATATTTAAGTCAACACAATAGACGTACGTCCCATTTTCATTTCTACATACATATGTACGTTATTGCAACTGAATGAGTGGCATAAATAGAATTTCAATATTATTGTTAGGGCAGTTGCGATGTCGCTTAATGTGGGGGTTGATGGTAATATTTGTGCGACTGATATTTGAAATAATATTTGTCTATGTCTGCGTTGATCAAGCGTGCTTATATACCAAGTAAACTGTGTGCTTATGTACATAATTACTTACATAATAAAAGCAGACAATAGAAAATGTACTTAACGCTTCCGTGGCCATCGGTACTCACAATGTTTTCCTGCCTCGAACGAGGGTGAAGAACTTTAGACGCACACCAATAGGCCAACTGACATATCAGTCGCACCGTAACATATGACACTGGAAGCGAGTGTTGTATCGGTTTAGATGCAAAAGGAAATGTAAAAAGGTGGCGGTTGGTGAATTATGAACGCGCTCGGCTTGTTAGCGGCTGGTAACAACAACAACATTCCCAACAACAATACAGAACTGCATAGGCACACATTTGCAGACGTCTCTAGATGCTTGGGCAGATGTTTGAGATGCGAAGGCAAGGTACCGCTCATAGCTTAGGATTATAATTGCGTTTATTGCTCTATTATATTTTTGAAGTTTTTACAATTATGAAATGCAGTTTTTAATCTTGTTCGGGGATAGTGATTGCACACATACGTGCATGTTTGTGCACAAACTCGCAGACAATGGAGCCCCAGGCTTACAATTGACAATTCGCTGCATACAAATACACATACATACATAAGTACATAGTAGATAATGGCAATAATCTTCGCGTCAGCGTCAACATCATCGTCAACCAATGGAAGAACAGTGTCGTCTGACTGGCCGCTCAATGACAGCGCAGCGACCCGCACTACCCAGTCCCAAGCATATATCCGTTACTTCGCATCCAAGCATTTTCCTCCACACGCTTAACTGGTTCAATGTCTGATGACTAAGTCGGATTACAGCTTGCCATTGCTGTAATAACAGCTGCGCTACATGATCTATGTACTTATTTGTTTTAAAAGCCACTTCTCCATAATTCCTCGCCATTAGTACGTAATTGCTCTTATTTACTGCGTTCAATTCGCGCCAAAACCATTTGTCTCCAGCCACTCTCGAACAGCCTAAAATCGCATCCATATGTATAAATGTACAATATATAAAGTGTACAATGTTCATGCAATTTCATTTAGAAATTGGTTTCGTTCGTCGAGGGAAGACGCTCCTTGTTTTATACTACCAAATAAAGAATTCCCGATGCTGAACAAATTAGAAAATAATAAAAGTAGCTGCATTGAAGTGTTTCCCATAGGTTTGATCCATTTTTATATATATATGTGTATACATACATATACACATACATATGTGTATAGGTTGATGCCACTTTGGTGACACTGCACATTCAATGAAACGTGTTTTTTAACTTTTTGTGCCTTTGCGCCTGTAATTTCTACTGTAATTATATACTGTGTTAGGAACATAACTATGTACCTATATACATATGTAGATATGTACATACAAGTAGTTCTTGATTGATTGCATAGTAATCATAGCAGCGCACAGTTCTTGTGATCATGATTTTTGCGTGTGAGAATGTGTGTTTCTTAATATGTTCATATATGTATGTATAGAGTAAGGACTTATATGTATATTCATGTACATATGTAAATACACCTATATATAATTAATGCAAATATTTGTATATGTGAACTTACGCGCAGACAATCGCTACTTGAAGTCATTGTGTCACATATCCAAACATAGCGTAAACAACTTGGAACCGGTTCATGAAGTGCAAATAACTGCTACCATCAATTAAATGCAATTACTGTAAATGACATTGTCTTTAGAACTCACACTATATAATATGTAGACTCGCAGTATTTTCTATTTTGTAGAGGTGAGCTCAAATCACATCAGAAAGGAATTACAATGACAGAATTGAGTGTCAACCTTTAATTAGTCCGATTTAAATACATACAAACAACTATACATATATATCTAATGATATCAGGAATATGTTGTGTGCATTTGTGTAGAAATGAAGCAAAAACTATTTTCAAAACTCTTTCTATGCCGAATCGTTTACCGAAATGGTAAAGCTCTAAAGCTTTGCATACATTGACACATTAAACAAAGTATTGCAAGGATTATCACCCTCATAAAAACTCTGATCCAACTTCAACAAAATAAGCCGTTTATAATGTAACAACAACTGATAAAAACCAAACCTTTAATTTTAGTAAACTTCTTGCCCCAAAAACCGGTATGATATGTAGGTAATATGTTGGCGAATAGGTTTAACCTCACTGGTGCCATATGTATGAAGAAAGCGTTTATTGATAACTAATCACACTGTCAACGCAGTCGCTACTGAACAACCGTATTAGGAGGCGTAGGGAAGGAAGCGCACATACACGTTCGCTGCGAAATGTGCAGTAAGTGGCAAAAGATGGAAAGGAGGCACCAAAAAGTATTGCGCGCTAATTACTCTGGACGTGAAGAACGCGTTCAACTCCTCAAAGTGGGCAAATATAATCAAAGCTCTAAACGAAATACGCGCTCCCCAATATCTCGTAAATATTATAATGAGGTGTCTTAAACACCGCATATTGTTATTCGACTCTGACGAGGGCACTCAGAGCTACGCTATCTCGAGTGGAGTACCGCAAGGCTCGGTCTTAGGTCCTCTACTATGGAACTTGATGTACGACGGGGTACTAAGAATACATCAACCAAAAAACGTGAAAACAATAGCGTATGCGGATGATCTCATAGTGGTAGCAGTGGCTAAACACCTAGATGACCTCAGGCTCAAATGCAACGATTGCATAAATGGCCTGCGCCAATGGTTTGATACCATGAGCTTAGAGCTGGCTGAGCAGAAAACGGAAGTCTTGCTCATAAGCACAAGGAAGGTGGAAGAAAGGTTATCACTCACCATAGGGGGGTGCGAGATTACTTCACAGCCGCAGCTGAAGTATCTGGGAGTAATACTAGACTCCAAATTAAAATTTAAAGAACACCTGGTGTATACTTCCGGCAAAGCAAACAAAATGTATAATGCGCTATCGAGAATGATGGCCAATAGAGGCTGCGTGCGTTCCAGCCGGCGGTTTTTAATATCAACAGCAATGAGTTCAGTAATATTGTACTCAGCACCAATATGGATACAAGCGCTAGACATAAAATCATATGCTAGACAAATAAACGCAGTACATAGGCAATCCGAGTAATAAGTGCTTTCCGAACGATATCAAGTGATGCTGCTGAAGTACTAGCCAGCGTGCCGCCTATTGACATCCAGGGGGACGAATTCGCGCGACTGTACCAGCTGTCAGTGTCGTCTTCAGGAGTAAAAAAAAGAGGAGCGAACCAAGAGCCTAACAATGTGGCAGCAACGGTGGCAAACCTCATCTAAAGAACGATGGACTCATAGACTGATTCCGGACATTCATTCGTGGATAGACAGATGACATGGTTACCTGAATTTCCACCCAACCCAAATACTGAGTGGGCATGGATGCTTTAGAAAGTATCTATTCCAAATAAATCATGATGTTAGCCCGTATTGTCCGACGTGTACAGAGTGCATAGAAGACTCCCCTCCGTTTTTTAAATATTAGGGAAAAGTTAAAATATACTCTCGGCGGTAGTGTAACGGTGGAAACTCTGACAACACATATGTCAGTCTTCTGATAAATGTAAAGCTGTCAGCGAAGCGGCAGCTCTAATTATGACAAAACTGATATACTTGCAAGAGATTAGGAGTCAGTCAGTCCGTGCCGTAGAGGAGACTTAAATGTCCTTTTCTCTCCCATGAAGTAATGCTTAATCCGGTGGTCCCGTGGGAGAGATATGAGATGGGAGTAGGTTAGATTTAGCGGATTAAAGTTCCGCACTTCGGCTTTTGCTGCTTCCCGCTACTATAAAAAAAACCAAAAATAAAAAAACACACACACGCTCATACACAACATTCATATTTGCTATGCACATACCTACATACACAAATACAAGGCATTTGCAACTAAAACAGTAGTTGATACAGCCAACTATTAGCAAAAGCGGCCGAACTTATGATTCGCACCAATTTCTGCAGTTGCAAGCAACTACCAACCAGTGCAATCGCTACGATGGGAAAACAGCAAAGCAGTTAGAAAAACAGGCAAATGCGCTGCACATACATATATGGTATAAACATTGAATATCCACATTCGCGCGAACACGTTTTCGTCAGCGCAAGCAACTGCAATTATGACTGAACACCATTTGCACATGCGCAATCCGCAGTTTGAGTAGCGCTGGCCATGGCGGCGAAGCGATTTGCATTAAAATGATGCAACTTTTAATTGATTACAGCTACCAGAGTTGTACCATTGTAATGCGGCCACAATTACCGCAAAACTTAGCGAAACTTCAACGCCCTTTTTAGCGACTCGCATGTCAACCAACGTCAACGCATGCCTCTAGATGGGCATGCTTGGGCATTGCGTTGTGGAATACCGCCCAGAAACGCAGACGACATGTAGCACCGAAGCACGCATGTGAACCGCGGTGCAACGGCCACAGGTAATTATTGTCAAACAATGCGTTGCAAATGCACAAATCTACGCATGTCGGCCGCTTCAACACCAGGACTGCACCCGCGTACGTTCGTTCTCTTCCCCGCCCAACTATGTCGGAAATGCGCCAACGACCGGTCGCGCGACGCATCACCTCGCATGCAACAATTTGCAGCACTTGCCACTTGTCGCGCAACAACGGCTCTGCTACATCACTGCCGCTCGGGTCATGGGGAGTTGAGCTGCTTAAGTGCTGATTATTGGCAAAGTACACGCTCTGACATTCGAATAAAATTATCGCATTAAAAAGCGACGCGATCGGCGCATTGCGGGGAACGCTGAGACAATCGCATTTGTACGGCGTTGCTGTGAGCTTGCGTGCTGCCTAGTGTCATTTGCATAACAATGCTGGGGACCTTCGTGGCACCGAACATCGCGCTGACGCAGTTGTCTGCTGTTAATTGTCAGCTAAACTCATCACGGCGTTAGCTTTGACGACGCACCCTGTTGATTGGCAAATCCACCACGCTCCTTCGGTTAGTGTCACTAAACGCAGTGTCGACCAGCTAGTACGTTGCTATGGAGCGGGTGGCTGCAATTGTAAGGTCGCTGCCAATGCGGTTATAAATAATTTATGTTTATTCGTTTTTGCCGCGTCACAGCTCTGCACTTGCTGGGCTGAGAAATCTCCAACATTGACTCTAATTAACTCAGTGAAATATTCAAAATATTCACTATTGTTTAAGAGTTTTCAAGTTCAGCTGACGTAAGGTATTTTACGCTTCGTGCTCAACGTCAGCTGTCAGCTAGTAGATGACTCTGTACAAGCGGTGTAACGTTCATGGTTGTCAACGCCGACGAAGTTTCGGCACTGGCCTCCAATGCCACCGCAATCAAAAACATACGGTTTTGCTTCTTACTAAATTTTTGCATTGGAATGGTATGGAACATTGGTTTTAAATTAATGCGGTACATAAACGTTTATGAAAAGATTTTCTAAAGAACCGTATGATTTTGGGCTGTGAGATGCTAGCTGGTCTTGGAATATTGATTCCAGCGATATTCGGTATTATTCGCACTACAGAGACTGAAATAGTATATTAGCACCTCTGCATTCTAACTTCAGCGACAATCTGTGCTCCAAAGCAATTCTACATTTATTGATCATTGTCTCCCGAATGGGTTGGACTTGCTGGCTACATGGCTTAAAGGCTGCATGAATAAGGCTTTGGCTGTTGAGCGATAAGCGCCATTCTCGGCATGTGCACCGCTTGCACCAAGTCCGCCAATGTGTGGCGTGTCACTTGTGGTCGTGAGAATTAGATTTAATTGATTTCCACACGCTCCAGCAGGCATTGCGCAGCGAAATGAGATCGTAGAGTGCGTATGCGCGTACGTAATTTAGGAACACGCGGCCATGGAGCATTATGGATGAGCGTACACCAGCACACGAACACATACGTGTTTATGTATGGGGCTTTGAGCGAGTACACATAGTGGATCGCGATCAGCTAGCGATCGAACAGACGATTATTTGACTCGAACGCTGTTGTCGGCCAGCCAATGGCCAATCGGCTATTGTTACGCATTCATTGAATGGATCATGCGTCTGCGTCTGGTCGTAAATGAAATTTCCAATTTCAAATGGCAATACATGTGACTCCAACATCAGCTGCAACCACATACAGCGCTCTCTATAACTGGCCTTTTCTTCACATACATACATACATACACACATACGCAGATGTGAGCTGGAGAACAGCAATGGGATTGATCGACTTGTAAACAGGAAATTAGTATTGGCAACACGATCGGTGCAAAAGTGCAATAATATGGCGAGACATTGAGCAGTTATTGGCGACGCAGCGCAATCGTGGCAAAAGAAGACGTCAATCTCATTTTAATGTGAAATGCGAAATTATCGTTTTGTGCTTTTTAAAGCAGAGCAATTGAATGCACAATTTTATTCGCGTTGATAATATAGGTTTACATTATATATGCATACATAAGAGTGTATGGGAATAACATATGTGTGTGTGTATAGGTGTGCACTGATGTTACATATATTCACACATATGTACTTAATTGAATCTTCAAAAGTCGGTCATCGTAAACAAACAACTTTTTCGGATTGATCTCGATGATCAAATATGTTATAGATCGCTCACGCTTTCGACTTTAATACCGGAACGCTCCAAAATGAAAGCCCAATTCTCTCCATTTCCGTAATAAACTGGAACCTTGATTCCAATATATATATATATTATTGTCAAAATTATTTAGTTTACTTTAGAATGTCGCTTTTTTCCCGCTGTGTATATATTCCCATTTCCATAAGGGCCAGTAGTCAAAAGTGCATAAATAGGTATGTACTTGTATGTGTGATTATTCCGCCAGGTGGAGTTACAAATGTCGAATGTTCTCTGCGTTTGCACTTGCGGCAATTGAAGCTATCAAATCGCCGCTAAACTGTGATATGTGGCTGCGGGAATTTCGGCCACATGTGCACCGCTAAGCATTACTCGGCGAATGCGCACCACCACACCGCCTTATTGCATGTTGTCTGGTCCAGATGTGCAAAGATCTATTTTTCATTTTGCGTTCTACTCTTCAACGGCCTCGCATGTAGCGCATTATCCTGATACATGCAACATTCGCCGCATTGTCTAAGCAACCGTTGCCTGGCTGTCTGATGCCAGAGTCAATGCGCCAAAAGATTGGCGAGTAGCCGCACATGCGCAGTTTGCGCACTTGGACTCTTGTTATCTTAATCTCACGTGAAACATGTTTACGTTGAGAAATTCACTCAGTCGCTCTTTGTGCGGCTCCGATTGTGGTATCAAATTTTTATTTGGTCTACCATCGTTTACTCGTAAGTGTAGCCCAGCGGCTAAAAGCGTGAACGCGGCCGTCCGATTGTGTTGGGCGCTCCACTGTAATACCAGTAAATGCATATTCCCTGGCTGCACAAGTCGTCCCACCGGCCCATACACTGCAAATTTCTGTCAGCCGGCCGCGTGCCACAATGACTCAACGAATTCCTTGCGCCACTAAGTAAATTTCGCAAATAATAAAAATCAACATTTGAACAACAGAGCTGATCAAAATAATGAAAATAAGGCGCACTAAAATTTAGCTTGCGGCATTCATTGTGTGAACTTACTTGCGGCCGCATTCTGCGTCGCCCCATCTTCCTCCATTGGGTACCACTGTGGGCTGGTATTTGCAACTCAGCCCAATAGGTGGTGGTGGTGGTGATCAATCGATCGATTAAAATGAAGAAGGAAAACAAACAGACAGAGTCGTATACGCTCGCGTACACCCATTTAGGAAAGGGCCGCTTGCCGCTTGCCGCATTTGCAGAGACTTGATGTCTAATGTGTGTTTAGATATGAGAGCATGCAATTTTCTCTCATAAACAAACGAAAATTCAATGTTCGAGTCCGCACAGACCAACATGGGACGGTCGCATGATGCTGCGAACAAATGACCAGGCTGCGACTGGCGATCTGTTCGCACCACGGGGTAAGACGTACAGGAAGGGGCGATTAATTGTGCTGATCAGACGCTGTAAAATGTGATTACAGAAAGCCTAACTTTAGCCAATGACAATTTGGGTGTAAAGAAGCATTGATGCCAGCAGCTGGCAGCCGACAGTTTAAAACTGAAAAATCGAAATTCGTGGTCTTCTATTTCATAGATAACAGCGTGCTTAGCCAAGCACTTGCTCCTCATAGGAACGTTAGAAGTGTTTGATGGTCTCAAGATTTTCATGTAAGTGTGCAATATTTTTGTCCAGTTGCAGAATATGGCTTTTGTGTGCACACCTGTGGCGTTCACTCATTCGCGGTGCGGAATGCTTTGCGCTTTAAGAGACCTTCTGTCAACTTGGTACAGCGATTATTATCGCGCTTGTTAATTAACGAATAGCCAGCGCTTCTGCTCCAGCTGGCAAAGATTCCCTTCCCACTCTTGCCACCCCTAAATGTCGTCGACACAAATGAACTCGCGCAGTGCTGCTCTTGATCAGGCCAGAGGTTTATTGGGTAGCAGCTATGTATCCACAGTCCGTCGGCATTTGCGATGTTGCAACTGGTTATGACACGCAACAGCACACGCGTTTTGTGTAAGTAAGTGTAAGTACGTTAGAACTCGGCAAAACGGTTGCATGTTGGTCCAACTGCGATAACTGTCGCATGGAATTAGTGTCGATGATTATTGACCGTGAACGTTAAGAATTTCTGAAAGGAAGCCGTTATAAATTAAAAACAATAAATTTAGCTGATTTTCGTTGCTTTAAATTAATGCGACCGAGGGCATCTGTGGACTAATATGTGAGGGAGAAAGGACCTTCTTTCTAAAGTGAGTCCATCCTTGTTAGTCGTTGGCGGCTTTTATCAGTATCATTTACACCTTGAAATTGACTGACTGCCATTTGAGGTTGAATAAAATAAACTTAAAGCTCTGTACACGAGACAACTTCCCCACAACTTTATGCAAATAGCTCCCCGCGAAGAGTATCTTCAAAACAGAGATCCCGAAACACATAACACTAATTATAATTGAACCCTGACATCCAAGAGCCCTTTTGGCCACGTCTTTATACCAATTACCCCACATGCTACTAGATCAACATATTTTAAAAGCCCTGTGAACAATGTGTTGCCTTTGCTTGTAAAAATCAATTTCAAAAACTAATCTCATACAGGCTACACTCTATATATGTATGTATTTCTATGCGTCTACGTATCAATATCTAAAACAATTGAAATGTGCAGAAAAGATAAAAAAGATAAGATTGAAAACTGTGGCAGGTGCGGCCACTCCACACAACCGCAGGCAAATATTTCGCAAAACCCACAACCATAACGTTTTCAAGTCACTCAAATCGAACCATTTTGATATTCGATATTCGATATTTATGTGAAACAATGCGCTGGCCTTTTATACCACACCACGCCACCACACAAGTTAACTGGTGTTATTCAACATAACTTAAACAGCAGTTTTGGTATCGATGGAGTCCCACGAAATATGTTATAAACTTCAAAACGCAAAAAATAAATACTTGCGATTTTCGTAATTAAATGTGTAAATTTCGCCGCAAGTGCCTTAGCCATATGTATGTATGTACTTAAGTGGCAAACGGTTGATCGACGCCGGATCATATCCGCGCTGTTTCCAGTGCCCGCACAATTGTGACTGTCAAAAAATCGAATTATTTTTGAAATATTATAAAAATATTTAAAAAAATTTTGTTTCATTTTAAGATTAATTTTATTCGCTGAAGTTATTTATAAAGTTATACATAATAAAGTTTAACATAACATATGTACCGTTAATACGCGAAATATACAAATAATTGAAAGGCATCGTTCCTGCAGATAAAATCGATTGGGAATATTAATATATCTGAGTTCCTATGGGATGTGTCGCGAGCTTAAATAAAGGCAAGCGTGGCTCAGTAAATTGTTATGCTCTATTTTTTATACTACTTTTCTATACAAAAGCAGTGGTCTTGTTCAATAATGACATTTGAACTAGTATGAGACTGGCCGACTACTGACCAAAATCTGGCATTGTCATCTCGTAGGACATCCATACGTAAAAACTACTGAGCCGCATCCATACTAGTTGTGGAGTAGTTTACAACTGGTTGAGTACCAAATAAGCACACATTCTTGAATTTTTGCTGCTCAGAAGTGTCCGCATAATGTATTCTGAAAACAGCAGACGTGTATGACCAAGAGTTTGTGGAAACAAAGGACTGAATTGGATAATCCCCACTCAAGTATTTTAAAGGCAAAGAAACAAAAGTGCATTCAATGGATCAGAACTATGTGTGGAACCTAATGTAGAAGTGGTCCTGCATGCATATGTATGCATGCTTTCGTGTAAGTGACTAGAAATATTCTTGTATAAATATATATACTCGGAACCTATGGTAATCTTGTTGGAATTTGCCGACTGATCCCTTTGTGCAACTTTGATCGCAAAATATTTTCCCAATGTTCGTATTTGTAATTATGTCCTTTTTGTTTATCGCCACCTAATTTGCAAATTTTACTCCTGCACAAAGGCAAACAAAGGAGGATGAACAGTAAATGGAACATCGGTTATTGTTTCTTTGTCTTCCAGTGACATTCAAACAAAACAAATCAGCTATGAACATCCTTTGTGACTTGTTGTCAAAATATGCTGGTATTATGTTTGAGATATTGTAGTAAGGCGACTATGCAATAAAAACTTAGCAACTCTGCATACATGGCATACTTTTGTAAAATTGAAGGTAAGTGTAAACACCAAAGTATACAGCTATCTGGGTGTGCAAATGAAAGTTATCAGCATAAAAGAAAGAACTAACTCGTAAAAAAAATAACGCCTAAGAAATAAGAGGTCATTTAAAGCTACATAAATACACACATGTATTGCTTATTTGGGATACCATTTGTCGGTATATATATATATATAAATAGACCTTTTGAAATATTCAATGCTGTTCATATAAATATATTATTTTATTATTAAAAGATACACACCATCTTCAAATCGCGACAATAATTCTGCTTTGTTATAATTTTTCAGCACAATACAAAATAAGGAAATAAGTGAAGCTTACAATGAAATTAAATTATAGAGCACCGCAACATGATTAGGCCAATATTCTTTTGCGCACCCACGTGTGGTCCGTGCTCTGCCTTCACTCGAATGTAAGAGATGCTCAATTTCATTACTTAGTGAAACAAAAAACTCCAATAATCATTAGTAAAATATTAATTATCGCTTTTCATTTCATTTATTTCAATTCTTGTACGACACATGTAAGTCTATTGCTTCTCTTTTGGTAGATAATAAAATCTCAGCACATCGAGTTTGGTGTTTTCTTTGTTCGCTTACGATTGTAGGTACATGTGGTTTCAAACCTGTCCGCCTGTATTTCTGTTGCAAAGGTTGCCGTCATTGCGGCAGGGTCAAAGGATACAAGTAACAATTATTGTGACACAGCACTAATTATCTTCTCGGTTGTTGTGTGTAGATGTTGTTGTTAGATAAAACTGTCAACAGCAACTCTCAGTGCAATGCCAGCCTTTGGTAATGGCGCTACATTCCATTAATTGATCTTTCTATATTGTGTTCCTTACGATTTGCCATAAGGATTTTTTGACGCTTTCTTTCTTGGTAAAATATTGATTTGAAATAAAATTCTCATTTCCCAAAATACGAGGTTTAGAAAATCTAATTGTCAATTTTTTTATTATGTTGATATATGTACATACCCCTGTAGTACGAAAACATTTTCAGCTACATTCATTACTTACTTTGTCTGTAGCAGCCGCTAAAGTTAGACTGCTGAGTTTGGCGATTTTCGTTAATGCACCTACTCACATTTCGTTGCTTGTTCGTGAATTCTCGACCAAAAGCAAAACTGTAACGATGCCCCAGCCACCATATTCCTATTTCCAAAAATAAAGAGAACTTTAAAGACCCATCGTTTGAGATGACTTTAAAGCGCATCGCTGAATAAATACTATGTCTAAATACTATCCCACAAATCGAGTTTGAGGAGCGTTGCGACGATTGGAAGAAGCGCTGGCATAAGTACATAATATCCAATGGCGACTATTTTGAAGGTGAAAATTACCGTTATTTTTTGAGTACACCTCGTATTGTAGTGAATACTCATGCGAATTATTTTTTCGAACAAATTACTCGTTACTAAATTTTTATTACTTAGATGAAGAAATTTTCATAAACATATGTACATATATTCGTTTGATGAAGCTTAAATGGAATTTTTATTTCAAAACATAACACATAGATGATGTTGCGAGAAAAAATATTTTTAAAACGTTTTACACCAATCCAAATTTATGCCAAACACTCGATGTTGCCATTTTTCGTCAATAATGCAGATTCTGTCTAATTATTCAACTTCTTAATAAATTATTCTATAAGATTTGCTAATTATTAACCGTTTCACAAACTACAAATATTTGCGAGGAAACAACCCAAAGCCGACGGCTATTTGGGGTTAGCCGCACTCGTAGTCCCCACACATCTCCAAATACCTCATACAGATGTACATATATAAAATTAAATATACTTGTAAGTATGGCTGCTCCTAATTTGGTTACTTAAAGGTTCCAGAAAATGGCAATCATTTAGTTCTAAATGCGATCGTAAGTATTATAATTGCTAATTTAATTGTGTTAATATTTTGATGCCAGAAGCAATGGCGCACACAAGTCAAGAGTAAGTACAATAGTATATGTGTAAATGTACATGTGCTGCTATGTATCTACACATGTGTGTATCCAGTAAAACGCTCCGGGCATAATAGAGCAGCAACTGTCTGCGCTGAGTGTATAGCAAATTATGTTCACTGGCTCTCTTCAATATTGCTCAGTAATCTATTTATAATCCACACTGCCATATCGACCGCTGCCAATATGTAAACAACGCTCTGGCGCAATGAACACTCCATAAAGCCAAGAGTATTTTCTCTTCGATGTAGCTTATCGCACTCTCAATGCTGCAGCTCACCTACAACTTGCTAAATAAACAAATGCTCACTTATTTCACCCATGGTCCCAACCAACAGTGACAATCCACAATATCACTGTGGCTATGGCTAAGTGGCTAAAGCAAGGGGGCAATTGCGTAGAGCGGATCTCGTACGCTCGTCGGCAATCGGTGGGCGGTCTGGCACAACGATTACAATGTTAACATTTTGTGTTTTTGTTGTTTATTAGTATGTGGTTGCACATTAGGCGACACGAAATTTATAGTGTCACACATATGAAAAAAGAGACCGAATTATATTGGCTGTGGACCTTACACAGCGAATACAACTTATTGATCCAACGACCACTGGTATCGCTGCAAGCGAGAAAGGGAAAACTGCTGCACAGCACCTCCGACTCGGGCCAAATGGCGATGTGTGGCTGCGGTTGCGACGATGGAGACGACGTTGGCTATGTGACGACGACACAAACATCAAAGACAGCTGCATAGACAGCGGCAGCGGGTAAAGTCGAAACACGGGTCCCTACACGCAGACCACTCACTAGCCATCAGGCTTCTCGTGTTGCCGATATATAATCAATACTTGCGTATATGAATGCCTACGGTTATATATGTACATATATCTATATACATAGATTCAAATACATATGTAATTAGGTACAGGCGAATGATAGGTGAGTACGAGTAAATGAATACACGGACGCACAAAACCGTGCCATCTCATTGATGTCAACCGAACCTAATCGAAGGTTTTCTTTAATGTTCTTCTAGACTATTTACCTTATAGTACGAGAATATTTATATCTATCTGTAAATATACCATTGTGTATTAAATAATTAATAAAAGAGGATTCGTCGGATTGAGCACAATTAATAGCAAATGAGCCGTTCATATTTTATATTTATTTGATATAGTAATCAAAAGATTAAACAATGATATATTCAGCCGAATATGGTATTCACCTACTACACAATATTTGTGCTTTACATACATGCGAAAATATTGCTTAAATTAAGTTCTTGAGATTAAGTTTATTACAAAAATCTGATTTCCTTCATCATCAATCAATCAATTATCACAAATATTAAAAAAGAAGCCAAACAAATTAAGTATATTTACAGATTTGTTATTAAACTATCTTCATATACATGTATGTCGCTTTTACATACTTAGAACAAAGTATACTTATATTTGATTAATGTATTCATATAAATCTAAAAACACGAACTCCATTGTCAAGTGCATTTTAGTTTTTTTTTTTATTGAAGCCTGGAGATATGCGCTCTCTTAATATATTTAAACAAATTTATATACAATATTGCAGCAATGTGTGTGTGCAGCAAAACACTCTTTTTACATTTGATGTTTTCGCAGCGCGCTCTTTGTAGCCGCCTTAGTATCAGTCCTAATCTCATGTTGAAACTCTCAGCCTCAGTCAACGTTGGCGCTCGCTGCTGCTCGTGGCTGTGGCTGCGTCTGTGGTCAGAATTGTTGTGATAAATAAATGTGGATGTGGCTAGGGCTGCGGCTTTTCTGCCGCTCCAATCGACCCCTCACCAGTCAGCCAACGACTCAGAGTGTATGGATTGAGGCACAGTTGGAGATGATATGGGTTAGCTTTCGCTGTTGGCTCATTCGAATGGCTGTGTCGATGGTCGCACTGCACAGCAGTCTGGTCGTCCATTTCTGTATTGCCAGTAGTCACTCCAGTGGCTTGCGACTCGCCGACTCGCCAGTTCGACACCGAATGTACGCGCTCCGCTGTCTGTGTTACTCAACCACCAAAAGGCGACCACAAAGACTGTCAGACATCAGCACGACGTAGCAGTCGAACTCTAGCAAAAAGTAAAAAACACCCGTTCGCTGTGAGTCTTCACGGCACGATACGTCACCGCGCTGTTCACACAGATACAGATAGCAAGCTAAGCAGATACAGTACGGTACGGAAGATACGGTAATGAAGCGCTGTTCGCATTGTGGCGTGGTAACGAGGTTCGAAACGATTTACCGTCGCTAAAACGCAATCGCTCTATGGTGTTTCGCAAATATATATTTCATAAAAAAAATTGATCCAATTTTGTAGTGAAAAAGTGTAAATATAAGTAATTCATTAAACTAACAGAAAAATAGAGTTTTACTGCTGTATACATATTAATTGGTTTGTGAAAGAAACATCAGTTTTTACTGAATACACATTTTATACAAGGAAATGTGTTCAAAAAATTAAATACTAAAAAAGTTGTGTTAACGAATGTTTAAAAAACTTGTGCAACAGTCACCATCACATGGAATAACACTAACATTACTAGAAGTCATACTATTCTAGCTCACAATAAGAACAACAAAGTGCAAATACATTGAAGCAACACAGAAAAAACGTCCCCTAAAAAGACACCAATGCCGCTTGAGAACGCAACCAAACAGCACTTACATAATCAAGCGGCCGAATGGAGCTCATCATTCCTTGCCAGCGACATTTTAAAAACGACCAACGACCAACGACAACTCCTGCGACGGCGGCAGCAAAGTCACACTCCCTACCACCCACCTCCTCAGCGTCAACGACATGCGCCAATGACGACGCTTTCTAGACCTCACCAACATCCCTACCACCAACGTCGTCTTTGTCAATTCTTAATTCTTTTTCCTCCCGTGTTGTTTGGCGACTCTTTTGCATTTCTCGGCCTTTTTGTTGTTACTCTTGGCTAGGTGGTGGTGTGATGTGGGTTTTTTATTCCTATGCTCGTACTGCACACGCTGCTCAGCCGCTGCGCTGTCGCCGCCACTGTCACTGCTGCTGTCGCAGTTGTCGCACTGGCATTTTTATGGAGTTTTTTCGTCGCCTCTCTTCGTAATTTTGTCGTCGAGTGTCATTGGCTGAGTCGTATTCGCTGCTGTTTGTGTTGTTTTATTGTTGTGTTTTAGTAGGTGGATATATTGCAAAGCCTTGTCGGCTGCTGAACGTTGGGTGCTGGGAACTGGGAGCTGGTAGCCGTGTTATGGATGTTATATATTTCAGTTTCATGAATAGCGGTGTGCCTGGCTGTGTGCGTGTGTGTATGGATGTGATCTTATAAGCAGTGCGAATGCGAGCAATTTGCATCAATGTGCGTGTGTGTTTGCAGGCATACTGCACAAATATATGGAAGGAATATACATGTGCATGTGTGTGGTGGTGAAGCATTTGCGAGTGCCTTACTGAGTGAATGTGTGCATTTGAGGGTCTCGGCGACTCTGGTCGGGTATTGCACAAAAGTCGCACAATTCAATGGCGACACAGCAACGAAGATGACAACGGCAACGACAATTGGCGTTGAGAACAAGAACGACGATACGATAATGTTGCCGATGACTGCCGTATTTGTTGTTGCACTTGTTGTTCATAATGTCTGCTGGCAAGTTTTCGAGTTTCGTTTCCAACTACAGCAGTGGCCTGCAGAATTCCGCGAAGCATTTAATAAACCGAAAAATGGAATTAAAGCAAAATTGAACAAATACTAACTAATAAGAACTAGAAGTTTGTTAATTTTCTCTTTTCGCTAACTGCTGCCACAAGGCCATGTGAGAACTGAAGCTATAAAAAATGTTGATAATAAGCAGAGAAAAAGTGAAAATCAATTTAAAAGTACATTGAAATGAAAGTACACACAAAAGCATGTGCATACATATAAAAAACCATATATGTGACAATGTATCTATGTATATATGATCGTTTGATTTTCGATTACAGATCTACTGCTGATACTGCATATGAAATTCTCAGTTTTGTGATTTGATTGTTTTGCATAAAATAATTTTTGTTTATCATTAAAGAAAATAATACTAATTTTAGAAAAAAGTAACGTTATCTTGCTAAACTGGCAACTGCTAAAAAAGAAATGCAGAGAATCGGTCGCAGCAGTACTGAAGATCGTCGATTATTGTGTTGAAAAGTGAAAACAACTAAAAAAGCTCGGCAGCGGAATTCCGTTTTTTAATATTGCCCAATTTTGGAGAAACAAACACGGGTTCCTTAATCAGGTGAGCTGACGTTCCTAATAACCATAAATAATTACATAAAGCAAGCTAAATTAAGTGAAGATAGAAAACGGTACTTTACCAGCGTGAGAATTAATTTGAAACTACTTCCTTCGTTACCGAGAAGCATGACAGCACTTCATCTCCTGCATAATTCGACAAAATTAACGTTTTCAATAACAGTCCTACTAGAACCCGCACACATGTTTTTCTTTCGCATTAATAAAAAGAGTGTTGCGTTATTTGCATTATTTGCACAATATTTGATTGCTAGTGCAGTAATTAATTTAGTGTTGCGTGAAATTTACAAAATTTAATTGTGCAATTATATGCGTTTCCACCGAACAGTGCTCAATAAATTTTACGGCCGACATTCGGAGTTGGGAATCAAATCAGCTTTCTGCTTGAAATTTTCATAAATAAAATAAACTCAGAAAACAAATCGTTTAATATTGAAATAGCAAACAAAACCAATAAACGCAAACAACGGAATTTCGAATTAACACATACACATGTTATAAATAAACGATTCAAAGTGCACATTACTTTCTGCGATGCACTATTTTTTACTCAAATTAGATGGATTAGATTTTCGAATAATTTGTGTGTCATAAAAAGGCAAATACTCGTTAATAAAATGATTGCCCCTAATTTAACCTACGCACCCCGTATTTGCCGGTATAGGGAATCGATAGCATACGAACGCTATAAGCAAAAGTTGCGAACAATATGTTCCAATGCATACATGCATAATTTCTAATTAGATTTGTGAAATTCGCATGCAATATATAAAACATATATAGAACTGGCAAATACACATATACATATGGTTCACATGTGTGTATGTTTGTTTGGCGAGCAAACACACTGACCACACATACATGCCTATGTTTTTACAATAATTTCACACCGTTACGCCTCGCAATTCATATTTGTTAGTTTTTAAGTTCACGCTAATTAAATGTCAAAGCTAATTATTGGTGCTGAAACGCAGTGTTTTTTGCATAACCTGCTCGCAATTTCACATGTGTACAAATGTACTTATGAATATAAGTGCATATGATCGCAATGTAAACGTATATATGTAAGTCTTACACATGTAATGTTTTAAAGCAATGAACTCGTATGCGCTTGCTGTTATTGTCTTAAGAGCCAGTACAACTGTAATGGAACACTGTTCCGTAATCAAACTCAATCAACTCATTTAGGTGTTAATATATTTATCTCAATATTGTATGTGCAAAGCTTTCTTCTAATGGAAATCAGTATAACGGAGTTAAACTGAGAACTAATTTTCCTTTTCATAAAAATTTTTGAAACTAGAATATGTTCGAGCCCACATTTGAGAGATGTATACCCAATTAAATTATTTTAGTGTCTAAGATCATAATAGAACCGTTTAACGAAAAGCAAAAAATAAAAGTAATTACCAGTTAACATAAACATTAAAGTATGCCACCTGAAGTGGTTTATAAAGAAACATTTAAAGAAATGCAAGCGCAATCTTCAGAGTATAACAATATGTAGCTTGGCAAAGTGGAAAATGTTCAAAGTTGTGAATTTGTTAGATTTTTTTTATACGCAGACAAAAGTTTATGAAGTTACGAAATGAAATAACTTCAAAGTTCCCATATGCATGTAAGAGGACCCAAATAGTTAGAGAGTATGCTTATTTTACGATGGGAACGCACAATTATTAAAGTGAATGCGCTCATCGCCAATTAGCCTCGTTTTAACTAGCCGTGTTATCATAAAATAAGAGCAAAATGCCGCAGACAACAATTAGAAGCGTTTTTTTTTAACTAGCGGCATCATAAAATAACGAAAATAAAAGTATTTTGCCAATTATAAGTTTCCCTCACTTAGTAAGATTCCCACATGAAGTATATCTGCATGTAAATAGTATGCAACCTGACTGGACAACAGCAGTATTGATTTATGTTTAACAAGACAGTCATAAAGACGGGATTCCCAAAAGTTCGCAATATCCTTTGCCAGCAATCTATATGAACTTGTCTGCCTATATATAAATGTTATATTATATGTGTATGAGTATATAGGTACCAGTGATTTTGCAATCCGGCAATAGCCCATCCGACGCTTTTAACATCAGCTGAGGTCTGATAAAAGCAAATAAGATAACAGTACAAAAACACCCAGTGCTGATTTCGTTTGAGACTAAAATATATAGTTACATATATATTATGTAACTTCAATAATACGCTTGCTTGCTTGCTATAAGAGCTCCAACTCAACGTTATGGATATAGGGAATGAGACGAACTTCCAGATATCTGTCTGGCCTCTCGTTATTCCTTCGATAGTTCCTATGTGCACATCCCATAAGTTACTGAAGCTATAGCAACCGAACTTGTTGGATACACTGCACTTCGTACTTAATCGTGAAAATGATTTTTAGCATTACCACATTTCCTTCATAACGGTTATGTAAGATGCCGCTAAAAGTGCTATAACTCTGTTATGAACAACACCAGACAGTTTACATGTATTTGAAGTATACAAAACTCTTGTTATTATTTTCTACCGTAAAACTAAAAAAAAACATATATTCTTGTATCACATGAATCCTCATATATTTTGACAGATGTTCGCCATATTTGATTTATTAAACTGTAAATGGTATCGAAACACCTGCTTGCAAATATTAATTGCTGAGGTGTTTTGACAACAACACTGCACAGACAGCATGTCACCTACAAGTTTCACGGTCATTGCTAAGCGGGGTGACCTCAAGTTAAGCTGGTGCCCCGGGAGCACAAAGTCGTTTCATCGCAGTTATCCGCACATCGAAGTGACGTTTCTAGTGGCGCAGCTTATCAGCTCACCAACTCACCACCTCAGCTGGCAGTTTGCCTTGTTTATCAGCTATTAAGTTGTAAAACGTTGCCTTCCTCCCGTTACAACGATTTTATAAAATAAACAAGCATGCATACACACACATACATACATATATATGTAAGTTGATAATAATTCAGCTGTTGTTGATGCCATTCGACTTTGTGTATCGCATTTCGTATGCATCTTGATAGCACCTTCAAATTAGTTAGCGCAAATGGGTTGAACCGGGCTGCGACTTTTTCCCGCACCAAACAGCTCACCTAACTCTCCGCCTGTATACTTGGGTATTAGCTCGACAACTTTTTTAATTCGCGCTTTTAGCTGAGATTAGCCGGCATAATGATGATGTGTCACAACCTTTACGTGTCTACACGCTTACTCTTACGTACTTAGAAAAGCATGAACGTAGTTGTTCGAGTATTTAAGTACTTGTAGCAGCAGTCAAATACAACTGTACGTGTTGCCATTCGCATTGCAATGCAACATGGCAAGTTGTGAATGTGTGCATTGGATGCCATTGCGTGTATTTCTTTTGTGGATAATCGCACGAAACTCAAGCAATTTCACAAACTAATTAAAGCCTCTCCACTCGCTTCTTTAACATTTCTATACCCAACCACGCCATTTCCAACGAGTGCTTTAAAACGATGTTGAAAACGTATTAAATCTCAACACCCTGTATTGTAATATTGATGCACGAAAACGAGCTAAATTCTTAGAAATTTTAATCATATTTATACCCTTAAAAAAGTATATATATTTGTATAAAAATGATCTGCAGGACGCGCCTATTTGTCCCTCTGTATATACACGAACTAGTCCCTCAGTTTTTGAAATATCGAGTTGCAATTTCGCACATGTATTTTTCCAACCAAGACCGCCGATATCGGACAACTATAGTATACAGCTCAATCAAATTCAAGTCTTTATATGCAAAACTTTTTTATTTGACAAATATATCTTCCCGAAACTCGGCATAGATTATTTCCAAGGCAACGCTACAATCTCCAAACAAATTGTTCAGATCGGACCACTATAGCATATAACTGCCATACAAAATGACCAGGAAAAAAATAGATATACTCTAAACAATTTACATAATATATATATGATAACGCAACTATATAAAATCCCTCAACTAAAAGCACACTATCTACATTTCTATACTTACGTATATAATGTTAGTCCTTTCTGAAATTTCCCCTCCTTATTTGTTTATTATAACATAAATAGTTAACTTGCCACATATCAGATGGGTTATGAGTAAAAATTTCTACTCGAAACCTTCCTTGACGTGTGCCCAGAGTATAGCATGGGCCTCTCTTATTTACTACACACTAATAAATATATCTTATGTGATTGTTGGAATAACAGTATGAACAACTAAATCAAGGGCTAAGTATAAATACCAACGGTTAGAGCTCTCAGATTTGTATTCCTTTTACCGCAATTGGTAGTGTTTCTTTCATTTGTTAACTTTTCCTTCCTACTCTTCAAAGTAACGGGAGTTTAAATTGTATACACATATGAAAGAAGGCACTTAGAGTTGCTTAGTGTTGACTGAAACAGGGCAACAGAGGAACTTTACTTCTGTCACTCCTTTGAGAGTGGTTTTCATCAAGTAGCAATTTCTTAGTCACACATTCTGATTTAATAAACATTTGGATTTTTATAGCGAGAATGAACTTACACTGTATATGTAATATGAATTTATGCAAGAACTGCAGACCTCCGATTATTCTTTCAAAATCGCTCGTCGTTATGATTGCGAAGAAACTCAAATGGAAACACGCCAACTTAATATTAAAACAGAAATCAGCCATATAGGTACAAACAAATCTGCATATGTAATATAATTTCCAAAGGTAACAGTAAAACTTTATAAGAAATTAAGGATAATGCAGCGGTGTAGCGGATGGCCATCTGAGTGTTCATGAAATGAGGGGCTGTTGGTAATAACAACACGTACGACGGCGTCACGTTTGTCGCACAATTGCATTTATTCACGCGAACGACATGTAATTGCATGTAATTTCCTGCTTGTCAAGCAACTGTGAAGGCACAAGCAAACGCATGCGAAACGTACCGATGCAAACACATACAAAACACATACAAATGTGTACGCTGCGCCGGACTTTGCTGTTTCGACAGTCATTGCACCGCAGAGGCCAACCTGGAGCAACAACAAACGCAATTTGCAAAAATATCACCAGCAGAGGCGCTTCGCTTATCGGCAACCGATATTTGTAAATGGCGGACAAGTCAGTGTACCGAAATAAAGGGTGCTCGTGGCCACTACCTTTCTTACAACACAAACTGAACGTTTGCAGAAATTCAATTAATAAAACAAGCGCCTTCCATTTGATTTCAATTGTCTTCTTAAATGATCTTACGCTGGCGCCATGAGTGACCAACACCATTTCATAATAACAACAACTGTGAAAGGGCGAAATATTGCTCTTCCCTATTCCCCCTTAATAGCAACAATTTGCACTACTTAGACAGCAAGCTATTTGCATGTGAGTGTGGTAAGCGTGTAGAGTAATGCCAAAGAGCATAAATAGAACATTTGTTTCTATATTTAAGAAACGATTACATACACACCATATGTTTACTGGTCCACATGCAACGACATTATCGGAGAAATGCCTTCGCGTATTTCTTGTGTTTAGCGAACAGATTCAGGCGCTTGGACCACTCAAAACACACACAGATACATGTGTTAATGCAGAGTAAATAATTATGACAAATGAGAAATAACATGTAAGAATTCAGTTGACCTGAGCACCATTTCTTTGCGAGCGCTGAACCATACAATGCGAGATAAAAACTTGGAACTGGTTTGTCAGTGCGAAAATTGATGACATCGTAGCTTCGGAAGGCTATTGTTTGATTGGTCCTCTCATAGAGAACACAAACACGTAAACAATTATTGATTTCTTCTTTGTTTGTAGAGGCTATCAAATATGTTTATCAATTTAATGGAACATTTTCATAAATCTCAGTTAATTTGGAGCGACACTTGTTTTTAATTGGTGCGACTTTTATTTGGTCAGGCTTGGAGTAACTCCTGCTAATAAAGCTTAGAATCCAAAAGAAAGAGACCGACAGTGATGTGCTTTGAAGTGACGCGATTCAGCAAAGGGGTTTTACCTCTATTGATTGGAACTTCACAACTGCATTTATTTAAATTGGAGACTTAGATTTAAAAAAAGAACGCTCCCACTCATTTTGTAATATCTCAAAAGATTTTTCGTAAAATATGCACATATAATATTTTGCGTTGATCCATATTGCTGCAAAACCGGTTGAGATCAAATGCAAGCATCTAGTTTCTAACAGCACTGCACTACGTCCACAACTTTCCGCAGTTTTATTGCAAGGTCAAAATAGGGCAACCGCGCACGAAGCGTCGAAATCGGTTCAAACTCTACTGTGCAATGATTCTCCTGGCTCACTCCAGCGTAGTTGTAGCAGCAGTGAAAATTGCTCATAAGTCACAAAGCAATTACATTGAATTACCTGAGCAGACACATACGCCACCGCGTGCAATTCACCTTGCTGCCGATGGGATTAGCAGTGGTGGAGCGAAATGTGTTGCCGTCGTTGCCATGTCGTTGCAACTAAGGCGCCTGGGCTGCGCACTGCAGGCGGAAAGCGAGCACAGCAACGGTATCCTTGAGCTGCTGTCCGTACCCCGTTCAAGGCAACGTTGTGATGAACGATGAAAACTTGTTTCTCTGCCAGCAGATGTTATTTCTTTTTTCACTAATCATTTGCTTCTTCTGCGGCAGATTTCGTAACTGCGAATCGACGAAATTGAAACCGATTACCGCATACTTGAGCCGCTTTCAACACAATCAGAAATGATGGCTCCGGGTCACACTTTACTCACTCACACTTGATTGCAGTGTAGAGAGTAGGTCTTGCCAGCGCTACATGGCAGGAAGCCACGACGATCGGAGTGTTGTGATCGACATTCAGCAGTAAAAGAAAAGATAGTGTAATAGGCTTGGAATAACATTTTATTTACAAATTACATTTCGCAGTTTTCCTCTATGCATTTCCCAGATTGAGTTTTAGGATTCGGCATTAAACACAGCCATTCATCTGTTGTCGTCATAACAATCATATATGTACATATGTATGTACATGTAGATAGTTATGTATGCATATGAGGAAGTCAGCAGATTCGTCTCGCAACCTCAAGCAAAGCCGCTTAAATGACACTTACGCGACGCACATTTCTTTCACCTTTCGTCCACTTTGCAGCACTTATTTCCAATTTGACTCCTCACCCCATCGCCGGCGCTCATTCATCTGTTGTTGCGACTCAAATCACAATATCCGAATGAGGTGGCTGTGACGACAGTGGCAATGGCAAGACGCAATAAGCTCAGATATCTTTCGCTCTGACTGTTGCCGTTTTTGCAATGGCCGTTATGATCGTTGTGATGTTGTGCTGTTGTGCTATTGCGTTGGTGTGTGTTTATAGGCACCAGCCCTGCGTCATTCGCGCTCTTCGCATTTTGTTTTGGTCGCTACGCCACCAATTACCATCGCTTCGGGCAAATTTACAATTGTACTAAACACATAAATGCAACCACTTCGGCATACATACATACATATATGTATATACATATGTATGTTGTGTGAATATGTAACCACCATACATACATAGCTACAATTGAGCATTCTCGTCTCAAGTTTTTGCACATTTTCTCCACATATTTTGCCGACATTCGATACCATTGCTGTGCGGCACGTTTGGGCTGACGGTACACACACACATACATGCATACAAACGTATGTTAACCGCCAATGCCTGCGTGCCACATGACCACATGGCCGCGTTATGGTCATGTACCCACATGGTTCCCATGTCAAACTGAATTGATACACACACACTCCCAGCTACGAGCGCATACGAGTACATATGTCACATGATATACGCGTATACCGGTGAGCACACACACATTCGTATTCGTAGTGTGTGTAAGTACGTTTTGCAATTTGTTGACAAAATGACAACCAATCGTGCGGTTCCCATGGATTGAATTGGTTTCACAACTCGTTTGATGGTTGTCACTTCGTGTCGAGCGCTCGGCGAGCTACAGCGGCCCGGTTGGCCATTTATAAATCACCGCCCGCAACCCCCAGCTATAAAAACCCAATTTTGCCGTTTTCGTCCGCAATGCGCTTTTTTGACCGCTAGTGCTGTTTAAGGTGCCTCGCACACACAAACATTTGTACATGTGCACTTCAACACATGCAATCATAAAGCGAACGGTTTACTGCAAATGAATTTCATTTCCCGTTTGCAGTTGAAGAAGAAACGAAATAAAATTAAATGCTGTGAAATGAATTGAAATTGTTTTGATTGACAAATTTGCTACGTTCAATAAAAGCATACTTAGCATTTGCGAATGTTGCGACTGTTGCCGCTAAAATGCCGCTACATACATACATGTACGGAAAATTGCGCTTGGGACAAAAGCTCAGCTTCAGTATTCTGAGAGAAGGTCTTCTTAAACATAATATTCATACAAAATGAAAACATATTTATATTATGTATACATACGAGTATGTATATAATAAAGAGACACTAGTGGAACGCTAGTAGAAATTCACTTACGAAAGTTACTATATAAGCTAGGAACGGCATAATCGAGAGCAAAGGCCTTAAAACCCCTTTGACAATTGTATCAATAAAAGTATTTTTTCTGCGCCTGTTTCGGTTAAACAGTAGACTTACTTGCTGAATTCTTGGAACCCTGAGTAATCGGAACATACGACGTATGTATGACGAGAATTTCAGGACAATATTCGTTAATAATTTCTAAATGCTTAACAATAAGAAGGGTTGAATTTTATGGGCCACTTTAAAGGAAATGTTTGGGGAAGTAAAACGCAACTTCAAATTTACTGGGCAGTATTATGGTGGTGGGGTGTGACTGGCAGAGGGGTTGAACAGCTAATATCGCGTAAGAATTCAAACAGTCAACGTCTTTGTCATCGACGGAGAAATTAAACAGCAACAATAGCAAAACCAACAAATTAACTAAACCTGCCAATACAGCAAACAGCCAACAACAGAGCGACACGACATCATTTTATACGTCACTCAAGAAAATGTCAGCGCTGTCAAGGCAGCTCTCTTAAATGAATTGGAGCAGAGTGACGAAACAAAATTCAGGCGGGCGGGTGGTCAGGTGGACATGAAATGAACAATAAACCGAACACTCAACACTGCAGCGCAAACTGTCTAACTGACAATATGGCAAATTGATGTTGCATGCAAGCAATTTGGTTGTTTGAGGTCCAATGTGTGACACGACGGGCGACAGGCGACAGGCGACAGCCGAATGCCAACAGCCAACAGTCGTTGCAGTCGGTTACAGTCTATGGTCTCTTCTTATTGAACTTAAGAATTATTTCAACATTCTAGTTATTATAACTTTTTGTGAAGTTTCTATTATTTTTTGCACGCTATGGAGACGTAAAGGCATACCACATACTTGGAGGTACTTGAAGGATTTTCAAAAGTTAGATACCAAGCGGCGAAGAGACAATTCTGCGCTTGACTTCATCACTAACCTCCTTGTCAAACTACTCATTGGCGACTGTACATAAATTGAATTTTTCCATACATTTTTTCCTGACATTTTTAATTGGGCATATGTGTAGCTACTTGATTACTGGTCACCGCTGAAAATGGCTGCTAGTGTGCTTTAAAGGTGCTTGTCGGATATAAAGCTTTCCGAAAATTATGCAAAAATCAGTCACACTAAGCGTGAACAGCTATTTCCCGTACACAAGGAATCCCATTTATCTCATACTTAATGCGATATTCATTAATAAATTAATTAATCGAATGTAATTGTGGTTACAGTACAATAAATTTATGAAAATAATGCGACATAAAAGGTTTGTGTTCCATGTTTTTGAAAGGAAAACGAGTTTTAGAACTTCCGTAAAACTTTTTGCGTCATTTTTTAATCAGATATTTTTAATTGCTATCGGCACTTGAAATACGTCGGGTATTACCGATTTATATTCGGATGCATGAACGGACGAACAAACTGACAGACGTTTGTCGCAAAATTTCTATATACCATTAACCGACATTCCTCTGTTGCTTTCAGCAGTAAAATAAAAAGCTCAAAATGCATTCGCTGAGGCGTCTTACTGCACGTCTCTTATAAAATGTGGATAATAACAATAAAAAGGCTTAACCTCATCCCGATAGTGAAAATTTTGGTAAGGGCTGGGTAAGGCTCGAGAAGGCTCAGTGTTTAATCAATGACTTGATAAATTAATTAAGAGTAAACGACGGAACTCACTCGATTGTGAAATCATGATAGAAGCGAACAGACGACGAAAAGGAAAACGTTAAGCAAAGTGAGGAAGTAGTAAAGAATCTCAATAACATTCGAAAAAAATGTGAAATGTGAAGAAAATTAATGATCAACAAGTGAACCGCGACTGACGTGAAGGCAACGGCGAGTGCCGTTCGTAGCAAACAAAAGACCAAGCTCTTAGCGCTAGTGCGACAAGCCCGTTTTCCGAAGATGGACTGAGGCAATTGCACACCAAGGCGTTGAGCGTGCGAAAAAATCAGTACTGACGCAAAAAGCAGCAACAAAGCAAACGCCAAGTGGAGGCAAAGGCGGGAAGACAAGGAGCGTGTTTAGAAAGGCGAATAACAGAAATACGAACACAAGCTGGAAAAAACTAGAAGCGCGGATATTAAAATCATTTAAAGTGTGAAACCAAGTGCAAAATTATTTACAAACTCTGAAAGCTTGAGATGAATGGAGTTGATAAAAAACCGAAGAGCATAAAAGGCGTAAAAGACAACGTTCCTAAACCTTAAAAGAATGAACAGAAATAATAGAATAAAGTTAAAGCAAGGAGCTTAATCGAAATTGATCAGAAGGATTACATGAAAGCTTAAGATGTGGCGCATGCGCAGTGCTCCATCGGCGTTATGTGTCTTGTGTGCAGTGAGCTGTTCAATGGACACAGGAGTGTTGAATGTCGTATTCGTTGAAAGCGAATGCTCGATTTCGATTCCACAGGTACAGGCAAGTTCAGGTGCAGTCACGCGTACAGTGTCAAAGGATCGCCGCGCATTTAGTGTGACACAAGAAGCCGCTACTCAAATTCTTCGCTACGGCTCTCTTTTGATCAATGAAACAAAGCTGGTGTCATATCTTGTCCGCTTTTTGAGTACACCGTTTGTAGGCAGAAGACGGCGGGGACATGAAATCGTGAGAGTTATAGTCACACTTTGAGGAAATAATAAATGTGTATGTGTACATCATTTGGAAATTAGCAAATTGCCAATTTTCGCAGCCCTTGTTGTTGAATTTCCATGTCGATATAGCAGTTGAGAATGTTCATTAAACATACAGAAATGTTAAAGGGAACGAAACTCATTAAAATAAATATTTACTCATCCAATAAACATTTGGCAGAAAAATAAGCAAAGAGTCAACATCGAATTAACGTAATATTCCGTGGGCAAGTGTCCAACAAACACTTCTCCCCTTCACCCCCATCCGCGGCCATATATAATATGTACATGGATTATTCAAGAGCAGTAGTAAGTGCATAAACCGCGCCGCTAATAAGACTCCCAAATATTTGCACTGATCGATTTGTGATCGCCAGCTTCGCTTGACGATTGAACGACGAACTCTTTGAACAATGTCGCGTTTGTTTGTGTTTGTATTTACGCGTTAACAGAAATGACAAAAATGCTTTCAACCTCGCAAAGGGTCGCTAACGAGCTGCTTAACAGCGTTAACTAATATTTTATTATCTTCCCCATTCTTATCCGAATATAATGGATGCGAAGTGAATGCGATCACGGGCTGTTTAGAATATCAAACTTCATCGTCATAGCCATAACTAATACTACATAATTCGATATACATACATATGTAAATACTATATAAACATACATATATTTGCATAAGCGTAAGGCGCACGGTGCTTTATTTAACTTTTTGACACATTTTCATAGCGGCAGAGTGTTGACGACCCATTAAGTACACTATTAAATATTTATTGATTTTTTAGAAAATGTTAAAAAGATAGTCTCGCTGCCTCGCAGCTTGGAAAAGCACGTCAGCACCTTTTAACGTAAGCATTCGCCCTCCGAAAGCACCGAAAGGGGTTGAACTGGTTTGAGATTTAAAAAATTTGTCTCTGCTTCTAAAAACCATTTTCTTTCAAATTACAACTAAGACCGCTTTGTTCTGTTAACTGCAGGAAAATATGATTCAGGCGCTATCCATTATCCAAGTTCAGTTTTTATTCGACAAACAGATAATAACATACATATAACTACTTCATTAAACGAATTATGTGAGGTGTCTTGACATTGAACTTGTTCCATGCCACGAGTGGTGCTTATTAAACAGAACAGTTATCAAGAGTTTAAGTGAAGAAGTAAAGAGAAAAAATTGCGTGATTATTTGAAGAAGACAAGATAAGTTCCGCCTACGACCTTTACGCCATTTTTATGTTTTTTCGTTTTATTTAACATTCGGAATTAAAAAGCGGCTTCAAACGTGAAGAATTGAAACGCGGAAGTATCATAAAATGAGTGTACATAAATGTGAGCATTCGCATAGATACAAACGAGTAAGGAGGTACTAAGTTCGGGCGCGATCGATTAATAATCTCACAAAAGTTATGCCCTACTCATGCGCGACATTTTGTGTCGAATTCTGTTTTCAAGCCATAAGAGATATCTCCTTGTTCGAAATATTGAGATCGCGCAGACGGACAACGTCGCGAAATTAATTAGAATTTTTACTTTACATGTATGTCTCGATAAGCCTAAGGTGTTGAACCGTTAGGTGAATAAATTTGGCATACTCTTGTGCAACATGTTGCGCGAGTAGAAAACATGCAATTATTAAAAGCACAATGACGGAAAAATAATGAAAGCCGCAAAATCAATTGTTAATATCATTAACGTTGGCATATTGTTCCAGCATACACACAAACACACAGGCACAGATATTGCGAGAGTGCAGATGAAGCCAATCAAAACACATTCAACAGTGAGACAGCGGGATAAGCACAGGCCAAAAGAACAACGCAGCAGAAACTACCAAAAATAAATATTTTATGAAACCACAAATGATTTGCGTTCATACACATGCCGTGCACTTTCATAGATTTACAAATACATTCACTTGCGATCACATACACAGACGCGATCACATAGCCAAATTTATTTGGAACCACTTTTGAAATTTCGTCTAAAGATTGACAAATGACTAATCAGCGTTTGTGGTCATTATTGGCGAGACCTTGGCGGTGTCAGCGTGTGTTGACCACACACATGTGCATACTTGTACATCAACATTTACTTGCATTTACATACACATGCAACACGCTTTGTAACCTAAAATTATTTATTATTATACAACTATGTATTGCTGCCGCAATCGAACTAGTCTTAAAAAAAATACTCGTACTATACTTTTGCTGAAATTTTCTAACTGAAACTTAATGGTGGGCTACTTTGACTACGACATTACGACATACAGAGGTGGTGGATTTGATCCGCAATTGAACACGTTTTTTTTCATGCCAATTTTGAACTATTTGGAATTAACATCTCTTGGGACACCAACACGTAAAAACCTAGTCAGGCCAGCGGTCCGTACTAGTTGTAGAGTAGTTTATTAATAATTTGTTTCATTGCCTTCTCGCACATGTCATGAGTTAGTTTGATATAATAAGTCAAAACTATTTGAGTCGTTGAAAAAGTTGTTATGTGGTGGTTATAGTGGCAAATACACTACAAGTTCCATCACCATCAACAGCCTAATCGGACGCAATTAAGTCGGTATTAGATGACGATTCTTAACAGAGCCATAAGTGTTACTGTCATTTCCTTGCCGCTTTAATTGCATAATAATAAATATATGAATACACATATACACACACACACATGTGATTAGTCAGTCAGGTGAGTTGTCATTCAGACGAAAGCGAGGCAGCTCAAAGCTGCCGCCAACTATATATAAACAGTTGGCAACCACGAGGGAGGGAGCCAATGCATGTACCATATAAATACACATCTAATTATTTATAAATGTGCATACAATTTGTATATGCACATACATACATACGTGTTAGATAGATATGTATTATGTAGTAAATACGGTAAAACACCGCTGCTTCGCTGTGTCTTCCATAGCCGGGAGCGTGAGCGCAAACTATCACCTTTTCTTAGATGTCGTTAAATATTAATGACATTTTTTGGGTCGATTTTAATTACGATTTAATGATTCGTTTTGTTTCATTCATCGTTTGCCCACCAATTGCTCATTTGGTTGTTTATTCACTTCGTAAAAGTATCTAATAATATTCATTCATTCATTAGACGATCTAACACATATATTATTCGAAGCTGAGATAATACAGTTGACATTCATAACGGATGCAGTTGATGATCATTATTGGATTGTAAAAACCGTGTATAACCGATTTGATTTCGCTTTGTGTTTGCGCCTTTATGAGAATTTCATGCTATTTTACCTTGCGGACGAAAACAGCTAGAGAACATAAAATATAATAATTTTTATTGTTTAAAAATTATGCACACATTAAAAACAAATATTTCGTAATTACAAGCGTTTTTTGTCACAATACATGTGTGTAAAAATCATATTAATGCTTGGTAAATAGAAACTATACTTTTTCTTGACCAACCGAACTTTCTTGAAGCTCTCAAAAACTCCAAACATCTATTGGAAAAATAATGGATGGATTGACATTTATACATATGTGCGCATATTATCCGGTGCCTAAGGTAAACGGATTATACAAATTATCTGCATCGCATCATCGAAGGCATGCAAGGCAGACTAACATCCATTAAGTAGTATACAACCTTGAGTTAAACTCATATGACGCCCAAATGTCCCCCATGGCCACACCGCACTAACTCTAATCGTCCGGCATAGAGTCAAATTCGTATTGACTTTTTTGAAATCATTAATTATGATTTTCATTCATCAATTTGCCTAAATTCAATCTTTAACTTCTCTTCATATTTCTTTTCTCTAAAATGTCTTGTCTGTCCGGCGGTGATTTCATTTGCTGAAAACCATTGACTGAAATTGTGATTAACACTAGCTCAACTATTTATCTATGGATATAAATATGGGTAGCCTGTAGTACTTGGCATATTAATCCCAGATTGTTGACTAACTCTCTTCATAATAATCACTAACGAAGATAATTTAATACTATGAGCCTAGGAATTGTGAGAAGGATAATACGGTGGAAGAAGCTAATTTTGGATCAGATTTTCGCCAATTCAGAAATAAGTGGCGGAGCAAGAGGGAGCAGGGGGCACAAGCAAAGCAAAATTCAAAAATCTATGCGCATATTTAAATACGGGTTTAAATACTTGAGAGCCCTTAAGATGTTGTGACTGGTACAAAAGCGGAAACGATTTGTTTAATTTAACATTGATTCATTATATAAATACATATGTATACTTGTATGTGTGTAGCTCTGGGCTACAATGTTGGAATGGTTAATTGTAGAGAGCTTAGCAAAGTTGTTGAAATACTCACGAACTTATTTTATTTAAATTTACATGCATTTGCATGTGTGTGTGAATGGTAAACAGAACAGCACAACAAACTTTTTGAGTATACAGACTTGAAGAAAATGCAATATTTTGTAATCAGTATCGTCAAGATTTATGGATAGCTTTCACTTTCATCCAAAGCCACAACCGTTAAGAGAAGAGAGCGTATACAAATATTTATACATTATTTTTAAACGATATTGAAATGGGAATCGATCTAGAACTAACTGCAGTTGTGCTTCCGATAAGTAGCAGACACAGCAGCGCTATCGTCGCCTCGAATCGCTCAGGCCGAATTCTCCGAAAATCATTTAACTTATGGCACGCAGCGTGGATAATAAAATTAGAGAGCAGCAACGCTGCTTAAACGACAAAGAAAACTAGTTTTGCTTTAAGTCGAAACGCCAGATTTGTATAGGTCTAAAATAACTCCGTGGTCTCCTCATGTATGCCACATAAGATTTGAATAAATTTTATGCTAAAGCAAATGTTTATAAAAACGTAGACTCTCAGCTATGCATAGACTCTACTTACACGTGTAACTAAGATAAATTAATGAACAACCAAGGCATTTAATCAAACAGATTGGATCGTAGGGATCCAGCTCGCCGAAAGAGTAAAGCAATAAAGCCAATAACTTTGTGTAGCAACTGTGACCTTTGCGCACCAGCCGCCGCCGCACAGATAATCAGCCGTAGAGGCCGACAAATGCCGCGCAGTGACAGAGACACTCACTCCATACACACATCCATATAAGTTACACCTTTCATGAAGCCGCAGCAGCGCCTACAACGATTTGCATATGAAGTACCGCTACTGAGAGAGTAGTGACTGCCACCGCGCCCTGTGGCGGCACGGGAATAAAGGAGTATCAAGCGAATAGCTAAGTTGACACCTTTTATAATTTTTTAATTATTTTACGCTTTTTGATTTGTTTTTATGTCTTTCTTTTCTTCTGGATTTCGGTCCATAATAAAAACAAGCAATCAAATAAGACCTTTTCGATAAATTTAATAGCTGGCTCGATTGTGACCAAGCTTAAGCCGCTGTGATAAATTTCGACCACCAAAGAGCACAACTTGTTATTATCCCACGTTAATCATATTCGGGCTAGCGCGCTACAAAAACAAGCAAACAAGCATAAAATACAAATTAATTCGGTAACATTGTGTCACAATTTGTTGTCAACTTACTCCAGGTGTGCTGCCAACTTGCGTATTAACGTCTATTTGAGTAGGTATTTATTACATATTAGACTTTTTGGTGTTTCCGCGAATTCCCTACATAGAGCGACGTTCTGCGGCTTTACTGGGAAGTTGGGAGACGAAAATTTTAATAATTTTTGCTCACCAACCACAAATCTGTGCTTCGAAATTTTTTAAAGCGTAGCTCGGATTTCTCATGGCTAAAAGGATGAATTAAATTAAGAATAAAATGTTATGAACAATCTATAATTTACAGTCATTTCCTATGGAATTACATAAACACATCGATAAAGCTAAAGTCCATCGTGAGGACTACACACATTTTGCTCATTGGCTCTTACAATTTTTAATAAGCCAAACAAGTTTATACCTTTGTCGTTATTTTCTGAATAGCGACTATTCGCTCAGCAGATAAAAACACACGCACAGAATTTTTTATTGTTACTGTTCGAAATAAAAAAGTGAAAATGTTGTTATTGTGGAATTCAACTGGACCTCGTGGCGAAAATCGTAAGAAAACATTATTGTATAAATGGCGGCTTGAAAGTGTCATGACTTGACAACTACGTCACTTCGCTTCAGCCATACACAGTGAGATAAGCGCAACGCTTACCTCCGCACAAACATACTAACATGCGATCGAAGACGACGAATACGTTTAAGCAGCTATCAAACGAGACAAAAGGTCCACCGGACAACAACAACTGGAGCTCCGTGGAACTTCGGAATGATCGAACGAGTGCGGAAAGAGCGACAATTTAAGTGGTTTGTCGGTGATGATGACGAAGAGGGTGCAACTGTCACTTCACGAAATGACAACCAACAACAATAGCAATATGGCGACATGGCAGCTTTTTCGTCCATACCATTTCTTTATAATCGTTCCCTTAGCACTCATATATATATAAATATATATACATATATATATGTATATCATTTGCGCAGAAATAAGTGACGATGCGCATTGCATTATAAATTAATATGAAAAATTGTAGTTTAGCTCTTACTCGGATAAAAACAAATAGATAACACAAATTAAAGATATATTTAAACAAAAAACTCATACGAGGCAACCCTGATCCAATATATATGTATCTGAAGATCTCCATCCCTCCGGTTAAAATTCTTAAAAAATATTATCAAAGTTCGTCGTCTTTCCTAACTGGTTTATAATAAAGTTTTACGGACACCTAGAAATATGTATAATTTTCTAAGTATTATCGTTAAAAATAATTGATTAATTATCGTACCCTCAATTGCATCGTTAGCCTACTGGCGACATTCTCTAATAGTAACTCGAATTTCATACAACTGTACCTGCAGTTTTATTACATATCATATGGATGTATGTATGTCTGACACACACATACTTACGTACATGGACATGTGTACGTATCGCAGCACAATTATGGCAATTTGGCATAGTGACTGCAGCCGCGGCCATCGCGAATTGCTCGTAATGTCATTTCAAATGCCACACATATAATTTGCAAACATATTTACACACATAAATACATAAATATGTTCATACGAGTGGTCGTTGCGTTCACTATGGCATTACTACTTTTGCTATTGCCATATCGCAGAAATACTATTTTCAAAGTGCTGAATTGAATTCGTTTTGGCTTCAGGTGTTCACAAACTTGAGTAAACTCAAATGCCATGCAAAAACTTTTTTTGAGCAAGTTTTAGAATCTGAACACAAGAAATAGAAGCCCTTCAAGCGCTTGGAATATAGAAGGCGATATGATTAATATCTCTATAAACATAGGGATGGTAATTCTAGAACAAGTTTACGGGTTTTTGTGTGTTATGCATACATAAACCCTTTACTTCTCCATTTTTAAGCAATTCAGACTCGTATGAAACTCTAACTTTTAAAGGCTGATCGCTTTTGAGAAGATTCGATTTTAGAGACACACAGAAATACACTTGGAGTTTTGTTGTTTCCTGGGTTTTTAACCAACTCCCAACGAGTCCAGATATCTATTCTGATATCACTACACTGCCGTCATTCGCAAGTAGAATTATTAACTGTACCATATGTATATGCTGCTGTCATAAAATCGTTTAACAGAACTCACAGTATTGTCAATAGAAGCATTTCAATGAATTTCATTGAGACAGTCATAAACCAAGACCTCCCAAAGCGGCATAAACTCGTATTCCACAATGCTGTACTTGAAGAAACACTTGACGAAATACTCGTAATAACAATAATGATGTGACAATTTTGTATGGTCATTTCACCTCTCAGTGATATGCGACACTTAAGACAATAACAATAGCAAAGACCACAATAGCCAAACTACAGACTACAAAGTCGACCAACTGCCGCAGGAACAGTCACGTCGAAGACTTGGCCATAACAAAAGTGCGACTGATGGGGCACTTGAGGCCGTAAGGCAAAAAAACCAAAGCATGTCTGAAAGTACTCCAAAACGAACCGATCACACAGTGCACATACACAGCACTTATACATACATATGCGCAACTAAACCAAGTTGTGTGAGTACACGGCCAAGCCTGGCTATGCGTTTGGGTTCTAAGCGCTTCTACCTCAATCCCGAAACCCTCATAGAGGCAGTAAAGTCGATGCAGTCGGGTTGATATAGTGTGGTGTCCTCGCATAAACATCAAGTAGCCCGTGTTGTGTGCTTAATACTTACACATGCAAACATGTATGCGCAAATATGTGTGGCAGCGCTTTCGTTTATTGAGCGCTCGAGCGAGAACGAAACATTTTCACAATTCCACTGTCATTGCGCGTTAACTGCAACACATACGAGTGCTGTGACGCGCCGAGTCGAGCGGCTCTTAAGCGGAACATAATGGTGCTAAGCGTAAATGTCGCGCTGCCATTGAGCAAATAAAGCTGAACGCGCACAAGCAGACAGTGTGTTTGTATGTATGTGGATGATAAGGTATAAAGGTGTAGGTGCGGGTATGCGAAAGCCTTGCCGAGTTCTTTGCCTGAGCACATCGCGACATTGAGGCGTTTGAGGTTATTTTATGGACATGTTTACTTAATGACAAGGGTCCGCAGCAAGAGCACTTGACAGTCCTGCTGCGAGCTAAGGCGATGTACGACTATTTATTTGAGAGCAAGTGGGTTTTAGTAGGGAAGCGTTGTTGAGAATGGTTGCTGCATTTGATTTCTGTGTTAATATGTTATGAGTGTCATTTGATTTTTTTTTTAATTCAACGCTTGACATTTGTTCTTTTCATTTCTTTCAGATTCTATCAGCGGTGCAATTGAACTTTGAATTTCCTTAGCTGCAAGAGGCGACCGATTCGCCATGCCGAATCCGTACGCTTTGGTGTATTCGACTTGCATATTCAGCGAATGCTTCTGTAAAAGCAGCGACCTAGGTTACATCGGCGGGCGAGATCTTCTAGTCTTTACTACAACTGCTAATACGCTAATCTGCGCAAAACGGCGACTTAATGAATATTAATCAGGAAAATTGCAACAACGGATTCCAGCAGCGACCTCCAGAACACCAATATCCGCCAGCACAACACTACTCGCTTTCACTACAGCCGACGCTACATCAGTCGGTATCTGCTGCTGCCGCTGCCGCCATCGCCACCGGACCGCACTCTCTCTCGACCAACTCACAGCTGCAAGACCTCGAGCTTGAATATTTGAAGAAGGCGCACGCTCACGCTCAAGCGCATGCGCAAGCACAGGCCGCCGCTCTTGTTTACAGCTACGAGCGACAGCAACTACAACAGCAGCAACATCAACTGCAACAACAACAACAACAACAACAACAGCAAGCGCTAGGGCGACGTTCAAGTGCCGATCACGAATTTCCCATCAAACGGAACACCCATCATCAGCATAATTTAGCAATAACGACCTCAGCTTCTATGGTTATGTCACCGAGTCGACGTCCATCGCCGCCGCGTGCAGTTGCCCATTCTATGAATATACATATGAGTTCTTTAGCGCATGCGCAGATGCAACTTCAATCCCAGTTGCATCAAAAGTTTTCGGCAGCAGCTGCCGGTGGCAATAATCTGACGCCGACCAATCATTTGACCACTTACTTTCGAAACCAGACTTCACCAGCATGTGGCTTACCGCCCCTGCCACCACTCCCACCAAATTCCAGCGGTAGCACAGCGAACACGCAGCAGCAGCACTCACCTGCAAGTTCGGTCAACACGAGTGGTAGTAGCTCTGGTGGCAACCTTCAGCAGTCAGCTAATTCGAAATCGTCGCACAATCAGCACAACCCGCTAAGTCACTTGCAGAGCATGCAACCATTCGACTTTCGCAAGATCAGTTCGGCAGCTTTTGGGGCTATGCCATCGCTGCCACCACCAGCACGCATGAGTCCCAACGAAATTGCACATCATCAACATTTACAGCAACAAGCAGCTCAGCAAGCCGCTATGCTAGCGCAAGCGCGTCGTCGCATAAATGAAGCTTCTACTCCATCGGAAAAGAACGCCGCGGTCGCTGCGGCTGCAGCTGCTGCAGCCCAAAGTAACCAGTTCTTCAATGCGATGGCTATATCGGGACATCCGTTGCCTTTTCCTTTACCTCCACCGCCCCCACCGCCTACGCACGGGCCGCCGGGCACATCTCAAACGAGTGTGCCGTCAGCATCTAGCTTACCACCGGGCTTAACTAGTAACCAAGTGGCAGCTATAGCGGCAGCGGCTGCAGCTTCTGGCAACCCAATGCCTCACAGTCTTCTGGCATCACATTTTCCCACCATCAATCCTGTCCTCAACATGGGGAAGCCTCCATCCGTACGATCTAAATCTCCAGAAACTGAAGAATCAAAGCATACGTTACATCGGTCGGACAGCGGAAATATGGGTCATCTACGCGAAAGTGGCAGTGCGGTACATGCACAACACCTAAACTCTAATCGTCATCACCATCATCCCGTATCGCCACCCATTTCCATAGGATCCACCGCCATCTCTAGTTCATACCAAAGTCAACATCATGAAGCGCGTCAATCTCGTTCAAGCCAAATGGACCACTCATCCTCTCACTCCTCACAGCGACTTACACGATTTTCTGCCAGTTCTAACCTACGGCCTGGACGAAAATCTCATTCACCGGGCAAACGTCAATGGGGAACATTGCCCGCTAATTTGGGAACACAATTTATCAACCCAGTTACCGGCAAGAAACGTGTACAATGTAATGTCTGTTTGAAGACTTTCTGCGACAAGGGAGCGCTAAAAATACACTTTTCAGCAGTACACTTGCGAGAAATGCACAAATGCACGGTTGATGGGTGTAGTATGATGTTTAGTTCTCGTCGGTCTAGAAATCGTCACAGTGCTAATCCGAACCCGAAACTACATTCTCCTCACCTTAGACGCAAAATATCACCCCACGATGGGCGTACAGCCCAACCGCATCCACTACTATTACAACCACCCAATGGACTTATGGCTGGTCTGAATCCATTCGGCACTTTTCCATTACTGACGCCACCGCCCGATATGAGACATCATCATATGGCCAGCATGCATGATATGAAGCATAGTTCCGCTGAATTAATGCATCGCTCTTATATGGACAATGCAATGTTGGGACAATACAATACACGATCTCGCCACCGCCAAGACAGTGAAAGTCATTTAGAGGATGACGAGGACGACAGCATTTTGGATGGGGGCATTCACATAGGAGATGACGATGACGATGATGATGATGACGATGACGGGGAGGGTATAGTAGTGGTGGGAGATGAAGCCGACAGTATTTTAGAGAAAACGAACTCAGAGGACTACAACACTGATGGCGATGGCGACGAAGCTACCGACATAGGTGAAAATAGTCATGATATGGATCTCACCACAACTACACCTACAACGACTGACTATAAGCAAACCAAAGAATCATCTTCCAATAAAGAACAAGGCGGTGACTGTGGCATGGTCGTTGAGTCAGGTGTGACAGATCAACACAGTAGCGAGAGTAACGATGACTCTTTGAGTGTTGCGGATTCCTTCAGTATGCGCGGCGATTACGAAAGTTATACATTTCCGGGCATAGGCAGTGGAGGTAGTAACAGTACCGCAAACACACCAAGCTCAACGTCAAATAAACGAAAACGTAAAAGTCAAAACCCAGTTCGATGTACAGTGCAATCTGATGAAAATTCCTGTGATAACTCCACTGAATTCGATGTAGTCGCCGATTTATCACTAAAAAAAGCTTCACCAAAAACACCTTTTGAGAATAAGGAAACCAAGGCTGATGATTCAAAAGAAAATACATCATTAGATTTATCAAAACGAACTCGAAAATCTCAAAGCCCTAAACCATCGATAGCTAACTCAAATCCTAGTGAGAGTACGAAAGTACTTCCATCACCACCGCTAACACCATCAACATCGATTAGTGAACCTACAAACTCGGCACGCCCACATCTATTACCCAGCTCACAGCTGAAATCAGAGCCAATCGACGAAGATTACGAAGAACAACTAGATATTCGGAGTGGTTCCAACACAACTACAGCTCAAGAACAAGAGCATTCATTAGACTTATCAGCCAGCAATAAGCGAAATTCGGACCAATTGGTGGATCCATCCGTTTCGAAAACCAAAACTTCAGATGATATTGAAAAACCAATTACCTCGATTAAGCAAGAGCAAATAGAAGACGAGCATACATTAACAGCCCCAAGTGCAAATTCGAATCGAAATGAACATTGTTTGGTGAGGATAAAAAGTGAGATGGTCGAAGAGGAGAGCAAATTGGACATATCAACTACGGAAGCAGCATGTCAAATCAAAAACAATAACAATAATGTCTTACCAGCAAATACGAACACCAAGTGTAGGGAGAAGTACGACAGCACAACTGTGTCAACCGATTCCCTACACCAGCAAACCAACCAAGAAACCAATGGAGAAATTTTATCAGAAGAGGCCGAAGTACCGATCGACAAAGATAATCCACTCAAGTGCACGGCGTGCGGTGAGGTATTCCAAAATCACTTCCATTTAAAAACACACTACCAAAATGTGCATCTGAAGTTGCACCATAAATGCAACATTGACGGCTGCAACGCTGCCTTTCCTTCGAAGCGGAGCCGAGATCGCCACAGTTCCAATTTGAACTTACACCGAAAATTGCTGTCAACGGGCGACAACCACCACCACGACTCTCTACCCGAACATATGACAACGAATAGTAATAAGAGCTTCGACGGTGCTAACAACCCAAACTGTGGCGTTCCCAATTCTATTCAAGCTGAATTTTTGGCTCGACTCTATGCTGGCTCCCACGGTTTACCTCCATTGAACTTTGATGCTCTGAAACAACATTTACCGACACCGATTACACATGCACAAAACTTTCCAGAGGCAACTTTTATGACAGACCCACGACTTTTACTCAGTCATTCAAGTAATCCATTGCTCTTCCCTGGCCTAACCGGGCTTCCAGGATTCCCCCACTTAGCACCTCACTTACTAGCTGCGCCATTCAATGGCCTTAATCCATTTTGTCGTCGGCCTTCATCCGAGTCGCACTCGCCACACTCTACGCCACCACCTTCAAGTACGGTGCGTTCACCACACTGCTCTCCACACAGCAGCGGACAACAACCATCTAAAACCTTGTCCGAACGATCCTACCAAAGTTCACCGACAGATTGCGACGCCAGCACAGGATCACCGAGCGTCCCCGAAAAAAGTCTTGCGAAAGCGTCGACGGCAAGTGCAACACATTTGCTTCCACCCCCACCACAAGGTCAGACGCCCGATAGAATATCATGACCGTATGCCACAAGCTTTGCTGAAATGATTTCTTACCGACAGTGATCACACGACTGACGATGTACATCGGGCCTGCACTCAGTCCGCTGAACTGCAGTACTGTATGCTGCTGCTCAAACTTACCAACACCAATACCAATAAAGTGGACAGACATCAACAATAAACTAGCTTACAGCGAAGATAAATAGCTCAATAATTTATTTTACAAGCGTAAGAACAAACACACACACACAATCACATAAATGCACACGAGTAAATTTTAATTTAGCCAATAGTGAATATTGATCGTAGTTTCTAGGGTCCGGGGGACATGCACAATCGCGTATGTTGCTACAAGAGATGGTGAATATGTAGGTATATTAATATTATAGAATCACGTATTAATCTAGCAATAAGAATCGATCAAAACAAGTACACAACTACACACATACATACATGTATATGTATATACACTGGTCCTTGAGTGGGTTTCATGTGATTTGTGTGAATTTCGAGCAAAATCTGCTGAATGAACAAGAATCCTGATTCAGATATACGTACATATAGTATCGGTGCTAAATGTTATATAAAATATTTCCTAACTTACTGCGAATAACAACAAAAAAGTTGGTTTTACTTATTGGAAAGAGCCTACTCACAGACTTTAACTTTAGGGGTAAAAATCGGCCTTTATTGATTTATTTATTTATTTTATTTACACCGTTATTTAAAGGACTTAAATAAATAAGACTCGAAACAGCTGCATAAATTAATTTCAATTTGATAATTTGAGAAAAAAAAGAAAGAAATTTTGATATCAGAAACCGTTTGGCTACTAGGAAAAATCCTTATACTTATACTTACGCAATAAGGATGATCCACCGAAATTGTAAGAAATGGAATTGTTTCAGTATTCATCAGCAGCGTCTAAACTCACACAGATATATGTATGTACACGCATATAAACGATTTTTTACAGTGTAAATCTGAAATTGTATTTGGCGGACCATAAATTACTACCAGTAATTGTTTGTACTTGTACAATCGACTTGTAAACAGCTTTGTTAATTAATATATCCACAAATAAATACATATAAATAATTATATAATAAAATACATACGTACATAAAATCGTTCGTATTTATTATTTGATTTACAACAAAATGGTTTTTATATAAAATTTTGTTGTCACACGATAACGCTAAGCTCTAGTTAAAAATTATGTTGTATAATCTATAGTTTAAGTGTAATATATTGATAATTAGAAAATATTGAATTTTATGCAATAAAATCTTTAACGAAACAATTGAAATTCTTGACTTGGGTCTCTTTTACTTCAGAGGAATATCTATCATAAGAATATTTCGACAACGTAGAGCTTCGCTACCCACTTACTTAGCAGCTCAAGGTTCATTATTTTTAGAAAACTATTATAGAAGTATTGTACTCAGAATTGGCAGCGGTTGAGATCCTTTTCTGCTTTCCACATAATTGGAGTTCATACCAACCTTTTTTACAGAGTAAATGCAATCGTAGCTGTGATGTGGTGATGGCGATGACAGGTGAATTAGCTGATTGAGTAGAAGACATCATAATTTGGCAATGCAACGAAACGAGCAGATTCGTGAACTAACGATTTCTAATCACCTCCGCCCCTCTGCAATTGCATGAAATCTACAGCTTCGAAGTTTTCTGTTTAAAACATTGTTTTCAAGTAAAGTTTAATTAAGTACCTATGTTTCGTAGAGACGCCTGTAACATAGCATACAGATCAAGAAGCAAAACTTTTACATGTTTTGAAGTAGAAAGTTGAAACTATTAATCAACAGTCAACTGGATGAAAAACTCGAGGTGTAAATATGACTAAACACTCGTTTATTGCATTTGCACCATGGGTTATACAATTTTGCAAGTTTCCGGGTTTTAGGATAAAAATACTATACGTTTAAGCTGTCGCAGATGAATTATCAGATGGTGGCATTCCTGAAAATTGGGATAGATCCGATTTCCGACGAATATGTTCCGAGTAAATTCAGGTGAATTCAGAATCTATGAAATTTACGTAGAATAAGCGAAAAAGAATATCGAATGAAAACACCTGCACTTCCCAAAACATTTTTGAAGTGATTGGCTAAAACCAAATCATGCTATTTAATCATTTACCAACCTAATGTATCAGCAAGTTCAGTTAGGCTTACTTTTAAAAAGTTTGCACATATATACTAAACTAAGACCGCGATTAAAGTGAGTGGATTGAAGAATCAAGTTTTGCAGATACATACAGTTAAAAATAATCCTGAATAAATTGATTTTTAATTTGTTTATTTATATAAACCATTATAAATAAACTGACTGAAGTAATCGGCGTGAACATGCAATAATTAGCACTTCGCCATCCCAACATAATCTGAGCACACCATTTCAAAACGATGTTATGCAATGTCTCCTATGGGAGAGTTAATAAGCTCTATCTGATAAGCCATAGCATCTAGTAGGTATAAGCCCTGCAATTAAATAAGATAAAATTTTATTTTCAATATGACAGACAAAGCGTTAATGTAAAATAAATATGTATTTTGAAAATACATACATATTATGCTTTCTGATATCATTTAACTTACTTATATACCGACATTTGATACAAGGTCAACCATTAGCTAATAATGTACTCTACACAAACGCAAATTCAAAACGGGAAATGATCACGATTATCAAGTGGAAAATATGCTTTTTGGTTTCAAAAATTGTATCTATTGTAAAGTAAATTGTATATAAAGAGTCGCCGATAGTGTTTCCTTTGAAGCCATTGTCGGTATGTCTGAATGTCCATTGTTTTGGCGTATAGGGTGTTGTTTATATGTGAATACAACTGTTACTGAGGACAACCGTTGAAAATATAATTGTACGTGTTAAAATTTCGTTAAAACTAGTTTGCATTTGCTCCACTAACAAGTTTCAAGGCAATTAAGTGTGTGTGATATAAACGAAATTTCATGTACAACACATTTCCCTACAGCGTAGCGCGAATTATGCATCCGGCGCTCCGCGGACCGAAGAGCGCCGTTTATTTTCCGAAACATTGCCAACTTCCGTTAACAAAGCGATTGGATTCGCAATTCGGCTAACATATATGGAGGACAACAAGCGGTTTCAGCGCAGGACCTCATGTGAATGGGCGCCACTTGCCACATATCACTTGTTTTCCGTCGGTAGCTCCTCCGATAGGCAGACGAGTTAAATGTATTCTCAGCAATAATACGTGGAGTTCACAACAGGCGACCCAATTAGGATAGGTTAGTGCACATGTTGAGTGTGAGGAGGGGGATGGCAGCTTTAAAAGTGGCATGAAACTGATGGCCCGAAATGGCTTTTGCACTTTAACGCCTTTTTAATTGTGCAAAGTTTGCAGTTCCGTTGCATACAAGCAGGCGCAATCTTTTAGCCAACCAGCTGTATAGAAGTTAGAGTATTAAATTACAAATGCATATGGCGGCTTTATGTCTTTCTGCACGAAAACAAATCGTCTCATTCAACCCACCGTACATCCCATGGCGACGGCTACCCGCACCCGCCCACATACACGTACTCGTACACATACGCTGGAAATGGCGGATCAGGCCACCCTCACAATATATCGCAATGCCATGCCTCCCCCTGAACTGGAGGGCATGTCCATGCCGTTATCATGACCTCGCGCAATTCAGTAATTGTTGCTGAGGGTTGTGGCAATTACTCTTCTTAAATTTGACGCTGCTTTACAACTGCCGGCGACTGACAGCGCCAGATAACAGCGCCAACAAATTATGTTTTTTATACGGTTAAAGTTTTCGAAAGGTGGGCTATTAACGAAGTGTGTGGGTCTGTGCGTGGCAGTGTTGCCGACTTTGTCGTTCGCACCGGTGTTTGTAGCAAAGTAACATTATCATTGCCATTGCGTCATCGATCTATTATTACCCGACGTTAAGCAAAAACGAATAAATGTATTGTTGGCTCATTATGCCTCTAGCTAATACCCGCAGTAGAGAGGTGGGGAAATTCCTAAATATTAACCCAAGGAGAATTTCTTCGAATTATATAATTTATTCGACTGGATACCAAAAACAACAGAATGTAACAATAGAACCTTTCAAATGACGTGACAACACCGTTTTGTTAACTCAAAACCAATATTTCGACTACCCGTTTTTTTAAGGAACTATGATAGAAGGAAAGAATTGGATTTTGCACACATTTCTCAATGTCAAAACAACGCAAGTTCAGACATTTTCTTGTAATATCTAAGTGTAACGGCACACAAAGCCTCATAGGGTTTTCGTTTAAAGCGATGTATATCTTAGATACAACAATTTACATACAAACATTCGTTTATGCGGGTACATAGCACACCACCTGAAATTGTACATCAATACATATTTATACATGCATTTGGGAGCACTATTTGTATGTGTTGTTACTGAAAATTGGCACTGACACGAAGCCGCAACTTACACCAATCGTAATATCTCGAATATAACATTTTAGTGTTTCCTTCCGTTGCCTTACGTTGTCTTCCTTCCTTTCGGACAGCTAGCGCTCTGCTGGGGCAAACATGAACAACGGAATAGAAGAGAGGAAACAAACAAAAACAGAATTGCGTTGGGACCAAACCAACAAAGGCATGCACCATCTTGTACTGTTCAGTCTAGTTTTTTAGATTACAAACAGCACAATTCTCAATGGCTTCAGTGGATATAACACAGTTAGGAAATCGTTTCAAAAACGTATATGGAAACACATGGTATGGTTTACTATTATAAGGCCTTGATAATACCTAGCTGACTAACCTAAAAAACGTAAGGAGAGGAGAAGAAAAAGTTTTTAAAGGTATTCCGAATTTTATGAATTCTAATTAGTTTAACACCAATTTATTTATTTCTGATCTGATTGGAACGAGCTTCTCTTGCTGAATTCGATTTTTATTAATTCGGAACATATCATGAGGCGTGAAGGCAAGGTATGATTGAAGGTTTTCGTCACTGTCGGTCGAAAAATCTTCTATGTCAGTGACTCAGATGGTAAACCCGACATTATTTCGTTCCTACTTGGTTATTGGATTTGTTTGTGTTGTTTTTGTGCTAACGTCGGGCTAGTAACTGTTACATTTTATAGTGATTAAGTGCATACTTATGCACTTGAGTGTGGCGTACGTGAACACGACAGGGTGTACGTGTGAATTTGTATACCTATACTGATATACAAACACATAATGCTGCTATATAATTTGCTATCGGATGTGTCTGCCGAGGTTAAAAAAGTTTTCAACCTCCAAAAACCGTTAGTTCGAGCGCAGTTTTCAAGTCTATAGCAGAGCGCAGCGTGTACGTTGCGACTTCATCCTTCTGCCAAGGCAAACCCTCGGCAAACAACGACATAAACACCCAATAAGAGATCTGAATGCTTCGAGTGAACCGGAACCCATTGTCTTGCGTCGTAAATAACGGTGTTGTGGCATTGCGTCCGGGACACATTGAGGCATATGTACGCGGTACAACATATGTGCACACGTAGCTTCATATGTGACAAGACATGTATTTCCAAAATAGTCATAGCTACAGATGCAACCATATACATACATATTTTCCAGGTGTATACATGCAGTTGTGTGTGTGGTTGTGTCAAGAAATAGCTGCTGATTGCCCTGCAGGAAAGCACTCTTCGAGTTACTATGTGTACATATTGACGTGAAAGCTTGCAATTGGCTTTTTACGCCAGAAGTGGTGTAACTGCACATTTTATAAAATGAGTCCACTTATTTCGAATTTCTTTCTACAGGGATTGTTAGCCTGTGTATCGTTATACATATGTACGTACACGCATGGAATCCTCAGTCGCAATTATATAGTATTTATACATGTGCATATAGACATATTATATTAGAATTCTAGCTGACTTCACCTAGCTCTACATATGGTATATATACATACATGGTTATATATGTACAATATTATATGTACTTATGTGTGTATATGCATATCGATACTTATTACAAAACTTTTGTTTCGGTTGTGTCAGGTTGGTCTTTGCTGCAACCCATTGGTAGTTACACCAACGCTAACAACAATACCACTAACTTCAGCCACATAAGCAGCCGGGCTCTACAAATACTTTAGCTAGAATTCTAACGGGCCACCGTAGCAGTGGCAACGTCAAACCGCATTTGTTGCCAAATCTGACGGTAAGCAAATAAATTACTTTATTTCACCGTTGCATTGGCTGTCATACTGTTTGTTGTTGCTACTTTTGCTTTCACAATACAACCGCAGTTGCATATAATACCGCCAACAGGGTAATTGCGGAAGGCCGATCGCACTTCTTCCCTGAGAAACCAGGCGCTCACCCATTGCACCAACAGTTTGCTCTGATTGTGAGTTCGGGCCTCTGAGGCGGCACAATCCATAAAAATGGTTTCAAAGTTGGAGAAGCTTGCGTCAAAAATAAGATATCACTTAAAATGAACACTTTTGCGAATGAATATCCTTATATGGTCTAAATTCCTGTTACTGGCAATAAAATAGTATTAAAGAGATGGTTCCGAAATAAATAACAATCTTTATTATTTGTTCTTTAGATTTCCGATACGATTTGGCTGTAATCGATTCCGACAATATTCATTTTTTAATACACACTTCTAAAACACTTTGTTACATTTTACTGTTATGTATGCGTTCAAATTAAACAAAACTGTGTCTTTGTTGTCGTGACAAAAAAATAGAATCATGAAATAAAAATATAAACAGTGACGTAAGATCCACTTGTCATATGAATCTAAAACAAATGCGGTAGGTAGCGATGGAAAAGTGTGGATTCAACGCCCGAAGAACGCTAAAACGAATCCCCGATACATGACAAACACTTTAAAACACGGAGATCATGATATGGGAATGTTTTTCGTACTGCGGAGTTGGACCGCTATTTTGGATTCGGGAAATCATTCACCGTTATCACTACCTTGGAATTTTAAAAGACGAAAATTGGAGGAACTATGGGAAAACGTTCAAGTAACGTGGTATTCAATACTGAATCCAATATGTAAAGCTCTAGTGAAATCTTTTCCGAAAAGGTGCGCTGCCATACTCGCAAATAAAAGTTTTGAGAATGTTTTGAAAAGTACAAAATTCTATGTTATACGCATGTTATAACTAAAGCCTACTATTTACGAGTTTTGGTTTCATGATTCTATTTTATTCTCAACTGAAGTTTCTGACAGTTCCTTTAAAAGTTGTCTGATGATAATACTTAATTTATATTAAGTTATTTTTGCTTTTAAAATGTTTAAAATAAATTTTAATAACTATTAAAAAAAGAATTGTTTCCTCCCAAGAACTGTGGTAACACTCTTTTTTCAAATAGTTGTGAATAAAATGTTGATTCTGTTTTATTGTCCGTTACTGTAGGTACGTGTTGAAATTCCCAGTTATCATTATTAGGCGTGTACTGTGCACTTAAATATAACCATTACATTACGTTAGATTGAACCATCTACATCCTCGAGTGTAAGTATATACTATATAGTATCTAAATATATAGAAATAGTTATTTACTAAAACCAAGCGATGAATATTAACAGGCGTTTTTATGATCATCCAAGGACATCTCCAATTCGAGTTTCTAACTACCTAAAGAGCGCAACAAATATTTTGAAACTTTCAGTCGCCAACCTTACTTGTCGTTTTGCAACAGCAATATCTTTTATTGTCGATGCCTCGAAGCAGAGCTGGCTATTGTTGTTATTGCAGTGAATCGCACGTGCCTTATTGCACTGCTAATGAAATTTCTGAGTGGAAAGAATTCATGGACCGGTTGGATGTAAAAAGCATTTCGACAACACGGGGGAAACCAGTGATGCCACATATTCACCCTTGCTCTTGAAGACCCAAGGTCTCAAAGGTGTTCAAACTGTATGTCGCTGGGGAATATCAAATTTAAAGAAGTCTTGTACTCCTCAAATTTTCAAAGGAAAACGAAGAAACCAGTAAGTGCGGAAAAATAGAATAAAGAGAAACAAAAGACTTACGCGAATAGTGGAACTCAAGCAATAAAATAAAATATTTTGAAATTTTTCACATCGTATGTTGTTTGTGGTATTAAGCGGCATATTGGCTACTATGAAAATCAATATGACATTAACAAGATTTTGGTATTGATGAAATTGTATCTCAGCTATCACTGACACGAACAGAAAAATATTTCAAAATCAACTTGCCTAGCTATTCTCATCATTTCAGAGCACGTATTCTCATATCCGTTATGAGTGGCTTACTTTGCGCTCAATACAGATATATCAGATCACAGATGAGCAGAATAATCAAAAATCAAATTAGAATAAATTAGACTTCTAGACTAGACCAAACAAGTCGTGCCTTATTTATAATTTACATAAAGGATTGAATTTAGCTTGACTTATTTCAAATGTCATAATGACCGTTAGTTGAGTACATAATAGGTGTACTGACTCGGATATTCAGAAAAGTACTCACCGCATTGAGAGTTATCTGACCTCTCTTTTGGTTGTTATGAAAGTACCTCATACCTTATTATAGGTATTTAGTTCTAATTGACTTATGATATAAAACCAAATTCACCCAAAAGTAGAACATCAACGGTACATTCTCATCTGTGTAATTCATCAATTAAAAGGTTGCTGTGTGAGTGCCCCGACTGTTGAATAAATTTATACAAATTGCTCTTATTTCCTGTTTGGATTCGCAATATTTTTTTTGGAAAGTGTGTGTTTCATCACAATTTCAATAAGTGATTAAAACTCTGTTTACTCCCGTCAATATTTGCGGATTTAAGGATTAATATTGAAAACAGCGAATAACAGCAGCAAAAAATATTCACGAAAAAAATACGAAGTCTGTATGTGGTGTGTAATCCCTACATACATGCATACGTATGTACGCGTGGGTGTATATATACGATGCTCGTGGATGCAACGTGTTCTATAAAATATTCAAAATTATTTATTTAATTTCTGTAAAGGGAACATTAAAAATCTACATTAAAATTGACAACACCGCGGACTGTAGTGCAAACAAATTAACGAAGTATGTGCGGATACATTTAGTACTTGTCTGTGGATGCATATAGATAGCCTGCACTGGAACAGCAAGCTATTCCGGTTTGGCCGAAGTTATTTTGAACTCGTCTATCTGACCTATACCAGAGAGAGACAAGGAGGGCCTGAACAAAAGCCAATTATAATTGCTGCTGAGCCCACAAATTGCACTAACGGTTTTACGAAACGGTTTAATTTGTCAGCAAACATCTAAGCATAGGACAACAATACGTAAAAACTACTTAATCGGATTTGGAGTTCATACAAGTTTCAAAGTAATTTATAACTAATTGATTTCAGTGCAGCGTATGAATTAGTGTACGCAATTTCCAGCATATACGAGTACTGCATAATATATAATATAGTAGTGCCTCAAATTTTAGACCTGATTTTGGATATATTTAGTGAGCTGATACGAAAATATCAGTCACATTTTTCACATGAGCTCTCGTTTATTGCCCATTTCGATACCACAGAAAGCTGAATTCAAACGAATGACTGTGTCATTAATCGGTTAATTGTTGGTAAACCAGAGCTGTCAGCTGACCTGTGGTAGCAAAAATAAAGTTAATACTAACCTTCTCACCGACTTAAGGTATGGGCAGAGCTACACCAAAACCAATTTTTGTGCATAAATATTTAAATATAGGTATTTAAGAACATAAATAGTCGATTAATAATCAAATTGTATTTGAATATTTTTTTTAATTTTTCGTTAATACGTTCTGATATGGGAAATTACCCTAGAAAAAACTCTAATACCGTTTATAAATAAATAATATATTATTGTAACAAGTAAGGAAGGACTCAATTCGGGTCTAACCGAACATTTTATAATCTTGCAACTTAACTAACTATAGGAAAGGATTTTTTCCGAATTTCAAACTCACAGGTTGAACGATATTTTCAACAAAAAGCTCGTAATGGGACTTGCGGTCCACAAATTCGGTATCTAGAGTCTTGAATAGTTGCAACCCGATTCTGACAATTTTTGGTCATTTTGGGGGCAGGGAGTGGGCGGAATTATAACCTGAATTCAACAATTTTTACACCATCGAAAGGGATGCTAAAAAGAGTTTCTCTAAACAAGTTTGGTTTATTTAACGTTAGTGGCTTGGAAGATACGTACATTAAACCTATTAGGGGGCGGGCGCCGACAAACTCTTAAAGATTTTCAAACCAGAGGTACCCCTCATCACTGTAATCCACTGCAACAAATTGCGGTTTTGAATTTTAGTTATAACATTTTAAAAATTTCTGATTAGTGGCGTTTTGTGGGCATGGCAATGGTCCGATTTCGCCCATTTCATCAAGATATCTTAATTTTTACTCAAGTTATCGCTTGCACGGACGACCGGTCAGACAGTTGCTTGGATTTCAACTCGTCTCGTCATCCTGATCATTATTTATATACACATATATAACATATACATATGTATATAACTCCAACCTATATCGATTAGTTTAAGGTCATACAAACAAACGTTAGGTGAAGGAAACTAATATACAAGTACACTGTGAAACATGTTGCAAGAGTGTAATAAACAAACTATTAAGAAATCTGAATTGAAAATAAAAAACGACCGGATCGATCCACCAAAATGATTTCATAATTGACCACAAACACATTTGTAAGCAGAAATTTACATATGTTTTTATATACATTCGTCTCGAAATTATATAACCAAATATGCCACCAGCTGATGTACATACATGTGCTACGAGCCCAAGCGGGATATGGCACTTTGGCAAGGGGCTGGGCCACCTGGACAGGTGGTCGTCAGTCGCACACTTGGAAATCTGGCTCGATGCTGCACTCTATTCGCCGCTGCACAAGCGACAGGTTGTGCCAGCAAGTGTTCCGCCTCCACGGGCACAACCACCACCACCGCCACCGTCACAGCTAATGCCCCACTTTCCATTTGCACAAACATGAAAAGCGCACAGCCACCCAATCACACCCGCAAACTGACAACACAACAAACTGACAAACAGGCAAACAGGCAAACGCACAAACGGATAACAAACAAGCAAGTGGTCTTGCAACCGCTGTTCATCGCTCAATCTGTTCACGTGAATTGTGGTTTACATTTTATTATTGATGCCAATTGTCGATATGGCAGCGATATTGGCAGCCACCAGCCAACAGCAAGCGACCGCGAGCCACTAGAGCAAAGCCAAAACAAAAACCCAAATAAAGTAAAAAACAAAAACAAAGAGAAAAAATCGACGGTTAAAGTCATTAACAAAAACAACAAAACCGGCAATGATTACAACATAGTATACAATTTTTGGGCATTCGTAGTAATGGCGGCCCACATTTGTGATTGTTTGGTGGCTGCTGGTTGTTACAGGTTGTAGTCGGTGGACGGTAGCAAATTGATTTTGTGTAGAATGCATGCCCCTCTGCGGTATCCATTGCATTGGCCACCATGCCACAACTGCTACAGCGCCCTTAGCAGCCACAAATACGGTTAGAGATGTTATGAATAACTTTAATGATTTCGGGTGGATGCACCTCTGACCAGCTACACGTTTCACTACATCTATGGGTTGGCATTAGTCAAAAATTAATTGAACGTCACTGATGCGAGACTGTGGCCCTTTAAAGTATGAAATAAAATACAAGTAGTACGAACGCTTTTATTATACTTTGGTGTTTATAGTTAATTAATTTGCAGTTAGCCGAGCTATTCGCGTGAAATATTAAACTAATTACAATTAATTCAATTTCAGTTTTGCTAACGGTTCCAAATTCAGCAGACCTAAATCACAGTCGACTACGTATGAGTATACATAAATACCGCCATTGTTTGAGAAAAAAGTCAATCATAACGCTTTACATCGTTCACATATGTACATCGGACAGCAGATCTGTGCCTGCTGCAAGCAGAGGAGTGAATGGCGATCGTGCTGATCTCCAGTTTAGCCACTCAGCCTAAGCCAAATGAACGCTCAGAGCATATGTCCACCATTCCAGGAGAACCCCTACCCCACCACATTCTGTGCAAGAATTCCACTCTAAAACACACCACGACACATCTGCAGCGTCACTGTAATTTTGTGAACTGCAATTGATCCTTCGCTGGTGATTTTGCTGTCATGCCATTCAGTGCCTTACCATCATGTCCCATGTCGCACAACAAAGCCGCATATTGCCATCTACTTCTGCTGCCTCGATGCCCCTTCTCTTCCACCGCACACACAGTGTTTCCAGGCGATTTGGTGGCTAGGTGCGCGGATACATGCACCGGTGAATCGTGTACTGACCGCCCCTTTTGATTCAAACGATATCAGATTTAATTTTTCTTTATTGCGTTGATTGCCATGTGCTATTGACCGCTGGCTCTACTGCTTCACTCATTTGAGGGAGCACAACTCGCAAGGATGTTCCTGCTCGCTGTGAGTATTTGGCGACGTTCTATTATAATATACGCAGAATTGTTCAAAGTATAACAGAATCCATATACTTGTTCATACATTTTCTGCAAAATTGCTTAGGTACAGTCTTTCACCAGCTTGGTAGTTGTCTCGTCTGTAGGGAAGACCTGCATGATATTCTATGCAAGGTGTAAGAATGTGTTTTCAGCATTTCGTAAGATGCGGATGGGTCGAATGAATAAGGTACACATCAATAGCGGTGGTTCTTCTTATATAAAAGTCACTTGCTTTCTATGATCAGTTGTACTCAATAAAGCGTTGATAACTTTCGGTAATGCAAAAAGAAAACTATGGTATCGCTTGCCTTAGTTAATCACAAATGGAAAAATAGATTTTAGACAGTTTTAAGAATAAAACTTACCGGGGTCTACTTCTACGTATTGAAAGACTCCATATCATTTCACTTAAAAATTCTATATAAAGTGGGGGGCAGTTGAAAGAACCTTTCTACTTATTATACTTTTTGCTCGAATGATAATAAACATTTAGATTAATACAAGGCCAAGTTTTATACATTGTCTTTTAGATAATTCCTTAATTCAGTGATTTTCTTAGTGCACTTCGCTCAGGTCAAAAGGGGATTTGTCTCACTTTATTTACCTTACATCTAGACTGTGAACTTTTTCTTTGTGAACTTTTTCTTCATATACTCATATATTTGCATACTTTCACAAATCTGTGACTTTTGAGTAATATCTTAAATTATCAATTCAGTCTTGCTCAAAACGTCATATACAGCAGTGTTTCATCTAATATTTGTTCAGCCATCAAGTTTCCTTTCAAATTCTCAATCTGAGAAAGCGTGAAGGAAGGATAACACAAAGAATTTTGTAGGGAATCTTTCGGAATAAAATAAAGCTAGTGTTAGTGATTGAGTGAGCAAAGATCTTGCAACTTCCTAACATATATTATGAGTAAAAGTTATTGATTCTTAAAGTTGTCATTTGGTATGGTAATTATGCGTCATATGTACAAAAAAGCTGGCTTCTTAAGAGTATGGCAAAGGAAACTCAAATAATTTCAAGGTTAAAGTTTTTACTCGATCTTGTTTTTTTAATAACTTATTTGAACAAAAACAGAATGTGCAGATTATAAAACTTATGCTGAGTCCTTTCCTCTCACATAGACTTATTTATTCTTTTAAAACTGGGATCAGTCATGACTTCCCAATACTTCATTTTCCTTAAATAATTGAGGAAATATTAAATAAGTTCTTAATAACATAAACCATTTGGTGTTTTCTTAAACAAACTAGTCGTTGGCTCAAGTATTGCTTAGAGCAAAATATAATTTCGCCATATTTTACTTCTCCAATTCAAAAGAGTTTAATATAGATTTGACTTCAGTGATGTAAGCCGGTGGTATATCGAACAACCTTAATTTATTCTTTATGATATGTACCATATTTTAAAGACTTAAATATATAAATATGTATGTATGTAAGTAACTAAAATTGGGTCTTGTTGCCCTCGGAATTAAGTTAAGTCTAACAAAAAGTCGAAAATTATTTATCACAACCATACTTATTACCTGGAAATTGTTATTTCGCAAAGTTTAACATTTAATGAATTTAATTCAAGTATGGAATTATTCCACTCGGGTTTCACTACCACTTCCCTCAGGCATGCAGACGTCCATGACTATTTAAGAAGAGCCTGTCACAATCACCGATCTCCGCATTTAATCCCAGCCAGATCGCGATACTTCTCTTCATACGCTGCCAACGACATGTACAACTCAGACGACTCGTTTGACAAGTGGGCGTGTCGCGCTTATTATTAATGCGTCGAATTCTTAATTTATATATGTACTATACTACTATACATACTTTCCAAGACGAACGACGACAAACCGAAATCCAAATGCAAGGAATCAAACATGTAGCAAAAATGGGGAAAACGAAAAGCAACCGTCAGAACGGAAGACTAGAGAGACAAACTGATGCGCACTTCCCCACATCTCAAGCTGTCACTCCGATGCCCGCTTGTCAGCCTACCATGGGCTCGTCCCAAAGTCTCCGATGCGAATGCGCACAGAAAAGAAGTCATTTACGCGTGCACATACATATGTACACATGATACTCTGTATTGTTGGGCTGCTATTGATTGCGTAGTTTCGCACAGGTCTACTTCTCGAAATATAGTCTGTACAAAAAGGAAATAAATTACTTTAAATGGTTTGGGATAGCAAATTGCAATTTACCACTCGGAAGATAGCCCAGGCACACATATCAATGGAGGAATCACCAAGTATTAGCCAATATTAGTGATCGCGGCAAACAAACTACACACACCACGCACGCACACATATATGCACATGCTCTCACGAATGCGTGTGCATGTGTAATAATTTGCAGTGACAGTTGACGGAGATTGAAATTGAGCTGAGTTGGTGGCGCATCGGCGATTAAAATACAGAGAGCACAAGAAAAAAACAACAATAACAAATAAGCAACAAAATGTTTAAACAACTTTTAGGAGACGCATTTGCACCCCCATTGTAAAGCTTTACGGCGAATTCCAAGTCTACGCCTGTGACGTCGACGATGTGCTAGCGGCAGTTTCGGCCCACTGCCAGGAGAAGACCACGGCGATTGTAATTGGTAGATGTCTACTATGTTGAGATTACGTTGAGGACGAAGTGGTGACGTTGAGGATAACGAAATTCGCCACGTCGCCTCAACAATCTTTGGAACCAGCAGTTACATAGGTCACTAGCCTGGCATTTATAATGATTTAACAATCGCCTTCACTGGTCGACCATGGCTGAAGGGAGAATAAGCTACATGAGCAAAATGGATAAGCTAACCCTGTGTTTATTGCTGTACTTGACATCAACAACAAACTAAATCTAATATACATGCATACACATAGAAACTATACAATATATTGTGCATTTTTATTATATATTCTCAATTATCTACTCGTATAAGCTCCCAAAGAATCAGGCCCGACTTCAAGGGGATAGATCGGGAGTGATTCTCCCGGGACCAAAATTCTCGAAGCGGCCCGTGTTTTCAAAAAATAAATTAATATATATGAAGGAGCGCCACTCACAACCAACTTAAAAATAAGTATGCAGTTCTCTTGCCCCGTGGTGCCCACACGCTGTATTTGGTTGGAGTCGAATTGACGGCTATCTTCGGGCAAACATTTTTTTTGGTGTCGTTCAAAAATGTGTCAATATTTTCAGTAGCAGCACACAACGTTGGGAAATTCTGAAATCCAAAATACCCAATTCCCTTCACTGTCTTTCTAATACAACGTGTTCTTCCACAATTGCTGCCGTCAAGCCATTTGCGAAAAAACTTCTAGGTTTGCTATAAGTATGCTTTGAAAGATGTTAAATCTTATGGCTGAAACTCGTCGAGACGTTGATGGTTCTGAAATATATGAGCAAATTTTAGTGCGTTTAGTGAGTAGTGGCTTCCATATGGTTTAAAATCCTTCAGTCACACAATGAACGAAACTTGGTTCTTCAAGAGATAAATACCATCAACGACGCTGAACTTAGAAATATACATATATACAATAGAAAGCCTTTTTGTGGATTTGCAATCAACTTATAATTTCTGAAAAATTTCTGCAGAGAGTTTAGAGCATGTCGCGACAATTTTACCATCAGCAAAAAAAAAAAAACACAGAAACGACCTAGATGAAGAAGTGGATGAAAATTGCAGTAAAGAAAAAATGTAATTCAAAAGAAATGCCATTTTTATTGCAGTTTGATGATATGAAAAAAATGAACTCAACATAGCTGCAAACAATAAGCAGAAACGTATTCCGTTGATGTATCTGATTAGTTGTCCAATGAAGCTATTCACCTCAGGCACGTATACGAAGCAAATTAAAAGCGCGTCTTACTTCATACAACTTATTGAATGCCACCACTGCTCGAAAATTAGGAAGACTTTTCCCAAATATTTGCATCGCTTTGAGAATGCTTTGCACTTTAAACGTTTCTGTTTCAAGTGGTAAACAAACGTTCGTTTAGTGCTTTAGCGAGAATACAAATTTAAAGCGATCATGCTCGTCACATAGCAGGATTTCAGGACTCGCTACACTGCATTATCGACACATTCGCTGCCGCCAAAGCTCGAAAAGTTCACTTCTAAATTCTAAATAATTGAAGATTCTAGGATTTTTAACTGCATGTTCAAAAACTTAATCACGAAAGTCAAAGAATTTCGAAAGAACCGTCTTTCAGTAATTAAATCGATAAATAAGATGTTTCTGTCTTCTTATTAACTGTCGAGTCTTGCTATCCCCATATTCATATGTTTCGGTATAATGTGAAAATTTTTTACTGAAAGTCTATGTATGAACTGATTTATAAATTATTGATTCTCAAAATCGTACAAAAGAAATTGGTTCTCACTCTACTCAATATCTACAAGAAATCAAATTGCTATCCCCATATTCATATGTTTCGGTATAATGTGAAAATTTTTTACTGAAAGTCTATGTATGAACTGATTTATAAATTATTGATTCTCAAAATCGTACAAAAGAAATTGGTTCTCACTCTACTCAATATCTACAAGAAATCAAATTTAATGCAGATGTGATGAGAACATAAAACACTTCGTCGTATTAGACTTCTTCTTCAAAAACATTGAAATAGTAAGTGGGAAGATAGTTGATAAAGTATCAGAAGTATTTACCCTTGGGCACGGTTTTTTTTCGCCGGCCCTGCGAAGGAATAGCTTTTCACTTCAAAAACACCCTTCGGCGTTTGCCATTGTCCGTATAGGGTCTTTGCCGTTAAAATCGTCTATATAATACTTAGTTTGTGCCTAACGGGGTTTACTATAGCATAAGTTATTTGTAAATATCTGAGTAGCTAAGCATTTAACCCACTCTGTCTCTTTAATTTTTTTATTTTTCGACTTTTGCAACAATCTCAATTCTTTTGTCTTCACCGGAATGAACAAATTGTTGTGCATTTGGCAAGAGATTTTATCAAATGTGGCAGTGCGATATGAAGTCATCGCCTTGAGCAGTGCATTGATAGCAAACATGGGGCGTGGCCTGGCCGAAACATGAAGAAACAATGCGCAGACACTTGCATACGAATTTGTTCGTATTTAAAGCTCTGGTTAGGAAATCTGCAAAAGGGTGTGAGCTTAAAGAGCTGTCATATTCAAAACTTTTCATATTGAAAATAACTAAAATTAGATGTAGATATTAGAGCACTTAAAATGAAGTAAATGATATTAAGAAATGAGCACTAACACTGGTCCACATAGTAAATTAGAACCGTTTAAAACCTCTCGAGTAAAAACAAGTACCACTTCCATAATATTAAATAATACATATATGTACATACGAGTACATTATCTCGTACACAAATACAAGAGACGTCACCTATGAAGTGGACAGTAAGTTAAATGTTTTTACTTTCAATTCAAATATTTGAAATAACTTTTTACGGTTTATCAATTTTAAAAAACCCCTAATGTGATAATGTACATATGTCAAACACATTTCATTGCAGTTTTGAAGTGAAGTTCATCGGAGAAGCTCTATTGCACCCGCAACCATTTTCTTTCTATTTATTTTAAATAAATTATTGTTTTACTTTCAGCGGTTATGGCGATTCAGGATGTGATCCGAAAATGCGATCCTTATTGTCTGGTATTCTTGCGGCAGAAGTTTCGAATTTATCACTTGATTACATTTGTAAAGGACAGTCGTAATAGCGTCTCTGCTTTGCTGAGGAATGAGTATATCAACTCTGTTACTCTGTCCAGTAGATTTAGTGTCAGCAATGGACCCGAGTAAATACGGTGGCACGGGAAACTTCGATTTTTAGAGTAAACTACTTTAGGGATTAAGATTACCATGAAGTCGATACAGACAATTTCGTATAAGAAAAATCAATAGAACAATTGTTTGTTGTATGCATTAATCTCAAAGTTATATAACAATTGTTCCCAGAGTCACTCTAGTACCGCAAGGTCTGCATTAATATTTACCTGAAAATAAGAGCTTCAAAGTATTCGCCATTAAAATAAGCATTTAGTTTACTTACAAAAACCTCCACTCTCCAAAATAAAGAACTTAGGCAAAGAAATAATTTTCTACAATTCTATATCTAGAACCTCAAAGGATCCTAACACGCATCATTTTTATATCTGTTTACTAACCAATTATAGAACGACTTTTTTAGCTAGAGAGCTCTTTTTCGCATTGCCCGTCAAAATGTATGTATAGTTCCTTGTCGATGGATCGTTTTGAAAGAACAGTGAAACAACGACAGTTTCAAACAATATGTGGAAACCTGAGTGAAATTCGCCTTTAAATCCTCAATTTTGCTTAGCGTCGATCTTGTACCTGCTTTTTATATAAGGGGTCCCCTGTTATCTTCGAGTTTTAAGCTTGAGAAAAAAGTCTGAAATTAATTATTTTACTAATTTTTGAATAATTAATATTTGACTGGTATACATATATGCATACTTTTAAAAACTATGTATGTCTATATTGTATACCATAGAACATTTGTCAGACTAGATGACTAAATCGCCTTCAATTTTTCAATGGATATATGACAGAAGATTTTTTTTAAATTAAAACAAAATGTTGGCAATGTTTGTAGATGTATTATCGTTAATCTCGCAGTCATGCTGAAGCATTTTCAAGCGAACGCTGTTGCTAAAGGCGCTGTGACTTGAGAAGACAATAGGCAATCGTCGCTGTTGTGGCATGCGGCAGGAACATTCGTCAATATGCTTGGAATAATCGAATGATGAGTACACAAAAAGGCTTCATTTATGTAATTGATGGATGTGCGGCAAGCGCTAAACAATACGGCCAAAAGCGCAAGTACACACGCGTGCGCAGATCAAAAATCAAAAAGTTACACATTTTGAATACTTATCACAAGGTAAATCAGTGCTGCTGGCTAGAAGTGTTTGTGTGTGCCTAATATCTACTGAGATGCATACACGGGTATACGGATGTGACCAACCATCGAATGCATCCACCACGCTCGGCATTCAACTGAGCAACAGTCACCTGCTGCTTGATGGAATCAATGTTTATTGCTCTTTTACACACACTACTCGATGAAATCAGAAGAGCACTCTATTGTTGTTGTTGGCATTGGTTGGTTTGCGCTTTCTTAGCAACAAGTTCGTCATCGTTTCGTGTCTCTCATAAAGTCTGAGACTTAACATGGCAATTAATAAAGCGCATACAAACTGTCAAAAGCATTGACATCTCTCAACATTACAGAACTCAACTCCTCTGAATGCGCCACTCACCCTTCGCTGTAGGCTGTACTCGACTGCCATACGCCGGCCGGTGTAGGGCAGTGTCGTAAATTCCACTACAACGCAGCGCGTAAATTTATATTATGTGTGGTCCACAAATATTTCGACCGCTTGAAGAATTGTGATGTTTCTAAAAAATGATCTTTCGCCTCCAAAGACCGCAGCCCCCTCGCGTTGGTAGTTCCACTTTGCAACTCGTTGGCAAAAGGGTATATGGTTTGCCCAAATGCACTATAAAGTATATACAAATATATTTTCTTAAATGTACCGAACACACCCAGCAGTTAAAGCATCCGTGCTTTCTCACTGAGTGACTGATAGTAAGTGCGACAACACTTGCCGCGCAGCCAGTGAAATTATAGCCCTTAGGACAACTATCATACAAATCCGTTTCATGTCTATACTCAGGTTGAAGTCAACGAAATAATGATTTGAAATTTATAAAATTTCTGGGCCTTTGTGTGGTTTCAGCGCAGACTAGTGTCGACCGAATGTGTCTTCGTACCGCTCTTACCAAGAAATGGCCTCTTTAAATGCAGGTAGGACGTCGTGTATTTGGTGATTCCCTATATGATTGACGACTGGTCGGTTGATCGCCGAATGAGTGACTGTTGTAAGATGACAACTGAAATATGAACGATTTTCGTCAGCTCATTCATGCGTCGATCATGACAACAGCAACTCCGATCGGAGCTTAAGGTCCATGTAAGGCCACATGCGTGTGTATGAAACTAAATCTCCACATCTTTTCCGCATTTCACAATTACTCAAATGAGCATTTTGACATTTTTTATGAATAATTTCTTTGCGAATTTATTTCACCTTCAGTCATTGGCGGTCTCCACATGAAGCGTATGTAGTATGACTGAAATACTAGCGTTTTCACAATTTGTTAGGCTTCTTATGTTAACCTATTCCTTACTCAGCTTCGATTACGGTTGTCGAGTGTTAAGGATAAGCTAGTTAGACGAAGTAAACTATTATATTTGCTAAATAACTGTAATTGTACAGGTCTAAATCTGTTGTTGGGTTCAGAGTTCAGGGATCAGTGCAACATTGTACAGTTATAAAGACCATAAGTATACATATGTATATACCCAAATACATTTTCATTTAATTTTATCTTCCAAAAATACTGATTTTCATCCACATATTTCCCTGAATAAAATAATTTCCTTCGCTGAAGTATTTCTATCCCCAATATATCTATGAAACCAACGGTTTACAGTAATAATGCATGGACTTAGATGCAATTTTCGCCGATGCATTTCTAAAGTTATAACTTGAAACATCTCCACTTTACACTAATGCACCGCTTATCCAGTAGAGAATCTTAACTCCATTTTTAAATTTTAAGCAGACTTTATATGTACGGGAAGAAATACTTAATCCAACGGTGTTTTTACCATTTTATATAAAAACCTCTATGAATTTTTAATTTTTTTTTCTGATCTTCATACTTGCATTGTTAAAAATCCTTGGGTTAGTAAGTTGGGAGCTTCATTTGTCGTCGCCTGCTACCACTATCTTTCGCCAATCGCGTGTCATCGCCACACGTTCGACTTCAATGGTACACATTATAATATTTGTTTTCAACACCGTAACGTCATCGTGAAAACGATTACGCCTACACTCGAAATACTCGGCTTCCTCGATCTATAGCCCAGACAGACTTGGGCTCTTACTAGCAACAGCATATAAACGAACGAAGCGAATAAGCGACAGCGGCAACAAGCTCATATGCACACATCCCGCACGTTGGATAGAGCAGAAGCTGTTGCACGAAGCGGTTTCCACATCGGAAGCTATAATGGGTGTAGTCATCATACGATTTCTTCATCGTCAAGACGATGTGACGATGCCAGAGCGGGCATTCAGGTGGAAGTTGCACACAATGCTGTGTTGGTCGTTGGTGGCAGCAGGCGGCACACTGGAAGCTGACGACTAGCAACTAGCAACTGGCAACTCGAAACTGAAACGAGCAATTGGCAGCTGGCAGCAAGTACATAATATCCATTAACCTTGCGCGAATTAAAGTCGAAGTTATAAATGTTTGCATTACTGTAATGCGCATGCTCGTGTGCAACATAATGCAATTTCGCCTCTTCGCAATTTTGGCGCTGGCACCGCTCATTCGAAGGCTTTTAACTTTTTATGTGCAGCCTAAGTATGTGTGCGCCCATAGGTGTGCATATGAAGCGCTCAGCGCTGAATGTTGGTGCCGCACTGCGAAATGTTCAATAATATGGCCATTAAATGTAACAACCGACCTAACCCCAGTCATTGTTAACTGGAAACATACATTTTGGATACGTATACATAATAATGTTCATACAACAATTTATGGCGACAATTCAGCAGAAAAACTCCCTTGTAGCTAAAATCACATAAATGCATACAAATTCACATATTTGGCAGAAAGGTCGGATCGGTGAAGTGAAAGTACTAATTATCGCCAAGGTATTAAACGACGAGTTTGAATATTTGGGAAGTTGAGCACATTTTTAAAGGAGGATAGGAAGAAGAAGAACGCATGCTTGCACTTGTATAGAGCATGCTCGAATTAATATACCGGTGCAAACCTTGTGCTACTACTTGGTACACATACACAGCGTCACCTAAGGGCAGCACCTCGTAACATAAGCTGCTGGATTCACTTCGGCCGTCAGCGGGAGCAGCCGAACACTAAGGTTCGAGGATTACAATTGCTGCGCACACGTGATCATCGGCTAATCCCTTTGATACAAAAATACAACCGAGTACTAAATAAGCCAGGCAAAAACAAAAAAGTCGCGGCCACTTTATGAAATTATTAATTTCTTGTTTCTGTTGGGCAATTGGCCAGAGGCTCCAGCTTGTGGTCGAAATGCAAACGTCCTTTGTTGCCGCCTTGTAGTTGTCATTGCAGCAGCGGGACAACGTCAACAAGCTACACCACAGTGAGCATAAAGCCCTCGAATTTACGAATTTACGAATGCATACGAGTATATCTTCTACATATATTTATATATAATTATGTGTATATGAATATATGAATGAATGTAGATGGAAATCGGGACTGGCTGATATGGTAATGGTCTCCAAGTGCAAATGTAAGTACAGCAGTGCATGCGTGAATCGCCGTGTAGGCAGGTTTGTGTTTCGTGCATCATGTTTCTGTATGTACGAATGCAAATGCGACATGCGCCCAACTGTTGTTGCTACCATTGACACAGCTGCCGCCATCCAATCAAACAAATCGTCGGACTCCGCGAATTCTGGTGATTGGTGTTAATGTTTGCCTTTCGTATTATTGTTGTTGCTGGTTGGGTTAGTGCATTTGTATTATTGCCGATGTCGCCGCAATACAATACACACCACTGCCATTAGCATGTTGCATATTGCATGTTGCATGTTTCAACATTGGCGCATTCGACTGCTCGACATGTTCTCATGTAAATTATGGTCCACAAACTCTCAACTCTAATGCAAACATGCACACAGATCTTCATAATATACTATAAATAAATATTTATAAAATCGTACCTCTTAATTTCCCAGTTTTGTTATTGTTCGCATGCTTTCTGAACTCGGTGGTATCTTTATTAAACTTTAAATATGAACCACTTGAAAGACTTGGCTATTATTGAATATATATTTTAGTATGATTTAGAAACACGAAACAGATTTCTTTAGTGAACTTCCTTTCACTGTTTCATCTAAACTTGGTGCATATATGATATTACGTATAACTGTATTAACAACATATTGTTATCTCATATGTAGGTAGCAAACTGTAATTGTGTTATTAAATCGATTTAATCGTCTCTACGTATCTTAATATCAAGTGCGACGCGAGTATATTGTATAAGTATGAGTGGCATAGGTCATCAATGCCGGAGCCTTATTAAAAAAATAGATAATATAATAATAAATAACTAGAAATCCTAACCTTAAAGGAAAAAGTTAAAATAAATTCAGAAAATATTAATTTGCAGCTAAATTGTCCAAACTGACAATAAACCGGCCTTTTAGCAATCGGCTTGCTGGTTAGTCTGGCGATTCATGTTCGTTGTGCGGCAGTTTGTGACCAGTTGATTTCACTGCATAATATTTTTGTGGTCGTATGAATGTATTCTACACAGTGTATCGGTAATCGGCTTAAATGCTCCCGTTACTGCCGCCGAATAATCGTCACCAAATAAATGCTCTCTAAATTCAAAATTGATGTACATATGTGAGTGCTGACATACACACATAGCACACACCCGTGCATGTGTATGTATTTGCGTGGTAATCAATCAAAATTATTTGTCATTTATCCCTAAAGTACGAGTAGTTGTGTTGTGACAAAAGTCAAAGCCTTCAGCCATGACAACAATAAACGCTGCAACAACAAAGACAACTCCGGCAATGATAAAATCATCAATGATCATCTCAGCGTCATTGTCACACATGGAATGACACACGCATTTAATGATTCAGATTTAGTACGCACGCTTTGGCCAGTCGAGGAAAACAACAATAGCAACTAACACCATAATCGCCCTGAACTATTCTGTACTTCACAATAACCAGGCATAACGAAAATGCTCGACGAATAAAATTAACAGGATTTTCGAAAAGATCAAAAACTGTTGAAGTGTGAGTGTGCCATTGTCCAACAGAGTACGAAGTCGTATATGTGTGTGTGTGTGGGTATGTGCGCAGTTGCATTGTGTGAAACTGGGAATCGACATTGTTTGTAGTTGAGGTCGAGCTTTTCATTAGACAGTGGTCGAAGTCATCAAGCGACTCATAGCGTCAGTTACACACTTCGAATACAATGCATAGAAATAGAACTAGAAATAGATAGATAGGAGCCCACCTAAATCGAAAATCATGAGGTGGTCTCATTCAAAGAATATTTGTCATACATACATACATACCATACATAATGTATACTATAAGTAACTCGTTGTTATTAATGTTTCTTGATCGTATTTTTGATTTATTTGATTTCGTTGTCAAATTGTTCCAATGACGTTACGCTTTTTTGCCAATTCTTTGCTGCGCGCATTTCTTCCACTTGGCTTCCATGAATAGCATATACTATTTATTTTGTTATTTTAGGAATGGTCAAAATGATTAGGTTCATAAGAAACTTCAAATCATTTGAGGTGTATTACAAGTTCTTTTAAACCGAAAGTTAAACGTTGTGACAAGAGGCAAAAGTTTTCTGTCTCATGGAAAACTCCAAAAATATCATTATTTATAAATATTTTTAGGAAGGAATAACTCCTCAGAATCTTTAAATTATACACATTCGATTACTTAAGAGTGTACAGAGTAATCGTTGAGGTCACTCATTTACTTTGCTTTTGAAATTGTAATAAACAAAACTTAATTGATAAAATAATGGCGGTGTTATTAGATAAGTACATTTGGATAACTTTAATACAGTTCAGCATTATTGCTGTAATGGCTTATAAGGGCGCATATAAAGGAGATATTTCTGTGGACCTAAGTAAAATGTTGGGTTATAAAAGTAGACATAAACACGTATGAGTAGATTCATTATTTGTCTTAAATTAGTTCCGGCAATAGAAATCATTTTTATCCATCATATTTCTCTGTTCGAATCGCCACTCCCCAAGGTCTTGCGAAAGTAAGGTAGCTCTTGCATACCAAGCCTTCTCGGTATCTTGGGTATTGCCGATGCCGCTTTCGTATGTCTAGAAGCAGTAAATACTACAAGCGCAGATATTTTTATTTAATTTTTAGTATTAGTTGAATATATACTTGTACAATACAATAAAATACTATATGAGAACCATATTTGCTGCGTGAGGCAACAATTCATAAATAAATAGGGTGGGATGGTGAGCTTTCCCCTTTCACCTACTTTTGATTGTTTACTTTTACATAAGTATGTATGTATGTATATACACAGAAGTTTAGAAACTAAGATTAGAATGTGTTACTTTTTCACAAATAGCACACTTTGCATACATGCAGACATTCAAATTTAACATAACGTCCATGTTACCAATACAAGTGCAGTGTAATTATAGGTTTATCTGTGGTGGCGGTTTGCTCTTCGACCGTTGGATGCTGCCGCCGAACGTCTGCCGTGATTAGATGTTAGACATTGAACATTCGACAGGCCATCATTAATTCAATATTTTCGAAACTAAACCAGTTCATTTGTTGGCAGTGGAAGTTGCTCGCGCTCACGATTATGCTTTGCTTTTAATTTCTGACTTCTTGAAATTTGTTAATGCTGGTTCCGCAAACTGCTTGTCTTGTATGTGCCCACATACTTATATATATATGTATCGGTATATGTATGCATTAGTGTAAGAGCTTTGACGGCCCAAAGGTCATCAAGAAAAACGCCAAATGGGAAACGAAACGATATCAAAATCGAAGGTTATGTGGTAAAATAAATATTGTGAAAATAACGAAAATATTAATTGCCAACATTTGTAGCTGAAGATGAACTTATAAGCCTATGTGTGGGTTACGAACTTAATTGGAATGGATTCCTATCTTTCTATATTGTCTTTTGTTTTATTGGTTAGATATTGGATATACTCAGTGTTCTGTTATTTTTTAAATTTAAACTGATTTAATACATATGTATTATGTTTACAAATAATATAAAATAACAACTACATTCATGTTACAATATTATGTTATATAAATGTTCATTATATTGTACATTGCTTGGCTTTAAACGTATTTGTAAAAAGTTAAAAGTTGGGTCCTACTAATTTAAAGGTGGACTAATGCCACTAAAGGTTTTATATAGCTGAAATTTTATTTACCATCTACATAAGTTTCCAACGGCTAGCAAATATGGATTCCAGTATATCAGCGCCCATCTAACATATTTAGTCGAACAAAACTATTGTATTTGAGCTCAATTTATACTTTTCTTTCCAAAAATTAGCAAAATAAAATTCACAAAAACGGTAAGGTATTACCTTTTTGGCTTACGTAATGCTCCTGTAAATGCGTTGCGTGTTCGGTAATGTTAGATTCTTTGTGGGGCATACGAGCCAATCTATCTCTGCTGTCCACATGGCGTAAATAAAGGATGGCAAGAAAACAAAGCCACAATCAACAGAACAAAAACTCCAAAAATCCTTTGAGACCCCAATCAGTAAACCAAGCGGAAAACGCAACAATAATTCAAATCGCACTTTTTTCCTGCCCCGCACCCTACCACTGGCCTACACCGGACTCTAACTTGTCAATGCATCTAATCGACCAACGTACCTGTCGGTGCATACAAAAGCTGAAGCTCAGCTGTGTCAAAACTTTCAGTAGTGCAAAGAGAAGAAACGCCATCAAGGAATTGAATAGAAAAGTGAAGAAAATATTCGTGCGTGTAGGAGAGAGGAAGGAATGAAGCATTGAAATTTAGAGTCGATAGCGTGTGAAGTGTAAAGCAGCAATGTGCAACCCACGCACCCAACCTGTCCGCCACAAGTAGGAGGCAAATAAAAGATTTCTTTTGCAAATCTTCTTATCAGTAAACTTTGAAGTTTGGCCAATCCTTCGCCGGTTGTCAAGCATGTAGAAAGGCTTTTTGCTCGATGCCCTCGCCACATCTCATTTTGTTTGCTGAGTGGTTGAATTTTTGATTACGGCACATATGTTTGTATGTATGTGAGCTGGCTTGCTGGCATAAAAAAACATATACATATATGTATTACATAAAATGTGAGTGGCCAATACATGTTCCAGTCGAGATTACCGTGTCAACTGCTTCAATGAACGATAATATTGAAAAGCCACGAAAAAGCTCAAGAACTACACATTCATTGATGTTTTAGTAGAATGTGTAGAAAAAAAAACATCAGTATAACGGTAAAATTTATGTATACAATATTCAACAGCAACTTCCGAAACACCTTCTGAAATGTTGTATAAGTGTGAGCATTTAAAACTGGTTGATCCAAAATACAGTTTTAAAGTTTTGAGATAGTTTTATGGAAGCGCAATGACCGATAGAATAAACCCTTAGGAGCTCATTCTCTTTCGATTCGATTTGAATTTTGTACCTGTTATCGCTTGATATTATTACGCACGTTGGAATTTCAGCAAATACGCCTTTCTCGCGCTCGCAGAAACACAATCCAGCAGCATTGAGCACAATGAACAAAACGATCACCTGCGGTGCAGTAGACATTGGCGCCTACAGCAACAAACCGATCACCGACCAGCGAACCACCACCGCCAATCTGCCACGGTCCACTCTAGCACATGCCGTTTGGCACAGACCACGACCCAGCAGGATTATGTGCCCCATGTACGTGCGTATTTTGGAATTGGCCCCGCTCTGCTTGTTGTCATATTCATAACATAACCGACGGCCAGTTTGTTGTTGTCCACCAGTTGGGACGCCGACAGTTACGTTCTTACAGTTTAAATGAACCTGACGACAGGATGCAAATGATCAATGCGCCGCTGTAAACGCCATTAAATACGCATGTGCGAAGAACGCATCGGACAATATATATTTGCATGGTTGCGGTGTTAGCGGTGAATTTCGGAGTATACGTGTACGAAAAGCGCTTCCACATGCGCTTATTGCGAGTCAATTATAAATGTGGCTCACAACAAGGGACTCAAATGTTTATATGTACCATATGTATAAGCGAGAGCACCTGCGCATATTTATTTTATTACCTCAAGCGCACCGGTACCTCGCACATGTTAGATATGTAAACATGGGACAAAGTTTAGACTCGAAGACATGCAGTTGCGCATAGTCGGATGGTCACCAGAATACATCGGCGCGTCGTGCCCCATTTCTGTATATACAAACCTATTGGCTAGTTGGGCAAAAGCTTCCAATGGCATTGTTTCAATTATTAAGGGTACTTTATTTAAGGTTACAGGCTAACTGTTTTTATGATGCTTTGAATTATGCATTAATGCTCCAAAAAGATTTTCGCCTTTTATACTTTCCATAACTTAAATTTTTCTTGTGATTTTTCTTGAAAATGGACGAATCAGACTGTGGCGGCGATCAGATTTTCATGCACAAGGCTTGTCCAGGCGTTTGCGTTGCATACGGGCACAAAAAGTTGACGGAAATGCTATTAGCAGTAATAAATTTACAGTAATAATTTACGTCGTCGGTCTTCGCATGTCATGAACCTTTGGAGGACAGGACACGCCAACCTTTCATACACAGACATATCTACTATTGACGTTATAGAAATGCCACAGATTAACAACATTCATAAAGCACATAAAATTTGCTGGAAATTACATGCATGACAGCTCCAAAGTGGGTGTCCTTTACATTCCCACCAAGCTCTTATAAATGCTCAGGTTTATACAAGTATTGGCGTGCATTAGTATTGGTGATTTGCATGACGGGGTGCAGTTGCGTGACATGACCACCGCTGCAGTCAATTCGCGTCATTGATGTCGTCTCCATCTTTCCAGATACTACCTGACAGGCTCGAAATTCAAGTTGGACTACTCAACTTTGTATTGGCATGTTGACAATTTCGAGGTGGAACTGCCGTAGCTACATTAGAATTTATTTTATGGGTAGCGATTTGCGGAATTTTTCTGATTTTGAGCATATGTTATTTGATACAGTTTGTTTTTTGATGCTCACTCCTTTTCGTGTGCTTCCGAAGTTATCCTAGTGTTTTAACCATTTGAGTCAGCCGGCCAGGTAAATGTACGAATGCGGTACGAAGCCTGTACTCCTTTGTACTTTACCGAACTTCGAACCTAATCTGAAAATCGGTGATGTCAAAATTCTTGACCACTCTGATGTACTAGGTGTAGATTTTCTCTAGAATGCAGCAACCCCCTAAACAGAGTTTATTTTACCTTCTTCATCTTCCACCGCCACAGTTCGTCCACGCGGATATGTATTGCACATTTACTTGTATGTATGGATTATTGTGTACTTGAAAAAACTAAATTATAAGATATCCAGAAGATTTCGAATGCGATATCCACCACACATGGCAGAATCATTTAATTAAATGCAAATGGGAGCCTGGATTGAAGACACAATTTGAAACCAAATTTTCCCATCAGACCTTCAAGTAGCTTCAAATCCACACATACGTACGTACATACATACTCATATACGATCGAGTATGCATATTTACATTGCGGTACATGAAAATTGTTCCTTTCAATTTCGTTTATTCGTTCCATTCGTAATAAGCCTGCAAACACCAAGCCAGAACGAACACGCCCCACTCAGCGAGCTGGTCCCGCTGCACATTACAGTAGCCACATCCACAACTGTAATTGACCACAAGTCCGACCAAACAGCCAATCAATCCATAAAACAACGCAAAAAGCTCACAATATGTGCATATGTTCATAAAAACAACTATTTATCATTACCGGTCAAGTAGAACCTTGAAGCCCGGATTTGAACCCACTCCCACCGCATCCCCACATTCATATCAGAACAAATATGTGCGTATGTAAATCAAGACGTCTCACTGCGGTGTGATAAACCCGATTCGGTTATTTGATTCCACATGAATTCCGGGAATTTACATTCCGGCTAACGCACAACGTACGATGGACGATGTACGAGTAGTTGCTGTGAATCAGCAACGATCGAACATTTAGCCAGGCTTCGCAAATTAGGTAGCGGCATCACATCTCAATTGACTGCCAAAACACCAATGAATACAGGTGAACTCCTGCTTGCACGCCGACACTCTCCGAATGAAATCTCTATGAGTACTGATATGTGTGGTTAGGTAAATATAGGGTGTTTTTAGTAGTAGACATTTTTCCACAGGTATGGCTGTCGAAGTAAACACCTGATTTATATTATGTCAATCAATGATCTCTGCTGATAAACCAGCCATTGCTGACTAGTTGAAAGCAAGCATTCGGAGCGATACTTTCTAGACAAGGCCGCCATTTCTGAAAAAGAGGTGCCAAATTAGTACGACACAACGGTCCTTTTAAGACCGGTGCCCATATGTCCGAAATTCTATTCAAGTAGTAAAAGTCAAAAATTTGGCTTCTAAAATGCAATTATTGCGGATAAGATTAAATAAGAGTTCTATACCACTAAAAAAACACCCTATTTGTACTTAAACGGGCTACACTTGCCTTACGAAGGTTTTCACACAGACTTCTCAAATCAGTGCCCAAATCCACCCGATCATCGAAGATTGCATAACACATACACTGACACAACTGTGAAGTTGATCGCCTAATAGCGCAGCTTGCTTTTTCATTGATTGTAATTATAAGCAGAACGGCTTCTGGTCTTTACACATTTGCGTATGAGTTGCGAGTTGCAGGTAGTAAGAAGCTCATACATACATATACATATGTGCCAGGCAGCAATGTTCTTTGAAGGCTGCTTTATGGCTAAGATCGTCTGCAGCGCAGCCTATAATCGCCCAAGCTCATTACGATCCAAAGGAACCGGAGTTCCAAGGGAAAATGCCTGAGTGCAACTTTCTCAGGCTTTGCTCGTCGCTTTCTGTATGTACAATATGCAATTTTTGATTATATATGTGCAGTCTTTATGTGCGTGTGCATTTAATGCAAGATGCTCGGTTGCTTTCACTGGTTTGCTGGTTCTTACCACGGTGGCGTGTAATAGCTGCGGTTGCGTTGATTATGATGGATGTTGTTATGATTGTCGAAGTGTTATTAGATGACTTAAGATTGACTTTCGCAGAAAGAAATCACAAATTCGCATTCGTTTCTCCTCTGACTCTAAGTCCCTGGTCATCGAAGGTATTCTTCACATGGCACTTTGCACGCCAACTTGACTTGACTTGGATAGGCTAGCAGTCGAGGTAGGCGCAAAGCTTTGCATTATATAGAGGGCAATGTTGCAGTCACATAGATATAGTATAACTTGATTTCTCGGTAGTAAGTGCATTCTCAGACATTGGTTGGAATACACTTACACCCCAATCAGCAGGCAAACTCATCGATAATAAGGAGCCCTGAGCCTTTAATATGTTGGTCTACACTTTAAAGTTTTTTTCTAGTTCTTTGAAGTGATCGAGAACAATGTTACAAGATAAACCACATAATATTTATCGGCTAAGGAGGCCTCGCTTTTAAGTGGAATTATTATAGCTTATCGTGGATATCATTTCGAAAGAATGTTCTATTGGGGAGGGACACCCAAACTGTACTCATAGTGCAGTCATCCTGAACAAAGTAAAATTCTTAAGTATTCTTAATTAGATCACAATGTGTTTGTAAAAAAAAAAATTTCCTGCATACAACTTTGCGAATAATTCTTCATATTTGTTACAGTTACAGATTCAAGCAATACTGGCACATTTGCGCCAGAGCTTTCGTTGTATAGTTTGTCCTAAATTTTTTTTTTATTCAGCTATTATGTAAGCAGTCGGATGGAAGAAAGCGTAGACAGGCGCGACAATTATTTCACTAGCTCTGCTATAAAGGTGAGGTAAGCTTCAGCTAGCTAATTGAAACAGGTAAACGATTCGGTTTGTTGTGTGTTGTTGCTTTTTCATAAATTCGCATTGATTTATAGATGCATACTTATATACAAGTAAGAACGCATAATTAAGCCAAACCACAAACAAGAAAAATTTAATGTTATGTCAATCTGAAATCCTGCACAGAAACAGCGATCGTTGTGGATTTGGCGCAAATTTCACAAATATGAACAAACATATATGTGGGCAAATATATGCATGTGTGTTGTGCATAGAATCACGACACGCAAGTGTATCCGGACGAAGAATAAGCAGGTCAGATGCTGCACACATACTAAATATGTATGTATGTATGAATCAATATAAGCGCTTTAGGTAAAAAAGTCGCTAGTCTAATGTATATATGAATGTGTGTGCATGTATGTACATATTCTTTTTTTCGAAAGTAGGAATCTTCTAGAAGATATTGCCACAAGTAACAGCATGAACGATTCATACCGTAAGCTCAGTGCACCTCGGTACTATGTTATCCGGTGATAAGCGGGCTGCTATCTGCTGTTCTAATAGATTCCTTTCCACATTAAATCTCGGGCAGTAGAAGAATATTTGCAGGGCATTTTCATTACTGTTTCCTCAAAAGGAACACGTCACTCCGTTATCATGGCCATACTTGTGCAAGTACTCTCTAAAGCACCAATATTCTTTATTCATTTGAGGGCCATTATACCTATCTTATATATCTGGTGGCATTATACTGGATATAATGCTAACAGCTTCATGCAATACGGTGCGGAATGCACTGTCTACTCTGATGGTGCTTAGTCTGAACAGTGAAATCACCATTTTGGCGTATATTTTATGGTGCCGCATACAAAATAACTGATTGACTGGATTTTGCTAAAATTAACCTTCTGTCATAATTCGCGATAATGCCCTTGTGATACCCTACCAGTTACCGCATATCTTTTGATTCCTTCGTCAGTGTCGTATAACAGCAGCCTGTCGGACAAATAGCTCCTTATAATCCGCAATAAATATGCCGGAGTTTTGAGGTTCTCTATTATGTGGGGCCAGTGCGCTGTATTGAATGCATTTTTCACATCGGAAGTGATGTCTGCGCCATATTTTCTGGTACCATGCATCCACATAGTACCTTCAATTGCAAGATCCCCAGCTTTTTTGTTTGGCTTCTACAATCAGACCAAATGTCGTTTTTCCATATTTTAGGGAAAATACCATCTCTTAAGCAATTTGTATATGTCTTTTTGAAGCATTGAAGGTTCTGCTGTAGTGTCATTTTCAGAACACGATTTGGGATGAGATCCCGCTCCGGTGCTTTCGAATTTCCGAACCGTGCAGTAGCATTTATTAGGTCGACGTCACTAACTATTGGTATAGCTGTAGGATCCAACTCTTTGGGGAGAAACGGTTTCCTCTTTCTCAGCATGTGCTGCGTTGGAAAAAGTGTTTCCACAAAATTCTTCAGAAGAACTGGACAGTCCGGCGTCTGTCCTTTAGGACCTCGAACTTTGGACAAGGCCAGCCTGTACACACCACCCCAAGGATTTTCATCGAGTTCACAGTTCTTTGCAGCAAGTGGCTTACCCTTTTTTTGGGGTTTTTAAGTGTTTGCGTTTGGTCTTAAAGTTATCACGAAAACTCTTATGATCTATCGTGCCTATACCTTTCTGGTACTGTCGCCTCGCTTTATTGCAATCTCTTCGCATAGACACAAAAGAAACTAATAAGTGGTTAATGACCATAGCACGAAAATAATATTGATTCAGCAATAAAAACTGATCCTACTATGAATCGTATGTAAAAGAAATGGACCAACGCGATTAGGACAATATCTACATCTTTGAGGGTTATAACGATCCGAATCTGGCATCGGTACTCATGTTTGCGATGCCGAAGAGTATTTCGTATCGTAGGATCATTCGTGCCTTTTGGCATCGCCAAAAGTGAAATATAAAAGAAAGCATAAGGGTTGGTACAGGTGGGAGAACATGTGAAGATGCGATTAGTACCAACGCATCAAACGATGTGATCCCGACGATGCGAAAATGCATAGGCGCTAAATGTACTACAACGATTCATGTACTCGCGGAACAATACTCAGCGAATGGTAACGCGGTGTTTTCAACTAACTCAAGAAGGCCTGCTTCTTCATTGCCTGCGCATCGTGGCGGAGTTGACAAAATTTGTTTCAAGGATAGATAATTGAATGTATGCAACTAGGCTGTAATGCATCAGCGACACCTCTTGGTTGATATTGCACACAAATGAAGGCAAAGAAACATAGATGTCGCTGTCCACAGAATTTAAACTTAGACACATACTTTCAGGCATATTCATATCAAATTATTTTTCTTAGTTTCGCCAGAGAGCGTTTATCATGTAATAAATGCAGGGCAGAGACCGTGAAATTAATTCATTTACGTTTTCTAAGAGCAGCTTCAGAAATCAATATGGCAGCCAAATTGGCAATTCCTAAATTTGAAAAATCACACAAAAACAACATTTTCATTCTTGAACGCAGATGTACTTTCAACATGCGAAGTTGAAAATGGAATAAAGTGCTCCAAGGCACTTGATATGTTGACTGTGAGATTCAGTGAGTCAACTTTGTGTCAAAATAGTGTTTAAGATGCGTATGGTAGAAGCGCTTTACTTACATTTACGAAAATTTCTTAATGTTGGAATTAGCATTATTTTTCACATTTAACAGTGAAAATGCTCAATTCCGCTATTTTTAGTCCCTCGATGTTAAATGTGGTAAAGACACTCATCGTTTTCAGTACCCATTATAAAAGAGATAATGGCCGTGCCGTGAACCTTCTCTATGAAAACCGTTTTCTGGAACTACCCCTCAGATATCGTAAACCTATTTGATGCTCTTGCATATCCCTGCGACAAACTTTTAAAAGAAACCAGAATCAGAATAAAATTTTAAAATATATATAAATAACTCCATTTGAGTTAATAATTATTTTGTTATGAACGTTCTTTTATATTACTGTTTGACATTAAAAACAACAAGTAAGGAAGGGCTAAGTTCGGATGTAACCGAACAACTCGTTTGAGATTTCTTTGTGGATTGAGTGATTTTTTCGGTAGAAGGTCTACTATAGGCACTGGGGCCACATATTCAGTACCTAGGAGCTTGAACAGTTTTGGTTCGATTTAGACAATTTTTGGTCACAAGGTGGCATACTGAAACGTTTTATTCACGCAAAGTTTTACCCCGATATAATCATTGTTGCTTGATTTGCATGGCGGATTGTGAAAAAATCAGATGTAATCCGATTTCGTCCATTTTCGCACTATAACATAGAAATATGTGAAGAATGTTATGTACCGAATTTAAAATCGGTTAAGCTGATTCCAAAATATGGGTTTTCACCTAAAAGTGGGCGGTGCCACGCCCACTTACTAATTTTGAACGCGGTTCAATACCATTCTCATACCATCCTAGAGATAAAATTTAATGTCTCTGGCGTGTTTAGTGCTTGGTTTATCGCGCTCTTAGTATTTTTTACCAGTACCGTTATACGGGGAGTGGGCGGGGTTGTCACCCGATTTCACCCATTTTCACACTGTAGATAGAGGTGCTAAAAGCATTTGCTTCCAGTGAATTTTCTTATTATAGCTTTAGCGGCTTAGGAGATATGCACATTAAACTTATTAGGGGGTGGGACCACGCCCACTTAAAAAAAATATTTAACTGCAGATGCCCCTCCCTAATATATTATTGCGGAGCTTAGTTATGGCAATTTATTTGTTTTTAATTAATGGCGTTTTGTGAGCGTGGCAGTGGTCCAATTACGCCCACCTGCAATACCAACCGTCTTACGGTACCAAGAAACATGTGTACCAAGTTTCATAAAGATATCTTAATTTTTACTCAAGTTACACCTTGCACGGACAGATAGACGGACGGACAGACAGTCATTCGGATTTCAACTCGTCCCTTCATCCTGATCATTTATATATACATAACCCTATATCTAACTCGATTAGTTTTAGGTGATACAAACAACCGTTAGGTGAACAAAACTATTCTACTCTGTAGCAATAAGTTGCGAGAGTATAAAAATAATTCATACCTAGTAAGTCCTAACATTGATAACTTAAAGACCTAGTAGTTATTCTATGTTCTCTGCTAGTGGCCACTTATTTACAAAAATATGTACATCCTCAAGAAACTTTCGAAAAGTATTATTAGCTTCATGAATTTCATAGATGACAATGCTTAAAGGTCTACATATTTGAAAGATTGAATGGTATGCTTTTACTCACTCTTGCTTTTGAAGAAACTGAAACAAGGCTTTTGCTCTCCATAAGAAAACATCCATACATACACACATGCTTACATGTGGCCAGATATGTTCTTACAGACCGGTAGGCAATCGAGAGAGCACTCAAAATACAACTGAAACTTTACAATCAACTCCAATGCGGATTCGATCACTGTCCTCAGGTGAGATACAGTTAGAAACTTCGCGCATTCCACTCCAGATGCTCGTCGTAGCACGTCGGCTCTTCGCGGGAAGCCTTAGCCTTTTCAGTTTTCCTCTCTTCATTTGCGTTGTTTGTCTTGTGCCTAGAGGGTGTAAGCGAGGTGCCATGACTTGAACCCAGTTCAAATATTGTTCCCGGTGCAAGCACACATACAAACCGACTTGTGTTCACACATATCTACTTGTGCTATACATATATACCCTATACATACATTTAAGTACGCGCGTACACGGAAGATATCGCAATGCCAGTGATTTTAATCGCGAATTACTTAAAGTACATATTAAAACAAATGTGAAGCATATCGTGTCGTGAGAGCGTGTGTGGGTTTCTTAATTGTGGTTTCGTTTCGGTAAATAATGTACCTACTTAGCTTTGAAAAGTGAATTACGGAAGCACACCAGACGTACATGTATATGTGTCCACGATAGTGTTGAAGTACCATATTTATATATTTGCGTATGTGTATGTGTCTTTAATGCCAAGAAAAGTAAACGATGAGAAGAATAAAGAAAACGCGAGCACGACGAGATCGATCAAACCGGTTCCCATTGGATTTCGGCTTAAGTCCCGAGTGTGTGAATTTGACCGCAAGAAAAGCTTAACAATAAACTAAGAAAAAACAACAAAACCAAATAAGAACGCAATGCAAAAGAAATGACCAAATGAACTGAATATTCGGTCAGGACAAAATGCAAATATGCCAAGAGTTATATACTTGTACAAGTACTATCTGCTCAAGTATATGGAATCAGAGCCACACATGAAATTTATAGTGCCTAAGTAGTGCTGACAAAGTGCTGACTCTTACCAAACTAAGCAATTTGTGTGTGATCGTCAACATTGTCGCCGTTTCATTGCAAGTCATTTTGCCGCCAACACGTTAATTCGAGTTCCGCTGTGATCATACTTACCGTTCAATTAGCAATCTTATGTACGTTCGCAAGTACAGTGAGCAAATGAGTACGCCAGCTCTTGCCAATAGTGTTTGCCTGGTGAATGGAGGTAATTAAATGATGTGCATGACATTCATTTCCTGAGATAATTTAAAAAAAACTCGACATTTGTGTCCAACGGAATGGTATAAGCAGAGATGCGAATAGAAAGTTTAAGTCAAAGGTAAGCAAAGTTTCTTTTGTCCTAAAACATACAACAACTACACTAAATATTCATTGTGGACAAAACGGCAAGCGCAACATCACCGTCTTTTATGTGAAAGACCCTATCTCATAAACCTATTGACGACGTCTTCATGAAATTTAATTTAGGTGCATCAGTTTTAGAGATTCATTCATGTATCAAATACAGTCTGGTATAATTTAGAATTCTGCCCCCAACCAAACAGTGAAAGTATTGGACCCATTCTAATATGAAAGCACAATTTATATTAAAGGTTCGATATATGTACTATTGCGGTATGATGGGTATATGTTTACCCACTTTAGGAATGACGTGAAGGAAGTGATTGTGCTTATCTACATCCAAAATTCAAATTTCTTGAGAATAGTGTTTAGAGTTTCGTCAGTGAAACATTTTAATCCCGTACTCTCTGTCCCTCTGCCTGGCAATCTGAAAAAGTTAGAAAATGCTTAGGAAGATGGTTCTGATTGTAACGTATCTAATAAATGGGGTTTTATATTTCAAAAGTTCTTGCACTACCGTTTTGTGATAGGTTTTAGCACTGTTCGTTTAGTTCACAAATGGCTTAAACCAGTGTTGCCGGGAAGGTAAGAGGGTTGACAGCAAAATGTGTTTTACTATGTGTTTTATAATGTGTAAACTAAATGGTTTGTTGGGTTGTAAGTACAGAAGTATGTTTGTTTACTTGAATGCGGACAGCATATGTTGCTTAGCAGTCAGTTCGCTAGCCAAACAGTTCGTTTGCGCAAACGCTTCACTCTTGCTGTTTCCCTTATCGAATACATACCCACTCCAGCCTTACCAAATTTATTGGTAGTTCGCTTGTTAGATGATAGTGACTCACTCCACAGTCAGCTTTTGTTAACACCGAGGCGCGCTCAGAGCGCACAGAAATGCCAGCGACAATACCTTGCCAACAATTCACTGACTTCCCATTGCGAACAGCCGCATGGCTTGGCATTTAGTCGCTCCGAGCATTGGTGGTGAGTTCATTCCCAGAATGAACGCCATTCAACAATCGAGTAGTGAGCACATGCCCGACTCGAACGGCTCATTGGGCACTTCAGCCAGCTGCTCACTTATTCAGTTGTTAATGAGACAGAACGCGAAACGGTCGTTATTCACGTACAACGGGCACATGCGAGCAGTTCCAAGCTCAGCACATCATCAAAAGTGACAGCGAATAGAATACGGAGTGGAGGGCCTTTGGCTTCGAAATCCAATAAAAAGCGGGTTGATTGCGAACGGTAACGGCGCAATTACGTATGCAACGCAAATACTTACCAATATTTGTGCAATACAAACTGACACATAGTGAATAGGACGTATGTGTGTGTGCATGTGTTAAGCTACCGAGTATTGCCTTCGTATGTCGTACATGGCTGCGTATGAAACCGGCAGATGTGCGTATGAATGAAAAGTAGTAAAAGCACTAGTAATAACAATAACAAAAACAAACAAGATCGAAAAGCGGCAGTCAAGCGACGGCTTACCCTGGAACGTGATGAGTAACAGCAGCAACAGCTCGTGAGTTCGGGAATTGCCGTTGAATGCAATTTTATTAAAAACAGACGTAAAAAGTTCAACACACAAACAGCAAACAAAAACATTATTAATCAAATCGACGGCGTTCGCAACGTCGGTTGTCATTGTTCAGTGCAGCTGCTTTGAGACTTTGAAGCAACCGGTCGGAATGGAGCGAATTTTAGCAAGCGTTTGAGCCACTGCCGCCCCACCGCTTTCCGATAAGGGAGTGAAGAAAGAGAAAAACAAAACACTCCGGTGAATTATTGCTTCCATATGTATAAAATATTCATATGAATGTATGTACATATGTATGTACGAAAAGTGCAAAATATGTACTTATGCCACTTTTATATAACATTTAAATATTTATAATAAAAAGAAATCGCACACGCCATCGGCTGATGCAAATGTTTAATTTCCAAACATACATACATACTCCTGTACATGTGCAATTACGCGAATGCAGTGGAGACTTGATAAAACGAACATGCCATTGCCAAGCATTCGGTTAATTAGATGGAATTATCTACAATTATTACGATTTGTGCATGCATATCTGCAAGCTGTTAATTTTCAAAGCATAGACATTACAGTATATCAAAGAGAAAGAATAATTTCTCATCGGGGTGCAATCGGTTTATCGAGTCAGTACTGTTTGTGTATGTGTGTATGTGTGTGTGGGTGACCGTGGCAAACATTCAGATTACATGAAACGTGTCAGTTTAAATATGTATTATAGGTCGCATATGCAGTTGCAGTATCTGGCTGTGATCATTTAAGTGCAAAAAAGGTGTACCTACATTGATACATACATATGTATGTACATACTTGCATACTTGTATTTAAATCACCGGTTTCACTTTGCGGTTAGAAACGATTTATGAAATCTATAGGACAACACACTTGCGCGCATACACACGCACATACATATAAAATTACATATGTACATACATATACACATAATGAGTGATAAAAAGCAAACCGAGAACAGCAATTTCAATCGAGCTAAGTGAAAAACATTGTATGCATTTTATCTAGTGCCGACACTTCTGTACCTACACACATGCATATACATATTTATCAACGTGACATCCCCCTATTTGCATTGTCGTCCTTGAAGTGAAGTGCTTTCCACTGTGAGTACAGATCACCTGAAGAAGCGAATTGTTCGTGGAGCATTGGGCGCTTACTCTAGCAAAAAAAAAAACGATCTTCGCTATACTTATGTACATATGAATGTACGCCTTCTGTCGCTTATCATATCAGCGAACGAACGTCCGTCCCGCCACACGCTGCACTTCAATACAACTTTACAAACATTTTGGTACCATCAACAGCGTTATCGTCAAGGTAAATAGATATGAGTGTACACATACCATATAACATTCACTCTCATAATATTTGTTCATATCTACATGGGTTCAATATGTACATACAAATGCAAGCAAATACATATATGAACGTCTCTATGCATTCCTGAACTGCAAGGCACACTTCCCTTGATTATACCTATATGAACACAGTTTGAAAATATTAACAAATCATATCACAACCGCGCCATAGAAGGACATTTTGAATTCCATCAGATTCTTAATTTACAATAGGTAGTTCAAACAATAAGGTATGGAGAATCAAAATCGGTTTAATCCTTTCCTAGCCTTAAATGATTTCCGTACATAACGTCTCCCAACACGAATATGATGATATGATTTCTTGCGGTTATTAAATGCTTCCGAAATTGTGTTGCCATCTTACCATGTACGAGTATAAACGCTTGCGTTTTCATTGTTCAGCACTTTAAGTCTGTGGGTCTAAGTGTTTTATAAGTTTTTTAAGCTTACTAAATGTATTTAAAATGAGCCTGTTAAAAGATACTATAAGATAAATTGCTGTCGAGAATCCAGTACTTGTTCTGAAACAGAACGGTCTCCGTTGCCGATTAGCAGAGTTACCAGATTCCGTTCAGATTGATGTTTTTGTAGAAAGTTTAACTGAACTTTAACATTACCAAACCAAATAATAATATGCTCACACTCATATTTGACTCTGTACGCTTGGGTGGTTTCTACGTTTTACCTTTCTTCTCTTCGAAGCCAGAATCACCATGTGAAAGCTGAAAACCTTAACAACCATTTTATTTAATTTTTTGTTTGGCAGCCGCATTATAGCCAAGTTTAATTGCTTAAAAATATTAACATTCACCTGCACATACATTACACATACATATGTACATGTAAACATACACACTATTTTTATACAATTTGATGTACATACTTACGGATATGCTTTCGCATACATAAACACACATGCATACCTTTAGGCACTTTGCATGTGTGTTTGTGATTGTTTGCCAAATTGACTTGGTTCGTCGGAATATGCCTGCACACACATACACAATAATAGTGTATACATACATACATACAATTAAGCAAATTTAATTTTTTGAAACTCCAACAACGAAATATACTTTAGCTTTTTTAATTACTACAACATGTATGAATATATATGTGTTGAGTGCGTGACTACCACCTGGAGGGTCATCGAATTTCTTTTTACAGTCCGGGTCTGATTTCTTAAGATTCCCCAAATAAAAGGCCAACATGGAAGCAAAAATATCCCCTTAGTTGAGAATAGCATTCGTAAAGCTTAGCCATTGGATGCAGATATGTACATATGTACATATGTAGTTATGTATGGGCATCATTCGTTTCGCAAAAGACCTGCGGTGTCCAACCTCAGACCCATAGTACGACGGAGTGTGTGCTTATTGAGAACGTTGGCAAACAATGTCAACGTACAGCTATCAAAGGAATACATTGGCAAGTTAGATACTGGCATATACTTGTATGTACATACCATACATACTTATGTACAATACATGCGTTCTTTTTCGAATTGAATGCATTTGAAATTTGCAAAAGGAAATTTATGTATATTTATTAAGAATAAAAATTTGGTAAATCTTCTTCGCTTTTAACAGTGTCTAAAATCTTATTGAGCCTTATTAAAAGCGACCAATGAAGAACTTACATATACACATACTTGCATAATTTGACTTCCAAATGATATGCCTTACAGAGAAATTCGGAGTTAAAAGCAAAAATTTCCATATTGCATCGCTTGCATAGACGATTCCTTCAACCCCTTTCTCATTGAAGATGATATAGTACTTATTAATATATTCTTCTTCCTCATTACATTCGAAGGCAGTAAATTATGGTAAATCAATATTTAATAGTTAGCACATATACTAATATCTATAGACCATAGCATGCCCGCAAAATAATTGCATAATCTCCAAAGAGAGTAGTCTCAAACGAGTCTATTTGGAGTACAATTTACCTCAACTCAGAGACTCAAGATCATAAAAAAGCTAGAAATAAGGTGAAAGAAATCGAAATACACAATAGTAAATTTATTATGCCTATATGAAATTAAATTACACAGCTTTACGTCCATACCTCATTCCGATAAGATCTAAATCTGCTGTCGCAACAAGTTGCATAGTAATATAACCTAAAACTAAACAAGATAGGCAAAAGGTTATATGTATGGTATATCAATTATAAAGTTAACCGTCGCCGACATATCAGTTAGTGGGAGATTAAATGTAATGGGTAGTTAACCTCAGATCAGTCAGATTTCTCTCAGAAATGTGCTAGTCGTATACAAGTTCAAAACCATTACAGAACTATCTACTACACTAGGAACAATATTAATTTGAACTTTGTTGAGGACCTCCATGGTTTTATCGCAAAAATATTGAATAGTTGACGTGACTTTGTGCTCTTTCTGAACCATCTTTTCCAAAGCTCTGGTGTAAGTTTGATGCTTTTCTGACTAGTTCCACTACGAGTATAAGCCGGAGATTGGAATTTCCTAAAGAGTACACACCCTTATGTGCATACATGTTTATGCGCTGGAAGATGTTGCATAACTGTATGAAAATCGTTGCCACCACTGGAGCAGCGATGGGCTTTTACTGCTGAACAGCTAACGTTTGGCGCCGCCTTTGTGCTGAATATCTGCGCAGAAATTGATTTTCTGGCAACAACAGCGAATTATCAACTCACAGGGGACAGAACTGGGCAATTTGCCCGCGTGTCTACTCATGTGCATGCATGTCGGCCGCTGTGATTTCCAGCCGCCTGCATTTGGCAAACTCTCCGCTCAGTTCGGCTCTGGGGTCAGCGGCTTATCGGCAGCGTTGTTGGCGCTTATCTGAGAGCGATTGCGAGTGGTTTTGGCGCAGTGACACAAATTTGAGACAGTTCATTGCAAGCATAAATTGTGCACATTAGACAAATTGAACGAGGCGCCGCTTTGGTTGAAGCTACTCAATAAAGTCGTTAATGCACACGTAAATATGTACAATACATACTCGTACATATGTATGTATGTATATTTGTTAATTTTTACAATTGGGCCTTCATATGAAGATATGTAATTATCGGTTCAAATTAACGCGACCATGTTATTTGTGCCGATGTAGACGCGCTCCGAATGTACTCTTCGATAATTCATGCTGCAACTAAGTTCTGAACGAACACAAACTTAGAAGCAGTGCGATCTGCGCCGGATTCGTTCAGCACCAACTTAAGTTTAGTTTTATTTGCACATTTCATATTTCATATGAATATTCAGATACATATGTACTTATGTTTGTAAGTGTATTGTATTTGCGGCCACACTTTTGTCTGGTTTTCAATGAAAACAATGACGTCATAATTGGTGAAAATTTAATTTGCGCGCCCCTGCAATGTCGACGAGGTGAACGCAGAGGGCCCATAATACACACACATACACACGTACATCCATATATACATTCACACTCTGCATTGAAAATATAACATGTTTGCATATGTGTATGTAAAAGCAAATAATTCGAGCATGCAAGTAAATAGGTTGATTGACAATTACTTCATTTTCTGCAAAGAATGCAAATTAAACGAACAAAAGCAACCCGTGGAAAAATGCATAAGCATAATTTCTACAGAAGACACTAAATCATTTGGCGCTTCGCGTCGGGCAGCTCAGTTGCACTCTAATACATATTTACATACGTATGTATGTATATGGAACGAGTTGGGTGCATGCATTGTCTTACATACATACATACACAGCGATTTTGCAATCGGGCACGTTTCAGAACAGCAACGATAAGTGAAATATTGGTGCACAGACACACAAACTGATCGACAGAAGACACCCGTTTACCATGCAACCCCGTTTGCATTGATATCTGTTGTTTACGCTGTATTCACCTTACTATAATTTCAATACACTTTAAACAAGCAGAAAATTAACGAACATCGAAAGTGAGTGCAACAAATATGCCCATTTAAGAAAATGCATATGAGTTGGAGTATGAATGTACGGGCACTCCGTCATTCTCATACCTCGAAATTGTCATCAATATGATTAACTTGTTTGGGGAACAATAATGCTGAGAACGCAGCAAACACCTCTGCACAATGCTTGTCACAGGAAACACTTTTTGATGTTGGTTTGACCCGGGAATCTAACCTAGGTCCTCTTCAGTGGGTGAGCGCTTCTTCAACCGTTAACTCATGTTCCCTGTCTTCAGAAAACTTATTCCTAGCGGACTCTACTCATTTGTATAATACAATATATATGTGTATAGTATATATTGGCAAGCCCCTTTGAATTTATGTACGACTAAGGTGTACAGTTTTGCATTAGCAACTCACCTAAGATGGCATATAAGGTAAAAACCAATTTCATTAATATGTATTAATGTGTGTGTATACCATAGATACAGCCAATGTGCTACGATTTTGTTTTGTGAGATTGTTGTTTGTATTGAACTAAAAAATCACTGTGCATAAAAGTTTCATTTGAGTAAATGAAGATTTGAAAACCAGTTGAAAGCACCACTGATCGTTGCGGTCATACAGACAAGCCCACAGATATTGAACAAGCTCTTCAGTTTTCATTCGTTTGCTTTATAGCACACCAAACTTCACACATTCACACAAATGCTCGCATATATATGTGTAGGCATACGACTAAAAGTCCCAAATGATGAAAACATCTCAAAGCCCTTAACATGTTGCTTTAGAAAAAGGTAATATCTCAAAAACATTGTTCGACAATTTAAGACATATGTACATACCGATGGATCCACAAGACACGCTGCCCATACTATTTCTGACTTGAAACATCTCACCAGATTGGTCGCTCACCTTTAGCGGAGCCTACTGTATGCTTAAGGGCAACACAACTTAAGAGTGCGTTACCAAAAGTTTTTGAACGATTTGCGCATTTGTATGGTCTCCCAAAATACCACATGAAACTGTGGCGATTTCAGAAGTTTTACCTTACCGCGCGAACATGGAGTACATGTGAATTTTCAGCGGGAGCCACAGCGCTACTCTTAGATTCATGCACACTTTTTGAAAAACACCTGACCACAACAGTTACCACAAAGCTTTCTCTGAAGTTGGCCTCATAAATTCGAAAATGACTGTTCGTTGCAAAGATTTTATCTTTCATGTAACTTTTGCTTCGAAAAAACGTTGGTCCAATCGTCGTGTATGCATTCGAAGACGATGCTCGAATGATTTAAGAATGCATCTCTTTATGGAAAGCTAACCTTGTCAGATACTTTCTAGTTGCTGGCAGATGATCTACAAGTTAGATCCTTCTTAGATTTATGATGTTTATTGTAACCCAATATAGCAACTACATGTACATACATATGTATGTACATATGTACATAAGAGTATTCCCCCTAGATGTGTGCGAGTCGGTTATATGTTCCTAGTGTCTTAAACTTTCGCATTTCTTTTGCTACATACACTTTGACAAAGCGCCGCTTAGCTAGCGTTCGGCATATACGGATGTCCGGCCATCTGAGTACCAAATGACACTGGTACGAGGTTTCATGTCATGGTCGGACCGTCGTCATCATGATTGTTTTAGTTCTTAATTATAAAACTATATAAAATCTCAGGGCGACTTTTCGGATACTGGTTCACAATTAGTGCAAAATAGAATAAAGTGTAGTCTCACAAACCAACGACTCAAAAGCTGTAGTTTCGGTTGTCTAATAAGTCTATAAATGTAAGAATGTATGAAGATGATTCGAAGGGGCTGTAACTTGGCGCAGAAATTAGTAACGAAAAACGGTGGGCTATTTGGAAACAATAACAACACATTCAAAAGCGCCATTAGCAAAGCCGTATCCTATATAAAGCAAACAATACATACATATTTACATATACATGTGGTACATACATATATATTTTAATGAGCACTTAGCACTTAATTTTATGACTTATGTTTTACCTTTTAAAAAAGTTATTGTTTTAATTTATTTATTCTTATTCTTCTTTTCTGTTTTCTGCGCGTCTTATCTGCCCTTAAAAAGCTTTCTTGAATACACTCCTATAGGCAGTGCGCACGAGAGTGACGTGTACAAGTACACACATTTATACTATACCGAAAACAAAAACAAAGCAAAATAGTACCGCATTGAAAGAGATACCTCGCTGAAATTACGTGTTTGTTTCCAGAGCATCTATTATTTAGCTGAACATGTTTATGTACATGCGTGGATATGTGCTTATTTATATTCAATATGCTCATCTTTTGGTATAAATGTAAAAAGCTTTAGATCTTTTAATTGATCTCGCATTGCTCAATTTATTTGAAGCGGTCAATAACAACAACAATTCATGCATCTGTACATAGATACATACTGTACTTTATATACGTAGATACCATATGAGCGATCTTACGTTGTGTGGTTCCTAAACAGTTGATGGTGTGGAATGTGAAACTTTTCAATTTATTCGTATGTATGCCTTTGTGAGTGCGCAAGAGACACATTCCTTGCTCCAGACCTCGAAACCTATTTACAATACATTTTACACACATGTGGATGAAATAATTGCAGCATATACCATATATTGTACATATGTTTGTATGCATATGTACTTGAACGTACATTTGTGTTCAAGGTAACGCAAACTCCCCCCAGGAATGAGCAGGCATTAAGATTCGAATTATTTTAAATTCCTGTATTTATATCTAATAATCTTAGAAACTACCATATTAACAAAAGATTTACATGCAAGGCCCGCTTGGTCAATTCTTATCTGTCTACGTATTTCCGCATCAATACGTCAACGTTAATTCGCTTATTTTTTCTGCAATTTATCTTCTTTGTTCTATCGGCCTGGTTCCAAACAGTATAATGCCTGCAATGTATATATTTATATACCCGTAAATACCTAGAAACGACTTCATTGCTTTTATGTATACATATGTACATACGTACATATAATAAAACTGATTTTATCACATTAAAACGGATACTTGCATATAATAGGGAAACAAATTATTATTACATTAAAATATACAAAATATTAGTAAACTATTTAAAAAGCAAACGCTATTTACGCATACATATGTATGTACATTTATATACTATATTCACTCACGCAATCGTTCCTCGAACATGTGGTAAAAAGTTTGTCTATAATTTACATATGCGAATGAGAATGTACGCATGTGCACACATACATAACAAAACTTAACGCTTACCTTCATACTTGCCTGCACATGTATGTATGTATGCAAATTCGAGCACTGTTTGTGTCATTCATCACCACAAAATTTTACGTTTTCTAAATTGCTCGAACGGCCAGAACAAAAATGCAACATTGCAACAGTACCGTTAAGCAACAGCAGTGGCCAAATGATGTTGAAGTTAAAGGTGTTTATTTTCGTTAACGTAAACAACAACGATTGAAAAAAGCAGAAACAAAATAAACAAATCGGCCCATTTCGAGGAAATGAGGTGAAGACATGTCAGAAGAGAAGCAGCTTTCGGCGCTGAACACTTGTCTATGTACTAGGTGCAACGTTTGTATGTGCATATGCATGTGTGGGAACCAGCATAAAAGCTGATATCTGGCATACTAAAAGTTAGTAAAGCGAGGTGGAGCCACAATTAAAATACATATGTATATCCGTCAGATAGACAATATCAGCTGATATGCTGACGTCATATGAATACAAGTATGTCTGTAAATATATAGAACGATGGAATAAAGTAAACAGACACCCCATATTTCCGTTAGTTTGAAAGGGTTCTTTACACAAACAGTTGATAAAACCCGAGAACAGAGTGGACAAAGTCAGCATACAGGGCAAAAATTACTATAGTGTAAAGAGCTAATTTAATTGTAGATATTCCTTCTTTCAAGTACGGTCCACCGTTGGCACCCCCCCCCCCCCCTTCTTTTAATAAATAACCACTTCGCTTCAGTATTCAAAGTCAGAAAAACTTCACAAAATACATAAGTATGTTATTAAATATTCGTATAAAATAAGCAAGCCTCCAATCCAAAACTTTTGTTGGCTATTTTAAACGACTTTAATCTTCTGCTTTTTCCGATCTAGATCATTTTACTATTATATTTCAACGGTTTAGGTGAAGCCACGTTATCACTTCAGCATTCAGTTTCAAAAATCAAATCATATTTCCACATGAAAATAGTTCACATCTATACATACATACGCACACACATGTACTCAGATCTGTACAGTTAACATAGATGAAAGTAAGGACTCTATAAATTGAACATAAGCAATTGTGAAAGACTATCTTACTTAAAACTCAAACTCAGGAAGATTTGGGATAGTTAACAACAATGGTTCATTATCACATATATACTATTCAAAGTACGAGGATGTCTTTAGTTTGGCCCTAAAAATTTATTATTATTAAACGGATTTTTAATATTAACATAAATAATTAGGATATTTTCGAAAGATGAGTTACATAACCGAGTATTGACTGTATGTTGTTGTTATCATTCAATTTGAATCTCTGAGCGGAGAGGTCAAGCTTGAAATAGCTGAGACCATTTGAATTGTAAACGTATATGTAAATATCTATGTACATGTGTACATATGAAATAGCGAGTTGCCACATAATGGCTCTTGCCTCCCTTGCAGAATCAGGTGTCTGCATAATAATGTATATGTTTATGTACATATGTATGTAGTATATAGATTTGTAGTTCACTGTCAAACGAACTTTCGTAGCATGCACAGTATGCTTACATATAATATATACCTACATACATACGTATGCATGTATAACAAACAAACATCTCTCCGAAATTTGATTTAATGGGTCAACATAATAGCAGTTGTTTCATTAATTTTAGTTAACTTATACTTTAGAATGTATATAAGTACATATATGTATAGGATTGTAAAAACATGATTTGTAAATATTTTCCGAAATATTGCGATCGTTAACTAAATTACTTGTAATGATGCAAGTACTCGTATGTGCCTAACCCGCTGTGAAATCAACTAGTTCTGATATCTTTACAACTAGTATGAACCGCAAGGTAAACAGCGGGCAGGCTCTTTCCACACTAGGCACCGATAGTTTTCGATCGAAAGTTCTAGTAGCAAACTAGTATTGTGCAATGTCAACGGTATACGGTATGTAGAGCCTGTCGGTTAACTCATATGTTAATTGGCAGAGAGCGCTACCAGAGATTTCTACTACGCTTCTATGAGTGAAGACCGAATTGACAAAAGTACACAAAACTGTCCTACGCATAGGGCAAATGGCCTGCAAACTGTGTATGTGTTAGTTTCTATGCTAGTGCTTTCAATGGATATAAGTTTCGGGTAGTTGTGACTTGCTGCGGAGTAACTGGGAAAGTAGAAGTATAAAAACAAGTTGCACGGACAGATGAACGAACTGACGTCATAGAGAAATACATTTACTCTTATTAATGTACATTTTTACATAATCCAAAAGTATAATGCTATCGAGTGTGATTAAAAATATTTTTATGCGTTTACATAATCCATTGTCCGTATGTAAAAGATCAAAAGTCATTTTATGGTATTTTATACATTTGACATCCATAAACACTATTTTTATTAATTTGAAGCTATGAGCTTGGTATTTTCAATTCAATATTTTTAGACTATACTATGTTATATTTGCCGGAAAAATTAAAAACAAAGTCGAGAAGAACAAAAGCGTCCAATCCACCCTTCAAATATTGTCGAAATGTAGTTGTGGATCGCATTTGCACAGCAGCGTACCTTTCATACGTACATATGTACATACTATCTCCCCCATTGTACAATAAAGCGTTTAATCCCAAACTTGCAATAGAAAGTAGATGAGGGCGCAGATGTGCACACTGCACCCTGTGGTTGGTCAAACTGTTCCAATGTCAGCACCTGGTTATAACAAGTGCTTTCTACTGTTTAGATTTGGAACAGATATCCCCAGCTACACTAGTTAAACACTCTTTTCTATATGCTTCCCTTTTAAAATCTTGTTCTTTTTATTGTATTTATTGGAAATTAGTTATGTAATTCTCGGCCTTTCTTATAACAGAGTGTTTTAAACCGTTTTAAAAGAACTAAAGATTCACTGGCAAAAACTCTCTTTTCTCATTTCCCAGTGGTACCACGTTGTTCTTTTGAAAGAACATCATTTTGTGCATAGAACACCCAACTGGACCGTTATACACTGATAAAAGAGTTAATAGGGGACCGGTTCTTTTATTGTGTTGTTAAAATATCTACCAATGGGAGCATTTACTCAATACTTTATAGAACGCGATTTCGTTTTATATAGCTTACATTAAGCGATAGTGGGCGCTTACACAAATAGATACATACATATGTATGTATGTGTGAAAATTCATAGATTTCTTTCTTAATACGAGTTGTCTCTTCTCCATACTCTGTATTGACGACAGGCACCCTCTCAGCAATGAACACATTTCGGTTTAGACACGCGTCGTCCGAAAGAACTGATTATACCCATATACATATGTATGGTATGTATGCATGTTCGTTGTAATTTATTAAACTAACCACACTTCTGCAAAGAAATCAGAAAATTTTGGTTGTTGTCTACACAAAACTACAAAGATCAAACTTCACAATACTTGTTGTGGGGGAGGAAGTAAGAAGGGCAAACCAATGCCCCTAAGAAGGAAATTTCCATTTTAAACGCTCATGATGCTTAATATTAAAAGCGTGTCTCTCTTAAATTCTTCTTTTTTGATCCAGTAATGCAGATACACTCATATTTAATAAATTCAATTATAAAATGGTTAAAATAGTGTTTTGTTTTCTAAAGTTGAACCCATAAAATTTCTAACATTTCTAAGTTGAAATGGTACATTTAGCCAGTCTCCGAGAATGCAATGACTTCGAACACATGCCATTAGGTAGTTTTTGCGACAGGTAAACTCGTCGTAAATGAACACTATTTTAGTATTTTTCAGCAAGCTTTAGTTTCATTGCACAGCTAAATCTCGAAAAATAGTTACTTCTCGTAATAATCACGTGTAAAAAATAACTATTCAATACCCTCAATAAATATCTCCATTTCTAATTTTAACAGTTTGAGTAAAATGAACCAATTGTGAAAATATGGCGTAGTAAAGACTAAAAGTGGCGAGCTGGAAGACAACGATCTCAATAATAGAAATGCTTATGATGAAGTAGTCAAATTCTTAACATTCGTTTGAAATTAGACAAACAGACACATAAAATGTCGAACGGTCTGGACAGTGAAAATATCTGATTATTATTTCCGCTTATTTCTTTAAATTGCGTATTTCCATAGATTCAGACAAGGTTTCCCTGGTGAAGCATACTCACCCAGACAATTAAGTTGCCACCACTGGCGAATAACTAAAATATACCGTCCACCGAATTTGGCATTTTCCCTTAAATGTTTACATTAAAATGGGGGCTCCAACCCAATAGCAATTTCTTTTATATTATTTTTGAATTCATCGCTTACACAATATGCATATGTAGTTCACGCAGTAGTTCCTCTTAATATAAGACATACAGAGCTTAAACCGTTTCTTACGCAGCAGTATTATTTGTCGGACAACCTTAATGCGCACACCACAGATTAAGTTCGACCAAGCATCTAAAATAGACGTAAACTAACAAGCTACAGGTTCGTTAATTTTTGTATTTTTTAACAGACATCGAAATTTAATAGCAGACGAGTGATGGAGCGATAGTAAGAGACGATTTTTGGCCGAATGGTTCGTAGCTTTGAGCTACGAGACATATCCATAACGGTGACTTTTCATGTACATCATTTCTAGTTATCTGAAAAGCATTTAATACCTGCGAACATATTCCTATTTACTGAAAAATAGTACCAAGATAGAATCATGAATTACACTATGCATTTACTATTGAAACTACCTTGTCTATAGTATGTGTTAGATACGCCCGAATATACAAATTTAATAATTTGTGTTATGCTTTCATTTGGCTTACATCCATACATACATATTTAACTACAACAAACTTTAAAACATATGTACATATATACCTAAAAACCTTTCACTCATTGGTCTGCTGTTTTTCAAGCGATGTTAAACTTCTTTGGGTTGTGTTACGGCTTTCCCACTTTCGGTGATCGTAAATACGGGTTACATGTTTTTAATTTGGCCGTCTTTACGCGGTTATGTTTGACTGAAGTATAGCAGACCACAAAAACCTCAAATTCATTCGAGCACTCTAATGCATTTCTTTTATGCCTTGGGCATCCACAAGGCATCTAAACTCGAATGCACACTTTGTGAAACAGCAACTATGGAGGTTTATCATTTATGGAGGGTCGTAACAGATCGTATATTCGCTGAATGCTACAGTATGCCCTTTATTAAAGAAACCGGCCAAACTGCTATAACCACATAAATAATCAGAATAATATTTACAATTCTATTTTCTTTCTAGTCAATATTAACGATCAGTTCAGAATTGTAGTGTCGTGCTAGCGACGGAAACGGAATTTCAGCAGCGGCAACCGAAACGGAGCCAAATAAAAAGGTAAATAATCTTTGAATTTAGTTTTAATATAAATTTTAAAAAATCAAAAAATAATTTTAGTGTGTTTTGTCACCTACAGATTAATTGTTACATAACCTGGCTTCAAATGTTGACATAGTTAAGAAAATCCAATGCCGCGTTTTAACTCAAAAGACGAAAACCGTATTCCAATATCCACTAAAATTAACTCCTTAACCTTTGGAAATCTAATTGATTTTGGAGACTCCCTCTGGAAAAATGTCAGAAATTGCTAGAAATAATGCCAGAAATAATGCCAGTACCGAATCACTTTGCACCGTAATAGAAAATTTTAGAGAAAATATTAACACTAGCTCCAATCACAACTTGAGTAGTACCGACAGCAAAAGTTCTAATTATGAAAACAACATAGCTGAAGATGTTATTCACAGACATAATATTGTTAACTTAACCGACAATTCCGAACCAAAAAACACATACAAAAACGATGATGACGAATGCGCGTCTTTATATGATAACTGTGATATCTCACAAGATGAGTCGATTTCATCAATATCGGTTTCTGTTAAGTCGAGCACTAAGCTAAAGAAATCGGTGTCTTTTGATCCCCAAGACGAAAAGGTCCGCAAATTCATAGAAGGTGAACCAATTGTGGATCAAAAAAATCCTTTTAAACAACATTATTCCACTTGGGGAAACTCGGCTAAAAAGAAGAAAATACCGCCCCCTGTTCCAGCTAAACGATCGACGTTGAGTGTCCGGAAAACTGTTACGCAACAACTACGAGAAAGAGAACGTGAAAAGGAAAAGGAAAAAGAACGACTTAAAAACGAAACAAATAACCGAAAGTCAAGTTCGGGTATTATTGCATCCTTACCATCACCTGACGATTTCGTTACTACTGAAGAAGTTCTCAAACAATCTAAATATGTTAAAACATATGTGAAAAATCCCGATCCATATTTTGTTTACGACCCTTCTATACTTGCACGACTTAAATGTGAAGAAACCCGTGATGTTAGTGACAAAAAACCTTCAAAAAAACTTCGCTTAACAAATCAAAATAAAGATCGTATTAAGGATTTAAAAAGTAGACCTTCAATAGAAACATCGTTTTCACACTCGAAGATTCCCTTTAAGAAATGTTCAAAACCAAATTATCCTGATCTATCTGACATCAAGATCAAAGTTGGTACCGATTTGGATGGAAATTTTTTTAATCCAGCCGAAGTGTCCAAGAATGCCAAAAAGTTCGACGATAGGGTGAAAAAACTTCAAATAAGTTCAGAAGACGATCTAGATGAAATAGATGGTCCCTTAACAAAAAGCGAATCGAGTGATGAGGTGACCCCAAACTCAGTTCACGTGAAGAAAATAAACACAGCGTCCGAACAACCCAAAAACGTCAACGTTGAGAATATGAATGACAAAGAAATATTTGAAGAGGCGGCTGAAGGCACATTTACCAACACAATAAAATCTAAAGAGTTTCATGATTATCTTGAAAAAAAAGGCCTTACTTTGATACCCAAAAAAATTCCGAATGGCGCACAATCTGTGTATACAACTGGCAGGCAGATATTTAGATCTGATACTCGTATCTCTTTTAAAAGCCCCGAGAGCGTACAGATCTCAGTAGATACCACGGACTCTGTGCGTAATTCTAAAAAGCCCTCAGTATTTCAACGTCTTCTTTCAAATAGTATTTTTGCTACTAGACGTAAAACAACTCCCAAAGATATCGTTCCTACGCCGAAATCACTGAACAATTATAAAATGCATTTCAAAGAAAATATAGATAACCCGCAATCTTCGCTTAAGCGAGTGGTTTTAGAAAGACAAAGTTTTCACGGACGTCCCCATGCAAATAATAATTTATTAAGTCCTGCCGAAACGGAGTTCCTGAAACACCAACAGCAACATTCCCGCAAAAGCTTTGCAAGTGGTGAAAACTTATCTGATGCCCTATCTAGTGCTTTACCAAATGACGAGCTGCTCCACAACTCAACAGCGGAAGAAGATGTGGACACCCCGTTCATAAAACCATCAAGACGCCCACATTCCAGAGAGAGATTGGTGATCTCTCAACAAAATAAACCCTCTCAAAATAACACGATATTAAAACCAAGGGCGCATCGACTTTACGCCATAAATAACACAACGAATCTAACGACGGAAGGACTTGAAAATGCGTCAAATGGTACACTAAAACGAAGCGTTGAGCGACAAAGTCTCATACCCAAACGATCTAATCAAACTTTGAATCGCAAGCAAATGTTTAGTCGTTCTAGTTCAATGGATCGTAATGAGATATTGAAAAAGAGACTTCTACGAGAGCTTCAAAACAAATCAAAAAGTGATAATGAAGCTTCTAAGGTTTCTACACCTTTCACTTCTAAAGAAAACATTGGAGAACAATTTTCTACCATGAATGGACCCAAATCCACTTCAACTCCAATCCGAAATGTAAATAATGATGCCGAACACCACAGTTTAGAACATAGTGTAAGCCTGGCAAATAAAGTTTACGTCGACCAACAAGAGTGGGCGCGGTTAAAAGCAATTAAAGATCGTATGGACAATGAGCTATACCTGAAAATGTTACAAGAACAAAAAATACAGCAAGATGCTGAAAATATATATGAACGTCTCCAGCCACAAAAAATATCGGTAACGCAACCTAATAGTTTATCCAAACCGCCCATAACATTAGAACCCAACTTTACTCGGGGATCTCCACAAAGGAACACATTCTCAGGCTTGACTAAAAATCGTCAAGCTAAGATTATTGATGGTAGAGCATTAATTCCATCATCATTTCCTGAAACTATGCAGTCCATTAGTAACATTAAAGAAAGTGTTTTCGAATCTACCCCTCGCAGTCAAAGCGTCTTGGACAATATGACTTATAATTCTAGAAACGGTAACATTAACAGAAAAGGCCACGGAATTGACATGGGTACACCAGTTGTCCTACGACGAAAAGATAACAAAATATCCGAACCGGTGAGTAATCCAGAACAGCGTCGTATCGGTGGTATACTAACCAGAGATGAGATATTGCAAAAAGTGAAAGATTTTTGTAAAAAATCCCTAAATAAAACCTCAATTATTCAACAATCACAAACTAGAGCAATTCATAATAAACAAACTGGTCCATCTGATTTGTCTCCAGTATCATATGCATCCGTCGAAACGAACCAGAGACCTGCTTCCCGAATGTATGCAGCTCCTCAAGTTCCTCAACGTATGCAGAGCTTGCCTCAACAATTCATACCAATAAAAACGGCGCAAATGATAAACGAAATAAATCCGAATACAGTATCACCAATCTATGCACATGTGGTAAAAAGGAGTAGCTTACTATCAAACAATTCGGAAATTTACGATAGTCCTCAAAAAATTAATTTCATCCGACGAGATCTAGAAACTCCTGCAATATATGTAGAGCATTCAAATTTGCCTACTCCACAATATGTACTTGTTGAGGGCGATAAAATCGTACCTGCGAAACAAGTATTCAGCTATTATCCCGGACAGAATGATATTTACGCCCAACCACATTACGTCCGGCCGTACAATTTGCAAGCTGTTCCGGGCGCTTATGGTTACATAAGTGTTAGGGAACCTCTTTTGAATCAGCAATTACATCATAGGTTGTATAATGGGCGAAGTACTCCATTGATACTTGATCAATCAAGTCAACAGGCGAGTCAAATATATTGGACGCCACATAGTCAGCGGTTACAGCAGCATTCTGGACTACAGCCAGTGAACATTAGTAGTCCCTGTTATATGCTCAAGCAACTAAATTCACCGTCCACAACTAGAATGGAGCTCCCGAATAGCACTAATATAAAAACAATTCCGAACACTACAGACCTCCAAATTCAACATGCAGCAACAATTGGAAGTAGAACACCAAACAATCGACAGACACAAACCAAACCATCATCTAAGCAATTAGAAGCTTTAAACAACCAACATTCCTACGATTGGGAGAGTGGCTCCGAAGCTGGCGAAGTACGACGTATTTTAGAGAATACGGGAAACAACGGTGAGTCCAGAGGAAGTCATTTAATAAGAAATCTCAAAAATAAGCTATCTCGACTATTTTCATGAAATAACATCTATGTAATACATACAAAAGTATTATATATCTATATGTATGTACATACTAGATCTATTCATCAATGCATACTTCTACATTTAGTGATAGCTAACTTAAGCAAAATTCCATCAAAAGAAGATTTTCGCATGTACAATATAATCATTAGTATTTAGTTAATTTCATAATAGTATTTATTCACCTACGCCATGAAAAAAATGTGCTTGAAATTTACAAAAACTGTCTTTGCTTCGCAAAAACTTGGAGAGTGGTGAATCGAACAAACAACCTGCCTAACTCAAATAAAGATAGAATAAAATTCAAACAAAGGTATACACATTTCTCTTGCATTAAACTCAGCTGTATAAATTTGTTGCAGGTTTTACAAGGAAATAATAGACAACAATAACTTGAAACTAATAGAAGAAGCATACATATGTATTAGTTGGGTCTACCAGATTTAGGGCCGTGCGCTCAATGTTTGGTTAGCAACCATCTGCAGTTAATATTTAAATTTAGATGGAAAGCAAATAATTGTTATAACGCCAGTAAAAGAACAATCTTTCACTAATATTAAAAAAATCCTAATTGGTGCAACCATAGCATTTGTATTATGTCAAATTACACAGTACGATATTATTAATATCAATGTTTATGGTATGTAATCAACATTGGTTTTTTGTAATTTATCAAATTGAATTTCAAAACAAGAATTGTTATAATAACTGAATAATATAAGTACATACATAAATACATTCATATGTAGTTAATTTTTTAGTGATTATTACTAATTCAAATTAATGAACTTGCTTTGGCCATACACTCAAACTGGGCAATTATTAAAGTTTTGAAATAAATAATTTTCAATATTTTTCGTTCTCCTTTCATTGTTCATTTGAATAACTAAGCCTACACGGATTGCCAACGACAATAGCAATAAATCTGGCAATGCTACGGCAATATTTTGTCCTGTCGAGATGCCCCGTAACGTACTCTCTGTTTGTGACTTTTTATCAGTTAATTTTTTTTAATTATGTGGCAACTTAAAGCAAAGCCAAACAGCTGTTCACAAAATTGTAACAATTTAATTTGTTTGGGTAACTCGTGAAAATTTCGCCGCAATTGACAGCAATATAAAACTACTGGAATTCACAATTTTTCATATCGTATATAAATGAAATAATATGAAAGTAAGTACAACATAACAATAAAACTTCATATTTTCTTGTTTAGCTTATAACCTTAATATTCATCTTGTTAGTAAGAGTGTACATATTCACGTAAAATACTGTGGCAACTTTTTGCTACTATTTGTTTGCCTACTGTAAGATTATTGCGTATTAATCGTTCTGCTTTTTTGTATTTGGAAAGATTTTTTCTTGCATTCTACATTAGTATCGTAGGGTTTGAATCTAATTGTTTATATTTTTGTGTTGTGTTAATTTTTAGGGTCAATGTTTTGAAAATATATCAAGGTGATTTTATTTATGCCAAGATTTAGTTTCGTCTAATAAACAAAGTGTGCATACTTTAGTAAGTGCATACAAGAGTGATGGAAAACTAGTCTATCATTCTGGAAGTACATATCAGATAATGTCAAAGATGTTTTAACATACATATATCCTGTACCTAATTATAGTAACGGATTTTTGGATGCAAAAAAAGTCTTAGATTTATGGATGGCGGTTGTGGTATGTAGTAGGAACTGAGTTCAAGTCCTTTTATTCAACTTATAAGCAGATGCAATGAATACAAAAGTGTTTAAGTAAACATAGTGTCAAACTTTTATTAATATTTTTATTTATTTAATTAATGCTTACAGTTTAAAGTTATAAAGCTTAAAACTCTTGGCTGCAACCAGAAAACTGGGGCAGACAACATTTCTACTTGCTCTTATATTAGCTATGTGTATATACAGTTCTTATATATTAAATATACGTTTTAAATATTGTTAAAGGTTAAGAAACCAAACTAACTCCTTTAAAACTACATTGCATTCATATTCGTTTGAGCTATTTGGGGAGGCTTTATTTTTCTATCAAAATTTGCGTGTTTGATAGCATTTTTTTATTATTTTAAGCAAAGTAAAACATTTTTTTTATCGATTCCGAATGTGTAAGTACTAAAGTATTGATTGGGTTAAATTTCGCCATGACTGCATAATTATGTTTTAATTCTGATTTCGTTTTCAACAGTTTTGTTGTTTTATGTGATTTTGTATACTTAATTTCGTTAGTTTTATTTTATTTTAACAGTATAAAATATTCGCGTTGTCATTAAAAGAAGTAATTAAACTCGCATCGACTTCACTTTTCTATAATATCTTATTAATTTTTGGTAATATGTCGTGTTTCCTTCACGTCCCGTATAAGTGATTCATAAATTAAAAAAATGTCCAATATCTAGGCCCATGAAAAGTATATGGATGTATATAGAGATGTTAACGTTCCCTGCAAAAATTATTTGTATTCGAAAATAGCAAACACCACTTGTACACATTGCTATTTACTGCAATTTACTATTTGTATGGGTTTCGTTTGTGTGCATACGCAAACTGTGTTGAATATTTCTTGTAATTTTTCCTTCACAAAGAGACAAAGGAGAGTTTTGTTGCATTTTATTTCGAATTGTAGACCACCCCATTTTTCAATAGTTTGAAATTTAATTATTACAGGGATGAGGTGGTAGTAGAAATCAGTATCTCTCTTGTAAGCTTCCATATAAATTTATATCCGTATATGACAAATAAAATAAGAAAAAGTTTTGGTTATAAATAACTAATAATTTATTTTTTTCTAGACTAAAAACATCAAAACTTAAATAGGTAGACCATGGACCATTTAAAAAAGGCCTCGTTAAATTCTCTCACTGATGACGAATCAATAACAACTAGTACTGAGTCCGATTCAGTAGAGACTTGGACATTAGTGAATGATAAAAATAAAAGGAAAGAAAAAGATTCTTCGTCTGAAATTCTTGCAGATACAAATAATAAAATTGATATACTAAAAAAATGTAATGATTCTCCAACGTCTGAAAACAAGGAAATCCATGGAAATATTGAGTTCGTATTTATAAGTTCGTGGAAATAATTGTATTTTTGTTTTAAATAAAATTTAATTACAGCTACCGATCTGATGACGACTCCAATGTTGATGATATTTCCGAAGGTATCTCAATCATCAGCGAAAGCGAGAGCGCTGGCCGAGCTTCACCACTTGAAATTGAAGCTAATTTAACCAGTGTAAATTTGAATGACTATCAGGAAAATATTTCCCGTAACTCAAGGCTTCGGTTGCCTATACATATTCCACAATCGTCTTATTTACTATCCTCCACAGGGAACAGCGCAGAAGAAAGTTCACTTAAACAGCGACGTATACGTCATTCAAGTTCAAGTGAAATTCAAGAAGCAAAAGAATTGAATAAAAATGTCGGCAGTAGTCTTGTAGACAGATCGGTTCATCCACTTGTGCGGCATAGTTTAAAGGGGGCATTCTTTATTTGTGTTGGTTTTGCAATATTGGCTTTTATAGGAAAATTATGCAATCCTGATTGGCAGCCATGGCTTGTTAGTAAAAATTTGTCTGTATTAGAAGAAAAATTAACAAACTTGGAATTAAAAAATAATTTAATGCGAGCGGAAATCGACATTTTATCAAAACAGGTTAACTATTTGAGTAATTTGTGGGAAAGGGGCAAAAATATAAGAAACGATTTCGAAAAGGTACAGAAATCTCAGCACCGACATTACAAACAGGCTGACGAATTGCCAATGAAACAAAAGAGTAAAAGTTTTAAAGCATGGTCGGGAAACGGAGATAATATCGATTCTATACAGATAACAAAGAACGATCTAAAAAAGACATATAAATGTGCTGATGGAGATGGAAATTTTAGAGAAATTGCTGGGATGTGTGTAGAAAGGACGGAGTCGAATATAAAAAACATAGACGATATTATCCAAAAAGTCGACGATGTTGTGGTAGAGCAAATTCTTGAGGGCATAGAATTATTAAAAGAAGTTTCAGGAACAGATGAAACTATTAATATTGATGAACCAATTTCTAAGATTGACCCAAGTGAAAATTATATGTATAAACAAAGTCGCAACTCAAATAAAAGAGAGCAGTACACTTCCGAAAATAAATATGATGCAAAAACACATTGGAAGCAACACCGACATTTATATACTGAAGAAGATGATGATATCGATGCCTACGGGGAAGGGTCCGGACGGAAGAAAACTAATTCGAAAGAGAGATTTGGCAAGCGCTATAAAGAGCGTTCTGAAGAACATATGTCCAAGAGCCGTTTTCATAAGGATCGCAATTTTGATAAGACATCGGCTGAGCGAACGTCTACAAGTGGCGAATGGCATGGAAAATTAATGAAACAACGAGAAGCCGCAAGAAATGAAAATGAAATTCGCCAACGCAGAAAGAACTGGTACATCGAACGCGGTAACGAACGAGAGAAAATGCGCCACAGTTAATATTAGTAGAGACCCGATTTTATTTTTACTTAATGCTTTAGAATGATAACCAGTTAATTATTAATTTACGATTTTCTTTTGTTTTAAATATATTATCTTTTCCTATTTAGAGCATCGAAGGATTCCATGCTCTAACAATAATTTTGTGATAAATTGTATTATGTTAATTTTACCTTGTAGTACACTATATACGCTATATTGTTTTTACCCTAAGCACAATACAAATGAGAAAGGATATAAGATAAATACATCAATAATTATAGAAAATAAAAGGACTATTTCCCTGCTAAACGTGTTTCACAAAAAAATATTTACTATATATATGTACATATGTCAAACAATGTCTTGTAACTTTAATGTAATTATTTCAAAAATCCTTGTATAAAAATAAAATATGTAATCGTAAAAACGTAGTTGAATTTCATCATCTTTTATGAAACTTAAATTAAATTTCTATTATACGTCGGATCCATACTGAGCAACATTGAAATTTTTGGATTTCGAAAGAGATGTCAAGAATTCATTTACATATTTTTATTCTATTATAAAAAAAAATTTTACATAGAAATATAACACCCTCATTGCTTTAAGTTTATTCTAACAACTATTTAATATAGTTCGACAACATTTGATTTACACACTTTATGATCAACAATTAGCTCAGGCTCAGAGTCATGTGTATGTCGGTGTGACATCAACGATGAACGTCGCTTGAAACGTTTGTTGCAAATCTCGCATTGAAAAGGTCTTTCTCCACTGTGTACTAGAGAATGCCTCTTCATCTGCTCAGTCGTTGGGAAACCTCGTTTGCAATGGGGGCATTCATACGGTCTCTCTCCAGAGTGGCAACGTTTATGAGCAATCAAGTTGCTCGAATACCGAAATTCGCGACCACAGACATCGCACGTGTGCGGTTTCTCACCTGTATGTACAAGCATGTGCTTCTTATAGCCAGACTTTTGTGTCATGGACTTCCCACAAATATCGCACTGGAACGGCCTCTCGCCGGTATGTGACAACATGTGGGTTCTTAAAGAGGATGATTGACGATATGCTTTACCACATAGCTCACATGTATTCGGGTTATTTGGATCATGGATAATTATATGTCCTTCATAAGCATTACGAGTTTTAAAACCTTCGCCACAAAGGCTGCATAAATAAGGTGTAGCATCGGAATGCAATTGCATATGGTACTTAAAAGAATTTTGATTACTCAGTTGTTTTCCACACACCTAAAATATATATGGTATAAATATTGAAAAGCGACTACGTACAAATATGTGCCAATGTTTCCTACTTACCTTGCATTGCAAATCAGGGTTGGGCGGTTTAGGTTGGTTGCTTTTTTTGCGGATTTTGGTTGGGGGTTTAATTTTCTGTTCTAGGCTAATATTCCATTCTTCATCCGGATCAGCAGATTTAATTTCTCTTTTAAATTTTTTTTGTATTTGATGACCTTCCGCAATTTCCAACAAAGAACAGTCACTTTGAGAAATTTCATCTAATTTCACTTCGTATATCTCTTCATACTCCTTGTTCCTACCGTCTTCTTCAGCATCTGTCTGGTATACTTCTTCTGACTCTGCTACTTCATGAACGACCACTTCATCCTCCTCACAATTTTGCTCACTATGTTCTATATTACATTGCATTTGTTCCATGGATATTGTTGCATCATCTCCATCTACAACGCCGTCTAATACAGTTAGAGACACATACTCCATACTTTCTACAGATCTTTTGAATTGTGCTGCTGTCGCCAAATCATGCAATTGATCAGATTCGTCCAAATCAGTCCCTTCTTCTACCTCGAGATGGTGCTCTTCTACAATTGAGTCCGCTGATTCTGTGTCAATATCTTCAATAACACTGTCACCACCTCCAGCATCTGTCAATCCCATCCCACAGTCCAGTTCTGCAAACTGTCTTCGCAATACTTCATCGGTTTCCAATATCATTTTCTTAAAAGCATATGTCTTAGCAACATTTTGGACACAACGTAAACAGATATTTGAAGGAAAACTTTCGATATCATCATTTGAAAAATCCAAATTTGTAATAAAACTCAGCATGGACGCCAAAGTTTGCACCTCACCCATACAAATACCTTGCTTGTGCAACGACTTGTATTCTACGCACTCGCTTATGCAGGCTCGACAAACCACCACTTCCTCATCATTGCTTTCAGAAACCATTCTTTATTTACCGTATTTGTAAACTGATTAATTTTAATAAACAGATTATAAATTAATGTAAACAAATCAAGACGAATTCCCTCAAATAATGCAAAATCGCTCCATCCACGCTTTGACATCTGAGGTGCGTTCAATCCTCTTCTCTTGGGTATGTTCAATTTTTTAAATACTCGAATATAACGTCAATGCTTATCAATTATTCCCGGCAATATTGTAGTCCGGCAACATTGATTGAATTGACTTATGACAGATGTCGGAAAATTCCTTTCAGCTGCATTAGATTCAATGAGATTGAAGGTTATTATAACCGGTGTAATGAATTAAAAGTACACTTAAAGTGGGATTTATTAATAAAACGTTTAAGTGTAGGGGCATAATATGGTAATGGCACGAAAAGGAGTCCTTAGCGTGATACAAAAGTTAGGATCCGGGACCAAATTAGCGTGGCATGGATTTGGAGAACAAAAATGTCGAGCATTAAGTAACCATCATCGAAGATTACACATTTCCACAGCTATCCAAGTTTTTGGACGAAAGTCGGACTGCCAACACATTGGAAGATTATATACAACAGAAAACACAAGTTTGTTTCTTTCTCAAAACTTACATATTATCATATTTTATTAATTTATTTGATTTATATGTTATGGTGTAGAAAAGGCATCGAGTCCAGAAATTTTGTCAAAGTTGTTCCCTCAAACTGCAGCCAATGTTGATGAAGATACTGAACGCGAAAGAAAACGAAAAGATGAAGAAGAAGCAAAGGAAAATGAAAAGGCTTGGAAACATATGAAAATAGGGTATGGACTGCTTACCCTTGCGTAATATAACGCATGACATTACAAGTAGTAGCGACTATAAACTTATCTGATTTATAAAACCATGCATTTTATAGGTTTGCAGTATTTGGAAGTAGTGGCACTGCACTAGCCATATGGGCTGTGTATGAGTTTGGCAAACCCGAGGTAGATGCCGAAGGACAAGTAATTGAAGATGAATTCAGCAAAAGTCCAGTAATTCAACAGTATATACAGCGTATGTGGAAATCTATGAATTATTACCAAAAAATGATTCAGGAGCCTTCACGCGATAAGCTTTTACCAGATCCTTTAAAACACCCATACATACAGCCGCCGTACACATTAGTACTAGAAATGAAAGACGTTCTTGTACATCCAGATTGGACATATCAAACTGGATGGCGGTTTAAAAAACGGCCCGGTGTTGATCATTTCTTACAAGAATGTGCAAAGAATTTCGAAATTGTCGTATTTACTGCAGAACAAGGCATGACGGTATTTCCGATTTTAGATGCTCTGGACCCAAATGGCTATATTATGTATCGCTTGGTACGCGATGCAACTCATTTTGTGGATGGACATCACGTTAAAAATTTAGACAATTTAAACCGAGATCTTAGTAAGGTAACTTAATAGATGTTCATACAATTACCAACAGTCTGTCTATGTATTTCGATAAAAACATATTGATTGGTAAATTTATTTTTTAGGTCATTGTCGTGGATTGGGATGAAAATGCAACTAAATTGCACCCTGATAATACTTTTAACATTGCCAGATGGCTAGGCAACGATGACGACACGCAACTACTTGATTTGATATCCTTTCTAAAGAGTATGTCAAATTTATCATATCACATTCTTATTAATTCTAACATTGGCATGTGATTTTTAGCTCTGGCATCTGCTGAAGTTGAGGATGTTCGTGATGTTTTACATTACTATCGGCAGTTCGATGATCCAATAGCTCAATTCAGAGAAAATCAACGGCTTTTACTAGAGCAAATGCAAGAGAAAGAACGGCAAGAGCTAACCAAATCTAAACCAATTGTGAAAAAATGGACTACAAGCTTCCTAGGACGCTCATCTTAAGCGGAAACGCCTAATAAATTCTTATAATTATCATTGTTTTGCATAGCTTTTATTCATTAAAATGAAAAGTTTTATTCATTTAAAGGTGGTCCGTTTCCTTTAGACTGCGGTAGAAAATGTATATGTACATATTTCACGGATTTTTTTCTTTTCTATATTTAGTTCAACAAAATTATCTATTATCTTTCGATACAATTATTTCCATATATTTTTTTTTATAAAAAGCGGCTTTTAGGACTGCTACCATTTTATTATACAATATTGTATAATAATGTACATGATAAATGTGAGTTCAATTAAATTTTTTTCTTTTTCTTAGTAAGGGATGAAAATCCAATATACAATTTTGAGTACTATTAAAAATATATCAATGCAGTTTTTATTCTTCAAGTGAAATTTTAGAAGAGAATAAAGGGTATTTGTAAAGTGGCACGCAATTCGTCAATATGTACATCATGAATGTAGAAGAAGCTCGGTAAACAAGTTGCCACAGCTTAATCATTATACAATTAAAAACTGTAAAAGAATAAATTTGAAGATTGAATCGAAATGAAATAAGAAACTTGTTTTTACCTGCCCTTCTATTTCACAGTGAGACTGGAGATGAATGTCCTTCATCGCATATATGCATTTGTTCGCATACATCGCAATGAGTAATTAATTTATTTTCATCTTCTTCGACGATTTGCATTACATACTACAATTAATTATATATTGATGTTTAAACATACATACATGAGGATACGATTTTACCATAACCCCTACAGCAATTAAACTAACACAAAATTTTATAATATACATACATATTTTATAAATCTTGAAATTACCTAATATTAATCAGTGACACATTTCAAAGCGTAATGGAAACACAATTTCATTATAATCAAGCTTTCAGCATACTTAACATATTTCAGACATGAACGCAAAATTTAATAAATTAGTAACCAAAAATAATACATACATATGGTTTAATGGATGAGTTAAGTGAATATTTTCGTATAAATTTTGTATTTTTCTAATTGTACGTTTTGTTTACTGACATTCAAATATGATTATAGGATATTATATCATTATAAATTTTTGTTATTGTTGCATATTTATTAGGCTCTTTGGAGATATTTGGAGGACGGTTTAACGTTGGCAATTACAACAACCTCATTCACTTCTATCAACTGTCTCCATCCCATTAGTAGTTTTATAGTTTCCCCATTTCGTTGTACTTTACAACATCACCAAATTGTCATCTTAAGTCTTTTATTGAGACCGGTGATAAATATACAAATTTCTAAAGCAAACGCTTTGCCAGATGTTCCAGAGCTCTATATTTACGTGAGTTTCAAAGAATCTATTGACAGACTATTGAGTACTGATCAAGAGTTATTGCTACATCAGTTGTCAAATACTTTTCAGTAGTTGCGTATAGTAGGGTAATTATTATTCGATACATTCTTATTCATAGACCATTCACTACGCAAAAGCCCCGAAAAAACTATGTAAATGATTAGTTTTTAAGGATTTTTAAATTTATTGTTTAAAATTATTTAATACATCTAGGCCAATTCTATTTATTTCCTTATGATCTTGACATATTTTACTAATATTTAATTTAAACGTTAGTTATTCATTATGATTCTGTAGAACTAAAATTATAAGTTATATTTACTGTATTAAAGATTTCACTTCTCTAAGATGAAACGAAATGAAAGAACAAAAATTTAATCAAGTAAATACGAGCTATGTTTTAAGAAAGTTTCGGCATCATTTTCTATTTCGATTCTGTTTTTAATTATTATGTCAGCTACATCATTATTTTCTACAAAACGCCTTTGCCATTTCGTTAATAAAGAACCGAATACAAAGATTTCAGTTGAGAATTTATTTCCTATGAGCTTCGAGCAGAATACTTCTTAGTCTGAATCTTCGCCACGATCGTCAAACCCTGTTAAATCTACAGATTTCAGCATACCCTGCGAAACAGCGTATTCAATTAGGGCCAGATGGCAAAACACATATTGATCGGGCATTTGTATGGAGTAGGCACGCTGTGAACGAATTTTTTCCACAGTCCCACGAATGTCAGCCGTTCCCACATCTTCTAAACGCGATGTGCATATATCCAATGTTATAAAAGTGCCTATGAAATTTAATTGCAAAGAAATAATTTAATAAAGCAATTTAATTTACTTAATTGTTGTTACTTGTTTTCACCTGTTCGACCAATGCCCGCACTACAGTGTACCACGATAGGCGGTCCCCGCGGATGCCCAGCCCAGGTATCGCCCAATGCTTTTACCATAGATGCTTGTTTTTCTCGCACTTTCTGAAGAAAATTTAACATGGCCATCGCAGAGCTCGGCACACCATAATCGGGCCAACTTGTGAATTGCCAATGTGAAACGTTTCTAATTTCGTCAGTCTAAAATAGAAGAGGTATTTAAGTCAAACTAATTATGCGATATAAAAAATATCTGTCGTTTGCATTGTGATATGATTTTTTGCCAAAAAAATCAGTAAAACAAAGGTTTGAAAATGTATTCAAAAAAAAAATTATAATTAGCACGGTGTACAAAGGGCTTACCTTAAGATTTTTCAATTCTAATGATGCTACTGTATAATCTTCATTTATTTCTATACTAAGTGTTCGCACGTGGAAGTTTCCGAATTCTAAGGAACTATTCTCAGTCGGTTCCCAGTATTGGCCACATTTGACGCGACCACGCTCCATGACCCGTGTTGTCATTACAACAACTAAACAATGTTGCTCCCATATCATACGCCAAAAATCTTGCGATGTTTTCGGTAATGGACCTAAAATCAGATTAAAAAAATGATTGCCTATTATTATCATTGTATTGTGATATTTAAAATTGTAAGGTCAATGCATATGTCATATATGTATATTGTGCAATCGAATGATTCTAAAAATGATTTTATATCTCGACAGATCACAGCTTTTAGTAATTTTATCTATTAAATCAAATGTCATTAAAATAGTGTCTATTCTTGACAACAGCAAACTCTGTAATCTAAACAAACGGAGTAGCGTGCACAATCGTTTACCTTGTGTGGAAATATATGCATTCTTTTGTTTGTAGCCGTCCACAAAATTGGCGTTTATATAATCCTCCCCATCCTCTCTAGACAACACCACCCTACTATGATCATAGCAAAGAACATCCGTGTAACGATTTTTGGTCAAGTTATTCCGCATTCTGCAAAATAATCGATTTAGCATTTTTAATATTAATTCATTTTATATTTGTTGTACAGATCAACAAACCTTGCATAAACGAAGGTGCCCTCAGGCGCCCGATTACGTATTTCGGCATATTCTTTCACCAGACCTTTTCGTCCCTGCTCTTTCACCATTTGAACAATTTGTTCAATTGTTTTTGGGTCTCCTTCTTGTCCAGCCAGGCTGTCGTCATCACTAAACCCCGACGACGCACTACTTGGCGGATTTTCCGACCACAATTCACTTAAGACGGATGAGCCGTTAGAACTGGCGTTGCTGGTAACTGCCGATGGAACAGCTACACCATTCGCCAAAACCACGGAGCCTTGAACTCCACTGGCCTCTAATCCGTTCAGCACTGGCACACCTACTGATGTTTCAACTGAAGCCGTCGTCGTCGCCGCAACCACCCCCGACTCGGTGTCAATTTGGTTGCACACAGATAATAATGACGTGCTATTACTGTTACCTTGATTTAAAGCGGTTGCCGATGTAGCTATGACAGCGCGCAGACTGCTTATTGTGATATTTTCGTTGGGCTCCTCGCCACCCAGTAAGCGTCGACTATAGTCTTCGTTCGTTAATGCGGCTGTCGTCGTATTTATGTTGCTGTTAACGTTTCTGTCTATATCACCAACAATGGTAACTGAACTATTCACAACGTTGCTATTAGTTGTGGCGTTGATTGTGTTGCTTCGATTGAAAGCCACTTGCTCAATATTGGCGAGCAGTTCGTCTTCACGATTCGTCATCGATTTGCGGCACTGTAGCAACCATGTGGCGTGATCGATTTCCAATGCTCCGCCAAGATGCAGGGGCAATGCTTTTAGAGGCACGTGAAGGCCCAACGTTGGCACAGATACAGTAAAGACGCGTTCACGCAATTTTTCCCGTACAAATAATCGCAGAATTTTGAACGGTGCTTTGAACCACAGAGGTGCCGTTACAATTAATACTTTTTTTAAACGCGCTGGATAGCCACCCTGCAAAAACAAAATAAATGAAATAAATACTATACGAATATGTCGAAACGGATATAATCAAAGGCGATTTGCAACGGACATATTAATCCATTAGCCCATATCGTCAAAATTGGAGAGTATGTGCGACGGCTCATCATTCATTTAATATACATAAATTCTCGGATCTTTGTGACTACAGATGTATTGGAAATATTATATATGGCAAATGTACAGCCCAAATTCAGTCTGTGCCACCTTCATAATGAATGGCAAAAATTCAAATCGAAGTATATAAGAATTATACATGTATGTATGTTTTATATAAAGATTTACATATATATGTACGTATTTTAAGAAAATACCTGCACCTGATTGTTTTCGAAACAAGCGCGACGAAAATGTTCACCATCAGATTAAGTAGTACAATAGTGTACATAACTACATTTCGTACGTGTTTAAGTGCAAATAAGTTATTGTGAACGTGAATGTATGTATGTGCGACCTTGTGGCAATACAATTAGAGATTTTCCAATTAACAAAATAACAATGTTAATGTGGTCAAGTTAGTAAGTAACATATGAAAAGCGCTGAGTTTGCTTCTCATAAACAGATTCGTGACATATCGACAGATCTGTTGCAAAAAGGTTTTCATATTGCAAATGCAATGCTGGTTTGTAATTCTGTGAAAGTAAAAATTATCAATGTGAAATTCTGTTAATAACTTTCTTAGGTCTTCTTAGAATAAAGGCCAGACACTTTGTATACTATAGTCTCACACGGCGTATACTAAACGCAACAAGCTACATACATTTTGTTTGTTCACTTGACGAATACATATCTATACATATGTACATACATTCGTTGCTGCGGCGCAATAAAAACCACTTGTTCCGAAAACAACAATTGATTTACAATAGTTTTCCTTTAACGCCCACATACATACGTAGTCATTCATCAACAACATATGAACTAATCAAAAACGAATTATTTGACTTGAAGGGTAATAAACCAAAAAAACAAACGATTCGAAATAAGAATAACTAAAGTATGACTTGAAAAGGTAAAGAGTTGAGACGGTCAAACACATATGCCTATAAATTATATATAATATGTATGTATGTATACTGCGGCACATTGAAGGCTTTGTGATTCAAACTTTCTAGTACTCTACAAATATCATAACATCAACTTTCTACAATACAAGTATATTGTAGAAATCGCGAGAAAAGCTTAAAAATTAAAATTTGTATTGATATAATTGATAAAGAATTTTGAGAAATGAATCGGATAATGAATTAGCAATAATAGCTCAGAGTTTAGTTGTCTCATTGGGATTCGGGTATTCGAACTCACTACAGACGTGCGTCCATCAATGATATAATTGCATATATAAGCATAAATACTATAAAATTTTCAAAATCCAAAGGTAATAAATATTTAATTTCGTGCAAAAAAAATTAATTCCACAAGGATATACGAAATACTAAAATATTGATCTGGTATTTATATATATTCATATATGTCGAGCATAGCCTTTTTGTTTGTTTTGTTAACTCTATTCCCGCTTAGTGCACCGCAGAAACATTTTCAATGGTCGAATCAATACGTACATATGTAGCTTTCCCACCACAACTGTTTATATCGACTTTGCAAACTACCAAGAATCACTGAACGCGTTGCATTTTATGATTAATGAAATGTACATATTTCCACTCAGTTCTGTTTAAAATTTAATTGTATTTTTTCATCTATGAGTGATATTTAAGAATTTTTCATGCGAATACACTTTTCTCGATGGCACATACAGAGAAGGGGTTGAATTTCCAGCAGGCTTTCGCCAAAACTATTTCACTTTGCACAATTTTATTTTCACGATTGTATAAACACAATTCATGTGTAGGTATGTAAGTATGTATGTATATATGGATTCTTCACAAGAATTGTTTTGGTGAATTGTTATAAACAATTAATTCCTAGAAATTCGCACCTATTTGCAATGGCTAAATAGAAAAAACTTGATGATAAACAGTTGCCCAAGAAAAAATATGCTCGTCAGTTTCGAAATTTCGCTATATTCGCCCTTACTTTAGTTCAGTCTGACTTTTCTCAGCCCATCCTCTTGTATTGGACAACAGCAACCCCAAAAATTGCCACATTCCTCTCAATATCGACAGCACATTGCGCGAGCGCCTAAAAGAGACTCGTACATTCGTACAATTCGCTTACAATATTTGAGGGTTAGAGCGTTGTTGCAATTCAGGGGTTGATAGGTCATTTAGCTTTCCTCTTTTCGCGTTCTCGAACTCTTCTCGCCGCAGATACAGTTGCCTCCGCTGCAACGATTCAAATATTGCCTCGTCGCAAAGCCATAGGATAAATTGATCTACTCAGTTTTCGCTTTTTCGAGCGCAATGAAAGTGAGCAAAAATGTGCATTCGGTCAGTTGATTACCAGGATAACTCACTTCAACATTTACTTGTGTCCGCTTTTGACGTAGCGAAAACAAAATCATTGTGGGAACAGAGGGAAAGTAGATCATTATGAAAAAAGAACTACATATATACTTTTCAACGTAACTGCATGCACTATTATATTCAGTATATGCATATAAACTTATGTATGTGTGTACACATGCATGTATGTATGTGTACTCATTATCATTGTATTTTAATAGAGAATCTTAAGCAAATATGGAGTTCCCTACTTCCGGTTTCTTGTTTAAGCTTTTAACTTGTTTCTGAAAATACCTTTTTGCCGCGCTTGGCTAACTGTTGTTACCATACGTGTGGATGTCCACATATGTGTGTGGATGACCACATTTGTTTATATGGATCGTCAACAAACAGACATGCTTCATATCCGCCTATTTATTACTTTGTCTATTGCCGAAAAAATTCTGAAAGTCTTTTTATAAGACATACCAACCAATCCAGCGAATTGAATCGTATAAAATTGGGCCAATTCTTAATAGCACACCTAACCCAATCTCAATATGAACTTTTTAGCTTCTCTGTAATTCTTTTTGCCAACTTGTGTGATTTAGAATTGTTTATATATTTATGCCACCAGATTTAAATTATGAACTCAAATTTAACTACACCAAAAAACACAGACAATTTTAAAACCGATTACGTAGAATTTTAGATGAAAGTTACAAATCCAAATGCACAAACGTCAATTTCTACGCCTTAACAAATGACAACACGAAAGAAATTTTCTACACGTAAATACATACTTATGTACATACATATACTATATGTGTTTTTCAATATTTTTTTTTTTTTACTTTTTCATTGACAGTTGCCTTTTCAGTGCAGCTCGACTGAATTTCGCGAAATTATGTAAAATATCTTTTTAAAACAAGTGTGTAGTTTGACTAAAAATATCGAGCACACCAGAAAACTGAGTTATTTATTTATTTATATTGTATATGAAGAGTTGTTTTGCACTCGTGTAACATTAATTAAGCCAAGCTAAGCGAACGACTAGAACAAGTACACTAAATAGCGAATTACTTAATAAAATAAGAGATAGCCCGAAAGTATTGAGTATGCGTGTACGTATATACGTATAATATTCATATATTATAATGAGAAAGCAACAAAAGTGGCAATAGCAACAACAGTTTTAGCTAACTTTGGCGGCAGAAGCAACAAATGAAAAGTGAGTTTAATATGACGCACGCGCACACGTAATCTCGCGTTGACGTTGTTGTTATTATCATTGAAATCTCCCTCCGCACACGAATGTTTTTATTTGTATTAGGTATTTAAATACATACATACGTGGATATTTATGTATACATATATGTACATATGTATAATATATAAATTTATACACGTGAGGGTGGTCCCAGAAGCTTTAGAATCGACTTAAAAATACTACTTTATTTAATAACATTGTCGTTTTAAATGCAATTCTCCAACGGAAGCTTTTTAGAAAACTACTCAATGTGCACATTCTCATCTTGGAACTGGGAAGTTTAAAATGCTGATCAAGTTGGATCGAAAAACAATGGTCTTAGTCAATGTCCAATAAAACTTTTATGAAGGCAAATTTTCCACAATTTCAACTTCGCTGACAAAATATGTGTGAAAAATGAAAACAGTAGAAAAAATTATGCTTACCTTCTTTATATACTTATTAAATGTATTTAATCTACGTTCTTTTTGCTATATTTTGTAGTTAAGAGCATACTCTGATCACATATATTATTTAATATATTCAGTGGCAGGTCGGATACTTTTGGTACTGCCTTCGTATAGTCGTAAATATGTATGTAATTACTCTCCCACCACTTGGAACTTTACCTATTTGAACAGTCAGCCACAAATGAATTTAAAAAATAGATATATATGTACATATATGTATATATACATTTGCATACAGCATATATACATATGGTATGTATTTTGCATATCATTATAATTATGGTGTTAATGGTTACCTGATCATACATATCTACATGCATACATATGTAAATATTTGCGATCGCCAAAAAAAGCTTGAGAGAGATTACTTTGGCAAACTATACTATATCTAACCTATACCTACATATGTATATATAATATGAGTGTAACCGGCTGTTTGGTGAGCACATCTTCGCTCACGACTCGCTTATAGCTTCCATTCTCTTGACAATCGTCAGAAATTGCCCCTTTGGTATGTTATAACAACGTGTGCGAATTATCATATTTAAATATTTATGTGCACATGCATTTATAATATTGGCCATAAGCGTAATTTCATTTTTTATTTGCGTCAAAACCGTATATCTACAAGGAGCAAATCCAAATATAATATTAAAACTATATGTTTTTCTGCACTTTACTGTGCACGTAGCTATTAGATGTGTAAATAGAGAGAGGGTAATGTCTCTTCTTAAAAACGGAAACAAAATTTCGCGCGTACAGGAATTTATTTAATTGGCAAGACTGCGGTCAGACGCGACGACTCGAAGTGATTAAGAAATGAAGCAACGAGGATAAAGAAAGCGCACCGAGTTGTTTCTGCTCGGGGAACACGCTTTAAGTGTTCGCTGCCAGAAAATTTGGCATTTCTTTTCAATTTGAAAATTTTTCTGGTTGTACAGTTCTTTTTACAACTTCTAACTATCATTCACTGGCTCTCTCGCGGATGTTGATACAGTGTGAAAATAAATGAACTGAGATTATAACCAATAATATAAGAGTAAAATTAAGTATTATACCATCAGTAAATATATTCAAATATGCTAAAATATTTGAAAATTGCCGTAATGAACAACAAAACTGTTCCTGTCTGAACACCGTCTTGGATGCAAGCAATAATGGTGTTTGTTTCTGTACCAGCTATTAGGAAGAATAAGAGTAAAAAAAATAAACTGCTCTCACAAAGAGCAAATAAACAAACAAGTCAGAGGTGTTTTCGGCAACCAATCCAAACTATCAATTGGAAATGAATAAGTGAAAGATTTAAAAAAAATTGTTAAGGGCCACTGTAGAATTTTCAAAAATTCGTTTTTTCTTTTTTTCGCTTAAACTATGCTTTATAGTCAGCCATACAAATAAGTTTCAAGTTGATTTGTAGCGAGGACAATTTTTTCAAAACACTTTAAGCGTATAAGAGGTAGGCTTACCTCCGGCTCAGCTATGTATATGTGAAATTTTAAGTGCGTTTTTCTCAAACTACTTTTTTCCAATTGGCGAGTTAACTTTGTCAATTTTTATTTGATCGGCTTTAAATTTGGAGTTTATCTTCAGAAATTGATTTTGTATAGAAGTACATAGGGAAATTTCGATTGAATCAAAACCTTTTTTTATAGCCGGTTTATTACGAAATTATTAGGTATTCTCATGTAGATTAACGACGTTTATTTATTTTGTCCCAGGACAACAATTGTTAATGCTAAATGCCTTGCGCCGGCGATTTGTTTACTATAGTCAACAAAATTACCCGAAACGAATATTTTTTCATCAGCTTAAGGTTGATACTTGATAAGTGTTTCATTAGTTCTGAGAATAAATGATTATATCACGAAAAAATTAATCTGCACATGATTTTGTAGAGATTTCGAAAAAAATAGTTCCCTAATGTAAATAAACACAAAATCCATTTTTTATGCTTCTGGAACTTTTATATATATATTTGGTACTTATAAAATGTTGGCTTCAGATCTTTTGATATTTTTCGAGTATTTAGAGTATTCAAATAACATTTAATGTTTTTTCCATCACGAATATCTACTAGAATTCCACATAAAAATAATATACTAGGTATAGATGAGACAGCAAACAATTACTTTTGAATAAACAAAAATTAATAAAGCAAATAATAAAAAAACACAACAATAAAAATTAATATAGCAAAATTTTGTTTGAAGACAACGCTGCAACAGTTGTAGGGTTATCTATTTCTTGGTCGCCAGCTTTTTAATTCCTTTAACATTGCATATTATCAGAGAAAATCTTTCCTCACGTTATTTGTTTTTCATGCTGTTAGAAGTACATCCTTTTCTTCAAGGATATAATCAGTTTGCTAAAAATTAAATGAAATTTTTATATCTCTCAAATCATTAGCCCAAACTAATTAAACTATGGTACAAATAGGGACAAACTGATATTACTCTTTGATCATAAAGCAAACGCTTTCTCGCTTCTTCTCTGGAAGGAGCTTAACACTCTCCCTCACAAAATCATACCACAACCTGTGCCTCTTGATGTCTCTGGTCGAACACTTACACAGCGAGACCCGTATGCTTCCGCTTAAGGAACACAACAAACCCCTCTCCAAGCAGTTTTTGCTGGAAAGTTTTCGCAGAAACCACCCCTGCAGTCGTCTGCTTGAAGCGGAACCGCCTCCTAGGAACATCAAGAGGTCCTTCCTTGACTAAGTCGACGACACTGAACAGTACGCCGACCAGACTTCGGACGCAACAAACTTCAGACATGCACTGACCGCTATTCACAGTGAAGCCATTAACACCTTCACAGATTCCCTCTGAGTGAATGGTGTACTTGAAAATTTATTTAGATTTTGGTGAAAAATTCAGGTTTTTGGGATTATTTAAAGATTAAAGAAAGGTAAGTAAAAAAGGGTTTAATAACTAATTCACTCAACAATTGATGTTCTTTTATAGAGAATGGGTAAAAATCACGACATACTAAAGGAGAAAAAAGTGCAAGCTGTAGCTTTTCTGAAAGCTTGAAATTTTAGTTAATCCACAATAGGCAAAAATCTTGGAATTTCTAAGACATCGATTGAAGTGGCAAAAAAAACTAAGTGCGGGGTTTGATGACACAGCAATTTTCGGAAATAACAGGAACAACTGCAAGGGCTTCCGAAGACTACAGACAGAGCAGATTGTTAGAGAAGCTTTGCAAGTTCGCTTCTGAAAGCATTTTAAAAGCAGTTAGGGACTGTGCTGTGGAAATTTCGAACCGTACTTTGCGTAGACGTTTTTACGAAAATGGACTTTAGTGCAAGAGGCCATCTAAACAGCCAAAATTTACACAGCGATGTAGAAAAGACTTGTTTTATTGGCTAAGCTGCACCACCTATTGGAGTAAGGTAATTCACACATTTTATTACAATCTTAATTTTTTCTTACTGAAGGGGTTACATACAGTTAGAATTTTCAAAAAATCGATTTTATTATTATTTTTTCTTAATGTATATATATTATATTTAAAATACACACAGAAAATTTCAATTCGTTCCGGTCAATATTTTCGAAGTTACACGCAAATTTGAAAAGGCGTTTCAGAGTGCTTAGAAGTACAAACACGTTTTTCTCAAAATGGTGTTTTCAAAATCGGTGACCAACATTACTCAAAAACGGCTAAACCGATTAACACGAGCTTCTTAAATATATTTTTAGTAATTAATCGAAGATTTTTTCTTTTCGATAAATATTTTTGTTTTTATAAACAATTTAAGACCGAAATTTCGTTGAAAAATATATTTTTCGTTTTTTGAGAAACCGTCATTTTGTTTATTCCTTCGATTAATTGCTAGATTTAACATTACTTAAGCGAAATCTGTTTGGTTTTTTAATTTAAGATCATCCAGTTCAGAGATATGGTGGTCACCGCAAAACGTCTTTTTTGAGAGGAGCTCCCGGAGAACAGCTGTATTCCTTTTTAAAAATCATATTTTTTACTAGTACTAAGTCTTAAAATATAGTTGAAAGATACCATAATATGTGCATAAGTTTTTGGATCAATAAATTTAAAAGTTTTCTCAGAAATATTTCTGAAAAATTCACTTATTTTCGGCCTTGTATATAACCCCAGACATATCTAATTTTTTTGTTTTTACGCTTTTTATAGGTAATTTTTAACAATGAACACGGTGTGGCCGCCGTCATCCAAGTGGAAAATTATGTGCGGAAGAGGAGAGGAGAACGATTTTCTGAAGCTTGCATTGTTCCGAGAGTAAGGCATTATCCTTCAGTGGTGGTTTGGAGCTGCATTTCAGACGAAGGACCCGGCCCAATTCACTTTGTTGAAGGTACGATGCGTTCTAACCAATACATAACTGTTTTGAAAATGTTTTTGCCATATTTGGAAAGGCTAAGGTATCCGATAAGAGACTATATGTTCATGCTTGATGGTAGTCCTTGCCATACCTCAAGAGCTAGCACGAATTGCATTAATTCGTTGAATTTGGATGTGCTGCCATAGCCAGGGAATTCCCCCGACTTAAACCCAATTGAACATTGTTGGGCATATCTAAATCGCAAGGTATACCAACGAAAAACACAACAATTGGCGATCGTAAAGAAAACATCAAGCACATATGGGAAAATTACATTCGTAGTATGCCTGATAGGATCGCGGCCGTATTAGCGAATAAGGGTAGGGTTACCAAATATTAAATATATTTGCAATTATCGTCACGAAGACAATTAAATATCATTGTTGCATCACTAAAGCCGAAATAAGTTAAATTGCCAGCGATAATTTAGTTTTTATTACTGATCAAACTTGAAACCTTTCGAAAATATTGCCCGTTCCTAATTCGATGGCCAGGTATTGTATGTAATGTTGAAATTAGTGTTTATCTCGGAACAACTAGCTATAACCGTATTAGCGAAATCAGACCATAACCCCTCTTGACACCAAACACCGGATATCCGGTTATCCGTCAATCTCACACATCGATCTTAATTTTACACATTGGCCATGTGGTAAGAAACCAGAGTTACAACGTTATCTTTACCAAAACGTTATATTAGTCACTACAAACATACATATATCCAAGGCAAATGGTATACATCTTGAAAAAAAAATTCCATTTTTACAGGACAAACAAGGGTGTTTTATAAAACTTACCTTAAGCAATGTTAAAATCTTTTGTGACAAGTCATAGTCAAAGTTTGAGTACTTCGAACCACTCATATCATATATGAAGATTAGACCCGCCCTCTGAGTTTCTGTGTCTTGCAGTGCACAATCAAGTTGATATACGATTCCCTGTAATGTTATCGTATGCGTAACACTTAGAGGACTGTGTTTATTTGCAGTGAAAAGAGCAATAGCTGCTCCATTAGCATCACGGGAAGGCTGTTATGAGAGAAATTTTGTGTTTTTGAAAAATTTATTTATTAAAAATTGTATGAATAATCACTAACCAATATCGTGAATTTTCCAGTTTTTAACTCTGAATACAGTGGTTCCAAATCTGGATTTATGTTGTACAAGCTTTCTCGTAGCCGGATTTGTTCATGTTGTTCGTAAAGTGATACAGCTCTATGTACATCAAATTTTCGTGCGTAGAGAAATTTTATCGCTGTGGTACATGATATATTTCGTCTAACATTTGATGAGGATCCATTACAAAGTTCAATAAATTGTTTGACGGCCTAAAAAAATAAAAATAAATTTTTTTATAGTCGAATCAAAGAGCCGGTCATACATGAGTACTAGCAACACAATTTTGTTTAATCATAATTTAAAAAACTTTACAGAAACCAGAAAGAATAATCAATGCCCTACTACTCATTTGAAACCCTTATGAATATAATTTTCGGTTTCTATATTAAATCGTTGCAATAATCACTTCTTGATTGACAAATTTTAAAAAAATCTGAGGACTCTATAATGCCTGTGGCCATCCATCTTGAGAGATGCTCTCTTCTACACATGTCAACATTTCCTTTTGTAAAATATTGATTAAGATGGAAAACTAGGCAATTTTGTATTACATTTATATTTTAAGTTGATTTAATGTTGTTGTTGTTGTAGCGGCAGAATATAATTAGAATTTAAAAAAAAAAAAAAAAAAAATCATCCCGGTACCCTCCATAAGTCACAATGGGTATGAGACTTTCTATTAAATTTTTTACACTCAAACATTTCTGATTTGGAAAAAAGTAATAATAAGTGCAAAGCACAACTTTAGGAAATTTTATAATAAAGAATTGACCACCTAATACCTGCAAACACTGATCGTGGGTGATATTTTTTATCAACAAACTTAACATTGTAATATGTGTTTTGTTTTTTCAAGATTAGCTCAGTGATCAAAAACTATATAATTTGAAAAAGAATTCGTATATAAGGAGTTTACAAAACGCAAATAATTTTTTGACTAGTGGGATGTTACATTTGTAGCTTCTCGATGCAACCACTTCCATTGTACTGGTTTAATATAAGACGAGTGTTGCCGATCAGACCTTGGTGACGTATGGAAGTAAAACTACAGTCATTACTTGATTGTCGGCGTTGCTCTGAATACTTTCCCCTTGAGTCATTCTGTTACCCATATAAATGTACATATGTATATCACTTTTATTGATATTTTCGTAACGTAATTTTCTGTTTGTTTAAAATTATATATGCATCTGCACATACATATAAACAATACATTTTTTATATAAATGGACTGCCGAAAAGCTTGGGTTATCACCAAAATAATACCGTATAATTAACTACATGTGTATATTGTAATTAGTTGAGGAATAAAAATTCCATAGCTGCTTCTACGTTATTCAAATGTGGGGATGAAGATGATAATAATAATGAAATACATAATATATTTATAAGTACAAATATGTACATATTTGTGTAATCAAGCAACTGCAATAATTTACTCTACTTACTCTCTGGAAAGTGTTGTTTTCGATTGTAGTTCAATTAATACAAATGAAGCCACGGTACTTGAATTGGGCACAGAGATTTACGAAAGAGAAACCGAAAGGTATCCAATTGGTACATTTTGTTACTACTTTGCCCTTCTCAGTTGTCAACATTTTGTTTGGTTTATCAAGTAACTAGCATTCTATCTTCTCATAAACTAAATCAGACTTTAATCCATAGAAGTGTGCTAACCGTACATTGAGAAAATGTGTTACTAGCCCTCATTTCACACTCTTCTCCAGACAAGTTGCATAAAATGTTATTAATCGCACTTCTCTCTTGTTCTTCCTAGTTTTTTTTAGCAAATAATTGTTTTAAAACACACACACACATATGTAAGCCCCATTTACAATGAAAAAAATAATTGTACCTTTGTATTTTTCCAGCTGTCAGCTGTTATCCTATTAGAAATCAGAAAAGGTATGGCGAAACATAATGAAAACAAAAAAGAAGATAGAAAATGAAAAGCAATATTCAGCAACCGTACATTTGTGTATACAAACGCGGATAAGACCACTTGTAAACATACAACATACACACGTGCATATGCAATTAATTTATCCTTATTCAAAGCACACTAATTCCAAAACAATTTCTAAGAACAATATGTACATGAAGTACATCAATTTCTGCATTTAAATCCACATAATTACATGAAATATTCAAATGGCAAAGTTCGTTATAACATTAAATAGCACCTTATTTCCGTTCAATTATGACGATATGTGATGGAATTTTTAACCGAAAATCAGAGAACTTAAATCCACTGATTCAGCTCTTTTAAATTTCCATCTATAGAAGTTCGGCGGTAGTATAACGATTTGTCACATTTATTATTTAAATAACACTTTCACTAGCAAGATATTTAATACTATATATTTCTTCATAAGTATATTGTGAAACGTAAAAAATGTAATTGGAACATAAATTTTACTTACAAAATTTACATCTTCCGACGCCATTTTGAGTGAGTGTAATTCTGACATGACTCCAGTTCTTCTAATCGCGCTTTGTAGTCCAAACAGGGTTGCTCCCACAAATGTTTAATAATTTTATATTATGTATTTTACTAACAAATTCGTAAATTATCTGTTCACTTAACATATTTCGTATGTGTTTTATATATGTTTATTGGTTAATGGTGTACTTTATTGTTATTTTATTTATTTTTAACATAAAACCGATTGACTTTCTCTGAAAACGCTCAACAAGAATCCTAATTGAAAGCAAACATCAACAAAAACAATCAATTCCTAAATCTATTACATTTTGCTAGCCTGCGAATTATCTCTAGTGCAACACTTTTAATGAATCACCATTGTTGTTAATATTGCCACTTGGTTCATATTCTTGTGCATTATAAAAAAAAAAAAGAATATTGAATACGACAGTTTTGCCGTTATTCTTTTAATGCTTAATTCACTTAGAACTTTTGCACCGATTTGCGTCAGACATTTGCTTTGACAGTAAAGTTGGGCCTTAAGAGTCTTTATCACATAAATGTTTAGACCATGATGCCATCATTTTTTCTTTACAGTTGCTATTAGTACCGGATTTAGTAGTCGCGGTAATGTTAGTTTTTGTTATGCCTTTGAGTTGCTTCTTAGTCAGTGACTTATATTGTACGTCAGCTCTTTCGTACACTATAAAATATCCTTTCCTTTGCGAAAATCCGGCAGGGCGTCTTCATCGTATCAGGTGGCAATCACTATATTTGTTTCCTCGTACTTTATTTTTTGTTATAGTGTCGTTCGTATCTAAGTGAAAATTAAAAACACTTTTCAGTAATTAAAACTTTTGAAAAGTATATATATATTTGCATTTTAGAAATAAACTAGTTCTTATAGTGAAAAATCTAGGAAATCAATTATTTGTTTTTGTTATCATAAGAAGGAAGCAACCAATTAGGCCGTAGTCTAAGAAGTAGGAATTCACTAAAACTAATATTTTTTTATTCAAGCCCTAAAAATCCTCTACTAAGCTATCGAACGTTTTCTTTTATTAAAGCCAGAAGAATAACGCAGTTTTAAGTGTTTAATATGAGCGGCGGTGGAGTTGGGAGTGACTCTGCTGCGCCGAGTGGTCCGCGAGTCGTACATATTTACAAGACGGAAACAGGTAATTACGGCAAGAAAAATAAAATTACTTTGATTTTATATTTATCTGCATCAAAGTTAGCAGTTGTCTTACGATTTCGAACTTTCAAGTGCAATACTATACTGATAGTCTTAAAAACACATACACCTAAACGTAAAAGAAACGTAATGTATTGATTTTTTTAATATTAGGTTTTGGTTTCAATGTACGTGGACAAGTTTCTGAAGGTGGGCAGCTTCGTTCGATAAATGGGGAATTGTATGCTCCCTTGCAACATGTAAGTGCTGTTCTGGAAAATGGGGCGGCAGAGAAGGCTGGAATAAAAAAAGGGGATCGTATTCTAGAGGTGTAAGTATTCTTGACGAATAATAGAAGCTTAATAACTATTTATTATGAATTATAACATAAATTAATTTTTATCCGTATCTCTCCCTATCAGTATACTCTTTTCTTTAACTGTAACAATTAAATTTTTGGATTGGTAGTATGGTATTTGGGGGTAAATCATATACAATAGTACGATTAGCTTCATTACGCCCACTTAATGTATTCGCATATGATACGACTAATCAACTACTAAACCTTTAACAGGGTTATATTATTTGTTGAAGGTTTATGCTAGGCAAATGTAATAATATTTTACATATATAATTTTATTTAGTTTCAAGTACTACGTAGGATAGGAATAGTTCCGAATAGTTACTTTTTTACATAAAGAAATTAATTAAAGGACAGTAAGACAAACATAACACCTAAAGCTTTATATAATTATGTGCAGCCTTATAATTGGATAACTTCTCATACAAAACGAACAATTTATTTCTTATCGTTCTGTTTAACCTCTTTTACAGAACCATTTAAATTGTATTGTTTTCGATTTGAAATGCGATCAAGTCAACACCCACTAAGGAAAATTTAAATATATTAAAAATATATGTGTGTATTGTAATAGTAAGATTAATTATTTCTTGCCATAATTGTTCACAATTTGGGATGAATATACGGAGTAGCTTATCAGTTATTTATAAACAAAAACATAGTATGTACATGATAGTCAATTTCGGCATAGATAAGACGTGCAAATATATTAAATGTTGTATTTATTTTTAATTGCAAGTATTTATTCTTACTTGTGCATCCCAATTATTTAAGTATTTGGGAGATAATACGAAAACGGAACAATACGCATTTTCAACCCAACAGTAGCTTCAGACATTTTCCACTTTTTAATCGATGAGTTAGGAACAGGATCAGTTGTACTGAAGAATTGATATTTTTAACTGCAATGGAATCCCAGAAGAATTTGGGAAATTTGGTTGGCGGAGATCTATTGATTTATTTAATTATATTTCGCATATATGAAAAGAATTAAATTTCTACACAATGAAGTAAGAGTGCTAGAAACCAATTTTTGATTACCATGGCAATTGAACGTATAGTGCTTTTGTAGAAATTAGAAACCTAACTTATATAAAAGCTGATTAAGCCTATCATTGTATTTTTAAAAAGTCCTTGAACCTTTGCAATGTTAGCATTTTTCAGGAAAACAACTCAATGGCGTATAAAAGCTATTCTGTGAACGAAATTGTACGTGTGTTAAAAAATAGTAGAGAGCTTATATGAATATATTTTGTATTGAATGTTCGATGTATGAAATAAAAGATTAGATTAAATTTGATAACATAACATTGTGGATTCCTAGTACTATATTAAATAAAGTATTTTTATTTTTCAGGAATGGTGTTAGCGTAGAAGGGGCTACACATAAACAAGTCGTTGATTTGATTAAGTCGGGAGGAGATTGCTTAACTTTAACGGTAATTTCAGTGACACAGCAAGTGAGTAGTACTCAAAATTATACATATTTCTCTTTTGATTTGGTATAAAATTTATTTTAAAGGAAGCTGAGAGGCTTGAACCTCAGGAAGATCAAAGTGGTTACTCATATATTGACTATTCAGATAAACGCTCGTTACCCATTAGGTAATTTAAGATTATATTTTAATAGATCAACCTTTTAGAATAATTCCCGTTTTTTAGTATTCCAGATTATAGTATTGTAAATCGCAATGGAGAGCGCTACATCGTATTCAATATTCATATGGCCGGGCGTCAGCTGTGTTCCCGTCGTTATCGGGAGTTTGCCAATCTTCACTCAATATTACGAAAAGAATTCGCCGGTTTCAATTTCCCAAAGCTTCCAGGAAAATGGCCATTCCAATTGAGTGAGCAGCAATTGGATACACGGCGGCGAGGCCTTGAACAGTATTTAGAAAAGGTGTGCGCAGTGCGCGTGATTGCTGAAAGTGATGCTGTTCAAGATTTTCTGACTGACTCTGAAGATGATATATCCGCTTCTCCAGTGGATATCAAAGTAATGCTGCCTGATCATGAAGTATCGACTGTCTCTGTCCGAAAATCTGCTAACGCGCAGGCTGTATGGGAGCTACTGGTCCAACGTGCCAATCTTACATCATATACACAGCAATATTTTTACCTTTTTGAGATTGTTGAATATAATTTTGAACGAAAACTTCAGCCACATGAAATTCCACATCAGCTGTACGTGCAAAACTACAGTACTGCATCAAGCACTTGCCTTTGTGTACGCCGGTGGTTGTTTTCAGTTAATAGGGAACTTGGACTACCGGATGGTGAGCAAGCAGCAAAATTTATTTTCTATCAGGTAAACAAGTTTTAAAATATTCCAAAATAATAATAATCATTTGGTATGTCGTAGGCGGTCGATGAAGTTAATCGTGGGTATATACGCGCCGAAGGGCGCCTTTACGAGTTAAAAGCCTTGCAAGATGCGAAGAAAGCATCGGAATATTTGGCATTGGCGCGCACACTACCAGGATATGGTGATGTTGTATTTCCGCATTGTGCCTGTGATAGCCGCAAGGAAGGGCATGTCATACCAGCTGTCGGTAAGTAGATACGACTATTAAATTCGTTAATAAATGAAATGCTAAGTTCAGAATAGTATATGTTTTGCTTATACATCTCATTAAGCATGAAGGGTTGCTTTAATTTACAAATCTAAAGTAAAATATTGGACACATATATTTCTGTATGAAAACACTTATACATTTTTTTATCAACTGCCGAAATATCTCGAATACATAAATATGTATTTGTTTTAAAATATTAAATACATTGGCAAAAATTCTAAAATATATGCTCGAACTTAGTGATTACAAATATACAGGTCGAAAATAATAAAAATCCATATGCACGTTGAATAATATTAATATATATTATAATTTCCTAAGGTTTCAAGTAGTTTTCTGGTAAATCCTAATTTATCACGTTGTCAATCTGCTTTTCATCAGGTATAAAGAGTTTCCGTTTGCATGCTTGTCGGGAAGATGGTTCAATGGAGGCGCAAATGGTCGAGCTAACCTGGGAAAGTATAACACGGTGGGAGAGCGACGAAGAGTCCATGTCTTTTTGCTTTCAATACAATCGTCCGGATAAACCGGCGCGTTGGGTAAAAGTATATACGCCATATGTAAGTATGCTTTGTTATTTCATTCAAACAATCAAATTTTTTATTGGTTTTCCAAAACTACAGCATTCATTTTTAGCTGATTGTTTCGATCGAATAGTGGAGGAACGAAAGTGGGAAGACACTGGTGATTAACAGAAACGCGTTCACAACGCTTGAGCGTGGGATTCAATTTATTCTAGTTTTACAACCATTTAGGCATTTCATAGAATCAATTCATTATCTCTTAGCATTTCACTATTTACACCAGTTGATAATCAACATCTGAAAGCTACAACATTTTCTACTCTTGTCATTTCCACTCACACAACTCGTCTACTCCGTCGAATGAATTATTTCGTGTACTTAGTAGAAAGTGGGTCTGATAAATTGTTATAACTTAATTTTTTTTATTAAATGAATGGCCATAACATCCTGAATATATAATAATTGAAATATTAATTAAACTGATCAAATCAACCAAAATTGTTAAATCAATAACAATAATAAGTTAACGAGCTTTGCATGCATTATATCATACAACTTAATTACATATAACTCAGAAATGACAGTTTTTAAAATTAAGTAAAATGTAAATACATATGTATACATGTATTTACCATTAATGCACCATAACACTTTCAAATGTGAACAAATTTGCATTTTCGCACTAAGATCAATTTGCTTTTAACGTAAATACATTCAAATTAATCTAAGATGTTTAAAGAAATTAATATGAAAATTGTTGTCAATTTCTAAGGAAGAAGGTTAACGTACTCCATAGTAGAACAAAAATATATAGAAAATTTAATTGACATGCAAATAACAAAAATATAAATAATTCATTGAATATGGGTGAAAATCAAATAAAAACAAATTATTTATGAATGCAAGCTCTAATAACCGTTGAAAATAGCTATAAAGTGAAAACCATACGCATTGACCTAAAGTAAATGATAGTTACAATATGAAATATAATTGTGGAGAACCAGGAACATTCTACTACAATTTCTCATGTAAATTTAACAAAAATCGTAAAACGAACAAACATAAATACAAAGGAGCTGTATTTTTTTGCAAGTATATAAAAATAGACTCATAAAAATCTATTTGTATGTATATAGTAATTCTATATTATCAGTACAAACAAAGCGTATTCAGTAACTCAGAGAACATCCGAAATGAGAATACTTCATTTATATATTTTTTTTTCAACAAAGCCGATGTCCGCGGTATATTTTTTGGAGTTTTTTCTTTTTCCTTGAAATGTTTTATATATTCGTCTAAACACTTTGAAGATGTTGTGTAGAAGTATGTATGTATGTGCTTTCGCCTTTAGAAGAAACATATTTTTTCTCTATATTTCTAAGTTAAAACATATTGTGAGCCTAAGATATCGGCAATATAGAACAATTAAATACATACCCCTTATTAATGTAAAAACCTGCAGTTATATTCATACTATTTTATTTTAAATAAACCTAATTCTAAGCTTTAGAAATGAGGGCAAGAAATTTTCAAACATGAACTAACTCGCATTGTACACTTTTTAAGCACATATATGAAAATTGTTGACTCATGTTACCACACGTTTCCAAAATTGGTTTGCATATATGTACGAAAGAACTATCATATTATTTTAAAGTATGCTTACAAACTATTTTGATTACAAAATATAGTGATATTCCTTAGGTTCATGATACTTACAAATCGTTCTTTAAAAAGCATAAATGTGGCCATTACATTACAATAATTACGATATACTAGCAAACTAGTTCTGGCTCTGACATTCCTTATGTAGGTAAAATGAGTATCCAAGCATCAGACGAGTGTATATGAGTCTAACGGTAACGGCCAGGTGGCTGAATACATGTACTAAATATAATTAGAAATGTACAGAAATTGTCAATCCTGTCAAAAACATTTGCTTAAATCCAGCATATTCCTATAGCTACTCTAAGCTCTGCTGATGCATCAAGACTCAAATGAAAAATAAGAGCATATATAATTATTTAACTTAAGTATAAAATAGATTGTTACAACTCTCATATTAACATGAATTTGATTATATTATTTTTATTATAAACATTTATAGCTTGTCAATACATTTTGCTTAAATCAGATAATATTTCATTAATATATTCATGTATATCAACTACAACTAGTATGAAACTATAAACCATAGAGCGATAGAAGGTTTTTGTTTCAATATTTAGACCTTTCAAAATTATGTTTCCACTATTTGAAAGAATAAATATTCACAGCTTATTACAATCAACTTGATTAAGGAGTTGGCTACGAAAATATATTACAAAACTTTAAAAACATAATTCGAAACTAAAATGTTTAGATCTCTTGCATAAATGAATTTACAGACATTTATTTTATATTACAGGCAGTTGCTGTCTTAAATTTAAAACTTCACTATCACATTTTTTTAGATTTACGTCATGAACATATATTGTGATCATTTAAATTATTATTATATTTTATTATTATTGCCAATAAAATAAACTGCGTCTAAATCAATTACGTGTAAAATACATGTGGCTTGTGGGTTGGATGTGTCTTTACTAATAGTAACTAAAATTCAAAAGCGATCATACTACCCCTGGTCTAGTGTCTATATTACCGTTGTTATTTTTATGGAGCGTTGCATTTTTATTCTACCTTAAACATCTATTTATATTTAAACAAAATTTTTAGGATCTTTCAAATGTTAGACAGGTTTCTTGGAGAACGACGTGCAAACATCGAGTGGCAATCGTCTGATTTTATACTTGCGAATTCAAGCACTGTGTACGTGTTTATAATATATTTATTTGTATTTGTATTGTAGAGCGTAATGAGCGTTTTTCAATTTCTTAATTAACGTTATCAGTTTATAGTCAAGCCTATACAAATATTGACTAAAGATATTGATAATTAAAGTGTTAAGAGGCTATGAGATGTTTAAGTTATTGTTGACGAAGTAAATACAAAATGTGTTTGCCATTTAAGCTGCTCTTAATGCGGTTAATTAGTAGAATCAATAATAATTCAAAGTGACTGCCGCTTTGTAGCATTTCTACAATCATATGTACGATTCATAAATACGTATACATGTACGTGTATTTAAAGAGCAAAGCTGATCTTGGTTTATTGTACATAACTATTTTAAGAAAGAAAATTTGTAGATTGGATTAATTGAGTTATTTACTTTGGGACCCAGGGCTGACGGGGTTTACCGATTGTATGTGAATTATTACCAAATACCCAAAGTTCATAGGGCTTCGTAGCGTACATAGCAGGGACCTAAACAAGCTCTTGGTGTCATAATTCGTTCTTAAAATATTGCTGAGCACATACGTATGTATTGAGTACGAATCGTAAAACACGACTATGAATGTAGTCATGTGTCTCTATAAAACGTTATCGAGCGGCTTCATCCCGCTGATAAGAGGGGAACGTAAAGGGACAACAAATATTATCTCAACCGAATCTTTACAGTGCCAATTATCAGCGACTCGTGAAAATTGTGTGCGTGTGTGCATATACACACCAACACACACATATATACGTCAGTATCAGCTTTTAATTAGCAAAATGCGAAGCTATTGCCAAACTTTTGGGACACACATACACAGGTTTATGCAAGTAAGCTGTGAATCCGAGAGGCGGATAACTTCTTCACTTACCAATGTTTACCCACTTATAATTGGAATGTCCGTCACAGAAGATTGAATACGTTTGCTGTGCAGCTACATATGCGCGGGTATTGCGCGATTTTATCGCCCGTATCAATTGCTGCGAATGTGTTGGTGAGCCGGTGCCATGGAGAATGCGCTCAGAATCGCTACGCTTGTCGGCTTTGTAATCTTTGTATAGATGCAAAACAACGTTAACGTCTCATAGTGGTTTCGAGTTCTACACCGTTCGCACTCGCAAATAGAACTGCACGGAAACGATCACAAAGCTCGCGGTGAACAGTTTCGGTTCGAAAAAGTTTGCTTTACAGCGATTAGAAGAGTTAATAAATAAATATATTTATGTACTATGTGAAACATTTGTTGTTCTCTATGATTTTTATTAATAATCAAGATAAAAAAGTAATACAAATTTCGAATTATGCCAGGAATCAAAGGACTGACTTCATGTTGAGTGCAATTAATTAGTGCAGTTTCTATAAGAATAACGTGTAATTTGATCCTTACCATTTAATCATCGTTCATATATGTTAGTTACAACCACTGACCCATAGAGTGTAAATTATTTATGTAATTACACATTTGGCTCTAATGTAGTATGTACCCTATTTTATTTGGGAACTGAATTATTTATGTGACTTACTTTGTTTAAGAGTTCAAATAAATTCGACTACATATTGATTTAGCCAGTTTTGGCGTATATTGAGAATGATTTGTATTAACTTTAGTATGTATATATGAGTAAGCAAAACAAGTCCGAATACATACCATTTCGAAATTACGCAAAAATCTCCCTATAAAAATCCCCCTATGAATAACTTCAAAAAATGAGTATCGAATATTTTTTAATTTCTTATGCCCATCTTTTAAGTATATCCTTTTGCGGATGTAGATTTCAAACTTAGGCGCCAGAGACCGATACAAGATCCAGAGTTTATCTCACTTGAACTTCATTTTGAGTCCTTGCTTGTTGTCCAATGAACTTTTAGCGGATCTCATTATAATCTTACTGCTATACTCCACCACAAGACAATTGTGTTGTATATTGATGTCAGGGGAACTTATATAGAACAAAAATGAAAAAATTTAAAATAAAGCCGGGCTTATGTTGGACTATCTAGTATTGACATAATTAAAAAAAAAAATAACTAAACAGTATCGGTCTTGACAAGGCTTTCTCTTCTCTCTTATTTAAAGCTCTGAAAATATTATAATGCTTAAGAATATATGTACAATCTATTTGAATGTCGTAATCGTATCCAAATATATACCTTTAGAATGCGAGTTTCCGTAAAGCCAATGGCCATTCAATGGTTCTTTTATTGTGACATGAAAACACACATGTCCATATTGTATGAAAGAACTTTGTGCTATATCCGTTGTATAGCGATCTAAGGGGCCTTATCTTAACCGTAAAATGTTTCCACAGGTTGGAAACTTTGACGGTCCTACTTAAACACTTGGTAGTCATACCTATTTGCATTCATTTAGAATATTAATTATTCATGACGCAAAAAGAAGCACACATACTATTTAAACAAACGTTTGCATTTTTTATACACATATACACAAATACATATTTATATACAAATGGATGTAGTTACATATGTATGTGTACGAGGTAAATGTTCAATAACACGCCTTAAAAGCTTTAAATTGTACGCCAATAGTTAAACACTTTGACAATATTGAGATGAAAGGAACTCCTGGAATCAAAACATTCTCATTCCTTAACAAAGATTGCGAATGGTGTCATCGATGATATTACACCAATTGACATCATTGCTCATTGCTGTCGGCTGCTGCAGCTTACGTTATTTTATTTATTGATGATTTTCAGTAAGTATTTTAAGGAAATACTGGATATATAACTTTGGCCCGACGTCTGAAAGCACCAGGAGGACAAGGAATAGACCTGCACTGCTGCATACATATTTCCTGTGGAATCTGCATCACAGCGGGCGATGTACTATTCGCACACGCTGTAAAATAGCACCGGTTGACATTTATTTTCTTATGCATGAACGTATGTATATCGATTTTAAAGCTGCAGTTTAGAGCGAATTTCGCGAATGTGCCGTCAATACTTTTCCCGAACCATAAACACATCACTCACAATGTCAATGCAATATCAACCGGCCTATTACGAGATCATTATACTTGTTTCGTTTGAATTCGATTAACGGTGCGTGTCTACGATTGGCATTTAATGCTTTCCATAATTTACCATTTTTACTTTCAAGTCTTATCAAGTGATGATAGATGAATTAATAGACAAATGGGCAAATGGGCAAATGGTAGCTTAAATAAAAATTGTGATATTTTCAGTAAACTTAAGTGAGGGGGTGGATAATGCTTGGGGGCTAATGGGTGGAATCGGAAATTTTCCACGCCTACAAAACACCATCAATCGTAACACTTAAAGTGATATAAGTTACAAAACGAATTACTATTAACCGAACTTGTCTTTTAAAGTACGTAATTTGCCTGATCAGTGCTTATTAAAACGTTATAACTGTTTAACGAACAACATCAAAACCATTCATTATAATTCCAAATAAATTTAGTGAAATATTTTAATGAAATTCATTGATAAATATTGTTTGCAGCATAATTTAGTTTATTTCATTAAAACTATTATAACGATCTTCGCCACTATGTTTGATTTTACTTGTATATGATGATTCAGAACTTCATCTAATAATAAATTTTGTAGTTGCAATACTATGAGAGAATTTGTAGAGGAACTCCGGTTGTCCTAATCCTACCAAAGTATTATTACATAACAGGTGAGAAACACCTATGAGCTTTAGTTGCAATTCAAAATTTATCCCTAAGAATACTTAGATGATCTGTATTCCAGGATTATTGATGGTGCGTAATAAATTTTAATTTCCATATCGAGACATTAAATTTATAAACTGTGTGAATATGCTATAAATTATATACATATCAATTTCAATTTATTAAATTATTATGTTGATTGACACTTAATAGTATATATACAACTTAATAATTTGTGGCTGATAAGATGTAGGTGTACATCAATGTCATACCGTACTAAAATATCAGATTATGAAATATCATTTAGCAAATCAAGTCATAAATAATCTATATACTATGTATGTATATGTACATTGTGAAAGGTGTACGAACGGGTCTACAGCGTGTTAGGAACAAAACGTGTTTTTAAAAGAAGCTTCTAAAAAATCCCTTTTACTTCGATATGTTCTACAAGTATATCTGAAAGCATATGCAAGCATTTGGAAATATGTGAAACACAAGACGCGTTTATTTTTATAAATTATTGTGGTTAGAAATAACATCCAGATTATGCTAATCCGATTTATACGACTGGTTGAATATGCTTCTTTTTATTTTAAGGAAAAGGAGGACTTCTATCGAATTTATCGAATTTCGACATTCTTAAAGTAGTTTTGAAATCAGATTTTAGTGAATTATGATTTGGTGAAATATATACGTCGCAGTGTGCTAAGTTGCTTAAGTCAACTATATTTAATGGACCGAAGACATCAAATTAAGTTTGTTTTGCCATAAGAGGTATACTCAGGTTCTTTCACGAAATCAAACCTTTGTTACAGTTACGCCTTTAAACTTAAAAGCAAATACAATTTTCAGAATTTCGAATATCCGAGTTTGAATTAACTTTTCAATATATCTATCATCGATATACACACATACAAACTAACAAATACAAATAAAGTTAAATATTCATGAGTAAATGTGCGAATTAGTGTACAAAATGTATTCGATATAATTAGCATAGCAATTTACTAAGCACACCGTAAAGCTCTCAAAATGAACGATAGAGAATACAATAAAGTACAATATGAAAATAGAGAACAAGGCAAGCCCCTGCTGCCAAATGGACAAAGCGCACGGCCACCGAGCACCGAAAGTGAAAGCAGTATTCCCTATATGGATAAACTCATCGATTCCAGCATAAGCGACATTTGCAGTGCAACTTCCAGCAATAGCGGCAATGTTGATGAAAGTCGATCAAGCGAAGGTAACATGAAGCGTGGAATCGCTGCAAGGCGAAATCTCAATATGCCAATCGTCATACAGGTAGATGAAAAGGGCAATACATTGAGGGCTGAAGGTGCAGGGGGGTCGCCGGAAGTTTTTCCCAATGTCGAGTCGATAGGTAGGAATTTACGACGAAACTCCATATCCTTACCAATGGGGATCGATGCCATTGATCTCGAAAGTATGCGACTGAAGTATCAAATGCAAGAACAGGATGCCCTCAGCGAAGAGGAAAAGAGCGATAGTGTAAGTATTCATTTATACGCAAATACATATGTATATACAGATATGTATATACAACATCAAAATTTTAAACCGATAAACTATACGGGACACACGCAAATAATGCTACTAGATGCATCATATTTTAATTTAATTACTTACATCAGACATCCAAATGGGAAGTATGAGATGTACTACGTCCTTCTCACAGTTAGATAAATTTTGGGAGTAGGTATGATTGACGTTTGCTCTGCACCTATTCCATTTTCTTTTACCTCTTCTTTGGAGCTTTTATAGTCTTTTATTAAAAGTATATATCAAATGACATTGGGTCGCCTAATAAAAAGAAAGCAAATCAATGAAATTTGTGAGGATAAAGACGATATGCAGGACAAAGTGACTCTTTTACTAATAGTAAAGCGATCTTATCAATCATTAAATTTAAAATACTTAATTTATTTTTTTAAATTGTTAAAGTCAACATAGTACAAAGTTTCTTTTACGATATAATTGTTAAAACTTCTAAGTTCTCGCTTAGTATATTGAGGTATTGATCTTTTGAAAAAACACATTACTTTCGTATGTCATTGCTATAGAGTGAGGAGCTCTCTGTTACTATTCGCATTTTTAAAACGTTTCATCTTTCCATTGGGCCTGTTGTACCATACACATACAAATGGTCGTGTGCTTATTTATAGCAGATATTTAAGCAGGTGCCTTTACACATGACAGGTGTGATCTTTCTCATATTTTCCGTCCATGAATAGTGCCATTGTTGTCTGAAATGGGTTGAAATACTCATGAGAGATAAAAACGTGAAGTATATAAGAATTAATTTATAAAAACGGCGCCCATTAATTTTTATTGAAATATGTTTATGTATTATATCCATTAATAAATACACTTAATAATAAATATGTCGATAACAATATCAATCAAATTGTTTAAATTGAAGATAAATAACTAAGCATTAATTTGTGGTACAACTTCCAGACTTATAGAACGAATATCTTCCCGTGTAGGTCTAGAATTCCTACAGGGTATACTATATTGATATAAAGCATATCCATGTGTTGAATAAATCATTATCATTAAAACAGTGTTGTACCTAGCCAAATCGATTGTGTTTAGTGGTATTAACTTACAAGTAAAATGGGTGTGACATCAACATTTTTTATAATCACATAAATTTAATACTCATGGTTTTTTTGGTATCCTACTCACTATCATATGTTCACGACCCCAGCGACAAGCACTTCATCGTTTGTTAGCACATACATATAAGAATTGTAGTGTTATAAACATTTGATTACAAAGCTTGCATACAAATAATTCTCATTTAGCATTGAGTGTGCACACGGTTTATGACATAGCATACCAAGATCGCCGTTTCGATATGTAGAAACCGTGTCTAGCTGTCCAAAACCAATACAACCTATAATTAAAAGTTGTAAAGTGTTAAGTAGCATTGGGAACGAACGTAAATATGTACATATGTGAATTACAAATGTATTAATTTACATAACACAACTCAATTGCCTGGGTTACTGTTAATAACTGTTAATTTCTTAAATAGTTAATATCTTTCCTCTACCACGTTTAAGCCTACGTTCTTAATTTTAGTTGAATTTGTTTGCAATGTTAAAGGTTTCTTGTACTATATGTATATATGTATGTAGAGAATTCAATATCCTACAAGACTATGAGCTTTGCAATTTTAAATGATGTTTTTTCATTGAGTCATAAAATTCAAAAGAAAAAAACAAAATTGCACTTCAATCCTTAATATCTTTCAAACGGTCAGCTTTACGAAAAAAACAGCAAGAGATCATTTTGTAGAGTATTTTGTAATTTCCTATAATAATTTTTCCAAATACTTGGAAGCGAGATATGCATTTTCTATCTGGAGAACCGTTCTAAGAGGTCTATAAACCAACTTTTCAGAATTTCGAAACGATATATGTATGTAATAATTCTGTGAGCCAATGCGCATGCGTTCGCTTTTTCTTAAAACCGCACAGATTTAAACAAACAAAAACGGTTATTTGAAACTATTATTGTATTATATTCATTGCATAACAGAAACAGTAAGATTTCGAAAAACGAATACAACTAGTATTAACTGTTTAAGAAGCCTAATTTATTACTTCATTCATTCATTGTGTTCCTAATATGCAGACTTTATGAGCCATGCCTAAAACTATGCTATGCTATGCTAAACTATGGGACGTAATGTAGATATATCATTTCGCTTTACTTTAAAGAAAATATTTTAAATAAATAAATAATCAACCAGTTTTAAAGACTTCCGCATGTAAATCATTGGTAATGAAGTAATTGATATCAAAAACCCACGTAAATACATGCAATTGTATATTTTGTTCTTTAACTTACTTGCTTATATCGAAATAATGATTACACCATTTTTGATTTAGCTATACATATAGCAATGATCCGATTTAATATAAAATCTAATATATGCGTAAATATGTAAGTACTTGTACAATATATAGTAATCATGTCAATCTAAATCCTGTAGCTCATCAATAGCTTATACTCAATACGCGTTTACTGTTAGTGACTTTATATAGCACTCATTTATATATATATTCCCAATAATTAATTTCGCTCTCACACTCCGCGCTCGCATTCATGCTCCAGATGGTTTGGACTATTTACTTGGCTTAATATACAATAGTGAACACGCCCTTTAGTATATGGAAGTTCGTTTTGAATTTCGACAGTAGTTTATTAACAGCAATTGACAGAGAATATTGTGCTTTTAACTAGAATTTAATTTTTCAAAATTGATGAGTTCAAAACAACTCTATACATACGTATATTTTGTACATACCATATACAAGTATACAAACATGTGAATATTAAAACTTTTACTTAGAGTCTGTTATTGACAAACGGTTATTTGCTTCTCATGAATTTCGAAAATGGCGAGTTATTTTGCAAACACGATTGGTTATACAGCCAATTGCGACTCCTACTATCCGATTCAACCTGTGACTACTTTGACAACTTTGTACAATAATTTGGATAAGACAGGTGTATGAGTACGCGAAACCTTTACCACCTCACATTGATTTCTAAGTGACCCTAATTAATAATTTTATTTTGCTGTGCGATTAATCAAATCCCTTTGACAGATAAACGATGACAGCTGTGATTCAGTCACCCCGAACGTACCGGAAACGAGTATATCATCAATAAACCAGAATGACGAAGAGAGTGACGATGAGGAGTATGGTGGCGCACGTCGAAAGTATCGGTTCGTATTATCAATGGTATCTACACATACCATACATACATGCAAACATATGTCTAATACAGCGTGAGCTCTTTTAACTGCCGCACTTGTTTGAAGCTTCATTAGGCTGAGCCAACTAAGTTTTAACATTTTCCCGTTACACATTTCTATAGTCACATATATTTTGAATATACGCAACATAATTTTAAGTTTTATCAATTGGTATTCAGTTTTTGTGAACAATGGAATCAAAAAAAGAACTGATAAAAAAGTTACATTTTTAAGGAAAAACAATAGGTGAAATCGTTAAGATTCTGGTGTTAAAAGATCAAAAAAAAAAACCTAATCGCAGTTACACGGTCACAACTTCAAGTCTGTGTGTGAAGTTTCTGGAAGGAAACTGGCTAAGAACCACAGCGTGAGCCGAAAACCATCAGAAACATTATTCATTCCCGGTTTCATTTCAGCAGATATATTGCCCCCTTCTTTTCCGTATTTGAATCCTTTGAATTTTTATATATGGGGATATATGATGGGTAAATTGACAAATGTAAAAAAATTAAAACTGTACCAGTTTAAACGCCGTTTCATTTCAGCAGATATATTGCCATTATATTACAGAATTTGGAACGAAATTCCAGAAGAAGTTGTGCGTGCTGCCTGTACAAGGCGAACGATTTGAATTAGAACTGGTCTATAGTTTAACTAATAAAAAAACAAGTTTTCATGCGAACTTTAACTTTTTTGGAGAAAATTAGGTGCGACAGTTTTTAGTGCCCACGCTGTATATACAAGTATGTACTCGTATGTACGCAGAGATATACTTAATTATTTATCTAGCAATCAGTCATGCATGTCTACAGAATAAAGATAATTGAAATTGGAAAAAACGGTAATAAAAATAGTATATAGACTAAGGGTGAGAATTAGAATACCAAACATCACAAACATGTCACCATAGTGAAGTTACCGAGTTTATTACATTGTGTGTTTTATGATTTTCCATCATTACTTACTTATTCATATATCACCTGCTTCCGATCTGAACTTCATCCCGAGATTACGGAAGCACAATAAATCCAAAATATTTCGACTGTGCAAACATGTTAACGGTTAAACCGATCCTAAGCCCCAAGCCCTGGTGGCATTCATAATAACGCCGCAAACATCGATCGTTAAAATCATAAGCCTAACAAGCTTTTTACAGATTCATTCAGATATTAAGCAATCAGCAAAGCAAATGGCCAATCACCGAAACAATTCGGATTCAGGAAGGCAAGATCCACAACCAAAGCGGTGAGCCTATCAAATACAATACTGGATGATTGTAACCCACGATGTTAAAATAGCCTTCAACTCAGCATCCTGGCATAGTATATTGACTGCAATAAAATCTTCTCGGTGCCTCCTTTCCTGTACAAACTAATATTGGCGACTTTTGCAAAATTGTCTGCTCATTTATATTGTACTATATTGCTATAAGAATCACGACACCTAAAATATTATCTAAACCAGGATTGCGAAATTTTTATTTAACAAATTTTGGATCAAAAATTAAATTTCCATTTTTTAATCCCGATATTGGGATTAACAATTTAAAATATTATTTTTTGATTTGAACGAAGGCGAAAAAGTGTTAATTCTAGAGCAAATTTTTACATTTAGCACTAGGGTATATGCTGAGATTAATATTTTTATTTTTTTCAATCTGGTAGTTGGGATTGTAAATTGTAATTTTAGTTTTTAATCCGATATGTATAATCCCAAATACGGGATTAAAGATTACGTTAATTCAAAATGTCAATTATTTTTTGAATACATTATTTGCAACCTGATCTTAAGCATAAAAATATAGTCGGGTTCCTATTAGAGGATTTGTATGCTGTTTTGTATGCTATTGCAGTTCTATTTCATACTAAATCGGTACAAAATGGATTTGCATTTATTTGCTCGTAGAAGAATTTACGTATTATGACTGGAGCAAAAAATTATTCTAAGTTAGCAAACCAAATATTTGATAGATTGAAAAATGACAGAATAGAGCAAATAATTCTTGAAAAAAAAACTTCAAAACTGTTATTATAAAAGTAAATACATCGAACTGGAACTCCCAATGAGATTTTTCACCGAGTTGTTTCTTTGCCGAAAAAATTTGCAAGATAAAGTTTGTATCTTAAGTTATTGGCTTTTTATTGTCACTCCACGTTATGCCTTTGTACACATATCGAAAAAGTCATACCTAAATATACTTGTAAATCACAATTCAGGCTAATTTTGACTTTGGGAGTGTTTTCTTCCACAAGTGGATAATGGATATACGACCATATGAACATATGTATATGTGTGTATTTATGTGCATATATGTCTAGAGTGTATGCTTTAAGAAATGATTCGTGCTCAGCGCAAACGGTGCGTTTAGCTTAGTTAGGAGAGATATAACAACTCAGTACTCGATTGAATTTACTAGCGATAAGAACGCAAATCTTCGCCAGATTGGCTGATAAAAGGCTAGACCAACGAAAAGCATATGTAAGTTCTTCCTAACCTATTAAGTCTGAAGTTGATTTTTCGTGTAAATACAGTTAAAAGAGGCAAAATAGATAGTTTAGACAATGCTTACTGCATTATATGTATTTACATATGTATTTAGAAAATTGAATACCTATTTACATACTAACATAAGCATTAACGCACAAAGTACTGTGGTATACCATATAGAAGTAAATAGTTGCAACGCACTGCTTACTCTGGAGATAATGTGCGAGAGATGAGAAGATCCAATTATAAACACATTAATATGTATATGTACATATGTGTACGAAATATATGTATGTCTGTACATTTCCGTATAAGCAAAGAAGTCTGTTAATTTCAATTAAGAATGCATTTTCACTTGCATACATACTTATGTATATATGAGTGTAGAGATTATGGAATTAATTTAATTAACATTATGAATTGATTAGTTTGATTATTTAATAACCGGTTTGTTTTAGTAATCATACATACTTATATAAATATATATTTTTGTGTAATATTTCTTATTAATAAATTTAAGGCAATGTTTCTACTATAAGCTAGTGGACTCTAACTCACAAACCCACGACCATAAGTACGATACATATGAAACAAGCATATTTTCATTGCAGTGACCCATTTCGGAGCCGCCGCCGAGCATCTATTGCCCCTCTACCCGCCTTGCGTTTAAATAGTAAGGAGATGCTTGCCAGTGACTTTGACACCCACAGTGTGGCTAGCAACCAAGCGTCCATCACTAGCGTTAATTCATTGGCCAGTTTACTCCGGGAAAAAATGAATGTAAGTTGTGATATATACACAGTATGTTAATACATATATACAAATATGTTAAGTGAAAAGTAGCGAAATATATCACAAACTTATGTACATATGTTTACGTATATCATTTAAGGCATTCCCCCAAATGATTCGCAAAAAGAAACGTGAAACCAAGGACTATAAAATTAAGATTTTTGTCACAATATTATTCTTCATCATTGTCTTCTTGGTAAGAGTTTATGATTCATTATATGAAAATATTTGTTTTTCCTTTTAAAGGAATACAGTTTTAATTAATGGATTCGTAATAATATGTTTATTTCTTATCAAACCAGATTGGATACGCTTATATAACCTATCATCGGGAGATTTTAACTCGTTCCTATTTCGAAAAGATCAAATTCAGCTCGTTGGATCGTACTTTCAGTATTTTAAGTCACGAAGACAAGGAGGTGATAACAGGAAAGTTAGGTCTCTCTATAAGTTCCGACAGCATTCCGTTTTATTGCTTGGAAGACCAACGTAAACATGATGGTAGTGTTTGTCTGGAATGGAATGGCATAGCTCGGCTGTATATGAGTTTCCAAAATATGAATGTATTCCGTTGCTATAATATCCAGTGGCAAGCGTTGGGTTCGGGAATTTACCCAACCGATTGTTATGAGTTGAAAAGAGATAACGGATTATGGTTTGGTGGAAGCTTTACAAAGGGCATGGAATGGTCCTTAAGCTCAACAAACTTTGACTATGCACCTTTCGGTAGTGGTGACGGTAAGGTCCATCAGTTCGGTAACGGAGTAAAACGTTATTTCATAAATTCGATTGGTGTGGCAATGCAGGTGGACGATCGCACACCTCTGCACATATCTGTCAATCAAACAGAAAATAGATTATGCTTTCGTGCGCGAAATGATAATTTCACCTTCGTCAATCATCTAACGGAATATCCAGAGCTTACGTATAAAATTTGCACTACCGAAGACATGCGTAGTCTACATATGCTGATGACACAACAGAGTCTGTGGGATGGTCTAAAGGAATCTGATATCTACTCTCTGCATTCAATGATTGAAGAACCCGTATGGAAAATACCGTTTCAAAGTGAAGTGACATCGATTAACGAAACAACTATATACAATTATTCAGAAGATGTTATAGCGATGGGTTTTATGCGTTTGGGTCATATTTTAGTAAATGAATTCTGGCAAAGAAATATTGGAGATTTTGTTGTTGATCAAGAACGTTTTCCCACACTCAAGGACACTATTGAAGTACTCCATCGACGAGGTTTTAAAGTTGTTTTCACAATTCAGCCCTTTATCAGTACAGATAGTCCGAATTTCAAAGACGCCGTTAAAAACAAATTGCTTATCTATGAGCGGCACTCGGATAGAAGTATACCCGCGCTAACACGTTATAAGAGTTCATCCAGTGCCGGAGTATTGGATATAACAAACAACGCTTCAATACCATGGTTGCGGAATAAATTGGAAAGGCTAAAGGAAGAGTACCAAGTGGACAATTTTTACTTGGATCTTGGTACGAGCTATAATCTACCCCATTATTATCAGTGTCGAACGACTCTGGACAACCCCGATATGTACGCCAAAATCTTTACAAGTAGCTTGGAAAGTGTTGGCTTTATTGGTGTATCCAGCGCAAGTGCTGTCCCGAAGCCACCAACCTTCCTCAGCACGCCACCCATAAATTCTTCGTGGGAAGGTTTGCGTGAATTGTTAACCGTTGTTTTGAACAATGGTATAAACGGCTATCCATTTGTTTTACCGGGTGCTATTGGTGGCGACTATTATCTTAATCGCACTTTAAACAAAATGGCGTCGTTTTACTCTCTGGGCCAACCAGAACTCGTCGACAGAGATCTTTTCATTCGTTGGATGCAATTAATGACTTTTATGCCGTCGATGCAATTTAGCCATTTACCATCCGAATATAAAAGTGATTACATAACTGATCAGGCTAAGGAATTGATGTCCATTCGACAGAAAACTGTTATACCGTTATTGAAGAAATATTTAAGCGAGTCAATGAACGAAGGATTACCATTAGTCCGACCACTTTGGATGTTAGATCCTCATGACCCGGCTTGCTTACTTGTAAATGACGAATTCTCAATAGGGGAGGAATTGATCGTGGCTCCAATATTGGAAAAAAATTCGGATGAACGAGAAGGTAAAACTCATTTCATTTACGCTCTCTATTATATAATACATACTTGTATAAGCTCATATTTTAAGATTTTTTTTACTTCTATTTGTAGTTTACTTACCACAAGGTGTATGGAAGGACGGAATTGACGGTTCATTACGGAAAGGCAGTCGTTGGATGCACAATTACAAAGTGCCCAAAGATAAAATAGCCCATTTCGTTAAAATGCCAGACAACACAAGATTTTGAATCACAAATGTATCAATACGATAACACTCCTAAGCCTTAGCAGTAACACTTCCGTGTTGGAAACGTGCCTTAAAAAACAAGTCAACCATGTACGAGTAGATAATATCGCGCAAGCACATTGCACGCTTAAGATGTTCTTTGAACTAAGGAAATATATCCCATCTTCCACCGTCGCTAGAAATAATAACAAAGTCAAATAGATTATTTTGTTATTTCCACTATAAACTTGAGCTTCCTTACATAAATCCATATTTGGTCTATCAATAAATTGGATGTAAACTTACAGTATTTAATTTAAATTTTAAGTATAAATGATAGAGTTCAATAAATTACTATACAATTTTATTGTTGTGAAAAAAATTATGTAAGTACAAGAAAGTTATCACGAGTTATTACAACGATTTTTGAAAACCTACAAACACATCTTTGTTAAAAGTAAACATCAATAATTTTATAAACAATATAAATCTATTTACTATATTTATATAATTGCATGTAATTAACTTGTTCGGCGGAAGTTGTGAATACTAATTTACTAATACTTTATAGGTTTTGCATTTGCAAAACAACATTTTCTATATTATTGCTTACTTTACACTTCGGTAAATTATGCCTGCAGGGTTCTGTGCTCGGAGGTTTTAATGCAATATTGCAGCGGTCATCCTCGACAACAACTTCATTTTGATCCAAACACATGACAGTGCGACGCCGTGCAGGCGCCAAGTCGTCTGACCATTTGCAAGTAACTGGACAGTATTGCCACGGACCCGTCCACCAATGGGCCGGACATTGATGTCTATTGCAAACTCGTATACGGCGCGATGGCCTCTTGCTTTGCGCAAAAGTCCAACAATATTCGGCACTAGGTGTCCCTAAATGGAATAAGGCGCGACAATGAATTCAAAAATTTATTTAAAAAACTACACCTTCCATACATTCTCCATCTGCATAGCATTGTGCTATTCTATATTGCACTCCGCCTCCACAACTGCTGGTACAATCGGTCCAATCACTCAACTTCCATGAATACCGTACTCCTTGCGAGTTATTTAGCGCGGGCAAGGCAAATTCATAAAAAATGCTGGTATTCAATCCGTCCCCACGAATTATTGCCTGACAATTTATAATATTGTAATTAGTAATTGTTTACAAAAATAAAGAACATAAGAAAATTTTAAAAAGAAAAATGAACCAAATGATCGCCGTAAATCAAACAATAATCTGAGCGATGTTAATGCGAAGAATTCGGTAATTATAATAGAAGCTTGGTACTACATCATACTGCATTAAGCGAAGCATACTCTCCCTTATAAACCTTAGAACTACCAGAATAATCATAAATCCGTAAAACAAAACGACTAAAATGTTAAATCCGTTAAAAAATCATACAAAATTAATTAATTGGAAAATGTGCTTAGCACTGCCTGTCTAGTGAAAATTCCATACCTCGCAGATATTTAGACCAATTCGGTACAAATCATTGTCCTCTCTGGTGCATTTCATTTGAGAGATCGAACTACAGCCTGTAGATAAGGTAACACTGATTATTTGTTAGAATGCAACCCTTTTGTTATTGTGTGTTAGCGAATATAAAAGTTAAAAATATAAGTGTAAAATTAATTTTAAATCGAAGAAATACGCACCATTTTAATACCGAATTCGGGGGATGTTATTCTAAAATTTACTCAATGACATTTCTTACTTTTTACTATGAGCGTTTATCTAATTTTGAGTTTTAATTTAAATGCCGATTGAGTTATAGCGCTATAGCGCTGTATTTTTCGAAAAACAGGCTATATCTTCAATGGTCACACAGGTATTGCTTAATAAATTCGTCTCTTGACCTTAACATTTTTGAAATTTTAAACTTATTTCATGTTTGTCGCGTTAATTTATGATTTTAAAAGCAAATATGACACATTTTGTTTTTTTTTACGGAAACTTACATGTACTGTTATAGCATTTTCAATCGGTTGAGGTATTTTTATGATCTCTTGCCCATCTACTCGATCATATAAACTCTCCGTTCCTGCGATTCTGAACTCTCCTGGCATAGATATAAGTCCATCACCATTGAGGTAAAAATAACTACTATTCGCCATTGAAAGGCCGAGAAATATTTTCGAAGTGCTTATTTCTTTTATTATAATTTGTCGGGCTTTCGTGGGAATTGTTACAATCTCTACGTACCCATCAGTTATATTAAAGTTCTGCTCAAATACGTCCTGAAATATTTTAATTTTTACAAATGCATTTTTTCAAAGGGACTTCATACTTTCCATTTCATTACTTACTCACTTTTATCAATTTACATCGATCGCTCTTTCCACCACACACTCCACATTGATCTTCTCGCATGTTGGAGTCCAAAACCCAATCACATCCGACTTTCTAAATCAATTCATATGTTTTTGTTCATTGACCTTTGAAAATATATGTTCCATTATGTTGCCTCACCTTACATATTCCATCGATGCACATATTGTTGGTGCCAACACCACAAGGCGTCCCATCCTTCACTGTGTCTCCCCAATTTGCAATGATGGTATCGTCAACATCAGTGCACAGCAGCTTACAAGGATTTTCTGCAAACACCAAAATAGACATTTATCTATTCATTTCTACAAACAGGAGAAGGGAGTTTTCTAAATTCCGACTACTTACTATTATCGAAGAATGGTAACCATTTGTACATTGAGCCTTGGTAGTACACATTGTCATATTTGGAACATTGGTGAGCCCGAAAACTGACTTCACCCACCGGACATGGTTGATGATTACATATCTTATACCTGCAAATACTGTATATGTACAATAGAACACCTAATGTCCAAGTAAACGACGAACCTTTTTCTTTCACCAATGCAAAAGAGACCGCCATTCGTGGGCACCGGATTGTTGCATTCACGTTTTTGTGTTGACACACCTCCGCCACATGTTCTCGAACAATCGCTCCACTTAGACCATGCCCCCCAACTGCCATTAATAGGGTGAGCTTGTTCATTTGGTATACACTTTCCGTTATGACATCCCTATAAAATAAAATAAATAAATATAAAAAAATATCACAGACACACACAATATCTTCAATTAATGGATAACCTTTCCATCACCACAACTTGTTCCCGGCGCTGTAGGACGCAAGTTTGTTATGCATTCGCCATTGACTCTGCACCACAATGTTGAGCAAATTTCATCCATAGATGTGCACGACGATGCATTGACGTCGGCTTCCGTTAGATTAAACTGTAGACGACATTGCGTTTCGACATCGAATAGTACTCCTGGAGGTAAGGCTGGATAAACATATTTTCGTTTGGGAGTGGGTGCATCATCTAGACAGTCGCCGAAACCTTGACTGTAAATCCAAATGTAGTGGTATTAATACGAATAAATGAACAGTGAATAAAATCCGAAGGCTACACACGTACTCGAGGAATTGTGTAATATACTTCCGGCTACAATTCGACCAGGAAACTTGTAAAGTATCTGCGCCAAAAGTCGGTGTCATTATGTGAACTATTGAACCTACTCGAGGATGGCAGCCAGTTTTCGCTGTATCGTGGAACATGCCGAAACTACGATAGATGGTAAACAGGTAAGCATAAAGTCTTATTAGAATTTATATGTACAAATACTTTTTACTTATACTCAAGTTATAAATTTTCTATCCGTCTTATAAATGAATAAGAGTAAAATTATACCATACTGATCCTGTCGGAATAATAATAATAAGATATGGGATTTCACCTAAAGAGGTATTGCATTTTAAACAGTTTTCAACATATCCGCTATTTGGGCATTTCGTTCCGATTTCACCCATATTTACATATCGGTCCATATAGCTCGTACGGTTTGTAAGATATGAACATTAACTCTATTATTTTGAAAACTTTCAACCCACAGACTAATACGATCCCTTGTACTAAATTACAGAGTTGTGTACTAAGTTGGAGCTTAGTTATAGCAGTTTATAAGTTTTCGTTTAACGGCAAATGTGGGCGGGGCAATGGTTTGATTCGCCCATCTTCAATACCAACCTCCTTGGGTGTCAAGGAATACGTGTACCAAGTTTCATCGCGATATCTCAATGTTTACTCAAGTTTCGGCTGCACGGACGGACGGACAGACAGTCACCTGAAATTCAACTCGTCTCACCACCCTGATCATTTATGTATTATTAGTGCGCACTAAGTTCCCGCTGTCTGTCAATAGATGGCTCCATCAGTTAGTGGTGATCTATTTTGATATATCCAAAATGTGATAAACTTTTCCTAGACATTTGAAAAAGAAACTGCGTTTCTACATTAGTGACTTTGTTTATGTGGATGTGCTGCCACGTAATTGGTTTTGTCGTTTCAAAGACGGGGATTTCGATCTTAAACACCATCGAAGACGGTGAATCGGAGACGTTGCTCGATGAGGATCTATGTCAAACGCAAGAATAGTTTGTTTCAGCATTGGGAGTCACCCGCCAAGCCATTTCAAAGCGACTGCATGTGCTGTAAAAAACAAAGCTGCCGATTATTATTCGTTCCACTCGATAACAGATGGTCTGGCTCAGAAGCAGTTCCACTCACAAGACGGAACCAAAAATAGCTTGATTCTTGGATAGCATCACAAGATGAACAGTTTTACCGTAAGGTGTTCGAGATTTGTCAGAAAGATGGGCATTACTTCGAATAATTTATTTGTAACTATTTCCTTACAATAAAATTGCATTTCCATAAAAAAAACCGCTAAAACTTACATAGTTGCGCACCAATATATACATACATACATATGTATGTACATATATCTTGTGACTTATCTATCTCGATTCATTTTAGGTGATACAAACAACCGTTGAGGTGAACAAAACTATAATTCTGTTTGCAAAAAAATAATAATAATAATAGTTTTATCAAAATCAACTTTAACGTACTTGTGTCCCAATTCATGTGCAATCGTATGCGAAAGCATGATGCCATTGTCTTCGTTAACGCTACACGATTGCTTCGGCTTACACATACCACCCACATTGGCCAAACCGAGGGTCCTAGAAATTTACAAAAACATAAACAAAATCTAGTAAGCAAGCCAAACGCAAACGTTACCCAATCAACTTTAACATCTTACTCACATGCAGTTGTTGCCGCAAATATTCGTGCGCGTTATAAGTATCGCAACATCATGATGATATGGATCATTTTCATTGGCCGTATTCAATTTGTGCTGCCATCTGGTGTGGTGGTAAACGAACATTTTTTTATTGCATAAGTAAATTATTATAAAACTATTACAAATACCAACAACAATACACTAAGTACATCTGGAAACCTATATAGACGTGTGCCTTCATAAGTATATATTTGGGTTCCTTTAAAAAACCATCAGGTAAAGAAACCTTTAATTCCAAATTACAATATTTTGTTCGTAAACAACAATTAAAAACCAATAGAAATTAGAACTACATGAATATGATGGCATTGACGATTTTAAAGTGGTACATGTGCGATTCAAACAATCGTTTTCTAATGACTCACCTACAAAATTTATCCAAATTCTTTTGCGCATTTTGCGTAAGATTTAAATCGGGATGAGCTTCATGCTCCTCAAACAAAATAATTTTGACGACAACAATTTCAATTAAATTGCCTATGCTGGGGTCTTTGTAAAGCGCCGATACCATATTCATTATAGTGAGTATATATGTCTCCAGTTTGCTATGAAATGCGACCATGGTTGCATCCGCCACTATCAGCGCTTCTACATGACGTGGACTGCTAATGGAACGTTTTCTGCGATTCACGTCCTTCGTATTTACAATGTTTTTGTCAATATTGATTCTCTCATCGTCTGTGGTAACAGTACGACTTTGCAACGTGGAATCAAACGGAAAATTGGTGCCACCGACTGTATTAATGTCATCTGAAGCTGTCTCATATTTGAATTTAATTCGTGAAGACTGATTCAACTTCCTAGGATATCTTCCTTGTATGCATTGTATTGAATGTTGGTGATGGCGATGGTATGAGCGGAATGAATATTTGTGTCTTAACTTTCGACCGCCTTGAATTTTAACCTTGGAAGATGTACATATATTCGTTCATATAGGGGGTTCACAATTATGTTTATTGTTAGGTAGAAATTTAAAATAATGTTATATTGGAGTAATATTGTTTTAAACATAAATTCAGCCTAAATATCGAATTGTTCTTTAAATGAAATATATACATATGTATAATTGTTTACAATTGGATTGTTCATACTTTCCCATGCGCTTGCCATTCTAGACGTGTCCCACTATATCTTTTCGGTTCCTTAGTACCGCAGTTGCTAATCAATTCTTCTCGCTGTTTATAGTTTGCGTAGTGCTTCTGAAAAGTGCAATTAACTACTCAACAATCTCTCTTGTATTAAATTCATTGTTAAGCAGATGCGGTTTATTTCATAATGAAGTAGTACATACGAGTATACTTATACATTACACACTTTTTTTCGTTTTACCTTTGGTTTCAAAGACGATCTTTGAAATAAAACATGAGGATGCCCATTTGAATTGTCAGCTGGATCGTTCTTCGAAGGCTCAATATAGTATTCATGACGTTTCGTCTTTATATGACCAACCTAGTATTTTAAATAAAATACAATTAATTTAATGAAATGTATTCTTCACGGAAATTTTTTCGACTGTTTTTAAATCATGTCTCATATAAGAAAATTTTTAATTTTAATTTTTGATTTAAAATTGTCACTTTTTCAAAAATACATATTCGACAAACTTATATCAGTAGTACTTAGATTTAGACTCCATTAAAACTAAAAAAGTCCTTTTTAAAAAAGCAGCTACATTTATGAATAGCCTTTACTCTTCAGCGAAAAGGAGATCAATAATATATGCAAATATGATATGTAATGTTGTTTATTGTCGAGTTAAACTCACCAATCCTTCACAAGTTGATATCGCCACATTAGAGTCCTCGTGTCCACGTACTTTTCCATGAAAATGACAGTCAGTGTTTGGAACAGCCGTCTGACGCGTACGAATATCGCGCCGATGCCTCTCGATTATCAAGCTCGGTGCAAGAAAATAAGTATGAGGTCTACATTTATGATGATAATCACCAATATGCAATGTTATGCAGATATATTATATCGATAAATGTATTATATGTAAAACAAGTTAAATATTGAATAAATTAATTATTTGAATTCTCACTCTAAATCAAGATGCATGGTTCCGTTATCCATATCCAACCGGTAATGAATTTTACTGAGAGTTTTAGCAATATTTCGCCGGCGTCGGCTATGTTCATGATGATAATTCTGATCATGTCGATACGCCAAATCGAAAGTTAAAAAACTGCCGTTTTCATTCACTCGTTTTGGAATAACAATTGTGCCCGATTTTAACTCGTCGGAATGCAGACCTAATCGCATTAAAAATTACGTAAATATTTACAAGGTATTAGTGACATTCGCAAAGAAGAAATTAAGAAGGGCATTAAATCAACATAATTAGAACGAAAACAAGATACATTCAGATGTAAGGATACATACCGTATAAATGATCGGCTGTCGCGGGTCCGTAAATACACAACCATTGTAGAATTGAAGGTACAATATAGATGAACAGCTCCATTCTAATTGTGGAAAAATTGTATCTATCGGTTCATCGATTTCATAACGACAATTGAACATAAGTGTTTTTTACGTTAGGGTTCCTTATTATTAACACAAATGGATATTTATTTCAACCACTTTAACCGTTATCAATAAAATCTTGAACTTTGCTAATTAACTTAAACATGGCAATGTGTGCATCACTTAAAACTTCATCAACTGCAACATGTTCTAAGAATTCTTAATAGCACTGAGGATACAACTGAAATATTATATATCAAAATAAAGTCAATACTCCTTTACCCATGTCAATGTCCATAACATTACAATTTCATGTTTATATTTTTTCTTAACCGTTGCTTGTAAAACACAAAATCAATCGAGATAGATACATAATATCATATACTGAAATGATAAGGCCGGGCATAATTGATTTATGGTCCATCTGTCTATCTGTCCGTACATTTGTATGTGTAAGCGATATGCCAAGTGATATGTTCATGATATTTTCTGCATGCTCTCTAACTCCACAAATGGAACGGTTAAAAACTCATTAGAAAGCGGGGTCACACTTACTTTTAAGCAATCTTTAGCTCACAGTATGATCTGTTGTACCAAATTACAGCTTTGTGTCTTAATTTAGTGCTAAGTTATGGCAGTTTATAAGTTTTCGCTTAACGACACTTTGTAGACAAAGGACCGGATTCCGCCCATTTGCAATAAGTAACACATGTACCAATTTTCATTAAGACATCTTAACATAACTTTTAGTCCTTTTTTTACTTTTATTGTTTGCACAGCGGACAGACAGACAGTCACTCGGACTTAAACTCGTCTCATCATCCTGATATTTATATATGTATATAGTATAACCCCATATCTATTTCGATTAGTTTTAGGTGATGCAAACAAAACTATTATACTTTCTGTTTTAACATGTTGCGAGAGAATAATTAATTCATATGTACATATGGGCAAATGTGGAAAAAACCGTTGCATTATCGCTTATGAGCATCAGCATGATTGAGAATTTTTTCAATATACTAGTATGTATTTCTGCACCAGAAAATTAAAGTTTGAGTTTCATTCTTCTTGTCTTAACAATACATACGAAGCTAACTGTCTAAACATTTTTAAGGGTTTCAACTACGACATAGTATGTTTAAATGTGTGTCTCTATTTCATCTATTGTTATCGTGTTTAAACTTACAACCCGTTATATGGCAGATGGATATGAGTATAGACTTATAACTGATTTCAACAAATTTTGATAGTTAGCTGTATGTACATATGTATGTATATCAAGCGCGTCATGGGCTTATTGTTTCCCACAGTACACTGAGCAAACGAACTCGTGAAAACAGGCTCAACTTGCTCATTCTCATACTTATTTTTCGAGATTGCATATAAATCAATAGTTTTCGATCTTACCTTAACAGACATCAACTAATAATTTAAGTTTGAGAATAATATCAATGTTTGTTTAGAATATATCATACAATAAAACAATTAAAAATGAATAGTCAACAAACGTCAGTAAAAGTGGGTAATACATCAAATAAGCACATCACCTTTAAAGAATAATCCTCATATTATGACATGCAATGCTTCACAGTAAATGCTCCCACATTTGCATTTGGCACCTGCCGTATACATACACTTAAAGTCTGACGCCAACGCTCAGTTCTGTTGGCCCCCGCATATTCGAACGAGCGCTGCAATCATCTTTGTCTGCTTTGGTTTTTAATGCTTAAGCCGGCCAGAAATTCGATTTGAAGATGATGCAAATTTGGATTTGCTAAATCAAAATCATATTTATTAGTTAAAGCGATATCATTTTCGACTAATGGCGGAGAGCTAATTTCCAAACATAAGTTCTTCTCTGCTTAGATCTATTTTTATTATTGGTATTATTTAAAGGGAAGATTTAGTGGAAATTTTTAAAAACTTTTTTTCGCATATTTCCATAGTATATATCTAAAAAATTTAAATACTAACATTTAAAATGAATATTTCCAATATTTTTTGAGTTACAGCTGTCTAAAATGGTATATTAAAATCAATAAATTTATTTTTGAACTCGTTTTTCTCATAACTATACATATTTTTAAAATTAGAAGTTGTAACTTGAAGACAAATCATCTGATCGCTTTTGTTTTTCTGCTTATTTTGAGTTTGTTTCTCTCTGACAATCTTTCGTTTGTATGAAAAATGTAATTTTTGAGCAAAATTTGACATTTTATCAAATTCTGCCATTTGGTTAATTTTAATAAAATCTCGGCAGCAGGGAAACACTTTCTTTAGATACTTCGGAGATAGCGAATAACTCGCTAAAATTTTCTATATATTTAATAATCGTATATAATATAAATACATATATTTTCGAAATTTTTAAACATTGCATTCAGTCTTCTTTAAAAAAAATAACCAAAAATCATAATTTTTTAGGCGATCGCACTACAATATCTTCAATAACCCTTTTAGGCTTCGCTCGAAAATCGTTAGTTGACGCTAAATTAATGAATTGTTATGAATTCATAATATATATGTCTTTTTATTCGTTTTTAATTCATAGTTTATGTACGTATGGGTGTATATAGGTAATGCAATACCACATTGTTTAACTGCGGACGAAAAACAACTTTTTAATTTTAATTCACTCTTTCGTTACGTTTTCGTTATGCTTCAGGCAGCTATAGTATTTACTATGTACATACGTATGGTATATAAGTATTATAAATATACTGATATGCTCATTCATACGCTCAATAGATTTTGTGAATGAAGTACACAAAGTGTACTATAGTAATGTAACAATATGGACCGACCATGTGCGTTTTAAATATACCCATGCGGAAATGCACTATTACAAAATGATCTAAACTTATTAGTTCGTTTTCATGCTCTTTTTTCTTGCAATCAACTGGTGAAATTAACATTGTAATATCCTTGCACTGAAAGTTTGTATATGTTTTCTGATTCAGAACTAGTACGAAGTAGGCAAAGTGACATAGCCAAAACTGGCAATAGCCATCTCAATAAATTTGTGATAGGCTCAAAGCGCTTTTTTCTAGTATATAGAAGTTTTTTTAGGTACCACAACGGACCAGCGTTCCAAGCTGTCCAAATGAGATCCCTGTTAGGATCGACATCTTAACCTTACCTAAATAAAATCTTCCGTCTGTTGTGTTTTGGATGATGAGACAAATTGATTTCCGAATGTCAAACCGGAAAAATTAAATAAAAATCAAAATATCTCGATGAAACTTGGAGGTTCCATCCATACTGGATTTAATACTAATATTGTAGTATGGTTATTAAATACAACATAATATTTATCTGCATGCCCTGCTTCATCATTCTGTATCGAACTTGAAACTGAAAAACAAAACATGTCGAAGTAGAAACCAATACCTACTTTCCGAATATTTTTCATATCACCTCTATTCCTTTTTAAACTTATCCAATAAGGAGTGCTTTTGAGTTGTAATACTAATAATTAAATAAATTTCGGTTTAACAGCCTTAGTTCAGATTGTCTCCGATTTCTTCAGATAAAAGAAAAATTAATAAAAACCCTTCCGCCGCAATTCTACTCCTACGACTTGTCACCCCTTTATATGTAATGTGTGGTAATTTTAAATATTTTTTAAACTTTAGTTATTTCCCAAACTTTATACGAAAAGTTCTTAATTTGTTCTCATTTTTCTTACTTTGATGAATTTATATGAATACTTGTACATATGTATGTACATACAAATATATTTTTTATTTAGAAGGGATTGACCCCAGTCACATACTGACACAAAAAAATACGCTCAAACAGTGTCGTACGCACATGCATACTTACATGCACACATACTTATAATAATATATAAAATGTGTTCATATATGTACTTGGCTTTCTCAACATTTTTTATATGACGTGTTTATACTGATTCACTTTGGATTTTCGCTAACAACGCTCTTGCCTTCTACTTCCCGGACATTACATTTAACATTGCTTCAGCAAATTTCAGTTTCAATTTAATGCACAAATGATAGGAAAAATAAATAATTCGGTGTAAAGTTTAAAATTTATGACTGAGTTCTGTATTGCTTTAACCGACGGTCACTGTCACTGTCACTGTCACTCTCATTTATACCGTCGCGACGACGCTTGCGTCCAATCTCGATAATTTTCATCGGGATCCAATATCGTACTGAGTTAAAATAGACAGAAGTGCCTAATTTAAAGCATTCAAAAAGTTATGTATGTATGGTTACTCAAAACAAACATAAATACGTATACAAAGGGGAGAACAAGCGATCGAGACAGAGCGCACGATCGTGCTCCGCTCCCAACAATCGAGTAAATACAATTTGCCGGTTTCTTTACTATTTTATCCACAGTGTTCCAAAGAGCGCAAATAATATACAAGTATTCATGGCGCCTCCGACGCTGGCCAACCTCTACATACATATGTGCTTACTTGTATATGGTATATGGTATATGAATATGCGATATTGTATATATTTTGTAAATACTTCCACATATTCAATACTATACTCTTAAGTACATGTTTATTAATCCCATCAAAACATGGCTTCAATTCTTATAGAGGGGTTCATTTTCAGGTGCTAACAAAACTTTATACTAAACAAGTTCGGGTGTAACTGAACTAGAACAATAAATATCATTCATGTCCACTTAAATTCATTACAATATTAAACCTATTGATCAATATAAACAGTGTCAAGCTAAGCAGATTAGGCAAAATCACTATATTGTATAGGTACATTGGGGCTAGGGCTAGGTCTGTGCTAATTTTATTTTCTTTTTTATTCGACAACAAGTCCCTAAGCTATTGGGGATTATCTTTACTGTGAAATTGAATGCTTCTGACGTGTTTCTTTAGTGAGTTATCGCACTTTTAATAGTTTTCAACATAACCGTTATATGAGGAGTACGTGTGATTTTTATGCGATTTCACACTGTATGATGAAATTCTACAGGCAATTGTTTCTAGCAAGTTTGGTTGATATACGTCCATTAAATCTATTAGGGAGAGGAGTTACGTCCACTTTCTAAAAAATATTTTAAACTACAGATGGCAAGGATACCTACCATGCTCTATATAAAATTTCATTATTCTAGCTTGATTTATGGCTTAGTTATGCAATGTTATAGCTTTATATTTACGACATTTTTCGGGCGTATCAAAGGTCCGATTTCGCCCATGCGGAGGACAGACAGAAATTCGCTTCAACTCGTCTCGCCATCCTTATCACTGTTATAAATACAAATATAAATTATATAACATAAATTTATTTTAATTATTTTTAAGTGTTATGAATAACTGATAGGTGAACAAATTCAGACAGATGCTGAATTTAAGTGAAATATGTATAGGCTGTTTTTTAGAGCTAATATTTATGTTCAGTTTACTTATACGAGGTACCATCCAACAAATGTTTAAAACCTGTCGAACTTTAGCTCCAGAACTTAACGGGTACGTATAATATATAACCAAAATTGGTTTTAATATGGAGTAACCTTTTTGCTTTCCACCCTTTGGTTACTTAATCGTATCAAGATACGGGTCCGTCCATCGGCCACCTAGGTCATGTATTTATCCTCCTTTAGTTTTCTTTTTGTGATAAACCCTCTACGTATTGCTGACACCCTTGCATGCATTCATAAAACTTATACTTCAACGAACATATTTACGAGTTAAAAACAGGGTGTATGATATTCAATTTAGTTTTATTAATGCGGCGAATATTTTATATACATAAATTAAATATTTTGCGATCGTGGCAACCAAACATACTTAGAAAAAGACAAAAAAGCTAACATTATTTTAATTTTTGTTTAGTAAATTACATATATAAAACTATAAACTGAAATTTCAAGAATGCTACAGATATTTAAAGTCTTCAATTTTAACTTTTTTAAATGCAATAATCATTTTTTTCAAAATCTATAAGTGCACTTAAAATTTGGGCATAAAAAAATATATTTAATTCAATAAAAATTTAATTATTATCACACAGCTCCCATAAACAGTGGACACATTTCATGAATACAACGTTTTTATTAATATTTTCATACAAAACTAAAAAACCAATTCCTATAACCGAACGTTCTAATGACCGGGCACGGACACTATTTTGCCAATATTTCGTTCAAATTATCTCTGATAAATACACAAGAATACATAAAATGTGGAAAGAAAATTGTGTACAATTTGTAGTTTCCGTTTTTATTCCGTTTAATTCTTATTAATTTGTGAAGTTTCGCGACAGTTTTCATAAGAACAATACAAAAATGATCACAGCAAGCAAGTTAACTTGCGCTGGTATCGTCTGGTTCGGGGTGACTCAACGGAAACGTAGTTGGAGTAGTTTTTGTCATTCTGAGAATTATGTTGTAATGTTTATTGATGTTGTTGTCGGAGATAAAATTTTTGGTCACTTCTTTTCAAAAGTTTGGTAACTCGTTTCGTGGAAATGTATTCTACTTACCTATACGATTATAAGTGTATGAATATATTGTAGTATACATACACATATGTTTATATATAAACAATTTTGTGAAACTTACAATATTTAATGAATTACATTTTCTGTTCATTTTTGTAACTCTAAGAATACATTTCAAACAAAAGTTTTTACCACGACCCCACATGATAGCTCCCATAGCCGGATAAAAAACATATGACGGTGAGCGTTCGGTTATGAGGAATTTCACTGTATATGTATGTATATATTTCAATACACATTGTTTCACTGCACTTTATTTAATTAAATATGTCAAACTGAACCAAACGTGGTGCGAAGATCAAATAGATAATTATCTACCCTATAAAACCACATAACATAATAAAATATATTAAAAGTAGAATCAGCATCTTATATTTCATTAAAGCGTTTTTTTCAAATCGGTTTATGACTGTGGTGATAAAAAGCTGCTAACAAGGGGAATTCACACATAACCTGTATCGGTCCGCCATGACTGATAGTTTCCGGTGGAATAGCTTTATTTGGCAGCAAACCACAATGTTTAATATAGCCAAGACAGATAGAAAAGAAAACTCCATCTAGATATCCCCAAGCGACATTAATTTTGTGATAATTTTTGTTGATGAACTTTTAAAATTTTAAAAAATAAATGTTTAGTCCATTTGAGTTAATTTGTTCGTCGTGAAATTACTAGATTCTATGCATTAAATGCCTCAGTTTCCCAAATTTACTAATATTCAGTAGCGGATTTATAGATTTGCCGCCTGAAAGCTAACCAACTTTGCCGCCTCTAAATTTCGATACTTTAGTCCACAATCATGCCAGATATCGCACTACTATGGCATGCAGTTGTCATACAAACGGACCGATCAAAACCAAGTTCTTGTATGGAATTTTTTGTATATTTGAAGCATGTTTCAGTTAACGTTTTTTCTTGTTATACCCTGAACAGGGTATATTAAGTGTGCCACGAAGTTTGTAACTCCCAGAAGAAAACGTCGGAGACCCTATCAAATATATACATAAATGATCAGTATGATGTGCTGAGTTGATTTAGCCATGTCCGTCTGTCTGTCCGTCCGTCGGTATATACGCGAACTAGGTTTTAGAGATATCGATCCTAAATTTAGCATATATCCTTTTCTCACCATGAAGCTGTTCATTGGTCGAAATGGCCTATATCGGATCAGTATAGCATATAGCTGCTATACAAACTGACCGATCGAAATCAAGTGCTTGCATGGAAAACTTTTTCGTTTGACGAGATATCTTCACGAAATTTGGAAAGGATCATTATCTAAGGCAATTATAGAATCTCTGAAGAAATTGTTCAGATCAAATCATTATAGCATATTGCTGTCATACACGCTGAACGATCGGAATCAAGTTCTTCTAAGGAACCTTTTGTACTTGTGAAGGGTATTATTGCTTCGGTGGAACAGTTGGTTTTTCTTTTACTTCTCTGAACATAAAATTGTATGAGCGAAATCTGCCGCACTTCAAAATTTGCCGCCCTAGGCTTCAGCCTACTTAACCTGTTGGTAAATCCGCCACTACTAATATTGGTAATTTTAAAGTCCATATCTGAAAAATTATTTACTAAGTTTTCTGCTTCATTGATGTAGACACTATAAATTCTTAAAAAATATTTCATAACAAAATATTATGCTTCGTTTCAAACCGAACTTTTATACTCTCGCAATCGCCAAATATCAAAGCCTGGAATATTTTCAATCATTATTAGATATCATATTAACATATACTGCAGTTCAAAGACTCACTTAGTTTTATTATTAAAATCAATATATTTATTTATATTCATCCGTTTAGTGCTATGGAAAAGTATAACCGCCATAGTCTTTTACTACGGAATGACATTATACGAAATATTCTTGCTTAATTTTATTAACGTATGTGAGATATACGAGTAACCACAACTAAGGGGACGAGATTTAATATATTGGGTAAATAAAGAAGAATTCAATCATAAGAGTAAGCAATTATATTGGGGGTATGCAGGCTAGACCAAGGTTCGACCGATATCAATATATTCAGCGCTAAACCACATAAGTACAATAGATAAGAAAACATGAAAACTTAATTTCATATTATATATATATATATATATATATATATAAAATCCGTGAGATTTAAGAAGCAATTAAGTTATCGAAATACAACTTTAAATAAATTGTGGTATGATATGTAAATTGTCGAGATCGAAGAATAAATTTCCCAGCCCCCCGATACCGAACATGTAAACCTCTGTGCCTATGGGTGATTTTTTACCGAAAATATTGATCGATGTAGGTTTATTACTGAAATTTAAAAATTCTTTTTTCCCGATAATAGTTTGCCCACGCGTCGGGTCATATCATATACCTAATATAGAGATTTTTAAACTTCCGGTTGACTTTATACCTCATATATCGATCAATATGTTAAAACTTACCGATCCAAACAGGGTTAGATCCGACTTTCAATGACCCTAAAATTTTATGTGTTACATTTGACAGTCTGTGCACCTTCACTCCTCACACGACCGCGATAACTGCGAAAGTACAGAGCCGCAACAAAATCCTCAAGTCGCTTGACGGCATCTCATGACAGAAAGACCAAACATGTCAGAACAGTGCACTCCGGACTATCACGGGATGCCTCTTGATGTCGCCACTCGAACACCAACACAGCGAGGCCCGCGTGCTTCCGATTAAGGAAGGTTTTCGCAGAAACCATCCCTGCAGTCGTGATTGAAGCGGAACCACCTCCTAAGAACATCAATAGGTCATCCCTTGACTACTTCGACAACATCGAACAGTACGCCGACCAGACTTTGGATGCAACAAATTCCAGACAAGCACTGCCGCCATTCACAGTGGAACAATGAACACCTCCCTCTCAGCGAATGGCGTACTTGGAGTCATACCACCAAGAGGACGAAGAGCTCGAGTTGCCACGAGAATCTAGAGTGACCCTTGCGCAAGTTCGTTCTAGGTACTTCAACAGGTTAAACTCCCGCCTATCCAGAATCGACGTCGACATACCAAATATATGTTCAGCATGCAATGAGGCTCCGCATGACATTAACCAGCTCTTTGCTCGAACCTTACTTCATTTAACACCTTTCTCCCTATAATCCGACCCGTCGAAACAGCTCGTTTCCTGGACCTTTTGTTAGATGACTTCGATGACAACCAAACTGAACCTTACCACCCAAGCGGGGATTAAATAACCGTTTCAACAACAACCAATATTTTAGTTGTCTTACGGCGGTCATCCCATGTGATGGGCTCAAAAAATCTATTTTTTTATTAATTGCTTTCTAGACATGTCTAGAATACGGTAGTAAAGTGATTTTAAAAATTCGATGGCGTACTAAAGATACAGCAGTTAGAAGTAGGAGCTGTTTCGAGCGCTAAGTTGCGCACTTAAAACTTTACACGCGCTTTGCTCAAAACTATGTTTTTCAAACTTTTCTATCTCAAAAACGGTGTGACCAAATGATTTGAAATTTTTAAGGTACACTCAGCACATGTAAACAAAACAAACAAAACAACAAAAGACTGTAATGTAACTCTTGTTCTATACAATATTTTTTGCTGAAAAATTATATTTATACTGTCGAAATATATGTTAAAAAAGTATAACATACTTGTCGTAGAAAAAAATTCTAAAAGTCTTCACATGGGATGACCCCCTGAGGAAAAGTCAGAGAGTGTCTCTTTCTAGTAACAGTGTATCCGTTAGAGTTTATATTATATACAATATATCGGTCAATATATAAATATCTTAATGCCAAAATTGAGTGAACGTTTAATATGTATTGGATAAATTACAGCTTAAAATGCGTGAAATGATTTTCGTTATTTGTCAGACTTTATGCTGATAATGATATAATATAATGATTTCCAATCCTCTGGCTGATGTTTCCCTCATATACCCAATATCTGAGGGTTAAAATCAATACCAAACTGCATTAGACAATTAACAATAGTTATCTGGGTGTATTCGTATACGGACGTCATTAGACCAATTCTGACATACGGAGCTCTGGTTTGTTGATCAGCAGTAAAGAAACTATAATATCAGGAAACTAATTGGAATACAGAGAACAGCCTTTGCAGGGGAACCGGGGCTATTAAGTCATGTCATGTCCGACTGATGCTCTTAATATACTCTTGGAATAAAAGAATAAGGAAAGTTTATGGACATAGCATCATCCTGAACCAGCTAAACTGGGTAAATCAGACTATATTCTCCTAAGGTTAGATTGCAATTGCCGCTTCCGGGTGACGGGTCCAAAATTGGTACTGTGGAGTAGGGGCGAGTGTTTACTCCGATGATCTCGAAATATCTCTCTCTATCCGGCCGCACACTCAGCCAGTATCTTCCAAGCGCAAATACTAGCTATAAAGACGCCTATGGTGTTCTATTGAATAATTACGAGAGGATATAAAAAGCAATAATATACACGGATAGGCAGGCAGCATTACTTGCCTTCTGGACCCCACTTATTATTTCCAGTGTAGTTAACAATTGAACAAAGGCAGCTCAACTCCACTTGTCCATAATTTGGGTTCCCGTTCATATCAACATTTTCGGCAACGACAAAGCAGACAAGTTGGCCAAACTAGGAGCCTCTTTAGACGAATCCGAGGGGAACGATCTGAAGAAAGCTGTGAACAAATAGCTCAAAGAAGATGGGAATCAATAACCAAATGCAAGATAACGAAGCATTTATGGCCCAAGTATAATAAGCCTAGAAATAAGGACTTACAGTTACTATAACATAAGGCACTGGCCATTTGGAGAACATGCGCTAAAAATGGGTCTGTCCCATAACAATATTTGCCGCAGCTGCAATCTAGAAGGGAATAAGGAAACCGTTTTCAAGCACCAAACCTTTAATAGCTCTCCACATTAAGCATAGCGGATATAAGTAGCTTCATTGAGAGCATCAAATGGTTTTAGTGTAAAGATGAAACCAGATAACAAGATTATAGAGGTCCTCCGATAGTGCATCAAATGGCGCATCCTGTGCTAATTGAATATATTCAATATATTAAATTTTTAAATATCAAATTTTGTCAAGAAGGAATTCCCCAGACTTTGAATCTGGATAATTGTGAGAGTATAAAATATTCGATTACACCTGAACTTAGTCCTTCTTTACTTATTTTAAATATTTTAACTATATTGATACATTTTTTTGCTTAAACTTCTCGAAAGTCAATATCTTATCTCGATAATGGTTCATTATTAACCAAATAATCTTTATTTTCAAATTGTATTGTCTAAACTCTTGCTAGCTGCAGAAAAGTTTAGGCTCACCGCCCAATAGCGCCACTATAGCAAAATAATTTGACTATCATCTAGTACATTCTCCTAGGTGATTACTGTCGTAGTTATGTATTGGCCGTGTGAGGAAGTGTCAATATTTTCGGATGTTAGACATTTGGAAAAAGAGGCAATAACGATAAGGGCTTAATTAATGCTGTATAAAACACCGGTTTCACGAATTTCACCGTGGTCTCACACCGGTTTTTGATGGACGGGATCGTCGACGAAACAAGAATTCATTAACTCAGCTTGAGATGTGATACATCGACTACCGAGAGAAGAGCAAAACGTTAGCCTAGCTCTACTATCCCCAACTATTGGACGATTCGATGTCGAATTACAGAAAAAATTATCCCAATAGTGTTAGAAACATGCAAATATATGTGATTCGGTAGCCTACACTAATACCACCATTATGGTTTAGAATTTAACTCCACTTCAGTTGGAATTTGACATTTTGTTATTATCGATGTCAACAATTGTACATAGTCTACAAATATATAATATATAGAAAAATCAATATATGTACAAGACAATCACTCGAATACCTTTGATTCCAAGCACCAAATAAAAAAAAGTTGTAGTAAATATTAATACCGATTTTTTTCAGATTCATAAATTAATTTCGCTTATGTTTAAGTACAATTAGATTTAATCTCAGTCACTTTCAATGCCAAAAAATCTGTTAAAAAAGACACTTTTGGCATGCTTCAAACCATTTAATATACATTTTTCCAAAAAATTAATCAATTTTGAAATTGTTCTTGTAAAACTTCAAACTTTCTGCTAATAGAATTTTACAAATGTTTCCAGTTTTAATATATATAACATTAATACGTGTCTGTCAAAGGTTATTTTGTGAAAATCTAAGGGCCAGAATGGTACCTTGAATGCCGGCTTTTCATGTCATATTTGGCATGGTAATTTAAGACTGTATTTTTTAACAGTTAAACTAAAATTATTTTATAAAAACGAAATTTGAACTTCACTAAAATCGGGGGAATTGCCAAATACCCGAAACGAATGGATATTTTGAAACAACAACAAGTAAAAACCAATGAAAATTTTGAGAAGAGTTTATTTACTATAATTGTACTCGTAACCTAACAAATTCCTCATTTTAAATATAATATTTTACTTTGGTTATTAGAATCAACTGGCTGCATGACATATTGTGAAGAAAGTGAAAACTAATTCGATAGAAATGATGCGATTTTAACCCATATGCTTTGAGTAAAACTATGTGACAAAAATGTATGGAATAAGTTTTTAAATAATTATTATTTTTCCATATTTTTTAATATTTATACATTTGCATGTCTCCAAAGAAATTTATATCTTCATCTAGCTAATGATATTATTAAATATAATTATTATTGTTATTTAAATGTTACTCATTTATTCAATTCGATACATAACTTTCTTGTCGAATACAAATTGAAAAATATAATGAAATGGAAAAAAGTTTCCTTCTGAATATTCAAAAACGCTTTTGTTCTTTCACATTATCATGCTCTAATAGCTATTAATTTATATCACATAAATGAATATTGAGTACGTTAATGTCAATTTTTATTTAATTTTAATAATGTTATTGTTCATAACATTTGTGTATGTGTAATAAATACATACACTGAACACACCATAACAAAGACAGTATTGCTAATGTCATGTTTTCCCCAGCAAGAGATGAACGTCAGTAACAATATGCAATATCCGTGAATACGGAAAGTCTAACGTAATTTTTAGATGTTTTGCGGTCGTTTTATATAATCTATAATTGTTGTTAAATTTTCGAACTTGTTGTAAGCTTTAATAATATGGATATACATACGAGTAAAGAACATTTCAGCAATATTTGAATATCATTTACCAAATAGGATCTAAGCTAACTATCAAATTTCACTCAATCAATTTACACACGTTATTAGATATCGTCATTAAGCCTTTTTATATTTTCTATTTATTATAATATATTAGCTACGTTATTTAAACATAAGCAAGCTGCGAGTTATAACTGAAATATCTATAGCTTATTAATAATGTAGTAGCAAAGTTGTTTTGCCTTTATTAACTGTATATAACGCATTTTAGAAACGCGTTGGTTATTCTTCTTTGCTTCGCAAATTCTTCGAGATATTTTATATATTTTAAATTAGACTTGAACATTGTTCATAATATACGTATTTTGTTACATTTTTATACCGACCGAACAATTAATTATATTTGCCCTACCAATTCTTGTATACTTCTTAATAGCTCTTCCATATTTCACAATAAATCTCGATGGAATACCCATGTATGTTTTGTATGCGCAAATTTATGTGACAGCCATTGCGATTCCAATAAATTGAAACGGTCCTGACTTAGATAAAGAGGCTTTCCACGCCTAAACGAATTAAATATATTAATAAAGTTCGTGATATTCAATACTTTTATATTTCGAATAAACAAATTTACTCACTTGAGATCTCGATCTTCTTCATCGAAATCGTCCAAATACAACGAACCCCAAAGGCAAGCACGTCTACCGCGAATCACTATTATATATGTCGATGTAACGACAAGAAATATTCCGATTCCACCCCCACAAGTAATTGTGTGCTAAAATTTGAACCACAATAAATAATATACTTGTAGATATACATTTCTTATACAATATCAAAGAAATCTCTTTTACTTACGCGAACCGCTTCACAACAGTCATTTTCTGCACAGCATGTTTGTTTAAGACACACAATTGTGCCACATAATAAACAAATCGAGCTCTCTTTCGGCACTTTATAACAGTTCAGACATGGACGTTCGTGGTAATACTAAACGAAAAATCATCAAATAAATTTGTATATATGAGTGTTATGTATGAGTATTCATTTAAAAACATACCGTGAATAAACGCTCATACTCGCGAGGTAATTCGAGAAGTTTTGGTTGTTGCCATGATCCATGCTGATTTAAGATAACAAGCTCACGAACTGTATCTGTTGGAGGCCGAATATCCATTAATTGCTCACACCAAAATTTAGGCAACGTTTCCTCGGTGCCAGATATGAAGCATAACCCCTTCGAAGCATTAAAGCAGTCCCAGTCCATTGAATCTGTAACTAGTTCCAAGTAATAAACAAGACGCACGAACTCCAATCCTGGTGCGGATATTTCGGGCATATCATGTCTGTATAAATGTTGCCGTAACAATGCTGCTATGCGTAAAAATGGCAAGCATAGTGTTTGTAATTGAGCTTCCATGGACTTGAGATTTACTTCGACATCAGATTTTGAAACGCCCGCATCAACACCACCACCACTGTTATTCGCTGAATATCCAAGACCAGAAAATGCATAGAATCCCGCGGAATTCGCGTTTGCCGCGGCAGCAGCAGCCGTTGACGTACTTGGTATGCTTTCTCGACGCAAATGTGACATACGATTTGTGTTATTCAATACCAACGCCATAGCACGTCCCAAATACGGTATATTCGATGAGGTAGCACCAATTGTACGGGAAGAATTTCGTCGGCCAATAGTATCATCCTCATCAATGGAAGGAGATTTGTTAAATTTCGATATTATATATTCGCATTCTAAATCAGTGAGTGTAACGCATAGTTGAACAACTATTTGGTAGTACAATAAATTGTACATAACCTTAACCATGCAAGTGAAGAAATCTGTAAATAAACATACAAATATATTAAGTTTTAAATAATAATTATCCTTATCCTTACAATTATTAAATGGGATTTTTGCAGATTTATTGTATATTTTACCTTGGTCTAAATGTAGAGGAGCTAACAAAATAAATTTCAACAGTAACGCTATGGGGTCGGCCAAAAGGCTAGGTATCAGTTCGAGGCAATGCGAAGGCACTGGAGCCGAATCGCTGACCGGTAAACCAGCAAGTGAAGCCCAAGATCGCCAAAGTGGCCATTCCACCAACACCCGAACGTGTACAGATAACACATGCAGTAAAGGAACTATGCAGTCGCGCTTCGCTTTGTAGCGTGTTGAATTTGTTGTGCATAAAGAACCCCCGCGCTGTATAATTTCCGACTCTAAATTTGTACGAGCAATTGATGTCACAAAGACGAATAGACTGCGTAATGTTGGCGGTACACGCTTCATTTTACGATGAGTAATATTTGTCATGTCCTCCATTGCGCGACCCATGGCCTCCGATAGTTTTGTTGACGTCTGCTAAAGCGTTAAACGACGAAAAGAGAATATATAAACATATAAGAATGAAGTACGTTATACCCTTCAATTGTAATTACCGTTGGCCGCACATTTTCTTTGATTAGATTCGTCAATTCAGCTACAAGCTGCTCAAAAGGTTGGGTACCTGATCGTACCATCGGCGTTGGTCTATCCAGTTGGGGACTCAATGGTAATACCGAATTAGACAGCTGCCTACAGACTGGACAATAAAACTCCCCTCGTTCATGCTGATGTTGTCGTTGTGTGGCGTACAATGTTTTCAGATAAGCATCAAGGCAACTAAGGTGAACATGATGGCCACACGATTGCACATGTACACCATTTTCGTAGGCCATATTGTTGGAGAGATACCATGACTCTTCGCCAAATTTTAAACTCAATAAATCAGTACGCCGGTTAAACTCAATTGCTAACCGTGTAGTTTGTTTTAACCGCTCCTCGTCTTCGAGACAAAGTGGCAACGGCAACCGTTCAGCGGTTCGACGTCGATGTCCAACAATGCCGCTAGATTCAACCAATACAACCAGTCCAATAGGATTGGATTCAGTACTGGGTGTTGTGCAATTGCAAATAATACAATCGTACTCCTTTTCACGCGGCTGCTCTTCGAAAATATCATCGTCTTCGTCGTCCATATTGCCTTCCATGGTATGAGCAGCCGTTTGCATGAATTCTTTTTGCTTATTTGCGAAATCTTGCATCATTTTCATTTGACGCTCGCGTGCGCGCTTACGACGATCTTCTTTCTCCCTAGTCTCGCGAGCTTTTTGCTCGGCTTGTTTTTCACGTTGATTCGGCCAAAGTGTAGAACGTATCTCGTCAATGCTTTGGGCACACAACTCATCACGCTTTGCTATTTTTCGTATAAGATTGCCAATAAAATAGGGGCCATCACCAATCCGAGAATCGGATATTCGAATTTTCCTATAATTGCGAATTCGCTTTCTACTCGTGCTACTGTGATTGTGTTCCCGGTGACTAGAATCTAGGTTAAGGTTAGAAGCGGCAGCAGAAGTGCTGGCTTCCAAGCAGTCTATATCCATGGCTGAAGGTGAATCTTTTGCGCTATACGATGGATTACTTGATTCGTCTATCTTTGACAGTCTTTCCTTTTCTAAATGATTAACAGATGTTGCTTTTGCTGTTATTTCATTTTCAATATTCACATGCTTAGGTCGGTCTTTTGCCATACTTGAGCTTAAAAACTGCATCCTTTCGTCAGTATCTTCTTCTGCTTCTTCATCTTCACCATCGCTTAATGAGAAACTATCCAATGTGCCACTAAGCTGTGAATGTAGCTTCAAGAGTAACGAAAGAATGCTTTCCTCGATGGGGACTTCGTCTTTGTTATGTCCCCCAATCGCATTGTCTACCAACTGGGTAGTTCGTTTACGTGAAGCCGAATCATAAGTTCGACGCCCACTCAACGTAGGAACCCCCACCACTCCACGTATTGTTGTTGTGGGAACTATGCTTCGACTACCGATCGGTACAGCAACAGGTTGTACCCGTTGAAATGGCAATAACATGCTATTTGCATTGTTAGCACTGGGTGAAAACATTTCATTTTGTTGTTGTGGATTATGTTGAACTTCCGTAGTCCTTCTTAAACCGCTTGCCGATGTTCCACTACTTCCTCCACTCCCTCCACCAGCATTAACACTGCCACCAGCTAGTAATTGCAATTCCCTTCTTATAGCCACTTCCATTCCACTTTCGGGTAATGTAATAGGTTGTAATGAGAAGCGAAAACCCACTGATGGTGAAGCACCTTCAATAGCATTATCGGCATCTCGCAACGTATCATCATCCTGGCTATCTTGTCTGATTACTAAGCTTTGTTCTGGTACTACTGAAAGATCTGGAGGCAAGGCCACTTCCATATTTTGCATTCGCACCATCGCTGTCGACGTTCCGCTTGCCACACTTACGCTCATTGAATCATCATCCAAGTCGTCATCACTGCCGCCAATCATGGGTAAAGCAGCCGCCGTATCGCTTTCAACATCATAATCTAAATCCCCATAAAATTGATTGGAACGGTAACTTGCTGGCGATACCTGTGGCTCGTGAGACTTTAAAGATAGCTTTGAGACGACATAACGTAAATTACATCGCAGATTATCAGTCGGATAGCAATGGAAAAGTTTTGGTGGATCACGTCTCAAAGAAAATGGATAGCCATGCTTGTTTTTTGGTTCACATTCCACGATGGCAGCCTTGTCAATGCCACTACCATTAGTGTCGTTACTCTTCTCAACAGCAATTTCTAATAGGAATATTGCCAACGCTAACAAGTGCTCAGATACGTCGCGCGAATGCACTGCTCGAAATAAAATTGATAGTATAGTGGAGTGAAACACACGAGAATTGAGAATACAACATGGATCACTAAAAGCCACGCCGACGTTCCTTGGCAATCGAAACGGTGGCCACAAATTACCACTAGCTGGCATCTTATTCTTACTTTTAACATAGTTTGTAAAACGATCGAGAGACGATTGAAAGTCCCGCCGATGTACTGCACGCAAAAGTACATGCAAAGGATCATAGTGCTGTTCCCACACATCATCAATCGGTGTAAAAAGACCTTGTTCCAAATTTTCCGAACCCGAAGAAGGAGCCTTGTATACAGACAGCTTTTTGAGAAAGTTTTCAAAGTTTTTCGTATGTACATTTCCAGATCGTTCCGGCATCAATTCTAACAATTGAGAATGTGTCTTATTCTCAGTAGCGAGTAATGCACTTATCTCAATGATACACTGTGTAGCCTCGTCATTGCCGAGATTTGTACGACTAGTTACAAGCGTTGCTAAAAACGTTAAGAATCCCTCAAGCATTGAGCACTGTTCCAACTTCTGAGGCTGTTTTAATGGTGCAAACTCTAACCACTGCCCTACACCGAAAAGCTCAATTGTGTTCTGCAAAAAGAAGTATTGTGGCAAATTCGTTGCGCAGATTTGCAGAAAGAATAGGTCCATGTCCGCCATAGAATTGCAAAAATTCGCCTGGATATAGGTCATGGCTTGACCTTTGATTTGTAGTCCATTACGCACCCATTTTCCAGCCAGTATCTCATAGAAGAAACTCTGTAAGAATATATCGATCAAGCTTTTAACAACATTGAATTGAAACGTATGTACATTTGTTCAAAACTATAACATTTTTTACAATTATCATTTTACGCTTTGCCAAACAACAGTCGCTATTTTTGAAAGCAAAGCGTTCCTGGCACGTCGACATTTTTCTGATATGTTCGTCAATACATACTTACATATGTATGTATAGTCAAGCAGTAAAAGGATGAAGACAAAAGATTTTAGACTAACTATTTAATTCACTGTAAATATGTGATCACAGGCTTGTAAAAACTTAAAATTTGTAACATTTTAACTGCCACGATAGTTGATAAATATTTCAGAACTTAATCATTTTGAGTTTCTTTTAAATATCAATAAAATGTTTCTTATCTTGATTCACGTGAAAGTAAACAGTTCGAAGTAAGAGTGATGTTAACAGCGAGTGTGTACCATTAAAGAGATAACAACACTCACAACTGCTCTTGCCCGTTTGCAAGTTTACCACTCTCTGGTTTAGTCAACGAATTTATTTATTCGTATAATGGCCTTTGACAAGTGCTGAAGTGTTGACGCGACTGGTGTGTGTGAAGTATCTCTTTGGATAAAACGCGTTTAAGTAGATTACCTCTGTTTTTACTTTAAAATTGTGACACTTTTCATTAAACGCGATTTCCTCCACTATTTTGATAAGATGTTTTGAAGCTGTGTTAAATTTGAATTTATCGCAATAAAATATAAATTACAAATATAACATTCAAATAACAACAATAACTGCAACTATAAAGAATTTCAATGTTGCTGTTCGGCAGAAATTTGTCTGGGCTTGTGGTAATTTCTTTCCTCTTCTTCGCCACACCATCACCAACCGCAGCCGTGATAGAGGATGTGCTTGACGTTATTCACGTGGTGAAGGAAGTTACTGTGGGAATATTAAAGGCTTGGGACATTATACAACAGTCCCCAATCGCCCAAAATATTGAGTTTCCCTTAATGCGTGAGAAACAACGAAAAGTTTTACAGCGTTTAAAAGATATGAGTCGTCAAATAGATCAAACAGAACAAAAGGTTTGTACGTGTATACATATGTATGTGCACATAAATATATCTCAGTAGACAACTATAAACATTATATTCTGTAGTATGCTCAAAACGTTGCACTGGCAGTTGAATCCTTGACACAATTCATCAATCAAAATTTGCCACTTATGTCTAAAATGAATGACATTCAGGATACGATAAATCGAATTTCTTCTCGTTTCCAACAAATGCAAAAGTATGAAGCATATCAAGATAAACTGGAGGCAAGCACTCTAGTAGCTTTCGCTGAATGGACTGTTTCGCCCAATGCACACTCGGTGCATCATCTAATGGATCGTTTACATTTGATACTACTCGGTCCGGAGGAAAAGGAGAACACAACCACGAATGTTTTGTCTTTACTAGCAAAAACTTATGAGGTAAGAATTTCAGATTGCAGCCGGTATACATAAGTATGTACTAATAAAAACATATTCCTATCATTAGTATTTGATTTTAATCTAGTTTAGTTACAAAACGTCACTTATGACTCAGCTAATTGCACGTTACTTATTTATTTTTAAAAATGAGAAGACTTTTCAGTCTTTGAAACTATACTCATCTGCTATAAATCTAGCTTAATGTTTTTTTTATAAATCGGTAATGACAAAGTCAACTGGCAACTACTAATAGAAGCGTTTTGATAAGCACGTATATGTGCATATGCATGTATATAAAACGAAATCGCCAATGGGCAGTGCGAAAAGAAGTGTCAAGTGAAATCTGAGAAGCTCGCCAACAAAGCATAAACAAATAACAAGTAGTTTTATGACTCACTCAGCAATTTATTCAGCGTTAAATAATGAGAAGAATGGTAAATGGATAGACTGTGAGGAAATAGTGCATTCAAAACCAAGTGAATAAGTTTAAATTAATTCAAAAGCGATTATTTAATCATATTTTCTCCTCCATTACTTATGTATTTAAGTCAAAGTACTGTTTAAATACGTTTTATTAATATGCTTATGGACTATTCGCGTAAACGAATTTTTGGTAATCCAAAACCATGACTCAACATGCCATTACTTCAAAAAATATTCCAATTTCCAGATTTATATAGTAAAATATTTTCAAGATATGTAAGCAATAACTAATTTGCCTAAGAAATTTGATAATTTAAAGTCAGCTACTTAAATAAATTACCATGTGGAACGTTCAAAAACATCGCCCATTCTATCTTACATGCTTTTCAATTTTGAAACTTTGAAAGGAAAAAGTCCAAAGAGTTTACTTATATTTACAAATTAAAAGTAAAACCTTCATACTTATGTCTTAATCTTTAAAGCTGAGTTTGGCATCACTAAGCAAGTAAAAGGTAGGAAATACTTAAACAAAAAGGTACATAACTAGGTACAACACTATGTGTACGTAAATATGTTATACCTACTACATGTACATTAATTCCTAATACTCATGTTTTCAGTCACAAAAAATATTCTCTCCTCACTCAAAACTAAAACAATGAAATAATAAACACACACATCACAGCTGAGAGTAAACATACAAAATGCATATATAGATATTCTCTTCGTCATAGCCGTATTGTTTATTAATGTGAAGGTTCTGCAGCCGTTTGCCGACTTTTATAAAAATCTCAGTACAACAGAAGAGTGTTTTCATACTCCGACTATGAACTCTCAGTTGGTTTTTTTACCTCTCATCACAATGAATTTCACACTGCAGTCATTCTATTTTACTTTAGCTTTGTAAATTGAATAAAACAGACTGGATCTTGGTACGGCGCAATTCAACAAAATTTTAAATCATCAATTTAAAACAAAATAAACAAATTATTTCTTTTATAATACAAATATTTGTATTACTACGTTTTATTCGAGTGTGGGTTCGACATGTCAAATGGATACGGTTCGCTATTCTCGTTAAATCAGTAAAATATATGATTTTAACCTGCTTTTTTTAACGAAGAACAAAAGCTCTTAACAATGTTTAACGTTTATAAAATGTAAAGATGGTGAACAATAATGTGATGAACCAGCAATAAACGTCTAAAACTCGGAGTGAATCACATACAGACAAAGAGTGAACGTCAAACGAAACTATTTCTCGTCAGTAAAGAAGGAACAAAAAGTACATAGTTGTGAAAAGTCAGAATGGAAACAAAGTCAAGAGATAAATAAGCAAACGTTACATTTTATATAAGAAGAAAAATCAATATATAACAACACAAACACTATTTAATTTCATGTCTACACAGCTTTTTCCTATATTTATATAGCAAAAATTTAAGTATTTTAAAGCACATCGTCAATATTACACATAAACATAAATTCCCATATTAAACTGATAATGTTTTGTATTTTTTTTTTGAGGTCAACAAAGACATTTCCACTATTCGCGTTGATAACAAACAAAAAACAAAAGCACTAAAATAATAATAAACTTGAGCAAACATTGAATAATAAATATGAAAAACAAAAAACAAACCGTAATGTCGACCCTTTGCAACATTTATTTCACCCTTACCGTGATTGGATTAATCTTAACAAAGGCCGTATATTCAGAGGCAAGGGTAGAAGTACCGGAGTTGCAAGTCGACGCAATACGTCACGAATACATCGCCCTTCAAAAGTCACTTTGGCTTTATTTGGATAAAGAGGGTCCCAGTAAAAGTTCTGAACTTCGAAAAGTTTATGATTCGCATCGAAAATTTATTAACGATAATTTCCAAAGCAATTTCGAAGTGGGAAGATATGATATACTAAATCATTTTGAATGGAGTCTTTTGGAACGCGACCTTCTGCAAATCGACAGAATGTTTGATTACTATCAGGTGCGAAACACATACATTCGAATGGAATTGATCAATTTGAAAAAAAACATGGTCGCAATTTTAAACTCGATCATAAATCATTTATTTAATGCATTTGCAGAACTTCATGAACGAGCACAACAATTCTGCCGAAGTGAACGAGCGTGCCATTTTGGACATTTGCGAGACGGTGCTTCGCAATGATAATGTTTTCTCTATGTCGCGCATTTTTCAGGAGTTGGAGTTAGTGATGGTTAAGCAAACTCTTTATTATAGAGCAATGTTGGTTAGTTTATTAAATATATGTATTTGTTACGCCAACGCAGGAATACATTTATCCATTTAGAAACCATATAGATACATGCAATATACAATACATATGTGCACACCTAAATTATATATGTATATACATATACGTATATAATCAACAGTCACGAACAAGTTAATTTGTATATTATCGCCAAATAGATTTCATTTATATAAGTATATTAGAAGATCGGTCAAATCATGATAATAAAAAATTAAAATAGTCTCCCGATTCATTAGTACTTTATGAAATACTGCTTGTTTCAAATTGATTATAAAACTAGAAATAAATAAATATAATATGGTACTGAATCAAATATGCTGAGTAGAGAAATGAGTGGTAAAATTTGGTATTATGTCTAAAAGCTGTATTCTATATATGTACATATATATTTATTATTAAAAGAGAACGATCAGATTCACTGTTTGTTAATTGTAGGAATCGACGGATCAAATATGTCACACGCAACAATCGGCGCAGCAATTCATTTATTCACTATATTCCGATATAGCTCTTACAGAGTTAAAAGGATACACTATGATGCAGTTTTCGTGGATGATGTTACGGATTTACGGCAAAGGTAGCATAATGAAATATGTAGCATTTAGTATTCTTATAACGATGGTATTTGTAGGAAATTTTTCTCAAGAAGTTGAACTAATGCGAATGGACTACGTAAAACGAACAGAACGCGCCTTGAAATTGTTAAGGGAAGTTATGCGCCGCGCCGATCGAATTTTGTGGAGATGTGATCCTAAAAAATTTGAGCAAGGCAAAAATTATGACGAGGTGACTCGTCTTCTACAGGGTTACATTGAGAATGAAGTTGACTTAAACAAAGAAGAAACATGTCGTGAGAATTGTGCATTTTACCAATCCACCAGATCCGAAGGCTGTTTCAAAGATCTGTATTGTGCGCGCCAACCCAGATGTTCAGGAAAATTGTATCACTGTACATATGTCGACGCGGACATGTGGGTTTGCCCCGCTGTAAGTTAAACTGGTACATGTAGCTAAAGAACTGGTTATTGTATGAAAACTGATTATTTTAGAGCCGAAACAGTACCCGTCGCTATGAATATCTAGAATATGAAAATGGTCGCGTACTTGGACAAAGAACTCCTTGTGTGCGGGGTACTACAAAGGTAAGGCTTTCAAATTATTCCAACCATATACAGATGTACTTATATATCTTGTACGAATACTGACAGGTAGAATCCTGGTGGCGCTATCTGTTTTGGCACTGTAGCTATTGCTTTTGCCTATGCGATGAAATTAGTATAAAATCAGACCGCTACTTCAATTTGCGTGAAACAGTTGCAGATGTGGATAACAATAGGTAAATATCGCTAGGTGCTATATGTATTTACATAAAATCGGATAGAATATTCGCAATTTTTTATGAATTTTAGAGTAGTCACCGGCTTAAGCATTACCAAACAAAATCGAATATTTCACTTACAAATCCAAGAAGGAGAACTTTTACCTAGGGGCAATATAAATCGATCGAGTCTAACATGGAAGCCAGTTGAAAGTTATCAAATATTCGACAGAGATGTGCGTAATGGTCGGGATTATCATACACTCAGTTACGAAAGTAGATCAATGGATTTGGACGACATCTACACAGACGACAACTCATTTATAGTAATTGGTGTGCGTTGGCGAGTCGTTGGCGCGCATTTAAATCTTGAAGCCAAGTTAGCAGAATTCGATTTCAAAATGGGTAAACTAATTAACCCAGAAACGAATAGTTTTTGGAAATCCAATGATAACACCGATGTGAGCGGGGAACGGCGGTAAATTAATATATTTATTCAACTCTCAAACAACATTCTAAAATAATCCTCTCGTTCGTAGACAAAAAATTAATCTCAACAACCCCGACAAATCAACCCGAACAATAGTCAAATCAATACCCGACTCACGACATAACCAATATATAGATTTTATAAATACAAGCATGGATAAAGATGCCGCGCAGAGTACGGTACCGTTTATCGATACACAGGAAGTGACATCTAACCCGCCAGTTCCTCTTTCCGGTGTCGGTATATATCACAAGGGACGGCAAGGTTATGGCGGTTTTCTTGCACCGAAGATTATGACCTATGATTTTACACCACACGTTCGAGTGCCACAAGATATTAACTAAATTACAAACTTAGAATGTAAATATTATTATTATATAGTACACTAGTATATGTATACGTATGCAAAAGGAAGTATGTTTATATAATTATAATATTGATATACTATAGCAGACACACATACATATAAATATTTTAGAAAATATTGGAGTGTAAGGATTTACAATGCAATTGGATTGCAATTTTTTTATGCCAATGAACAAAATCACTGCTTAGAAGAAATTTATTGTATTTACTTGCAACTGTTTTATCAAAATTCATATTTCTAGGAAATTTATTTACATGAACTAAAATTCAAAACAAGTTGAAAAATATTCTTCCTCGAATTAATACATATGTATGTAGTAGAATAATTTATAGCATTTCGATGATTTCTAAAACCTACATATATGTTTCGATCAATCAGTATGCAGCAAATTTACATAAACTTGAATTAGAAACTGAATCTAATCTTATTTATATAAAATAAATTGAAACCAAAATAATGAATAATAACATTGTGTTTATATTATTTGTTTCTTGACAGTTATAAAACTCTTTAATTATACACTGCGCGTCACCACGTTAGCACACCTTCATCAGCCTAATACAGTTGCTTCTGATTTTTTGTTATTAACTTACAGCTTCTTTATTTTTCTCATTTTCTCATCTTTGTATAACAATCATTGGCTAAGAAAACTTGTGATAAAATGTCCCATTATATGGTTTTCGCTATTTTTTCTTCATTTTAGCCGAAAAGTGCGCTTTGCGTCATCAGGTTAACACATGCAATTTGATTTGCATTTATCTTCGGAGTTTGAATTAGTATTATCACCACATTTTTTGTATTGCCTAACTGCTCTATTTTTGTTAATATGGATAAAGTAATCGCTATCGGTTGAAGAGTTACAGCTTTTAATAATTGAAATAAAAAAAGTTGGCGGAAGTCGAAAAGTTATATAGGTACAATTTCTTGGGCAATTAGTCGGAGTACAGTCTAAATAATAAAGGGCGGTAACAATAAAGGGTAAGTAAAGAGCAATTATGAGAAAAGCATCCAACTTTCATGAATCGCCAAGATCAGGACAAATGCTGATGTTAAAGTGAGTTTTAGTAATAGTTTCATATATGGAGCATTCCTTAGTTCCCTTTGAACCGGTGATATTTATCATGGATACAATTATTAGTTCCATGATCTTCGGAAGATGGAATATCAGTAAGAACGACTACATAGCCGTGTGAGTGGTGAAACGGTGAGGGGAGCCATCTTCTAATATGGCACATGCGAACTGCAATTCTTGAATCTAATATGAGTGAAAATACGAATAAAAAGGTACTGGAAACTACGATTCCGACGAAGTAGATTGCGGTATTAAAAATGCTTGGTCCTCACTTCACATAAATTATATTCAAAAATTGTACGAATCGTTACCCACTCGGATCATTGAGATCAACATTCATTATTCGACGAAACCTTGAATGGATTATATTCATATTTGGTTTCTTATTAACTTATATTACAGTTCGTAAACTCATTTAGATTCATTACTACATTTCGCTTCCTGTGCGAGTATATTAAAATCAACTTAAACCAGATACATATATGTACGTAGTATAAAGTCAACCAAAGAAGTTAATTTAATGTATTTGTTATATGAGAAATCATTATATCAGGGATATGAAGTTTAGACTAAAGTCTAGACCAATTTCATTCCTATTCACCATTTAGCGTTTTAGCTTAAGAGAGAATGCCCACTTAATTTCATTGAATATATTGTCAGGTGGAAAATCGGAAATCACTGAAGACATTAAGTCTACTAGAAGCCAGTGTAAAAAATGAGCCAGTGTTGGAAATCTAAATTATAGTCCAAAATGTTGAGATTACAAATTGAAAAGTTAATTTTTAATTGTAAAGTCGGAAATAAAAATGAAAACTGAATTTTTAATCCCAAAATCAAATATAATATGTTAGTAGGTAAAATACAAATCGTATTGTAAGTTTACCACTGCTCTAGAGAATTGATGGCTCTGTGGGAGCTCTAATTCAAAATTGTAGGTCACACAGTACGCAAATTAAAAAAAATTTTAATTTTTCAATCCAGTATTTGGGATAATAAGTTTAACCACTAAACTATATCAACCAATCTTGCAAAGGACGAGTCCCTCTAGTATCTCCTTATACAGTGTGATGAATTGATGAAATCGAATAACCACGCCTACTCCTTTTATAATGGTTATATGATTTTCAAATTTCCGGTAGATTTGATAGGTATCTTAATGCAATGAAGATCTTTCTTTTTCAGGTAAATATGCGTAGTAAAAACTCGATAAAATCAGGTCAATTTTAACAAATCCCTCTAGCCACGCTACCTTTTTTAAATACCAATACCAACCAGCCAGTTATCGCAAAACTATTACACTCTGTGCAACATATTGCGAGAGTAAACAAATTACACAATTAGGCTAGAAAACATGAGCTGAAAACGTTTTAAACGGAGTTTGAATCAAAATTCACTTTACGTTAACTTTGATCAAGTTATTTTTATGTATAATGTTCTAATAATAATACCAAAAAAAGAAATTGCCGATGGTGAGCAAAAGTTTAGTAAAGATTTAAATTCAACATAATTCCTTCGCCGACGACTCGCGAAAGTATTGTGTCGACTGATGTAACAAAAAGAGCATCAGTAAATAATATTAAAAAAAAAACTGTATATTTATGCATGCGTTTACACAAAATAGCCAATGCGATTTAAGTTAACCTACAAATATAAATAAATTATTTTTCAAAGCAACTCACCTGAACACGCAGAGGATGTATCATTAAAAGAGGCAATATGTATGACCTAGTAGGCAGCACTTCTGATAGTGACATCCCCATTTTGGTGACAGCCTGACAAAGAAACGCTGCCAAGTATCGATGTAGTGGAAAGTGAAAGGACGCTTGCATCATTTCATCCTGTTTAAATATAAAATTTGTATTAATAAGGATAATAATTTGTGTATAAAATAACTTCGTGAAGACAAATTCAATTTATAATAATCAATATATTCTACTTTTAATGAAAAGAAGAAATAATAGATCTGTCTCTCACTCTCTTTTACCACCGTTCTAAACTAAAACCCCTGTTCTGTATCTATACTAGCCGAGTATAGTAGCCGCCCGGCAACCGTATAGTTTACGAGTGTATATCGACTACCTACCTATCAACTGAGCACTTTTTCATACTGTGATTAAACTAATATTTATAATTGGAATAATTTTGCAAAATATTGTATTGTTATATGTTGATAGTTAGTAAATCATTTTAATATCCTCAAAATGTATAACCCGACGGATTGTATACCCCTATTGCGGAAGGCTGGTGGATTATAGTTGCTTGCGTACAATACAAAAAACCCGTCTCACTTGGTATTCTGTTGTCGAATATATATTATTTTTGCGTTTTTAATCAACAATGCACAGGAATGTAGTCAAAGTAAAAAACAAGTAAGACGAACGTACAAATTAATTTAAATCTACTAAACATAACGATTTTAAAATTTAAAGATAGTCATTGTTTATTTAGGATAAGAAAATGCTTGTCAAACAAAATGTTAATCTGAATAAACATCTTCTTGCATATTTATGTACGTACCGGCGACAATTTAGGTTCCAAAAAGTAAATGGCATCCAGCCATTCATGTAGAGTATTAACACAGTATGTTATTATTTTTTTGGCTAAATGAGCATGTGTGCCATCCTGCAAATGTGAAATTATAGACCACATGGGGTAAGCACTTGCTTCTAACTCGCACGAGAACGCTGCATAATAGGAATTCGGTTCAAATTCCACATGAGATGTTGTTTCTCGAACATTCACATTCATGCCCTGCAGCATGGACAGAAACTGAAACCACATGTCGATTAGATTATCATCACGTAAGAAGACCAAAGCCACTGATTCATGAGAGAGCACATTGTTGAAGTCAGAAACGAGTGGCCAGTAGCAATGATCTTTCATCACTTGGCGAGTACAATCGATTACAAAATGGAAATTTTTATTTGGATCTAGTAAGAAAAATAATAATATTAAATTTATTTCTATACTATTATACACATCCATACCCACCATGTAAAGTATTTTGGATTAATATTTTTGACATCATTAGTTTGAGACTGATTATCATTACATGCAGCAAAGATAACTCTTTAACCATTTTCAAAGCTAAACTCTCATTGGAAAAAAGTTGAACACTCATATGTACTACTCGATTACTAAGTGTATCTGGATCACGAGACATTTCCAAAACAGATGGTATTCGGCTATAGTGCATTACAAAAGTCCGAGTGAGATGTTCCTATAATTAGGGGTAAAAAATTATAAATATCAGTTTTCTCGAAAAAGTATATAGGAGATTATCGTAGCCGGATATGTTATGTGCATGGTGGCCAGGGTATCATTACCTTGTAGTCTTGATCAGGCAGCATATTAAGCAAAAAGCACACCAAATTTTGTGGGAATTCAAACTTAAATGTCCAAAAAATGAATTCTTCTAAAAGAGTTGTGTGAACCAACTTTTCCCCCAATGCTGGGAGATGCTTATAATCATCAGGAGGTTCTGGACGAGGAAAGCGATTAACGGCATCTTCATATTTTTCACGATTTGACTTCAAAAATCTGCCATGTCTGGTATCCAAGCAAGGAGATTCAGTAAAAAATGTATAGACCTATATAGTAAACTTTAATAATTGATTTCAATTACTTTAAATTTAAAAGAAGTTACTTACATCTGGATTAATAAGCGCTCTAGTCATTACTTTACGCATTATTTCACCCATATTATTTAAATCGATCAACATATTCGTAAATTCTTCACATGAGTAGGCAGCCAGATTGTAAGTTTGAGAAGTTGCATCACTATGCTCTCTAAAGTGCTGTAGCAATCGGAAAAGTAATTTAGGCATTATTGCTCCTGCTACGGCGAGTAAGTTAGGCGGTACAGGCTCTTTATTGGTTCGATTGTTGATTCCATGATCGCTGCAAAAACCCTCAGCTTTCATTACAGAAGTATCACCACAATCACATGCGCCGCCTGCTTGTGATAAGAACATGTTGAAGTCATGATTGGTGTGATCTCCTTTCTTGAAGCAGTCTCGGCAAATTGACATACATGGTGAAATTCCGCATGTACGACACCGGTACGCCACTACATGCGGTACCCACACAAGACCGCATTTTGCATGATTATCATAGCTTCGTACTGTTACGAAAATATATAGAAAAATTTAAAGATTATTTCAAAATTATATTATTATATATAATATGCTTTCTGTAGAATCTCATTTTAGTTTGTCATATCCACACTTTATTTCTACTTAAGACAAATATAAGTGATTCGCAATAATTTTTGAATGGATTTTTGCATTTAGAACTGAGTTTTTGAGACAAAAAACATACTTTATACTCTCCTAAATATCTACGTAACCGGAATAATTCCGAATTTGTAAAGAACTGTAGTCCTAGCAACAATACTAATTAGGAAATGTTTTTTGTTGCTACAATACACAAGAACAAACCATTAGATAGTAATTTATGATTATACATGCCAGCGACCAACAACAACAATCAAGTGATACTCTACTAAAACTCAAATATGTTGTTTAACTTAAGACTTTACTTTAAATGTATTGTTCAACTTACCAATTCTTACGAATTCTTGCGGTGTGCGACCTCCAGCAATTAACCAACGAATCCACTCAATATTATCAGCATTGTCTATAGGCGTTCCCGGGTTAAAAAGTTTGTCCACAATTGCGTCCAATTCCGGTGTTTTCTCACTTCGACAACACTCGGCATTGATCAGTGCTGCTACCTCTTTGCGACTTCTTAAGCTAAATGATGTTGATGTTCCAAAGAAAAAACTTGGTTTAGCTCCACCTGTGCTACCGGGCACTATTCCCGCGGCCATTGCCGAGCTCGAAGCAATAGATGAAGCATCTGTTAGCAGGTCTTCATCCGTTTCGGTTGTAGCTACCGATTCCCAATCAGGAAAATCGAGTCCAGCTCGCACCGAAATAGGAGCATTGGCAACGGCTACATATGAAGACTGTGACCTAGGTTCTGAGTTTCCTGATGTGCTAACAGAGACACCTGATGGTAAATTAACTACCATCGAAATATCAACATCATCAAATTCATCATCTTCTGTTATTTCATTATCAACGTTCGAAATATCATTGCTTCTTGCATTACCACCACCAACACGACCATTTGAAATTTCATTGTTTATGTCGCCACCACTAGATATGTTGTCGTCTTCGTCCATAATGAACAAATTTTATTTTAGTATAATTCACTATAACTGTTCGGAGTCAATTGATTAATTATTTAGTTATTTGACTAATATATCTTCTTAGAAACAGATTTATCCTTATGAAGCAATAACCGATAGAATTTTTTATTTTTTTGTTTTCTTATTTTAAGTTGTCAATCATCAAATTGACAAGTTAATAAACGGCCGTGATTTTGGGGCCGAGCCCCTTTGTGAATTTTTGCACTTTTTCCACACACGCGATGCAGTGACCAGAACTGCAGTATTTGCCCAAAGCTCCTCTCTTTTCAAACGTAAACTTAAAAAAACTGACGCGCAACTTTCCCTGACTACAAAAATCGAAATTATCACTATTTTTTCTTTAATACACCAATTTCCTTTTTTGTGTAAAACTTTTTCTTCTCCTTTATGTTCTATGTGTTCACACTGGCTCTCCACCTTTTTTAACCTTATTTTATTCTCTTGGAAATTCGTTTTTCGTTTCCTATTCGCACATTTTATCCAATTTCAAGTATTTTTCACCCATTTATCTTTTTTATTTATTGATCCCCTGACAACTTCTTTACACAATTTTGACTTATTTAGATTCGTGATTTTTTAGCAGTTTTAATTTAAAAACAATTTGTCCATTTCTACAAAAACCTCCAACGATGACTTTACGCGAGTACGACAGCAAAGACATATTACTCAGGGTTGTTAACTCTTCAATCTTATAGTAAAAAGTACGAAATCCACTTGTCACATTTGTATATAGGAATGTTACTCATTATTAGTTAGATTATAAAGCGTCTCCACTAGCAAGTCAATAAAATCTATTTCGGGTTTAAATTGCTGTCACCATCAGTTTTCCAAAAGAAAAAAAATTGAAAATAGAAAAGTATTTTACAATATTTCAAGACGCAGTTTGAGTGTATTGTAACTATGGTAGGTGGGTAGGTAGAGTGGGCTGTCTTTCGACACACCTAGGCCTTTAGGGATTATAAATAAGGCCCCTCACTCTATGAACTTTTGTTTTTCTTTACAAGGTTCATACTTACATCAGCTAAGTGTATATCGAAGCTAATGTAAATTGCTGATTCAAAAGAGGTTCCCGAACACTTATGTAACCATAAGCGCCCGGAACAGCTTGAAAATTGAAGGGCCGGACATAATGTGGTTGGGCGTAAATATCATTCTGTCCGGGATAATAGCTGAATACTTGTTTCGCAGGTACGATTCTATCACCCTCTACAAGTACATATTGTGGATGGAGTAGGCAAATTTTCATGCTCTACATATATTGCAGAAGTTTCTAGATCCCGTCATATGAAGTAAATTTTTTGAGAACTATCGTAAATTTCCGAATTGTTTAATAGTAAGCTACACACATGTGCAGATTGGTGACACTGTATTCGGATTTATTTCGTAGCGAACTTGAGGAGCTGCATACATTCGGGAAGCAGACCTCATGAACTTTTGTATTTATTTACATACTTAGTACAGAAATTCTAATAGTTGACTCATTATATAAATTATAAACATAAAAGGATTTATTCTTGAATTGTTTTACTGAACAGTTAAAAAATATGCAACATCCAATTAATCATTAGATAATTTTGTTGGTTAACACCAAAAAGCAAAATTTCATTAAAAAAAACGTTTCCTAAGTTTTTTTTTATTTGAAAGTAATTAACTTACAATGCAGTTTTATTAACATTTATTTTAAATATTATCAATAATATATATGTAAATATATTCAACACTTATTAAATCCAGTTCTCTTAAAAACATGCATTGAATACACTTTAAATTAATATCTTATATCGTTAGGCACGTCTGGAAAATGACTACATTTAATATTAACCTGAAAAGTTCGAGACCAAAATGCAATCTGGAAAAAAGTTGAATGATAATTTGCTGATGATAAGTGGAAAAGTTATTAACAAACCTCTTCACTGCTGATATTATCACAGAAACTTAAATCGAGAAGTTGCAGTTTTCTACATTTCACTAAAATTCTGAAAATTCAAATAAATTATTTAGAATAATCACATAAATAAATATTTGTAAACTTACTCATAATAACGGTCTTTTGTTATCCCTGAAACCCCCATCAGATCCAATTGTTCTAAATTGCTACAAAAGTTTGCTATATTCTCCACATCTCGATCCGTAATTCCACGCACAGTGGCCAAAAACAGTTTTTTTAGTTTAGTACAATTTAATAGTAATTTTTTCAGACTGTCACCAAGAGATACTTCGCGTAAACTGGATCGATTTGAATACATAGGTACATCATAAACAGTGTATAAACTTCATTCATTGCATAAGTCAAGGTATGTATGTTGATACCTACCACCAACCAAAATCAACTTCTTCCAACTCAGTGCATTTCGATAAGGCCTCCAAACCAGCAGCCGATAGAAAACGTGATTTCCACAAATCCAAAGAGATCAAACTTTGATTGTATTGTCCTATATGTTGAGCTACATTATCCATGTTAACAGCTATACCGCAATATGCTAGTAAATTCATAAATATTTACAATCATGGATCAAATTTAATGAGAAATGTTGATGGTACCAACCTAAATTTAGATGTTTCAATTTACGATTGTTTTCCAACATGGTTAACATCAATTCTGGTTCGATTACAGTTTGAAAGAGATCTAATCTTTCAAGGTTCTTCAGATTCGCCAAGCATGAGAAATTAAGCAAGGGTGGATCTGTAGAGCAATTTCGCAGTGAAAGCTCTAATGGGAAGAAACATTTGAAATATATTTTCAAAATAACCAACGAAATAAGCCTTGACATTCAAAAGAATACCTCTTAAGTTATCACACACAATTCCCAATGTTTCAATACAGCTTGCATTTAACATTTTACAAGAATCTAATCTTAAGCATATAAGATTGTCTCCCCGCTGTTGTATAAATCTAAATTACGAATGCCATATATGTTTTATTAAAACACATATATTATTATATGCAGTACGTACTTCTTAAACTCTGTAGGAGAAATTGTATTGAATAAGCCACACCATGACAAATCCAATTTCTTTAACACTGTTGCTCTCTTTGCCAAAGTGCATAACATATCACTTGATGCAATGTGCCAATAAGGTTTTAAATTTAATTCACTATACAGCAAAGGGTGTGTAGATACATCATAAAAAGACTTGGAAACTTGTCCTACTAGAAATAACGATTTCAAATCCAAATAGCTGAATATTTTCAATATAATTTCAAACTGTAAAAACGAGGTAATTATTATTATTGTTATTCGAATTTAAAAGTAAAAATAATTTATTGTATAATTGTATTTGGTATATTACCGGCATATCCTTGAAACCAATATTTGTACAACTATATTCGGCCGTTACATCGCTTTTCATGACTTCCGTATCTCGGTTTAAAACGTTAATGAATTCATTTAAATCGTTCGTAAAAAATTCCCTCAAATGATTATGATAATTTTCTTTGATATTTGGACGAAAATGAATTTGTTGTAACTTTCGTAATATGGAACCTATTAATAGCAATTATAGTAATTTTATTATTAAGTAAATAATGTTTTCGAAAAATCCAATCAAAATCTAGGAGGTATTTACATTTTTGATGACTTTTGTAACAATCCAAAATTCGTTGAATGCTTTCAATATTCACCTTCCTACCCCGAAGTAAAACTGCATCAATCTCCGTTAAATAGTGTAGTAGTGAATGATTAAATTCAAGGCGAATAGTTCTAAAATGAAAAAATTCAAATCACCCAAAATATAATTCTTAAAAATATTACCTCGTAGGAAAGTTCTCTTTTTTCAGCTGTGGAGAAAAGCGGCGGGATTTGTTGACGGCCTGAAGTGGTGGCATATATAATTTTTCAGTTTCCCATAAACAAATCCAGCTCTTGGTTATGGTATATGCCCAGATTCGAATTAAAGCTCCCGGATTGAAAGTTTCAAATATCGCAATCTCTTCCGGAATAACATATTCCTCAAAATAAATAACTTGCCAATCATATTTTGATTAATACTTAACATATAACTTTTGCAATAATGTTTACCTATATAATCTTGAGCAGGTATTTTTGGAATATTTTGTGGCTGAATCTCGTGAACAGAGCTTGGGGCTTTTTCCCACCAATCTCCATATGTTCGCTGTAAATAAAAATGTCAAGAAAATAACTTTCGTATTACTTCTACGAACCATAGCGTATGTTTCCGGGAAATCACCGTATTCTGGATACTTTCGTGGTTTTCCGGTAATATTAGTAGCAGTATAGGAAATACTATAATCACTGCCATACTGAGAGCTAAAGTCAGCTACATCCACAGCATATTGATCCAAACGGTAATCAGCACAATAAAATCCATCTGAATTATTCATTAGAACTGATTTTTGATACGCATTATAAGATTGGCCATCATCTTCAGCACCCAGTTTAATGAAGTCGACAAGCGCACCAGCTCCTCTCTTGTCTAAGTCGTCATCTGATATCGACGACATTTGATATTTATTTACATGTGTGATCTAAACAGTTTCTTAACCTGTTATGCTTCGGTGCACTTCTATTAACAATATAATGGTTTATGTTAGAACAACAAAGGCATTATAAAACTTCTCCCTTTGGTAGAGGTAATAATTTTAATATTTAATCAATAATTAATTAACTTTGGGAAATTTGTAGGATGTTTGTTTTGTTAAGCATTATTGAATTTTTTATAACAGCTGACGAAATATTGGTTGTGATCCATGCTAAAAATCAATAATTATAGTGCACAATTGCATTTTTTGGGCGCTTAATATTAATCCTTTCACATAATTTTTTATTATATTTTCATTAATTTAATTAGCAATATACATGATAGAGAGAGTACGTAATTATTTACTAAAATTTATTGAGGGTTACTTCACATATTCGTAAATGCTTTATCTATTTGGCATTATTTGCAACTAACGGAAACAACATAATGCCGCATATACACAGGCAATAACTATTTCCAGTCAATAGGTTAAAATCTTACTGCAACAAAATTATCATTATTGGGCATTTGTTATCTGGAAAAAATCGTTAGTTCGTGGATTGCATCACACTATGCTAACTTGCAATGCACACTGCAAACCAAAAATCAACAGAAACACATTGTATATGTTGTCGATTTTTTGTTATAAATTAAAGCTGAATGTTAAAGTACCAAAATCAAAATTAGAGCTAATTATTATTGCCTGTGAAGACATTCCATTCTGAAGCAAAATGATCGATTGAAAGATATTGTAACGGATTTCTTGATAAACCGTCTAACTTGTAACTCCCTCCTGAGTTCGTTCACTATCCCAATATAATGGCTATTATCTCTATTTCTAATTCCAACAACTTAACGCTTTACTACTCATTATCCTAGTTTACAACTTCTTACATAATCTCAATTGCTTCTTACACGGCAACACTCTTACTAGAACTGCGTTTGCTGCTAAATCCAGCAGCCCTTACATAGTATATCTTTTAGTAGATCCTTACATAGTAGATCTTTACGCTGCAGTTACACGATCAAGAACTTGCTTTTAAGTTGATCACAAAAGCTACTTGTCAAAATTGATATAAATTGATTAATCCTGTTTAGATCGGTAAGTTTTAGTTTTTAGATGGCGTTGTCATGGAAATCGCTTAAAGTTCTTCAAAATGTTGCACGAAATTAATAATATAATGGATTGACATATTATACATATATTTTGATATCAATCCATGATTATAACGAAACATTCATATTCCCGACAATTGCATGTCATATGTTTGCAAAGCTATGTGATCAGCTGTTTAAACTTGATCATTAACTTGCCACTCTACTTGAATGAGCAAATTGATATCAAGACAGCTTTAGACAATTACAAATAAAATTAGAGTCTGGTAGTAGAAACTGTGAGTGTATTGCAACTTGAAAGCAATTTCTGGATCGTGTAACGCTCGGGTTAACAAAACTTCACCACTAGAACATTCTGGCAACTGCAAGTGCGCTGTCTAGTTGATTCTAGAAATTTATCGTCGGTTCGATTTAGTTTTATCATCCGTGTTCGTCACAATATTTACCGCAATGGGAAACTGTCTGATACTAATTTCATGTACATGGAATAAACTACTGTTTTTCACATAATGGAAGGGAATAGATGTCGTGCATGTTTATTAGAAAAAGATCTGGCAGATCTTTGCGATTGGTATTTAACAATGGAAGTAGGTGATGCTTTGACATATTTGGAATGTTTTGAAACGTGTACTCAATTGGATATCAAAAGTACAAATGCTACATCACCTTATTTTAGGGATATGCATTACTTGTGCCAGGACTGTGTTCAAGAGTTGATAATTTCTTACCGATTTCTACGAAAGGCGCAAAGATCAGCCCATGAATTATGTTTTTTATTAAAAAGTAAAGATAATTTATCGAATTTGAAAAGAAATACATTTGAATATGTGTATATACAGGAGGCTCTTCTAAGCGACGAATACATAAGCATATCTCAAAAGGATCAAGTACGTTTATTATTATTTATTAAATTCAAAATAAATACTTATAATAACTATATATAATGTAAGCAAAACAAAATCGACAACTTTCCCGGGGAAAATAATCTACTAAAAGTTGATATGGTATGTTTTCTTAAACTATTGCTATTACTTTTATTACACATTTGATACGCGTAATTAAAGGCTTCCGATCTACCCAATGAAACTTGTACACAAACATGTAAGAAACAGGATGCTAAAGTACATCTAATTAAAGACAAAAAAGTATCTCGAAAAGAAGAGAAAGGCAAACATGATGAAGAAAACAAGCAATTTCCGTGCGATTATTGCAATAAATTATTTCCGGCAAATAAATTACAACAACACAAGTCGCGGTATCATAGACCAAAGATCTTTCTTTGTGATATTTGCCGTAAGTAGTAGTAAATATGTATCGTTGAATTATATGATTTTCTTGGCAGCAAGTTCTTTCAGCATTGCAAATAACTTACGTCGACATCAACGCACGCATGACTCGAATCGTGAACGAAACTTTTCTTGTAATGACTGTGGTCGTACATTTTTTACAGAAGATGTTTATAGGACTCACGTAAAAATACATCAGACATCACGTCGAGCAAAATTCGCGTGCAATCAATGTGACAAAACATTTATGCATAAGGGCAGCCTTACCTTACATATTCAAAAGCACACAGGCCCAAAAAATGAGTGTAATATTTGTCAGAAACGTTATGTTCGAAAAATTGACTTAGATATTCACATGCGTAATCATTCTGGTGATTTGCCATATAAATGCTGCAAATGTGATAAAGCGTTTATGACAACCAGCGCATTGAGAAAACACGAAGTACTTCATACTGGTGTTCGGTATAAGTGTGATATCTGCAATAAGGAGTATTCACATCCCTCAAAACTAACTCGTCACATCTTGTATCATACAGGCCTTCCTTTAAAATGTGCAATTTGTAACAAAGGATTCGCTGAGCCAAATAAGTAATTATATCTGATCGCACGAATTTGCTTTGTAATACAAATGCATTGTTTTATATCTTTTATAGGATTCGAAGGCATATCCGCAGTGTGCATAAATTAGAAGATATTTCACGTGTAAATGAACTTACCATTAAAGTTTCAAAAAATGATGAACATCCAAAATAAAATGAACATTGTTTTAAATTTCATTTCTGCTAGAAAGCTGCTAGAATAGAAATTCGATATTTATATTATAACTCAAGAGATTTTTGGAACATTTTAGAGTAGTCACAGTTATCATCAAATAATACTGAATGAAATTAATTTTTTCATTACATTTCCCTTCCGTCCTCTATGCTTCTTCGTTATGTTTATTTATATAATAAACTATTCTACCTCATCTTTCTCCACTTTATGCATGTATACATACTTTAAATTTTTATAAAATTAAATATTTTATTCAAACTTTTTATAATTCCAAAGATTTTGTGAAATTTTCAAAGGAAAATATTAAAAACTCGGCCATTACGACGTCATCCGGCAGTCCCTCCGAAAAAAGGTGCCTCCACGTTGACAGCAGAGCTTCTTACAAGATCATCAAATGAAAAAAATACGTGTTTGAGTTAAGACAATAAACAAGGTATTGAACGAAAGAAAAACAAAAAGGTGAACATTGTAATTTTGGCGGACATTTTCACAAAAAATACAAATTTGGTGAACATTTTTCGACGTTTATATACATAGTTGTAAATGAACAAAAAAAATTCTTCGTTCGCGACCTTTTTTCTTACCACAAATATTACATTTTATTGCAGATCCTTTGTGATGAAGTTGATGAATTGCTGGAGAAATGATTTTTATCCATGAGAACCTTCATAAATCGATTTTCGGTTATTTCCATTGCGTCTTTAAGTTTTGATATGAATACGTTGTTGAGAATGTTTCATTTATCGCTCGCAAACGTTTCTCGATACGTTCATAATTTTTTAGACCATTGGCTTTACGAAATATCTTTGCTAAAATATAAGTTTACAAATTAATATTGATAATACATATACATATATACAGACGACGGGCTTGATAACAATTTATTCAAGCAGTGTGTGTCTTGATTTATGTTGCCTTTTGTGACATAGCTTTTTCAAGTTTCACAATGTAACTTCTAATTTTTTTAAACGTTTGGGAATATTTTGACTTGGTTTTTTTCCTTTGGGATCACGAGGTAAGATCTACTATGTTCAGCATCATTATATAATTCTATCTCAAGTTTATTCAGTTTTAGATAAGGCCACCTCAAGTTTATTCATTCCAATACAAATAACTCATTTTATTCTTTTGTCATTTTTATAAAACCCAGGAATTTTTCACCAAGTGTAATTATACAAAAAGAAAAGCAGAACTCTCTCTGAATGCTCGCTGATATCTGCGTTTTTTAACTCTAGGTTTACCCATTCAAATTGTTCTGTCATAATCTTTAATGCAACTTTTCTATTTCATATTTAAAAAATATCTTTTTGCAGAAGAACCTTATGCATTTGTATCACCTTAAATTAAGTTGGCTTTTCCTCCTCCGGATTGTTTAAAACTTCCACTATTCGGCCTCTATGTTCTTTAGTTATATTTATTCTAACTACAAGATTTTCTAAGTCATCGTGTTTCTCAATTTTGTGCACTCCTTTAATATGGCGCTTAGTTCTAAAGGAAATATGTATGTTGGTATAGTTTGAAGTTATAAAAGAAAGAGCAAACAAAGAGGTCTTACTTATAAGCGTCAGGAAATTGTTTTCCACAAGCACCACATTTATAAGGTAAGCCAGTATGCCGCATGCGATGTAAATAGTATTTGTCATACTTTGAGAATTTTTCACCACAGGTCAAGCAGGTATAACTAAAGTATAATTCATGATACTGCAAGTGTCGGTTTAGAATACGTTTATGAATAAATGATTTTCCGCATATATGGCACACAAATGGAGATTCTCCAGAATGGGTTCGTAAGTGAGTATCCAGATCTATTTGTCGGACGTATCGTTTTTGACATATATTGCATTCGATTGAGGCCCCCTTGTGATGAAGTTCGTGGGTTGTTAGACCGTTTTTATGTAGGAAAGATTTTTCACACTGTGTGCATTTATAAATTGGTTTTCTATCATTTTCATGCGTTTGTACGTGTCTTTTGTAGGAATACGGTGATAAAAATGTTTGATTACACTTGTCGCATGGATATCGTTCTCTATTTACTTGATGAATAAGTTCGTGGTTTTTTAATCCATTGGATTCCCGAAATGTTTTTGCTAAATATATATAATTAAATATTTAAATTTTGCAATAAAAATGTATTACAAAGCTACTTACGACATGATTGGCAAAGGAAAATTTTAGGTTTGTGGCGTGGTTTATGTTTTATCAATGCCTTTCTTGTCATGGTTTTTTGACATTCTTCGCAATTAACCAATTCATCCATTTTTTTCAATTTTACTTTACATTGATTAGTTTTTGTATGAGCTTTGATTTTTCTAATGTTACTTTTAAATGTGTTATTAAAGAAGCCGTCGGATCCATTTTGATTTAATAATTCCCTTGCATGTTCATCATAGCACTGACGTTCAAATTCATTTTCTATTTTCAAATCACCGTCTCCATGTTCATTTTCATGGCATACATTATTGATCTGTATATCGTCAATGCAACACTTGGAACAAAAAAGATTTTGAAACATTTTTTATAAGTATATATATATATATAAACAGCAAAAAAATACCTTGCTTTCAATATTTTCTGCAGATTTATCAGCATCAATTTGTTCTGCTTTTACTGATACCCATTCAAATTTGTTTGGCATATTTTCAATTGGAATATGCCGAGTCTTCATGCAACGCAATTCGTTATCTGCTTGCTTTGCCTTTTCAATAAAATTATAAGCATCTTTAAGCTTTTTTGCACAACAGTAGCACAAAAATTGGTATTGGCTCTCATTATTTTCCCTCATTGGTATTTGAGTACATATGCGAAAACACTCTTTGTATGATAAAACATATTCCAACGAGTCAACAGGCTGATACCAATCTAATAGAAGAGCTCGTCCTTCGGGCGATAGACACGCACGACATATCTTATGCGAATCCATTTCCATTGTGCTTGCAATATGTAGTAGAACTGAGGTTCATATCAAATATATTTTCATAATCTAAAGTCTTTTGTTTAAAGCAAAAATGTTAGTAAAATTAACTGTATTGTGGCACACACGAATACCAGAACAAATCAGAATCGACGATAAACTGCCAGAAGCAACTAGACAGCGAATTCGTAGTTGCCAGAATGTTCTAGTAGCGAACTTTTGTTAAAAATTTACTATATAAGGGCTGCCGGATTGTGCAGCAGACACAGTTCCAATTAGAGTGTTGCCGTGTAAAAAGCAATTAAGCTATAAGCAATAAGTTTTAACTCGAATATCGAGCAATAAGTGTTAAGTTGTTGGAAATAAAAGTAAAGATAAGTGTATAGCCATTAAATTGGACTTCAATTTAACAATCCAGTGATCGAATTCAAGAGTGAGTTACAGGTAGACGATTTATACTGAACTCCGTTACAGTATGCATTAAAATCAAAACACTTTGTTTACCAAACATTCAGTGTTGTAAACGATGTGTTCTTAATGGCGCCTGCACAACGCAATATTGATCTATTGTAATCCATCCAATATTTTTAAATCCGGATCGCGCGATCGACGGCATTTTGTATGTAAAATCTTCAGTTTTCTTTCGACATTTTATAAAAAAACCGGATGAAAAATTACACAATTTGATAAAGCAAAACTATTTTTTTTATATATTTGTTTCAAAAACTGGATTTATTTCGAATAAATACTGTTGTGGTAATTATTGAACGTGTAGTCTAGTATTACTAGTGTTGTGTAGCATTCACTCGAGATGCATCATTCATCCATATGGATCACGATCCAAATATCACAATAAATATTGAACGTGTGACAGCCGCCAATGTTCTACAATTTTCCTACATTATTAGTTTTTGCCTCCAAACTTAATAATTTTTTGGTTCCAAATAGGGTAATTACATTTAAGATTAAAAACTGGTAGCTTAATAATACTTACTGCAGGAAAAAATTTAAGATTATTTTTACGCTCATTTTCTTTTGGTGTCGTTCTGTTCGTTCAGCAGCTGTCATTCCTTATTATAAAAATTTCGCAAATGTTTGTGCGATTCGGCTACGCGACACTTAGAGCATAGTTCATTTGTATGTTGGTATGGTGATTGTTGTTGTATTATAATAGCGGCAGATAACATTCTTAAAGTAATTTCGAGGAATGGTGCCGTGTTAACAGTCCTTGGCCGGATAAAAGTCCGGGTCCGTTCCGGTTACTTAGACCCAACTGTCGAAGGGACGGATAGTGGTCTCATATTTTGCCTACAAAGAATTACCATAAAAGTGGTAGAACAATGATTAGTATACCATGTGACAGGAATTCCTTAATCCATTAGAATGTATTGAATACCCGTTATTAACATTTTCAAGGCCAAATGTATGACGGGAATTTCATAATCTATCGGATATTATTAAAAACCTGAAATTTTTTCGATTTATTACAAAATATTTATGAATTAATTACATTTCTTGTTTGAAATAACTTGTAGAATGATATTCAAACTAAATCATTTGTGGTTAAATGAAATAAATATGAAAGCATCTTTATATTTTATGTAAACATAAAAAAATAAAAGTAACTCCATTTTAATTAGAATTTATTTATATATGTATATATTATTAATTACATTTAATACTGTCAAATGTTATTAAAAATTTAAATTCAATATTTTTGAGTATCTTATTTTTTCCTTATTCACAATTTTTTAAAATATTTCTATTATATTTGCATATTACATACAAAAATTGATAACGAATTTCAATACCGGGTATATTCATTTGAAACTGAGCGCTATTGCAACCATGACAAGAATTTCAAAATGTAAAGCAATTCTGAATTGCGTAGCAGCGAACTGTTACAAACAAGAACACAAGGCGTGCCACCCGAGCACGGTCCCTTCCGTTCCCACGACAGTCGGGTCTACGTAACCGGAACGGACCCGGATTTAATCCGGCCAAGGACTGTCAACTCGGCAGAATTCTGCCGCTACAACAACAACAACAGCCCGATCCCTTTCTCTTCCCTTCGCCAACAAAAACCGACAAAAGAATCCGTGTGTAAGCGCTTTTACAATACAAGTAGGCAACCCGTACCAAGTGTTATTTTAGTAGTAGAATTTTCGAGGCAACCCGTACCAAGTGGGAAATTTTTGCGTGTGTATTAGTGAAAATCTTAAGATTGGTTACTTGTAGATTTACACAATGATTAATTTCAACAGCTGTTAAATCTAGACTTAATAATGTTTACTATATATAATCACTGTAATTTTATTGCATTAAATGCATATTTTTGGTACTATTGAATAATTATAAATCATAATGGAATTCTTTCGAAACATGTGCCGAGTTTGTTTAAGGGTGGAAGGTTCAGTATCACTCATTAATTGGAATCAATCCGTCCATATCGAAGATTTGAACGAAAGTTTATCGTATTCAGAATGTTTTCAGCACTGCACTCAATTGAATTTAAATAATGAAAGTCGTGGAAATGAACATTCGATGAGTATATATGAAAATTTTTGTTTTAGCTGTGCCGATCAACTTAAAGAAGCTTACTTATTTATTACTAAAGCTCGAAAAGCAGACAAAACTTTACGTTTGGATTACTGTAAATCAGATTCCGATAATAATAAGAAATTTTTTGAATGGGTTGGGGTTGGTAAAGAATATACAAAGGTTGATCTCAAGGTATTTACAAAAATGAATTACATCAAAATATTTTACTTATATATACATATACCATAAGTATAGAAAAGGGAGACAGAGGAGGAGCAAATCAGCTTCGGAAGCAATACACTTTTTGATGAAAACACAAATTCGCAAGGCTGTGTTCAAAATGTGCATGAGGAAAACTTTCATGAATCTGAAGTATTAAATTCATCAAAGTCCATTTTATCTAAACATATTCATTCCAAGGCACATCGTAAGAAAAAAAATATAACAAAATCAGAAATCGAACAAAATAATGAAGAGGTTTGTGGAATCTGCGGGAAGTCAATGATTAAAACGCAGCTCTTACGTCATCTTGCAACCGAAGTGTAGAGTCCTTTCTCTGCAAATCGTGCCGTTAGTACCATTGTTGTATTATTAAATTATTTCGTAAAACATAAATGTATGTATGTATACATTATTTAGCTCGCACCTTCAGACATCGCAGTACTTTAACACAACATGAACTTATACATGAAAACAACAGGGAGCGAAAGTTTGACTGTGGAGTGTGCGGAAGAAAGTTTTATACACAAATGGCACGCAGAAATCATTTGAAAACACATGATCCCAGTCGGAAACCAAGATTTCACTGTAGTGATTGTGGTCAATCTTTTTTGTTTAAAGGCAATCTTTTAGTGCATCAACAAAAACATGCTGGTCAAACTATTCAATGTACATATTGCCAGAAACGCTATGTACGTGCGGTAGATCTAGAAGTCCACCTACGTAGTCACACAGGCGATACACCGTTTAAGTGTGATAAGTGCGAAAAGGCTTTTACAAAAAGGTCCACATTACGAAAGCATTTACAATTACATGAGGGTATCCAATGGAAGTGTGAAGATTGTGGAAAACAATATTTATATGAATGGACGCTTCAAAGGCATCGTTTAGAACACACTGGCTTGCCGTTAAAATGTTCAATTTGTGGAAAGGAATTTCCTGAAATGTACAAGTGAGTTTAATTGTACGTTTTAAGAAGTTGTACTTGATATATTTTAATACAGGATACGGCGTCATATCAAGTGTGTTCACAAAATAAACTTGTCCGAATTGGAAAACTTCGTTGTGAGATTAACGGATAAAAAGAAACGTGGTAATTTATCACCAAATTCTTTTGACGCGAAAAAAAATGCTAAAGGTATTTAATAATTATTTTTTTTTTTGCAATTTATATGTAGAATAAAAAAAATTTATAATATCACTTTATTATTATTTCAAAACTTACAGATTTCGATCTGTTGAGGACGTGCAAAAATACAAAGTAGTATCTCCTTATCAATTCGTGTTGTGGTCCAACGAAGTTTATGTTATTTCACTTCCAATGATTAATAAAGTTTCTTAAGCAAGCAAAAACGCGTCTGTCGAAATTCGGTCAATACTCTAGATCGGGGTGACCAAAAGGACAGAAACCGCGGCACTACAAGTCAATTTCCTTCTGTGATCATTGCAAATGAAACTGCTGTAATGTTTTTGGATCCCAAACTCCCTTCACTGAAACCTGTAGTTCATTGTGCCGTCTGATCTTACGAAACTTTTATGTGCAGTGTGCTCGTTAGTAAGATTAGTGAAACCTTCTATTGCTAAGTTGTTGTTGTTGTAACGGCTATCTATTCCCCGCTTAGGTGGTAAGGTTCTAGTTGATTGTCGTCGAAGTCATCTAACGGCAGGGCCAGGAAACGAGCTCTTTCGACGGGGTCTGACCATAGGAAAAAAGGTGTTAGATGCCTGTACTTCCTTGGGTAAGCAAAGTTGGTGCATGCTGAACATACATTTGGTCTGTCGGGATCGATAAGTAGGAGTTTAGCCTGCTACAGTACCCAGAGCGAAGTTGCGCAAGGGTCACTCTAGTTTCTCGTGGTAAGTCGAGCTCTTCATCTGCGATGGGTGGTGGTTTAAGTCCAAGTACACCATTCACTGAGAGGGAGTCGGTGAAGTTGTAAATTATTCCACTGTGAAGTCTGGTCTTTTGTGTCTGAAGTTTGGTCGGCGTATTGTTCGAAGTCGTCGAAGGATGACCTATTGATGTTCCGAAAAGGTGATTCCGCTTCAAGCAGACGACTGCAGGGATGGTTTCTGCGAAAACCTTGGTTAGAAAGTTTACTTCCGTTGAGCCAAGGTGTTTTAGCATCAGCATGTTTATTCCATCTGGGCCAATAGATTTATGGTAGATGATTTTGCCTTGTTGATGACACTCCGAACCTCCTTATTTGTGAAACTAAGTGGCGCGCAGTGTGTGTGAACCGAGTGGGCACGGTCATCGAATTAGATTTCAACCCGGTCGTCATGTCTCCTCGGATTTGACAAGGCCTTGACGGTATTCCAAAGCTTACTCACACCGGTGGAGAGCTTCTGCTGGTTTTCCATGTGCCAAATCTCCAAATCCGGAGAGCTATTACAGGTGCCCAAAATTCTGATCTTTGTCATTTATTATGCAGAATGTCGAATCGTCTATCTGTTCCACTAGCCCCATTCCCCTACAATCGTTTGACAGGCAGAAGTGCCAAAGATCGTGGTGCGGGGTCAAGTCGCCAAATATCAAACGGTTTTCACCACGAAGTAGCTCACCTATATTTGGATGATATCCTGTTAGTAAACATCACAGCTTTGTGCAGCATTAAAGCTAGGCCTACACCATTCTCTTGCTCGCGATGGATTACGGTGAAACCAGCACAACTCAGAAAATCTAAGCGGCTGTTTAACTTGGTTTCTTGGTCCACAATTATCGATACGCATTCCCGGCTCATGAATGCAACTGACTCCTCGATCTTACTCTGGAGTCCGTTGCAGTTAAATTTGATTTGTCTCGGGTGTCTAGGGGTGAGGGAGTGGCGTGTAGGTGGTGGTTGTTGCAACTGTAGAATCCGCAGGGACGGTTGTCGCACTGTGGTGTTGTTTGGCGACACCATTGTAGGGGGCTTGCGGGGCAGACTCCTGCAGCACGGGGCAACGTACGACACACCCCACTTACGAGTGGTGCGCAGGCCGGAATACGGGAAGTGAGACCAGCCAGTACAAGAACTGCACTTGACTAATGTGACGTTCCGACGTAAGGCGGTCTGACACACGAACAGATAAAAGTAAATCTCTAAAAATCCATTCTTGAAAAATTTATTTAATATACTAAAAATTAAACCTTCGCAACAAAATATTTAATTTTATTCCAAAAATAATATTCTTACATCTATTTTGTCTGCCGAAATATCAAGGATGTTTAAATTTTTGAGCTTTACGTAATACATATGTACGCATACCTAAGTTTGTTCCATATATATGACAACACTTCATTAGGGACTCTCTGAATGCGATGTTCAACACACTTCATCAAGAATGCTATCATCGATATAAAGGATACTGGAAGATGGCACTTCTTTGCTCTATATGCGACAGGGATTTCTTAAAAAAATAACCATTGTATTGATTGAATATTAAGTTGAAAATGCATTGATACCTAATTATTATTATCATGGATATGTGAGTTTACTTCAAATATGATTTAGGAAACTTGTTATTGATAAACTCTTTAGTTGAAAAAACATGGGAATATATGCGTCAACAAAGCTCAACCATTATATCTTCCCCCTCGTTCGTGGTTTCATCGTCCTTTACTTCAACCTCTTTCATAACGCTATCTGCTTGAACTAAAGTTAGTTTTTTTCGCTGTAAAGGCTTTGGAGTTTGAGATTTTGTAACTTTTAGAATCTCCTCCTCTGTAAACTCTATAAGATGCGTAGTTTTCAGATGGACTTTAAACCTACATATATTCATATTTCATTATAAGCAAAAAATGTATTTAGCACACATATTTTATCTTACTTTTGTTTTGATGGATATCCTCGACCACAATAACTGCAAGGAAATGGCATTTCACTATGAACAAACGAATGTTCTTGCAAAGCCTTGGTTGAAGTGAATAATTTTCCACATTCTTCGCATTGCAACTTTAATCCTTGGTGTCTCCACATATGTGTACGCAAATGACCCTTTATTGCAAATTTTTTGTCACATATTTCACATTTAAATGGGTAGTCACGGGTATGGAATCGCATATGCACATTCAACTCGTACTGGCGTACAAATTGCTTTCCTGTAACATTAGTAAAATCTGGTTTTAATATTGAATTATCTCACTGAAAATAGAGTTTACGAACCACATTCATCGCACTTTATTGTTTCGCCTTTATGAAGGCGAATGTGATTATCAAGAGCTATTTTACTAACATACATTTTATCGCAATAATTACATTGATGAAGTTGACGTACATTTCGATGAACTTCCATATGCAAACGCAAATAATGTTTTGTGGAAAATCGCTTGCTACATATTTCACACGCATCTGATTTTATGTTTGCTTCTTTCCGTTGGTGATACTTAAGATGTGAATTCAAGATGCTTAAGGAAGTAAATATTTTACCTAGTAAAGACGTAAAACTTAAAGTATTGGTACATTAAATTTATAAATATTAATCAACTAACCGCAAATATTACAAACAAAATTATTTAGCCCGGAATGTGTACGATGCACATGGTCTGACATTTTAAGCTCTTGACATCTAAAATCGCAATATCTGCACTTAATAATATTTAAATGTGTAATTTTAATATGCCCCATCATATTCTCCTGAGATACATTCTTTCCACATATTTTACAAATACTGGCTTCATCGTCAACAAATGGATGCGTTTGTGAATGTAGTGAAAGCTGACTATTTTTTTCAAAGGTTTGAAAGCAAATAGAACAGGAGATGGCAGAACTGCTCGAATCTTAGGCATACAACAAAATTATAAATAAATGTATTTAATCATGGTAAAAACTCTGAATAATAATTAAAAAATTGTATCTGTAAAGTTGTTGAAATTTAATTTTTATATTTTACCTTCTTTTAAGTTTTTTCCGGCATCATTGTCACATTCTGTGGGGTTCACATTTATTTTGCCTCCATCATTCTCAGATATATCCATTAACTCGAGAAAATAATATTGTTCAGATTCCATCAAGTTTGCTGAAGGGCTTTTTTTAACGGTTGTGTTTTTTCTTTCATCGTCTTTTGCAGTGTTTTCGACAAAATCTGAGATTTTATTAACATTTAAACCATTATCGTCAACAATATTTACGCAGTTATCAACAGGTTCAAATTGAAGGTGTCCAATTTGAATTTTCAAATCAGTACTGCATTTCGAACTGATATCTATACAAAATGGTAATATTTTAAATTTCAATTGCTTGATATCACTTAATACCTGTGTTTGGAAACTGCTGATTTGTTCCATAATCCTTCAAATCGTCTTCATTTTCGGAAATGTTTTCTTTATTACTCTATTAAAAAAATTATATATTATATATATGCATATGTAAATATAATAAAACTAAAAATATATAGAACACCTCTCTGACCTCTGTTTTAGTGAGCTCATCTAATCCAACACTTCCATCTACTGTTGTAATTTCAATATATTTGTTATCGAAACCATTTAAATCATCAATTCCTTGCATCTCCTTAGAATTCACTATTGCATCGTTTAAAACTTTGTCTGATTGTATAGCTTTCTGAATAAAGTTCCATGCAATTCCTAATTCAAAACTACAGTTCTCGCAAAGATTATGGGGCATTTTTCCTTCGTTGTCGGTCGATGTTAATTGTGTACAACTTCGAAAACAATCCATGTATGTTATAAGTACATCAGAATGTTCTTCCAAAGGTGTTTCGAGTTCTATTTGCTCGAAAGGAGTTTCTAAATCCACATACGATAATGAAGTTTTTAAGCATGCTCTACAAGTGGGAATGGTATCCATCTAGGAATAACCAATATAAATATTAGTTTCCTATTGAAAAATAATCCAATTTTATTAAAATCAGAAAATTGCACAAACATATGAAGGTGAGACACAAAAACTGTATTTGATATGACAATATAATTACGATATTAGTTATCGATATAACGTAACTTGCTAAAAAACGATTAATTTTGTGGCGAACACGAATGCCAGAACAAAATAGAATCAACGATAAACTGCTAGCAGAGAATGTAAATTATAATATTGAAGCTTATTTTATATTATTATGCTCACTACACATCGAACAACAACATCGAGAAATCCTAATATAATTTTTTCACAAACAAAAGAAATATACGCTCACATATTAATTAAATTTTAATTTTTTTATGTTAAATTTAATTTTTTATTTCACTTAATATCAATCGCATTTTCAATTAAGTACATCTTTAAGGTAGACAAGTATAAGTACATGTTACACATATATTATTTTACATTTATTACTTTTAGTATAACTTTTTGTACATGTATGTATATAACAAAACAAAATTTAGTGTTCTTCAGCCGTATGTGCTAAAATAAGTATATCATCACTAAATATATTAAAAGTATAATATAGTATGAATATATTACAAATATGCATAGCAGAACAAAATTAGGATCAAGTATTTTAAATTAAGAGATCTTAAGAGCATTAAAAAATATCGGTTGCCGACCAAAAGTAATGAGGATACCCCTTTGAAAGACAGAGTTCCTTGATCAACATAGTATAATTTAACCAGTCGGCAAACTATATAGCAACGCTGCCACTGAATATGATTGTGGCGATAATGAAAAAACCTTGTTTATTTATTGGACAAAGAAAATTTCCTAAAGCATTGCATTCAAAATGGACTATTTCGCAAAGTGATAGCAGAGAATGTTAATGAATATTCATTATTATAATAATATAGCCCAAGAGAAAAAAAAGGACAAAAAAAAAGATAACAAGAATTATTTACAAAGCTCTTATACGTTAAACTCAAAAATCAACGATTTTTATTTCGTCAAAATACTTATTCCTTTTAGTGTAAGTATATAGAAGTGTTTATATTGTTGATTTTTTTTTTAACTTTAAATGGAAATCTATATCTACAAGTATATATTTATGTATGTATATAAAAATTACATGAAAGGTTTTTTCCGGGTAAACTCCTTAACTATTGAACCGATTTTAGTAAAATTTAGCACATTCCGTCCAGTTTGATCAAACTTAGTATAGTTTAGATCTCAATTATGTTAAAAGTCAAAACAATTCATAAATAAAAAATATACATTTCTAAATATAGGCTTGTATAACAAGCAAGGAAGGGCTAAGTCCGGGTGTAACTGAACATTTCATACACTTGCAACTTACAAGGATCAAAGCCGGGAAATAAAAGATGCTTTCTAAGTTTTATTAAGGTACCTCACATATCCTCAACAATATATAAGGAGTAAAGTCAACCGGATGTTTGAAAATCCTGATATTAGTTATATGGGGGCTATGGCAAGTTTTCATCCGATTTGAATAATTTTAAACATTAAGATGCACCGTTATTAGAAAAACATGCTCTCTAAATTTTATTAAGATAACTCACATATTTGCCGATAAAAAATCATATATTATTATCAAAGAAACATTCTCTCCGAATTTCAATAACATATCTCACAGATTGACCGATATTTTCGGCCATGCACACTGGGCTCCACATATTCGGTATGTGGGGCTTGAACAGTTTTGGTCCGATTTTAAAAATTTTTAGACGCGAGATGGCCCCGATATCTGATTTATATACTGAAGATTGAAAAAATCAGATGGAATTTAAAATTGGTTAATGTGGAAAGTAGGCATGATTGTAGTCCGATTTTGTCTTGTGACATAAGACTGTTAGAATAATGTTATGTACCGAATTTGGTTGAAATTGATCGAGCAGGTCCGGAGATAAGCGATTTCACGCCCATCGTAAAAAACGTCTGCTCATCGAAAATATCACCGGAAATATTCTTGAAGCACCCATTTTACCTGGGAAGTTTAATGGAGGAATGGTTGTTTTGCAGCAGACAAATTTTCAGAAGGCTACAGTTTACCATTGGTTTAACTTTCGCCAAGTTTATATGTAGGTCTCACAGCTAAAAATATCAATTGTCAGTTTATATTTTGAAAATTCATTATCCGTTCGGTAAGTGGTTTTGGAGGGACATGCAAAGAGATTAATGTCATGCGGGTGATCTTTGCATGCAGGACATTCGTTTAGTATGTTAGAGGATTAGTAGAAGTTTAATCTATTTACTGGAAGTGAGTTAATGAAAGTGTTATAAGCTCCACTGGAAATGTCGTTCAGTACACGTATAAAGTTTGTTCCGTCCGAAATTATGTCTGCTGAAGTTCGTCATAGAAACATTCCCTTGATGTTCCTAGGAGGCGATCTATAGCTACATGACTAGTTAGGTTCAGGCTTCAGGTGTCTGGCGAAAGGAGAGTTATCAGAATAAGATTCCCTTAGGTTTAGGTATACGAAGAGTACTCAGAGCCTAGTTGAGAACCTTGGTGAGATTTTTTTACTCTTTTAGAGCCTATGCGCTTTAGTATCAACATGTTTACGCGATCTGGGTCGATGGAATTAGACGATTTACTCTTCTTGATGACATTTTGGACCTCATCGTCGGTAAAAGCAAGTGGTGCGCAGTCGTTTTGCGTTTTACGCCACCGTCGGGTAACACATCTTTCCTTCATCCTTCAGTCGATCAATGAAAGAAACATGGCTCTTCAAGAAATCAACGCAACCATCGACGCTGAAGTTAGGAATATAGAAAGCCTTCTTGTGGATTTGCAATTTCTGCGCGACTAGTGGAAAGCAATTAATAATTAATGCAAAATTGTTGCAGAGAATTTAAAACATGTCGAAACGATGTGATTATCAACAAGAGAAGAAAACGTGAACATGTAGAGGTGGATGAAGAGAATTTTCGTTCTCATTTCTATGGCAGTTTCATGATATGAAAGATGAACTCAAAGCAGCTGCAAAAAATTTCGAAGCACATCATCTCAATGGAAAATTAGGAAGACTTTTCTCAAATATTTGCATCGCTTTGAGAATATTTTGCCCTTTTAGTTTTAAGCGAGGTGATAAGATAAAAAATAAACTTTCATCGATCATGGTCGTCACAGGGCAGGTTTTAGGACTAGTTACACTGTGTTGGTCAAGAAGTTGGATTTCCAGACTATTATCGATGAATTCGCTGTCGCCAAAGCTCGAAAAAAAGCTCACTTCTAAGTTGCAAATAATTGAAGATTTGAGGATTTTAAACTGCATGTTCAAAACCTTCGTATATGACATCAAAAACATTGAAGTCGGAAGATAGTTAATAAAATTTACTAAGTATTGTATTAGAAAGATTCCTGTAGAGAGGTGTCCCATCTTTTTACCCCTGGGACCGGTTTTTTCTCGGCGATCCTGGTAGGAATGGGTAGTGCAGAGAAATTCGTGTGAAGCTCTCACCGCGAAGCAGCACACCTATTTTTTGGTGAAAATGAAATACTAATTTTGATTGTTGTTGAATGTTCGTCTTTTGAAGCAAACTAATCAGACACCCAATTATCGACTTCTGCGTGTCCCATCGATGAAAACAAAGGGTAATCGGAAGGTGCCAAGTCTCGTGAATGCGCTCCCAGTAGCTCCCAGCCAAGTACTTTAATGGTATCCTGAACCGATTTTGTTTTGTGTACAAGTGCATGTTCGTATAACAAACTTTGCCGTGCCTTCTGATGCATTCTGGTCGTTTTTCGATCAATGCATGGTTCAAATTGATCATTTGATGCATGTTACTATTAGTACTAATAGTTTCACCAGGTTTTAGAAGCTCATGATATAACACACCCTTCTGATCCCACCAAACACAGAGCGTTGCCTTCTTACCGAATCGATCTGTTTTTGCAGTCGGTATTGATGTTTGTCCCGGATTAATCCATTTAATGGATTCAGTTCTCCGTTTAGGATTGTGACAATTCGAAGCAAAACAGAATTCCTTTCGTGTTTTTGCAGCAAAAATTCACAAGTGTTTTTTCGGTTTTTCGGTTAGCTTTCAAACGGTCTGAAATTTTTTGTTGTGCAACATTTGACTCAAAGTATCATTTTCATTCAATATTGCTTGCAGTACGACGTCTTCAAACTTTTTTTGGTGGTTTTCCACGTTCTACATTTCTCACATCAAAATCACTGACTCTAAACCGTTGAAACCATCTATTGCATGTTTCTTCTGATAGAGCATGATCACCATATGCCTCGACAAGCATTGGATGCTCTGCAGCACTTTTCTTCAAATGGTTCTAACTTGTACAAAATTTTACATTTTCAATACAATGAAAAATATGATGTTTTTTGTTCAATGATTGTAAAATTATTCAATATGTTTGACAGATGTCATGCCATCTAAACAGGAAAAAAATTAACGTTCGTTCACAACAAACGTTCTTTGTCAACACATTTGTATCTTAACGCTCACCTGGTATATGCCCTTTGACCGGAAAAATCCGGGTCAATTTAGTGTCTGTATGGTTTATCAACGTAGTACGAAACGTACAAGTTTTGCAATTCTTCGCATGAAATCTTTATTTAAAACAATATTATCTGATGCTCATGTTAATCTATAGTAAATAGTATATAGTAATGCTTATATGCACGTGAGTGTAAATAGTAACAAAGAGTTTACAGTTGCAATTTCTAATTTTAAAACAAATGCAAAACATTTAACATCTATATATATATATATATATATATTTAACATTAAGTTTCATTAGAAAACTTCTTAAAATTTATACTCATTCATTTACATACATTGTACTTACATACATATAAATTAAAGTATATAAACATGCCATCATCCGTTTGGAAAATTTTCTAGTCATCTATATGTGTAAAATGAATAATGACAAATTCACTAATTCGGTATACATATGTATGTACATATAACTAGGTGTATAAATTTTAAATTAAATATACACAGGCATATTTTTTAGATACATACATAAATAAACATTCAGATATTCCATTTATCCTCATTCACTCAATTAATTGCATACCACAAATTGTTGTATTATATAATATTAATTAACTAATTTATTTGTATTTGAACAGTCTTTTCCACGTTTTCTTAAATATTTATACTATAAATACCTACAACATTTTTCGTTGTCATTATTAATAAATTTTGTTTGATTAAATAATTGGTACTTAGTACTAAGAGTTTTACATTTAAAAGCGAATGAGTGCACTTTTATGTGATAAGTTTATGTACAATTATAAAATCTAGTAGGTACGATTAAAAAATCTAGAGCTATGCAATTGTATGTTCCGATATCTTTTGTTTAACCACTCAAACTCCCGTACATCAACTTTAAAATGCATATTGTGCACAATAATAAGATTTCTGCTTATTTACATATATTGTGTTGTACACTATACACTAATATAACCTTTGCTCAAGCCTATACATATATACATATCAGGCCTATATATATAGTACATTGTTGATAAACATCTTTGACTTATCTAAATATATTTGTTCAATACATATACCTAAGATATGTACTTATATGTATATATGTACATAAGTACTTATCAAACTTACTTGCATAAGTGGCTCAATCTTCTTATTATAAATGCATTCAAATAAATACATACTATGTAGCTACATATATCGTATGTATACAAATATATTAATGCAAAACTAAAAATCACTCATTTGCCATTATCATACACGAAAGAAGCGTACTTCATATAGCACATATATATACATACCATTCTAATATGAACATACATTTGCTATTTAATTTCAAAATTCATGGTATATATAGATATATGATATTTATATATATATAAATATATATTATCATATATATATATGGTATATACATAAATTATTTTTGAGTTTTAAGTATTGTATAACAAATAAATGAGGTAGTTGGCAATCTGATGCCGACCTTCATTCAAGCCTAAATAAAGTGTAATTATTTTATTCGTTAAATTGAGAGGTACCATCGTATCATTCATTCTTTCAGTTTTTCTTGCTTGAAATGAAAACCTTTCTTCTGAGCACTTTGATCTGTCAGTATCACTTGCACGAAACCTTTAGTGATTGATAATATATTGTACATATGTATGTATAAGCCTACGTACATATGTATGTATATGTGTTCGGACAACATAATTAACTAATTCGTTGCCACTTTGCTTCCTGTAGTTTCGGGCTTAATCGAGATTATTCATCATTATCATCATCACTTAGCAGTTGTCGCTGCTGTTGAATGCAGTGCGATTCTAATGGAGTAATTGTTGTCGATAATACCGTGTGTTTCGTTGCGCTGGCATCGATGCATTTATTCTGTTTTTGAACTTCATACTCGCTTTTGATATCGACATAGATTTTACTCTGCAATTGGTGCTCCTCCTTAAGTGTAATACATATCATTGATAATAAGCAATCTAAAATATGCAAAAGTAAAGTATCAATCTAGCATACCATTAATTCATCAATCCTATGATTAGAATTAGGCATCTCGTATTTATTACTCTTGTCACGTAACTCAATTGCTGCGTTAAGCTGTTCATCTAGCGTTCTACCTAATTGGTCCAGTGAATTCGAAAGCACGTGCTCGATTTCTGGAAAACGATTAAATTTTTAAATCAGGATTATTGATCATTCATAACGATGTGTGTACATATTATTATTATTATTTGAATGCTTATATTTTTATTATCATATAATTTTGCAATAGGTACCTGTGCTTTTTAAACGTCTTTTACGCAACTTTAATTCTTGTGTGTGAATTGGGTCGGCACTGCGTTTATTACATGGCATGTCTGTCGCAGTGCTCCTCCCTAGGGGTGTGAGCGAGGAGTTTGCTATCTGAATTTCCATTGATTGGCAATAATTGCAGAACTTTGTGTTCATACCTTGGCATAAACAGCTTCCTTCGCCTCCTTCAGCCTTTGACTCGAAATTCACTCTTGCTTCACAGTTAGTTGCATCTACCGTTTTTTCTTGTTTATTGCTTGGTAAGTGTTTGGCTGCAGTGACATTAACTACATTTACACTTTTTGATATTGAAGTTTTGACCGAAGAAGTTTCGGGTGGCACTAATGCAAGTGGAGGTGTTTTAGCTGATTTGCCGAAGCGATAGGCTGCAGATCGGATGGAGGAGTATGGAGTAGAGAGAGAAGCAGCCGAATACCGATGCATTGCTGCTGCAGATGTTGTTGGACCGAAGTCTGGAGCTCTATATTCGTTGCTAAAACTTTCTGTCGACGACTCACCATCATCATCCTCTTCTTCAATTGGTGATTGTTGCAAATTTTGTATAAGACAAAGTACTGCTTTTTCAAGTTGTCGAGGGTTTTTAGAAGCGGGCTCATCCACCGAAGTTTGAGGAATTTTGGCATTTACAATTGGAGAATACAGCATTTTCATTTCCTCAACTTGCCGTTTTCCCTCTTCTTCATCCAAAAGAGTGTTAACACAAAAAAATGAGTGCACTTTTTTTGTTTCTTCGTGAACTTCTAGATAACCTTTTGATCGCAAGTAAATAAATCGCCCATTGCGGGTCATTAGTCTATAGGTGGACTCTCCAGTTGAATTACGGCAATCATACACTGTTATATATTAAATGTTTAAAGAAAAAAATATTATTTTTATATTCAATTGTGAACTTACTTTGCCGTAGAGCTACAATCACCCATCTCATGTCATCTTGATGCATAAAAGTAAAAGGACTCAAACCTTGTACTTCATCAGTCATATAACCAGCTACAAGTCCAATTCTTTGATCACAATCAAGGATGCTACCATCAATCAAATGCCGCGTTTTATATTCCATTGCATTAGCTACTGTCACACTATTAATAACTTTTGGGAGTCGAATTATTCGCGCTGTAGCAATTAGCACCTACATATAAAAAAAAAAAATCATGTTGTTGTAGATGTAGCGGTTATATAATCCCCGCTTGGGTTGTAAGGTTCAAGTTGATTGTCGTCGAAGTCATCTAACGGTAGGCCCAGGAAACGTACTGTTTCGACGGGGTTGGACCAAAGGGGGAAGGGTGTTAGATGGGTGGAGTTCGTTGGGCATGCAAAGAGGTGGTTGGTGTCATGTGGGGGACTCATTGCATGCTGGACATATATTTGGTGTGTCTGGGTCTATTCAGGATAAGCGGAGCAACCCTGATGATAGGAGTTGTTTCAGTGGAGACAATCTTAACCAAAACTCACCGCTCCCAACAGGGTTAGATCGCTGAAAAAACAGCCCTTGGCCGGATAAAATTAGAGTCAATTACCGGAAATTACTCTAATTTTACGCCCATACGCATATATAACAAAAAAATTTCATCGCTACATATGGTAAATTCATGTTTCTAATATTACTATATAATACAATGAAATATTCATTAACTCGTCTAATAGATCGATTGAATTGGAAAAAATGTGTGACCTTAAAATGGACGAACGAAGTTATCTTTGGCTATTTATTTCGAAATAAAATTCTTCTTTTTTCATTAAAGTGGCAAGGCGTTTTAGGATTTGGTGTCTCATGTACTTTTCTGTATATATTTGCTTTTTTACTTACAATATCATTTCCACTTATTGCGTGTAACGGTATCGTATCATCCCGACCACGCGACCGTCTTATCATATGTATATTAGAGGGAAATGTGTTTATTCTTGTGCCCCGCGGTGCTGCATTGCTGCGCTTAAAATTCCCTTCGATTTTAACTATTTCATATGCAGTAGGCTCTGAGCGTGGACCAGCCCGGGCTAATCTATAAAAACGTTCATAATAATATATGAGTTAGCATAACTAATTTGAATTAATAATTATTTATAAATGAATGAAATATGTAATGTATTTGTGTTAAACCAAACAAATGCATATTTCAATTGAAAATTTACCGAACAGTGAACTTTCGTTTATCCGAGCGCAAACGTATATCTATGGACTCCTCTTGTTCTAAAGTCCGAGATTTGGGTTCATTTAAATCATCATCGACCTGCCAATCAAAAAGCTCATCCAAATCGGAAGGTATCAATTGTTGTTTCATCATGCTGTGATCTTCGGGATGTGTAATATTTAAGATATTTTGTCCGTATAAATCAGTCTGAGAATAAAAGCGCGTAACCACAAATAATTTTACATAAACACTAAATGCTCAAGGGCGTATTTACTAGTTTGTAGTAATTATTACCACATTGTTATTTTTCTCTTTACCTGGCAATGGCCCAAATGTTGTTCAACACTTGACGATATTAAGACAATTTGCCCGTGACATGTGAGAGCTATAAAAAACCTGTCCAGAAGCTTCATTAATGAATCAGTATATTGAGGGCGGGAGTTATTAAGGCTTTCCCCAAATACTGCAATAACAAAAAATAAATATTAATTTATGAACGAAATATGTACATATCTGAGTAGAATAAAATTTGCGCATATTAGAATTATATTTCTTTTCATTTTTTTAAACGGAGTGTTCAGCGTAAAATTCGAATATGCCACGCCTTACTCAAGTAATTATTGCCAAGATAATGTAATTCTTACTGTATTGTAGCCGTAAGCCGTGTGCAGCAAAACGTAAGACTGCAGTTTTATCAACACGTCTGGGGGATTCTGCAACATGTGGAACCATCGTGGATAGCTCTTGAATCGATCCATTTAGTTTGTCTCGTCTATTTTTCTCCGCCCGATTCCTTGCTTCGCGACCACTACGAAATTAAAGTAGTTTTATTTTCAAATCTTTCTAATCAGATACCATACACTAAATCTATGCTGGATATGTTAAATAACGATTTATTAGTGAGTTATTTGGTTTGACTTAAACGATTTCAAACAATTAAGTATAATAACAGTTTTTTTTTGCTTATAGTATAATTTCAATGCGTTTAATATAAAAATGTAATTTAATTTTTTTTAAATGTTCATATTCAATTTAGTCCGTAATTTTGAATGAATATAAAATTGGTACAATTAAGTTGTTTTGCTAAAACAGTTGCATAAGTGGAATAATAAAACGCTCAATACATTCATATTAGTTATAGATATATTCGCCGCTATTTATGCGTGAATGTAACACCCACCCCGGAGAAAATTAAAAATCATATTTTTTCTTTAAACATTAATTTAACTCATCATTAATCATTAACAAGCTGTATTCCTTATACAATAGCACATCTACTATTAAGACCTACCTAGATTTATTTGTTGAACGAGGAATATTTTCAAAATTCTAATATTGAAAATATGCAAACATTATTTGATATTAGTATTTTGCGTGTAAGTGCAATTTAATGAGACCTGCAACAACTTGCTCATTACTACTGTGTTGCTCAGTTTTTGCATAACAATGAGTTATATTAAGTGAATTTTTCTGTAAACAAACGCATCTTTACTGATAAGATTAACCTGAATAGATTCTATAAAAAGAAATGTTCGCAATTATCATTTTCAATGGTAAGTAATTGATTCTGTATTATCAGAGCTCTCTTGGTCGCCACATGGGGTCTTAGTCGCCATGTCTTTGCATTGAAAAATATGACGCGGTTCATCAGCATCCTGCTGAGTTAAGATGTTAGATGTGTGGGATGACTGCCTTGGAACTCGTGCAAGTACGGTTACGGAGTTCTTCCGCTCCTCAGACTTACCTACAATAACAACGTCTAGTCCCAGCACGTGATGCAAATACGAGGAATAGAACAAGCGCTCACAACTTAGTATATTATTATTTTGCTTACCATTGGTATTTGTTTACATATTCAAACAGCAACTACGAACATATTCTTCTTTTAAGTTTACATGTTACAAAATATGTAATGTAATTGTTTTGGGGATGTTAATTTACTTCTACTTTGTGCCAAAACCTTATATTAGTTTTGTTATTAGTTTACTGTAAGCAAGAGATATGTGTAAAAGTATATTTTAGCAAGCAGAAAATATCTATATTACGAGAATATTTGATAGAAAAACCCCACCGGCCTTTGGATGGTGATTCACAAAGAAAAAGGAACTTCAATGTGCCACTTTAAATATATGTAAATTCTATATTTATTATAATTTATTTTATCAATACAAGAACATTGCTTTTATTTACTTTACACTTATATGTACGAGGGTAATTTAATAAATATTTAGTCTTACCGCCCGATGGCGTCACTATTGCAAGATAAATTTACTATTGTGTGGTACATTCTCGTAGACCACCACTACCAAAATTTCAGCCGACTTGCACTTTTGTTTAGCTATATGTGGAAGCGGCTGTTTGCGAACCTGAGTTAGTAGACATCTAAAAATATCACAGGTGCGATCTACATTGACTATTTAGAAAAGGTCAAAGTGGTAAAAAAGTTACTCTCCGGAAGGAAAATCTGATTAGAAAAAGGAAGTTAGAGGTTAGGTTAGGTAAACAACTCGCTCCCCGCCAAAAGCTCCTATGTATGGATCAAAAAGGCTATCTCATATCAACAAAGCGCTTTAAGCGTCTCACAAATTTGTTTAGGGAACTAATATCAATTCTTTCTCCATACAACTTTTTTTTGCTCTCAATAAGAGGAATTTTTTGTTAATATAGCAAACATCTTCTATAATAATAATAAAAGCGTGTATTTACAGAGCTTATCTGAATACTTACCTATTAGAAAGTTGCAGCATATCCAACATGGGGTCGTGGGGATAGCTACCGCAGTTAGGATACCGATTACCACTATAGGACCTATAGTAACTATTTGATGATCCGTATGGTGCATTTGGATACCACATATTTGGATGATAGTCTGATGGTGTTGAATATTGTCCATAGGACTGCTGACTTTGCGTTTGTTGTGGCTGGAGGAGTGGACGTACGAATGTATGTGGGTCCAACTCATGATGCGTTGTTGGTAACGGATGACCATAAGATGAAGGCGAATGCAATTGACCAACATGTGACGATAAAGGATTTGATAAATTGTAATTGTACTGTTCAGTGGACGGTGTCGGTAGGATTATTTCACTGGGCGAAAATTTAATGTCTTGTTCAACATTGTCATTATACATATTGGAATTTTCGATTCCGCTGGTGAATTGCGTTACACTACTGGCTATTTTAGATGGATCAATAGTATCTTCTAACGTATTAGTTAGTTGAAACATATTTGAATTATTCAAATCTGATTGAAATGAGCTTGGTAATGGATCAATTCTATCCACACATATTTTTTTATCTACCACTTCAAGAAGTGTGCCCACGTCCGATGTTTTTAAAGTTGATTCAGTCAATGTGGTAACGTCATGATCAGTACCATTTAAGGTGGATAAATTATCATCCATAAAATCATTAACATTCTCCCATATCCGGCAACTGAAGCTAGAGCTAGGGTCATTTTCGGAATCCATTTTTTCGAAATCGGTATGGCTAAGCAGTTGCTTATCGCTTTGTTGTGCTGTTGATGTATTTGGTACATCTTCAAAGCTATGCGGAATGACCGATTTAAAATCTTCTTCATCGGAAGTAATGGTTTCACTGCGGGCTTCAGGTGTGCTCATGGCGGACAACACTGTCTAATAAACGTTTTCAATCCGCATTTAAACTGTGTAACATAATGTTTTTCTCAAACCAGCAAGCTGTAAAAAAAACACTCATCTATTTACTAAATAAATACATACAAGAATGAATAGTTTAGCTCGGGCGCACCCACACACTTTCTACCTTCGCCCGATATATGAATATAACTAGTAAATGCTATTTAATATACCCATATAATTTTTGTCATATTTCAAAGAAGTCGCTACGATTCTAAAATCCCATATAAAGATGGTCTTTGATTTCACACATCCTTAAGCCACTCTGACAATTTCAAAATGCTAGTTATTTCATTATATTTTTGACAGTTATTTCTTTTTTTTTGGCTTATGTACCCGACTAAGGTCTTAAAGTCGGCTGCAGCACCTAAAGCTTTAAACATATTTTTCTCGAAAATGTATTTTTCAAATCAGGAGACTATGGTGCTTGAAGACTATCCTATCTACTTGAAATTTTAATTCTAGTTGCATAGTAACATTATCTCGCAAACTAGATTAGTCCAGTATTCGTCGTTTTGTATTAAAACATTATTTTTACCATACACTAAATATGTACTTTTTATACACAAAATTGTCAAAGTTCGCCCTGATTTGTCCGGGACAGTCCGGATTACGAGTTAAGCGTTTCGGTCGTCCCGGGCTTAGAAATTAAAAAAAAAAGAATGAATTGAATTGTGTTGTTCTCTCACCTATTATATGTCGCGATTTTCAGTGAATTAAAATATGGTCACCTTACTCTAGACTCAATAAATAATTGATTTACTATAAAGAAATACGTTACACTCTTTACAAATGTGTCGCTCATTGCATTATCATATCTTTGAGTATAAAAGTAAAGCAACTCCACTGGTACCACTACAGCATCATAGATGTCTCAACTATGGAGTTAGTTCACTATTACAATTAACGACGTCGGGTACGTAGGTTGCCTTTTATATTTCAGGATTAGAGAACAAAACCAAGTGTTATTAACCATCGTAAATCGCTTTATTGTTTTTCAAAATATTCTTCATTAAGATACATCCCCTTTTGCATACGTTTTAACCAATTTTCGACCCACTTTTGCCATTCTGATTGAGGTGGCTCCAAATCATCAGTTCTGAACGCATCAACCGCCTCTTCAAGTGCCGAAAAGCGTTGACCTCTTAATTTATTTTTTACTTACGGGAATAAAAAGTAGTCTTTCGGTGCCAGGTCAGCACTATACGGTGATTGACTCATCAAATCGATGTTTTGTGTGCGCACAAAAATTCAGTTGCTTCAGTCGATGTGGCGGTTGGTGTTTCTGATGCCTTAACTGGCAAAGGAATAGTTGTGTACCATTTATAACTTATTGTTCTAGGTTGTTCTAATGGCATGGTTACGACATGTCTAGCTTTTCCAAAGAAACAGGCAACCATTTGCTTAGAAGTGCTTCGTGCGTGAACAACTTTTGTTGGATACGTCTCATCTGTCGACTGCTATTGACTTTCGGGCTAATACGCGCAAATCCACAAATAATCACCTGTTACGTCATAGACGTGTTTCGGAGCACCCTATCGTATTTTTTGAAGATTTCTCTCGACCAATCGACTTGAGCCTTTTTTTGAGCGATTGAAAAATTGTGTGGGATCCAACAAGAACATTGTTTTTACAATCAAATATCACAAATGCCAATAGCTGTCTCAATCTTACGATAGGTCACTTGACGATATTGCAATATCAGTTTGCGCACAGCATCAATGGGGTCCGGAACAACAACTAATTTTGCCCGACCTTCACGAAATTCGTCTTGAGGTGATCTACGACCACGATGGAATTCCCCAAACTATCGATATACACTGGTCCTTGATGGAGCTTCATCGTCAAAAATTGAATTAAGTTCATCGTTGCACTGTTTCCGAGTTAATCCACGTCCAAAATTGTAAGACATAAGCGCGCGAAAATGTTCGCGATTTAATTCCATATTTTGGCTGAGGTGAATATTTAAAGTTAATGTAAACAACACAAATAACGCTCGTATGTCAAAACGTTCCGAGTATGTAAAACATCAAAAATGTCAAACTTTACGATAAAGTTGATAGTTGCCAGACTGCCATCCTAGGGTTCTCAACTCCCGAAATATAAAAGTACGCGTTCTTCCAACTTTATTGGTAATCTAATTCTAATTTCTTGAAGTTTTTTTATTTGTAAATGTAGCAAAAAAAATAATTTAAATTTAAACTTTAAAAAACTACAATTAAATCCTTTTTTATTTAATTCTATTAATATATACGAGAAAACAAAAGGCAACAATCCAGTACAATACATTTCACATGTTCTTGTTTAATTAAACAAGTATGTATGTATTTATACATTAAATCACTAACAGATGCAACGAAACAAAACATAGAGATGGACTGAAATTGCATTAAATATATTTTTCTATTCTATTCTACAAAAGGTGTAAATTTTCTACAATCCCAAGACATATTATAATTGGTTTTTGAGTAATTGTTGAATAAAAAGTAGTGACTTCCTTATGAAATTTTATGAAGACTACGGTGAGTTTCTATTTCCAAATTAATTAATGAAATTACCTAAAATACAATTTTTTACACAAATTCGTTTTAACTATTGAAGCGCGTGATCTCTTATTAAAAAACAGCAGTGTTCGCACATGGCATACATGTCATTCCCTTAAATATAATTCTTAGTTTGATTTTACTATAATTTCCATTCCATTCGGTATGTATTCGTATTTAAAATGTAACTTTAGCTCATACACATTTACACATAAGTTCGTTTTAATATAAATAAACAAATATATCGGATAATCGAGTTGTAAAAGAATAATTTTTTGTTTGAAAGCTGTTTTTATGGATAAAGCTTTTTATACCCATATAAACATATGTGTGTACGTATTATTTCTTACCAGTTTTAAAAACAACAAACCGGTTAAAATCATTCGTGCATACACCTTCATTTTTATTTAAGTACATATAAATATGTATGAATGTGCAAGTATATATAATCAATTCCTACTTATATTGAACATATGTACGTATGATCTAAATTTCCACAGTTTTATAAATATTTACACCCTTTAATGTTTGATTGATGTTTGGATGAGATGGAGGATGAGACATGTTGGATGATTGTTATCGCCAATGATGGTTTTAACTGTGTCTAAGTAGCATGCCAGAGTGTTGTCAAATGTGGTAAGTCGGTCACTTGAGTACGATGTTCTGCATCTCAAGTAGCTTTTCAGCTGGTTGGGTTTAAAATTTGGAAACACGGTGATGTCAGACTCGAACTCTCGTAGAGAGTTGACAGCCTGCTTGTATGCTGCTCGTAGTGATTTCCATTCCCCCCAAAGGGCTGCTCTTTACCACATCTTCGTTGGATAGGATCACCTGTCTTACATACAGATTTTTGTCCCACGTCAGATTTTTTCGCGTGGATAGATGGCTTCTCAGTTTTTCCACAAAATTCAGGAATTTTGTCGTGTTTGACGTGATCGTCTTGACGAATTGTAGAGTCAGGGATCTTGTTTTGTGGGTCAATCTCAATAGACCGTACGAATGGCTCAGATATAGATGTTTGTTGAGCGATGATTGTATCTGTAAACAAGATAAAAAGATACTACGGTCTATGAGGTTCGTGCTTGAGTAGTTACTCACGAAAGGTGTTAGACTTGTCGGCCTGGGCGGTAGACCACTCTGCTGGTGCATCTACGACCACTGCCAGTCCACTCCCTAAAGCACCAATCCAATTGCCGGTAATCAAGTGGGGCAGAACAGCTATTCCACCTCGGAGCAACCAGTCCAACCATGGATCAGGCCATTTCAGACCACCTGAAATGAACGGCAGGGTGGTTTCGTCTTTGCCGTCAACTCTGTTGTCCCCACTGACGAACGCTCTTGGGCACGTCTTCATCTTAAATGTGCGAGCGCTAGGGAATACCACGACGTTCAACTCCACGATGCCTGCGGTATCGGGAGGACTCGTCCTTGTCTTTGATCGGAATTCCGTCTTCTTGGTGTCCAGCACAGAGTTCATATCCCATGAAAGAAAGTTGTATTCCTCGCTTTTCCCGTTTGAGGATGGTGTTAAAATGTCGAAGTACGCTGGCTTGCTTCGACGTACTCTTCTTTCATACTGGCACGACGATGACAGTATGGACAGGTCGTACTGATTGCTGGAGCTCGGGGCAATCAACCATCCTAGCATGTTGTTAGAATCTGCGTAGACTTGGTCGGCAATAAGCTCACCGTTAGGCTCTGTCCTAATGACAAACTTATGGCCAAACTTCTCGGCAATCGCTCCCACATACCACCAGGGGCAGTTCCAGCTGTAGTGTGTGTCCATCCATACTTTTGGGACGTTTTCGGGCTTTGTGGCGTGGTTGGTTATCCATCCCCACAGTTTCTGGTATTTTTCGATGTCCACCGATCTCTCCACGAATTCCGACGACCTTATCACAAAGTCGTTGCTCACTGTGGGCCAGAGTTCGAGGTATTGATCTGCTAGGCAGCGCCATCTGCGAGACATTCTGTTGTGCTCGAACATCGTAACACCAAGTTCCATAAACGCCCAGTTTGTAAGTCCGAGCATGAGAGACGCGTATCCGATGGTGGTGTTAAAAACGTCTACTGGTCTTTGTAGAACGTGTCTGTCGGATTCGGGGTCTTGGACGAATATTCCGCAGGCCCTAAGTATCCTGAGATTAGACGAGGTCTCGGACACCTGGTATTGCAAACACCCTGCTTTGTATTCGTAGAGGCAAGGTTTGTGGGACTCGTCCTTTTTGGTGTTAACGAGTCCATATGCGAAATAGCCCAATGGGTCGCACCGCCATGTCTGTAAGCTTATCAACCTGTTTGTCCTGTCTGCATTGGTTAGGTTAACAAGGTCGGGGATGTCAAGGGTTCCAACTCTAATAGTTTTCTCGGGGTTGAAACTGGCGGGGCCGAATATATGGTCACGGTCAGCCTCTCCTTCTCCATCAGCTTTTGGCGGGGTATCGGGATTTGGGTAGCACCCAAACCCATTGAACCGGGATGTTGATAGTATCGCACATTTCAGGTGGACTTGCCTGAATTCTGCCCTGGTGCACATCGTCTCAATCATATGGTTGAGTGCCTGAGTCAAGTCAGACGTTGCCATTCCACGAACAGCGTTATCCGTCCTGCGTCCAAGGTACGCATACACCTGCTTAGCGAACTCGAAGTTTCCAGCTCTGCTGGCAGAGATGCCCCGACACAGCGCGTAATCTTGGTTGTCAGGAAAGGCTTGGCGGGTCGAATCCACCACAACGAGGCATATGTTTGTGTAACTGCCGGGAACATACACAGTTGCTGCCTTTGGGATAAACCTTGCTTTCATGGTTTTGCCTGCTGTTTTCTCAGTCACAGTATTTGAGTATTTGACATCTACCGTGATGGCGTGGTTCCACCAAGATGTCGTGGTAAAGGCTAGTATGTAAGGGACCAACCAGGCCTGTCCTCTCCAAGCAGATTTGACGGGTATGAATACCACGTCGCTGACATCAACGCGATTTTTGCTCTTGTTGCGGATGTAGGTTCCGTCGGTAGCGTTCCCTGACACTAGGGCGGCGTACTCGTCTATCGTTCGGAAATATAGGCTGCTTGTTGAGGTGGCAATTCCGATCTGTACCTTGTCAGATGACTCAAGGCACGGGGTCCACTTTAGGGAACAGTCGGTGCGTTTCGCGTACATGTTTATCGCAAACTCGTTCACCCCCGACGAGGTGAAGACCTGTTGGTACGCGTCAATGGTACTTGCTTGAAGGAGCAGTAGTCGAAGCAAGGCTGCCTCGTCGAGTTGTGGCCCGGACTCTATGTCACACATGTGCATGATGGTGGCGATGGACCTTTGATCTTTGAGTCCTGCTATCGGCATTAGAGCGCGTATTGCTCCTGTCTGTGATATTTCGGCATCAACAATTGTCTTTATTTGGATGCCGAGTGCCGATAGGCCCAGTGTTAACTGTGAGTTGAACCCGTTGTTGACGTCAACTCCTACTGCTGGTACCTCGTCGGGAGCCGAGTCCCCATCAGCTGCCTGTAGCTCGTACGGAAGTAGAGGGTCAGCCCACATCACTGGGCTGTATTTGGTGAAGTCTTCCTCTAGCTTATTGCGAAGGATCTCTGTTCCTGAAGGCATGTATTCAGCTGATTGTGGTGTTGGGTTGGGGATCGGGTCGATAAACATCTTGGCGATGATAGACAACACTTCTGAAGGTGTCGTCAACTGTGTCTGGTTGGGCATTGTTCTTGCGGTTGAACCGTGGGCAGGGCCGCCGCCTCCTCCTGTGGCAAGGTTGTTCTCATTAGGTGGGCCAGGTGGTCCACCTCCGCTTCCACTTTGGTTAGGCGTACGTTGAGGAGGTTGATCTGCTCCTGAACCGTTATCCCTGCGATCGCTTCCTCCGCGTTGTCTACTTGTGCTGGGTCTGTCGTTGTCATTGTTGGTGTCGTTTTGACGACCTCCTCCAGCTCCATCTCCTCGGGCTAATCTGTCATATCCATTTATAGTGGCTACCTGGGTAGTATCACTCTTCGCTACGTTTGGGTATGCGTAAGCGGCATCAAGGTTTGGGTTAAAATCAGTACCGAAACCTTGGGAAGTGCCAAAGGCCACACATTCAACTGCAGTAGTCATCAAATATCTCTTATTTTTCTCAAATTTCGTTTTTATCTCTTTTTTATCTCGCTTTTGATTTTTTGCAATTTTCGCTTTATTTCGCTCTAGTGTTTTCTCTCGTGCTGTGGCCTTGGCCTTTATGGCCCCTTAAATTGGTTTCCGCTGACTTCAGTTTGATAATTTTTTTTTCATTTTCAGAATAACTACAAACAAATGCAATATGTATTTCCTTTTACTTTTATAACAATATTTCTATTATCGAAACGTCTTCCTTCAATTGAGTGTTCCTAAACAAGGCAGTTGGAGTCATCCTTAAACTGAAGCAGCCCTTGAGGCGGCATGTCCATGGCGTATGCGCAATAATTTTGTATTGCCTTAGAATGTAAGTAATCTTTGTCGTAGATTTTTCATGTGATCCTAGAAATTAAAAATCAACTACCGCGACTGATTTATTTTCGGATAACTTTTTTTATTGACAAAAGGTATTTCGAATAGTTAATTTTTGTCTTTCGAATAAAAATCGAATTATTTAACAGTTATGTATTGTATGTTCATGTATATGGTTGTCTTTCGCTTTTGTTTTTAAGTAGACACATTTTTAACATACAGTTATTCCAATTTCGTTGTGGTTGTTGTTAAAATAGTTTCATTTAAGCGGTAATCGCCTATTAATAAGTTAACGCTAACCATTTATTTTTATAAAAGCTACACATGTACATATGTAGTTATTTGTATGCCATGCAAAGGGAGTGTAATATTTTTATTTGTGCTGTGTTTTTGTTAAAATTCTCTTTGAAGTGCGAGATACATATGTGTATGTATAAAAGAATGTAATATAGCCTGGTACTTCGTAGCTACGTTTGAAGCTACAAATATCTGTTCGTTCATATATTATATACATACATACATATGTACATATTTTATGAGTTGAATTTTTAAATTACATCAAAATTTGATAGTTATAGTTATCAATTAACTTGTGCCCTTTTCCTGTTTTTAATTTTGCTTTATTTTTACTAATGATTAGAAATATAATATTCCTTGGCCTTAGCCAATGTTTTTATGAAAAGGTTCATACATTCATACAAACATGTACTTCGGTATACACATATATACGTACAAACTTACGTATGAGGAATATGAACATATGTATGTAAATCAGCGGCTTCACATATAAACTTTTTATGCATGTGCATATATACTGTAAACAGACAAACTGGCGGTAGTTTTAATCAAAACACAACCCAATACTCTTTACGGTCGAACCATAAAGTTATGAGAGAAAACTTAACGAGAATGAGAAATAAAGAGGAAGGTGGAAAACAATTTGTAGAAAGTGTAGATAAAAAGAGCTGCGTATGGAGCTTTCAAAAGCCCTCACATTTTTGTATGCATGTTCACTTCCATACATTTACTAAAGATTTTGTATTTTGACCAATAAATATCCACATATACAAATTTTATATTTCTGTATACTTGAGTATACAGATTTAATCATGTTTTGACATCAATGCATAATAATATAAATGCCCACACATATATATGTATGCATCGTTATACAGGAAAGCATGGCGTATAAGCAACAAAGGGCTTCCACCTATATAGTGTAGCCATTACAGCTCGAGCTTAAATTAGAAATAGCACTCCTACATACATCTGTATATATACGTTTGTGCATTGGCAACATTCTCCTATGTCTTCTTATTCTTACTTTACAGAGCCTTTGTACACGTTCATATATCCATATGCATGTCAATATGCTCATACACAGTAAATAAACGAACACACGTAAACTGAGTCAAATAAACATACTAATACATTCATATACTACTATTTAATGTAGATTTATATTCGGTACCGCTTTATCACACTGTTGGCTCTTTTCGATTTTATTTTTAATATTTTACTTTTCTCGTATTTGTTCTGTCGTTTTCATTGGACTTTGGGGAGGTGGTTAATAGCGAAATGATTAATGGAGGACGAGCGCAAAGGCCTTGAAGTTTTGTGTATCTCAGATATGGCACTACGATCAAGAATACGAAAAAAGAGAGAAGGGTACCTGTAGAAATAAACTGCAATTGTGGCGACTTTTCCGTCAAGGCGATAATTCCGTGAACTTCTCAACCAGTCGAGTAAACACAGTAAGACACTCGACTCGATTCGTATTATTTTAATTATCAAACCGAACAAAAACAAATTACATGCACAAAGATAATATAGATTTTTTTTCATTTCACATCGACATCGTAACTCGGCTTTAATGCTTTCGTCACCAATAGCACTCTAGGGCTAAAGCTTATAGGCAGTACAATATATTGACAAACACTATAACGCGAAACCAACCTTTCGAAACTCTATTGGTTATTTATATATCTTGGGTTTTTAAGATTATGCTTTTTATTAATTCTTGTTTTTATAATCCAGTTTTTAATTGCGTGCTATATAATAAGTCGTAAACAGCACAACCACAAATTTATTTCAACCGAACACAATACACGACAGAATTACACTGAGGCATAAGCAGTTCATAGAGCAAGACAAGTTATCAGTCAATCGGCCAACAGGCCGCTAAACATCATAAAAATGAGACAACAAATTGTACTAGTCTCCACTTATTTAACGAATAAATAAACGAAACAAAATTGGATGTCGATTGGAAAATGTCTTGCGCTCTTCAGCGTTCATGTGAGAGAAGGCCATTTAGTTGTGTTATAGAACGTAGTTCCTCCAAACAGCTTAATATTTATTTATTATCATTCAGATTCTCTGGTTGCTCTAATGCTAAATAATATTTCTTAACATTCTCTGTTTTAGGTTCTCTGGTGCAAAATGAATTCTGTATGATGCTCGATTGGACGGCTAACAGAGCTGAAAAACACCGAGTAGGGAATTCACCATTTTCTTACATATTCGCTACTATTTAGCAGAAACATGTACAAACGCTGTTCGACAACAGAAAATAGCAATCAGAAATTTTGCATATGAGGGTAAGGCATAAAAATTTAAATGTCAAATATTATTGGTAAGTATGTTATTTGTAAATAATTTCTTTTATGTTCTCTGGTTTGACGATGAATATCTCGTAAACGCTTAATTTAATCGAAAAATTATTACTAATAGTCAAACTTCAACTCTTAATATCTTTAAAACGGTTAGGTTTACGAAAAAACTATTTAGTAGAGCATTTAATAAAAATTTACACAAATTTTGTTGCGAAAATATACATTCTATAAATTGCTTAGATCTGTTTTGAATTTCATTCAGTTATTGAATTCCTTACTCGAGGACTTTTAACATTTAAGATTTTTAACTTGCTTACAACTTAAGTGTTATTAGTTTTTTTCATTGAAAATATCTTATCCAACACAAAGACAAATAATATCGTTACCAGTTTGTCCGAAGGATAAAACATGCTCGAGACATGTTTTGTATGATACTAAAATACATTTCTATTTTTTCTTTGAAATATTATTAATTCATATATTTTAGAAAATATATTTAATGAGGGTGGCTGTTTTGTACATATTTTAAAATTCTTGGAATCTGAATACAAATAATATAAAATAGAAAACGATGGAAGCTATACATCTAATTTATTAATTTTCAACCTACAACCGAACTATTTACTCCTGCAAAATCGCGTGCCAATAGTAAAAGATCAAAACTAAATAAAAATTTTCTTTTGGTTTTTTAATTGAATTCAAATGCATTTATGTTCATTGACCGCGTAAAATTTCAAGCTCTTCAGGAAGTGCGTAAATACGTAATTGCTTTTCGATAATTAAGTCTTGCAAATGTGATAACTCTTGCGGTACATATGTTGCTCCATCCAAATATAGAGCCTTATTCCACGGACATTCATCCAAAGCAGTTAAAAGACATTTTTTGCTTGTTTCAAAATCGGTTGACTTATCTGATAAGAAACGAAGATATAACCTCCAAAATAATGCATTCTTTAGCAATGCATTTCTCTTTGAAATTGGGCTGAGATGATCACTAGATAAAGTTTTGAATATATGAAGAATGCGATTGCGGATGACTAAATCATTACATTGTTTATCAAACTCGTTATCATAATACATCTGAAAATATCTATTACGAGCTAAGATAATTAAAAATATAACTGACATGATGGTTGGTTTGATACGAAGTAGGTTTGTACGTATTCGAAACCAAGGAATTGAGTTTAATATGCCACAGTGTTGGAGAAGGAATAAGTTCCGAGGATATTCAGTCAGACCATTATTAATTTTGTCTCGAACTAAGGCACTTGGCACTTTACATGGGCATGTCATTTGTAGTACACTCAAATACAATTCCGTGATACATTCTCGAAGAAAACGGTGTCGGTCATTGCAACTTCGAAATATATTCATCAGTTTATCCAGATATGAAATTGCATCGTTTTTTTGCCCAATAAGACACTGAATTAGCACTCGCACTTTTAGCAATGACACAGTGTAATCGGGTAATAAATATTGCTCAAGTACCATAATTTCTACACTCTTTTCAATAGAAATCTGATGGTCCAACTTCTCGGTGACTTGCTGTAATGCAGCAAGTATTCTACCAGTACCAGATTTTTCGGTATTTTTTCTGCTAAAAGCAAACGATAATAGAACATGTAAGGCTTTCTCTTCCTTTCCACACCCAATAAGAATTTCTGCAAACGTTACGTAAGTATAGCACAAATCAGATGTTTGAGTTTCGTCTGTAGAATGAGAAGCAATAAGGTTTTCAAATATATTTTCCACTGATTGAACATCTTTTGGATCGTTTAACGATTCAAATTCATATATAGCGAATTCAGTATAATAAATAAGCACATTTCGGTTGGGTATTTGCTTAAGTAAATTTTTAAACCGTTTCCGCCCTGCCTTAATATATTCTTGGTATGTTTTTGAACTATACCGTTCGAAAATCAACATCAAACGCTCAAAACGACACCACAACACAATGAATAGCTCATGTTTTCTTTTATCAATATTTATATATGAAGCAGCGCAGTCAAGTAAGAGGCTTGTTACGCAACGAATGTATATGTCATGACCAATGGTGTTACTTAAGAAAGAAGGGCTTACTGTCATTTCTTTTGTTAAAGTACAAATGGCCCTTTGAAATTCTCTTTGATTATTTTGAGAAATTGCAAAATTTCGTTGTAAACACACTGCTAAAATGTCCTCAATTGCATCCGAATCACCGATAAACTCCAAATGAGCGCTAAACTTCTCTGCTAATCCTTCACATTGAATGAATGGCACTTTAAGCAATTTTAAAATCAGTAATATTAAGTAAAATGAATTTTCTCGTGATTCCATTGGATATATGTAGTGACATATATCTTCATTAAAAACAATACGCTGTGGATCGTTGCATTTAATTTTTTCTGGACATGGCAAAAAATTAAATCCTTGTCGAAGCTTTTCAATACGGAGCCATATTTCATTCATTGGAAGTCCTGATTGTAGAACCAGTTCTTCGAATTCGATAAGAGTGTTTTGATCAGATTCAAGAGGAGTAAATCCCTTAAAAGTCACAGCTGTTATATTTAATTCAAGCGCAAGTTTTATTAATGCAATGAATTGTTCATTAAGTCCCGCTTGTCGGAGAAAAAGTGCGCAATTGTTAAATAATCGTAGCATTATATCGTCTGCATTAGATATATCTGACACGACAGGTGTGCTTATTTGTTGGGCACGGTGCATTTTTCGCATGCAACGTTCATAGATTCGAAGTACATCTGGTACAATACATCTAGCCATTGAACCCTGAGTTGTCATTATTTGCGCTGTCCATAATGTATAACTATAAGGATCTTTCATTAGCAAACGATCCAACATTTTTGTCACTTCAAAGGATGGATATGTAGCAGTTATAATATCGATATAAAATCTATACAACTGTTCATTTCGTGGAAAACTGATTAATGCGCGATTGATAATATCAAGCTTTTTCTCAGCTAATAAAACGCGGGACCATTTGTAGGGGTTTTGTTCCTGTAAAGATAGTAATTCCAACCATACTTGGAGATCAGAATTTGTTTGCAATATTTTTCGATTCAGGTGTCCAAGTCTTGATATATACTCATTTTCATCCAGAGCGATTTGTTTATTGTTACATACTAGATCATTTTGTATATTATATTTGTTACGAAAATAGCGCTTTCCACATTTGTTTGTTGTCTCTTTAACATTTGACTTGTATGAGAAACCCTTTCCCAAAATATAGCTTGACCGGTAGCGATAACGAGGGCAGGCAGGTTTATGTAAAGTGCGTACGGTAAGATATATTTGGATCTTAGATTTATCTATATAATACCCTTCAGCGCCGTTGAACTCCAGTATAGGCATAATCTGAGTATTGCAATCAGTTTCATTTTTTTTTTTCTTACTCTTCTTTTTATGTGCTTTTCTTTTATGCTTTTTTGTTTTTTGTGTATATTCAGTATCACTTTTGCCCAATGAACAACTTGAATCCATGAATTCAACGCTTTCCAAACTTTTAATATGATCATTTTCCAAGGCGAAACTACTGTTCCTTAACCAACTGGATGAAGGGATTGGATTACGTTCTGCGACAGCACCATTGTTGATTCTCTCCTCTTCGTCCGTATATGCGGGGAAAATAGACATTGGATGTGACGTTGTTTAGTATATGCAGGATAATTTACTTTTTATTTCGAATGAAATCCCAAACAATTCATTATAAAATGTCAATGATACGTCAATACGTTACTAAACGCAAATAATTACGAGTTTACTTTTAATTGCATATATGAATGAAATATTAAAAACCGCAAAATATTATTACTTGTGGACTTTATGTCTTCTACAAATCAGCTGACTTTTCCTTTTGCTTTCAAATTTGAACATACTCACAAGGGGTGCATTTATTTAACTTGTTTATATTTTTTACAAACTTGCTTGCCTTAATAAACAGAAGTATATATCACATAAATGAAAATTAAAAACTAATAGCCCAATTCACCTGAATTTTGAACAGACATATGGTAGCTAAAGGGTTCAATACAAATAACTTTTGTGTAAGTGATCAGTGATCAAATATGAGTCTAAAGTCCGCATGGCGGGTAAATGCAACCGTGTTATCGAAATTGCGTTAAGCCCACTCTACAGTATTTTGTGAATTGTGAATAGACGAGAGCATTGCGTTACGATTGTAGGAAGGAGTGCTAAATTCTTCGAATTCAATTGCAAAAGATTTTCTTAAGTGGATTTCATTTGATTTCTGGCTATTAGATTTTAAAAAGAAAGGAAATTGTATTTGGTCAGATCATAAAAGAAAGTGAGACTAGAATCAAATATTATTCTTTTGGTGTGGGTTGCGTTTTGGTATAGCAAGTGTGAAATTCATACGTCACGCATTTCCAAGATGTCGGAAGTTGAGAATAACCAAGAAACCAACGGAACCAATAATGGTGATGTGCCTGAAATTGAATTGATTATCAAGGTGAGTATTGTAAACAGTACTAACTTGTTATAAAGTTATTGTGATAATATGAACTCCTATCTTGAGGAAGATATTTGTGGTATGTGTGAGATATGTTTGAATGCGATGAATTTTGTTTAAATTCTGCCTATTTAAAAACTACAAGATTGTGTGATTGTCGCACTTGTGTATGCAAACTATTTGCAATAGGGAAATTTGATTTTATTTAAAGAAGATGATTGGTATGTAAATAAAAAGCAATTGACATTAGATTAAGTTGATTTCATTGTGAATACATGTACTTATTGGTTATGCTATTATAGCATATTATAATCATAAAATAGCTCCAGAAATTTTATTTTATTCCTCCCCAAAAGGAGTTTATTTTTACTTATAAATTTTTATATATACATCCTACATGCCACTAGCAAACAAATTTCTATCTTTGATATTTGTGATGCTCGAAAAACAGGTTTAGTCTAAAATTTCATGTCACCTTTGCTATGTTGTAAACCAACTGGTTGATCTTGTGATTGAATGATTCTCTCTCTTAAATTAATTTTTTGTTTAAAATTTATATGTTGAATGCTTGTAGGCTTCGTTGGTAATCATTATAGCATTATATGTGGGTATTTAATTCCTAAATTGGAAGTTTTTCATCAGCAATGACTCATTGTAAGCACTAGTTATAGTATAATCTTATGTAATGCTTTTTTAGTGGTTCTTATGTTATAAAACAGTCTAATTTCAATAGCTGCCAATTAAACGTAAAATGTATAATGGATGGAAATAAATGAAAACATACTGTTACTTTATCCATAAATTAGTTAAAACAGATATTTTTGGTTTTGCCCGTACACAAGTTCATAACTTCATATGTACGTGGTATAGCGTGGTATATCAACATATTTGTTTCAACATTTTTCAAACTGACTAAGCTATTTATCAACTTTGTGATATTTAAGAAATATCTATTACAATCATACTTACTATTTATCTTGAATATGTATATATATATTGATATGTGTCATTCACATTTAAAAATATTTATGTATACGTGTATAAATAAATTTGGTACAAATCGCAATTGTGAAGTCATCGGTTCCAAATCATATCGTTAGCTGTGCAAGGCTGTTTCAATTTACTTATTATTTCTTCCTATGAGACACGTTTATCTTATCGGTGGTATGTAGCATAGCTATAATTAATAATTATCAACAGCCACCTTCTTGAAAATTGTGAATTTTTTGCATGTCAGGGTTTTATTAAAAAAATGTGGAAAATACAGTAGGAGTCAGTCTTTTAATTATCCGATAAAATAATATTTAATTTAAATAAAAGTATTGTTTCAATTTATTAATCCATTATCCATAGTAGAACTCTACATTTGCATTATAATATTAATATTTATTTATAGACCAGAATGTCTTACGAATCAATATAATTATTACTTAAGATACTCATCTATGTATACATATATATTATATAATAAAAAATAAAAAAAGACGAACAACTGCTACAGACAATTTGGCAATCGGCGCGATGTAGGCGTAGGGGTGCGTGACTAAAAATAAATTAATGTTTAGAATTTTAATGTAGTATAACAATATTGTTGTCATAAGTATTCATATAAGCGAACCAGAGCGGCATTTTTAAAGATATGTATGTATTGAAACGACGTAGTAAAAGTAAGTGTATTAATAATTTTTTGTTAAGATTGCATTGCGTTGTTAAAAAAAAGAAAAAAGAACAAAACATAGTTAAAACGTGGAAAAAATGTTTAAAGTAAGTGCAGCAAATTTAAAAGATGTTAACTTAGCTTTATGCATTTCGAAATTAAAAGGCAATTAAGGTACACAACATGTTGTGCGGAATATTGTAATTTTTGTTAGACATTTAAATTTTAAAATGTAACAAATATAAAAGACGTAACCATGTATGTACATCAATCATCAGTGTCTGCACACAATAAAAAGATGATGAAATACAATTATAACTATAATTACTTTAAATAATGTAATTCCTTTTTTTTCCTTTAAACTCAAAAAGGACGGTAGGTGCTTGAAGACTTTTGTATCTTGTCTATATTTCCTTGTGATTTAGGGTGTTCCGGTATATAAAAATGTATGATAATGTATACATATATATATACATATAAATATATATATTAGGGTGAAGCGAAACATTTTATTTGTATTTTTTTTGCTTAGCCTGGGGGTTAAATCTGTAGATTATAAAAACAGAAAATTGTTGGACAAAAATAAATTTTTTTTTAATATTTAGAGGCGGCGTACTCAGTTTTAAAGTAAATTTTCGATTTAAAATTTTTATTTCGTAAAAATTTTGGGATAAGTGTTCTAGAAGCTGTGAGAGTCCTCTTTCTGGCCAATTAAAAGTTATCAACTTAAAAATATTTTTTGTGGTCATTACAACATGCTTTCCTTAAGCGTCAAAATAAATTTTGAGTCAAAAACCGTCACATTCTGTAATTTTTTTATAAATGTAAAGAGTTTAAACCAAAAATAATTTTTTCTTGTCCAAAACAAATTTTTACTCGAAATTTACTTTAAAACTGAGTGCGCCGCCTCTAGATGCTAAAAAATTTTTTTTTGTCCAAAAATATTCTAATTTTATAATCTAAAGATTTTACCCCCAGGCTAAGCAAAAAATAAAAATAAATTTGTTTCGCTCCACCCTAATATATACGTGTATAAATATACGCAATTGCTAAATACTTTTTTATGCTCTAGGGAAATAACTTAACTATATACAATAATTATTTCAAAGCTTTAACCTGCAGGGCATTTGTTTTCCAATGAGCATATTTTACTCAGACATATTTCTTTAGATTTATAGAATTGTATTTTTGGCGTGCACAATTCAGTGAAGCACATTTGCATGACATCATCATACTCAACCGATTCTATGTACTCAATAAGAAATTGATGAGTTTTGCAAACATGAAATAGCTTACCTTACACAAAAGAATTGTTGCAGCTACTGAAATTAAGAAATTGTAAGACTGATCGATGTTTTTATAATGAATATACAACATTTTATGCATACGTTTGTACATACTTGTATGATAGTTTACTACAATTATTAAAATATTGCACTTAAAATGTACGTACTATAACTGACAAATTGAATTCCAAATTTTATTCAAAAAACTTTTGAGCTAAATTTTAGCAGTTTGTAATAAAAATTGTGTATGTAAATTGTTATTGGCACACGTACAAACATTTTACGAATGTGATGAAAGTGAATGTGATTTTTATATGTATTGGATTATCTAAGCAAATAATGTTTTAAACGCCTCTAGAAATATATTGATATTAACAATAACCATTTCTAATCGCAAACCATTAAACAAATACGCTAATTAGGTTGCTATTAAAATGCTATGCCCAATAAAAGTTATAACAAAATAGCCCAAAGCATAAAACTAAAGGAAGGTGTGTAAAAAATCTGCAAATCTAAGTAAGAGCTAAAAGCAAATGATACGATTCAATATTTTAAGGGTCAAAAGTAATGTATCCTTCGTTTTATTGCTTGTTTAAGGATTTGCATATGTGTGCATTTATACAAAGAAATGTACATACGTTTTGGGGGCGCTTACCACTTTTTCCGCATGATACAGCCAAACCGCTTGTAAAAGGGACTCAGTGTAGAAAATATAGTCGTATACTCACAGATATCATATTCATAAGATGTGATCCCCTAATAGTATGCTTTCATTATCCTCTGCCCATTTTTAGGAAGAATTTATGCTTGAAAATGAAATTGTGGGGAATGCGAACGAGCTCAACATCAACAGAAAAGCAGTTGGCGATGGTTTAAATGATGTGGACGAGAAAGAAAATATAATAAAATCGAATTTACAAATGAAACAACTGCAACACCAGCAACATATAAAGGAGTGTAGAACAACAAACGTAGAAAAATCATTCGCTCTACGAAAAGATGGTTTTGCGAAGCGGCGCAACGAATTTTCAGATGGAGGTCATGTCCTTATGCTTACTCATCACGACAACCAACATTTTCACTTCGAATATGTGTCCCCCAAGCAAGATGAGAACGTACTGGATACAATCTCCGTTGTGGAACAGCACACAACATGTTTTCAAATGGATGAAAAACTTAAAAGTGAAAACATACCCATAAATCATACGAATCGAGTTCCATTTGCACAAAAGCATATGAAACATGAAGGGGTAGTTAAAGGGGAATTTTCAAGTGACAACAACCCAGTAAGCAATTTAGACTTCGCCGCAATGGTAGCCGAGGCTTGCGAAGGAATATTTGATGAAATCGAAAACGACTTGAGAGCATACAATAACAATAGCAATAATAATAGCTGTCATGATAATGAAATATTTTCTGATTCTGTGTGTGATGGTGAAGAGCGTATTACGAAGAGAAAAAAACGAGCGCATAACTCGGAAGCGGTACAACTTGCTGCAAATGCCGTATTGGACGGTCGTATGAGTTTAGGGGAGGCTGCTAAGCGTTATAATGTGGTGCGTTCAACAGTGTCTTCACGAGTCGCCAAACATCCTAAACGTAAGAGACGAAAATCAAATAAGGAATTAGAGGAACTAATTTACAGTAAACTGAAGGCTGGTGTGCAAATTTCGGAAATTTCCCGATCTTTACATGTTCCCAAGTCAACTGTTCATTTATATAAAACAAGACTGAAAGATAACGGATTGTTGCCTGCTGTATGGATTAGGAATGGCAGTAAAGATATGGTTGATCATGGCGTTCAAGATCGATTAATGCAAGCATATCGTGGTCATATTGTGAACGGAATGTCGGTACGTTTCGCTGCTGAGTTTTTTTCATTGCCGCTCACGACCTTATGGCGATATATAAAACGCAGAAAAGGTCCCACAGTGAACGACATTGACGATCACATTACAAAATCTGAAAGTGAAGAACCCACTGAGAAGGAAAGTTGTGTTTACAACGCTTCAAATGACTTTGAAGATTTAGAATTTGAAGGGAATCTGCATATTAATGAAATGAAATCACCTCGCTGTCTAGCTTCATATCCTACAGGTCTGGAAACAGTTATTGAAAAAGAAGAACAAACGATAGAACAATCTTTATTAAATCAGCTGTTAGAGTAATATATTGTTTTAAATTGCATTGGAGTTCAATAGTTGAAATTTGTATTGTGAAAAATAAAATTCAATAAATAACAAAATCGAGAATAGTTTGTGTCGATTTTAAATATACCGTTATTTTATTGTAGACGTATATATTATATGATCCTTCCGTATGAAATCAGCATCGCCTAAAATGCTTTGCAAAAATTAAAAGTTTAAGAAAAACTTAAGTAAGCTTCTAATAATAATACAAAACGCAATAAAGCGAAATTTTCACATTACATATATACATATAGGTAAATATATTTAATAATTGTAAACGTTTCGTAAATTGTTATCACAACTAACTATTTAAAAATTAGTATCAGACATCGTATTGAAACAACTGCTAATTAAAATGTGAGTATAAAAATTGTATGTCCATGTATTTTTATACATATATTATATATAGTTCAGGATCAACAGTTTAAGTTGACATGATTTTTATCTATAGCTTTTAATCTGATAAATCCACTATTACCAGTTTTTTATTGTAATCCACTCTCTTCATTGTAATAGGTTGATTACAGAGGTTGGGGATGTGTAATACATATTATCTATTTTTAAATTAATATCTGTACTTAAATATTACTGAAATTCAAAAGTTTAAAGATATTTGAATACATTTAAGTGTAAACTGGAATTTGTATATACAGAGTTTTTGATGAGATAATATCATCTGTAAATTGATTAATTTATATTACAGGCCTCTACAATCGATGGCAGGCGAAAGGGCGCTTGCTTATTTTGCCAGGAATACTTTATGGATTTGTATCTTTTGGCAGAGCTTAAAACTATCAGTTTGAAGGTAATTGATTTAAAAACATTTTATCAATTCAATATAAACGCACTAGATGAAAATAATTAGGTTACGACGGTTGATATGCAAAAGCCACCACCTGATTTTCGGACCAATTTCGAAGCCACACATCCACCGATTTTAATTGATAGTGGTTTAGCTATCCTAGAAAACGATAAAATTGAACGGCATATCATGAAGAATATTCCTGGCGGATACAACTTGTTTGTACAGGTATAATATACATAATTTACTTTTAAATTATTATTAAAAAAATTTTACGTTTCTTTTGTTAACAGGATAAAGAAGTGGCAACGCTGATCGAAAATTTGTACGTTAAGCTCAAACTTATGTTGGTGAAGAAAGATGAGGCCAAAAACAATGCTTTATTGAGTCACTTAAGGAAGATCAATGACCATTTGGCTAATCGAAACACCCGTTTCCTAACCGGCGATACTATGTGTTGTTTTGACTGCGAGCTTATGCCTCGGCTGCAACATATTCGTGTAGCAGGAAAATATTTTGTGGATTTCGAAATTCCGGTATGATTATATCAATGTCAATATAAGAAGGAAAAACGGATTTAATTTACAACATTTTACATTCGTTATTATAGACACATTTCACCGCTCTGTGGCGCTACATGTATCACATGTACCAGTTGGATGCCTTCACACAATCGTGTCCTGCAGATCAGGATATCATCAATCATTATAAGTTACAACAGGTTGGTCAAATGCGGTATTAGCTGGTCTTATTCAATAAATTTAATAATTCCATAATTTTAGATGCTAAAAATGAAGAAGCATGAGGAACTTGAAACCCCAACATTTACTACTTCCATTCCAATCGATATTACAGAGTGAAAACAGATGAGATCAAGATAAGGATTTAGCTTGCGGTCATCTTAATCCACATAGCATTATTGAGTTCCAAGCCTTGCTTTCAATTATATTCCAATTTTATATACATACCTACATATAACACTTAACAGAGGAGTATTTTTTTGTTGTTAAAAATATAATTGAAGCGAAAATAGAAGCATATGCGTGTTTATAGACATGAGTATGCTTCCATATATATTCTGCTTCGCATTTATATTTTGAATTAAGTATGTTTTGCTCTAACTTTTAAAAACAAGTATGTTTTAATGTTAGCTTGAAACTGACACTTACAATAAGTATTGATCATATTTTAATTAGAAACAAATAAATAAAAAAAAGCCCCGCTATTTACAAGTTATTTTAAAATTATGGAATTCTGTCATTAAGGGTACACAAACAGTTAAATATACTGAAAGGAAGTGCATCATGAAATTCTAAAATCTGTATTTAATAAAACTCAAATCGCCAGGAAATACTTGCATACATATGTAATATTCATTGTCAATATTTTTTTTATAAATTGAATAAGCGAATAGATTATAGTCGTTTTGTATATACTATATAAGTATGTATGTATGCGTCATATAAAATAAATAAAATTTCGTGCAAATACTTTTTGATATCAAAGTAACAATGAGTTAATTATGTTTAATTTGAGCCACTGATGAATTTTTGATGAAATGAGAAGTTTCTTCATATAAGAAATACACCGCGGTTGAACATTGCATTTAATATGCTGCCTTTATTTTAAATTTGCAAGACTAGTCGCGGGATGTTAGCTATATCAAACTTTGATCAGATATTTTTATTCATACTTGTATATACACTTTGAAATATATGAAACTTTCACAATATCAGAGAAATATAATATGTTTTTGATTACAAAACTGGACTGATGGCAACGAATGCTAAAGATATTTCGTATACTCAACATTACAATTTTGGAAATAAAAAGGTACCTAAATGTAACGATTAATTATTTATTTAGTGAATATTTAATTATTTTTAATATTTTAAATTTGATACGAAAGAAATTACAAGTACGCAGCATTCATTGCTACAAAACATATTGAACTGGTTGCAGTTAATAGCGTTAGGCGACTATAATTAGGTTATTTTATGACGATTTTGCAATGTTTACGCAATTTGAACAACGATAATGCTTTTAATTTAACTAAGATACTTGCATAAACAAACCTTGGCCATGACTGGAAATAAATATTCAGTTTATTTAAAAAAAGACTACAAGAATGATTTATCATAAAAATACATTTGTAACAACATTTATGTCAATAAATCAACAGCTTCATTTTAAAAAAATATAGGGAAAGTAGTACTCTGAAAACTCACCATCATGGAGGACGGCCCAAAGCTACAACACGGCATGACGATTCAAAAATACTTAGAGAAAATAAAAAAAATACATTGAAAATGATAATTGCGAGAATAGGAGATAATAATGTAATTCGTAAATATGAGTCCAATATGTTTTGTCCGACACTGTATATAGAAGAAATGAAAATTAATGCTGGTGCTTAAAAGGACGAACATATTTTGCGTGATGTTTAAGTCTATTTAAATCAAAGGGAATAAGGCATCTTAGAAACATGTTTGTTAAGAAACCTGTAATGCCCCACACTTTTTTATGTCCAACAACGAAATTAGGGGTACTCCACCCTCCCTTAAATTGTGTATGCTTTAATGTTTTGGGATGTACCAGCTCTCTGACGGATATAAGAAATGCCTCTTCAACTTCATCCGCATTCAGTTTTAACTCTTGTAAACTAAAATCATTAACCGCAGCCACAACAGGCATGATGGCAGCAGTATGTGGTGGGGTTATGAGAGTGCCTGATCCCCAAACATTTAATCGCTTTCGAGTTAAACCGACTTCCTCCTCCGTTTCACGCAAAGCACAGTCTATAAAACCACTGTCTTCAGAATCCTTCAGTCCCCCTATATTTATATACAAAAAGGAATATATAAGAAGTTAAATTAATGGTTATGGTTGAATAACAAACCGGGAAAGGATATTTGTCGAACATGCCGAGTTAGTCGACTAGAGCGCCGGGTGTAGAGTATAGAGATTTCACCCTATAGAAAATTAGGAAACCACAACTTATTGTGGTAAATCAAAATTTATAAAGTAATAACTTAATAAAAACATAGTACTTATATATGTATTGACGCCACCGTAGCATATATTTATCCGTTATCAGAAAGGAGTTCAAAGGAAAACCACTAAGGACATCGCTTAGTTGAAGCGACCAATTTCTGCTGCGGTGGCAGCTACGTAGGTATTAAATTAATTTCTAAGATGAATTGATCTAATAATATTTGTATTCAACCATTAATACGGACGATCGAATTTAATTTAAAAATATAAATATATGTAAATAGAATGGAATTATCAATAATTTTGTTCTAAACAAATGCTATTACAAAATATGAGAGTTCGAAACATATAGTATACATCATAATAGAATTCGAAATTCAACAAAATGTTTATTTAATTTTCATATTCACCCTTTCATCTTTGCAGAGACATATGAGAACAGCGGCGAATGACTTCTCTCGTGTAGTTTGTCCCAACTTCAATCCAATATGTGGTGTTTTCTTCATACATTGCATGGCGCGCTGTTTATTTTCTTCTGAAAGCAATATTTCTGACCGTAAGAGTTTGTCAATACAGATATTTTCATTCTGATTTGGTATCCTTGTTTGTTCCGTTGCAAATATGATAAATGGACGTCGTATGATGCGAAACATAAAACATTTTGAAAAATTTCTAATTAACATTATAAACAAGTAAATATTTTAATCAATGTTGATATATACAAGGTGGTGTCGTCAAATCAGCTGATTGCTTATTCTTAATTTTAAGTGGATGGAATGCCAAACAGATGTTTATTTTCACTTCCCATTAACATTCTCTGGCAAAATATAGAGAACGTAGATTCTATTAAATTCTACGTTCTCCGTTCAATCAATGTACGTAAGTATATACATACATTACATATGTATACATTTATTTGACAATCTCTATCAAAATCAAAACCGAATACTGATTGTTTAACCTATCTATACTATCCATGTTCATTATTAATATTAATAATTAATAATTCTAAATAATATTATAAATAAATCCATACTAATATTATAAATGTGAATTCAAGTATGTTTGTTACGTTTTCACGCAGGGATTTATCTCTGCTTTCACGCTTTCGCGCCGAAACTATTTAACCGATAATCATGAAACTTTGTTCACATATGTACATACAAATTTACAATGTTTGCCTTGTGGTACTAGAAAAGATTTATTTTTTTTACAAATTGTGAAAAAATAATGATTATTTTAGCAGATCATATCTGTTTGCAAAACAAATTTGAAAATTTCTAGCTGTATTCAAATGCTCAAAACTCCTATAGTGTGTTGACATGTTATGTTTCTAATTTACAAGTTCAAGAATGTTTTGACACATTTTGAAATATTTTTTGATTATTTAAACTCTTAAAGATTAAATTTACGTAGTTGTGATCAAAATATTTTTTTTGTATCAAAACATTATCAAATGTTCAAAATATACAAATTGTATATTATTATACTTTCAATAACTTAATTGTTTAATAAACGACCCCTTGAATTTATATATTTTCTATCAAAATCGAAAATATTTGTACACAACAATATTTTTACATTTGATTATTATTATGATTTCAATTATTTCTATGTTCTGTTCTTGTTCTAAACCTACCTTTTCAGTTGTATTTAAATCCCGTAGCCCAAAAAACGGTGATTTAGATCATGTGGTCTCAACTTTGTAAAATTGTTAGAAATCATATAACTCTTTGGATATTTGTATGCATGTATAATGGTAGCAGCCGCTAAGGTTAGACGTGCTTTTATAGGCTTTGCGATTTTCGTACTATTCGCCAGACATGGCTCCGTGTGACTTTTTTCTATTTCAAAAAATAAAGAGAACCATAAAGGGATGTCATTTTACAAGATAAATGAAAATCGTTGAAAGAGCTAAAGGCTGTCCTTAAAATTGAGTTTGAGAAGTGTTTCGACGATTGAAATTAAAACATATTTTTTACACCGCATACTGCAAAATCAAGTTTGATTCTCTTTATATTAGGTATATTAGGGCTGGAAGAAGTATTGACTCGGGTTTTCCCATTTTTGACACAAGGGAACATTATTGTCAGGAAAATTTTCTCTCTGAATTTTAATAATAAACCTCACCAATTGATTAATACTATTGGTAAAAAGTAAGATAAAAGCACTGAGTCCACATATTCGGTATCTGAAAACTGGAAACGTTATGCAAAGGCATTTTTGCAAAGTTTTGGTATTTAATTTATATACTGTAAAGTGAGATGAACGTATAGATTTTAAATTTGTGATATTATATATGGGAAGTAGGATAGTTGTCGTCCTTAGCAAGTTTGGTTGAAATACAATAGCTTTAGTGGTTTGTGATATACTCGTATTTACATCAAGCCAATTATTATTTAATAAATTACAGTTTTGTATTTTGTAGGTTCTCTATTGTGGGCATGTCAATGAGACGTCCAAAAGTCGCGTTATTATTTTTATATTTTCGTGATTTGAAAAGTTGTTTCTAGCCGATCCTCTTTCGGCGTTATAATTTTTTTTGTTTCAAAACTATAGTACCTTTAAGTGTGTACCTTTTACGTGATTCCGCCCAGACGAGAAAGAAAACATTAACCAAAACCATTGCGAATTTTTTGTGTAATTTGCGCATCATACCAAGTTACCAAGCTCCAGGTAAATCACAGTCCTATCTCCTCAATAGCTTCGCATACACAGTATGTTGTGACTACATATGTATGTATGTATGTATATAATCATTGCAATACAAGGAAAAAACAAAGACTAAAATATATTTTTTCTCAATATCAAAATGTCTTTAGCCCACTTCTTGCGGATATTTTATTCATCAATCGAAGGTTCTAACTGCAAATACTACAACACATCGAATTTTACAATAAAACAATTTATATTAATTGTGATCACAGTTGTATAGATGGTTTATATTGCACTTCGTTCCTTACAATGCACAAATGTTGATGATCCTTGAATTCGCCGATATTGGACAAATTCTTAGCTGCAGGTGGAAAATACACATTTCCTTTGAAGTCTTTTGTACAAGATGTTGGCATGTAAACTATATAACACGTGCAAGTGAACTCAATAAATACTCTACATATGTATGTAAACTTAATACTATGCTAATAACTTTGGTATTTGTTACAGACTTCAGACACTACTTTCTTCACTATAGGTTATTGGAAGCATTATATTAGGATTTTCACTAGGGGAATTCGAAGAGTATTGAGAATTCAGATAGTTGGTTTTCCCTTGTAACTGTAAATTTGATGAAGATTTCGTTACAGTGGATGTTGCTGTTGTCGAATTTTTGATCTGATTATTAGAACAAATTGGTGGCTTCGTTCTCAAAACACTGTAATTAGAGCCCGCAGGGTAGACCGCTGCTTTACGTTTGTTCGATTTCTCTCCCAATTGTGAAACCAGTGGAAAATCCTCAGTGCGTGTAAATATAAAATCCTCAGAAGACAGTCGTTTTCGTATGCGACCACCAATCGTTTCACGCTTTATTTGTTTTGTAGGAACATTAGTACTTGTGGAACACGTAGGAATATCAAAGTCGTCAATAGTTTCGGCAGAGTTGCGGTCAGCCAGGTCTGAAACAGAATCGAGTACAGGAAAATGTGACTCGAGAACACCCGGCCTTATGATGAATGCTTCTTCAGGGACACTTTGGCACGCTAAGATACCATTACCGCCAGAATTACTACAGTACATCAATTTACCAGGTGTTGAAAATTGTTCGATAGAAGAATTGGCACTATAAAATGTCGTATCCGCCGATCCATAGCTTGTATGCTCATCCAAAACACCTATTAAAGATCGGTTGTGTTCAAAGAGCAGGGAAAAATTATCTTTAATTTCGGCCACCTCAGCTTCATTCAAAATTTCACTATCACTAGAGGTTAACTTTTTTGTAGTACGATCAGTTGGTTTTTGTTCTACTGCAACACTATCTAACGGATCTAATGATTTTGAACTCTGTTTTGGTTGGAGCATAGTACTTCCAATTGAGTCATGTCCAGTAATGGGGTCATGGTTGGATGCAAGTCGACTGAGACTTTGCACTGATTCGTAACTCTCATCGCTTGAGTCAAAACTTGACTTTTGATTGTTATTGTTGCTATGAACGCCATCAAATATTGGCGGTAATGTTACAAACACTCGGCCCATACGTTTGTATTGATCGACATTGCGACTGTCCTCGGCACAATTAGAAAGATTCTCACTGAATTTCGGTGCTCGTCTCATAATTTTTGGTGTATGCAATTGCGATTCAAATATGCCTTCAAGCACGGCCCGTCCATTCGAATTATCAACGCCCAGATTCAAATTATGAAAATAAAGTTCTATACTATTAGCTAAACTAATAGGAGCACTCGTGCGGGATGATATGCTGGAAATTTCGGATAACGTTTCAGGACTAGCTAAAGGCGCCAAGCCTAGCGAATCATCGTGCAATGAATCTATTGGTCCAGACACATCCGAAGCTCTTCGTAATGTTGTTATGGGTAAATTACGCTTCCGCTTTTCGGCACGAACCGAGTATTGACGATATATGGGCATGTATTTCCCTATTGCCACAGAATCGGGATCAATATCGAAAGCTACAGTCTTTAAGCGTTGAATGGGCAATGGATCACGATCATTTATAATCACCGTAGCAGTTTCGCTCGGTACGGAGGGACTTCGACGCGTAACTGTTGTTATGCTCTCATCAACTGATATATCATATAGAGCCGAGCTTAACTGACTTCGACCTAAAATGCTACCAGCAATCGATGATGTTTTACTTGAATTTAATCCACCGACCGTGGTTATGTCAAATGGAATTTGCAAGTTGGCAAAAGATGTTTCATGGCAGATTTCACGGTGTGTGGTTGGTGTTACATTAATAGAACTTATATTAGGATATGAGTTATGCGAAAGGCGCTTAAGGCTACCCTCAGATTTTAAAACGCTGATTGGGTCGATGGAGCCAATAGGAGATATGCGTTCGACATCAAAGTCATAATGGCTAAAGTCGTTGGATAAAGTGGAGAATGCATTTGATGTCTGACGTTGCGGTTTCCTTGGTCCACTTGCAGTCACAACCTACAACAATAAACGCATGATTTCTTGAGGAATACATTTTGACCAAAAAAAAAATTAACAATGGAAAAACTTAAGCACTGAAATCGTGAAAAATTATAAAATACAAAAATAAGAAGTATTATCAGAAAAGGCCAAACAAACCGTGTCGTACCGGCAGATGTGTTAGCAAATAATATGCACTTATGAGTATATATACTATACCTATAAAGAAGAAAATACACTTTCGCTACAACAACAACAAGAAAATACACTAGAATAAAAGCAAACTTGTTAGCAAATCTTATAGATATTAAAGAGAAATTATATTTGGACAGTGGTCTTGCACAATAGTCGAAGTAGCACTTTTCTGTTTATTTTTTATGTAGTATTAGGCTGGTCTTTTACTGATCGAAATCTGATAATTGATGTCTCATAGCCAACAGTGAAACGTCAATTCTACAATTATAAGCTATTGGGGAGAGGTCGAAGCTAGACTGTTCTTGTAAAGAAGACGTTTAAATAATTGCCACAATTATCATAGGGAAAAGTTTGTGAGGTCGGGTGGTTTTTAAACTTGCAAATACGATGATGAGCACCAACTATAATATACCGAAAGTAACTATGTACGTACGCATGGTTATATAACTTGTGTGGCCATACAGTTTAATGGGAAAGAAAAATACAATACAGGCACAAATAAATAAACAAGACACATTTGTGTGCAACTTTATTATGAAACTAATTAGGTGAATAATAAAATTTAATAAAATCCATAATTTAATAAATAATTTAAAAAACAAATTGCGTAAAAATGACAAATTTTGGTCAATTAAAATTATCGTACTTCTATTATCGTATTAGTCTTTAATTTCAGTTAAAGCTTCAAAATGAAGAAGTCAAATAATATATGGACAATACATATATACTTATAAATATACTATTCTGCTCTTAATATATTGTAATTGAATGAAAGTCTTAAGTGCATATACATTTTTGAAAGTAAATAACAATAGGTCAAATAAACAGTCTGGCTATAAACAAACATAGGCAAGCTTTGAGCTGCTTTAAAAGAAAAACTAAAAAAATAATTGTGATGTCTAAGACTCAGTACTGATTAATGATGAATTGCTACCATCGGTAGCGCCGGCAATTACCTTTTTTAGCGCCGCAAGCACTTTATCGGGCATGTGATCCTGCAACATAACGGGTGAGATGAGCACTTCGTCGAAATCGTATGTATCGGCCCAAATCGCCTGATAGACTGGTTCATGGCTCTTTAGAACACTTCTGCAATCATAAAAGATAATAAACTCAAATGAAAATATGATGTATTGATCTAATTTATTTTACTTAATTTTATATTATATGCATGCACAAATAGATATGTGAAACCGAATTATACCTAACGATTTAATCTCACAATTGGGTCCCTAACATACTGAAAAACCATGCAAATCGTAAAGTATTAAGTAAACAAAATATTGGGCGAAATCAACCTCGTAAAAATTAAATATTAATTAGAAACAAATCTAACCTTTACTTATAATTGTACGTAATTTGATCTAGGATTTATCACATTTATTTATACTGTGCATATTTTGGCTATATGTATATGAAGATCATGCCAAACATTTTTTACATGCATTCATACTGTAAAAGTTTAATGTTTGTATATACATAGAGCTAGATTTCGATATAGAAATGCCTACCTCCAACCGCTGTCGTACTTTTGCCTGAAATATTAATAAATTTTATTGAAACCCCGTCATTGAAAATAGTATTATAAAGATATGTAAACAGTAACAAAACTCCTATTCTTAATATTTGACTATGTTTGAAATATTTTGTCCGACATTCTGACATACATACATATAAAGTCTAGAGAAATCCATTGATTTTGCATTAAATTGATATGATTAGTGATTTTCAATGTATGAAATAATCGGGTTGTTGAAATTCAAATTTTATAGGATGCTAAATTCATTAGTTAGAAATTGTAATTCAATCATTTTTAAACCATACTTTTTATCTTTGTGTGTAAATATTTTTTAATAGATTTGTGATAAATAAATAATATAGACTTACTCTTCTGGTTTAGGATGATGACGTACTATGTGAATTATTCGCCCAGGAGGGTATAGTGGCTACAAATTATTGAAATTTATACAAAGAATGAGATATACATTTGATGTGAGTGTATATTATTAGTCAATCGTGCTTAATTGAAATATATTTTTTAATGTTATTTATTTACACCATGGGATATTAATTCAATACCCCTCGATTAATTAAGCACGATCGGTTCTTTTGTTTTACATGTGTTTACCTGATGTAATGTCAAGGCAATGGAACTATCTGTAGGATGTGCACTTGTGGAACGTGCTGAGTCTCTTTGCTGGAATTTCATAAAATGCGATATTTTAAAACATATATATATTTTTTAATGTCTTTTAAGAAAAACATATATAGTGAGTTTAACATACTTCTTGATATTGATTAATATGAGTGTCTTTGCCGGACATCTCAACAACTGATGTTGGCTCAGGTCCACATCCACAGCAAATGACTGAACATGATATTGTTTTCCACTGGTTTACAAATTATGTTTACATATGAAAATTGGTTAAACAATTGACCTTGATTAACTTACTTTGGGATCAACACTCCTCTGGATTGCATTAATTAAGTCCGCACGCAAAGCTTCCATTTGGTGTAATCCAATGCGAGGTACGACATCTTTCCCCAAAACAATGGATGTGATAAACGATTTGGTATATTCTACCGCTGGCATGCTGTAGAATATGTAATAATAATTTTATTTTAAATGATATTTTTGAACATAAAATAATTTTACTTCAAATGATACTTATGAAAGTGACATGTATGATTTGACTTAGTTCATTACCTTAGCAGACCGCCTGGTGGTGAGTAGCTGAAACACTGCAATGACGGATAGTCAGCCTTCATTAATATGGCTAAAATAGCTGCAGTTCCTGCACCCAGAGAATGACCTACTAAGACTAGTCCAAATGAACTTGTTTCCCTATCACGATTATGACTTAGCGCACGCTCGATCAGTCCTTCTTCCTCTAATTTATTTTTAATGTAAATAGCTGCCTGCACCATGCCTTTGTGGCCAAGCCAGTCATCGCGCGGTGGAGAGAGCGGCAATACCTCCCCATCGGCGTTTAAATCGGTGAGTATATCCTTCATACTTAAAGTACCACGTATGCTGACCACAATTTTCTTCTGCGTGTAATCTACAGCCACAAAGAATGGGGTCTCTCCGACATCAACATGATACGTGGCGTAAATTATTTCTACATCACCAACTTGAAGAGTTTTCTTGAGGGCGGCATAATTACAAAAACAACAGTTATCTTCTATAACAGATGGTGTTTCAGTTTGGGGACGGCAACAACATGTAAAGCATCTGAATTCAAAATAACCAATATTAAAAGATAAGTACTTGTACATATTTAAGAAACTTTAAGTCACTCACTTTAATTCAGGCAATAAGTTGTACATTTTCGATCGGTTTATTATAAAATACATTGGCCAGCCGTAAGCACCCTGAGCAAAATACATATAGTGTATAACTGTTTGGAAGAAATCATAGTTTTTTGTATCATTCAGAGCTAGAAACTGTGTGCGGTCAGTGATAGGAACGCCGCTCAAGAATTCGTATGTGCCATTTTTTCTCTGTGTAAATAAAATTACAATAGACATACAAGCATATTAATTAATAAATTATACGAAATATATGGACGTATTTAGGTACATATGTATATTGGACCGGATTTATTTACAGAGACCCAAAGAATATAAACTGCAAATATGCTGCAAATATTCTACGGATCATTCTGAACATCTGTGATTGAGAGAATATGTGTCTAAAACCGGTTTGTTAAGTATAGATTCTTACTTCTGCAAAATATACGTAATCTTAGCTTTTTAATTAAAGGCAGGTTTCCGGAAAATAAAAAATCTGAATAATCGGTTGTATGGGAGATATGTGATATAGTTGTCCGATCTGCCCAATTTCGACAAATGATCAAAAGAATATCACAATGCATCAATATTTTAAGTTTCATTCAGATACTTTAAAAACTGGCGAAGACATTTTTATTATTCTTAAATCCGTCTTAAAAGTCACTGGCTCGGCACTGGATCACTAAAGACCATTCGTATTATCAACGCCCAGATTCAAATTATGAAGATAAAGTTCTATACTATTAGCTAAACTAATAGGAAGACTTGTGCAGAATGCTGGAAATTTCGAATAGAAATAGGCAAAGTTGTTCAAAATGATCCGTAAAACTTTTCTCGCATATGCGATTTTATAGAAAACAAATCGCCCCGCTCTAATGTATATGCTATTTTTACTTTATATTTCTGTGGTCGATAGTAATAATTCATTAAAATGTTAATATATTATTTTAAATCTTAATATATTAATATTGACCTGCCGAACAACAGCTTCTCGTTCTAGCTTCTGAAATTTTCGTAATAGCACCAAACCTGCAACAACGTCTGAGGGCACCACATCAAGTTCCCGAAAAAAATCACTCAGCAATCGGGCTATGTCGGTGAAGGAGTTTCGATTACGATCTGTTCCACCCATACAACAGAATAACAAGCGGCATCGATGATCCCAACTGTCTTGATAAGCGCGCATGACTTTTCTGTAAAACATGTACATAAATATATGTATGTTTAACCAAGAACTGTCGATTATGGTACATATATGTAAATGAACTAACCGTTGACGCCAATTGCGATTCATACTGCCACTACGCTTGTAATTGAAACGAGATTCAGTTTCTCTCATTGATCTTTGATACTTTTTCATTTTGACCCAAGAACGTCCTGCAGCATCGAATGTACACCAAATAGTAATGAGAGTTATGAACACCAAAGCCCAATTGCAAACTACTATAGCTGAAAATGTATTAATATACATTAATTAGAAATAGCGAAAATTTAAATAATCAAAATGCAGTAATTACCCATGAAAAATTTCTTGGCCTCATCGATGGGTGCGTCAAAGTAACAGTTTGTTAACCACATTGTACTTAACACTAACCATGTAATATCAAAAAATATCACCACTGGCGAAAGAGAAAAAGGGAAATTTCAGGGATATGTACTACCTAATAAATGTTTAAAATTATTTTTACAGGCATTGCTAAGGCCAACTAAAGTTTTTAAAGGAATTATGCACAATAAATTGCTTTTGTTGAAATAAATATTTGCGTAAATATGCTCGTAACCTTGACTTATTATTCACGAATAGTATGTATGTATATATAAGGGCTTACTATATAGACTGTTGCCAAAATACATATATTATAATTAAATATCATGTCTGTCTCACGAGAACCTTAGCCATTAGGCAAGATGCATGCGCATGAAAAATGTGCACTTACTGCTTTTTAAATATATCCAAAAATTTATCGTTGTTCGTGCGGCAGAGTCTAATATACTACCTCGCATAGATATAATGCAGATGCCTGCCTCAACGCAAACTGAACCTGAAAATAAAATAAAAACAATTAATATGTTAAAAGAGTATCTCCTGCTGTAAGTTTTAAAAGTTTATAAACAATGTTTACCAAGTAATATTGCCAAATAGCATATTTGAAGATAGAATAGTAACTTCACGTTCAAAATTGCAAGATCATAATCCAGGATCAATAGTGATATTAGCACAATTACAAAGCTTTGAGAAAAACACGTTTGATTATTGCATAGGCGTATTGATTTAATTAACTTACCATATAAGATGTGTAGTTAACAAAAAAGCTCCAGGTACTACGAGATCGTCTGAGCCCACCGACCAACGGCGTCGGAAAACAACAAGTCCAGGCATCTAGACGGGGTTACAGAAAACAATAAAATAAAAAAGAGAATCACAAAATATGTATAAATAATAACGCAAGATACTTTGCCTTGGTAATGGAATTCTAGTTCACTTGGTTTACCATATTATATATACAATACATTTATTCTCAATCACGACAATTTCATACACCAATATGTCAATTGAACCTACATGTGCGAGGGTAGTCCAATAAATATTTAGCCTCTTCGTCCGATGGCGTAACTATGGCAAGAGAAATTTATTATCTTGTGCTTTTGTTTTGACCGCATGTGAGAGGAACGAGTCCGCGAGTTTTGGAAGGGACGTCGTCTAAGATTGTTTGGATGCTTTATTTGATGACTCTTTCCCTTTGATCTCAACCATTATGACTTGGTATAACAAGTTGCAATGTGATCCCACTTTTGTTTTCGACGATCCACACCCTTGTGGCCCGAAAACGACTATCATCGATATTTTGGTAGACCGCGAATTTAAGGTAAGCGCTATAACTGAGATAGTAGGCATCTCATAAAACCACATGGGTCCTCTATGAAGTATTGGGCTTGAGAATGCTATCGGCGCGATGGGTGCCGCGTTTACTCACTCTGGCCTACAAGTGTCACCGGTAACCACTTCTGTTTAAACGCAATTCGAAGTAGTTTCTCCCTCGTTTAGTGACCGTCGGTTAAACATGATGCACACTGGGGCCAAAGAACAATGTGAATAGTGGACTTAATTCAGCGGCCGAAAAGTTAATGGCCTGAGGGCAAAACAGTTATACTTTACTGTGTCGATATAATTGGGCCTGTCCGACACCGAATTGCAATGAAAAAATGGCATTTTAGGCGACGAAAAAGTGCTCTTTTACCAATACAACGCAATTCCGCCGTCGCCATTGCAAAAATGGTCAAAATTCAGCTGCAATAACCATACTCTCCAGATTTGGCACGCTGTGATTTCTTTTTGTTTCTAAACTTGAAAGAGTGACTCTGCGGACAGAAATTTGAGTTGAATGAGGAGATTACGGAGGCCAGGGAGGCCTATTTTACAGTGAAAGAATTGCTGGTTGGTGCATCGCTGGGTCAAGTGTATCGAGCTATAAAAAAACCATGTTGAGAAATAAACCAAGTTCTTTTGTAATTTTCGTTTTTCTTCTGAAGGCTAAATATTTTTTGGGTCGCCCTCGTAGGTATAGTACATATGTATTAGTAGTGAGAAGACTAAAGAAAGAGCATAATCGAATCTTTGTTACAACATTTAAGTCTTTTTAAAGTAAAGAAATATAAATCTTGGTTTCAGAGATATACACGAACAGTCATTTAAAATCGAACAACTTAAAGTACAAAAAAATTAAATGTTGGAATCATTTCGTGAAATCGCAACTATTTTCGATTGATGCCGAATTTATAACGACTAAGAGAAATTTTATCTTACAAAAGTTTGCAATTAACTGTATCTGAGTGCTTCTTAGATATTATATATTTTGCAATCGCTTTTATTTGTTTGTATTCATTTATATATACATACAATAAAATTATCATATATCATATAATATGTATATGCATATATAAATAAAAATTTAAACATATCCTATAACATTAAATATATCATTAAATTAGAAATTACCTTTGAATGTTCTTAATAGTAATCAACTGTTACTGTACTGGCGGTAATGGAAGAAGTCAGCGTGATGCAGATAAATTGAACAGAAAACTTGAAAACTCTGCCATTTGGCCTCCACACGCATTAGCCTCAGAACCGTCAATCACTTTCTTTAACGTATTTCCTTCTCTGGCATATGACAGTTTGCACTTCAACCCACTGTGAATTCTTTAATTATCTATGAATTGTCCATCCAGGCCACGCGTTTTGAGTGAATAAACAACATTTTGCATTAAAAATATCATTGGACGATTCTTATTGTATTAGGGAAACCATATATACAAAGTTATTTTACATTATATATTGCGATGTACATATGTGTAAATGCATATGTACCTGAGTATGATTAGAAATATAAGATGCACCGGCGGCATATGAACTTTTGGAACATCAGTCCGACGCCAAACAAAAGCAGTACTAGGCCAATGCTAGATTTCGATCGATAAATGCACGGATTTGAATTTGAGGAGCACGTTTTGGAGTAATCTGAAGACGCTACAATTCACGTATTCACATTTTGTATATAACTTAGTTAACAATCACTTATTTTAACCCACGAAATAGTATCGATTTGGTTAGGTTAACTATACATTTTTGAATGTACATATGTACATATGCATGTATATTTTTTTTTACTTTTTTATTTATATATTTGTACTAAAATGATGTATGCATAATAATATATATAAATATACACACATGCGTGTTTATAGCTTTTATCATTTCCAAATTTTTGCTACATCCACTCTTGCAACGCTCCCGCTACAACAAACGTGCACATTTGTATATTACTCAACGATGTCGACGGCGATGCCATCTTCAACGTCAACGCTAACGTCAAGAGCAGTAGTATTGGCGAAAGCGACCAAACATTAATATGTCGATGGTCAGCATGCATGAAATCGTCACATACACACTACTTTTTTAACAGTTTATACTTAATTCTCATACCAACAATTCTCAGATCTTTTGGAGATAAAGTTCAAATGTGTGTCCTTTGTATTTTATTGGCAGAATAAATTACTTCATTATTAACGAAAATTTGTTAACAATAGATCCCGCACGAAAATTAAAAGTAAACCCAAATCACAAGCCATATAAATACAACAACCCAAAATTTGCACATCCACTCTCTTCGTTAACACAATCGAAAATGATATGGAATTTAAAGTGAAATGTGAAATTATACTCTACTCACTTTATCTGTATACAATTGTACACAAACATTCTCTCTGGATGCTCAGTATGACATATTACTAGAGAATAAGAATAATTTTACATTGCGCATTCTCATTTTATTCATGTTCTCTTGTAGAAATGTTGCAACTAAAATATTTTCGAGGCAATATTGTCTAAATAAATTTTAACATTATAAATTTTATATTACTTAAGATTAAGTTAACGTTTTTGATATGCAATCAGATAAACTTTGTATGATAACTGTAATATAACATTTCTTTAATTATTTAGTTTTGCAATAAAAGTAATAAGTATATACAATTATTAGCGTTTGATATTTTGAAAATAAAAATATTTCGGGATCCGGTATTGAATTCTCTATAGCGTTTATTAGTTATAATGACTAAAAGTTAGGTTGCCATATTTTTATTGTTTTTCAAATTTTCTACGGAATCAAAAGGCTTTAATATGGGAAATTGTTTGTATAGGTGGATAAAGTCTTTATTTCTTACTTTGGACTTAGGGAATAAACAATAAACAATGATTGGACTTGTGTTGTATCATTATATATAATCCATCAATTGAGATGCTCTTTAGTCATATCTCGAAAAACTTCCTAGCGTCACGGCTAACAAAACTCCAATTGAGAGAATTAGTGCGGAAGCTAACACATAACACCGTGCAATTCATAAGGGTTTTGCAGGTCCGTGTCCAGAGGCCCCGAACTGTAATCATAGGAAATCATTAATGTTCTAATTAATGATTTTGCATAATTGATAACTCAAAATTGCCCAAAACTAGTATTTACGTATGGAGAGCTACAACTAAAGACATAAATTTTATGAATATTACATATTTTAAGATAAATTATTCTATATTAATATAACAAGATCTTATTGAAGAAGCAATCTCTTCGATTTTTTTCTCTATAAAACTTTGATGACTTCATCTGGATCGACAGCAATATCCCAATGAATTGAAATCAAAGCTAGTGCGCTGAGCCTATTATGACCCATTACAATTTCTGTACTAAAGCGTTGATGCATGTTATAAAAAATGCGACTCTGAAGTAAGCTACACTTGATCAAGTTTACGGACTAGGATAGTTTTTATGTCGGGAACTAATTCTTGGAGCGCTTGCCCGACAACTAAATCATATCTAGCTTAAGCCCTTTACAATGCTCCCGAATGACGTTGGTGAGATTTTCTCAGCACTGATCATCTATTGGAACGAATCCAAGGAAATCTTCTCCTAGTACAGGAACATTCTTCGAAAAATTGACGTAATGCCGACATAGGTAAAACTATTCAGTGTCCGAGACATTAATGGCTTATTCGCAGAGAGGGTTATTGTATATTGTACAGTTTTTTTCAACCGATTACAAGTACATAAGTTTTGGTACAGAGTTTCGGTTAGTAATTGTCAATTGGGCCTTGAGAAACTCATAGAAATTTTATTAGAAATCTTTGGTAGCGCTGTTGGGAAATCAACTGGTGATTTAATCGATGGGCCGCTTTGTGAGTAGCTTATTGTTTCATTGAGAAATGGCCATATACGATATGATATACATATATATCGTAATTTTCTGATTTCCTGCTATAAGCTATAAGCCAAGGCCGGAATAATGGAAAACTCAGATAATAACCACACCCACTTTCCATATAACGGTTTTGTTGAAAACTACTAAAAGTGTGATAACTCACTGAAGAAATGCGCCACAAGCATTAAATTTCACAACCATGATGATAGGGACGAGCCTTATAGAAGCAGATGTAAAAATTGGACAATTGTTGGATGAGTACCGCTCATCCAATTAAACATCAACAAAGTTATCAGAATAAGACCTTGCATAAATTGGGCCATCAAGCTTTTTATCTTACGCCCAAAAATTCGAAATTGAATCATAACTTGTCAAAGGACCAGACATCAAATTTGTATACTCAGTGCATATGGCTAGCTTTTTACCGAACATATCTGTTAATCTGTGAAATCTAGTATTGAAATTTGGGGAGAATACTTTTGTGCTGACAGCATGTCTTTGTGCCAAAAATGGGTAAAACCGGGACAAAACTTCCCTCAGCCTCCATAGTAAATTCCTCCTTCTAGTAAATTGTAATTATCTACCACCAAATTTAACTTGGAATGACAAAAACTTCTACATTTTCACATATTTATATATAAATCTTTATTATCGCCTTTGAAATAGACTCCTGAGCCAGTAAAAGCATGGCAATACAGTGCAAAAAGAAGGAGAAATTTCAAAATGAACTTAAGAAAAGCCGGTAGCAGAGGGCAGTCTTTGTACTCGGAAAGATAGTCAAGGAGCAGGATGCTGGCGCCTCAGTTACCGTGGAGGAGATAAAGCGCCAAACACAGATTGTGAAGGAGTACGAAAGTTTTCTGAAAAATAAGCAATCCGAACCTCCCGGTGAGACCGCCAAAACAAACTGTCAGAAAAGGAATCGCTCTCACAACTAAACGTTGGAAACTCTGCCCAATAAACCTAAGCAGGAAGAAGCCGAACCAACAGCTACACACGTTTGCATGTAGGCTAGGAACTGCCTTCAAGTGTCTATAATAGACGGAAACTCCTCCTGGAGTTTGACTCTTCGGAAACCATTAGGGGATGCAGGGTAATTGAGTGCGCGGAGCAGGCGGGTAGTGTTGCCAAACTTAGCGACGCATTTGAAGGTCTCAAAAGAGACCTCGTGCTCGTATTTGGTTGACCCCTCTAAAAGAGAGATGCGAAAAACTTCTGCGATGTATTAGGCTGCAGAACAAGTCGGTACCAGGAATAGACGACTGGTAGCTTATTAAAGAGGAGAAATCAAATAAATCGAGCAGAGTCATAATGGTGGTAATTTGCCAAGAATCAATAGAGCCTCTATCGTAAGCAGACAACAAGATCAGTTTTGATATCCGCAAAGCAAGGATGAAAATATTTCAAGGCGACATGGAAAAAGTCGACGACAACAGCCAGTTGCTGAGAGATGTGTGTGACGTAAACGAAAGGCACACCCTATAGGGACGCTCCATCACAAACATCAGTGGCTGAAGGAAAGCGTTGCAGACTCATGGTCCGGATGGGATCACTACAATGCTGTAGTAGCTAAATGAACCAATAGTTCCAAGACTTAAAGGGACTATAAGGTTATCCTATATCCCAAGAAGCTGGAAAAGGAATCAAGGTGGTGTTGCTACCAAAACCAGGCAGAAGAACACTCAAAATGCTATTGGACATACACATCAGATCAATAGTAGCGGACAACTTATCGACTGCACAACATACATACATAAAAGCTCGTTCAACAGAAACTGCCCTACACTAGGTGATAAATGTAATAGAAAAGTCATTACATCCCAAACCGTATATAATGGCTGCCTTTCTTGATATAGAGGTAGCTTTCAACAATATAGAATTAAGCACGATCAATGAGTCATGGGCGACATGGTGTGCAAATACAATTTTATCTTTCCTCACTCGGTGGTACTACAATTTCTCTATCCCACACGGCAAAATACCAAACTGACCTAGAAAATGAATATATAGAAACGTATTAAAAAAGCGTATATGGCATACTACACGTGCAAGAGAATACTCAGAAGGAACTGGAGAAACCCGAATATAGTCATATGGATCATTAAACCAATCGTTATATACAGGGCGCTGGTCTGGTGGCCCGCATTAAAGAACGGATACAACATGAAAAAATTGAATTAAATACAGAGGACAGCCTGTGCAGGGTTTACCGATGCCTTTAAGTCATGCCCGACTGATGCGCTTAAACGAAAAAGCCGATAGCGAAACAGATATGGTCAAAATATGACATTACAGGAACTAAGGACTTATTAAATAGGTCAAGGAAGACCACCATAACGGCGACCATAGCGTTAAAAATGGGAATACCCCACAATAATATTTCTATTTAAGACAGTTGCCACAAGAAAAATTACTTTTATGATGAGATTTGTTATCGCGAAAGAAATAATATTGCTACCAGTCAATCAGAAGCGTGAAATGGCACATTAACATAGTCTGTGCCATGTCACTTTTCATTGCGATACGAATAAAAACAAGATTAATATGGAGACTACTGGAGGGATAGGAAAACCATTTTGAATCATTTGTCTGATATATGCTCTCTGAATATAAATACTACTTCATAAGGTTGTTATTGGTTTTGTCTTGCATACTGAATTTTGACATCTAAATCAATTGAGTTTTTCTTCACAAGTTTAAATTAGTCAGCAGATTAGATCAACTCGCTATGTATAAATATGTATATTGAGAATTAAATATAACATCAATTCAAAAGTTACTCTTTCTACTTCTTTTCAAACGATTGGGGTTTTCGTCATTTTCGAAAGTTTGGTTATTGGTAGTTATAGAAAGAATTTACCTTTCCAATTAAAAATACATTTTTACATCAAATTGGATGGTTCCAAATATGAAAGCATTTTTATTTCTTGCTTATTTACGTAGTATGTGTTGCATTTAAATTTGGTAGATTGCAATAAAGATCTTATAAATAACATTTTATGCTTAGTCTTTAAAGCGGAAACTACATTGTATAAGTGTAGATAGTACATTGCGTTAAAGAATAAAAAAGTACGAAAGTTAAACACAGCAACACACCCTTTCAATACATACATGCATGGTCGAATTCGTTTACAAGAAGTATATACAAGTATAAGTGTATAATAAATCAAATGTATTTATTGTTAAATGAATATTTATGTTGAAATATATATATATTGTCCAAATGTATAAATCTTTCGCATTTACTCTACGCTATGAAATGAAATTTATTAATTTCTTAAAAATGTAAAATATCCTATTGTAAAAAATCGAAAAAGTTTCGGGTAACTCAGTTAATCGATGTTATTACGAATTATTTTACTATTGGCGTTTTTCTAAAATAAAAATATATATATGTTTAGCCTCTCATACAAATGAAAATTAAATTGTAACATAATTTTCAAATCAATTTTGGGATTGACTTGAATGGTGACGACATCTAAAATACCCGAATATTTAAGAAATAAATAAAGTCTATTAAGTATTCGCCCTATGAGCTAACTTGTAGATATATGTATGTACATACACATTTGTGTACGTGTGTCTACTAAAATTATCCTTTTCTTTATTTCAAACTTGTGCATTCATATACATTTTTGGAAAAAAACCAAATAAACATTTGAATGGTTTGGAAAATACTTTTTTCTTCTAAAAATAAAAAAATAATAATAAATGACGACAAAAAACTAAGCTAAATATCCATCAAAAGACGCATTAAACTGAAACTTATGAGAGATTGTGAACGAATTGTTTGTATATTGAATCATCAGACTACGGTATAGTATATGTATGGAAATATTAATAAGCTGTTCGATGGTCTTACATATTCGGCTACAGTATAATGGATTTTGTTTCATTGCAAAATTTTATCTAGTAATAACAGCATATTGGAAAAGTCGGTAGTAAGCAAAGTGAAAAAAGATATCTCCCATTCTACACATCGCCGACCTGGACGACGAAGCCACTTACTGTCACGTAAGGACGATAGTACGACACGTGAAAAGCAATACAGTGTGCATTAATTCAAAAATACTAGAAAAACTATATATATTGTTAATAGCTTAACTAAAAAAATTTTAATTGTGTGTGTGTATAGAAAAGTAATATATTTTTGGCTTAAAACTATTATAAACAATTTAGATGAATAATAACCACGTAACACCGCTTGGACCAACGATATTCTGATGGCTGGAAAGATGTACTCTAATAAAGTAGTTTGTATCATACATGGTATCAAAACAAAAAGTCTTCACATTTAATTTTTTGTATTATAAATCATATGTTAATATATTCGTGTATGTTATTATGTACATATACCTATATGAATGTATGTATTAATATATGTAAAGATGTATATGATTTAATTTTTTTTTTCATTTTTCACGTTTGACTTTTTACATAAGCAGTTTTATTTATTGAATAGTACATACTTGTATATTATAAATTTAGTAGATTTCCAATATATAATTATATAGTATATGTATGTATATAATTCTTCGTACATGTATGTATGTACATTCCAAAAATTTGCAAATATGTTTACGTAAATTTATATTTTAGCTTTTATACTTAGCACTAAGCGGGTTGATAGTTATCATATATACATATACATACATATGATAAATGTTCATCCGTACATATTTTAGTATAGACTTAAACATATGGATCTCACCAAAACAATTTTATATTCATTTGATTTAATTTTTAAATCTTCTGTGTTACAGAGTTGGAGGGAAATTCTGTTATGAAGTTAGACCCCAAACATCTACTTATTTATTGGTGTTTACAATTATTTAATAATTTCATATGCATAAAAAAAGATTAAAAAATTATAATTTGCGTCCAACCTTTTTGTGCTTATTTATGGGTATGTATTATTTAAATGCCTCTCTATTTTCTAGAATCCCGTGACACAATTGTATTCTCGATTCATTATTCTATATGTAAAATAACAATATTCTGATTGGGTCTATTTCAATATAGTACAATTACAATCTACGATTACTGACAAATGATAAGTTGATCCTAATGTACATATTTATATTTGTATATTTAACTTTTGTTTAAAATAACCACATTAATTTGAATTAATGAATCGGACAATGTCTGTATCTCGAGGAAAAGTTAAGAACTAGAGGGGTTGACATTTTCAAAATCTACACTTTTTATTTCTTTCGAGTGCTGAGATTTTTTTGACCCCCTCAGGTTTTCCCTGTTGCAAATGAGTGCATTTTTTTCCACTTTTAGAGTTACACTCTGGATTCTCTCAAATCCAATGGTTAGGTGTAAGTGTGTGCTGTATTTGTGGTTGAGTTCTTACTTTGAAATGTGTTGCCGTTTGCCGCCATCACAATGAAAGTAGTTTTCTTCAGTTAGTTTGGTATAACCATTTAGATTTGTCTTTAAGCGTCTGGTACTGAATTTCATTTATATAAATAAAGGAATGAGACTTGGTGGATTTTAAATGAGAGAACTTTAACTCATATCCATAGTAATTTGGCAAAATACATGAAAAGTGCTATGTATGTATGGATGTACGAGTATGTATATGGACAATGATTAGAATACGAGTATGTAGTATAATTTGTACGCATGTACTTAGTTTTGTAGCGCATAAAAGCAAATATTCCATTATAAAAATAAAGCATTTATTTGTAGTATATTGTATGTAATGTATATATGTATTGTATATAGTAAATACTGTCACCCATTGCTGTTTGGCATTCGATCGTGGGTTTCAAATATGTGAAATTTCGATATGATAATGATGTTTGTAATAATTTGGCTTCGACAGATATCCATGGTTAGTGACCGGTTTAGCCAACCAGAAGAAATTTAAAAAAGCAGAGTAAAACCAGGAGTAAAAGATTATACATCAGTGAGCTATTACATTTCGATATTATAATTATCACAAATTATTAATTATTATCTTCCGAGATAATATTATGAGCTGCCAAACAGAAAGGGCGATATACAAATATGCATATACGAGTATTGTATACACATAAGTGATATATGTATGAATGTAAATGTGTATATGGACAGCATCTATGTCATTTAGTCGCCTTAAATGACTCCGATGTTTCTACCAGTATATCAATTCCATAGCCAGTCCTATGGCTGGCATAAACGAATTTAGATGGCGATCTCCGTTCTGCTTACAAATCAAAATAAAACTCAACGAGCATAGCCTAAAATTGATTAACCTTCAATTCATTGCCCTGCAACTGAACCAGCCTAAAGGCTTCTCGTATTGTGGGCGTCATCAAAAGTTTAAGATTCTCCTCAGCTTCGCCGGGTAATGACCGCAGTAACTCCATAGAAGCTACGACCAATTGAGCTAAAGCAGCTTTCTTGTAATTAGAGTCCTTGAGGATACTTGAAGCACGTTGTTGCTCGATTTCCGGTGATATTGCCTCTGATTCGCACTTCTGCGGCCGGTTTGTATCGAAAGGATTATTGCGGCTTTTCGGTTGGAATTCACTGATCAGTGTCGTCATTGTCACATTTTCTTCTTCGAGTTGAGTACACTTATTGGGTGAAGAAGCCATTGTCTCTGAGTGGCTTGATGTACTTGCGTTTTCACCATTTGTGCTAACTGATATGCGCATTGGTTTCGGGGTCAAAACTTTGTGTTGTGAAACACGCTTATCACTTCCGTCACCTGATCGGAGTTTTCCATTTTCAATATCATGAATTGCTGAATTATTTAAATATAGCTCACAAACAAGGTTCCATGCGTCCTGTAAACAGAACAAATATCGCACAAAATTTTCCTTTTTTTTTACGGTGGTTGTGTTTAGGCGCGAACAAGATTCTAGTATGAATTTCAAGTCCTCTGGGCCCAAATTATATACAACAATATCATTTAAATAAGAATCGACTAAAGCTATATAGTAGATCATCCAAGATGACGTCATTTGTTTGTATAAATTAGCTGCGTACTCAGTATTGGAGACCTTTTGCATAAGGAATTTAAGTCCAGGTCGAGAATCGAATTCTAAAGAACTTGTCAAATACTGTTTAACACAACGCAATAATATCTCTTTGGAACGAAAGTCCAAGTCATAATCGTGACCAGTTGTCGATGTGCCATAATTGTCAAATATGCATGTAGAAACTGCTTGCGGTACACACTTTAACCGGGAAAGTAAAAGCTTCGCAACTAATTGCAGTAGCATTTGATTTGCTAGTAAGCCAACCACTAAGTTTTTAAAAGGTATACGAATAACAAAGTTGTCTAGATTCGAATTGAAACCATTGTTTAAAGGATATAGAAGAAATGAGTAGCTTCGTTCATCGGTGAAATGTTTTTCTAAGTGATTGGACACCTTCGCAGTTGGTTCTCTTTGATTATCAGAGAGGAAAACTTGTTGCGCCAATGAGTAAACCCTAGTTAATTCCTCCACGGTGCTATCGCGTCGAGCTGCCACTTTTACATTAGCACAATCTCCATAGAAACTATTTGACTTCTCATGGAAAGCAAACGACAATTGCCTTAAAGGCGCTATTGTTACCGTACAAGCGCGATGTAAAGCAGAGCTGGCAATCATCCATTGTGACTCATTGAAAAGCATGCCTGTGGATAAGATTATATGCTTCAAGCATGACACTCCAACGCGTGCTACGGATTCCTGCGCCTGTGCAGAACACTCAATTAACACCAATAGTAGTTGTTTAAGGGCCAGCGTAGCCGAGCCAGATATTTTAGTTGGTGAATCTATGACGTTAGCTCCGCTTTCTTCACTCGAAGACGAACTATCATACTGATTGCTTTGATTAATGTTATCATTATCATCAATTCGTTCAGTGATGAATTTTAACTTAGAATATAAAGAATTATCGATGTTAGTAATACTCGAGTTATTAGTTAAATTTATATTCGAAGGCGTGTGTACGATCTGTGTTATTCGTGTCTTCATTATACCCTGTCTGCGGCTACTCTCAGTAACAGACTTCTCGATGAATTCCACGACTAGGTCAGTTGTCATGCAACAACAGTGTTTAAAGTTTTTTTCAATCATTGGCCAAGGAGCACCGGTTTTATTTATGTAACGTAGCCAGTCCTGAATCATTGGTATTAATAAATGGTTAATGCAGTAAAATCCGAAATCGATACCAGGGCAACATAGTAAGTTTTTAAATAGTTTAAATATTGTTTGAAGTATTGGGGCTTGATGTGAATAAGGGCAAACAATTAGTGAATTGGTAAGACCATCTAATAGAAGAAACCAAACTTTCAATACTCCTGATGGCTTATCCATTTCGTCGATTTTTGTGATGGCATCTTTGTCGATGTGTAACGACCGATACGATATCATGTGTTGTTCATTTTTCGTTTGTAAATAATCATTGCCGAAATATGTAAAATTCTCCATTGAATTAGGGATATTTGCATCGATGATGTGGGTATAGGAAATGCCTTTAATTTTATAAGTTGAATGGAAGTTGGGACACTTCGGCATGTTGAACATAAAACCTAAAATGGATGAACAACGCTCAAGGAAACGAAGAGTTTCATGTAGGAACTCCGTAGGCCGAAAGCTATTTTCATCTTCACCGCACGTATTATTATTTGCTCCTCCACTACCTGATATCTCCAGATAAGATAATAAGCATAGAATACAATCCAATCCAGCATTGGCGAATACTAAAGTGTTATCGGAGTCAAGAAAGACTCTGAATATATCGATGATGTTGCTCATATTTAGCATGCGGCTACGAGCATTGCGTAACGTTCCGAATAGTGGTCGCCATCCCGACCGGATTTCCGTCCTGTGCGCTTCGACAACTTCATACAAACATGCGACAATTTGATCCTGAAAATTATGAAAGCAGATTATTTTTGTTAATAATAAATATATACTTACGTTGCATATATATAATTATATAAAATTATTAAAATAGTCAACAGTGCCTTTGATCAAAATTTTTGCAATATAATTACAACGCCTACGTCTTACGAAGACCTCCCCGTTCAACTGAGTTGGTGTACAACTAGAAAACTAACTAAACTATTGGCTTGACGATTCCCCTCAAAAGTACAAACTTCGCCAATAATACCCAAACAGTATTTTTTTTTCTGGATGTAAGAGAGCCTGGCGTGCTTCGTCAACATTGTTCGCATTCCTAATACCGCGATTTTTATCCTATTCAATAAAAATTAGAATCATCACTAAAGTATTGATGAAAGTCTGTATTGCAGATGAGTAGAATCGGACCATTTACACGCCCATAAAATGCCGTTAATCGATACCAATACATTAACTTGAGTCTCTTTGCATAATATCGAATGAGGACTGGTTTGAAGGCGATATTGTAGACGATTTTTTTGAACACACCTCACAAATGAATAAAATATCAGATATAATTGTAATCCATTCACGATTTCGTCAAATGATGAATGTTAAGTAGTATGCAACATTTAGCCAGTACCCGAAATTATAGTCTTGGCTTTGATCCCTACCAATTCTGAGAGTTTCAAATGTTCTATTACACCCGAACTTCAATTATATACATACATACATACATTGTACAAGTATATAAGACTTAGGTTTCACGTTTTCTCCAGGGTTTTCTCCTAAATGGAAATGTAGGATAGTTTATATCTCAATTATTTTAAAAGTATTGATAAAAATATAATATAATAAATATATTTTTAAACATAAACATGTATTCAAAATTCAGAAAATAAAAAAATTAAATTAAATTTTCAGTAAAACGCAAAATGGAAATTTCTATTTTTTTTTCAATGACAAAGATTTGTATGAATCATTTTCAAAATTAAACCTCAAATACAATCCCTTGGATTCTAATACCGTATTTTAATAGATTGTATCGTTTATTCTATACATTGTATTGAATAGTTTATTATATACATAAGTAGAAGTATTTAATGTATATCATAGCCACAGCATCACATGACATGATAGATTACACATATTAATTGTTGCTAATAAACAAGACGGTCTTTTTTCTTGGACGCACTATGTGGAACCGGTAATACTTGGGATTCTTATAACGGAAATAACGTTATCGTCTTCATTTGTATATAATATTTTCATGTATTAAGGACCATGCGCGGCTTATGAGCCTAACCAATATATTAAATACATAAGAAAATAGGTTATTTTAGGGCCCCCTGATCCATCAATTTATATAAATATTTATTTTTTGAAATAATTAGTTTAATTTTACCATACGTATATTTTTTGTTGATGTTACATGTGATCGAGTACATATGTATATGATAACTCGGTTAAATCATCCTGAAGAAACATTGATGCTGACTTCAAAAATTAAATAGACCGCAGAGAAGCATAATTTTAAATTATAACATTACAAGCAAATATTCTTATAAAATATAGAAATTCAAAATGGGAACAATTGTAGTGAATTGTTGATAAAAAAATTGCAAAAAAATATTACAAAGCACTGGGCTCCCCTGAGAATTCCGGGCCCCGATGTCCCCGTCTCTCTACCGTACTCTCTATATCATAACCATAGCAACACGCGGCCGGGTATTCTAGTATTTCCATAACTTTCGAGTGTATACAAGTATTTGAGTAATATTGCATAGCTACTGACTTATGCCTTTCTGAAGTTGTATAAATGTACATACCTGCACATCAACATCGCATGTGTCCATACTTAAAAGATTTTCAAACGGTTTCAGCAGTGCTTCGTTGAAGTGAAAATGGGGTAACTCAGATTGTTCCACAAGAAGTGCTGTAATTATGTCATGGATATATTCAATGGCTCTTTTTGATATCGCACGATCTCGATGACAGGAAGCCTAAAATATAATAGATAAAAGTGAATAATCACTTGCTACAGATGTAATTAAATATATTTATTGAGATACCCACATCCATTAGATGAGGCCCAGTGATGGCCCATACTTTTAGTATATGTAAAAGCGGCCTAGAACTTTTAAATACCCTCAGTGTAACATCTCCGATTCGATGTAATAATAACGAAATTGGTAGGCTTTCGATTTTCTTCCAACCTTTGCTCGGCCACCAAATTCTGCTGCCTTTGCGAGTAGTAGTATTCTTATAAAGCTGTTCCCTCGATGCCTTACATAGATTTTTTAAAAACTGACATAGTGAAGGAAGGCTTAAGCGCTCAGCAGCATCTGAGAACAAATTTTCAGCCTGGTGTGACAGAGCGCAAAGAACTTTTGAGGTGTCGCTTTGACTTAATAGCACCGTTTCATTTGTGCCCGAATATACTTTTAATATAGATGTAATATTAGTATTGGGACTTTGTAGAGGTGCCTGAAGAAAGCTGTAAACATCCACGCTATAAAAGAAACAAATTTGTTTTTAAATAATCGAAATATATCCAATTTTACCGATTTAAAAAATATTGATTTAAGTACTTTATTTTCTTTTGGGAAAATTGTGGAATTTGGAAAAAGTGATAAACTACTTGAAAAATTTATATTTTCATACACATTTCTCTGACTTAATTACAACCTATTAGATTTTAGCAAGTGAGTAGATTTTAGTAGAAATGGGCTGTAAAGTCTTTAGCAACTTTCACAATAAAAGTATATATCTTTGGCGCGGAGAAGTAACTTTAACTAGAATACTCTCAAAGTTCAATGACAGTTCATCCGATACCGATACCTGACGCTACCTGTGGTATTTTTGTTTACAGCGTATTTTAGTTTTACGCGTTTTGGTTAAATAACGTTTCCTGATAGGGATAAAAGTGTTGACACAAAGCAACGGATAAGTATTACCGCAAATCTGTCTAGCATATTCAGCGGTTAAGTACTAATAATAAATTTTCTTCTACCTCGAACATGGTAGAACAATCACTAAACAGTATTAATGTACGTTATTCTTCGATTTTGCGCCAAAGCCTTTTCAGGCCATGTGGTAGACACTTAATATACATAGTATACGAATAAATGTATGTGACTGGTTGTAAGTTAAATATGATGTAATACACTAGGAGTACACTAATTACCACGTTTCATCATCATCAATGGGTAGTGAAGATAAATTAAGTTTATCATTTTGAACTGTATTGCTTAGTTTTTCACCGGTCTCCAAGTCACGTCGTCCTGTGCCTGGTGAAGTGCCAATCGATGAATTTTGCAAACTGAAAATTTCGTGTTCCAATTGGCTGACATGACGACACACAGCGAATACGGATTGCCAACAATCAGGACTATAAGAGCCTAAATTCAAGCCTCCATTTAATACTACATCCATAGACATTGCTTGGCTAGCAGAAATTCTTGGCCCATTTGTTTGACAAACATTTGATGCCAGAAGACTTAAAATTTTTCCAGCCAAATGCTGCAAATTCAAACTGTTGCTTAAAGTGGCGGCCTGAAATTCAAAGGAAATAAAATAAGTTACTTAATGAATGAAATAACTTCGAAAACTATTGGATAACTTACAGAATGTAAACCATCCAGACACATAGCGTATAAAGCTTCACCATTAGTTTTATTTGTCTTTGCTTTGACTCGAAGCGTGCGTTTTGACAAGGCCACCAATTTATTCGAATTAGTGCAAGATAAATCGCCTAAGCCCGAGCTCAGAACTATAACCATTGAATCCCAGCAACAAGTCAATAAGCGTCTACAAAGCTTCTTTGCGGCCTCTCGACGTTTACTATCCAGCTCATCTGTATGTTTCACATTCGCAATTTGTAATCGTTGCCATTCGGAGAGCATCTGAGTTGGTCCCAATCCTCCAGCATCACACAACATATCCACAAGGGCACTTCGCGAATAGGTGCCTTCCAATTCCTCCCTGCTCATTGCTTCCAATGCATTTGAAACTAATACGGTTTGATATAATTCACAAAGCCAAGGAGATGAGAGGTACACCAAGACTCCAGTATTCTGGACAGATGTGACAAATTGTTGTTCGGACATGGGGATTAGTATCTCCTTCTGTGGGTCATCATAGTATCTAACCTTTGTTAATTGCAAGCTGAGTAGTAATGACGAATAAATAGCTAAGTAAATGCCATCAGCATTTATGGCTGTAAGGTGACAATCAAAATCAGAAAAATTCATGGTATTCTCTTGGCAGACAACTGAAGCGAATTCTTGCATGGCCTCGTCCACCTCAATGCAAGAACGTAGACGTAACAATTTCGGCACTAAATCTGTACGCAAAGCTTTTGCAAATTCTTTGGCATGTTGTCGATCATTATCAATATCGGTTCGCACAGGAATAACCGGGGCTTCCAGATGAGTGTAGGGCCATCGGTTCTCCACACGTGAAGTTTCATCACTTGAAGTCGATTGTTCTTCCTCTTCTGGTCCTTCTGTATCGCCAGAACCATTTGAGGCAGCATCTTGTTCTGGATGATCGCCATCACTATCAGAGCCAGAGGATGTCTCAAACACGTTTTGCCGAAATTCAACAATAGCATCGCGATAAGGAGCTGGTAGACGCGCCATTGATTGATAAGTCAAAGGACCAGTGTAATCGGCATCCTTCAATGTTTCATGACGACTATTGACAGCACTAACAATCTACCGATTTGAACAAAGTTATGTATATGCATATCACACGCATTATCATATCTTACCTGATCACTAATCATTGATTCAGTTACTTCTCCGCTGCAAAGAATTTGCAAACTATCTAGCAGTGCGACCATACATTCCACGCTTGCATGAAGTCCGGTCTCCATTCCCGAATTTGTACTTACACCAAATGCGCATTCTTCCATTGCATCGACCATACTACGATGTTTAGAAATTGTGAACGGCATACTAAAGAAATATGTTGCATAAATTTATGAAGGGTACTCACAGGCGAAATAACGCCATTTCATCACTGCATCCTTGACCTGTACTTTTGTCGACATAAAGTATAACCGCTAAATCTATCAATCGATCCGGAGTTTTCAATATTTCGCGAACACACTTTAGTGGTTCAGTGCGATTTTGAGGCGCTGGCAACAGAAGCATACGATGAAAGAGGGCCTCCAGCATAGGCCGAAGGGATCCATATGCTCCGGCAATACGCAATAGCTGTATCGCCGTCAAATATACGCACCGAGCCTGCGGACCATCTAAGCCAGGACCAGTAAAAAAGCCACGAGCTTCATTTTCAATCAGATTCAATGCATCCCTGATGAGTTTACATACAAATACATTTATTACATCAAAGTGATATATAATATACCGTACTTAAACTTAAATACCAAATATTAAAATAGTCAAACCAGTTAAGAAATTTGTTACTTTATAACTAAGTATTTCTATCTGAAATGTAACTAGAAAGGAAAACATCAAATTTATACAAATCATAGAACGATTTTTAGTAAGTTATTCTTTTATATCAGGAATTTTCACTTTAATCCTACTAATTTTTACTTATTTTGAACTTGTTTTTGAACGAAATCTGAGAGTTATCGCCTAACTAGTTGGACTTACAGTTCTTATAGTTGGATAGTAGTTTATAAACAGTTTATTTGACTACAGGGTATTTACAAATTTAAATATGTATCGTATCGTATATAGGTATAAACGTATGTAAATATTTAACTCACTTATACGTAAATTTTTTATCCAAATTAACGCGACCTGGCGAACCCAACGCTGCGGCCAATGTTGGGCAAAATTTCTGCCATAAGAATGATGTAAAGTGTGGATTCGCGTGAACGTTTCGCGGCAATGCTGATGTCAATGTAAGAATGCATTCCGTTAAATATAACGAGCAGTTATTATCTGCCTTTTTGTTCGGTGAGCCATTCGCATTTGGCTCTACCAAGCGACTACATAACCACTGCATTACCGGAATCACTTCATTATACACTGCTGATGCTTGCGTCTGAGTCATTAGACCAGGTGGAGCAGTCTTCTTCACCTCTTCGGCCTCTTCCATGAGAAAGGCACAAAATGTGCGCAGGCATTGTGATGCTGCTGCTAGGGAGGCTGCTTTTGTGGCACGCGAGCCTAACTCCCAACATTCGCCGCAACGTGAAAGTGTTTCAATTAAAAGGCGACCATTTAATGTGCACGCAGGAGAGCAAGCCATAGCTAAAAAGAGTCGCAACACATTGATCACGGTATCTTCGTTGCTGGTCGTGGGCAAAATACCACTTGTGGCGCGCAACAACTGGGCGGGCAACCACACCGAGTCATCTTCTGGTTCTAAACCAATGTAAAAGCGTTCGTCTTTGATAATGCGCTAAAAGTAAGACATTGAAGAGCTTTATAAACCAAAAAAATTTAAATAAACTTCAGCCGTCATTTTAATATAGCTCTTAATGAAATACAACTGCGTGCAAATGCATATACCCGGGTTTAGAAACTAATAATTATTATTTTAATGATATTTGCAACAAAGAACAGTCTCTCGTAGTTTTAGTTAAGTTTCTCAAAACTCATTATCAAACACATATGTAAGTATATAGTACACATCTATTCATACAAATGTACATTCATATGTATGCATTTAGTAAAGATCTAAATGAGTTGCAGTTTAAAGGCGGTTGGTTGCAAACTATTGCTTTTATAAATATGTATATTTTGGGTGTTTAAATGAATGTATGTACATAGTGTGTAGGTATGATTACTTACATGCAATCCATTGAGTCCCATTGTAACAAACTTCGGACGCTTTGTATCTAGAGCCATTTGTAACGCAGTGAAGCATACCGACCGGAGTTCATGAGCTGGATCCCGATGGATTCCGTGCTGGCGATATAATTTATCTAATTAAAAAAATGTAAAGCATTTTGCATTTTAAACTAAAATAGAACAAATGAGATAATTATTTGCAGGCGCCTTGGTACCTACCATATGCAATTTGCGCAGTTTGCCGCAATGCATTATGCTTTGTCCCTGTGGACTCCTTTATTATAAGCAAAAATAAATCCTCCATTTGTAAATCACTTCTCTTGCGTTGATAATGCTCTTGAAACGAAATAAACTTCCTGTTGCTTAAATTGTGCACTTGTTACTGCTCTTTGCACTCCTTATTGTTGTAGTAACTATATTCCTATATACTTATACGTACGACGTCAGTGTTTACGACTATGCTGAGAAAAACGATGACTTTGAGGACGATGTAAGTACTATTCGTATTGCATGTGTATTGGGACTATTAATGTAGTTTTGGATTGATGTTTGCCATTCAACATAAGCTTTCTTCTTTGTATCCTGTACATATGGATATGTATTCACATACATAAGTAATTATGTATGAAAAAATGTATGTATGTAAAATCAATAATATAACCGAAGATTTGGATACATTTTCAAGGATAACTTACAGCAGAATCATAGCAGAAATGTTTTTGCTATTATCGCTTTAAGTTCAACAATTTATCTGACATTACGTCTTGTTATTTCCGAAATTCACGTACATATATATGTATGTACATACATATATAGAACTCGTTTATATACTTATGTGCGTACATTCAAATATTTACGATTTAATAAACAATAATGCAAACTGCAATTCGTTAATTTATATACATATGTACATATGCTCTTATACATATGTATGTGTACATACATATTACTCATACAAATATTGATTTTTTTAAAATTAATTTACCACTTATTTGTCTGTTTTAATATATATTTGCAAATAAAGCATATGCATATATTCGTATGTTCATATTAATATTCAATACCAACCACGTCACTCACTTGTTATTATCCCCTCATTTTAAAAAGATGGCAAAGTATTCACTTTATTTTACTTTTATTTTATTTTTGTGTTATTTTTTCAAATATTCGATGTTTATTTGTGTATGGAAATAACTGAAATTCCAACAGGCGTCGGAAGTTTTCAAGATATTACCCTCATTTTTTTACTACCCTGACCTCTACTGAGTGCGAAACTAACTTATCAACTTTAAACGTTGTCTCTAATGGCAATCTCAAGTAAAACTGACGGTCACTGCAAGCCAATGATGTTAGTCACTCAATATTTTCCTTAACAGCCATTTAAAAACAAAATGTTGGTCAATGCGCAGGTCCGGGCATCAGCTCCATTCTTAATATTTACTTTCTAGTTCATTTAGTTTTCCATATTTGGCCGGTAAAAATCGATAATGTCTGTTGCGGCTACATCAAGAGTTTCATTTCCATATAAATTTCCATATTGTCAACTATTTATACGTAAGTACACAAGTTCATATGTACATATATGTATATAAAGGGTGTATACAGTATTGAAATATTTACTTTTGGTTTTATAAGCGTGTTAAATATTCTGAAGCTTCCTTTCAAATTTACCCGAAGGATGCAGAGTCGGTACCAGCGTATACAATTTATACTTCTTTCATATATAAATACATACGTATACCTAAAAGTTTACAAGGCTCTTCAGAATCATAACAGGTGGTTTCATTTACTATTTGTATGTATTCTGTTACATTTTTTTGGTTTTGTTTTACTTTATTTCTCCTGAGATATTTTATGTATCAGATTTCCAAGTAGATATTAAAGTAAACTATTTATTATTTTTTTTATTCACATGGTACGACAAATTAGACCTTGATCAACTAGTCTAACGTGGTCATTTCTTATTCGAGTTATCAACTTCATAGCAAATATAGTTCAATTTTATTGAGATGTTTCGCAAACTTACCATTATAACTTGAATGCTATATATAAAGTCAACAAAAAACATTTAAGTTTACCTTACCCTTACCACTAGATATGCGTTTTGCTGGTGTATTCCCCTTATGACCAATAGATCTCCAAAATATATAAAATAGCTGAAATATTTATTTAATACAAATTGCGAGTGTTTATAATGTTCGACTACGCCTGACTCTCATGTTAATTATTGTAGTTGAAAGTTCATATAATGCATACTCATCTTGATTGGTTAGAAAGCCAACTTTTATGCAAATCTGATGAGCAGTGAACATTTTCTCCAAGCTGCCAATATACTTATGTTGAAGGCTAAAAATCGGAATAAAAAATTTTAATGAGGCCGAGGATAATGATGAATAAGATATTGATTATGAAGATGGAAAATACGACGTTGAAAAATAAGTTTCATAAAAAACATATAATTCAATATATATGTAAATAAACTTTTTCGTAATTTTTTTACGCACATCATCAGAAAGGGCGTTTCGTTACTTTCTGGCCCACACCAATGTTTTATTAATCGGGCTAGTATTTTTCAAAATAAAAAGTTGTTATTTTTTCGGAGTTCCAACTTTGATTTCTTGTAACATCTCTTATATACATACTTATACACTTGACGGAATAATATTATACATCATTGAAATAAGAGAAAAAGGTAAACTACGTCTATATTTTTACTTTTTTTTTTACAAATTTACACACTATACCATAAATATGTAGTGGGTTTGGTTTGGTTTGGTTTACTGATGTGACAAAACTTACAAATGAATAAATATGGAATCATATGATAATTTTAAAATACTGAATAAAGCCTAAAGTTTACAATGAGTTACGCCTTCTTAGCTTATATTTTATTGGAAGAAAAAACAACGAAAAAATTAAAAGGAAGATATTAAAAGATTACAGTAATCCACTTGATGCACCAGGGGAATCGCATGTGAAATTTGACTAGTATTTTCTTGTATGCTTGTATACATGCTAACTTTACTGATTTATATCACATTATCGACTGAATTAAAACGCATTTTGGTGTTAAATTACGTTTTGTAAATCCTCTTAAATATCTGGATTTTTTCCATAAACCCAATAATTATGACATTGTGTGTTTTATTCTTATGTTTTCTCCTATAGAAATAAAGGTAAATTAAAGCTTAATAATATAAATTAATTTCATAACTTACATTTCAAATCTGTCAGCGACTATCCCCTTGCTTTGTTTCTGATAACAAAACCAATAAAATTGGTTTCGGTGACACCCGAAACCGATACAATTTCTCTTTCGAACGTCAAACCAATATCTGAATTCATGACACCTACAACATTTTTGTTTTATCAGTTTAAATTCTGATTCCAACAACTATCAGATTCTACAACACCCCTGATAAAGTACTTACTTTTTTGGAGATCCAACTTTGAATACTTATACCATCTCTAATATACGTACAAACTTAACCGTCATTGAAACAAAATGAAAATGTAGACTATGTCTATATTTTTACTTCTTTAGAAATTTACACACCATACCAAAAATAGTGGGTTTAAAATAAACTCAATTTCTACTTCGAAGGCAAATATTCTGATTTTGGAGGCTGACTTCGAAAAACAGAGAAATTTCTTTTTTTACCTATGAACCGCACATTTCACAATATATCCTATATATAGATATAGGATTTCTTTTATAGGCTGTAATGAGGCCCTTCTGTATATTGGATTCACATATTATTTAACGCTTCTGACGTTTTTACTTAATGTGTTATTGCACTTTCTGCAATTTTCGGCATAACAGTTATATGACGAGTGGGCAGGGTTATCATTCGAAATTTCACACATTTTCACATTGTTAAAGGAAGTGCCAAAAATATTTGTCTTAAGGAAATTTAGATGTAGGGACTACACCCAATTTAAAACATTTTTAAACCACAAATGTCCCTCTCTACTGCGATTTACTGTACCAAATTACAGTTTGGTATTTTAATTTGTGGCTAAGTTATATTATTGAATATGCTTTAAATTAATGGAATGTGTGCGATAACAAAGGAATGTGTATATATCCAATAAAATAAAACAATTTATTTAATTAAGAAATCAACATTTTTGTAGTAATTTCAGTCTGGAATTTTTACTTAACAACTTTCATCTTCCACAGGCCGTCATTAAGGTAATGGCAATTTTCTACCCCCACACCTTTGTTGACTTTCGAACTGAAACAAAATATCATTAAATTTGAAAAGTACGCAAAATAAAATACATCTTACATTTCTTCAGTAGATAATGTTGTAACACCAATAGCTAATGCATATTCCTTGCCCTCAGCCATTATAGCAACTACAGTTCCTTTATCAACAGCCGTCATTAGTGCTCCAGGTGATGTAAGGCCGGGACACATTATATTAGCTCCACTTAGAACGAAACGTATGGCACCCTTGTCTACTTGCTGCATGGTTACAAAATATGGAAATTTATGAAGTAACCTTAAAGTAGGCATCCACTGACTCTCCCGGTGCCGGAAGAAAGCTATTTCACCGCTCCCCGTAACTAAAAGTTCAATGTGATCGTGACTAAAATTTGATTTATATTAAATATTATCAATTTTTGACAGAAATTTTATATAACCATTTCGCGATGCGATATGAATCCTTTTTTGGCAATATCAAATCAATATGTGTTTCTAGTAAAGGATATGTCTCCAACAATTTTGCCCGGATTCCTTTCTGTACTGAAGACTTCAGTTGCTGCAGTGACGAAACACTTTCCTTTTCTTCAAACCTATAATATCAATAATTAGAAACACATTCGAAAAAATATGGTAAATGCAAAGTTTAGGTCCCCCAATGAAGGAGGTCGCGGAAATTATAATTTTTTTAAATCATTTTATTTTGACGCGAAGATTACAAATCCGTGAGCGGAAAGATAATTTTTTCAATATTTTTATACTATTTTTCAAAATAAATTAAAAATTTACACTTTTCACACGTTCTTTCGCGTCGAACTCCTTCCCGTACTGGCTTCAAAAAAATAACCCTGGTGCATCGAATTCTTCAGAACGCAAAAGAACTATGGACACCCCGGTGTGGGTTCGACCAGGGGTATTTCTTTGAAGCCAGTGCGGAAAGGAGTTCGACGATGTTCTCTATTCGTCCATACATTCAGAACTCGAAGCAAAAGAAATTGTGACTATTACGTTTACTCAGTACATTTGTTAACAAGAAAATGTCCAACTCGTTAAACTTGTAATTACAGCTAAGTGATCCGAATCCTACCGCTACAACAACAACATGTTACTTGAAAAATATGTGCAAAGTTAGTTAAATATTATTTATATATATGTATACATAAATTATTGAAAATATTCACTTTTCGCTCACGGATTTGTAATTTTAGCCTCAAAATTAAACGATTATAAATATTTAATTTTTGAGGCCTCCTTCGTTGGGGGACCTAAACTATACATTTACCAAAAATATTCAACAGAATATAACCCACTTTTTAAACATTTTATTTTAAATTATGGTGGTATATCAAAAATATCAGAACAATTTAGATTTTAGAACGTTTACGTTTCACTTAAAAGACATGCCAGATGTGATACCAACAACAAAATAAGAAAAAACGTCAACTAAAAAGTGCTGCCAACATGTCATTATTAAATCACCTACAAATCAATTAATATATGGTACAACAGTAGCTCTACGTCGAGATATTTTTTATATGTATTTCCTAAAAAGTGCTAGCTGAAAATCAACCTTAACATAATCGCCTAATAATTATTAACGAAATTATTGGGGGCTATACGCTATTGACTTCAGATCCATATATCGAAACATGTTATCGAATAAATCGAATCGTCAGATCGACCATCTCTAAATGTTTTTGTTAGTTATAAACAGCAATATAAAATAATGGCGTTTTTGTTATAGACTTGGATATAAAAATGCAATTAAATATGAGTATTTCTTCAATGTATATGTTTCATCTTCATTTTACAAAAAATATGAAAAGATTTGATTAAGCATTAAATCCCGTGAAAAAATGGACTACTTGTTTGCTGATTTATTAACACGGGAGGAGTTGTTGACCATTTTAATAGAGGTGCGGTCTGAGGATTTTTAACATTATGAATTTATTATATTTTTTTATTGTTCCGTACAGCGGCAGCTGAACTTACCAAATATTCAGCAAATGTCGAATGATGAACTAATGCGTTTATATAAAATATTTGCGCTACCTTTAGCCCGCAGGGAAAGACATCGTGGCAGGCGTAAATTGGAATATAATAATTCAAGCAGGCAACATTTAAAAGATAATAGTGTGACCTCAATGGAAACTGATGAATCGGAAAATACTCAACTATCTGAAACATCTAACGAATCGACTTCCAGAAAATCCATTACATGTGAGAAAAGGATATGTGGTTACAAACATCTTCACCCTTTCACTGATGAATATTTGAGTATAGCAACAAAACGCATTAAAATAGCGTGGTCTTGAAGGTTCTTGAATTACGAAAGAACAGATATAATAATGTATTTTATACTAGAAATAGTAACAAGACTTTTCTTATTTGTCACAAATTAATTTTAAAATTTTGAAACTACGACATCACGAAAGTAAGAATTAAACATTAGGGTCATAAATAAATATATGTAGTATATGCCAAATTACTATATACATAAAATTGTCCAAATACATTTGTATATGGACAAATACGAGTATGTATGTACATACGTATATGTCCGGTCCCTAGGTTATTGAAATTTAGTTTGTTTCAGATAAAACACCTTAAAATAATATAATAAAATAAATATTTATTTGCACATCATCTTTATACATATACATAATTATGAACATTCGTGTAAATATATCCTTTTTGTGATGGTATCAATACAATTTATGCAAAGGTAACATTTTTCACCTCTACATCTTTTGCTTATAGTGTCTCGATAAAAGGCAATTCATATATAAATTGATCTTCGATAAAATTAACAAAAACGTTGGATCGAAACATTATACACTCATGCTAACGCAGTTATATTTTTATAAATAAATATTATATTATGTAAGTACATGCGGAAAATATTATATTAGTGCTAGAAATATTTTTATTTTTACATATATACCGATATATGTATGAACATATGTATTTCTGTAAACAGTGGGCTCGATAAGTAAAGATAGAAAGCACCCTAACAGGGTGCATTAAGTTTGCAACACCTCTACGGAAAGACGATTTAAAATATATATATACATATATATCTGATCAGCGTGATAAGGTCGGTCGATTTAGTCAAGTTCGTCTGTCCGTACGCGAACTAGTCGCTCAATTTTTAAGATATCGATCTGAAATTTTGCACACGTCCTTTTCTTTCCGCCGATCGCAACGATCCATTCTCCGAACAAATTCTTCAGATCGGACCACTATAGCTGCTATTCAAACTGACAGAATGAAGTCAAGATAAAGATCTTTTTATACCCTTTTATGATATAAGAAATGCGCCTGTAGAGAGTATTTTAGCTTCGACAGATGAACTTACCGTTTATCCTCGTTTTGAAAAACATTTTTGTATAACACAGATCTATAAAATTTCAATTCAAAGTTTCACAAGTTATTTTATTTGATTTACCTATGTACATTTATTGATTGATTCTCGGTTTGAACAGCACAAGAGATAAAAAATTGTATATGTAAATAAATTAATTAACGTTAAAAAAGGACAAACATATAATTTATATGCGAATATTAAATAAAATTAATAATAAAAGTATACACTTAGTTTTTTTAATTTTATTTATAAAATAAATAAATGCTCACATTTTTAATGCGGTGTAATACTTTTATACAGTATAACTTTAGATATACATCCAAATATAAGAATCCTGCGAATTTATTTTGATGTCTAAACGTCAAAGACGTCTCACGATAAAAAAATATTCTCCTGACTTTTTGGGATAACATATATTTGTGTTGACCTTCGCAGTTTTTAAAATATGGGTCATCAACTTTTGTTGAAGATTGGCAAAGCTTCTAAAATTTGGAAGTTTTTTAAACCACCTTATCGATTACTAAAGGGTTCTTATTAGTTATTACTATTGTCATGCATACAGATGTACGCATACATACTTAATGAAAAGAAAACGAATATGCCTATTACACTTTATCTATTATTAGATAAACAATCGATGAAACCTATGTTCGCTGGTATATATAATGGATATCCACACAGATATGTATGCAAAAAAAATTGTGTACCTTATGTTATAAAAAACGGCGTACAGGGTCGGATGAGTATTGAACGAAACAAATACTTTCTGAGGGTTTGAGTCATAAGAAAAAAGTATTTTCTACCTACAAAATCGAAGTTAAGATTCAAATGTGGCTTACTTCGGTTTTGGAGGCTAATTTCAAAAAACGCAGAAAGTGTTTGAATCACTTGAAAAATATTGGATTCGTCCAATACACAGAAAAAATTTGTTTTTGCCGTATAATGAAATCATTAGTTAAAACCCAAAATGTTAACGAAATAAATTAAATTGAATAAAATCAAAAACATTAATACCGACTGCTCTGATAATCATATTGAATTTGATGTCATTTGACATTATGAATTATGAAATTATTCTAAAGAATATTTAACTTTGAAGTTACAGAAGAATGTTGGTATGATTTCTTCGTATAAATCTTGCATACATACATATGTACCATTTGTACATATGGATATATAATTTAAAATTTCGTTATTTTCGTTTTTTTCTATAATCAAATTTATGTATTCAGATCTCTGTCGTTACTGTACAAACAATGCAAGAATTATATAATTTTCTTATTTGCTAATAATACTTAGAAAAATTCCATTCGCACTTGAAGAACTGCAGACTTTGACTCCATTGCCACCCTTGTTTTACATCAATTATGCTGCCTTTACATATCTATTTCAGCATGGGCTGGAATATATTCTGCTACTTTCACTCGTATCAACTCTTTTGCATCTATGGCATATATATACTTATACATATATATGTAACACTCACACAGCCGTCTCATGGTCAGTCTCATCAATTCTACCTAATCGCCAGGAGTTAGGATCACCCGCTGCAAAACAGTTTTTAATGTAATTAGTGAAAAATGTTATATAACATATATAAACATTGAACACATGTAAGATAATGTGCCAGAGGCGTTTTCGGAAATTTGCATTGGACGTATATTTTACTAATTTCATAGACTTATAATTACACATGTACCACTACCATATATGAAAAATGCTACAATGGTGATCATTATAATATTTGGTATCAAATAAAAAATAAAGATTCAAATTGAGACAAATTTCAGCACTATCAGAAGGTTTGACTTCGTTGTTCGTTCAATCACTAATACTTCAGCATATGCATTTCCTTAAAGATATATCATATACCAATCATATTCTATAGATACCGAATTTATAATCTTTGGTTTATAATAGTCAACGTAATTTTTAATATGTGTATTAATGCACTCTAATCCAGCAATTCTATATTGCTCCTCTTTAATCATATAGTAATCAATATGGTATACAACACATTTCTACGAGGTGCGTTCTAAAAATTTAACTAGAAAATGAATCACATATATATGCATATATAAAGTTTGAAAATATGTCTATGTACATACATATATACATGTATTCATACAAACACACACATGCACAAGCATGCATTAATTTAATTATTAACTTACCGCAATCATAGTACTTCGATATCCTCGGTATGGCTGGTGGTATACGAGTATTAACGCAATATTTTTGTGAGAAAAAGAAACGGTAACAAGAGAAAATTTTAAATTAAACAAAAGAATAAATATAATCTGTAATATTCAAACAATAAATACAAAGTATGTCTATATTTTTTTTGTTTAAATGTACATATAAAGTAGTTGATTGTATGTGTTTACTAAATCATAAACACTGTACGCGATATAGTTGCAATTCGAAACCATCTGTTTGTGAAACAAACATGCCGATATTCATCCAAAAGTCTTTCTCCAAGACAAAGCAATCACTTCTTCGAAATAATTGGTTTATTTTATAGCTTCTGATTAATGATCCTATTAATTATTATATTTTTTTTAATGATTATTTTATTTAATAAACTGTTGTTCGATTGAGGTTGTATTAAGATCCAGTTACAACTAAAAAGTGATCCTGATACACGTATACATGTACAAGTATTTTTATCTGTAAAGCCGCTATTCCGGTTTTCAACTCAACTGCATTTAGGTTGAAGTTTTGAAAATCGGTACTGTCGATATCAACTCAATCAGTCAATAAAATTTCGATTGAAGTGTTGTCAAACTTCAACTTTTTTGTGGTAAACTTATTACGGATTTCAACTTTTTGCCAGTGGAACTGACTAGAATATCAAAAATTTACCAGTGTAGTGGAACATTACTGCATTTATTTAGAAAAAATATTAATAGAAAATTGAAAACGAGGAAACAAACTATTTTATATAATTTTAAACTATTTTAATCAGTTATTTTGTACAACTACATAGAAATATGGAAAATTTGTTGCGCTCGTGGAGTAAAAAACCGAAACTGGGCGAGGCAAACTACAATTTGGAAACAGTAAAAATTAAATTAAATTGGCCCCCATTTGAAGTGTTTCGAATATAAAGAGTGGCTATAATCTACTATTTCTAGGAATATACTGTTTGGGTAAAATTAATTTTTGAAGCTTTTTGCTTCTCTTCAGTAATTTCTGTTTTATTCTGCGCACAAATACCGAATCCATAATATTTAAAACCATATTAACAACCATATACGTATGTACATATATCGTAGTCTGCGCCAGTGCAAAGTTAAAATCATGTAAACTGCCTTTTTTTTAACTACCGTCAGCTCGGAAATGGAGAGTTTGCAGTAATGTAACATAATTTGCAATCTGCAACAGATATTATTTTAAAGCCATTTTATTGTCAATAAAACTTTGGCTTACTTGGAATTAGGAAGTTTCAATGGATCCGAGTAATCACGAAAGTTTTTTCGTATGTGCAGCACGTCGGCCTCAACGTTCATCGTAATATAAATTAGAACAAAAATCAATTTTAATAATTATTTACTTTTCCGAGAAAAGCTTTGATTTTTCGTTTAAACATTTTCAACCGCTTAACTGTCTATCAAATCTTTACTTTCTGGGTTGGCAACCACAATGAAACTTTGCTGAAAATAGTTGAAGTTCGTAATACCAAAACAGAGTTTTGTTGATCTGAAGTTTAATTGCTTTAACATCAACCTGAAAGCTGAAAACCGTAATAGGGGTACAAAAAGAAATTTATGTTTTTTGAACTTATGGATGTGGAACAGCGAATTAGTTAAAAATTAAAATAAACGTATTTGCGGTTATTACAAAAGTATTTAATGCTTGTTATTAATTTTTTAATAGAGAAGGATAACACTCCTTAAATATTAACAGTAATAAAATAATAAACACCGAAATAAGATATAATAATGAATGATTAAGTTGAAACTCCTTTTCATGTAATGCAACCTTAAACTTAAGAGTAATATGCGCATAGAAACGTACATACTTGCGAAGCATCGCAAACTGAGTTTAGTTGTATATTTTCTAACGGAGAATTGAACATATTCCGAAACTGTATTAACCTTCTCCTTTTCTTAATTTGTCATTAAGTTCTTACATCTATTTCCATGTAGTTACATAGACTATACATTAAACACAAACTCGCAAAATTGAGCTTCTAGACGCTTTAATAAGTTTTGTATACACTATTTACATACATACATATATTTACCTATATACATACATATCTTTATACTAAAAAAGTAGGCATATAGTTTACACAAGAGCTACAATATATTTGTGTTTTAACTTTTTGGTATATTTCAAATTGTTTACTCGATTCATTAGTTGTCGCTTCTGGGATCGATCTAATATTAAAAGATATTACGAACTTTAGAGCGGATTTTCCATCGCTGCTCAAGCTACTACATTTATTTATAATAGAAAAGAATCAAAAAAAAAAAAAACAAATAGATAACATGGCGATATAAAAGTTTACAATATTTTTGTTTTTTGAAGAACTAATTTTTTAAATAACTCATATCTAGTACATAAAAGGTGTATTTGATGTGTTGTGTCTCGAACTTAAGAAAACTGTGAAGTGATCAGATGAATATTTGCAAATAATGGTGGGTATGTTAGTGATGGCTGTTTCAATATTTGAGGCGATGGTGGAAACATTGGTGTTGGCGGCAGTGTAACGTCTACACAGCAAATGCATTTCGTCTTCAAATTTACGTTTGGATGTGAGTTTGAGTTTGTGCTGCGCTCGATCGCATCTTTTTTAGCCTGAGTGATTAATTGTCCATTAGCATGGAGACGTTAACTCTCTGCGTACGACACTTTTATGCCGAGTAGATGATAAAGCAGATTTTTGATTTGGCGCTTGTACTGGCTGATTTGACACCATATGCAGTGTATTAGATTTATAGGTACGGCCAAGTAAAGGTACATGCTCTTCTAAAATAGAATAATAACATAAAATATAAATAAATAAATATAAGGCATGATAAAATCATATGGTATAAATTAAAATATATTCGGATGCATGTGCATTTAAATCATATTATTTATGTATGTGCATACGTAGATTTGTATTTCTGGAATATCAAAGAGAACACTGGAGCAAAATCAAATACTCTCTCTCATATGAATATGCTTTAATATTGATATATTATATATGTACGTATAATTTCATCTCAATGTATTATATATGCAAACATAAATATGTATGTGTGTATGGGAAATGTATAAAACCTAATTACTATTGATATTTACATTTACAAATCAAGCCAACCGTATTAAAAAAGCACGTTTTGCGCAAAAATAAAAATGAGTATGATTCTCCTCTAAAACAAACGAGAATTATATGAACCCACTGATTTTTTGAAAGCTTTAAATTGTACATATATCTAAATTTCTCGAGCCAAAGGTATCTGAAGCCAATTATTTTTAGGTTTGCTTTTTAACGCGTTGGCACAAGGTCAAAAAAACGAATATTTCATTTACTTTGATGTTTCAGTTAGCATTTTGACAATCTGCATAAGAGAAAATATACATACTTGTATATAAAGCTTCATATGGCAATCACAAAAACAAAACAAAATACACATAAACCAAATACATTTACATATGACTATTCTATCTTATTTCTTACGTTAAATTGGTTAGAGTTATAGTTTTTACAGCCTCTGATTTTTACACATGCATCGACAATTCTGCGTCATACTCTTTATCTCTCTTTATGGTGACATAGTATATATTTACGAATCTTTGTTATTCATGTATATTTGTACTTGCACATATTTTTCCTTGTCTGAGGTTTTCTTATTATATTTGAGTTGAAAAAGAGCAAGTAAGAAAGACAGGTGCAACCGAACATTTCATACTCTCGCAAGGATGACAGCCGGGAAAATACTTTCAGTTGTTGGCAAAACGTTATATTAAACAAGTAAGAAAGGAAAAATGTTGCGTAAGAATTCAAAACTCATTATTCGACGAAATCGTGAATGAATTACAATCAAATTTGATACTTAATAAGTTATATTATAGGTCATAGACTCAATTAGTTAAAAACTATGGTATATTTTACTTCCAGATATATGTATCTGACATAAACTTAACCAAAGAGGCTAAATTGAATATCTTCAGTTAATGTGCAAAACGCCAAACAGATTAGCGATATGAGATTAAGACCAAAATCTAGACCAACAAACCAAAAGATCATTCATGTTCAGCGCTAAACTATATTAATGGAATAAAGAAGATTATTATATGTAGTATAATATAATTTCACATATATTCGGCATTAAACTAAAGAATATCTAATATTATACGTTCAGTTAATTTTGCATATTGAGCGATATATACTTGTACAGTATAAGGCCAAGCGGATTTTGTATTAGGAATGTGGGAGATAGGTGTAGTATTCATTCAATTGTATCTTTTTTTGGCAATACCACTTACTAATAACAGAAACAGATGCTCCCTGAGTTTCATTAAGGTATCTTACATACCATAAACAATATACCATATAAGTAGTAAAGTCAACCGGATGTATTGTTTCACACGTCAATGCCATAGGCTCTGGAGTCCACATTTACTGTATCTGGGGCCTTGAAAAGTTATGGTCTGATTTTTACAATTTTTATACCTTAAAGGCACTATTTGAGCAAAGCTTTATCCCGATATATTCATTGGTGCTTGATTTATATACTGGAAAGTGAAAAAATCAGATGGAATTTAAAGGCGTGTTATTTAGAAATCAGGACTAGTTGCAGTCCGATTTCGCGTATTTTCGCAGTGCCATGGAAATAAATATTAAATAATAAAGCCCTCTTATGCCAAAATATTCCAAATTTAAATAGTATATATCATAGATTGACCGGTATTTTCGGTAAAAGGTCAGCCAGAGCCACTAGGATCAACAAATTCGGCAATGGGGCATGAAAACAATGATCCGATTTTGGCTATTTTCAGACTTGAAATGGCATACATTACAGGCATTATTTTAACAAAGTCATACTATAAGAATGTCCGCGTTAAGCTGTAGTGGACTGTGAAATATTTGTATTAAACTTAGTAGGGGCCAAGGCCACGCCCACTTTTAAAAATTTTAAATCCTCAGTCACCCGGATTTCAAGTTTTGTAGTATCATTAATACATACATATATAACTATATACCTATTTCGATTAGTTTTAGGAGTTACAGACAACCGTTATACTCTGTAGCAACATGTTGCGAGAGTATAAAAATATATGTGCATACATATATAATATATTCTTCAAATTACATTAAAAGATATTTCAGATTGTCTAATAGGATTGTTTGCTTTTTACACATTTATAAATAAAGTTAGTTCTTTATCACGAAAATCAAGTTGTTGAAAAATGTGTATGGTCCGGCCTTACCATTACGTCCTCTTGCTGTTTGAAAGTGGTTGAAATCATTATCGCATTGTTAGTAAATGTTTACTATTTATCTACGTACAATGTACTGAATGCAAACACTTAAAATAGTTCAAATATTTAACAACAAAAAAGTTTAGACATAACAAAATTTAACTAGATGATTTATTCAAAAGTAACATATTTACATACCATACATAAGTATATTACAACTATAAATCGAATGGATCAAGCGATGCAAATAATTATCTACAATTACATACATATGTACATACTGCTACCACTACTTAATATGCCTTAAGAGGATAACTAATTAAATTTAATAAGAATACTCAATTTTTACCATACATATGTATGTATATATGGTATCAATGAACATACCTATATTATAATAAGATCATGTGTATATCAATTGTTTATAGGTATTTGCTGACAATTTTCCGATATACGAACTTATAATCTGCATTCAATTTTCTACTTCCGAAAATATTTCTCAAGCAAACTATACTAAGCACGTGTACGAGTACATTCACGAAAATAACACATTCTAATAATCTCATGAACTTACCCTGAAGCTGGCGATTTATTAATGCCGTTAGGCCATGTCCCTCCACACTCTTCTTCATGATCAGCATGGGCTTGTCCTCGGCATCATCATAACTGCCCGATGGTAAAAATCCATTACTAGCTATGGATTCGCTTACCTGGGAATGTTCGAAAAGCAGGTAAAAAATTTATTAGAATGCTAAACACCAACCTGTGTGACTTGCATCAACTTCTTGACAACGTCGCGGCCCAAAATGTGATCAAAAACTGATTGTAAAAACGGTTCAGCCATTATAGATAATTTTAATTTATCACGATGCCAAATAAGAACGCGTGACTCCTCCATAGCCATAATAGATACCTGATGTTTTGTTGCATACGAAAACGTTCAATTGTTGTGTAAAAATTTTGGAGAATAACAAAGCAAAATAAGCTATAATTCTGCGTATATATAATATTTTCAATAATGCATACACAAGCCACTCACTTTGGTAGAAAGCAATAAGCAAATAATATGTAATGTATGTAATTCATGTAATGAAGTATATTTGTGCAAGTGTGGGTATTTGATTTTACATATCGACATTTTCATATTCTATAGTATTTGTATGTGGGACCAGGTGTATTCTGACCTAAGTGAATGACTTCGATTGCAAATAGTTTCTAGCGCAGCATAAAAATATACCTGAAAGTAATCATCGGTTGATACTCCAAACCATTCCGGCGAATCTAGGAACTGATGAGGAAATACTATATGTAAAGCCCTCTGATTCTGAGATACAACCAATCTATGTAAGTATGTAAGAGTATGGAACGATAAGTAATAAGAAATAAAATTTTTTAGTTTAGGTTTAATAGAAATGCGTTAAATTTTTCAGGTTGCTTGTCAAATATTATTGCCATTCTATATTTCATATTATATATAATATAGATTACTTGTATCATAAGAAGCTCACTCAAAGAAATGTTTGGGTTTAATATTTCAACTTACTTTCCAGACAGAACGAGAGATAGACTGTCAACTTTGGTAATTTTCTCTTGCGCATACACTTCCTGGTATTTCAACGATCGGACGAGCTTCATACAACTCAAAATTTTTTTGAACTGATGTCTCGTCACACGAAGTGGTTTAAATAAACTGGCATATACCTGAAAGCATTTAAAACCATCTATGAAATCATCAACTCACATTGTACATACTTCGTTAAGTTCAAAAAAATGTATTTACAAAATTTCTTTCATAGTTTCATAGATATTCTACATGTATCATCTATGTATGACAACTTCAAAATTTTTTCATACAGTCAAATTATATTCCTATGACCATAGGTTCTTACGTTCGAAGGCATTTTATACAACTATGCCAATAAGCGGTATGTCAGAATATTACAGAAATAGCTATGCAAAGTGAGATAATTATAAAAAATACGCATCATATGCGCAGTATGAATAATTATTGCAAAATAATAGATAAAGTCTATAATTCCTTATAAACTAATTTGAAGGCAGGCAACTCAGACAAAAATCGAGACTAAAAGACTAAAAAGTTATCGCAATATAAACTTATATTGACTACATGGGTTTGTTTCATACATTCATATGATAGTTAATATTTATCGGTTATGCGTTATGACATGATCATTTTCAATGCGCTTCATTGTTATTCAAGAAAAATGAAATGTTAAAATTGTTCGTCAGTGCTTGCATATAAGAATGGCAATGACAGTGCGTAATCTTAGTTGCACAGCACCGTCAAATTCAAATAGCAAACACATACGAGTATGTTACGCCATATTTGCCTCTTACGTTTCTGGGAGTTGTGCGTCTTGACGTTATCTAACAAATGAAGATCTATTCTAGAAATTTGAGCCCCCCCTCTAAAAAACTGTTGATTTTATTTGTCGGATATTATTGCCACTTTAATATGTGAAATCAGATGGTAACCACGATAATTTTGTGATTTTTTTTTAACCAAAACCACTGCATGAAATGTTTTACATATGTAGCGAGTTATTCGTTTTTTTTTAAAAGTTACTAAAAACATTCTCCACTGGGAAACATACGCAAAATAAGCTGAAAACACAGTGACCGGATGATTAAATGTTGGTATCTTATTTCGTAAGGCATAAACTATCCAAATATGCAAATAACCTTTCGTCGAATAATGATTGTTGAAATCTTTCGCAACATTTTTTAATATAGTTTTGCCTGACCTAGCTGAAAGTAACTAGTTCTCCGGCTTTAACCCTTGCGGGGCCATAAAATGTTCGGTTACACATAAACTTAGCCTTTCCTTACTTGTTATATTCATAAAACATTAAGACTCATATTTTCCATTTCTCATTTTACTGGGAATGTTAGAAACAATGAATACTCGTATGTTAAACGAAATATGTAGGCAAGCACCGATCGTATTATACTAAAATTATAGGTTGACTACGCACTCTTGTGCGTTGTGAATGCTTTAAATAATCGTCTAGGCAATTTATGTAACAGTATCCTGCTAACTAAAGAAAGCGAATATCACATTTAATGATACACATTCCTACCATAGGCAATAAAAGTATTGATACTAATTGTGTTTGCACTTTATGGCCATCAAAATGGCATGGTAATGATTTTGCCTCTTAAATGCTAAAGTCAAACAATGAACAGGCAATGAACTGACAACAGAACACACGACTCCAAAAGACATAATGTCATTAAAAGTCAAATTACCTTAAATACCGGTCAACGAATAGTATCACGAATACCAACGATATTGAGGCGAACAAGCATTACAGAACTGCTTTTCAAGATCCGCAAATGTGCTTATATCGCCAGCGCAGACATCACTGATAACACCAGAGTCACGTACGCCACTCGCAACCGGCCAATGATCCAACAATACCACTGTCCGACAACTGTAATTACCAATACCAAGCAATTTAAGGTATATCCAGCATTTCTCACCCTGAGTAATCTTATAAGCCTGAGCACGACGAGGTATTATGCTGACAATATTCAGATTTGCCACAATTCCAGGCGATCGAGATGGAGCGCAAAACAATTTGCGGAGAATCTCATACAATCATCTGCAACAACAAAAACGCACTCAAACCCTCCTGCACCGACAAACGCGTTACATCCTTTATCACCGTTCAACCACCCACTTGCATATCTGAGCATAGCTTTTGGAATGAATAGTTTACGATGCTTTGCATGGTGGAAATGAGAACGTTCATATTTCTACATAAGTACATATGCGTGTAGGTGTGTTTTAATACCCCTCAATAAAAATCAGAAAAGGAGTAAAATGTATTTGTGAACGAATTTTCTAAACTAAAAAATCTCAATAAGTGCATTTAGCAAGAATGAAGTGTTCACCAATTAGCCACTAGTCCTTAGCAAATCTCCACACAAATTATATTTTTGAAGGTAAATAAGATGAATTCTTGACGGCTGCCCAAATTTCAGAGTAATATCGACCGGTCTTATATTCAAAATTTACTGCAATTTTTATCAAGTTTGGATGCCACACTCTTTGCAACAAGCAATATATACTATGTAAGTACATTTAAATGTATAATATGAGAACCCGGTAGATAAAGTAGAATTTATGTACTTATATATATGTATATGTATATTAGAACTTTTTAGTTCCACAACTCGAACTATTTTGAAATTCAATTCCGCGGTTGCTAAAATAATGCAACTTTGAGCAATGCAATGATATTAGGTCAAGTAAAAGGTTCGCTCGGTTTTTTATTGATTGACCATCTTTGACGAGCGGTCACAAAGTACTGAGTCAATCAATCGAAAAACTGTCAAAGACAAACTTTTAGCGCGAATAAACACGTTTTAAGTACTATGGGCAATAACGCCATCTCTTAGATAAAACCCGAACGAACTTTTTACTTGACCTAATATTTGTAATAATCGCAAACTATCCAACAGTATGGTTATATACCTATTGATAAAATGTATGAAGCCCTTTAAAGTCTAGCAAACAATTGATCGAACACTCATTACAAGTAGTCTTACTAACGGGCATGTGTGTGGTTAGAGGATTTCGAATTTTCAACAACGATTATTCAGGGAAACTCATTACAAGTAAATCTGTGGATACCACATGAAAGTGTTATAATCTTGTTGTTTTTGTTTATTATATTCGCAACTATCCACATTATCGAATAGAAGACAGCTAACATACTTACAAGCTATTTGTTTAATAATTTGATTTTTTTAATAAAATTCGTAAATATTTATATAAATAATTATTTATTTATGAATGTATGTACATATATACGAGTTATACATATGTATATTTATGAGGCCACTGCTCTACATATGTATCTTGATTGAATCGTGGAAAAAAATGACAATAATACAAGGCATGTAATTCCGTACCCCACATTATGTTCAAATTTTCATTTTGTATTACACATATTATTGAATGATTAAGGCTGTGAAATTCTGATCCCTAGGTCACAGAGCGTTAGAATAAGTAATACATACATACGTACATATGTATAACTCCAGAACTGACTCAATACCCATTAATTACAAAGTCTATTTTTCGCCACAATGAGTATGAACCTTGGTTTAATGACAGTGATAACATCACATTTATTCATTCAATTTAATATAATTCAACAACAACGGGAAACGCAGTTGGCAAAAATATTTACTTTTCACCACTAATTCCCTCCATGGTATCGTACAAAAAACGAAATCGCACAAGGTCTCACGTGAGCCATAGAAGCAACATATGTATTTACCAATAACTTATCGCCAAAATATGTGATTAACGACTGTGTGATTGTTTATCTAGAGCACTACTAACACAGGGAAATTATTTCAATAATTTCACAAAAATTTCGTAAATATTATATTTCAAACTACGTACAACGACGCTCACTTGCTGATCGTCCCGTGCAATACGCCCCCCAAAATCGAATAATTTTAGAATATATTTATGTATGTCCGCTGATATTTATGTACACAATGTTTTAACGATCTTATCCGTTACTATGGGGATTTTTTCATACTTATATGTTAGATGACGCGGCTATTGACACTAAAGACAGCTATAATGAGCAGCTGTGTCTACCTTTGGACGGCATTTTGATCACACACATATATTTAAACATGAGAAGTAAATTTAGTCTATCAGGTAATTAATTAGGGTTAGGTAAATGTTATTCATATATTTATTTTACACCTCACTAATACATTTTAAGTTTACATGTATACATAAGTATGTCTATTTTTGAAAAACCAAAAAATGTTTGGAAACATTTAGACTTACTAAGTAATGCTAATACAAGCAACAATATGTATTGTTTTACTTTTTCATAATTGCTACTAAAAAATAATTATGATATGAACATATGTAAAAATATTCAATGTTTGTTACTGACCACTATCCGATTTTGATGAATTTTTTTTTGTATTTATGGATTTTGGGTATGATTGTGTGTATACATATATATGTATTGTGGGAAACTTTGCAACCGCAGAGTGTATTACATTTTTGAGCAGCCAAAACATCGGGGATCCCAGTAAACTTTGTGTACATGAAAATCTATTTTTTAATCCTAACATCCGGATTTAAAATATAAAAATTTAACTAAATTTATTTTTTTATCCAAAATTTTTGAATTAAAAACTCGCAACTCTGCTCATGATTCATAAAGCTCAAATTTATACTATACAGATTACATGATTTAAACCAAAATTTCAAGAACTTCTATGAACCGAATCACTAAATTGTACACCTTATAATAGAATTACGTTGCGTAAATTGTCAATTACATCCCCAGAGAGAACATTGGGGATACTTACATATAGTATGTTAGTATGTATATATCAACTCTTCGATAAAATTAAATAATAATCATTATTAGGTATACATCCCTGGTTTTGTAAATTGTTTTATTTTCTGTAAGATAATCTTTTTCATTCATTCCTCTATGAGTCCAAATTTGCCGAATTAAATGATGTACTTAAGAAAATTTAGAAAGGAAACTGTTGAGTTCAGTTATGAATTTCAATTGTTTTATTATTTTGGAACCTTTGTGTGAATATACATATATGATATATGTACATAGGAACATATGGTGCTATAATGTTCTGAATAATAAATAACTTTGCGCTCCATTCGAAAAGCTTTACTTGCGTTCATGCCACTAAAAAATTTGGAAGTAAAGTGACATTAATACACTGTCCCATGAAGGAATGATGACAATCACAATGTCGGTAATAGTGGTAATAAAGACAAGTACCATCACTTCCATATTAGAAAGCTGTAAATCTCACGTAATTTCATGGCGGTATTCTAACTTCGTATACCATATTTAACGTATGAGTTATAGCACACATATAAATATCTATAAAGATTAACTTACATATTACCTATGTATGTATGTATATTGAACTCGTAGAGAAGTGGTCAAATCGGCCCATAAACATGATCTGAGTGAAGGGTATACACATGTGAATATACGTACTATATCTGACTTCCCAATATCTAACTACCAAGAGAAATTTTTACTTACGATTTATACTTCAAAACTCTTACATTTCGACAATTCAGCGGTCGATCTGAGTCAACCGAGCGAATGAGCACTTGTGCAAACCGAAGAGAAAAAATGGTGGCAAATGGGACATAAAACATGAGCAGTTCGCTCACGTTGAGGTTCTCGGAGCGTCATGCGCACAACACCTAACAATGACAGCCAATGTGATCTTCGACAATGTTGGCGACGGCGGTGCGAGCGAAGAATGTGCACGAATATAAAACCTCACTGCAGTGATAATTGAATCAAAAGCGTTCAACACTTCGACTAGTCTAAGTATCGTGCGAAAGCTACGGTACGGTCAATTCGAGGCAGTTAAAGTGGAAAATCACTAAAGGAATAGCAAGTGTGAAAAGGCTTTTATCGAAATTAATAGTGAATCGATCGAAACCCACTAACCACTTTAATTTTAATTAAAACTCCAACCAGTGTACCTACAAATTTCTTAATCTAACAATTATATGAAGCAAACAGAGTAAAGTGATATTAAAACAAATAAACAAAAATTACACTTATGTAATGTGCTGACGCTCATACCATATTCCCCTCAACTAACTATTTAAAAAAAACAATATGTGTCAAACTTCCGGTCCCGGTATGCAAAGTGATCAAATTCGGAAATTCATAGAGCAGGGAATGCCCGAGAAAATTGTTAAGACAGTGAAGTATACGATTCGGAAACGTGCGGCTGCACAAAACTCCCCCAATACCAACATGGATACACATAATATAAACGATGTGAATGTCTTAAATCCAGTTCCTACGGACCAGATTAAACCTTTAAGTATTCCTCGCATGTGCGGGCGGTTCCGCAATCAAGCAACAGAGTCCGATGCTTCATTGCAGGATAAAATTACCAACATCGGTGCTGCAGGCAGCGAAGATATTCAAGGCAGTAAACCTCAAGGCAACATGGACGCCCTCGCCATAACAACTGAAATGACGAAACACTTCGTGCAACGAATGTATGGCATTGTGGGAAAAATGCAAAACAGCAAATTATATACGTAAGTCTTCAATACGCATGGTATACCAATTTGTGCATGATTTGTGCATTGCCAGTAATTAAGTTGGCAACAGCGCGTTACTGGTGCAATGGCTTCAGATTTTGATATTATATTATTCTGTGTGTGTATATACAGACTTTGTGCATGATAAATATATATGCACAAGCAAGAATACTTCTTTTCTGTTGTCATGACGCTTGAACGATTAAAAATTTCATTTACTTATTAAACCTAAGGACGTATAAATACGGTATTTTTTTCCGTCTGACATATGAACATATTTACAATATTCTTTTTCTCAGCATGAATGTTATGTGCGCAGTGTCCTAATGGCAATGTCATCACGAGCTTGTGAACGATAACAGCGTCACGACAGCCACCGTTTGACATTCAGAATTAGATCAGTTTGCGGCAGGTGCTCAAGTACCTACACACATACATATATATGTACGTCTGCACCTAAGAAATGTGTGCGGGTACAAAAGCTGTGTAAATTTTAATTTTATCTACATACATTCACGCGCCCGCTATTGGAAAGTTTTTGCCTGCAAAAACAATGCAATTGATAGTCGATTTGAAATCATACACACATACACATTTCTACACATCGCTTGCATGTAGGTGTTATTTGTATGTCAACACGTGGCTTTTCTGTGACGATATGATTTAAGTAATATTCAATAGTAAATTGCTTGAGATACATTGTTTTTTATTTCACATTCATGCACACGTACTCCTTTTTCAACATGTATACTACATTTTGGGTTATTTAAACCCAACTACAGTTATATTATAGTAATACTAAAGGAAACTTCTAAAACCATTGAGTGTGCTTGTAAGGGCTAACTTCGCCTGCACAGCCAATGAATAGTGGGGAAAAAGTGATATAGCTTTTCAATATGTCATTGTTCACACAATTTGAACATATACATATGTATAAACTATCATCTGCAGTAACTCATATATTATATTATATAAAGCCAGACCTACATGTGAATACATAAGCACTTTATAAATTTCTACAAAAGTAATATCATCCCAATAGTGTCATGTGACGTTTACACACATACACTCTCAAGTACGAGTATATTTATTCATGTGCGTACTTTATACTATAAATGTTAAGCGCAAACAATCTGATTAGATCATGACACAATAAAGATCACAAGTGCATAGTTCACATTGAAATGTGCCTTAACATCGCACCATTAAGTTTATAGCATTTTTATTAAGATTTTATAAAAATTAATTTAGCATCTTTCCGAGCTCATTACGAAAATACATTTATACCTTGAACCACCTGCCATTGCGTCTTTTATAGTCTATTTTACACTTATATTTATTATTTATCCAGCTAATCAATTGAGTGTTGATATTCCTGTAGATCACGGTTTCAATTTCCTGCAATATTTTCATCTGCACATTCCATGCAAATGCAGTACCAATGAATGTTAAATTTGGAAAGTATGTCTGTATATTGAGAAGGTGACAGCAATTTCGCACGAGCACAATCGTTCTGGTCCCAAGTCAAAACTCATATGAAAATTTACCCTCATTTAAATTGCATGCGTTTTCGCACGTACGCCATTCCGCTGCGACTTCTAAGCACATAAATATGCACAACGCAGAGAAACAATTCAAGCTTTTTTTATAAGATTGGTGTTTTTGCAAGCTACAAAAATCGTGTGTTCATAAATAATATTACCTAAGGAAATCAAACAATTTTAAGGCCCATAACAGTTTTTCAATTCCTTCAACATAATAAATTCATTGGATGTATAACCGTTTTACAATTTGCTTCACGAAATGGGGAAGTATAACCATCAGCCGTCCATAATCGGCTTGATAATTTAAAATCATATGAATGTGTTTAAAGTTACGAACACTCGATATTTAATCATTTACAGATTACTAACGAGAACGACGCAACCAGCCCACATAGTTGCCGTCTGCGTGCTGACTTTTGTTACTTTCACGGTATGGCCAGACATAATAGACACCCGTAATGCTTCTAGTAGGAGAATCTCGGAACAAGACCGAAATGAACAACATAATACTTTGGCTGCAATCGCATACTTGGGAGCATTCGCCACGCATTTTGGTGCCCAGATATGGATGACATTCATCTCAGGTAAAGTAAAAACAGTTTTCAGTGAAATACGCGTACAGTCTGTAGAAAATTTATGAATTTCTTTTCTAAAATAAACGGAAGTCACATTTTATTTTTTCATATATTTGATATAATGAACATTTAAGGTCAAACTGCTTCCGATCCAAAAAACACTTGTTCCACAGTAGTGCAGAGGCGAACCAATTTTTGGTAGAAAATTTAACAAATTAATCGATCAAGTACATATTACATAAATTTTGTGATACGTATGTTATTTATATATACTTGTACATAAATATATTAATAGGTGCACAGAAATATAAACTTTGAACTAGCAAAATATAATGATCAGCAATTAAACAATTCAGTAACGGTACAGTACAAATAGTACACGTGTTTATCTCTCCTATCTAATTGAGGAAAACGAAGGCAACAATATTAATTATAAATATGATCAGGTACATAAGTATGTACATGTCTCATCAGCCTGTTTTATTCCTGATTATTCTATATTATGATTATATGGTTGTATGTGTGAAATGTGTTGAAGGTTTACAAAAATGGAATTTCTAAGCAGTTAACATATTTATCTGCAGTTAATTATGCATACATACATACATATGATTCAATAGTAATACATTAAATACAATTTATTAACAATGTTAATGTATTTAAATTGTATTGAACAATTTGAACAAAATCTAAAGAAAGTTCTAGAAAACCATTTACAAAAATAAATTTTAAAAAATTTTTAAATTTATAATTCATTATCATGCAAAATCAAATCCGTTTCTGGTTTTGGCTTAATGCTTCCTTGAATGAACAGTCTAATGAAATCGGCCAATTTGAATTTGTCGTCATATGTGGCCATGTATGCACCTGCGAAAGGATGCCAAAGTATCGATGAAGCCCCGATCTGATACTTCATTTTGAAATTTTTTTAACAAAGAAATTATCTTTAGGCGATATCGGAAAGTTATCAGAATCAGTAATTTCGTAGAGCAGCACCTTCTTCTGAAGAAGTTCAATATTCTGACGCAATTTATCGCGTTGAGCCTTTTATTGATCGCATTTAACCTTCAACTGATCGCCGTTATTATCTAATGAATCGCGTTCAAAGCATATTTGAACGAACTTCGCAAAGGAACTGAATTATTATCAACAAAATATGTTAATTACATTTCGTGTTATACTCAATTGCATATTTTCTCTATTTCTTTATAATCTCTCTCGAATTAAAGTGCTGTTGATGTCGCTAATTAACCTTGGAAAAAATGGTAAAAAATTTAACTATCAAACAATGCACTTACAATTTACCTATAAAATTTATAACTCACCAAAATAAAATGAACGTTGTCAATTAAATTTTCGTTAAAAGATGCAACAAACCAACCGCATGCAAAGAAAACGGGAAAAAGCTCAATCACTCCCTATTTCGTTGTTGGTGTTGATATTGTCGATTCAACCAACCACATTAAATTAACCTTGGAAAAAATATTTCAAAAAATTAACTGCCACACAATGCACTTGAAATTAATCTGGAAATTTCTGTAAAAATGTAATTGTAACAAAAGTCCAAACACGATTAAAAGTGGAAAAAATTCGCCACCACAAATTCGCCGTAAACGATACACAATTATCCGATATATGTATTTGCAACTTATACAAAACAGCGACGAAATGTACTTCTGTATGCGACTGTGTTAAGTGTGATGCGCAAAGGAGAAATAGTCAAATGAAATGTAATGAAAACGCGCCACCGCGCTTCCATTTGTTGTAGTCGTTAAATTTGCGTCAAGGCTTTCTTACCTGTGTTCCCGTTGACGTACATGTGAAAAATAACGTTGTACACTTCTGCACGTCTCCTCCTTTCCAACGGTATAAACTTTATCCATATATTGCCGTTGACATATATGGACACACAGTCAAAAAGGGAACACAAACTTTTTTGGTAGCGTAATTATATATAGAAGATAAGTATATGTACAGTATATACAACCTGCCAAGTAGGTGTCACAAACTCATCGCGAAAGACATTGTGGGCAAAAATAGAAAATATCGGTATTCTATTTTTGCTATCATAGTAATCCTTATTAAAGACCTTCCTACCTAATTTCTTTAGGCTACAAGTGAACAGACGAACATACAGACGAACACTAAAAATCAGTTATTCTCGTAATTGTGAACATTTTTGATATTTGTACATACATATCTACATCATATTAACTCGATTATACAGTTCTTAAGTTATTTAAATAATTGATTAATTATTATTATTAATAATTTGATTATCTTTCAGGTTTATCATTATATTTCTCGTTGCCACGACATATATTTGGGCAATGTCAACAGATTCTGTTCCCACGTTATTTTGCTATGAGCTCAATATTGAGCATAAGTATGCTGATACTCTTTGTGAAGTACTTCCTCACCTCATGGAATGCAACCGCAATAGTGCAGCTGATAGCACTGAGTGTCACTGTTTTTATTGAGATTATTATACGACTCTACCTCGCACCGCCAATGCTGCGACTGATGCACGAGAAATATCGGATTGAAGGTGCTATCGGCAGTGGACGGGAAGTGGGTTCACTTGAGCAAGGTGATCTCATTCAGTGTCCGCACTATCAACGAATTCACAAAACTTTTCGCCGCATCCATATGACGATAGCCATGGGCAATATGTCTGTATTGTTAGCTACATGCCTTCACTTGTATTTTCTCGCATCGAAAATACAAATTAGTTAAGGTAGTAAAATGGATATATTTGAAATTATCCAAACTAAAAGTGGCAACGGTTTAAACAACTCAACAAAAATCATTTATAACCACATTTTGATTGAGTTGCAACAACTTGTGGCAGCTACCAGACCACCGATGTACTGGGTTATGTATGTGGATGTGACAATATCCAACTATATACCAAAAAATTTATTGCATTTGTATACTATAAGAAGTTATTAAAATAAAATAGTACGTACTTTTGTTGATATTGTATCGTACAGACGTATTAGTATAAGTTATTCCACTCAGTAAAAATCATATTCCCATTATTCTAAAATCTATTCTATAAGTTGCATTAAATTTAAGTATGTGAATAACAAGAATATATAATATTCATAATTATAAACTGTGATACCCCATAACCCTACTCATATAAATCAGTATATGCCCGATAGACAATACCCATCCAAGCATAGTAATATAAGTCATGCACAGGTCTGTTATTCATATTAGCACAATTTATGTACGTAAATACTTGCAGACACGTTCGATGAGTTTAGTAAATTTTGAATAGTGTATCGAATGAAATATAACGATTTTCTGATTATTGAACCAATATGAATTCTAATGATATAACAAGTACAATTACACTCTATAAGAAATCTGCATGTTGTTACATTTTATTTTAATCTCATGAAAATGTGTAAAATGATTTTAAACCGATTAACATCTTATGTAATTAAAATAAAGACGAGATTAAATAACTTTTTTAATATTTTTCTCTATGTATATTGTGCTACTCATGCTGTTTTGAATGACCAGCTCAAATAAATGCATATTAAATTTTATCTATCTATATAATTTTAAAAAGACCTTTGATTAGCAATTTATATCTCTCTAATGATAGCATGATGATTTTCCACCATATTTAATTGCATTTTCTTTTTCCTTGTTGATGTCAAGTTTTCTAAAACCTTGTAGCTCTTACTGAATGAATAGTTGTCAAACACACCGCAATTATTATGTTTGGCTCAACTTCACTCAAATGTTCCGAAACAAATTTAGCCTACGGCTGACTTGATGAGTTAAGTGAGTATCCTTTCCCCGACCTATCACCTCTTTATTTACAATCACTTTCGTTATTCTAACTAACGCCAAATATAGACGAAATCGGCCTAGATATTCTTCAAGTGGCGGCTTAATTTTCGAAATCTTTAATATTCTTGCATTCATCTGAAATATTTTTTATTATAAAGTTTAGCAGTTACCTGAAAATATTTGTGACTGTATATAAAGTATTGCTACATCCGTATTTTGCACCTATAATTTAACGTTGTACGTGCAGTTTTAACTGACTAAATTTGTGTCTAAATATTGATATCTATGAACTGATCTTTTTCCCCTAATTATTTATTTACTATACAATTTTTATATATCATAAAATTAAAAAATGAAACTTGTGTGTTATAGTTATGGGGGTGTTTGGAAATATTGAAATTTTCAGGGTGATACCTAGAAAGTTAACGAAAAGTCCGTAATTGAACCATATCTTATTGTGTACATACTAAATTAATAAATCCAAATGGTTAGCGCTCCATCTTACTTACCCCTTCAATTTCTTTGTCGAATCGAACAGGTCGCAATCGACACAACACAACAATTAGGTAAATGAAATTGACCATGAAAAATAGTCCGGACCAGATCACTACATCTGGTTTACACTCTACTAAGTAGCCATACATCGCCATCAGCGTACATCCGACCAGAATCAGTGCTCGCAGCCACAATGCACCAAAAAGTCCATGCGGTGCCAAGAATGCTAGTAGAAAGAAGGCATTCCCCAGTTGATAATATAGGTGATGAGGCCTTTCCCAAATAACACATTGTTCGATCGACCAATCGCCTGGATTAAGTGATCGAAGAGTACCATTGTTATCCCAAGTAATGGTACCACTGCTCGCACTACTGCCAACTGATGTCGTTGTATGCGCTATTGAAGTGCCACTAACAGCATCTGTTGTCAAAGCTTTAACATGACTGTCTTCCGTGTCTCCAGTAACTGTGGATATTATCGGCATTGTGCCACTTATCACAGCGTCCACGTTATCTTCTGCAACAGCTGTGTTTATCACCGCCGTTGTGGCTGCAGCCACCGCCGTTGTCGCAAGATTAAATATGCCCAAATGAATGCCTGCATTGAAATTTGTTGAGTCCACTAAACCCAGCGCGAGCGCACTTATAAGCAACATATTTTGTTTCGCTCTATACAGTATGCAATTGATTGGGAGTAATAGCTCTGAGTCATTAGGGCTGAAAACTGGAATATCTTTCCTTTCTACATGTGTATGTAATACAAGATAATTATATCATATGCCTTATTACTAGTTAATACAGTGTTGTAGATAAGGTTTACTTTGCATCTTATATCACACGTGGTGTATATCCAACATTTATTATTGGGCTTTCTGCAAGACAAATAATTTTTAAACATAATATTAAATACAAAAATGTCTGTATGAATATATTTGATTGTTGTAATGAAATTGTTTCTACAGTTAGTTACTGCCTTTTGTAACAATTTATTATTGAAAGCATCAATCAACTTTAGGTACAGCTCTCTCTATTAAAACATGACATGAATTAGTCTATGAAACATCTTTTCGAGTGTAATTAACTATGAATTTGTCTCATTTATGATACAATTAGGGTATAGTCTGAGACGATTTACTTTTAAACTGCAATATAATTTACATAGGAGTATACACTTTTAGTTTTCAAATGTGTTAAAAAGCATAAATGGAATTAAATTTCTTTTTTTTAAATCGTCCAATTTATCTATGTGCTAAAAGCTTTCATTAAATATAATTACAACAAGTAATAAAAGGCTAATTCTGGGTGAAGGTGAACATTTTATAGTCTCAAGATTAAAAGCAGGGAATTATTTTCAATAATAGTAAAATTTTTATTTGAAAATATATAGAGTTAAGGGAACATATCGACCGATCAAATCAATTTTTAGCTCTTACACAAAATTACTTAAGAACCAATGTACGCGACATAAGAAAAAACGGTCGCTATTTAGTTTTTAGGTACAAACTATTATACTCCGTGAAACATGTTGTGAGTGCAATGCATGAGTGAATGAGTGCATAATCAAATCATTGGTTTTCATACATTTAGAATTGTAAGTAAAGCAGTGCTTTTGAAAGTTATCTCAAAATCATGACAAGAATTTTACATCAATTGTATAAAATTCTAGCGCATCAACTTTTTTAGTTACAATGTAAAATATTTGGCGATAATACGAAAATTTTGTTCGTTACACGTAAACAGGTTTTTAAATTCTTCAAAAGTGGGAGACTATTAAATAACAGTCTATAAAACAATTAATAAGAATACTGAGATATTCACCTAAACTAAATATTTAATGACATTTAACGTCAAGCTTTCTTTGAGGAATTATTGACAATATTGAAAGAACAAATATATGTTTAAACAAGTAAGGTAGTGTCAGGTCAGAAGATAGGAAATGATTATAAATATTATTAATATGAGGTTTGGACCAAGATCTAGACCAATTTCATTCATATTCAGCGCTAAACCACGTAATTTATAGAAAGCTTGTTCACTTAATTTCTTTAATATTATATATCAAACATTTTGAACAACCTAAACGATTTAACATCAGGTGGAAATCATCTGATCTTGTATGGGAGACAGCAGTAGTAGTATTGACTCGATTTTATCTATTTTTGGCATTGTCACATCTTATTAACATAAAAAGATGATCTCTGAGCCTTATCATAATGAGGTATCTTATGCAGAAATATATTCATTGATCCGATTCAACCCAGTTTTGGCATAGAGGCATGCTATTATCAGGAAAGGATTTTTTTCGAATTTTAATAATATATCTCACAGATTGAAAAATATTTTCGAACAGCTCGCAATTGGGATCCACATATTCTGTATCTGGGGCTTGAACAGTTGAAGCCCGATTTTTAAAAATTTCTGGTCATAAGGTGACACATCTTAAAGGCACTATTCGTGCAAAGTTTTATTTCGATATATTCATTGGTGCTTAATTTGCATGCTGCAAAGTGAAAGAATTAGACGGAATTTAAAATTGTGTTAAATGGGAAGTAGACATGATTGTAGTCCAGGGAAATGGCAAAAAAATGTCACGTACCGGCCACGCCACTTTTTCAAAATATTTTAAACTGCAGATGCCCCTCTCTAATGCAATTCATTGGTCCAAATAACAATCTTGTATCTTATTGTGGAGCTTTGTTATACCCGTTATAGGTTTTCGATTAATGGAGTTTTGTGGACATCTGCAATAACAACTCCCCTTTAGTGCCAAGGAATATGTGTACCAAGTTTCATTAAGTTATCTTAACTTTTACTCAAGGTATCGCTGCCACCGACGCACGGACAGACAGACGGAGAGACGAACAGACAGTCACTCGGAATTCAACTCGTCTTGTCATCCTGATCATTTACATACATACATATATATAACCCTACATCTAACTCGAATATTTTTAGGTGATACAAACGTTAGGTGAATAAAACTATAATATAATACTCTGTAGCAACATGTTGCAAGAGTATACAAATGTTGCCTTAGGGCTTAACATACATTATTCGACAGAATCTTGAATGAATTACAATCATATTTGGCATCTTATAAACATGTATATTTTAGCGTAGACTCACTTATGTTTTATTACTACATTTTGCGTCGTGTCCGAAATATTTATATTAAAATCAACTTAATTAACTCAAATGAGGTACAAGTGATATAAGCTCAACCAAGGAGGAAAACTTACTTTGCACTGCTTGACTTATACAATTATGTGCATTTAACTCACACTGTTTCACATATGCGGGCGGAATAAAGTCGGCTTGTTGGACCGATTTCACATATTTTCATTATTTAACTATGTGTATACTTAATTTCCCTAAGACACCTCACATATTGACCGATATATGCGGTATGTCGAAAACCCGAAAATCTTTATATAAAGTATATGGGGCTAGGGGATGTATTTTCCCAGTCTTACCGATTTTCGGACGTGAGATGGCTTACCTTTGTGACACTATTTGTGTTAAGTTTGATTCCAATGACTTAACTGGTGCTTGATTTTTATTCTGTTAAGTGCAATAATCATATAGACTTAAAAATTTTGATATATGGGAAATAGGCATGGTTGTACTCCAATTTCAACTATTTAAAATATAACCGTTATATGTGTTTTGGGCGTGGTTATGATTTGATTTCACAATATATGAAGAGGTGGTAGAAAGACTTGTTCTCTGCAAGTTTGGTTGACATAGCCTTAGTGGTTTGTTAGATATGTACCAAATTATAGCACTTTTGCACTTTTTAGGTTTTCGATAAACGCCATTTCGCGGGCGTGGAAACGTTAAGATTCTGCCCATTTGCAATACCAAAATCCTCATGATGACAGATAACATGTGTTTCATCACGCTATCTCAATTTTTATTCAAGTTAACGCTTGCACAAACAACCGTTGAATGAACAAAACTATTATGCTCTGTAGCGCTATTTTGCGAGAGTACGAAAAAGAGATCACCATGTTACTAAAATGTTTTATTTTTTTCTGATATTTTGGTAATAGTTTTTATCAAATTAAAATTTTTCTAACAACAAATTACACGCATTCATTTTCATTCCTTGCACACCAATATGAAATAAGTGTATTTCAAGGTATGAACACCAGTTTCTCGAAAAAAGACCATTTTTGAATGTGGCCTTACACCTATAGTGTGACACCTTCTGCAATCACTCTTCGGAGTAGATAGCCTATTTGCCATATTTGACAGGGGCTTTACTGTAGCCGGATCTGCACACACATTGGGACATTATTACGAATAGCCGTAATGAGCTTCGAACTACGGCAAATATAATGGTAGACATAAACAAACTCACTTTATTCAGGGTGAAGTTAACAAATACTGTGGTGATGACAAAGTAAGCACTTTACAATCCATTTTTAGCAAGATGCGAAGGTGGTTGATATGAGATAGAAGTGGGTGTTACAGATACTACATCTATCAAGTTTTTTATGTAGACATTAGTTTTTTATGATTGTAGATATATACAAACACATTCATAAACGCATTAATGATGTCATCAGGTTGATTTTAAAGCAATGAAAACTTTCAAAATCGTCAAATCTGCATCGTTTTGGAAACAATATAAACGACAATAGCGAGTACACAGGTAAATGATGAAGGTTCAAAAATATAAATATCCAATTTGAACAATGCGAACTAATTCAAAATATTTTATTGCCAATTAGAACCGAACTATTATATTTAATTACCTCAGCCCTACCCCACAACAGCACAGCATTTTTCATTGTAAATAAAAGTACATACATACATACATGAATACATGAAAACATACACAATAAACGAATCGCTTCCATTTCAGTCAGCTGATTTCATATTGCCGTATACTATAAAACATTCCAATTCCTTCATATTACACCCAGCGTGAACGCACTTTAACCGCTGTTGTTGCACTTTCTGACTGTCGGTTTTAATGTTACCTAATTCGATTTTTCGCAAAGTGACTTCGCACAAATAATACTAGCTCCGCTGCAATGGGACCAATTGCTTATGAGTTGTTTAAAGGAAATGTGGTGTACATATTTCACTGCATAACTTTTGTGCCCTATTATATCGCTCCTAACTGTTTTAAATGGGAGTAAGCCCATGCATTTGTTATTTGCTTTTGAATCAATATTTGATCAACGACGCTCGTTTTGTTCAGAAAAATCAAAAAAAGCTCACTCGTTAGTATATTGTATAAACGGGGTACACACATAAGTACATACTTGCGACATTTGTATACGCAGTGAAACATTTAAGAGATTAATACTCACGTTTTCTTCAAGAGACTGTTTTGATTGTTGGCCTCATTTAACACTTTTCTAACTATTACAACATTTAGTTAGTTATATATTTCAATGTTCTTACTATTATTAACTTGAATATATATTTTGTGTCTTTAATTTATATTCTTCTGCACTTTACTCTCGAACGCTGCGGGGGGTGGCTGTTGGTTTATGAGAAATCGCCTCTTTTGTATATTAATGGTAATACTTGTGAATGCTGCTTTTATTTAATCACAATTAATTCTTGTTAATTTTATTATAACTAATACATAGGCAGACATTGCCTAAAATATGTACCTTCACTTTTCCCTTCGACGTATAAATTAGTGTACCACAATTCTAATAAACTTTTATAGATGCATGCATGCGTATTCACACGTATGTGTGTATATAAATACATCGAGTAAAAAGAACTACAAATGATGAAAGCAATTGTTTCCAAACTTCTATCACCATACTTTCACACTTTAAACATTCAAATATATTTGGATGCATAGGCATGAATTTAACACCATTTATAAAACTATATATTTATTATTTTGATTAGATTCTCCCAATTTAGTAAACTTTACAATATCAATCAAGAAGAGAGAACGATTTAGACGAAAACTATTTAATCCCTCCGTACAAAAATTTACCGACATCGACTACTCACAGTTAGTGAGAAGAAATTTAACTAGTCGCTTGTTTATCGAGAGTCTGTCTGTCTGCCTATCTACCACGCAGCTGACTACCTAGCACACAAAGTACTTACATATTATTGTATGTATATGAGCTGTGGTGAAAACAGCTCGCATATATCCAAACGTACATAAGTTAATGCGAATGCCTCTATTTTCTTGTACATTTAACGAATAGGCATGGATATATCTGAACAAGATAGGAGGTTCCATTAGCTTGCCAACAGGATATTATGTCTCATAAAAATGTTTCTATTTTTCGACGGATGAGGAGGCAGCTTTGGTAATCCTTCAATAAGAGTGCGGTATTTACAATAAATAATTTTTCAATTCTATATTTTTAAAAGTGTTGGTAAAGCCATTAATCAAGAATATATAAAAATATATGATTAAAGTGTCCAAGCAATTTTAATCGCTGTTTCCCCCACTAATCGGTTTACCCTAATGTTTTTCAAAACTCAACATTGTATTGCAAATAAACCACACTCATTTCACCAAGTAGTCAACCAGCTGAGAAGTTGCCAAACTCATTTTTATAATACAAGAATATATATGTACATATGTGCATGTATGAAATTACTATTACAACTGAAGGATTTTGTAACTCTAAGCTATTTATTGCTATCTCTTTTTCTGATTGTCTATTTATTAACATACATATGTTTCTGCTATGTTTATATACATACTTATGTTTGAACGCATTCAGTCATCACAAGCTCAATGGTATTTCCACCAATGACGTCATATATCTCCTAATTTACATACATATGTATAATTTTGTATCTACATAACTGTTTTTGATAATGTATATGTGAGTTTGAGCAAGATTTAGAATTTGAAATTGTTACGTCACTGTGGAATCCTACAGAAGACGAAATTTGACTTACATACATACATACCTAAAATTACTCCTCAGCAAATTAGTCCCGAGTTTAATGTGCCAGATTAATAAAAATATGTAAGAAAGGCTATAACCCGGTGTATGCAATTTGAGACGGAGATACAATTTTAACCAGGGTTTTCATCGCCTAAATATGTTTCTATGTTTTCCATTGGATATCTATTGGCGCCCGATACGATACACATACAATTCTTTAAATTCGTTTTTTTCATTAAAGTGATCATCAATATACGTATGTATAGAAACACAGTATATAATATATATGTACATGCGTGCATCCTTTGATTGTAAAACAGTGTTCTCATGTTTGCATGACCCCGCTGTGAAACATCTCTATGGTAAGGAAATAGATTATTTTACATTTAGAATTTACTGATGAAATCAATCTAGTCAGAAAAATATCAGCTTGGTTATAGAACGATTTATTAATAGTCATTATGAGTATATTAAGTTTATCACGAAATTTCTAACAATCGCGAAACGTCGGGGAACTTTTAAAGTATTTATGTACATATGTAACTGATAAGAGTGACGTGTTAAGTTTATTTAGACAGGTGTGTCCGTCTGTATGTTTGTATATACGCGAACTAGTCTTTTTTGAGATATCGATCTGAAATTTTGTATACATCCTTTTCTTCCCAAGAAGCTGGTCATTTGTCGGAACCGTCGATATCGAACCACTATAGCATATTTTTAGCCGTCATACAAACTGATCGATCAAAATCAAGTCCTTGTATGAAATACTTTTTTATTTGCCAAGAAATCTTAACACGGGGCAAATTTGGCATGGATTATTGTCCACAGCATCGCTACAAGCTCCGAATTGTTCAGATCGGACCACTTTAGCATATGCTGTCATTCAAACTGACCAATCAAAATTAAAATAAATATCTTTGCATCTCCTTTAATGCCTTTAGAAAAGCTCCTTTATATACTATAGGTTCGGTGATGCCCAAGTGTTTTATTATATTTATGTGTTTACTTCAAACATTGGAAACACAACATTCGAAATTCTGTGGCTCAATTAATGGAGGTATTTATTATTCCTTAAGCTAAAATTAAAGGAAACTAACTAAGAACTAGCTATTTACATATGCATACATATGTACATATACTTACACAATGTTGCAACGAATAAAATAATGTAACAATAATAATAAATGCAACGGATTTTAAATCTCGGAAGACTTTACCAATAGCTTATTTAGAAAAAAGACGGTGGACAAATAGACAAAATGGCCTAAGGATTATAAAGTAATGTATGACTAGTTGATTTCGCAGCCGGTCAACATCAGAGCGCATTTATATACGTATTATACATATGTATATTTGCTGGTCACCAGGAAACCTGCATACCATGTTGCTATGGTCAACAACAAACATGTAGCGACCAAACGTAAACAAATTTGTGCACAAAAACTAAATTGTTAAGTTCTAAAACAACGTAAGTACATACATATATATACAATTATATGTATTGTATTGTATTTACATATGTAAATAAATATTCAAAAATAAAAGCTGCGACAATTCACTACGCATCCTCGTGGAAGCTTTCAATTGAACAATACTATTTTAGTGATAACTTTTTTCATTTGTGACTTCACCGTGCAGCTCCTAAATCGACAAAGTTGACTGTGGAATAAATCGAAAATAAAATGAAATATTTCAAATATGTATATTTTAAAAACTTTTTGTACACTTTTATCTAAAATAAACATAAATAAAAGGAATAGATTAGCATTTATCCACATATTCTCAAGTCCAGTGCGCAAAATTCGGCCAACTCCGAAAGCTAAACGCCAATGTCCACAGCTGATATCAGTTAGAAGTGTCTAAATAATTTGTGCAAAGATTTAAGTGAAGAATACGTAGTTTTTACTACATAGATACATGCATACATCCTATATTTTTTAAACTGATTTAAGTGCAATTAGCCTCAAAAGGGAAAATTTAACAACGACTATAGGGCAGTGTCCCCAGGCACGTAAACATACGATCAAAAATGTGGTAGCACTTGGTCCGAGCACATAATTATCCACCTGTGCTGTCTCTAAACATCCCTAAACTCCATTTCTAACCATTGCTACATAATCATAATATTGTACTGAAATTGCGGAGAATAGCAACAGTGACACTGTGAGTGATAATTTTTCTTATGTTGACATCAATAGTTATGTTTTACAAAAAATACAAACGGTTTGCATTCGGTGTGTCTAGAAATTTGATTCCGAGTATTTTTGTTAAATGCACCATAAACCTATATATATGTACATGTTTATTTATTATGTTAAAGCTAATGTATACGTATGTTTTATGTGGCTTGACAGAGCCGAATATAACTGCATTTGTATGCACGAAATTGCACTCAACGTCGCATCACTTCATTGATAACCGTTCATAGGACTGACGTTACTATTTCCTTTTCCACTAATATTGCAACGGTCGTATTTTATCATCGATCTAACAAATCCGTTTGAATTCAACATTTAATTGTAACAAATATATGTGTGTATATGTATCTCGGTATATATTGTAGTTTCGGGTTACTTGAGCAACAACACCACAAAAAAAAACAAAAAAAGCCTTTCCAACGCCAACGTAAATACCCTTCCACTAACAACGCGGTGGCACAGTTTTAAAATGTAATCTGTTATGATAACCTTAATTTCGATAAAATAGTAATGTCTTCTGTCTAGTTGCGTATTCTATGAGATCGACAGTTTCAATTGTCCCGTTCAAGCGTGTGCACTTATACTCAAAACGAATTTTATTCAAGTAAAAAGGTAGAGCTTCACAATGACAACCAAATCTAAGACTCAACAGGAGAAGCACAAAATGTCCGAGATTGATGAAAATATTTCGAAAATTTTTGATATAAAAAAGGTAAATCACTATTAATCGATACAAATGATTTGTATATTAATATAGGTATACTTGTATTAATACATAAAACACTAAGGCTTAAACCAAAAATTAACAACTACGTATAATACAATATATGGCTTATGTATATATGCACATTAAACTATTGCATTACACTTTCTTGATAAGATGTAGAATAATTCAAAAATATATATTTGTTTAGCATACATTTTGTCTTTCTTTCTCTTTAACATGCTTATTTTGTCTATATTGAAATATTTCAGTTATTTGATCATATACTTTCAACTCTAAGCCTGCTTAACTCCATTGATTGATACTGATATTATTATAATTCGGTTATCTTACCAATTTCAATAAAAGTTTTTAACAGTTGTGAACTAATGAACTATAACTACTATATACAAACTGATGGTGTTTTTATACTCTTGCAACATGTTGCTAGAGTATAATAGTTTTCTTTACCTAACTGTTACTTGTAACACCAAAAACTAATCGAGATAGATATAGAGTTACGTACATATGTATATAAATGATCAGGATGATGTGGCGAGTGGAAATCCGGATATCTATCTGTCAGTCCGTCCGTGCAAGCTGTAACTTGAGAAAAAATTGAGATATCGTCATGAAACTTTGTACACGTATTTTTTGGTCGAATTGGAATGGCGAGTAGATTGGCGAAATCGGATCACTGCCACGCCCACAAACCACCATCAATCGAAAACTTATAAATTGCCATAACTAATCTGCAAATTAAAATACAAGACTGTAATTTGGTACAACGAATCGTAGTGGCATCTGTGGTTTGGCCTTATCTTATATCCCTTATACAAGTATTATCAATTTCTATCTTCTGGTTGACGTTTTGCACATCAACTAATAACAATATATTAAATTTAGCCTCTTTTGTTAAGCTTATGTCATATATTTATACAAGTATATGTCATTTGAGAATGATTTTAATTAAATTTTCGCTGACGGGAAGTAAAATATAATTTATAACTAATTGAGTCTATCACCTATAATATAACTTATTAAACTTCTGACAACACCTGAAGGTATTTCCCGGCTTTGATCCCGGCAAGTTGCAAGAGTATGAATTGCTCGGTTACACCCGAACTTATCCCTTCCTTACTTGTATATTTTATTATTTTCACCATTAAGTACATATTTGGTCACATTGCGAATTCTACAAACGTGCTGATAGATAAACATATCATAAATTCATACATACATACTTATTTAAATAAAAAACTAAGTCTCTAAAAAATTGTAGCGCTTGGGTAAAGGAGCATATGGCATTGTGTGGAAAGCATTGGATAAGCGTACAAACGAAACGGTAGCAGTTAAGAAAATTTTCGACGCATTTCGCGACGAAACTGATGCGCAACGAACTTTTCGTGAAATTGTTTTTCTGAAGGCATTTCGTAATCATCCCAATGTCATACGATTACTAACTGTATATAGGTTAGTATACAATTCCACTACACACGTCCCCAGGCTTCATATGCCAAAAATAATCTCTTTGTCATCCTTAAATAAATATGCGTAATAGAGCTTCTCAATTACATATGTCTTTAATTGGAACTTTCAGAGCGTCGAATAATTTAGACATATACCTCATTTTTGAATATATGGAAAGTGATTTGCATAACATCATTAAGAAGGGCACTATTTTAAAGGATATTCATAAAAGATATGTGATGTACCAATTAATTAATGCTATTAAGTATATACATTCCGGAAATGTGATACATAGGGACCTGAAGCCAAGCAACGTACTCATAGATAGTAAATGCAGGTGACTGAGACATTTTCACAACTCTAACTATTTCTATATCCCTGTTTGTTATTGTAGATGTAAATTGGCCGATTTCGGGCTAGCGCGCTCTGTTTCGAATCGGCCAATGCGAGACGGTAACGATATGACTAGTGATCACGCCATCGAGCCCATACTCACAGATTATGTCGCTACACGTTGGTATAGAGCTCCAGAAATTCTTGTCGCTAGTAAAAGGTATTTTCTGTTATTTATTTGAAAACTATCGTTCGCACTGGCAGTATATTTTTATTGTAAAAGATATACTAAAGGGATCGATATGTGGAGCTTGGGTTGCATACTTGGTGAAATGATACGAGGAAAGCCATTGTTTCAAGGCAGCAGTACTGTCAATCAAGTAAGTAGCGTATATTTGCATAATAATATAATTTATATATATACGTTTAATAGATAGAAAGGATAGTAACAGCTCTGCCAGAAATAACAGATCACGACGTTAAAGCAGTAGGAGCTGGTTTCGGATCGGTACTTCTTAGCAAACAGATTTCACGTGAAAGGTGCATTTGAAATAAAAAATACACAGTACAAATGTTTATGTACATTGCATATTTTTTTCATTTGACTGTGTGCTTAACAGGAAAACATCATTAAATGAAATGATGTCTGATGCTCCAGAAGATGCTTTAAATATGGTCAAATCATTATTAGTCTTAGATCCCTTGGCTCGGCTTACAGCAAAACAAGCCCTGGGCCATCCATATGTAGAAAAGTAAGGTGGTCTGAAAGACCAATTTATCCTTTAAACCGATTTTTTATAAAACAGGTATCTCTTTTAAAAACACCAAAGATTTCGCAACTCTATACCAGAAATTGAATTGAGTGTGGATATTTTGCCACCATTCCGCGATGATGTGCGTCTAACTGTACCTGAATATCGGTCAAAGTTATATGAAATTGTTCAACATAACAACGAAAAACCAGACAAACGGCAAACGACAACAATTGTTAAGAGTTTCAACATAAATCAAAAGTAAGTAACGCCAAAATTGCTTGAATACATATGTTTACCTAACTAGATATCTCGTTATATGTACAGAGATCACAAGATTTCAACACCCTACGACAAGACTGATACATTAAAGAAACCTCATAAGACTAAGCAAGGCAAAATCTCAGAGGACAAATATATTTCAAAAGATAAGTATTTAACTCGACCGGAAAAACACGAAAGCGAAACACAACCATCTATCAGCGTGCCCAGTATAAACGGTAAACCCACTAAAAAATTAACTACCATATCTCCTAATGCTAAACGCAAGTCCGGCAAAACACATTCTAAATACTTTGCACAGCAAACAGTAGAAGTTGTAAAAGATAAGAAGCACTTAAAAGTACATGGAAGCTATGATGATCATTTTCCCGTAAATGTTATTGACAAACGGCATTCCATAGATGCTGGCTACACTAGTCTCCCAGATGGTAAATTGGGTATAGGAGGACAATTGGGAGATTTAGTAGGTAGACAGACTACATCCCCCAGTGGGGCACTAAAAAAAGTGGATAGCACTCGCCGACAACACCGTAGCTCGTCGTTGATATGTAAAGGTGAACAAAAGAGCAAACCAGAGCAATCAACTCACCTTCTTCAGTATCAACAAAATAAATATTCTAGCCAGCAAAAATTAGAATGCCGGCAGCAAGATAGCAGTTTTGCTTATCCAGATATCGACTATGAACAATCTTACATAGAAGTTCAGGATCCATACAACAATGACAGCGCGCCATTTTTAAAGAAGTCTTCATATGTTCGGAACTCAAAATCGGACGTAACGAATACCATTGTCAGTGGTCTGACGAAGTCTACTGAAAACATAGTCAGAGGAAATGATCGATTATGTTATGAAAAACGATTGAAAAAATTAGAGGAAGAAATAGAAAAATACAAGAAAGAAGTAAAGTCTTTTTGTAAAGAAACATTTAGTTATACGCATCAAAAATCGCCACAAAAGCATAATAAGGGCAATAGTCAGATTCAAAGTCAAATTCGTAATAACCTTCGAAACGCAACTAATAATCAAATACAGCATACTCGTCCCCATACTCTGCAACAGGCATACCTCGAACCAACGAAATCCGATGTCAAAAACAATAGACATCAACAGCAAATACAACAAAATGTGTGCAATACAAAACAAAATCCCTATTATGATCTGCTTGCCAAGGTAACTCGTGATTTTGGAAGTAAAAATGGCATTAATTCAGCGATTTTTAATGGTACTCTCAACGTTGGAGCTGTACCTATAGTTACAGCTGAAAACGAAGGGGAGGAATATATTGTAGACCGATCGACGAAAATGTCGAATAAAGACGTATTGATAGATAACAAACATCCGTCGTTTCAAGTACACTCTAACATATCAAAAATTCATCAGTCGCATCAACAGCCTACACACAATATTCACCGCAACGGCAGACCGATGTCGAAATTCATAGCGCGACCACCCCAAAATAGTAGCCACTTAACGAAGCACACATTAACAAATTGTCAATGATATTGATTTTACTATTCTATGCTAGAATAACTGCCATTTTATCTAAGTTATTAAATGAGAGTTTTTATGTACGTGTAATGGCAACTGCCTATACATACCTATATGTACTAACCTGTATATATCCAATTAAAATATATTTGTATGAGTGTGTATATTCACTGAATATTTTAAAGAACTACATATGTATATTGATCATTTTTTATCTTTTCTTATTAAAGGTCTTATTATCTTTTGATACAGATCATGAGTAAAGTAAACATAACAATTATGTATAAAGATTTTGAAGAATCAAGCAAGGCAGGTGAAAAGGAAGGGTGAATTTGGTTCGGCTTCTAAGAAATTTTACAAACATCATTAAATACTCCTGCGAGTTAAAAAAATTATAGGCAAATGTGATCATCTTCACATAATTTGTTAAGATATTTAAGATAAGTAATGTAGGTATAAAGTCACCTTGAACAACAAACAACATTATATTATGTATGTATGTGTATGGAGCAATGTATTGTAATTCAGGGACCGATTACAATAATTTTTGGTACGGAAATACAGTATGTTCAAGATACTACGATAATTTTTTTTAAAAGGGTTTTATCCTGGTAAATATTGATCTTACAAAATAACCAAATTAACGAAAATGTGGTAATTACATTAGATATGAAGATGCGGAACCGAATTTATGTTTTTTTAGCTCCAGACCACACTGTTATCGTGAAAATGTGTCCCTTAATTTCAGTAAATTTTCGGAATAGTCGGACATATGTACGGAGATTTTCAAATTCGGTATATGGCTTTCTGTAAATTTTAATAATCGGCTTTCTGCAGCATCCTGTTGCCAACTAATTTTCAATTAAAGCATCTAACCATGGCTATTATCCGCTTTCACTTCAAGTCATTTAGTAATACGGTAAAGGTTATGTTCACACGAAATTTTTGTAGTTTTTTAAATTAGTACATAAAACTACACATATCCCTACTTTGAGCATCATTTGTCTGCCGTTAGTTTAACTTAACTATTATATTCTGTGCACAAACACTTTTTCTAATTAAGTTAGTATTTGTTTTTTGAATTTGAAAAGTTTTTATTTTAGAAATAAACGATTAATCCTCGAGAAGTGGGGCCTTTCCCAATGCGGTCTTTAATATTCGGTTGTAACGTCAATATTATTAACATAACACAGACATTGACCGATATATTCGGCATAAAATCTGTTAGATTAACGATACTAATTTTTTGTAGTATATGTGATTTAAAGGTCATACATCCGGAACCCAACTCGTCTCGTCATCCTGATCTTTCTGGTATAAATAACCACTCTTAAACCCCGCTATCTATCGGCCAGAATGAATTTTCACGATTGTGTTTTGGAAAACCCTACTTTATGACAAACAATTATTAGATTGACACAAAGCACTAAATGATGATCGAAGGGTCATCGAAAACTTGCCTCATGCGCGTCGTCTATTCACATCTCTTAATGACGATAACATCGAAAAAGTTAAAGAAACAGTGCTTGAAAATCTTCATGGTGAAGATAGCAGAGATCTCAAAACCTCTTATGGATCGACTGAACATATTTTGTTTAATGTTTTGGGCATGAAACACGTTAATGAAAGACTCGTACCCAGAGACCTGAATCTTTTACAAAATCGACGCTATTTGACGACTGTCCGCAAAAAAAATGATTGGCAACGAAGCTGAGGGCCCTATATTCATCAAACGCCTTGGCCTGATAAAATCCGGGTCCGTTCCGCTTACGTAGACCCGAATGTCGTGGAAACGGTTTATCAAACACATCATTACTGCTGACGAGAAATGGATTTATATATGACGTCGGAGCTATCAACCAATCTAGCAAATGGCGCTCCAAAATTGAGCTGAAACCAAAAAAGCCAAAATCCAAAAAACCGAAAAAACCATACCAGAAGGGTATGGAAAATTAAATTAAGCGTTGGCCGACTTGCGCATTTTTTAATTCAAAAATTTGGAATTAAAAATTACTTTTTCATTTTTTAATCCCGATGTTGGTCCAAGACGTTTGGGATTAAAAATCGAAAATATTACTTTTTGATCTGAATGAACGCGAAAAAATGGTAAATAAAAGCCAAATTTTTTTTAATATTCTCAAGATTAAAATGTTTGTTTTATTTTTCAATAGGGTGGTTGGGATTTATTTGGGATTTATTTTTATTTTTTAATCCGGTATGCGGGATGAAACTTAAATGCTTATTTATTAAAACACACATATAAGTATAAATTTTTCTATATAATATGTAATACATAAAAAATCTTTGGTTATGTAATTAACATTTAATGTTTTTTTATAATACGGCTATAAGAGTAAAAACGCAACTAAAATATAAATGTATTATTCGCGTTTACAAATTAAAATTCGACTTTCAATATTTATCATTTATTTGAAATTGGCTTTGTATCATTTGTAGTTTACTAAAATCTTGCTAAACATACAGGTGTAATTTATGTTTTACGTTTCTGATCCGCTTGTTGTTGAGGTAATTCCTCCTGCAATTGTAAAATATGATCTACTGGCTGTGGTTTGCCATCCTCACCAATACGACATGGTTGTACCACTCCCGTTTTGTGTAATTTGTCCATTAGATTTACAAGCTGCATGGCCTCATATTGCTTCTGCTCCTCAGACATACCTTCGAGAGGACTCTTTTTCGGAGCCTCATAACATCCAATAACCGGATTGATGTTATGTTGTACTTGTTTATACTCCTCTGTATCGCTGTCCTCGCTATCTGAAGAATAATCAGTGTTTTCGACGTGCCGACCCCCTAGGAGACCACGCTTTGCAAATAAGCCAGCAGCGTTACCGTACCCTGTATGTTTTATCATGCGAGATACATTTTCTTTACAGCACACAAAAAGTAACTCTGTAGATAAATCACGCAACATCATTTCTGGTAAAGTTAAAAACCGACATAAGTGATTTCGTAGTTCATTTCCCACTTCGGGTCGTGTATAAACATTCCGTAATGGGGGTAATACTACACTTCTGATATAGTGTCGCAAAATCTTATCACTTCGTGCACACTTGACTAGCAATGTTAGAACTGGAGAAATTAGCTCATTAGATGTTGCAGCTTTTTCCTGTTCATCTAATATCACTTTTAAATACCTCGTAATTATTTCTAATGCACGTACATTGTATCCTTCATAAATTAATATAGAAGATGTGGCTGGACCACCTGATTCACTCTTCATTATCAACTCTGTCAAACAACTACCAGAAATGTTTGTCAAAAGGTTGATGGCGTGCATAATTATGCTACGCTCTCGCTCATTCCTTAGATCACCGAAATTCAATAGCAACTTTCGTAGGACACCAGTTAAATGTCGACTCTGAATTTCATTTTCATTTGGGCTTCTGTCAGAATTTGTAGTAATATTAAACATTACTTTTAGCATCTCACATAATAAATCCATATGCTCATCACTAGCATCTTTTTCTACAAGTTTTTCATCAAGCCATTCAGTCATGTAAGCGACTCCATTTAAATCAATTTGTACACGTGTACGTGTTGCTGGCTCCATTGCTGTTATCAAAAATAACAATTTCATATCAAAATATTCAACTGAAGGTGGATGTTGTACAGATGATGCGATCCGCTTTAGAATAGCATCTGTTATGTTAGATTTTACGCATTGGCGACGGCGATCTGCACATTGGTATACTAAATTACACAGACATTTAAGAGACTCAACTACAACTCGGGTTGTGCTACCACTCCAATGTACATTAACATTTTGAACTGCTAATCCGTCTGAATCAATGTCAATCATACTCGACTCACAACCAGTTGGCTCGGTATCATCAGACACTTCTACAGCTTCAGGATGCTCCAAGTGAGCTAATTTAAGAAGACAAGATACATCTTCTTCTAAATCTTCTGTTTGTAAACTACATTTGTCTCTTGTGAGGATACGGACACTATTTAAAGTTAGATCATGCAAGTCCTGTAAGCTATCATCATTAAGTATGTCGAAGAGTGCACGCCACATAGCATGCCAGCGCCCATCTACATGGAAAGCCGAAAAATTGAAAAGGTCATCATTCTAAACAGTTAAAATAATAATAAAAAAAAATATTGACATGAGAGTTTTGTTTTTGTATGGAATTTAATTTAGATTTTATACTCTATATACATACATATAATCATATCTATCATTATTTGTACTTACTTTTGAATTAAATTCGGTCAATATAGATTTAATCTGACTGAAGTTTTTGCTACGCAATTCCTCTAATTTGTGTTCTTCCATTAAAATTTATTGTTTAACAAGATAAAGGAAAAACTTTAAAACGTTTCCCACTAAAGCCAAACAAATGCATTCACTGTGGCATAGCGATGGCAAACTCGTTTCCGATTCTACTCGATAGTCGAGTTTTCTCATCAAATAATCGGTTTTTCGGAGTCGACCTTCCGAAAACGATCAAGCATCGATTCTTGACACTCGATTTTACGTTTAGGTGACTAGTTTGACCTAGTTCCACGTACCATTAAATATTTATTTATTTCCAGTAGTATATATTTACAATATATTCGTTAAACTTACTTTTAAATTAAATTCAAAATTATTTTTTAACTAGCGGCTAGCGCCGTGTGGACTTATTTTAAAAATATGTGCACAGCAGCTGAAATAGGTTGCTTTAGTTGCGAACTAAATTCGCGGCTGATTATTTGTGAGATCTATTCAAGATTTAATTTATGAAGTTTTTAACCAAAATTATTTATAAAAAATTTTAATTTCTATGTGATATGCTGGGCATATTGTTCGCTTATACAGAAAATTAAGTTGTTCTCAATTATATTTGTGCTTTTTATAATAAATTTGAATTGCGAAAACCCAACTTTATGATCTTCTAATGAATTTTATTATTTCATCGTAGAGAGAAAATATTTACTTTAGGCATTGTTGATATGCATTGTGACACATTTAATACGAGGATATATATACGTAATAATAACAATGTAACGAAAATAAGGAAAGGGGTCGGCTCCGCATAGTAGAATCTTTGCAGAGTTACTTTTTGATAGCAATGCTAATATAATTGAAGATGTAGACATTCTGATATATTTTGAAAACTGCTTGAATGCCTTTGATCTTATATACGAATGTCAATTTCTCTGTGTATGTAAATAATAAATTTGACGTTTCTTTACAAATATTTTCAGCCACATGTTTTTGTCAAATTTTATTTGTGGAAGTTTTTAAAGCATTTAAAAGGCTTTAAATATTTTCTAGTAAACAATACATTTAAGAAGCAAATAAAGAATGGAAGTGGAAAATATAAATGGTGATAATTTTTTACCGCCTTCCATGTCTAAAAGGGCACCAAAGCGATCTGCAGATTATAACACAGCGATACCCGTTGACGAGGAGTCTCCGTTGCAGGAAACAAAGCAAAGACTCCAAGCACCGCGTGTAAAACGACAAAAAAGTGATACTAGGAAAATTTCGGTTCCACCACACAGGTATTATCTCCGTATAATATATTTAATTCGAAACTGACACCGAAATATGTTAGATACTCATCTCTTAAAGAACACTGGATGAAAATTTTCACTCCAGTTGTCGAACATATGAAGTTACAAATAAGATTTAATATGAAAGCGAAACAAGTAAGTATGTTGATCAAACAACGGTTGAAACTTGGTCTAATAAATCCGTTACCATTTTTCAAGAATAATATTTTCAAGCAACTTGAATGTAATGTTTTTTATTCATCCAGGTAGAGTTGAGAATTTCCGAAGAAACACCTGACATATCTAATCTGCAAAAAGGTGCTGATTTTGTTAAAGCATTCCTTTGTGGATTCGAAGTGGATGACGCGTTGGCGTTGCTTCGTTTAGAAGATTTATTTGTAGAAACATTCGAAGTAAAGGATGTAAAAACTCTTCGTGGTGATCATTTGAGTCGTGCAATAGGACGTTTGGCAGGAAAAGGAGGACGTACAAAATTCACTATAGAAAATGTTACAAAAACTCGCATTGTTTTGGCTGACAGCAAAATTCACATCTTAGGGAGCTATCAAAATATTCAACTAGCACGGAGAGCCATTTGTAATCTTATTCTGGGTTCACCCCCAAGTAAAGTATACGGGAACCTCCGCTCAGTGGCTAGTCGGCTGTCTGAACGTATGTGAAACAAAAGTTAATCAATTATTATTACCTTGGTAATACTTATATGATTCATCATTTGCTAAGATATGGAATATCAAATATTTATTTTTATTTCATGTTTATAACTTTGTAAAAATAAGAAGAAGAAGCATAAATAAAGTTACAGATGCCAACACCATAATAATACACATTTTCCGGTTTTTTCTTTGATATATTTCAGCACGTTGCAATTGCCGAAGCCCTTCAGATACCCTTGTCTGCGTTTGCTCGACATTGTAATCAATACGATCCAATATAGTACCCTGTTCTTGTACCATTTGACTAAGATCTTTAAATATATCATTAAGATCATAAATAGATTTTACGATTTTGGTGACTTCTTCGTCGCGATTAATTGCGAAGCGAGTATTTTCTTCTTCAAAAAGCAGGAGTTGCTGTTTAGTCATGCGATTCGATATAGGACGTTGAAAATCTTCATCTATTTGTTGAGAAGAATCATCATCATATAAATAGCTACGTTTGTTACTAGATTTATTATTATTTAATACAGAGGAAACGGGTTGTAGAAAGTTATCAAATGTATCTACGAAATTATCGTGATCATCTGTAGTACCCGGAACTAAGTCAATGTTTGTGAAATCATCATTTTCAAAATATTTTTGTGAACGTTCTTCTCTAGAATTCAGTTGACGTACGTAAATACTTTGACTGTTACGAAATTTAAAGGTCAATTCTTGCAATTGAAGTAGCAAACAAGTTACAACATTTTCTGTTAACCGCTGTTCCATCTTAGTTCCTATACCAAGACTTGATCGAATACATTGTATATGTCGGTGAGTGGATGTGATCAGTTTTGAAATTTCCTGGCTAAGGTTTTCTATTTCTTTTTCTTCCTCAAAATTTTCATCGAAAGCAGGTTGCAACAGGTGTCTTGCATGTAATGAACCTAATTCATCAAGTTTTGGCTTTATTCTAGAAATTGTTGGAAATTAAAATAACTACACCAATAATAAAATATACGTATACGAATACTTAGATAAAGTGTATTGTGCTTCCTCTAGCTTATCAATCCACAAGGGAGGAGTACCGTAGTCATCCCGCATTTCTAAACCTTCCTCTGCATCGCGGATTGAATTATTAATTAAACGTTCTGCATCTTCCGTCGACTATCCATAAAAGAAAATTATTAACACACACTTTAATTTACTATTAAATATACATACTCTGCTTTCAGAATACAAATTTCGATGTTTGGATGCATTATTGCGCATTATCACAAAAACCTCAGTTAGGTTACGCGAAGTCATATTGTTTTTATCAGAATTAAAACATAAATTATTTTAAAAATATGATCGCATATGTATATCCAATATCAATAATTTTGTTTCACTTTCACTAATTTTTCATCCATATGTTAATGTATACGGTTTATTTGCTGTTTCCGCAGGCAATATTTTACATTCTCTGGTATTACTATTAATAGAGTTACTAATATCATTGGAGACGACAATATATAGCAGGCAATACAACCCGATATAATTATTCCGTTAACTTTTTCTGACATTGACTTGTAACTTTGGTAGTTTGATACGTATGTCGTGCACATATGTATACTATATGAATAGCAAAATTTCAAAATTGTAATAATTATTGTCTATGAAGAGGAGGAGTTGGATAAGAAAGTATCGTGTTAATTATTTATATAACCCTGACGTTACACGATCAAGAAATTGCTTTCAAGTTGCAATACACTCACACTTTTCTACTACCGCACTCTCACTTTTCGAACGAGAAGGTCGTCTTGATATCAAATTTCTTAATCAAGTCGAGTGGCAAGTTAACTTAAGTTTGAACAGCTGATCACATAGTTTGCAAACAAATGACATGCAATGTGCAATATTTCATTATATTCATGGATTGATATCAATATATAAGTATATCAATCCATTATATTATAAATTTAGTGCAAAATTTTCAACAATTTTAAGTGGTTACCATGACAATGGTATCTTGAAACTAATATTGATTATCAATTTGCTTGCAGCCTACGTCGCGGCTGTCAGCTTAAATAAAATTTGACTAGTAGTTTGTGTGATCAACTTGAAAGCAAGTTCTAGATCATGTCACGCAGCGTAAGATAATAATCGCAGGCGTGGTCTGCTTATAAGTTATTTCAAAGCTTTCAAAACTGTCCTATTGCAATAAAACGCACCTCTATTCAACCGTTCATTTTATTGATAAATTGGTTGTGGGATTTCGAGTAGCTCGTATAGTACTATTCTTTGTTACTTTAGAACCTTTTTGCAATTAGGTAATTTTTTTTTATTGATTATTCCAAAGTTTTTTATTTTTTATATTTTAACATCTTTTTTCACTTTTTTTTTTTAGCAAAAATGAAAGTTATTTTCGTTGGTTTTTTTTTATTGGCTGTTGTGATCGTAGCATCTGGAGAAAAAGATGCATCTGATCCGCATTTTTTGTCAAATGAATTCATTGAGCTGGTGCGCAATAATGCGAAAACATGGACGGTAACAAATTTAATTTAGGAACTTAGTGGTTTAAAAAAATATAAAATTTTTTTTTAGCCTGGAAGGAATTTTGCCGAATCTATTGGTGAGAAATACATTCGTGGTTTAATGGGAGTACACCCAGATTCGCATAAATTCGCCCTGCCACAATTAATAAAGGAATCTGGTGAGAGCGAAGTTGAATTGCCAGAGGTATTTGATTCAAGAAAGCAATGGTCTCAGTGTCCTACTATTTCGGAAATACGAGATCAAGGGTCTTGCGGATCGTGTTGGGCGTTTGGAGCAGTGGAAGCAATGTCAGATAGGGTAAGTGAGTCTGGGTTTCCAATACTAACGCTATACACATTCAGTACGGTTGATCGATATGCATTTTCCTTTGTTTGTAATTTTTCATACGTATCGTTAACCATCTCGTATGCATACATAAAAATGTGTGTGTGAAGTGCAAAATATATACAAAGAAATATACATACATGCTTTGTTATTAATATTAAACCTTATCGCATTAGTAATTTGTTCGTAATACATATAATCAAAAGAAATTATCATCAATACTGTAGTTTATTTAGCATACAGACATAAATTGACCCCTAAACCAACAATTCTATTAAAATTCAATATTCCATGGATAGTTTTGCATTCATTCCAACGGAACAAAAAATTTTCACTTTTCTGCTGACGACTTAGTATCATGTTGTCATACATGTGGATTTGGATGCAACGGAGGATTTCCAGGAGCTGCCTGGAGCTACTGGACTCGAAAGGGTATAGTTAGTGGTGGCGCTTTTGGTTCTGAACAGGTAAATCCGTTGATTATACGTATTTATTCATATAATCGTTTTGTAAGCAAATTGTTTATATCAGGGTTGCCGTCCATATGAGATTGCACCATGTGAACATCACGTAAATGGCACGCGTCCAGCCTGCGATGGTGAACATGGGAAGACTCCCCGATGCCAACATAAATGTCAAGCTAGTTATAAAGGTGACTACGCTAAGGATAAACATTATGGTGCCAAAGCGTATTCTATCGGCCGCAATCAGCGAGACATCCAAGAAGAAATATATAAGAATGGTCCTGTAGAGGGAGCATTTACGGTTTATGAAGATTTAATACTATACAAAGACGGTGTTTATCAACATGTAGTAGGAAAAGCCCTTGGAGGCCACGCTATTCGTATCTTAGGATGGGGAGTAGAGAAGAATACCCCATACTGGTTAATAGCCAATTCATGGAACACAGATTGGGGAAATAATGGATACTTTAAAATTTTGCGTGGGGAAGATCATTGCGGAATTGAAAGTTCGATATCTGCAGGTATTCCCAGGCTTGAAAATAACTAAATATCTGAAGTAATATTTGGGAGAATATTTATAATTAAGACTCTCAAAAATGTTTATTTGAAATAATTAATACCTATATAATACATTAATATATATATAAAGAGTTTTCCAATAAGAGTGATATTATTAAAAAAATAAAAGCACTTAGGGAAATTCAAATGTTTTTTATTTAATGTGAAGTACAATCGATACAATTAAGTTCTGAATATAACATCATTCAAATGGCCTCCACGACTTTTTTTGCATTCGAATTCGGTGAACCCAATTTTCGAGTACTTTTCCATTAAATTAAGTCGTATCTCATGAATAGCACGTTCAATATTGACTTCTAAAGCTTGACAAGAGTCAGGTTTATTGCCAATGGCTTCAAAAAAACCCACAAAAAGGAGTCTAATGGTGTTAAATCACAACTTCTTGATGACCATTCAATGTCACAATTTCTTTCCAGATGTTGTCAAGATCAACTTCTTATAATTGCGGTCATAAAATGTTGATGATCATCAATCTATACCACTCTCCATTGACAGTAACGGTATCATCAGCTTCATTTCGAAAGAAGTACGGACCGATGATTCCACCAGACCAAAACTCACACCAAACTGTCAATTTAGGTGAATATAATGGTTGTTCATGAATAGTTGGTGGATTTTCTTTGCACCAGAATCGACAGTTTTGTTTGTTTACCGCACCACTGAGATGAAAGTCAGCCTCATGGTAAAGATGATTTTCTTAAAAAAATCGTTATCGTTTTCAAATTGTTCCAAAGCAAAACCAGCAAATTCCCGATGTTTACGATGGTCCAATGGCTGCAGTTCTTGAGTGAGAACAGCTTTATACGGATGCTAGCCCAAATTCTTTCTCCGCCAGGTCGTGGTTTGAGACAGTCCAAATTTTTGAGAACGGCATGGATTCGACAAATTGCGATCTTTCTTACTTCGAGCGGTTTTTTGTCTTATTGGCACTTGAACATTATGTAAAGAAAATGTACGCTCGATATTTTCAACCATTTGACGAATACCGAGCACAGGTGGACGATTATTACGACCATAAAATAACAAAAGCGATAATAAAATATTAATAATTAAATAATTTGTAAACGTTGTTCTTGCGCATATCCTTCCATGATGAATTCCAATGAAAAAAATCACAGATCATGACATTAAAAATGGCGAAACGACACTTAGAAAGCATATCATCTCAATTGAAAATCATATATATATATACATATATACACAATTTTAATATTTCAATTGTTATTTGAGGTGTGTTGCGTTTTATTTGTATATTTTGTGATTATTATATTGATTAAAAGACAAAACAAAATCATTTTAAAGAATATAATATTGCGTTATTGCAACTATTGTATATAATGGATGAAACAAATCAAATGAACTTTTATTATTATTGGTATTGAGTAATGTTGCCACGACAATCGGCTCTATGTAATTGGAACGAAACCGGACTATTTATCCGGCCAAGGACTGTCAACTCGGCAGAATTCTGCCGCTACAACAACAGTAATTATAGAAGAATACATTTCTAATTTAGGTGGACTAATGAAAAATATCACTAACAAGAAAGTATGATTTCATTTAACATTTTGTTGCATTATAATATCACATATATTTCGGAAATATGTACTTCTTATTTTAGATGTAAGGGTTCCAATTGCTCCCATCCTCTGGAAGCAAGTTGTTTGTGATAAGTAGGATAACGTCAATAACCCACCATACTCCAACACCACCAAGTGTCAATAACTTTCCTACGGCTGTGCCAGTTTGACCTAAACAAAATCTATCCATACCTAAGAACCCTAATAGGATACTATATATAAGTGTTGTTACAAAATAATGATCTGTGTAGCGTACACAAGGCACACCATCCCGTAAAAATGTTCGTGGTCCATAACAATCAATATCTGAAAATACTGTACACAGAACTTCAGTATGCTCCACTTCTTCATATGTCGATCCTCCGAAACGTAAACATCCGTAACCTTTTACTGCCTTGGCTGTATTATTGTTATCATGGTCAATTGGATCTTTGCACTCCAAAAAATCACGCGGCAAAAACGAACACATAACCATAGGTCCAAGTGGGTTGAAATCTGAAGATACTGCTGCTGAACCAGTTAAAGAGGATGGAGAAGTAATAGGCACAACCGATTGAACAGCTGTGGTTTGCATTTCTTTTTCACTGCGTGCATGGATTGCACTCACTACTCTCATATGTGAAATTAAATCCAAGGCAATTAACACAGTTAAAGGATTAAATAGAATGTGTTTACTGTGCATTACCATAGTTTCTTTTATGCTATAAATAATTACAATACTTAATTTTACAATTTAATTGACATTACTCCTTACACTATCAGTTATACAAAATGCTGTCATCGTCATCTGGAAAACAATATTGCCAAAATAAAATTTGTTCAAGAAATTACTTTCAAAGAGGTTTTTATCCGGCAATTAAATATACAGCAGTAGATTGATACAAAAAGTTCAAAATTGTGTTTTCTCTTATTATACGGTTTCCATTTTTCATCTCCAGTAAATTTCTAAACGCTTCAAACCGATCATGTAACCCAAATAAAAAAATGGCCTAAATACATTGCCGAAAATTGTATGACAATAACTATTGCCACAGAAGTTGTCAATTCAAACTTTGACAATAAAGCGAAGAAAGCAAAGGCTATGTCAGAATAAAGGCCCATTCACATATAACTTTCCTGCAATAATGATAGAATACTATATATGGTATATATATATACTGTATTTCTATCATTCTTAACTCTCCTGGCTTTGCGTGACAGTTCACATTGAAACAACGAAGCGCAGAAAACAAACACAACGCACGCTTTGCTTTCAGTGCTTCTCTCTTAAAAAATGGGGACGGTTGCTTGGAGCTGTTGTCAAGGATGACATGATGCGAGACTCTCTCATTTTCCCTAATTCATCTGCTGTCGTGTACGTTCACATAACAACAACAGAATTGAATAACGAAATTAGGTACCTATAGCGGTGTTATTATTTCGATATTTTGTATTATATAATAGTGAAAGTTAAGGCTTCCTTAATAAATAATCATGACTTTGAATTCATAGAATTACACGCTTTTATACAAATTTATTTCGAAAACTATAAATTAATTCACTTTAGCATCTTACATGTAATACTAAAACTATTGGTTAGTTAAATAACTAAATAAAGCGCGTATGTAAGCAATACTATCCAATGATTAATAAAATTAACTGTCGACCATACATTTAAATTGTCGGCAATATCATTGTCTTCGTCAGCTATAGATTCCATCATTGCACCTATGTATGCTAAATGGAAAATGGTCACCATTGAAAATAAAAGATTCGTCAGTTTTACCAATATCGCACAATCGCTTCGCCAACCCTGACTGGGACAGTACTTAAAACGACATGGCTTTCGGCAGGGCTCTGCAGTAACACACGCATTAAAAACGTTAGAAATCTTTTTTCGTAGTTGACTTTCAACAAAACCAAATATTGCCAATGAAAATAGCGCCAAATATATTTTTAAATATTGGCCATGCAAAAGTGACGAAACTAGATAAGTTACAAAAATTGCAACAAAATGACTTTTAAAACGTTTATAAATTCCCCGAAATATAAATTCTTTTAGAAATTTATGCATTGGTATGTTCCATGCTCGAACAACTGAACTCAGCGACCTAGGGAATTCGATGTATACAGGCTGTGTAATCATGTAACCCAACCACTTATTTGGTTTATCGTCCTTGTCAAGACAAAGACCACCAGCGCTAATTGAAGCTTGCGACAAAAAACTAACGAAGTAATGGCTACAACGAACTGCCAATGCATCACGAAAAATGCGTACCCAAATTAATCGAGGATCTGAAATCAAATATGGTACAATGCAATTAGACAAATTTATAAATCCAAGCGAAAGCAAACAGCAAAAACCGCACCACATTACTCTGCGCATACGAAATTTCTGTGTTGGATTCAAGCGTATGCTATACAAATAAGAACTGTATGGAACCCATGGTCCAACTATTAAATTTGCAGGTGTGAAAATATAACCAAAAAAGGAAAATACATTAGGAACAATTATCCCGCGCTGACTTTTCAATACTGTTTGCTCCATTTCGAAAGCTATAGAAATAATCTTCATATTCACAACCATGATGGATCCCTTAATCATTTGCCAAGCTATTTGGCGTTTCCATATTTGCTCGAAACAAAGCTGTGTCAAAATTGTACATATTACCATTATGACACCAATATTCTTTCTAAAAGGTGAAAACAAATTTACTAAATGAAAAATCGAATACGAAATAATCGCAAAAAATATAATTAAAAACGAATTAGTGCCCACAGCTACAATTAACATACCGCAACCCGCTGAGGTAGAAATTAGATGCAGAAGCCACTCTTTCTTGTTTGGAAAGTGATAGCAAAATACAAATCCCATGCGACATAAGAGACTAAAACCAATTAAAACTGCCATGTACCAAATAATTTGCATAGTGGATGGTATAATGCAGCTTTCACAAAGGTTTGTCCACGAATTAATTGATAGATTCTCCTCCAATATGGTATCATACTCCTCCTCCGCATAATCAAGTGGCTCATCATAGTTGTAATAAGAGAGGTACATATATTCAGATTTACCTTGTCGAGCTTTAACGGAAATTACTTCGCCTACCTTAAATCTGTAAAAATTGAATTTTAATTTATATAAATATAATCATACTTTTGTAAATGTAAATAACTACAACTATTTACCTTTTAATGGTTTGATACTTTATCAAGGATGACTTTACCTCCTTCACTTACATATATTGAATACTTAAACACCCACCAATTCATACCTATCCCCAATGCCGGTCTTCATTTACGCATATCCCATTGTTGCATTTTATTGAAGACAATAATGAAATCTTAAGGCTGATTTACATAAAAATTTTCTCCTTTTGCTGGACAGATAAAACTTTGATATCGAAGCGGCCCATGCGAATGCTTTGAATTTCCGTGCTTCTTTCTTATATTTAATATTTTATTTTGTTGTGCATTATGTAAACGTACTCATAAAAAGAATATATGAACTTATCTGTTAAAACAAAAGTCTAAAGCAAATCTCATGATCAGCTAAAATCTCTTGTACTTACTTTGAACGATTTAAATAATTTTTTATTTACAATAAATATTACTTTGCAATAATTTGAAAAGCGTTCAATCTTTACCTTCTTACGATGGGAGATGGAATAGTTGTAAGAGAAATTTTATTCAGGACAATAGAAAATTTTAATAAAATTATACTTATACGATAAAATGCAGTAAAAATGATCGTTTTTTTGATATTTAGTACGAAGAAACTAGTGTTTATTTTTTAGTACAATACAATATCTTTTTTTTTACGTGGCATCTCTTTTCAACTGTCAATGGCCGCTGTTGAAATACAAGAAAAATGCAGAGAAACATAAAATTGTAATTTTATGAACACAATTTACTTTTTTACTACACTTACAGGAGTTTGGAGATAAACAACCGAGCATTGTATTGATGCTGCTCCTCAATTGTACAAACGGCCATTTAAAAAAAATTAATAGTGAAAAGATTAGTGACGCTCATTTGTGGTACAAACTTAACAAGATTTTGGATAGTATTATACGCTCAAATAAAACTAAACCCAAGCAAGAATATACCACCTTTTAACAGTGGTGTAGATTATCAACTATTTTGATTAAGGAATAATGGTACGTTAAAAAACTTGTTAATTCATAAAAACATATCAAGCGCCAGTTACAATATTTTTAGTTAAAGGTTATGTTAATTTCTCAAAACATTTTTAACAGGAAATACAACAATTAGAAATACTTTGTAAGCAGCTCTATGAGGCCACCGATTCAGTGATACGATCAGATGCTGAAAAGGCTTTAGTAGCTTTCGTGAGTAGTCAAGATGCGCTTCCCAAATGTCAAATGTTATTAGAACGTGCCGATTCTAGCTATGCACAGTTATTAGCTGCTACGACACTAACAAAATTAATACAAGGACTGAATTTGGAACAACGTATTGATATAAGGTTAAACAAATCTTAAGATCCTTAAAAAATCATATTTATAAATATTGTATTTACCTCTGCAGAAGCTATGTATTGAATTATTTGGCTAATCGTCCCAATTTACAACATTTTGTGGTGCAAGCACTTGTTACACTTCTTGCAAAAATTACAAAATATGGATGGTTCGACATGTACAAGAGCGAATTGATTTTTCAAAATCTTTTCGAAGATGTTAAAAAATTTTTACAGGTAAATACTTTTATCGGTTTAAAAATTAAAGAATGTGAACCACAAAAATAAAAACATAATAATAATATACGATTTTTGTAGGGCTCTGTAGAACATTGCACAATTGGCGTTCAGATTTTATCACAGCTCGTTCTAGAAATGAATTCAATAATTGAGGTTGACGTTAATTTGACTTTTTCGAAAAATAGAAAAATCGCCACTTCGTTCCGCGATCAACAACTTTATGACATTTTTTTACTATCCTGTTCATTATTGGTCACTGCTCGTGATAACAGTAAAAATTTAAATTTTATGGATGAATCCCAACAAGCGTTCGTATAAAAATTTGTAAAAGTGTAATTTTAACAATGACAATTATTCATAATTATATTCCTTACATCTGCAGACTAATATCACACGTTTTGCGATTAACGAAAAACTGTTTAAGCTTTGACTTTATTGGAAGTTCAACGGATGAGTCATCTGACGATATGAACAGTGTTCAAATACCAACATCTTGGCGACCAGCATTTTTGGATTCTAATACATTAAAGTTGTTTTTCGATCTCTATCAGATACTTCCTAATGGTTTAGCGAGCTATTCACTCTCTTGCCTCGTACAAGTATGTTAAAAAATTAAATTAGTTAATTTCACCTTCAACTTATTTTTTTCAATAGATGACCTCAGTACGGCGATCCCTTTTTAATAATTCAGAAAGAACAAAATTTCTTACTCATTTAGTAGAAGGAGTAAAAAATATTCTTATGAATCTACATGTAAGTTTTGTATGTAATGTATGCATTGATTTGCACTTTTTAATAATGAAAAACCATTACAGGGGCTTAGTGATCCCGATAACTATCATGAGTTTTGTCGGCTATTAGCTCGACTCAAGTCTAACTACCAATTAGGTGAACTTATAGCGGTTCCCTGTTATCCGGAAGCAATACAGTTAATTGCTAAATTTACAGTTCAATCGCTACAGGTTCGTAGAATATCCTTTTATATTGCTATATATATATAATTATAGATTGAAGTTCTAAAATTACTGTGTGTCTTTTAGATGTGGCAGTTTGCACCCAACAGTGTACATTATCTGCTCACATTGTGGCAAAGAATGGTGGCATCTGTACCGTATGTTAAATCTCCTGAACCACATTTATTAGGAACCTATACTCCTGAGGTGACAAAGGCTTATATTGAGTCACGTCTAGATGCTGTTCCAGTTATTGTTCGTGATAATATGGAGGATCCTTTGGATGATTTGTGTATGGTTCAACAACAATTAGAGCAATTGTCTGTGATTGAACGTTGTGAATATGACAAAACTTGCACTCTACTTGTTCAGCATTTTGACCAAAAGGCTAGGGAGTATGAAAATTTGCTGCAGACGCCTAACGCCAATCCTATGGATATCACAGTTCATGAACTGCAATTGACATGGCTAGTTTATATAATTGGTTCAGCAATTGTTGGTCGCCTAACAGTTAATTCTAATGATGACCATGATACAATGGATGCGGAATTAGTGATAAGAGTATGTGAGCGTTGCATTTTTTACGTCAAAATTGTATGAGAAAGTAATTTCAGGTTTTGCAATTAATGAGTTTAACGGACGCGCGTTTACCACAAGCAGGCTGTGAGAAACTCGAACTGGCCATTTTAAGTTTTTTGGAACAAGTACGCAAAATGCACATCAGTGACCAAACACAAAAAGCAAATGTTTACAAACGACTGAGTGAAGTTTGTGGTTTAAATGATGAACAAATGCTCTTAAGTTTTATTAATCGCAAAATGTGGGTAAAATATACTAACTCTTTTATATATCTGTCCGTTTAAATCCGATAGGGCAACAACACTAAATTTTATTCGAAACAAAAAATTAATTATAAATATATATAATAATAATATCGTTACTAAATATTTAAAAAGGGTAACTGAGCAATTTAGTATGGTTAACAGATCTTTTTAAGCAATTATCCTCGTGTGTACATGTTTATGTAGTGAATTTTGTAGCTTATATCCATAACCTTTCGTTTTTAAATTCACAAGCCTCAAACTATTGACAAATAAGAAAAAACAGTTAATTTCGGTTGCACGGAAGCTATAATACCCTTCCATACAAAAATTTGATTGCTGCTATAGTTTTCCGAGCTAAACAGTTTCTTTGAAAATTGTACCGTTGCCTTGGAAAATATTCCGTGCCAAATTTTGTTGCTGTAGCGGCAGAATTCTGCCGAGTTGATGTCGAGAATTACGAAAAATTTCGTAAAGATGTCTTGTTAAATAAAAAAGCTTTTAACACAAGAGCTAAATTTTTATCAATCAATTTGTATGACAGCTATATGCTATAGTAGTCCAACAAGCCCACAAGTCGACAATTTCTTCGGAGATTATACCTTTGCTCTAAACAATAATATGTGCCTAGTTTCGCGCAGAGATTTCGTCAAATATAGAAGTTTTTCATACAAGGACATGCTTTTGATCGTTCAGTTTAATTCAGCTATATGCTATAGTAATCCGATATCGGCGGTTCCGACAAATGAGCACCATCTTGGGGAGAAAAGGACGTGTGCAAAGTTTCGAATCGATATCTCATAAACCGAGGGACTAGTTCGCATGTATACAGACAGACGGACATGGCTAAATCGACTCAGTTCGTCCTGCTAATCATTTATATATATACCTCTAATGGTCTCCGACATTACCTTCTTGGTGTTACAAACTTCGTGTTAAATTTAATATACCCTGTTCAGGGTATAAAAAAGGGAAAAAAGAATAAAAAAGATAATGTTTTTTTAACGATTTATAATTAAAATTAAATCGAGACAATTTCCAACTTGCATTGCAGTATAACTAATCTTAAGTTTTGGGGCCACTCTGAACAAATCATAACTAAGACACTAATGTTGCTTTCGGATCTATCAGTGCATTTTAACTCTGTTAGAAAACTAGCAAAACTGGAGGAGGTGCAATTCATGTTAACCCACCACACGGTCAGTAGATGTATCATTTATATTATGCAAGACTTTCTTATAACATTCATTAAACTTAAACATTTGCTAGAGTGAACATTTTCCATTTTTGGGCACCAATTCATCTCTATCGGAAATGCGTTGCCGCACAATGTTCTACACGTCGCTTGGGCGTTTGCTTATGTTCGATTTAGGGGAAGACGAGGAACGTTTCTACAACTTTTTAACGCCTCTAACAAGTAATTGTAAAATAATATATTTATTAACTAAATCGGTGCCAGTGTTGAATTAAATATAACTATTGTGGATAACTATATTGCATTTAATACATATTTTGCGTAAATCAATTCCAATTATTAATTGTTATTGGCGTTATCAAACATTTACAGATCAGTTTGAGTCTCTGGGCACAGTGTTAATGGATTCTAATAGTTTCCCCAACGAGGAAGCTAAGAAGGCAATTATTGGTTTAGCTCGAGATTTGCGCGGTCTAGCTCAACCTTTAAATGCACGTATACCATACACAATGCTTTTTGAATGGCTGTAAGTATCTTATTTACGGTCTCAAGTATTTCAGTATTACCTTATTCAAAATGTAAAGAGAAAATGTGAATAATATTTGTTGTCCTTTCTTTTAAGTTATTACGCCGATTATTTGCCTATCTTAATACGCGCGGTAGAGTTGTGGGCCCATGACCCAGCTGTTACAACTCCAGTACTGAAGTTGTTCGCCGAGCTTGTGCATTGCCGCACTCAACGCCTGCAAGGCAATGTATCCAGTCCAATGGGAATTTTGTTATTCCGGGAAGCGTCTAAACTAATTTGCATTTACGGCAATCGAATATTGCATCTAGATGTCCCTCGAGATCAACAGTATCCGATGCGTTTAAAAGGCATTTCAATTTGTTTTTTAATCCTTAAAAATGCCTTAGGTGGTAATTATGTAAATTTTGGCGTATTTAAACTATACGGTGATGACACACTTGATAATGTCCTAAATATTGCTGCGAAGCTTATTATGTCTATACAGCAAAACGATTTATTGGTTCGTATTTTTATTGTTTACACATTAAATATTTTATTCGACGGTATTTATTATGATTAGGAATACCCAAAATTGTCTTCGGCATATTATGGTCTGCTCAACTGTTTGTCACAGGATCATATAACCTTTTTGGCAGGTTTGGAACCGCGAGCATTCGTTTACATATTAGAAAGCCTTTCGAAAGGGCTTTCCGCTTTGGGTAAGAAGAACCATACAAAATTATTTAAAATATTAGGAGTAACAATTATTATGTATAAATTAGATTCGACAATTTATATCAGCTGTTGTTCCATATTAGACAGTATCGTATCATATATCTTTAAACAATTGCAATTAAAAGGTACGTATGGATTTTGGTTTCAAATAAGAATTTCTAAAATATATTTGTTTCTATTATTAGTTTCAACATTCCCAAACAAGAAGTTACGAAATATAACTCCCGAAAATGTACAGTTCCTTGAGGTACTTGCTAATCCCTGTTAAGAAATTATTTTAGTTTCTATAAAATCTCAACTGTCTTCAGGTAGTGGAGATGAACTCAGATTTATTGCAAAACATGATGTCCACATTGTTGAATAATGTTATGGCGGAAGATTGTAGGAATCAGTGGTCGATGTCACGCCCTCTTTTGGTACTCATTCTCCTATATGAAGACTATTTTAGGTACCTGCCATTCATCTAGTACGCATATTTATCGCTGTAGATTAAATTAATTTTATTACAGATCTTTGAAAGATAACATAATCCGTTCGCAACCATTGGATAAACAACAAACAATGGCACAGTGGTTTGATGATCTTATGGTCGGGATAGAACGCAACGTTTCTAGCAAAAATAAAGAGAAGTGTGTGATTTGTATTTTAATTTTAATATATGTTGTTATTAATTTGTTCGAGTTTTAGATTTACGCAAAATCTTTCTTCTTTCCGTCGTGATGTTGTTAATTTACCGAAATCATCAAGCTATAATACAGGTTCGTATTAAAAGCATTTAACTAATCTAACCCGCTCAATTAGCATGAACACTTAAAACTTGCCATAAAGTTTTTGATAGCTGTAGACGCGCAGACTTTATTTATGTATTTAACAACATTTTTATTTGAAGTTAGTGACTCTTACGCAGTCAGACTACTTAAGATTTAATTTTTCGTAATTCTTAAGTTTAATAATTTTAACGCAATATTTTCTCAACTCTAGCTTCGAATTCAATTTCAAGAAAAAGCAAAGTAGTTACAAATAAAGAAGTACATGCGAAATATTTCCAGGTGAATGCAAAAAAGAAATCATAAACAATAAAAAAAAAAACGTTAATTTCGGTTGTACCAAAGCTTTAATACCCTACACAAATAAAACAAAGTTTACCCTACACAAAATATGGAAAGATTGTTATTAATTTTTGATACTAATTAGCATATTGTAGTCGGGAAAACATGCCGACTTAATATAATTTATCAAATATTTATCGAGGCTAAAGCGGTATGGATTTCGACCAGTATTGTTTCAATGTCTTCATTGATGCTTGATTGATTTATTAAAAAATAAAATAAACTGATGATATTAAAAGCAAGAAAAAACGAAAACTTCAGCTACACCGAAGTTATAATACCCTTCACAGATGCTTTTCTTACAGCAACTATACGTATAACTAAATCTGAAAAGTATCTCTGTGAAGATTATCTTGATTGTGATCGGTCAGTTTGGATGGTAGCTATGAATATTACAGTGCAATAATTTTGAATACTTTAAGGATGAAAGAAATTTAGTGGGAAAGATTTATAACACAAAAATTTCACAAACGTTATATTCTTTGCGGACTTTATATCATTCATCTGTAGTTAGTCATTAAAATCCTTTCATTTGTTTTGCGATCTTGCTTATGATATTTTGTTTATATTTAATACCGTAACATCAGATCACGTGTAAATAATATCTTAGTAGATACAGCATATTTATACCGTACAGATATAGCATACATATATATTAACGCTCTTGGTATTCGACTAACCGGATAGGGCATTATTCGAATAATAATATTCGGTTTGCAGCATTGGATAGTCGTAAGTCGTCGACTCATTTTCGACTATCCGGTTAACCGTTCGTTGTCAACTATTCGAATAGTAGGCGTTCATTCATTTTCTATATAAGTTTATAGAACATTTATTTATTATATATATGTATAAGTTTATAGGAAATTTGGAGTATATACGCGCATAATTAGCATTTTCACATATTTAAAACAAGCAAAAATCAAAGGCTACTTGGATTTCAAACAATTTTCATTTATTCAAATACTCGCAGCAGAGCAACTATTCGAATAGTCGCAATGCCAATATTCATAGAAACTTTTACAAACCGGATTTTCAAATAATCCGTTTTCATGTTATTCAAATTATTTTAACAGCCCTAATATATATCCCTCCTTAAATTAGTAAAAACTATTTGAAAAGCTCAAAAACCAAAATTATTTTACGGCCCAGAATAAAATACAAGGGCTATCACATTGGGCCCAGTGTTAGTAGAGTTCAGCTATTATTACCATTAACTACTCTTTTGAGGTTTGTTCGCGTCGCATTTTGTTTAGTTGTTCATTGACTTGATGTTAATTATACTGTTATTTTTATGGAGGTTTATGTGTCACATGTTTAACAGGATTGATTGGTTTAACAGGCATGGTTGAAAAGTCGGCAGTTGCATTTTCGCAGGTCGGAAGTCGTACGTTGTGGGATTGTATTGATTATATGTTTTTATAAAATGTTCTCGGCTACTCTTTTGGTCTTTGCTCGTTTTAAATACTACGATTAGGTCAAATATGCACCGTTTGCTTATAGTATATACTATACACCTACTGTCTTTAATAGAAAAATATTTTAATTTATTCGTATTATAATTTTTCTTATATTAATTAGCAATAATTGACATAATAGGTCAGAAAGAAACAGCTCATTTCGTAGACCTACCGTTAGATGACTTGTATGACAATTAACTTACTTTTCTGCCAAAAAGGAGGATAACCCCTGCAACAAAAAAATACTAATTAGTTACGGAAACAATTCTTTATATATACATACATACGAGAACGCATCAATACACAGTCCTACAATTCATGTATATATTTATTTATTATTTATTTCAGTTAATGTTATCAGTTCAGTTAGCGATATCAATGATTTTTTGCTCAACGAGCTCGAGAAAGAGTACATGAGGGATGATGACTAAATATTTTCCAGGACCTTTGGGAGGGTAAATTTAAATCACATGTTTATTAACGGTTGAAAGAACTAACAATACCTCTTTATTCCCTAACTATTAAGTTCATATTTTTTGCATAGTATTATTAAAAAAATAAGGCTTTTTGTTCTTTGAAAATGATATATTTTTGCCAATAATATTTTTGTGCTAACAAAACAACCGCTAATGTCATGCTAGGTTAAAATTGAGGTATTGGTACAAATTTGTTAATTTCTTTTTATTGGAATAAAATACTACATTTGAACTGAAACTAATAGATTTTCAAAATATGGGATAACAACAAAATACTACAGGTAAAAATCAATAAAGGAAAACGTTTCTCGAAAACGAGATTTGGATTTGTTTATATGTTTATATATCTGAAAGACGTGGAACCTTTCCAAGCTGACTTAAATAAAAGTGGACAATTTTAGTACTGGAGAATTGAGTTCCGTTACATAGCTCATTTTTTCTACATTTATATTAAGATGACAAAGAGAAGTGCCTTCATGATAAAAAATGAAAGTTATAAATAGAAATAATATTAGAAATAAGAAAGGTAGAAGAGGATCGTTATGATGAATTAATCAGGTTAGGAATAAAATAAAATAATTTAGAATTACGAACGTAAATACACAGCAAAAAAAAAATTGTATGTAAGAGTATTGCTAAGCATTTTTAATGAACTTAGGTGATCATCACTCTGAGAAACGTGTTAAGACTGTCTTGAACTCATATTAGATTTTGATTCCAGGTGAAATAACACAAAAAATATACTGTTAAAATATATTTATGGAAAAAATGTATTTTGTTTATAAACTTTTACACTAATACCGAATACCTGCTAGGAGCAAATATTATTTATTTATTTATTTCACCTACTACTATATACAATGTATAAAGAAAACTAATTGATTTCGTTTCCTTTTATTCATTTATAGATAATGCTTACCAAGTATATTCTGAGACGAATTATTCAGTTTCAGTATAATAATTGTTGGAAGGAAAACCTCTTGTTGACACATTTACTGTCCTGCATTTTTTGGGTTAATTTCGATTGGATAACAACTTATTTATACAGATTTAAAATAGAATATAATAAGGAGAAATTATAAGAAATATATTAAAATGAATACATTATTTTGCTGCACTGGCGGGTGCAGTATAGTAAGTGTATTGTAACTGATGAAGGGGCTTTAATAGTGGCACTGATAATGGCTGACTGTATGCGATGACTCGATTTTATTTTGCTAATAAAAAAGTTTGTAAAATGTTACACGTAACTTGATTATTTTGTACGTGTACAAAGTTAAATTTTAATAAACACAATTCATGTAAATAATGATTTTATTGTTGTGTGCTGCTTTAAAAATCTTTTAGGTACAGTATAAACTGTCGACAATTATGTCGATATACAGTTTGGTTGAAGTGTGCCAGTGGGGTTGACTAGAATATCAGAATTATTACTGGTACCACCAAGCATTTCAGGTTGAACATCATATGCATAATTTAATCAGATATTTTGTACAAATACAATACAAAATTGGAAACAGTAAAAATAAAGTTAAGGGACAGCGCGAAGTGTTTCGAACATAAAGAGTATATACAATCTACTATCTCTAGGAATATACTTCTTGAGTGAAATTATATTTTAGAATCATTTTGCTCCTCTTCAGCCATTTGTGTTTTATCAACTGCGCACAAATACGGTGTTCATAATATTTGAAACCTCCTCAGCAACCATAGATATTAATTGAATTGTTTTGATTTTTCGTTTACAATTTTTCAGCTCTTTAATTATCTATCAATCTTCAGTTTCTCGGTTGGCAGCACCAAGAAAATTTCAGAGATCGTAAATTATACAGAAGGTCCAGAAATATCATGTATATAATATACGTTCTCTGATATAGGATGTGGTCTCTGTGTCATCCTGTGTTTAATTTAAATGTGGTTAAAATATGACGCAGCCGTCATTCTATGACGTCGAGAATGCTGCCAACTCAATGGTTTTACCATTAAAACTAATTGTAATTTTACATCACATAGTCGTCCTTTTAACAGCTCTATTTCAATATAATCAACCGCTTACTATACTGTTTCTCTTCTTCTTTTTAATTATTGGCTTGAAGAGAGCCCTAGTTGTTTTTAGTTGTTTGAGAGTCGGCAATAGTGGTCGGTCTCTGGAAAATATTCTGGTAACGCTGGATGTCTACTTCGTGATAGGTGTTGGCCGAATTGTCATACTTGCAGCTGAAGTAGCAGCGGTAGTGGCAGAGTTAGAGGCAGAAGCAGAGAATTTTGATTAGTGCCGCTCTCTTCCAGCAAGTAGCAAACTTAAATCAGTAGTAGAAGTTGGGTTCGAGTTAGTTGAATGTGAAAATTCATTGTAGTAGGGATTTTTGAAAACTGAATGCAGTGTTATATACTAGGTGACAAAAAGACAAATCTGAATTCAACAGATATTTAAAATACAGTGAATTTCGATTCGCATGTTTTATAGTGCAGTGAAGAGCTAAGGGAAAATGTAAGAAAAAAATTCCATGAAAAATTAGTAATATTGGCTAGTGTTAATGAAAGAAGAAGCACCTCATAGTGTAGAGTAAATGCTCCGCATTAAAAGGAGCAGCGCAATGAATGTGCTGATTCGAGAAAATATCTAAAATTGATTTTTCTTTTCTCAATATTTTCCTCTCTTTTGCACTTTTGCATACGTTGATCCGGACTTCTGAATATAACTGGTATGACTGCGACAACCGTTTACATTCGGATTCGTTAAATTTTCGTTCAACTTATTCGGTGTTTCTGCGACGGCACTATATTGTGCTCTGCTGAACTGCTTCTCGCATTATCGTGCTGTCGTTCGTCCTCTGTGCCAAATACGTATGTATATTGCTGCTTTGTGTCGCTGCTGCTGTCGCTGCCTTCGTTCTCCATAAAGCTCCCCTATTGGTGGTGCGAATTAAAAGCGATTTTGGTGTACCAAAAAAGTAGAGCTAAGCAGAAGAGAACGAAGCGAATAATAAAAATTGTCCAATTTGTCAGTAGAAAAATCGGTTAAAAATTGTAAAAGTGAACTGTAAATAAAGCAGAGGTACGTTCTGGTTAAAGTCGTTTAATTGAAGGTATAAAGTTGTTCTGCGCTCTGATTAATCCGTTTAACTTGTGAAAAAATTATTCACCGCCATACCATTACCCGAATGAAAATTATAGAAGGTTCATATATATATATACATACAGCAGCAAAAATAATCGAGCGTAGGGAAGGCAAAGTATTTGGATAAGAGCGACATAAAAAACCAAAGACCGCAACACGAAATTAATAATTGAAGCACAAGTATTGGAACGCACAAATTTTCATTTAAATCCACATATAATATTGTACCAATAACTATACTACATCAAGGAAAACTGGAATCGCTTTAATTTACACTCGATTAGCAGAGGAGACAAAACCGCACCCTTAATTCATCCTTCTTGTATCGCCAGTGGATAAATTACTTAGGTACATTTTATGACACAGACTTATTAGAAGAGATAAAGAAAAGTATTAACGTTGTTATTTAAAAAAAGAAAAGAAATTTACTGTACATATATGCATATATATTTAATAATTAACATAATTTTATATAAATCTTAATTCTACTATACATACATACATAAAGGAGCTTCAAAATATTAAAAGGTAACAAAATTTTATTGTATCAATTGCAATAGCAACATCGCCGAAATGAATGAATTAGATAGCTTAAGACAAGAAGCCGAATCTCTTAAAAATGCCATACGAGATGCACGTAAGGCTGCATGTGACACAAGTTTAGTGCAAGCCGCTGCCACATTGGAACCAATAGGCCGTATTCAGATGCGCACACGGCGTACTTTGCGAGGTCATTTGGCAAAGATTTACGCTATGCATTGGGGTAGTGATTCGCGCAATTTGGTTTCGGCATCACAGGATGGCAAATTGATCGTCTGGGATTCACACACCACCAATAAGGTGCATGCTATACCTTTGCGGTCCTCTTGGGTGATGACGTGCGCATATGCACCTTCGGGAAGTTATGTCGCCTGTGGAGGCCTTGACAATATGTGTTCAATCTACAACTTGAAGACGCGTGAGGGAAATGTGCGCGTCTCACGTGAGTTACCTGGCCACGGTGGATATTTGTCATGCTGTCGTTTTCTGGATGACAATCAGATTGTTACCAGCTCTGGCGATATGACTTGTGGCCTCTGGGACATCGAGACAGGCCAACAAGTAACCTCATTCTTAGGACATACTGGCGATGTAATGGCGTTATCTCTGGCGCCAGGATGCAAAACATTTGTGTCTGGTGCTTGTGATGCTTCAGCAAAATTATGGGATATCCGTGAAGGTGTATGTAAACAAACATTTCCGGGACACGAATCTGACATCAACGCAGTGACATTTTTCCCTAATGGACAAGCATTTGCAACAGGTTCTGATGATGCCACGTGCCGCCTTTTCGATATTCGCGCAGACCAGGAGTTGGCAATGTATTCGCACGACAACATTATCTGCGGTATCACATCAGTGGCGTTCTCGAAGAGCGGTCGCTTGCTGTTAGCGGGTTACGATGATTTCAATTGCAATGTATGGGATACAATGAAAGCAGAGCGATCCGGAATTTTAGCAGGTCATGATAATCGTGTCTCATGTCTCGGTGTGACCGAAAATGGCATGGCTGTTGCAACGGGATCATGGGATTCGTTTTTGCGTGTGTGGAATTAAAGCGTTTGCGATTGTACGTTACCCCGCCATAAGTGGAAGATTTGTGGATGCAAGTGCGGACGGAGTGGGATAAGAATATGAAGAGAGGAATATAGCGATAGTGAGTTACAGCTTAAATTGCATTCGCTTTCCACAACTCACCTAGTGATCGACTAACGTGCACCATCGTAATACGGCCACTTCCCACGCTGTAACTCCCCATTATCCTCCATTTTCGGCAGTATATTTAAAAATTTACATACAATACACACAACATTCACTAGTATACACGCAAACAAAAATATATAAACACTCGAACTATCGAAAACCCGGGAAAGGGTCACGGGACAGGGGACACTGGACATAAGACGGAAGCATATGCTGACACACACATACGATTTATATACAAGCTTACATTAAACAAATTATTTGTATAAATTATATACATAAAATCATATAAGTTAAAAGTAATGTAAAACTGATATAAAGTAACGAGACCGATAAATTAATGAGAAAAATGAACCAAAAGCAACAAAAACAAAGCCATTAAGTAAAAATTTGCAGAGACAAAACAAAAAAAATTTAAGATTATGATTATGATGTCACAGTAAAATAATACTGAATATATGTATGTAACTGAATATCAGAGAAACAAAGCACAGAAGCCCTGATAAAAGCGAAGGCTTTAACTGAGTTAAATCACAGCGAAATCTGTTGAAAACGCATTTACAAAACCACAGCAAGAAAATTAAGTCGAAATATTATAAGGGGTAAAAAATTGTAGAAGTATAGTAAATAATACTTGGAATGCAACCCAATAAGATATAAACATTTTCTTATTAAGTTTAAGCCCTAATTTATATACAACTCAAAATTATAAAATGATTCAGAAAATAATAAAAAAGTAAACGAATAAATTTTATATATGGCCCTATAAGCTATGTAGCAGCAGCTAAAATCATACTTACATACACAAAACGTAATAATAATGAGAAAGATAGGAGGAAAACTAAATTTAAATTAATGATCGTAAAATAATTTGTATATTAAAATATAAACAGTAGCGGTATCAGCCGTAGAAACATTACGCCGTTCTTACCGCTAAAATAAAATATATGTGTGTCACATAATTGTGCGAGAACAAAATTAATTTAAAGTATTAGAAGAAAAATTATAAAAAATGATGAAGAAGGATAACCGGTAAAAAAAAGCATTATTAACATCGGTAATAAAAAATAATAATAACAAATTAGCACCATAAAAGCATTGATATAAAAAAGAATCAGACTAATATACATGCATACATGTACTGAATACATATATATGACCTCTCTTACATTTCCATTTCATCGCGGTACGAGGGGATATTTAATAAAAATCAGAAGAGAATTGATGTTTAATTGACTATGTTACTCGTACAAAGGGAGAAAACATCTTTTATTAATATAATATGAAGGCAAAGAAAGATGAAAGGAAATGCATTATCGAAAAATATGAATATATATGTATATATAAATTTTTTTTTTTTTTTTGTTTGGGCTTGCTGTGATTTGTAAATGTAGGGGATGCAGAAACGGCAAATATAAAATTGAAAATTGAAGATGAAACATTAAACGTGCGAAACCTTTGTCAAAACAACAGCATGGTCACATGTCAATAATGTAATGTTACCACATCTTTATAAGAAGTTAGGATTTCACTTAACATGAAAAACATTTATATCTACCATATGGAAATGCGTCTTTAAAAAATTTTCAAAATTTTTAGTCCCCGTACTTGTGCTGACATACTTTGATGTGTTCATAAAATTGCTACACTGAACCACATACATACATAAATACAAAACATACATATACGTACAAAGTAGTTGCACTTGGCGCAAGTACCGTATTGCATTTTATTATTTCAAAACTTTAAATATAGGCAAAAGGGTACAGTAGTAATACATACGATTTAGATTTTGTTATGTATCTATTCTCTTTACGTATTTCGTTGCCCAATTCAGTTACTTGACTCGTTTTCAATCATTCATGTATACATATAAAAAACTTTGGTATGAGCTACAAATCGACTTTTAAGCACAAAAAAATTACCTATTTTAAGATATAACATAACAAATTGTACAAACACTGTGGCATAAATGCTAAGCAATTTAATAAATTATTCAACCGATTTTACCAAAAATTTAATACTTACTCAACTTTTACAAACGCACACATAACACTGAAAACAATCGCAAAAAATATATTTAAAATATTGTCAAATAAAACGCACACATTTATTTTTATTCTATCTAATGTTATTTATTTAAAGAAAACATACCTATGAGTTAAAACTGGTTATAATTGCAATTTACATTTTATTGCGTACACTAGCTTGTGTAGAATATATTTCTTTGTATGATAAAATTATAATAAATTTACTTTATATGTTAACTTCTATACATTTATGAACAAAGAATACTTATATATTGAGTGTATCCTATTTAAAGCTCATACAGAATTATTAACGAAGACGAAATAATACAAAAATATATTTAGAAGCATCAGTGACTCCTAAACTTATAATATATAATGTTTTACGTAATCCTATTTTGTCATTTTTATAAAATAATTGAAATATATATTTTCAATTATTGTTTCATACACGTATGTTAATTGTTTTTTTTTTTTTTATTTTGTTTTATTTTTTATTTAAAGTTATACTGTATTAAATTGAGCTTTAAACATTTTTAAACGTATTTTTGTATGTTTTGAAGAAATATTGAGTATTGTGTCGTTCGTATTTACCCACTCGAAAGTACCGCCTACAAAATTTACGCTGTATTTGTTAATTTTCCTTTGGATTCTACAGTGCAGCATATGTACCTATGTAATGCCGCAAACCTGCCGTGGATATATTTTGTAATCCTTTTCCTCCTATTATTATTTTCGGTATTATTTCAAATCTTAGAACTGATTTAATAAAATTTATAATAGAAATAAAAATAGATAAAACGTACTTTATCCTTCCTTCTTCCATTATTGCTATAATGTCATTTTTTTTTACTTTAACTATCATTTGTATTATTACAATCACTCTCTGATACCCTCAATAACGCATTCAAATCATAATATTTCCATATTTTCTAGCATTGAATGCAGAAATAAAATAGAAATACAATTTTAGTTATAATACGGGGATCCTGGACTCAGGAGAGGTGTATGTGTAATGTGTTTTATTTTTACATCTGATTAACAATACGCAATTGTGTTTAGAAGCCAAAATTAAATGTAAAAACAGCTGAATACCTAAATATAATAAATAGTATGAAATCAGAAAAAAATGGGAACGGTGGATGTAACGTAAAAGAAATAAAAATTTAAAACATCTCAACTCATATTTAAATCTGTAATTATAATTAAAATAAACTGAAATTTAAATAAAAAATACATTTGCTTAGTTAGTGTAAATGAAAAATGGTTGTGTTTGGGATGTTGTCCTCGGACACTACTATGATTAATATGCATGCACATATTGCGGAATAGACTATGCAAATTAACTATTGCAACTGATTACTTAGTTGCATTACAGTCTGGAGACTCACAATAAGGCTATTCGTATTTAACTTTGTGATTTTGTGTTGTTATTGCTTAGTTTTATTTTAATAATATGCAATCTTTGATTAATTGTACATATGCTATAGGTTGTTGTTGTAGCATCAGAAAAAATAAATAAATTTACATAAAGTCAATGGAACGATGAGCTGTATGAGATATACTTTGTTCAGCGAATTAAGAGACAGCGGCTACGTTGGCTAGGTCATGTTGTCCGGATGAGAATGATCCCGCTTTGAAAGTATTTGATTCAGTACCCGCCGGTGGAAGCAACTCCGTTGTAGAGATCAGGTGGTAAAGGACCAGGAACTTGATATCTCCAATTGGCGCCGAATAGCGAAGAAAAAAAACGAGTAGCGCGCGGTTGTTAACTCGGCTATACCCGCGTAAGTGCTGTCTACGCCAGTACGGCTATAGGTTATTGTTGTAGTTGTAGCGTCAGAATTCTGCAGAGTTGAAAGTCCTTGGTCGGATAAAAATCAGGGTCCCTTCCGGTTACGTAGACCCGACTGGAGTGGGAACAATAGGTCGTGGCTAGTGATTAGAAGTAGCACCACGGGATATTTTCACGGCCAGTCTTCCTACTTTGGGAAGTCGGAATATGATTTGAATGAAGAATGATTAGTTTATATTATATATTATTCGTGAGTAAAAAGAAGCGATTCTTTTAATTTATGTCAATGCTATACTCATATTTAGCTGCACTTAAATGTGTGTAATTTATTTAGATGAAATGAAATCATTTATCCTATATTATGATCAAAATTAGGAACTCGTAGTCACATCTTAGTATTAACGGAAAATAATCGAGAAAATACTCGACTACCAATTTATTATTGCATCAACATATTCACAAAAGTTGGTAGGCCAGTGTTAATGGAACTATTGATGTCGAAGTGGTAACATAATAAATCGAATATTTGTATTTTAATAAAGATAACTTCATATTAAACGGAACTACGAAGCACAAGCAAGCTATTTAAATTTATTCTATCAAATCTATCTTATTTTAACACCTGTGTGTGAAAAACAAGATACTCATGTTGTAGCGCTAGATAACATTCCGCCAATAATTTTGAAGAATGCTGGCGAGTTAACACTATTTAGCCGGATATATATCCAAGACCGTTTCGGATACGTATGCATGATTGTCATGGGAACGAAATGAAACATACTCACATCTCTGTATACAGTGATTGCTGTTTAACATATTTGCATTAACAAATTTTGCAGATATTATTCGTTTTTAAAACACTACGACACCTAAATAAATAAATACGCATAATTGTGAATTTTGATTTAATATATGACAATTTTTCGAAGTTTTTAACAGGTAATTTTCTTTCTATCATAACTCCAGCAATAGTTCCGCTAGCGTTTCGCTCCAAAGGTTTCATGTTTTTCATTCACTTCTTTTTCCCAATATCTCTACTAGAGATAACAAAATAAGCATTATATTTTGAAGAACGTAATGGAAAAAATTTCTAATGCACATAATTTTTTTATTTGAAGTATTTGAAATATAATTATCGAATTATATCGATTGCTCCCTAAAGCTGTACTTGTATATCGGTTATTGTTATTATTTTATGTCGACCTGAAGTGACATAAAACCTTTTAGACGCATTTCATATTATATATACATATGTACCACATGTTTTATAAAATTTAGTTATATATTTATGTTTATTTCATACATTATTGTGCATATCAGCGTTGATCTTTCATATGTGCCATATTGAGTTAATGCTCAATGCTGTCAACAATTTCCAACTTGAGAATCGGTTTGATTTATCCCATAACTGGGCTAAAAAAAATTGTCACCTGCTCATTGCATCTGCACTTAAACCGTAATTGGAATTTACTTTGGTATTCAACTTACCGCACAGCATATTCTCATCGAATTAAATACGAAATGGATAAGGTATATTTGCGTCATGATGGATCTAGTCAAGATCTTCATATCAACTTTAGGTTTACTAATGACGACGTACGAGTGGATAGAGAGTTTAACTTTTGTCGAAAAATTACTGAAAATATAGAAGATGCACTTTTACGTATACGGAATAATATAGAAAAGGAATTGAGTAAAAAATCGAAAAAGGGCAAAAAGAAAAGCTTGTCCCAGACACAAGAACCAATAACAAACAATTACGATAAGGTATGTTATCATAATTGTTATTAATATAATTTAATATGAATTTCATTCAGATTCTTGTAGAAATTGTTCGTTCTGAATTATGTAAAAAAGTTGAAAATATGACTTTTGAAAAACTACTGGAAACCAAAAGTAATGACTTGAAATTACTTGTGATGGATAAAAGTTATGAAATAGTATACAACTTTCCTTGGGTTTTAAATTTAACTTTACCGACAAATATACTAGCAGGCTTTAGAGTATACCCTAGCAAAGTGGAATTACAGTTTGCGAATCGTAAACACAGTATTGGAAAATGGTATAAAGCAAAAAAGGTAATTTTTGTTTCTTAAATCTAATTTTGACCAAATTAATTTAACATATTTTCTATTGAAACAGCCATCTAGCGGAGATTTACTTCGGGGAGCTGAATGGATAGAGTGCGGTAATGGTTTCCATTATGATACGAGTGTTAAGGATATAGGATACTTTTTAAAGTTTCAGTTAACACCTAGCAACGAAGCTGGTCAATGCGGCCCACAAGTTGAACATATTACTAAAAATGAAGTACAGGCAGGACCGGGCCACTGCCCATTTGAGACAAGGCACTTGTGTACCAAAAATAGATTGAGAGGTGATTATATTCGAGTGGTTTCGTATAATATTTTAGCTGATCTATATGCCGACAGTGATTATACGCGAACGCATCTTTTTCCTTACTGCCCACCATATGCGTTAAAAATCGACTACCGCAAGCAATTATACTTGAAGGAAATAATTGGTTACAATGCTGACATTATTTGTTTGCAGGAAGTAGATTTAAAAATATTTGATTTAGATCTGAAAAATATCTTTGATTCTGAAGAATTTGGTTACCATGGTGTTATTGCTCAGAAAGGCACATGTGGAGAGGGTGTAGCTATATTTTACTTGACATCCCGTTTTAATTTGGTTTATAAATATGAACTAAATATTGGGGAAAATATTCGTACTCTCCCACAGTTTGCGGAATTATGGACACAAATAAAAAATAACACGAAACTTGTGGAGCGAATTTGCGATAGGTCTACAACACTTCAGGTATATACATACATATGAAATTGATTTTGAAATGCAAATTCAATATTTTGTTGAACTATATTTTCTTAAAGTTATTGGTGCTAAAGTGTAAGGAAAGCGGGCGTTATTTGTTAGTTGCGAATACGCACCTTTATTTCCATCCCGATGCGGATCATATTAGACTGTTACAAATGGGTTTTGCAATGTTGTACATCGAACACATATATGAAGATATTATAACTAAGCTAAATTTGTCTGATCGGCGAGAGCTGTCATTACTATTTTGCGGTGATTTCAACAGCGTTCCGGAATGTGGCATTTATAAATTAATGTTGGAAGGAAACGTGGGGAAAGGATGCATGGATTGGATAAGCAGTACTAGAATTCATTTTAATACGAGAGAATGTTGACAATAATGTGTCTGATTCCATTTCATTTCAGATATCGAAGAGGCAGTACAAAATGTGTCCCTTTCTCAACCTTTTCAAATAAAATCTGCATGTGGTACACCTCCTTACACGAACTTTACACATACATTTGCAGCCTGCCTGGATTATATATTTTATCAAAGTGATTGCTTAGATATTCATCAGGTATTTTTAATATCCCCTGACAGTTTTTAAATGCTAAATAATTTGAGTTACAGGTGGTACCTCTGCCTACGGAAGAAGAACTGAAATGTCATACAGCTATACCATCTGTGGTTTTCCCCTCGGACCATGTGGCCCTAGTTGCAGATCTAAAGTTTAAGTCTTTGTAAACTTTTTTAATGTTTAGTTTTTTAAGATGAAAGTGAATAAACTTTGATTTTGCTTATTAGTTTAATTCAAGCAGTTCTGTTATAGCTAATTGGATAGCGTCAGTTAATTTAACAAATATATATATACTTTTAACAGTTTGTTAACGCAATAATGTAAATATTCATAAGTTGAAACTCGGTTTTATTTTTGATATCACACACAAGATTAATTAATATAGTATATATTACGTAGAATTGTACTCATACCACTGCATACATCTTGTGATTTTTCTTAAATATTATGGTCTAGGGTGAAATTTAAGTTACACTGACCTACTTTCTGTACCACATTTGTAACGTTTTCATTCGTTTTACTTTTTTCTGTAACTGAAGAACGCCGTACATAAGAGCCTCAGCAGTTGGTGGACATCCCGGAACATAAATATCCACTGGTATAATACGATCGCAACCTCGCACAACTGAGTACGAATAATGATAGTATCCACCACCGTTAGCACAACTACCCATGGAAATAACCCAACGAGGCTCAGGCATTTGATCATAAACTTTACGGAGAGCAGGTGCCATTTTGTTTGTAAGGGTCCCTGCAACAATTATAACATCTGCTTGCCGCGGTGAAGCACGGAATACAACGCCATATCGATCCATATCATAACGAGGAGCTGCAATATGCATCATTTCTACAGCACAGCAAGCCAATCCAAATGTCAATGGCCAAATGGAACCTTTGCGGCCCCAATTCAAAAGATCATCCAAACGAGCAATCGACCATTCCACCATATTAGGTTGATTTCTACCAAATGGTGACGCACTTTTTTTCGGGAGTGGACTGTTCGAATCTACCACTGGCATTGTTTGCTGTTGCCGCACTGCAATCGTGTTAACAGCAGGTCCGAAAGCTCCATTAACAAATAAAGTACTGGAGTATCCAGAGTTGCATACCAGCACTTTGGATGTTTTGTTTACCAGCGCAGCAACAGAGCGAAGCATTTTTAATTACTACGAGTTCTGCAAGAGATGTGAAATATATGAATGAATCCATAGCGATGATAAATTAAATAATAATATATAAACACAACTAAAAAGATCAAAAGTTTAATAAAAAATGGTTTAATTAAATAAAAATTGCAAAAACCTTTTTTATATAACTAGATTCTTTCACCTTAGGTTGACAGCGAACATACGGTTGGCAATTGTCAAAAGTGACATAAATATTTTATCGATTTTGATTACAAGTGTTCTGCGTCGACTATTTTGACAGGAAAACGGGATGCTTTCTACAATTATGGGAAATTGCTCTAATATAAAAAAAAACATTTTTGAAAATAATAATTTGAAACAATTACATATTAAGAGTTCAAAAACAGAAAAAAAATTACATAGACGATATACTAGTACACTAATACTAGGTAATCAATATCCAATAGTTTAATTCATATTTTTAATAAATTATAAGTATTAATTTTAATTAGAATTATAAACACACTACTAGGAACAAAACAGCATATTATTTTGTAATCCCTACACTTGTTATTTGATTTTCTTTATTTTAGAATTTCCCTCTCCAATGCTATTTTTTTTTATTTCAAGAAAATGTACACTTTATATCGAAATTGCAGCACTGTAGAAATATGTAACATATATCCTCTTCCGTTGGCTTGTCTCAATATAGTACGGTTAGGTTATTTAAAAAATAAAGAAAAATAAAAAGTAACTTTGCTTGCTTCTCATTTTGGAAAAAAATGCAAAATAACGTGGAATTCCTTTCATCAGTCATGGAATGTACACAGGAATTGTCTTCATACGTCACAAGACAAGATATATTAAATTTTCCTTTTCCATACAAATTGTGGTTAGTTGTTCATTTAGATTATTGTGATTTTTTACGTTGGAATCGAGACGGAACGGTGATACTACTTGATTTAATAGCCCTAGAAGATTATTTAAATTCTACTCAGTCTATTTTTAAAATTAAAAATCGTTCCGTCTTTTTGGATCATCTCGAGCAATTTAAATTTGATAGACTTAATGCCATGCCAGAAGCGGATGAAGATTTACTACTTCAGTATAGAAACGAAAATTTCCAACGTCATCGCCTAGACCTTCTGGCGAAAATACGACGACATACTTATCAATTATTAGGAGAAATGGATCAAAAGAGTAACAACGATGTGGAGACTACTAACCAATCGCAGCGTTTGGTTGAAGAAAATAAGAACCGCCAGGTTTCTGACCGTATGTTGGGCGACTTGTGTTTTATGTCACATGGAGGTCTATCAAATATTCAAAAGAGCAGATTACGCTTTCAAACAGTTTTGAGTTTCCAAAATGAAACACGCATTTTGGAAGACAAATTACATGCATCTGATGAATCTGCAGCTATTCAAGCTCAACAACGCCGCATTAAATCTGATGTGACTAGTCGTTCGGGTACCGGACCCGTAGAGGAAGAACAAGTTATAGAGCTACCCGTTGATTTATTTGAGAATCCGCATGATTCGGTATTACATTTAGGAGAAGACTTTCGCCCAGAATATGCAGGCTATTACGGCAACTGCAGTAAAGAACAAGTCCTTCATTTTTTTGGAGATTATTTGCCAATGTATGAAGATGGTTCAATGGAAATAAAAAAAATTGTAGCTGAAATATGGTTCGATTATGTAAATATTTTATTTGTACATTTAATTAACATATATATTTCAGCACTGCTAATCAACAAGCTATTTTATCCACTGAAGAACCATTTGGCGATCAGCTCCATGTTGGTGACCAAGATGGTACTTTAACGTCGTCTACAACGCCCTCATGTATTGCGCAGCAAATTTCACCTACGTTAAATTTATCTTCAACTTTAGAACCAATTTTTAAGAACGACGAAGAGGACGACGTAAATCAAAATTTTTCTAAATCCGAAGATAATTTGAACGTTTGTGCTATAGGAGATACCGAGGCAGAAATTTCCATGGATGAGTTTATTAAATTCAAGGAGAATATCAAAGAAGATATGAAAGTTAGTTACGGCGAAACAAAAGACTTTCCACAAATGCCTACGGCAATAAAAATGGAAATTACAGATGAATCTGATTCTGAGAATGAAGCCAATTTTCGAAATTTTTTTAGTCAGTACCGTGCATCTTTAAATTTACTATATGAACGTCATTAATGATCAGGATGATCAAGTGTACTAGCAAAACTTGTCAATTCAATAATTTATACCTTCTTAGTTTTTTACCTAGTTATAATTTTAATCAAACGTTAACGACCTTTATAATGTTTATCCTCACTTTGTTGGTATTTAGTTTTGAAGAATTATTATGCGTCTTACTAAATAATACAGCCAGAAGATATTCAACAATACATATTAGTTTTTGTTCTAAGGTGTATCGATTAGAAAGTTGCATATTTTCGTATATATTTAACAAGCGGCTTGTCTTTGGGACTCTTCCTTTGCTTCTTCTCCAGATACTTCACGCGCGCATCTAGCCATTGTTGGTGACGCTCGGGAAATCGGGTCCGTCATGAAGTATTCTCGCAATTTCTTTTGTTTTACATCTATTTTTGTATTTTCAATTGACTTGGACTAGAAAAGAAAGTTGTTACCTTCAGAAAATCAGGAAGCTAAAATAAAAAATTTACTGCGGCCAATTGCTCAGTTAAACTGCCGAATGTAGGAGACTCCAACTTTCCAAAACGTACCAAGTGCGGAGCTATATCTTCAATGCGATTTCTCAAATCATCCAAATTATCATAAGGCAAAGGTGTGCCTGAAACATTTAAAATCAAATAATTTCAAGTTTTTAATACATAATAAACATTAAGTCCACCTAAAATTTCTGACAGAGCACGTAGAATCTTCCAGTCCTCACGAGCCATTCCTGGGGGTGATACAGCGGCTAATGTTTGCTGAGCACGACCTTCTGTATTCACATATATTGCCTGCTTTTCGGTATACGCAGCTCCAGGAAGAACAGCATCTGCAATCGAAGCACCATTATCGCCGTGATGTCCTATATAAATAACATAGCAATCTTTAGGCAATTTTTCACGGTCAACTTTTCCACCATCAGCTCCAAGAAGTATTAGAACTTTCGGCTGTACTTTAAGTGCAGCCTGTATTCCCGGCTGATATCCAACATCCAGAGCACCGGTTTGCCCTGCATTATTTTGCAGCACATTAAATGCATTCCAGCCCTGGAATTAAAAAAAAACCCCACAGACACAAATTTAAAATGAAGTAAATAAATAACATCTTGTGATAAATTGAATTTTGCTAAAAGTAAGATATGCCGAAGTCTTTGCATCTTAAATACAGGGAAATTATATTTAAACTTTTCTAGTCATAATAGTTTTCTGGATTGGGTTAAATTTATTTCATCATATAACTTCATTTTTTTGATTCGGAGCATAGTTTTTTACACAAAAAGCGTGTTAGATGAGTTGGTTTCATAGGGTATGAAAAGATGTGGAGACACATTGTGTAGTCTGCCTGAAGAGGAATTCGTTGTGTTCCTTAACTGGAAGTATATGGACCTCACTGTGTAGGTGTTTGATGCGAGACATCAAGAGCATCCTGTTATTGTACGAAGTGTACTGGCTATTCTAAAGCTATATCCAGACGAGCATACTGCTGCTGCGTATTTTCTGCCCGACCGGCCTATTGCCTTGGAAGTAAATCAACGCTTCCTTGTCATAACACTAGGTCGTCCTGGCTAGCGACTTGACATTTTGTTTCGGCCTGTTTGGCAATGATCGCTGCCATATGCGGAGTAAATACCTTAAACCTCTGCAAATGTAATGCCTAAAACCTTAGGCTTTTTAACCGTCGGTTATACAGGGAATGTTTTCTGTTGCTACAACTATATTAAGTATTAATATTAAAAAAAAAGCTTATAATGCCATAAGTTTAAACAAACGACCGTTGATTGCTAATGTTATTCAATGTACCCACCTGTTTGTTGAGTTTCTTACAATACGTAGCTACTGTTGAATGTATTCCAGCTGCATCAGATCTTTCCAATACATCTGCTCCCAGTACAATTGCGGGTTTCTTAGCATTTTCAAGTACTTTTGAAAATGCATGTCCACCATTACAAACTTGATTAATTAAACCAGCATCTTCTCCCAAATTTTGATGATTGTATGAGAGATCTATTTTGGGTCCAATGGAAGCAATATCCATTTCGTTATTGATGTATGATTTACGTAAACGAGTGTTGACTAAGGGAGCTTCATAACGTGGATTGGTACCGATAAGTAAAACAGCATCTGCTTGTTCTAGATCTATAACGGATATCAATCGATTTGTGAATTTATTAAAGTTATAAAAATATAAAATGTCTCACCTGCTATAGTGGTATTGCAAACATAGTTTGATCGCAAATCAGATCCAGAACCCTTAACATTAAAGTTTTGCTCGGTACAGAGAGTTTCCCCCCCATTACGGTTTAGTAAATCTTTAAGAGCCACAAGCGATTCTACATCAACCAGTTGACCAGCTATAGCAGCAACGGCACCTTTTGCGTCTTTTATAGCTTTAGCAACTGATATTAATGCTCCTTCCCATTCTACTGCATGTAATTCACCATTTGGCATGCGAACCATGGGTGCAACCAAACGTTGACGTTTTAAACCATCGCATGCAAAACGGGATTTGTCAGCCAACCATTCTTCATTAACATCCTCATTTTCTCGGGGTACAATACGTAGAACTTCGTTCGTTCGTGTGCTTACGACAATATTGCTACCAACGGCGTCCAAAATATCAATACTATTAACTTTTCGAATTTCCCATGGCCGTGCTACGAAACTATTGGATCATTTTGTTATATTCATTTGAACGATATCAAAATATAAAACAAAAACAGCTACCTGTAAGGTTTGCTAGTCAATGCACCAACAGGACACAAATCTATAACATTTCCGGAAAGTTCAGACAGGAACAGTTTTTCAACATAAGTACCGATTTGCATGTCATTACCACGGCCCGTGGTGCCAAGGTCTTCAACACCGGCCACTTCACAGGCAAATCGAACACAACGAGTACAGTGAATGCAACGAGTCATTATTCCTTTGACTAGTGGTCCAAAATTTTTATCTTCAACGGCTCTGAAATATTACAATCGAATTAATTTATAATTAAAAACATAAATATTAAAACGTACCTTTTTCCAGTATGATTTATATCAGTAAATCTGGATCGATCTGAACCAAACGCCATAGCTTGATCTTGAAGATCACATTCGCCTCCCTGATCACAAATAGGACAATCTAGTGGATGATTCATCAACAAGAATTCCATTACGCCTTCACGAGCTTTTCTGGTCATTTCCGAGTTAGTCTTTATACGCCATCCTTTCATTACAGGCATTGCACATGCTGCTACGGGTTTTGGACTTTTTTCTACTTCTACAAGACACATACGACAATTGCCTGCAACTGACAAACGTTCGTGATAACAAAATCGTGGTATTTCTACCCCAGCCACAGCGCATGCCTGCCAAAACCAAATATTATTTTATAGTAATATTTTCAAAATTATATTAATATATTACCTGTAAAACAGTAGTTCCAGGCAAAACTTTAACAGAGACGTCGTCAACAAAAACTTCTATTTTTTCTGGTGCCTTAGCTGGTGTTTGCGATAACGCAGCGCTGGAACGAATGGCTTTGCTGGTAATCCCATGTGTTGGTGAACCGAATCTTCCTTGTATAACCTTCGTAAGCGGTGCACGAAACATTTTTTTTCTAAAAATCAATACAATCAATTTATAGAAATATTTTATAAGAAAATTAAGTTCAAAACGTATAGTATCTCCTAATTACATAAGTCAAAGACCTTATAAAAAACTAATTGGAAAAGACAAACTAAAAATTTTAAATATTATTAGAAGGGGTTTATTATTTAGGTACGATATGTAATGTTTATCGGAAATATATTTGATAAATACTTACTTTAAAATATTAAAATGTTTTCAGCGACAGCAAAATATTGTAGACTACAAATGTATTTTTTATGTGCAGATAGTATCCAATATGACAGTTGACAACTGATCAATGACATTTCGTATGTATATATGTACGTATATGTATGTCAAAACATCAAGTTTGCATTTAATGGAATGGAAATTTTAAATTAAAAATTATTGTTACACATTAACATTTGTAAATCTTATCGCGAATAAATTTAAAATTCATCGCAAAACAAAAGAATTATACATTTCAGTATATATTGCTACTCCCCAACGACATATGTATATAAATGTGACAGTTATTACGAATAATCAGAAACCGGAAAATAGGAACCAGGGTTTTTTGGTGTGCCCTACATTCGTCGAAAGAGGTGTCAGGTTGTTTCAGTTTTAAAACACAGGTTACTGTAACATATGAAAAGATCGTAACAGTATTAAATGGATGCAGCGTGCACCATAGTTCCAGCAAGTCGCGACTACCCGAAACTCCTATACGTTGAAAGAATTCTGAACGTACACAAGTTGTAATTATAGAATCGCGAGAAATCAGGGGGTGAATATATTTTTGTCAACTCTGCTTTAAGAAATTACATTTCTGGAAGGCGTCTATCCTATATATCTAAAATAAGGCAAATTGGAAGGATAATTTCACTAATGAAATATGGCAAAAGTTACAATCAAAAAGGCTTACAGCGTTTCTGTTTACATAGACATTTGTTAACTCGTTTTTTCCCAATGGTGAGAACTAAGAATGGTATTTTTCGTGAGAACAAATAAAACTTTGTTAATCTATTGAACTACTAAAACTTTGTTATATTACTGAACGCAGTTATATATCAACATGATGTAACTAGTTGCTTCAACCATGTGGTCCCTGTGTAAGTTTTCTCATACCCGACTTATATAAAGCTTTCGATCCAGAAAGGTCATTTGTCCGTTCCGCCGATCTTCGTAACCAAAACAATCTTATCGTTACGGATATATATCTGACTTACTAGAAAACGGATAGCATTTTGGAAGCTAGTATAATAATAGGCAATGTTGTTTTTATAAATATATTTACTTGAACAATACACATAACATATATGTATATAGTTCGTCGGAATAAAAGTTTACATCTAAAGACGCATATATTGTGTTATATGTAAAATTAAGTAAATGACATACATCGGGTTGCATTTCTTCCTTTTTGCAAAAACCTTCCCTAAATATCTTAATTTTTAGATTTTATTTATTTTAAAGAGAGTTAATTTAGCCAAGTTATTTTTCAGATTTTTGAGCTAAAGAATATACCAACTACAATCCCGTATATGCTTTGTATATATATGAACATTGATTAAAACAAATAAGACACAATTTGCGTAATTTCATTTAGGATGTGCATGCAATGAAATGAGAATTTGAAATTGCTTAGATTTGCGATTTTTTTATCTTTCATTTATCTACTGATAAGCATCGTGAAAATGGTCAGCAGAGGGGTTTCAATGTTTTAATTAAACAATTTTAAGTAAACTAAAATTTTTAAAAAATCTATCCATTGGGATCCCAAGAAAATTATAACTACTATTTATTTAACTTCCTCATCGTTTGAGTTAGCGACACGCTTTCGAACACCGACATCATTGTTGCTTGCATTTGTGGTGGGAACAGAAGAAGCCGCGTTGACTTCTGTGACAACCTCATTGGAGTCTTCTTCTTCGTCATCATAATTAGTAGGTTGCTCACCTTTGCGTAGTAATTTGCCCACTAGATCGTATTTTTCTAAAATATAAATATATTTTAAATACAACCCCACTTGATTTTTTAAATCATATTATTACCTTTGAATTGCATTTCCCATTCCCGCACAGAATCCATTTCCATAGCATTTAAGTCACTTAGATCATCATATTCCTCTTTATTATTTGGTTCGACGTTAAAGGTTGCTAAATTGCGTGATGCGTCTCTGCCAGCAAATGACGCATATGGCCCACCTATAGATAACGATAAAAATAGTATTGTTTAAATTAATTGCAAAAAATACGTGTACATTTTGCTTTTTGTGAATCTATGCATGTCGATGCCAATTGCTATATATTTATGAAGTCTGATACCTCGAAAAAAAAAATAAATGTCATGTTCATATGTACTCACAATGAGATTTTATTTTAGAAGTGATCGGCAGATTTTAAGATAAGAATATTTTCAGCACTCTTTTTGACACTCGTTTGCCTATTAACATTAGCTTTCCGTAATTAATCTTATAAGATTATAACAGTATCCCAATGGGGTATGTCTTTATACAAAATGTTAATAAATGTTGGCACTTTTTATTCTTGTTTTGTTAATTCGAACTAAATCCAGTGCATACCAATTAATGCTTAAAATGCAAATTGTTGCGCATAGTAAAATTCTATTTGTAATACAAAAACATAATGTTTGAATTTTAAATAAAAATAAATATGTGGTAGCTATTTTTATTAATACTTTACAAATTATGGTAGTCTTTGAATATTTTTACACCTAATGCGTTGTAAATATTCATCATTGGTTATCCACTGCAGGTAAATATATACATATATATATATATATTTGTTTTCATGTAAATACTGATACATATATTTATATGAATACGTATATCACCTGATAACATTTACACTACCGGCCGGGCGTTATATTATTTTCATCATATAAAAAGTATTTAAAGTTTTTCACAATAAGTTTTTCATAAATTTATACCGAATGTGTATGCAATATTAAAGTTACTGCCATATGGGGATTTTTATTAATAAATAAATAGTATTATCTTACTTACCTGGACCGTAAAAACGTTTTGCTTTTGTGACGTCATATACAGTTCCATTTACTGCTATAAGTATTCTACCATCCGGTCCATTTCCATCATATGCACGCAACTCTTGTATGGTAAAATCTCGTCGTAATTTAGGAAGCTCAGGTATTTGCGAAGCACCTTCACCGGATCTGTCCCTTGGTACTTCATAACGATCCTTTACAATTTTGTAAAAAAGAAACACTATGACAGCTACAAGTGCTAAATTTAAGGGGCTATAGATGATTTCTTCTACGATGCCTAACAAAATGGATGAGGATTCGTTGCCGGCTACATTGCTGTTCGAGTCAGCTGCCCCAGCGGATACTGTCATATTGTAGAAATTTATATGCGAGTTTTTACTTCTCACTACGTCTAACTCGAACTTTGATCTTGAGCCCTTGCACCGCTGAACCTATAGTTGGATACACTGTATTTAAATGTTTGAAAAATTGTTTCAGCTGCTTCGCTTTCGGTGGATTTCGTAGCAAATCGTAAAAGTCGTGTGAAAAATTTGTTCAACGGAAATGATAGAAATTTCAATGCACTCTCCCAAAAAATAAAAATAATGCGCACTGCTGAAAAATTTATGTTGACGTTTAGAACTTACGACGGCTAATATGTGAATTTCACATTAATACCGCTAGGTGACGCAACACATTTCTATCCAGAGTTACCAAATTTTAACAATAAATTGTAATAATAAGTTGTGTGGCAATAAAAAAGTTCGAATTTGTTTTGAGTTAAATGCAAAAAAATGTTAAGGCTGATTCACATCAAACTTCTGTTTCGCTTTGCTACAGACAGCAAATATGCTTTCTGTATGAATAAGTTCACATCGAAGTGAAACCCAGTAAAGCGAAGCAAAATGTTGGGCAACTCTCATCATAAACAAACGACCATTCTGGCATATACCTACTTTACTTTCTCCGCTTTGTTGTTGAATTATCAAGGAAAGCGAGGAAAGTTCTACGGGAATCGGCCATTAGGCGTCGGGTATACTTGCTTTCAAACTTTATATTTCTTATCTTTATAGTAAATTTTGTATGAATTTGTTTTGGAACCGAGATTTATTACTGATAATATAAGATGCATTACTCACAGTGCTTGAACCAAATTTCAATAATTTTAAAGGATTCTTTGAATATTTTATAAAAACATGCAGGGTTACTTCCAAAGCCGTTTTTCAATGTTTGGTTAGCAACCACCTGCCAGTTAAGTTCCGTTTAACTCAACCGAAAGAAGGAGTTTTGGTTAAGTTGGTTGATCAGAACTTAACTGGCAGATGGTTACTAACCAGAAAACGGCTCTAAATATGTTTCTTCAAGTATTCAAAACTTCAAAATATTACCAAGACTTTGAACGGAGTACAACCCTGACTCATGTATGGATTCGAAGTTATAAAAAGTGGGCTTAAGCCCACTTTGGAGCGAATACTCTCACTACTACATATATGTGGTTAAAAACTCTGGGCAACTTTCATATAACGGTTTAGTTCAACACTATTCAAAACACAATAAACATTCTGAACAATGATTTCAGTAAAGTAGAAGAAGAGATAACAAACATTATTAACTATAATATAGTTAATATAGATACATATTACACACCGCTTGCTTCAGTGATAAAGCTTACTAGAGCGGAAGAAATCATTATATTTAGTATGTTGGACCTAGGGCAAGATGTAGACCGCATATGCTATTGACTATCTATTTATAGAACTTTAATGAAGTACTTTTAAATAATATTATTCCCACATGGTAGTTCCATAGTTTATATAACAATATATTTACCTTAAACCTAACCCCACAAAGAGCGATGTCTTCCGACTAAGTTAAACTCAGATTTATTTTTCCATGTGTAGACTAATTTAAAATTACATTAGTATGCATGTAATATGTACATATGTATGTACATGTTTATTCATCACTAAATCAATGAAACCGATGATAAATACTTAGTCGAACGTAGGCGCAGCGAACAAGCAGGTGTTCGGAGAGTGAATGAGCAAAACCCCGTATCTACATACATACATACAAACATACATAGATTTGAATACACATTTGTACGTTAGTGTGCTCGATCAGGTATAACATAGACGTCAAGTCCATGGATTGCTTGAGAGCGTATGCGTAATCGCATGTAAGAGAATGAACCCGGTATGGAGTGGAATGATTACACGTTGGTGGAGTAGAGGTGGTAATTTTGACATAAGTTGATTATTAATTTTGTCTACAGGCCACACAATAGTCAGTATATCAACGGTTGACGTACACTTGAGAAGAGTGCGCATGATGAGGTAGCGATCAGTAGGAAAAGTTCCATTGCTTGGAGTTACGCGATTGGATTAACTCTATTGATCTATATTAGAAAAGTTGGAGAAGGATACGAGTTGGCGCATTCGGCAGCATAAAATAATTATTTGGCAAGACGTTTTTTACCTGTATGACGTCCAAGATCAGTTTATGCCTGACATGGAGGTTAGACGAGAGATTGAACAGCTTGTATGTATAATTGTTTCCACTGAAGAGAGATTCTGTAACTGTCCCGAACCTTTTAAAGGGATTTCAGAAATTATATGGTTGAATATTTCGGACACGTGAAAACCCCAAGTGGCTAGAAATGAATACGTAAAGTTCTGACATTTGCGTTGCTGTTCAAACTGTCGATTAAAGACTAAAATAAAGAGACCTAATAGATTAGGCGAAGCCACAGGTATATATGTATTTGAAGAATTATGCATTCAAATATTTAACGCAATAAATTCCAGTTTGGTTTGATCTTTACCATATATCGTTATAGTGCTCAATGCTGAAATACAAAATAGTGCATATATACATAAACACGTATGTATGTATGCTATATGTTGCGTATCAGTATAAGTATCCGGATGTTGCAAATAATAAATGGCTTCTTATGAGGAACTTCTCTTCGATTGGGTTGGATTATTCCGGCAGACAGATTGTGAACAATGGACACAAGCGGGTAAGTAATAACTGAAGCTTATTCTTTTTTAATTAAACAATATGTGCTCGCTAATTTTTTGATGGCGAATTGTTGTTTCGAGTAAAACTTTAAATATTTTAAGGAAACTCAGTCAATAAAACAATTTAATATTATCATTAAATATTATGATTATTAACATATAACCGAATTGAGCCATAACTGTTAGCACCAGCTCCATAATTCTATGTAACCTTAGTTCTGATCATATATTTTCTTCTTAGACATTCAGAAAAATGGATTTGGTCTATTTACAAGTACTAGCTTAAAAAAAAGAGCACTTTACATCAGCAAAGCCATAGACGTGAGAATAGTTTCACAAGGAGATGAATTGTTTTTCATGCAATAATAATTGAAAAGTTTTGTTAGTCAGATTCCTACTGTGATCAATATAGCCTATTCATATATCGTGAATATGCCTCGATGAATTGGATTCTAGCAACCTATTTAAAATTAGCAGTATACAATACAAAAATAATCGAAATTGAACCATTAACACAACATTTTTCTTCATATCGAAATACATTGACAATAAGGGAAGTTTTCTCGATTATAACCTATTTATATTTAGTAATTACTCTTCACTTCTTATACGTTGTACTACTGAGAACGACACATTACAATGATCTTCCGATTTCCATCAATACATTTTCTGTTAGATTTTAAATTTATACATTTGTATTTTGAAGGTTAGGGCTAACTACAAATCAAATGACTTCAATTCTAGTGACAATACGGTCTATAATAGCATTTAAAATCAACTTTCAGCAAGTATATAGATATAACTGTTAATAGAGGTTCGGATAAAAAGCAAAAGGACTAAAATTAAGATATGTGTTTATATTGTATGTATGTACATATGTATATTATACAATCGATATGAGAACATTAAAAGGGTTATATATAAAGACTAATCTAACAATAACAGACGGATCAGAGATCATAGGTTTAGTTTTGTCGTGATTCTGGTCTATTATGTTATCTACTTTTTCACATCTATATATGTACAAGTATCTCGGATTCTATTTAAACAAACTGCGCTACTGACAATAATAAATTCAAATTTTGTAGAAAAGCAACATTAATGAAAATTATTCCAACAGTAAATTTGGTGTTTCAAGCGATATCAGCCTCGAAGCAACCCTGTGATATAAGGCAATGAAAATAGAAAGAATGATGGAGCATAAACTAAAGAATAAACATACATATTTGTGTGCATAGTGGGGGATACCTACATACATGTGTACAAGTTCATGTACATTGGTATATAAGCATTTATATATAATATATGTACATATATGTATATAAACATACATATATTTGCTCTACTATGTTATGTTCAAGGATTCCAATAAGTCTTGAATTTCGTTTCGGTTTCGTTGCACAACTGTAAATAAATTATGCTCCGCTAGTTTGAAATATGTAAATTCTTTTTAGAAATTTCTTACGATTTCTCAGCTGCTCCTGATCGGTTCGTGTGTTCTTCGCGTTGTGTCCCTTTTGTGTCTGTTATATCTTTAAAATTTAGTGTAGACACTTGTTGAATACAAGTGAAAATAACTTTTGTATAAACAGTGGAACAATCCAATTCTCATTCAAGCATTAAAATATGGACTCGATTATTTTACGCTTCGATACGTTCCGTGTGTTAGATGAAAACATAAAGTTCATGAAGAAGTTTCTCGTGGATCTGAGCGAAAAAGGTAAGGTGAACTTTTAAATAAAATTTTCGCTTTCGAGAATTCATTAGAGTATAAATAAATTAAAAGAAAAAATGCTGTTCCAACGTTAAATTAAAGACACCCATTGTTGTACCATACAAAAAAAAAATTATGGCACCGAAATATAAATGGCCTCCGGAACGGAATTTACATTTATATTTGGGGCGGAATTCCAAGTTAGATTAAATTATGGAAAGGATATGAAGTACATATGTTCAAGAAATTGTAAAAGTAAGTTTGGATGTGAAAGTAAATTATGTAATTCTTTGTTGAAAGTCTTTGGACTGACACCGGAAAATTGGTGTACCCTGATATAAACAAATTTATTATAATTGTAATATGGATGTATCTGCGATGATGGAACACCTCATTCCCCAAGCGAGAAGGCTCGTGTTTCTTTCTAGGCGCTGCCGCTCCAACAGGTAGCTTTCAGCGAGCTAGAAACAAAGTCATATTGATTGTATATACATATTTATGTGGATGTGTAGATCACTGCTAACTGAACAGACGACATTGCTACTTTAGGTTGTGCAATTCAAGTCCGTTCATTTCGGTTGTCGTGCCGGCGTAATGAAATATTGATTTACTGTGTGTTATCTGCTTTGCAGTTATTCAATTCGTTCAAATCTACAAGAAACAATCATTTAAGATTGAAATGAAATTGAAACAACATCAAGGGCAATAGAGTGTACAGGACGCTCCCTAATTCACTTTCTCCAAGTACATATTATCGACCGCAGAAGCACAAGCTCATTGCTTGTTTCTCTATTTGGTTGGCTTCGAGTGAATTGATTGAGCGAAGGCGATATTAACATTCTCCCGAAATTCGTGAATCAACAAACTCACGGCACCGGAAGCTCCTAAACAAAACTCGACACTCCAGTGGTTGTTAATATAAGCACATTTTTCAAGTCTTCGTAGTGGTGAAGCATATTTATAAAGCTGTTTAAAAGACATATTCATCAAAATTCTAAGTTTTCACCAAATTACTCGAATTTTTATTTTTGAATCCAAACTTTAAATATATATATAGCATAAGTAGTACTAGATAGGCCATGGTAAAAAAAAAAAAAAAACATTTAAGGCAATTGTGTAGTTTTAGGAAGGAAGGCCAGGAAGATTCCGAAATCCGTAAGCGTCCCAGCGATTCATTTGTCGGATAACATCAATACTCTCATCAAAGATAGCGAGAAATTTCGGCTAAATGCATAGTAGAGATGTTGACGCCAATTTTCCATATAGTAGTACATTGACATATACATATAATTAGATATATATATATGTATATCGCAAGTAAGGCGCACCTAATGTTACTTATTGCGCTTAATTTTTATAATCAGATTTCGGAATCTTCAAGTCTATGCCACATTTTGGTTCGGAATTGGAATGCTTGCCTGGTGCGGTGTCAATGGCGTTGGTGGCGAATTCACGTTCCCACATAATGTATATCCAACTGAAATTCAAGCTGATTTTTGTTTGAATTAGTTTAGTGTTTGGCACAGTCGTTGCTCCCGATGGCCCAATATACAGTGTTTCGGTAGGGATAAATATGAACATATAATATTGTAATGATGAGGAGTCAATAACATACTAATACTAATTAGAATATATTAAACTTTAGGCTCTGTACACTGTAAAGCCTTATATATTCATTTTTCATCAACGTTTACAAGGCAAACACATTTTTATTTAAAAATGCTGATATTTGAAAACCAATAAAAGTTCATACTTTCACATGACAGATGACATAGGCCCTAAAAACAGCTCATCTATAGAAAGAAATCGTTACTCTGGATAATGTTCAGTTTAAATTTGTCGCCGACAAATATAGGGACACTTTTTCATGTCGCACATTTCAACTCAGCCTTAATCACTGTGTACAGCCAACAGGTTTACCTTGATTCTGCACTCTTGTTATTCGTTGCATGTTGCGAACATTGATATGTCTGTAAATACATAGTTAGATATTGATACATGCAAGTATTTTAGTGACTTTCGGAGTCGTGTCTACCATTTAATTGTGCAGAAAGTGTAAACATGAGATGAAGGTGCGCAAGACACACAAAATCAGTTTAAAATATTTATGTAAATGGGCAAATACTTGTAAACGGATTATACCACCTACTCATTTTTAGAATCTTATCTTTTTATGTATGTTCTTATGTTTACCATATAAAAGGGGTTGGACTCAATATTCACTTGGTTACATCGATGATAGCCGTGGTTTTCGCGAATATTACTTAGCCCATTTTTTAACTTTGCTGCGCCTGTTTCGAAAACGGCACTTTGTCGAGCAATTTTGACATTTTATTGATAATAAGCGCATGTATTTTGTGAAGGGTATTGGGGGAACTGAATGAAAAATATCAACCGTAGTTGGATTTTATATAAATATTGTATATTAGTCCAATTTTTTTTTTTATTCGGGCATTTGACGGCACCAATTTTGAGGAAATTGTGCTTTATTAAAATAACTTAAAATTGGATATGTCGAATTAATTGTAGATATTACAAACCTGTAACAAGTAAAAATAATCTCTTTAATTGTAGTAATGTAGTGATTTTTGGGATCATACGGTGTATCTTATATAAGTGATTATATTATTATTTTAGTTATAAAACTATTTACATATAAAATTATATTGTTACAACTATAAATGTATGGTATATGTAAGTCATTGATACTCATAAAAAATTATCAATTGCTAATGACAAAGGGAATAAAATTTGAATAAATAATGCCCCCAATTATACCAGTAGTAATCAGTGTCGGTAACGGAAGAAAGCAACATTGACGGCTATAAGCCGTTTTCAATAACTACAAGTAACATCAGAAGCTATGAATATAAGGTGTTTGTGTAATACGTTTCAAGTAAAGCTGGGTTTCCGTGTAACTAATTCTTCGAAAGCAACGCTTAAAACATAAGGTTCTGTTGCAAAGTGCAGAGATATTTGTTACACACGTTTTAGCCATTTTATCTTTATATAAACAATGACAATTTGGGCAGATTTGGGCAGATTAGGTGCTCGTTTATCCCGATATGTCCGCTGCCAAGGCTTTCAATCGGAAGGTTTATTATGGCCCATGGCCTATAATTGTCAAATCTCCATGTGCATTTAATATCAGATTATTAAAATTTACTATATACTGAACTATTTACTGAAAATTAAGAGTACACGCCTTATCGTCTATTTCTGACTGAGGAACCTGCAATATACTTTAATGGAGTGCGGCAAGTATTTACTACTGAAATTCGTCATTTTCTAAAGCATACTTAAGAAATCACTTAAAGTTATGTTTGTATATTAGTCTGCAAAAACAAAGGCCTAAACTGCTTTTCATGTTCGTGTTCATTGGTTGGACATTTACTATTATGTTCCTTTTTGCCCCCAAAAATCAATTAAGTACGAGTATTTCGTGAAGGTGCTATATTTTTTTGGTTCACTTGTACTGTTCACTGTAGACAGGTCACCTACGGGTGTGCATTCAGGAATCATTGAGTGTTGACTAAACGAGTGTTGCTTACTTCGTCTTTACTTACTACTGCCACTGGCTACGGCGTCACCACTTGTTGGAGGAAACTTTCCTTTTCAGGCAACACGGCAGCCACAGTCTTTGTATTGGTAAACAGCGAAATTCCATTCTTCAAACTGCACAGTGATCGATGCGATCGACTTAATTCCATTCACAAATCTGGCTGCGCTGACTGGCCGTGAAGCTCTTAACTGGCAGTTCGGCAACGCGTTCAAATTGATGTTATGGCAGCTAGGTAACGGTGGAAGTGCTCATACGGCAATTGATTCAGTTCCCAATTGTATGTACATACAAGTATATACATATGTATGTACTATTTGGCTTTAAAGACAGTAAAGACTGCAATGTCAGATAATCGCTGCGATAAATTTGCATTTGTTGGGGATATCGAATGCATTTTGAATGGAAAGTATATAGTACGCGAAGCCATAACCTGGGCGATTAATTACTTTGAAACGCAATCACCCATCTACTTTAGAGGGCACTGACCAGCAATTTTCACGAATATAAAGAGAAAGTACTTAGAATCCATGTAATTAAATATCTTGATAAGACAATCTTCATAGGTATATATACAAGAATGCTGTTATAGTTTGGGTTAGGACATTACTGCCAATAAAAATGCGCTGTACGTTCAAATAAGTGGTTCTAGAAAATATTCGCACTAACTTTTTGTATTGGTTTAGAGGGAATTTCAGTATCTTTGGAGACATATAATATGTAACTTTAAGTAAGTAATGCACACATTTGTACATACAATACATACATAATATTATAAATAGATTCCATTTAAATTGGAGTTGTCATTTACGGTTATAGCCAACAAATAAAAACTCGACAAAATTATACGTTCTTCTTAGTCCATCACTGTTATCTGCGACTTGGCATTATTGCATAGCGAAAATAATACAAACTCTTAAGATTTAGCTTCAATGGTTTAAATGGCCACTGAACTATCATTGATCATGGCCAGAGTCTTCAATGCATCGCTTAATAGTATTTGCAGCATTTACAGTGTTGTCGATATGGCAGTTGTTTAGTTTAATTAAAACGTTTCCACTACAGCTGTTGTCAGGCGCACTTCCCACATCAAGCGGGCATTGCTTTAACGACGTCTGCTGAGGAAAGTGGCAGAAACTTTGTACAAACAGGAGGCTTTTCACAAATCCATAAATTCATTCAAATGTGTGATGTCAACGAATTGATTTATGATCATGTCCATCTATACGTATATGTAGATGTATATACATATATACGAGTATATACCTACATATGTGCATGCGACTCACTGGCGATTTTCAACAAATGAATTGTTGTTGTAGCCAATTATGGGATAATTGGTTGTGCATGGGTGGAAAAGGTGTTGCACTTTCTCAATGCCCTGGTGGCGTGTGTGTTTTGCAAAGCTGTTATGCCAGTTTGCTCATTTTTAGTTAGCGGGTTTCAGACAATGTTCTCATATTTCTGCATTAGGCCAACAGCCGGGATATATAACATAGTTGAACTATAGTTACGTTTTTTGAAGTCAAATACCTATTTTCAATATTTCAGCATAGTTGCAAAGTTGTTCGATTGCAAACATTTTAAGAATTACCCTCTGCGTCGCAAAAGATAGCCTTAAGAAATTTAAGAGGACAACGTATATATGAGTATTTCTGTGATATACTGATACAAAACCCGTGGCATTAATATATTATTATCCAAAATTTTACATTATATTAGTTTCCTCTGCCTTAAGTTTGCCAAAGTTGTGCGAAATTTTGATATTTAAATGTCTCCATAATATTCATATCACGAATAACCCAGCGATAATATGATTCTTTCAAATTTTTGTGAAAAATGAAAAATGTATTATAAATTGAAATTTTGAAGACTAATAATTTTAAATGCAAAACTTCTTCATAACATCTCTGATACAAATTTTTATTAATTGCTTAAGGAAATTATCAGTTTTGAACTTTGTATAATTAATATTTTAAACTGTTGCAAGATAAAAGAACACATAGATATTAAAAAGACTAAGGCAACCAACCATTTTGAACCTACTTCGTCATCAAATATATGATTTCGAATTTGTTGTAACCTGGTGTTCTATGAACGTTGGATCTATCGTAGCCTTCCTAACTATTTCGTCAGGCACCCGTCTTCTACATTTGCCCACATTATACCAAATAATTGACTCCTCGACAGCGAGTATCCTATCTCTAAGCTTAATTCTAATATGAAAAGGCTTCTCCTAAAAACCATCTATTTGATTGCTATCGTTATGAAGTCGCCCTACACAATTAGGAAAAGTTTATCCAAGCAGTAAAGGCGCAAATGGACCTACACATTTAATTTGAAAGTGGCGGAATCGACTGTATATATGTATGAACAAACAACATGCTCATCAATATACCCATTTCAGCCAGTTGCATTGGCAGCACTGTTTGGCTTTGGCGTTTGTTTACAAAAATGAGCCGGCTTGCTGGAAACCACTTCGATTGCATTTGCAGCGTTATGCCTGATTCACATCACCTTGTTTTCAATGGTCGGGTGGGGGTCTTGCAGCTCGTCTCATGGATCATAGGCTTTGGAAGGGGCTTAGGAAAATTGCAGGCAATCGTTTATCGATTTATCGAGTAATGCACATTGCTGCAGCAACATCTGGACTGCATGAATAAAGTTTAACGGAACTTGAGTGTATAGTTAGCTAATATATATGCTAAGTCAGCTGTTAAGTAGGAAGTGATATGCGATAAGCTCCTAATGAAGTGAGCACGAAATCGTTATGCGTTGTGTGTATTTGGCTTGTGTCACAAGACTTTACCAAAATAGAAATTACTATAACATCGACTACAACAATATACCAAAAATTGTATTTGTATAATTTGAGTATGTGAAAGCAAGTGAGTCTTGGCACTAAGCGCATAAAAGCTAAGCGAGCACCGGTTTTCTTCACATTTGTGTAATGTTTAGCTCCGTTTCGCTTACTTCATTAGTTGACATCCATACATACATATGTAAATATAATACATATACATACAGATGTAATTTTTGTTGTCAACTGTTTCCAATACTTTGCATGTGGCAGGAAGCGGTGCGCTGTTGCGAGCCAAATGCAGCTATGTCCCTTTAGGACACCATGAGTAATCAATGCTACGTCAGTGGGGTATAGGTGAACTCTATGAAACTTGCATTAATAGCTGGTCGGCACGAATGTATAAGGCTCCATGGTGTTGCATGGTGGTTTTGCTCCGAATTATCGGCCCAGTTGCCGGGCACGCGCCCAACAAGTGCAACCCTTTCGGTGCGCATGCGTTGTTCAGTGATATAAAATGAGGGTTCGCGTATTTGTCGGCACTACCATACAGGCGTTTTGAGGGTGGTTGAAGAGAGCATTTAAATGTATAGTCATAAAATGTCTCATGAACGAATTGCGAATACCACTGTGGGTAAGTGTTCATTTATTTTGAAAACTAGTATTTAAAAGAGTGAATAGAATGATGCCAATATTAAATAACACGTAAATATAACTAAAATTTGCCACCTGGAAATCCAAGTATTAAATAAGGAAAAAGTAAAAGTTGTATCTGTTTACAAACTCTTACAAACTCTGAGATTTATTTTCTTCATTTAGCTAAGTCAGCTACTTTAGAGAACTTCGAATTTTCTTATCGTAATGAATTCAACACATTACCACTGTTCATGTAAGAAAAACACCCTTAAGCAATATTATTATTTTAAGCGTTTTTGCTGTGGGGTTGCAAGTATTCGATTGTCCGCAAAGGCTTTTTGGGGTGGGCGTTATTTGCTCGTGCGGTGCAATGGCAAGGCACGATAGTTTCAGTTGCCACTGCGTTCGCTCGTTTTCATTGTTGGTTGATCATTCCGGGACGTTGTAAATACGCCAATCTTTTAAACAATAAAAGTAATATATTTGTGCCCAATTGAAATACATAACATTCTAAAGTTAATACGCGTATACAGAACAATATAAATGCATTCAAAGAAGAAGTTTCTTGTACAAGTGTAGTGAATTCTCGGCAAAATTGATTGAAAATATTTAGTGCTGCATAAAAAAGAAAAAACGAGTCCAGCATCCTGTCCGAGGCTAGAAAAATCAATAGACAGACTGTAATCTCGTGAATGCATATTAGAGTACATATATATAAGTGCAGGTGCATCTATGAGCTTAAGAGAAAATCTCCAACCGCTTGGGAGTAATCGAAATTAATTCGTCGGCGGCGTTTGTGAAAAATCAATATTTTCGGCAAAGACATATGTATGCAAATATCTGCATCACTTCTTAAACTCCACGACTATTGCAGGCGTTGAATTAGATGCGGTCAAATTTGCTCGTCTCCTTTGCGGTCTTATCCTCAAGAGTCAATAATATATAAAACTGTTTGCTAGAAAAATCATAAATATAATTCTATACATGCCAAACATGCACACATAACATATGTACGTAGAATTAACTATTTTACAACTGGTTTGAAGCAAAAAGTCCGAGGAGTGAAACCTTCTTTTTCCGGAAAAACAACTATTTGCCTTTGTTATTGTTGTTGGTTGTCCTATGATATGAATGATCATAGTTTGGCCTGAGATAAACCAGTTTCATACCAGTTCAAAGAATATAGAAAATATTTACTCTGATTGTGGAAGAAAATCACGCAAATAAAATAACTCAATAAAAAACGTTCTAGATTTTAGATAAGTCTGTTGTTTTTTGTATAGTAGTTGGATCTCAGACAGAAATTTCAAGTATAAAGTGCAAAACTTCCTAAATTATTAGTGTACAATTTGTATATATTTGTTTTAACTGTTGGTTTTGTTTTTGTTTGTACATACTTATTATTATTTATAGATAAGTGTTGAGCAGTTAAATATTTCAAAGATACAGAAATGTCCCAACTTTCCGCAAATTTTATTTATTTTAATTAAGTATAATTTTTACCTACTTTGGAACTACTTGTGCATATTGCGCATAATACTTGATATGCTTTTTTTTTCTGCATTGAGACATCTCTGTGGAGAAGTGCGGCGTGTCGCCTCCCTCGTCCACCGCCTGTCTTCTCTTTACACTTACTAAGCAAGTTGTAATGCAATATGCGAGACGGGTGCTGCATAATAAGCGAGAATGCTGAAAGCAAACACAAATTACCAACTCGCTAAGAGCCAAGAACAACAATATTACGGAATTATATTCACACGCATATATAAGCAGTTGAGTAGTAGATACTATAAAATTGAATGTAACAATTTTTGAGTTACATGATATTTCACTTTTACCAATGTAAATATGTATGACATTGTGTACGGATGCGTTACGTTTATTGTTGTTGTACGCTGAAGCAAATGTGACTAAATTTTTGCGTTCGGTTTAGTGCCTTCACGGGCGGCGACAGTTCACAACATTGCCGATCAGTGGCCGCACGGAGTTAAGTGAAGACGTTGGCGTGTTCCTTTGTGTTGTCAATGAAGTGCATAATTGCGCCCGTCTCATTATCAATACAGTGCCAATTGGAGAGCCGCAAACGTATAGCTCGTTTATATTTTTCATTGGTTCTCTTCTAAAACGTTTGTGTTTGTTTAAAATTTGAGTGCTCTTGGACGCCGCTTGCTTTTACCTCCCCTTTCCCTTAACTCTCGTCTAGTAGATTATCAACATCGGACGACGATATGATATTTAGTTGCTTCGCGACAAGCCAAACTTCGACAACCTACTGGCAGACATACATACATTTATACATACATATTGCCCTGCATTATTGTGCGAATTTGTATTTGCATATATACGCATGTTATCAGTTGTGTACCAGCTTGTTGTTTGCCTCTGTTTAGGTCATTTTTATTGTCTTTTTTGTTTACGTCCTTTCGCGGCCGTTCTCTGCTCGCTCGGCGCTGAGCTTAATGTGGAACAGTTACGACTGTCATGTTGTGTCGCCGACATTTTAGCTATCGCGCTATAACAACTACAGTGAGTTTAATTTTAGGCTGTAAAGTTGTGGTTGTTGTGTATTATCGATATCAGCTGTTAGTACATAAATACAATCAAACAAATGTGTCTGTGGTCTTTGTAGTGGGGCGACATCGTCAACTGCTGGAGTTAAACCTTACATAACTAATTGTATAAATATTATACATAATGAGTCATAAACGTATATATGTTCCATAAAATATCACTATCGTTAATGTATATCCAAAATTTATCAAGGAAAGAATCAAATGTGTTTTCAAAATGAAACAGATAATCGAATCGGTACACGAAAGTGGATTCGGCGAAATGAAAACGAAAAATGTGCAAAGTTCATAAACTAAAAGTGCTATGATTGCAAAAGCTCCACAAACAATACGAGTATATAACTCGACGATAATTGCAGTATTCTGCTCGTACTCATTTACTTGCGACTAAAGTTTAGCTTTGTAATTGTTTAATGTAAAAATGCGTGTTTTTTTTGTAATAATTACAGGTATTTTCCCTGAACTTGGGAACACAAGCGCATTCACAAATATTTCGTTTCCATATATGAGATACACTTGTGTGCTTACAGGTTTTCACTACAAGCCGCATAGGTATATGTATGTATTGTACATATACACATCCACGCATACATATTACATGCAAGTATAATAAAAACTATAGTAATGAACTTGTATTTTTCAGTTATTTTCAAAATCATAATTATTCCTGTACGCTCGTCACAAAACAGCTATTTGTCGATTAAAACTCGAACATTTCAACTGACCAGTTCAAGGTTAGCAATATCATTATTATTGTATGTTTTCAAAGCTCACTGAGCTGACAGATATTTAAGTACATACAAATAAAGTTGTTCCGCTATTTATGAAGCAACGATGGTTGGGGCTTTCCTCTTGTGTACCTAGCACTCGGTTTGGAAAAAAAAACAAAAAAAAAACAAGCAATAATTTTAACACATACTCACACGATTTGAAGAAACGTTAGCTACCATTTCAATAACAAATATTATGCTGTGACAATCATCATCAAAATAAAATTTAATAAATTTTAAAATCTTCTGCTCGTGCTAACTCGTGCAATCTCATTGCAAAAGCAAACTTTAAGTATTCAATAGAAACACAGTATTGTAGCCATATGCAATTCGATTGTTCTACGTTTTTAAAAACAACTCGAGTTTGTTATCAATTTTGGCGTTTAGTCGTAAACACGGAGTTTTCTATACAAGAATTTCCATTACAACTGCTTGTTGTGGCCGGACGGCTGACTTGTTTTGACAGTTCATCGTCGTGCATAGCTGTTTCCTGAAGTGCAAAGTCTCATTTTTGAAATCGTCCACAACTGCTGTTCGAAGAACAAGTTTTGTTGTAAATGAATAAATAAGTGTCGCAACTCAACATCAGGAATGAAGTATGCAAATATATAAATAAATTATTCAGGAACTTCCACCGCCGATTCTGCCATTTGATCCATAGCAAACATATGAATTTTGTGGATATTGAAAATGTCTAATTTTGAGTTAAGACTATTTCAGAGCAACACACAAACATAGTGCCATATAGCCATGGAAAAAAGGGAAGAAAGACCAGCTCACCGATGAGTTAGGCTTTGTGTTGTCAGTCAATAACAAGAAACCGTCAACGGCAAATATTTGCATTACAAATATGAGCAACAACATTAACATATTCACGATTGATTCGCATTTCAAATTATTTTGAGAAATTGTTTGTTATACATGTCATATTCCAGTGTGGACAATATGAGTGTGCTTGTGCGTGTTGGGTTTGTAGTCAGCGCACAATGCTGTTGTTTAGCGAAGTGGACATTCGGTTTGCTGAGTAACTATCTGTTGGTTTTGCTGTTGTTGACTCATAAACATCTAACTTATGCCCAAAAGGAGATACAGGCGTATGCAAACACATATGTACTTGCCTTGTGTGCTATGTAGATATATGTGTTGTTGTATGCATGCTGTTGTTGTAATGTATGCAAAAGCGAATTACAAGCGAGCGACGGCAAGAAGCAGTAAAGTTACTATGGTAAAAAAGCACTTTAACCACCGTCTGGCGATTTAGACGACGGGGAGTCATGGTGGCGTAGGTGGGGTGTTCGCATGTTTCGAATTACTTGTGTACATGTGTGCCTGACAACATGCATATCAGCACCTGTACATATGTATGTGTTGGTGTATGAGTGCAATGGCCAGGTTTGTTGGTCTGCTAAAGTGTGTGTGTGAATTGTCAACTTGGCATAGCGTGAGGTGAGTTTGATGGCGTTTGGTGTGTATATTTTTAAGCGTTTATATGTGTGGGGAAGCGTGTAGCAGCCCACCGGTCGGGGAAATGTACAAACTGGAGGCCAATATTCGGTATGTGGCATGCAAAATTCTCTTCACATTTATTGAACATATTTTCACGACGTATTCAGAAATGTGAGTGTGTCATAGCAGTATTCTGCCATTTATGCGTGCATGTCGGTTTGCTTGTTCGTCAGTGTCGGCAGTGCATATCAATGCTTTCGATGCGTGTACATAAATTCAAGTGTTTGGCTTTTTGAAAAGCAAACACCAGAACACGACAGACGCTTGCCGATAACTTGCAAGTGAATAGTGACCTCACCCTATACTGTCGACCAACGGTTTTTAATGCACAATGGGTGGCTAAGTAGCAGTTGCTGCTTGTCATTTCCATTCGAAAGGTTGACAAATTGCGTATACTAATGGCATACGTATAGTCATACAAACAAATAAGTGTTTATATATGTACATGGTGTGCGTGCATATGCTATGATTATAAGTTGTTTTAATCGGCAAATTAGCATGCGATATGAAGTCATTGGGCGGGTCCGACACGTTCGCGATTCGACAGGTTTGTTCTCCATATCACCAATTGAGGTGCGCATTGCGGGTTCGGTTCTTAAGTCTTTTGTTGGCCGTCTAATTCATATTCAAGTTTCTGGCTTTCTCAGTTGCTTTTCACAAACACACATACGCATTCACATGCAAACACACACGAGGTTCTCAAGTATTTGTAAATAGTTGTCACGGAATGTTGCCGTTAGATTCGAAACGCAGTTTTTTTTCTGCGCTCAATTTTCAACCTCGATACACACATACATATGTATATTAATGTATTCTACGAGGCGAGAACCTGATGGCCAATTTGACTTTTAATATTATTGAATGAGACAGCGGCAATAAGCACAGCAACAATAATATATAGAAACAAGTAAGGAAGTTCTAAGTTCGGGTGTAACCGAACATTTTATACTTTCGCAACTTGCAAGGATCAAAGCCCGGGAAATTACTGCAGGTGTTCGCAACATTTTATATTAAAGGATGTATTGATCCGATTCAACCAATTTTTGACACAAAGACATACTATTATCGACAGTTTCATTTATTTATTTTATTATATGAATTTTAACTATATATCTTACACATTGACCGATATTTTCGGTAAAAAGTCAACTATAGGCACTGGGGTCCACATATTCGGTACCTTGGACTTGAACAGTTTTGGCTCGATTTAGACAATTTTTGCTCACAAGGTAGCATACCTTAAACGCATTATTCACCTCGATACAATCAATGTTGCTTGATTTGCATAGTGAAAAGTGAATGAATCAGATGGAATTTAAAATGGTATTATATGGGAAATAGGTGTGGTTGTAATCCGATTTCGCCCGTTTTCGCACTATAACACAGAAATATGAGAAGAATGGTATGTACCACATTTGGTTGAAATCGGTTAAGCAGATTCCAAAATATGGGTTTTCCCCTAAAAGTGGGCGGTGCCACGCCTACTGTCAAATTTTGAAATCGCTTCTTATAAAGTCATCTCATACCATCCCAGACATATAATTTAATGTCTCTGGGTTGTTTAGTGCTCGATTTATCGCGCTTTTAGTAGTTTTTAACAGTACCGTTATATGGAGAGCGGGTGGGGTTGTCTACCCGATTTCACCCATTTTCACACTGGCGATAGAGGTGCTAAAAGCATTTGTTCTCAGTGAATCCGTCTGTTTCAACATGTTGCAAGAGAATAAAAACACAGAATACAAACAAACGCAGCCATTTTATCTTCGCGTCAGCAAAATTTGGGCGTTTTGCATATTTTGTGTATCATTTGAATGTGTCGAATTCCGTTTATTCATTGCATTTCAAGGTGACGCACAAATTAACACAAAATGAAATGTGAGAAAAGCCATTGAATTCAAATAAAGTGAATGAGCCAAGATGAAGTAATCTTCGCAAAGCAAACAAGCGATTACAAGTGAGCATATTAATCGAAAAACAAAAATACAACACAAACAAATGCAAACAAAAATGCATAATTTTTATCTCAAACCTTTTAAATTTTTAAACGAATCGTGAAATCATCTTGAGAAATGTAAATAGTTTCAGCTGTCGCTAAACGAAAAACCAAAAACAACAATAATTATACACAAATGGAAGCGAAATTTGATCAATGCCAAGCAGCGTGGTTGTGCGTGTTTGTGTTTCACGATTCTCAAAGCAATTAACACTGGGTGTTGCAGAAAAAGTGCAAAAAGCGCGTACGAATGTTAACTAATAATTACACATGCATACAAACATACATATTAAAAAGCCAAAATAAACTTAATTAAGTACTAAAAATTAAAATTACAAAGGAAAGGTGGAATAAGTAACGGCCGCAATGGAGGTGTATACCGAGGGACCGCCGAAGAGCGAAGAGGACGCTTCGAAGTACATGCTAGACGGTAAGAAAATCTTTTAACCTTTAATCAAATTCTAAAAATATATGATAATATGCGCCGAGTGTGTACTTATTTTTATAACGAAAAACATTTATTTCTTATTGTACAAAAATAATTTTATGAATTTACTTTGGTTTCATAAAATTCGTTGGGAGCGTCAGTCAAAAGCATTTGGAGAGACTAATAAAGAGTTAATTTCGGTCTTAAAGAGAGAATTTTGGTTCTCATTACTTTTTGTCGTTCATAAAATTTGGATTTTCTAGACAGATTCGATTCCTGCTTTCTCGGTGTTGACGCTGGTTCGCAGTTAGCCGAACATGAGCCAAAGCGCGGTTTAGTTGACTTTTTATTTGATGTGTCGTATGTATGCTACCGCAAATGTTTAGTTCTGCTACTCAAACTATCGCGTCCAACATCAGATAAAAAAAAATCAGAAAACAAATACGAAAAGTGATTTTATTCTTTTGAGATTTGATTTCGTATGGTTGAAGGATATTTATTCACGATTCGTATAAAAAGCTTCTGTTCCTTTACATGACCGGTCGTTTCTTTACACCTTGTCTCTTTCGTAGTACTTTGCTACACCGACTAAATGTAAGAGTAAATCGAAACTTCTCAACACCAATGTGTTTTGCAAAAAATTTACGTACATTTGTTCCTGAAATTTTTTAAGGGAAAATTCATTACTTGAGATACGTTAAATATCCATGACCATTGACATCGTTTGACTTTGTTGTTACACGTGCCTTTTGTACTGCATCGAATTCCAAGACCCCAATTTGCGGAGCGATACAGATGCCATCGACCGCGGAAGGGCTATGGGTAGCTGACACCACAGGCGCAGTTATTGATGTCAGAGCGAGTTATTGATGTAATGCGCTTCGTGAGATTTGTGTGACGTATACTCGTACGTAATCGTATGTAAGTCTGGCGTTGGAAAAAACTTCCGCAAGTTGGACAATTTGGACAATTTTCACCATTGCAAAAGCCACTTGTTTTGCTTGGTGGTACTCCTCTACTGGTGTAATTCAGTATGTTTGCAATTACATATACAAGTATGTGTAAATTTGAAAAATACATAGCTATATTTTTATTTTAAAATTCAAAACTCATTGTAAATGCCAAAGTGGAACGCTAAATGACCGCATCCAACGGCCGGTGAATGCCACTCAACTTGCCGACGTAAGCAAATATGTAAGCGAACATGTAAAGCGCATTTTCACAAGGTTTTTTGCTTTTGCTTTGTGGCTGTGTGTTGTTGGGGTTGTGCCAGATACAGTTACAAATTATTTGGTGATCGTGTTGATCATAAAAATGTGCGATGCCGCCGCTGTTGCTTGGCTTTGCAGTGGCAGCAGTTGCCGCAGTTTCGGTTGTGATCGTTCTCACGCCTCCGCAATAGTTTGCGCCCACGCATTTCATTCTCCGTTCATGCAGTTGCCGCAGCCACGACGGCCATCCAGCTTGCCTCTTTGGCGGCACAGTGTTTTCAGCAGTGAAATGTCACAGGTTGGCAACCGAAAATGTCATTAGAGTAACAACATGCGGCTTTGGTGCAGTTAATGTTGTTGTTGTGATTGGGCAGTGATTGCTTTGCCCGATAGCGAAAATACTTGTTCGCGCTCAAATTAAATAGTAAGGGACTTGGGGTGGTTATGCGAGTAACTGAATGGGCAGGCGAACAGGTCGTTAAATGAATAGCTGAATGTCTGGCGGACTGTCCGACCAGCAATTTGTTTCGGCGCAGAAAACTCTGATAGTGATGCCGCGTCGGAGTCGAGGCTGATAAATGCTGTATTATATATGTGTATGTGTGTAGGTATGTAGGTATCACATGCACACATTTGGGCTTTACCCGATATCTTCTGATGCTTGGCTTTACAAGCATTCAGAGACGCTTAGATATATACATAGACAAGTACAGCATTGCTTACAGATGAAACTCGTAGTATTGGCGACACCACTGTGGCCCACCGTGTTGATGCCATATAGTTGCTTGCGAAATAGTGAAAGGTGTTGGGTGCTATTTGAATGACGTCCAGCGTTTCTATATCGCTGCGCTGACCAACCCAAAACCGAAAACGATATGGTATGCGACGGACGCGATCACATTTACCCATTCCGGTGTGGCACTTCATGCAGCTCGATTTGCCGTCAGCGCAAACAACGTCAAGTGTTTCGGGGAAATTTCAATTGCCGACAAGTGCTACGGCAAACAGCTATGCATTAACGCTACCTGAGCGTGAGCGTGCAAAGTGGTGAGTGCTAGGTGGTGAGTGGTGCAGGGCATGCAATCCGATCCATTCTTCAATTCGCTTGGCTAAATCAGCGTGCAAACGAAGAGAGGGTTTTGGATTTCAGCGAGGGGCATTTTATACACCGCTACACAAACGTAAACAAATACGTAAATGCCGGTGGTGAATGTTGGTGGGGATATTGTTAGGTTGTGGCGCAACAGAATGATGCAGCAATGTCGATGGTATGGAGAAAGCCACGTTGTGTAAAAGTAAGCTGAGTCGCCAAACAAACGCGCGTTGAAGAGAGCCCTTACTTTTACACAAAGTTCCAGGTGGCTGTGCAAAGGTAATTAATACGCTGACGCGAAATGTTGTCCATTAATTTGTGAAGCAGAAAACGCAAGGAACTAGCGTATGAAACTGGGTGGTGAGAGTGATGAAGTGATGGCAAAAATAAACATAGCCTGTAAGACAAGAGAGCATTTCCGACTATAATTTATATGCATCGATATTTATTATAATATGTTTGTATGTGTGACTATGTAATCATTCTAAATGGTGGTGGCGACTGCGGTTATCCACCCTAATCAACAGGAGTGGGAGTCCAGCCTAATTGTTATAAAACACATTTTTTATTGAAAACTCTATTTTATTGAAGCCTTCTATTGACTTTTCAGTTTTTTTTCACTCAAACTACAAGCAGAGTCTATTTTTGTCCTCTCAAGTGAAATACCATATGCTAACTATCTAAACCTAAATCAGCAATCAAGTTAGTTTAAGTCGAACAGTCGGGTTTTCACTGTAAGCGCATATAACAACCCAGCAGGCTGTAATGCTTCATTATTTCATTTGAATTTAATTGCCTTGTGTCCAAAAACTCCGCCTGCAACACCACAACCTCCGCCGACTATAGTCAGTCGTCAACGCATTCACCGCAATCGCTAACAGCGCTACATTATCGTCATCAACATGCCGATCTTCAACAATCAGCGTCGCATTTGCCGCTCTCAATGCCGTGTGTTTATATGGCACTCTTTCCGTTTGTTTTGTTTCTGTTTTTGATTGTTTTTGCAGCATAAATTTGCGCATTTTTAGAAAGGTAGTTTGCGATTTTTTACGCGCTTTTACGAGATTGTCTGCATGACTGTCTCAAAGAGGTGTCCAAATTTTATTTCTTTTCTTTTATTTTTTTCGTAGCTCAAATGGCGCGCCAAACGGTATTAGTTGAAACAATACGCCAGCTGCTTGCGACTAACAGCGCATTCGCTTGGATGGCAATATTCAAGGTGTTCACCTGTTTTGGCATTATTCGGCACTTTTTTCGGTATGGGCTTTTTTCTTTTTTCTTGTTTTGGTTTTCTGTTGATTGCATTGCAATTTTGTGCTTTGACGGTTTTGAATTTTGTTTTTATGTAAATTCGCACAAAATATGATAATTTGCACTTGTGCTTACTCCGTTCCATTTTTGCAATGAGCCACGAGTGGACTTGGGTAGTGTGCAGGTCAGTTGTCGTTTAGGCAAGTTTTGTGTTGATGCTAGTGTGATGACTGTGGGAGGGTAACCGGCAATCTACCCGGTCGACTTTGAGCTGTCAGCCAGCAGTAAAGCGACAATCTTTTGTTGCGGCATAAACTTAATGAAATGAAGGGTTGTTATTGTGGCTGTTGACAGCGGTTCGAACTATTGGCGTTCACTTGCAGTTGACAGGTGGGTGTAGGAGACAGTGACCATCTGCATAGTTTGTTTTTAGGAGTTTAACCGCCCCTGCAGAGGTGTAGCCGGTTGGTGCATGTATCCAGTAAGTTTATTTTTGTGTTGCGTACTGTATTTGCAGCCTTTCGCTTTCGCCAAATCGTGGCCCGATGACTATTGTCACTAACGCATCTATCACTGGTAACCGCAGTAAATCAAGCAATCGGCTATTGGGGACCACCAATTGTTGTTGTTGTTGTTTGTCAGTCAAGTTTGTCTAACTGTCGACAATTTACACGAAAAAAAATTGTGAAAAATCGCAAAAAAAAAATAATCGAACAAGGGTCGACTGTTGGGTCACTTGTTTGCCGCACTCAGTCTCACTTTGTTGCGCTTTTATTCGCCAATTACTTATGTCACGATATTCACCTAGCACGCAGCGTCAATGCCACAACCGGCATTAACAAAATGTCTAAAAATGTACGAAAAGGTAAATAATGAACGAAACTCAGAAACGCAATGTGTGGAGTTGGTTAATAAATTGGTAATTGCAACCACAGATCCACTTGCACACAAATAATTATAAGAATTTGTGCGCTCATGCTCAAACCTTTCGCATAATTAACCAACTGACCAATTTCCGATCGGACGCTGAGTGCCGACTGTTGAGTGCTGACCGCCAATTACTGCAGTCAAGATCACCATCAGTCAAACGCTGCACGCCCCAAATATGCGTCAACATGTAAAATTCAAATGGTAGCAACCGGCAGTGGGTTGTGCAGCTCATTTGCCACAAAATGCAATTACTGCATTCGATATTAACTAAATTGCATGTTAATTGAGCATATAATAAGAAGCATTGCAAACCCTTGGTTTTACTTTGGTGGTTGTATGTGTATATGAATGTGTAAGGAGACAAAAGGAATTGACCAATCTGGTTTCAGCTATTTTGTCACTTCTCGACGCCGTATATATTTACGTGAATACATTAATTTAATTTTCAAATTGAACTTGTTTTACTTACATTAAGTTACTACTTAGAGTTCTGACTTGATTGGAATACATATAATTGCTAATTAATAAAGTTCATCGCGTGTGCACCCTGCACTTAACACAGTACTCGTGGCCTTGTGAACTGTTGCTGACCGTACAAGATGGATAAATTACATGAAGGTGAAAGACTATTTAAACTAAATTTCTACACATGCTGCACATTTCTGTTGTAACAGTACAGCAACAATTTTACCAGATATTTTAAATGCGACGAAATGTAAGTGTGTCATTAACCGAAGTGTCTTTCGCGAATCTAGAAATAAATTCTGATTTCTTAGGTGGTATTACCAATACGTTTTTGAAAGAAGGCGCTGAGTTTCTAGAGGGAGCATCTAGAATGTTCTGACGCTGTTAGGTAGTGCTTTCGAGGGATCGTGAAATATTTATAAGGTCAATGTTCGGAGAAGAAATACTCTTCTGTACAGAACAACTGGTTAACTTTTCATCGGATGGACGTTTACTTCGAGGGGCAGGCTTAGAGGATTCATGAAAAGCATTTAGGCATTATTTGAACATGATTTGTAATACCTAAACTTTTCGGGGTGGACGCAAACATACAAATCAATTACCCAGCGACCTAAAGCCATGACCAACAAATCTTGATATTGGCGTTGTTCGTAGTGGAGAGAAATACCGAAATATAAATTATTTTATAAAACCGTGTTATCTAATTGGTTCTGTTGCATAAAAAGTTGCCACCATAGAATTTTATATACAATACATATAAATACCAACTACAATTATAAGCAAACGGGTAAGGTGCTTGAAATATGAACAAGTAACTAAGTGTCTTCTGTTGAAACAAAGCAACAATTCAAAGTGGCTGTAGCGTTACATAGGGGTGCCTAATATTATATACAAGTATGATCTTGAGCTTGCTAACCTATATAATATTATATCTAATTTTTGTTACATTATTGGCAAACTTAAGCTGGGGGGTTAAGAATTGATTAAGCAACCATCTAAACTTTCTACGATAAATTTAACGAATGCAAATGGGTGAGTATGGTAAGCAGTTCGATGACGGAAGTTCAATATTCTGTGAGCTACTGTGTACTTGTGCATCAAATTTCAGTAAAAAAATGTTGTATGCGCGTTTTTGGATTTCCGTTATTCAAATTTGACGAGTGCACACACACATCTGCGAACAGCCATTTAAGGTTCCATGCAAGCCACATATTTGGTAAATAATCCTTAGAGAAAAGAGTGAACAAGAGCTGTCTTCCCCAGACTTGCAGTCGGTATTTGAGGCGGAGGCCACTGACTGAGGTGCAAACAAACTTGATAACTCGGCATACCTTTTTGGATATGTTGAAGTTGAGTGGATTGTGGAACTGAAGTTTCGCAGGTGTGCAGAGAGCCAAAACATCAGAGCTTGCAGAGACGTCGTGCAGCCGTGGGGTTCGAAAGTGCAAGCGTTGTTTATGAAATTGATGCAGCATATGCTCTGCCGCCTCTGGCGCTGCTTGCAATCGGCGATTAATCTACAGTGCAAAGTTCACATTCGCAGCTCCAGAAAGTCAGTGTGAACATTAGAGATTAATAATAGAGAAAGAAATAAAGAAATAATCTGACACTCAAGAACAGAACCAGTGAGCGAGTCATTGGCGAGTGTTTTGTGGGAGATGGTGGAGTTGGGTCGTCATTGTCAGCGCAAACGAAAGCAGCAATCAACAACGTGGCAGCAACACGTTTTAGCTTTTAGTGCTGCTTCATTGCTCTGTGGCTCTGTTGTTGTCGGCTGCAGGCGAGTGTTTTCGCGTGACTCGGTATACTCGAACCGAACGCTGCGTCAGTCCATTCAGTCGTTGACTGGACGTGCTGCCGACTACAACGTGTGTTGACTGTGTATCGCCATTTCGTGATTCCGCTCAATTGAGTTTTGAGTTTTACCTTTTTAGAGTTCTTTATTTGTTTTCTATATTGTCTTTGCGTGCGCGTCGATTGCGGTTGCATACCTCTAAAATTGTTGTGCTCTTGTGAATGTTAGTAGCGCAGTCGGCAAACCTGTTCGCCTCTGCTTCTAGCGGACGGACATAAATTGGTAGATGAGGAATCAGTGCAGCTGTGAGTGAATGTTGGAAACGCGAAGCGCGTCGAACCGAAAGAATTTATGAGATGTTTGGGCATTATTCTTACTGTTGTTGTTATTGTTTGTTGTTATTGGTAGTGATGATGTTTGTTGCGTGATCGAAATGTGGTTGCCGTTGCACATCTACTACACGTACCTGTGTAATAAATGCAAAAACAAAAACACTTCATTGTGGAAGTTATTCGAAAGAGAAATAACAATTAGAACAAGTGCGAGATAAAGAATACATTTATGATATGCAGATAAAGTGTACTCGAATTCGAGTTGGAATTCTTGTTTTCACATAAAATTCATCTGCGCCCAGATCGCGAAGTACATTTGTGGTGGCCGTTGTTGTTGTTTGCGTATGGTACATTGGTCTTCTGTAGTTTTTGTCGTTGCGTCGAAGTGGATTATCTCCACTGCTGTGTCTAGTATAAACCTGATGTAATAAGAAATACTCGTAAAACAGATTCCGAAACAGAAACCAATAAACAGAAAACAAAAGCAATTTACGGCACTATAAAAATTGAACTTCGGTTGAATAAATCCAGCTGGAAGCTGCATTGTTCTCGTTCTTGATTTATTCGCTTTCCCCCCTAAGTTTGCTGGTTGCTCGCAGTACCTTGAGCTGCAGCCAACGGTCAAGTTGGACAACACTGTCGGTTATCTATAGATTGTTGCCGAACGTTCGACTAATCTGTTAGTTTTCAAGGCAAACGGGCAGTGCGTTGACTTGGAGCTCACATGCTACATCTCGGATCTATATTGGATTCTTGCCTTTCAGCAGTTTTGTTACTGCGCTGTAATTCTATACCTGTCTGCCATTTTCGCACTTGCCACGCTGCACGTACATACCTCGCACGGCACATCTTCCTTACCCTTACCATAGTACTAAGGATAGTGATGCGTTAAAGCTGTTTAACCAGGTGCACCGGAAGAATAACGAAATGAACTTGCTGTACTACAAGCGTCTTAAACATAATTGCCACTTGCCAATAACATCTTCGGTAACAACAACAAAACCTTTGTCTACCAAGTAATAAATTTATAAAATAATAAGTGTTCTTCCGCCAGTATACTTTGTGATATAGATACTAATATATTTGAAATTAACGGCACAATTAATTGAGTTATTTTCGTAAAGATTTCGGGCGTCATTTACGCGCCCAAAATGTGAACGTTTTTTTTTTGCACATTTGCTTCTGTATGTATTAGGCAAAGAAAAATATTGTAAATGAGTGATTATAAATGTGTACAGCGCGCAGCGAGCACTTCCGCTGCCCGCGCTACCTCCGCCACCAAGCCAAGCAAACCGTTTTGTTCGTTGGCCTATCTGGCTAAATCAACAGTCGCCATAAATAGCAGCAGCGATGTTAGAATTCTAAAAGGCTCTGACCAAAAAAGCTTTACCGATCCATCGAGCACACCGAATGTGGCAGCCACGGCGAAAGTGAATGAACGTGGTTCGCCTGGACTACCTACTGGTGCTGCAACGGCAATCAGGGAGCATGCTGATAATAGCCAACAAACTATCGAGGCCTCGTCGACTTCGCGTATTGCCAATGGTCAACCCAATGACAATTTGTCAAACGAGCAGCCGGACGACAACAACCATTCACGCAGTATCGCTGAGGTTTTCGGTGTAATCAACGAGGAGGACGCCACACCCATTACCGATCAGGTGGATGGTACCGATGTGCGTCGTCCATGGGAGCTCGGTGCGCACAATGGCTACGTTCGACGCATTCCTCCTGCACTAATGACACCCGCGAATGCACAAAATGGCTTTCCGCATTGCTCCAATGGCCTGCCTTCACTGTCCAAGTTGAATAGCATGGACTGCTGGGACTACACCATCGAATTGGAGTGTCTTAACGGACCGCAAGGTTAGTAGTAAAGTGGAAATATTCCGTTGGTATATTCGAAAAATGTTAAAGATCAGGAACAATTTACCAAATATTCCAGTGAAACATTACCAATCTGTGAATTGAACAAAATTGCCATTGAGCATCCTCTTCTGAAATAGAAAAAAGCACCCGCTACACTATCAAGAGACATTGTCAAATGTGTGTCAAAAATGTTTATGTTTTTGCCTTCTATAGCTGTTCGATTTCGAAAGTTTGTCTGCTAATTATATTCCCGTCTTTGTTTACTACCATTGGGACAATAATAAGTGGCAAGTGTTACAAAAATAAAAGAAATAAATCAGTTTAGTTAAATATTGCATATAAAATGATTTTGTTGTTTGCAAGACCGGACGAATAAAGCTAAGCGGTGGCCCAGTTTTCGTGGCCTTTTGTGAGGCGCGCAAATTGCCAGCTGGGAGCATGTTGCAAACACCCAATCGTTGCCGCGGCATACCGACATGAAGTGTTCGCATATATTTATATGCTTACTTTCTGCTGGGAGTATCTGGGCGCTTTGTTTTATTTCATGCACATTCCAACAAAATTAACTTATTTTGTTATAATTAAAAAACTGTGGGAATATTTCCAACATGAATTATCGCCACATAAAACTTTTTTTTGTGCTGAGTGTTTCTATGAATTCATGAATAGTCAATGCGGCGTGAAGTGCAAGCATTGCGTTCCTCAAAACGCAATCATTGGCGGCCTGGGCGACATCGTAGCTCCGAAAACATGCATATACATATATACTTGTATATGCAAGTACGTGGGATCGCGGTGAAGCAAAGCGCACGCGTGCAAAGTCGACACCAAGTCTTCCCTCTTAATGTTAATGTTTACCCATGATGTTGCAATAATTATATAATTTTGTATATTTTCGAGCTGATGTTGAAAGTATATTTGTTATATATATTATTTGAATATTACTAGTCGACTATTTTCTAGCTATTACTTAAGATGTTTAAATTTTCCCTTTGGAATTTATTGCGGTAATTACGACTATATGTGGGATGTGATTTAATTAGTTCCACTCACCAGTCGTCTGTAGACTTATAGAAATGTCAATTTGAAGTCTCTATCTGACAATATTGTTGATTACCAACGGAATCGAACTTTTTTACTAAGAACCATTTTATCAGTACGAGTAGCTCTACTTAACTGGCAATAGAGAACGTATTATAGAGAATATGTTAAGAAATACTGAGAAGAAGGGAATTAGTACTTAGTAACTTTTAGCCCAGGATTTGCTAAATCAATAGTTGTAGTGTGTTTGATAGAATAAATTGTAAACCAAAGAATAGTATATTCTGCTAATTAAGCGAATTTGAATAAAGTTTGATATTTTATTTGTAATTCTTAAACTACTTCTTTTAAAATTACTTTTTTTTGGTACTTTTTGTATGAGAAGTATAAAGATTTTTAATGTGGACTTGATGCCTGAGTTATTTCTTTGGTCGGCCCTCTCTTTATATTTTGATTAACAGTGTGGTGAGTTGCGATGCAGATTTTTAATTTACTTCCTTTGCAATCCCACTGCACAGATTCATGCTACCAACCTGTTGTTTATCTATATTTTTAAACTTTAATGGCGCAGTGTTAGAGAATTGAAGCACCTTTTCATTTGAGAATGGCAATTTAAAGGTTATTGACATTGAAAGCAGAATTTTTAAAAAACATTTAATATGTATGCTTTTCTATCTGCATAAACATACACATGCATACATACATACCTATCTATATAAGAGCTTTTGTAGTTAGGTATGAATAGACGGGCGAAGAGTTTAATGAGCAGCAATTATTGGCGAAGTAACCCACGGGCCACACATAACTGCAAATGGAGACGACCATGCGATTATTCGCTTTTGTTGATGAATTTCAATTAGTGGTTCGAACAACAACGTACGTTTAAAGCAAGCAGAGTATGCTGACGATTTCCCGCTATGTAATGCAGACGAAAAAGAAATACATTTCAGAACGAAAAATGAAAAATGGAAAACAATTCACATTAGCAGGAATTCATTGAGCAATTATGGAGCTTGGACTTAGTTTTGGAAATTTATTTATATACATAAACATATATTTATACATATATGCTTGAATTTCATATATGGAACGCTCGTATATTATGGCACATACCAATGTTTCCACATTTCAAAAGTGTATTTCGGACATTTTATTATGGTTTATGGTTAAAATGTGTTTTGTTCAAAAAATTATGATTTACTACTGATTTTATTATCGACAATTCGGTCAAAGTATTGCGCTCTGGAAATCTGGTTCACAGGCGCGAGAGAGTTTAGAAATCTATTATTTGCTTATGTCAATATTTATTTGACGCACTGTACTATGGACGATGAAATTACGTTGTCGCTAATCGGCTGTGGATCGACTGTATGTGTATGTGTTTGTTCATTTATTTTTCTGGCTTCATTTTGATGATAACAATTTTATTCCCAAACAAATAATTTTTTGTGTTCTTTATATGGAGAATCTCTATCTCTTTTCATTTGTCTTAGTTTCAATTACAAATCTAACGGAAAACAACATAGCGACAAAAGCTTCAACCTTATTTAAAATTTGGCATGCTAATAAATTATTTTTAGTTGCGTGGAATCAATTGTAGCTGAAAATGTAGTTTTAATTGAAATGTGACCGCTTTCGGCCTTTATTCTACTTTGTTATGCTTTAAACGTTCGTGTTTATTTATTTTCTCTCATTGATATGCAAAACACAGGGTTGTATTCGAATATACATTTGTACGTACTCACAAATATATAATTTTTTTGGATATTTAGTTTTTCAATTTTCACTCTTAGCAGCTTTTATTTTATTTTTTGTAATTCGTTAGTTGTTGTTGGGTTAAAAAATCAAATATTATAAAAATTGCTGTTACATTAACTGGTTGTCGAAGCTCAATATCGCATATATCCGATTTCTTGCCATTGTTTATTTCATCATTCACCTAAAAAAGTGGTGTGTCTTTAATTATATATAACAAATCAATATATAGCTACTTGGCATTCGGCTAGTAAATAGATAACGCGCCGTCAGTTGGATTTCAGTCAGCGACAAAGGGGTGAGGGGAAGCTGAGGAAATCTGTTCAATACGTGTTAAATCAATTAAGTATGGAACAATAAAAAACAAACGAAAGTGCTCAGTCAAAAAAGTCGTCTACCAACGTCACAGAGCTACTAAATTTATTTGATTTTTACAAAGGAATAATATTAGCGTCGATAGCAGAAGTGATAAGATAAGCAATACAAATCGATGCAGACAATTTTACTAAGCAAATGTCTCGAACGATTCGAAGCGAAGCCTTGTGGGGTCTTTCCAATACCAGCTTAAGTTTAAAGTAGAGCGATCGAAAAATGCTAAAACAAACAAAAACGTAGTGAAGATGACCACAAATGAGGCCAAACAATTACATATATACATTGAATTTTTCCGAATTGTAGCAATGAAGCATTTTGTTGTCAAAATAAACACACAGCCATTAAGTATTCCCCACTCTTGCTTTTATACCTATTCGCATTTTGTGTTCCAAAGCAATTGAGTTGAGGAACCGCTCCGCGTTCCAAAAATATTCCAGCAAGTGAGACCGTTGTAATCGCAATTCACTCATCATATAAACGAGAAACAGTAAAATGTTTTTAGATTACAATCAGCAGTTAGTGATCATATTTTTGCTATTCTTTTGAAGAAACTTTTGTTGGCTTTGAGCCAATTTCGCAACCTTAAAACCTGCTCGCACGTTCATAATGTCACTGTGAAATGAATTTCGTTTTTGTAATCTTCATTTGGTTGCTGCTTACATGATTCAGCTTCTACCTGGAGAGCATACATATGGTATATTGTTTTAACGTTTGAGTGAATGCCAATTTTATTTCCCTTTTTTACTTTTCACCATATAGGTACGATACTGATAACAAAAATTGTGATTGTATTTGTGATATTGACATTTATATATTTGCGACAGGAAAGTCGATAAGTAAGACTAAGTAATATTCTGTCGATAGTGTTTTTGATATTCAATATTGATGTGCAAAATATTATATGTAATACTCTCTCATTTATATTGATATTCTCTCCAAATATTAAACGACAAATATTGCTTTTGACATTGATATAAAGTCGGTTTCAAATTTCCAGCGATTTCGCCGGTTCCAGTTTTTTCACGACCCTAATGTTCTGTAAACAACTTTTGAATATTGGTGGCTTTGCAATGCTATCCAAGTTCAAGCTTCAAAAATAACATGATTGGTTTGCCTGAGAACGCAGCACTATTTAATTTACACATATACACTCTCACACTTGTGTAGTAAATATTTGACCGTCTGCTCAGACTTTTCAATGTATTAAGTGTTTGCATTGCGTGCTATCTCAAACAATATCAACTGTCCGATGAAGTTTGGAATTTGCGCCGCCGTCCGGTTTTATTCTCCACTGACGCGCAGTTGCTGTTGTTGTCTCTTTTAATCAGCTGAGACGTCGTTGGAGTCATACCGTGAACAGTTTAAATAGTTAATAATTACTTAAATAGTGTTGTTAGCCGTTGCTGTTTAATTGACTTGCCTCTATTTGCTTTTACGTAAGTCAACGTTCGCTGCTGACGAAGTGCTTTTTCACATTGTCTGCGCATTGGACGCTCCGATTGCAATATGAGTGACACCGGCCATCCAACGCACAGTTAATCACGTTCACCTGTCCATATGTGCGCGAGTGTGTGCGTTTCGGGTTGAGTGAGACCGTGTGCTAGAGCGCCACCGAAACATCGATTAATAAGAGATGCATCATTGGCTTAAGCGGTGACCTTGAAGATTAATTTTTTTTGAGTTCTATTGCTGTCAAATGATTCTTAGGTAGTAGGTTCGTTTAGTAGCATGCATTTTCTTGCAATTGTAGTTATGACTAACGGTTCTAAAGGATGTAAGTGCACGGCATACGTTTATTATATTGGCTGCTAAATATGCAGTCAAATGTATAAAGAACAAAGAATGGGCAAAGATTTTCAAAAGCGATGTTTTTGTATAGACCAGCTGGCCCAACCAGTACCAGACCAATGATACACGACACGTTGTATCTTATTTTCTCTCCATTTTTGACAGTTGTCGTGACAGTTCAGTGACAAGGTTATCAGGTAATCAGATAATTTTCAATTTATTTCTATTGGTATAGAATGGGTTTAAGACTTGTATTGAATCCTTTTACAATTATTGAAGTTTTAGATTTTTTGTCATTACAAACTGCAGAATAATGAGGAGAATACCAAGATTACAGAGAGAACGCTTTCCATATTTGCTCGTGAGTGAACGCACGACGTGTGTTTGTGAGTCTTTGCGCGTTGGTCAAAAGTCATTTGTTAAGCAGTTGACCCGTCATGTCCGGTACTTCCTCGTATATTCATATGTTTATCCGCGTGCATATAAAACACAACACACTCACAAGCATTGCGGTTATACTGGGTGTTCGCAATTTTCTCCAGAGTGTGTGGAAGTAAGTTCATTTGCCCGTACTTAACTAATTTTAATTAAAAATGTACAAATTAAGCCTAAACATTTTCTTGCATTTAAATGTTCCCACTTACGTAATCGCGATTGCGATTAATGCATTGCCTTGCAGATTTTCCAAATCGCTACCAATGCAACCATTGGCATCTGAATTTCCAAATTGGTTAATTTACGGTGTTGAATTAATTTTCAATTCCTGACTCTATTCAACCGCATCTAATAAGTATTTATAACTGCACGAAGCCGCTGTTGCTGCCGCGGCTGCCGAAGATGATGCTGGGCGTGTTGAGCTCGTCTGTGAGAGCGCATCTGCACCGCGGTTTTATTGCGTGAGGAAACCACTGAATTTACAATTGTATATACACCACAATGCAGCACACGAAAATCGATGTGGCGATTACTATTAAAAATAAGTAAAAATTAAAAATAAATTAAATTAACTTTATTGCAACTATTGCTTTGAATCTTCGGTATTTCCTCGAAGAGTCAAAGGGGTAAGGTTTTGTGGGTCATTGCACGTCTCTGTTGACATCGTGCTGAGTTAAAGCGAAAACTAACTGAACTGACACATCTAGATATTTTCATCTAGATATTTTGTGATGACACATGACGTATTGTCAAAGTAAAGCTGGATCCAATAACAATAATTGAATTAGCTTCAGCACAACAAGAGTTAGACATGCAACTGCTTTATTACTCTTTTGCGGCACAAATTTGCATTTTCGGCAAAACTCACCGAATTCAAATTTCACCGTCACGTTGTTGCGCCGCATTCAGACAGTTGAGTGTTTTGAATATACGATACACTTATATAGTATGTATTGTATAATGGGTCCATCAATATGTGAGTTTAGGATTGAACCTTATGACAGCTTTATCAGTTTTGGAGATTTTCACGGGTTATAGTTTCTTTGGTTCCTCGTCACTGATCGTAAAAATGCCACTGTATGCAACTAGTTTGCGAGATCTAGACCTAACCCAGAGAAATATCGGGAGCCTGCTAATGATTAGTATTTTAGTTAAGGTCTATATTTGTTCGACTCGACTGTTCTCAGCAAAGTTGATTGTAAACTGCCTTATGGAAATATTAAGTTTCTTAAACCAAAGTTTAATTAAGCATTTAACGAAGTTTCTCGGTCGAAAAAATTCCTTTTATCTTCTCAACGAATGTACAAATTGTGAAAACTTACATAAAATGTTAAGTTTCCGCTTTTGTGATGGAAGCTTTCCCAAAGTTGACCCTGTGCCACAAGTGAGTTGGGATCTCTGGTTTATTAAGCGTCGTGCATTGAACCAATGTGTGATGCGAGTAGCGTCTCAGATTCAACTTTCGTAAGGAAATCCAGTTGCAAAGAGACTGCGAATAATGCGTTCACATTGAATGTCATTTGTGTGTTTTGTCTGATTTTGATATATGAGTACATGTTATTATGGTTGTCGCAGCAAAGCCGATGCAACAATGCATGCAGCGAAATGCGGAATGAAATATGACAGCGATTTACATGCTTGCCTCTTTTTTCCGGCTCGCTCATAAGGCTCGCGCTACCATATGGTGAGCTCAATCGTCTCTCCTCAACCGCCACCCCATCCATTTGTCTAATTCGAGGCTGTTATATTAATTCAATTGAAACGTTTTTATTGTCGCATCCGAATGCCATAAAAGTGAAAACGAGGCGTGGAGTCGCGGGAACAATACTTAGTCAGCGGCAGTCGGCGTGTTGCGCATTAGGCTTAAGTTTTCCACTCCAAAATTTGTGTGTCGCTTTGTGGAATGCCACATGATATATGCTTTAAACGGCACTTAAAATTGTTGGCAACTTTTCATTGTGTTTATTTCTCATTTAAAATTTGTTATGCTTGCGTTAATAGACAGACGAAGCATGTGTGTGCATTTTCACCTGTGTCTTATAGCTTTTCACATTGCACTCATTAATGTTATCTTTATCACCTGCATTGCTGTTGTGTCACGTGAAGCTCATTTTTGATGCCGTGATTATACTTGCTGTCGGTTTGGGGAGGGGGAAGTATGCACTCTCAAACTATGTCTCGCAGAGGCTGTATCCACTTGCATATGTGCGTGCGCATGTGTGTATGCGTGTATTATTTTTTTGGCAAATGCATTTTTAATTGAGACATCACTTCTGATTATACCCGCGTTTTTGTTACTGTTATATTGTCCTTATAATACTGATGCTGGCGGCGAGCGGAATGTTGCAGTTGCTGTATTATACTTTCAAAATAAATGCAAATCACTCAGGCAGTGACTGTGACGGTCGAGTAAAAGTGAAACGCTAGGAAATGAATGCAAAAAATGTGCACACGGCCACTTCCATGCACGGCCGTTTTGGCGAGAGTGTTGTCGATGTTTGTTGTGTTCGGTTGCATGCAGCATGCACGGCATTTTAGAAATTGTGTGAGCTGCTTCCTCCAACTGGCGTTTTATTCCACCCACAATAACACGGCGAAAAGTACTTGGGCACAGAGAATCTCCGCAGTGACAGGGCGCACTTTGCCGCCTGCCGCGCTTATACCTGCCCTTTTTTCGGATTGTTAGTTGTTGTGCGCGTTGCATGCGTGTTTCATGTCCAATGTATTACGTAGTTGTTTATGACCGCGTCTGCCACCTCTTCCAAGTGCCTCCTTGCTTTCAATAAACCGCTGCCAGTTATTATCGCCGTTAGTCTGTTAACTTTGATGTTTGGATCTATAGCCGTTATTTTAGTTTCATAATTAATGAAGCTTTGTAAGCGCTAAAGCTATGTGTGAGCATGAGTGTGGTTGCACGTATTTAATTAGTTGAAATTTTCTGTTCGAGTGCAAAAATGATGACACGGCAAAACCATTTTATAAATTATTATCGAAAGTGTTAAGAATTAATTTGCTGGTTCTAATGCAAATTATGTAGAACAACGGTTTTTAATTTGTGAGAAAACGTACCTGTACTTATACTTTTATTTATATTTATATTTATATTTATATTTATATTTATATTTATATTTATATTTATATTTATATTTATATTTATACTTATATTTATATTTATATTTATATTTATATTTATATTTATATTTATATTTATATTTATATTTATATTTATACTTATACTTATATTTATATTTATATTTATATTTATATTTATATTTATATTTATATTTATATTTATACTTATACTTATATTTATATTTGTATTTATACTTATACTTATATTTATATTTATATTTATATTTATATTTATACTTATACTTATATTTATATTTATATTTATATTTATATTTATATTTATATTTATATTTATATTTATATTTATATTTATATTTATATTTATATTTATATTTATATTTATACTTATATTTATATTTATATTTATATTTATATTTATATTTATATTTATATTTATATTTATATTTATACTTATACTTATATTTATATTTATATTTATATTTATATTTATATTTATATTTATATTTATATTTATATTTATATTTATATTTATACTTATACTTATATTTATATTTATATTTATATTTATATTTATATTTATATTTATATTTATACTTATACTTATATTTATATTTATATTTATATTTATATTTATATTTATATTTATATTTATATTTATATTTATATTTATATTTATATTTATATTTATACTTATACTTATATTTATATTTATATTTATATTTATATTTATATTTATATTTATATTTATATTTATATTTATATTTATATTTATACTTATACTTATATTTATATTTATACTTATACTTATATTTATATTTATATTTATATTTATATTTATATTTATATTTATACTTATACTTATATTTATATTTATATTTATATTTATATTTATATTTATATTTATATTTATATTTATATTTATATTTATATTTATATTTATATTTATATTTATATTTATATTTATACTTATACTTATATTTATATTTATATTTATATTTATATTTATATTTATATTTATATTTATATTTATATTTATACTTATACTTATATTTATATTTATATTTATATTTATACTTATACTTATACTTATATTTATATTTATATTTATATTTATATTTATATTTATATTTATATTTATATTTATATTTATATTTATATTTATATTTATATTTATATTTATATTTATATTTATATTTATATTTATATTTATATTTATATTTATATTTATATTTATACTTATACTTATATTTATATTTATATTTATATTTATATTTATATTTATATTTATATTTATACTTATACTTATATTTATATTTATATTTATACTTATACTTATATTTATATTTATATTTATATTTATATTTATATTTATACTTATACTTATATTTATATTTATATTTATATTTATATTTATATTTATATTTATATTTATATTTATATTTATATTTATATTTATATTTATATTTATATTTATATTTATATTTATATTTATATTTATATTTATATTTATATTTATACTTATACTTATATTTATATTTATATTTATATTTATATTTATATTTATATTTATATTTATACTTATACTTATATTTATATTTATATTTATATTTATATTTATATTTATATTTATATTTATATTTATATTTATATTTATATTTATATTTATATTTATATTTATACTTATACTTATATTTATATTTATATTTATATTTATATTTATATTTATATTTATATTTATACTTATACTTATATTTATATTTATATTTATATTTATATTTATATTTATATTTATATTTATATTTATATTTATATTTATATTTATATTTATATTTATATTTATATTTATATTTATATTTATATTTATATTTATATTTATACTTATACTTATATTTATATTTATATTTATACTTATACTTATATTTATATTTATATTTATATTTATATTTATACTTATACTTATATTTATATTTATATTTATATTTATATTTATATTTATATTTATATTTATATTTATATTTATATTTATATTTATATTTATATTTATATTTATATTTATACTTATACTTATACTTATACTTATATTTATATTTATATTTATATTTATATTTATATTTATATTTATATTTATATTTATATTTATATTTATATTTATATTTATATTTATATTTATATTTATACTTATACTTATATTTATATTTATATTTATATTTATATTTATATTTATACTTATACTTATATTTATATTTATATTTATATTTATATTTATATTTATATTTATATTTATATTTATATTTATATTTATATTTATATTTATATTTATATTTATATTTATATTTATACTTATACTTATATTTATATTTATATTTATATTTATATTTATATTTATATTTATATTTATATTTATATTTATATTTATACTTATACTTATATTTATATTTATATTTATATTTATATTTATACTATGAACTCTGGTGACTCTTAATATTTTTCGGTCGTAGCTTAGATGCGAAATAATGGTGAATCGAGTTGCCTGCACTGGCTAACGTCAACGGCGTGATCGTAGAAGTTGCTTTTGTTGCAAAGACGATTTTTATTGCTGTACCTGCCACTTTACATTGAAGCACTACAAATTTGTGTGCAACGGTTCGGTTTATAAGAAATGTGTCGAATCGCTGATAAAAAACTAAAAATAAGCTAAGAAGAAGGCAGATGACTGCAAACTGGGAATTGTGTGGTCGCGATGGCTCCTGAGTTGGTGGCATGCTGCTAAAACTAACAGCGTGGTTCACTGCAGGTGCGTCAGCCCGTACGTGTTTGGCAACTTGGCCACTTGTTGCAAGTCCAGCCAAATGAAAATAGTTTTTTTTTGCGTTTTGGCATTCCCAGAATGACGCTGTCACTCGTGCGCACCTATAAAAGAAGCGCGTCTAATTTGTGTGCCTCTTTTTAGAAAATTCATAAATAGTTTTGGCACAGATTCGAAGAGGTACATCTTTTCCCGACCCCCATCGCTAAACTAAATGCTGCAAATGCTGACACCGTGCCCCCCTTCTCTGCCGTTTGGTGCATCATTCTGACAGTCGAAAATGGTTACGAAGAAAGTTGAATTGACCTTTTTAGCGATGACGGGTGGAAAGCGCGTTTGGCTTGCTTTGCCCACCGACTGACCAACTCCGCTTATGATTAAGCCTTCAGCGTGGGCTTGCCGCGTCCGAAAGTGGTTACTTGACAAGATTAAATATGCTGAAAGCAGTGAAAAGAATATTTGGTAGTGTGTGTAGTAAGCCTTGGTGGCAGCAGCGTTAGGTGGTTGGTTGCGGTTATGCCAATTCTTGGGAAAACTATATCCCCAACTTTGAGGCTAAGCTCATTTCAGTTCTTACGTGCTTAAAGGCTCATACGACTGGTGTGAAAGTGCCAGGCTAATCACTGACGCTCACATAGCCGAGACCTGAAACCTGCTCTTTGCATCTAGTTAACTATATGTTCTTAAGCGCTGCGCAGTTAAGCGACCACTGAGGCCTTTAGTTATTTTCTTGTTTATGGACGAATGATGCGTCTTCGGACAACTTAAAGCATGTTTGAATGCGCGCACATGCGTTGCATTATGTGCGGGAAATTTGTGATGTATGAAATCTACGCTTTTCCTTTCTAAGCTGTCATCGTCAATAGCGAGAAAGTGACATATTTTCTGTTTGCGTAGGCATGGGTGTGGCAATAAATAAAATATCTTTTAATCAATAAATCATTTCTTTTAATTTCTATTTTAAATAATGAACTTAAATTAAATATGTATACAAATAATTTAAACCTGAACGTAGTGGTCTACCAGCTGAACCAACTGGTCTTTTTCTTCTGTACCTCCCGTTGCGCGTACAGTTTGCGTAGGAAACTTTCCACTGTCGGATCGGGATCAGCGCGCTTTGCCTTGAATCGCGTCTTCCGCTGTATCTTGCGCGTTCCCTTGCGTATTTGCTTCATTAGGCGCCTCACGTAGCGATTAAATTTCTTCATACCTATCAATCGCGCCTCATCCATCTCGCTACCGGACATCATTAAATCGTTATCAGCGCGTTGCTTGTTGGCCTTACGCACAGCCAGGTCGCCATCTAACGCTCTTTCGGCTGGTATAATGTCTAGTTTGGTGTAAGTCGGCACAAGTGGTCCATTGATGGGCGAGAATGCAATAATGTAATAGCCGCGTGATTTCAGAGCACGAGATCCCTGTTTGCGGTTAGTTCGTGGCTCCACTACCGCTGGAACGACTTCGTCAACTGTGGCTTGAGAGTTCTTCGCGCTGTGTACTGCCATCGCTTGCGACGGGAAGGATATCATTTGCACCAGCTTATTTATATCCTCATCACTCAACGCGTCACTGTTTGCTTGTGCACTGTTCACCAAACCACGTCCCAAACGTGGCGATGTTGCTCTATCTGCTGTTGCTCTAACATTTAAAGCCTCTTTGTCGATATCATCGTGCAGCATCAATAACTCATTTACCTCATCGTCACTCACTGCCAGCTCCATAATTTCGAATTGAGGTTCTTGTGGTAGCACTGCATTTTTTGCATTTGGTACTGTTTTTTCATGGACTTCAGTTACCTGCTCTTCAATCGGAAGTACCTGAGGTATAATGTGCTGCTCGCCTATATCCATATCGGCCCCGGTGTTTAGATCAGTGGCACTGGTAATGGCAGCTAAGACCACAACCAGCAAGCAGCAGTATGAAACGCAATGCTCTAAATTCATCGCTTGATTTTTTCACGAATATGCTACGATCAATTAACACTTGAACGCTCGATTTGCGGGCGAAATCCAAATTAACTAAACACCGGACAGAAGTCACTCTAACTTTTATACCTTCTTGGCAGCTGCGCTGCAGCAGAGCTTAGTGTGCAAAGGTGCCGGTGGAATTTTTGTCAAACCATCGCGTGAAAGCAGCAAAAGAGACAACGTGCTTGTTGTTGTTTTAAAATTTCACTTTCTTCTGTTTTTTGCGTCTTTTTTGCACTATGCCTGTGTATTTTAACTGCCTTTTGCCATATTTGCTGCCATCCCATTAATTTTAGTGCAAGACGTGCACAGGAACGAATGCGGAAATGGAAAACTTATGTATGAACCACCTCAGTCACAACCAATCAAATCTAAAATCGACAAAAAAAGATTTTGCCATTACCAAATGATTTGTTTTCAGAATATATCCAGCTTCTTTATTATGCAAAGTATAATACACACACCCCACAAATACACAGAGATGAATTAGTCATTCCACTGAATTCCAAATGCAAATTGAGTTGGGGTTTCGAAATTTCTCTTTCCATTTCTTTTCCGTTGCGAGAAACGGAAATCGAACACACTCACATACTAAAGACTGAGGTCATTCTCGGGGAATTCGAAAAAAATTACATTTGCACTCTAATTCGATTTGATATGGCATATTTGTAAAAAATTTATTCATTTGCTATTTTTGTAAGTCAGTTTTGAGCACTTTTGTACCGTAAATCGATGTCCACTGGTGTCGCATCCACGTGAGTGAAATTTGTGATTTTCTCACACACACACATCAGTTTTAAAAACATATCACACCAGTCAGTGGTCGAGGGCAATACCCAACTACTTAACTCACATGAAGCTGAAGTTCAAACCGGTAAATTAGCTCGATGTCTTGGGAGCTTTCGACTGTTGCATAATTGGTGCGTATAAGGTTGAGTGGAATGATGGCGTCTTTAGTACGTTTTATGCCAGTCACTGAACCTTTGCATAATCATATCTAAATGCCCGTTTTCATAAAAGGAAATATAAATTTGTTTCCAATTAGTCGACTTTATTTACTGATAACTATTTAAATGAGCGATTGCGATACACACAGTTCAATTATGGTAACGAAATTTGATTTCTACAACAAATTAATAACATTGGCAGTTTAAGGCAAATACACCGTATATATGTATACTTGAATTTATATAAAAATGGAAAAAGTTTGGATCGTAGTTATCGAATTTTATCGGTGATTTTGTGTGAACCATTGGCTTATTTAGCATCCTCTGTATTTTTAGATATGTCTACATGTGAATCCAATCATAACTGGCCCTTGAAAATTTTAATCGCTGTTAAGAGTTATTTATTCAAATGGTACGTGTTTTGTACCATTTCATTCAATGTGGTTTCCACCACGCCAAGATTCGTCACATGAATGGAATGGTGTATAGTTTATTCGAATAACATTGGCTCTTCTCGATGAATGTGCTCCGATTTTGACTTCCGGTTCTCAGAGTTTAAACAAGGTTTGCAATATGACAAACTCTTTTTGACTGATTTTATTTAAAAGCACGTCTCTGTAAAAAGCGCATTTAATTAGAAGATTGCTAAAACTTTCGCCTCTTCTCTATTGTGTGAATACCAAATAATTACATAACTGCGGTGTGTGACTCAAGTAATTAGGAATAGTAGCAAATTAAATTAATTGCAAGTCGTTACAAAAATATTCATTTCAAACTATACAAGTAATCACCTTATATGGCAAATAAATTACGTTATCGTTTGACCTAAAACTGAAAAGTCATTCCATTACTCGATAAATAAAAATACTTTTATCTATATGCAGACATGATGAAGGTGGTCCTAGAAAACCTCATTATTTTTAACATACGAAATAACATAATAAATTAAATGGACTTTTGGCAAGTCGCGATATTTTCACCTTAAAATGGGCCAAGTGGCTGGGGTCAGCAGAAAAAAAAAGCATATGCTCCGTCTTCGGGTAAAAATATGTTTCATAGCTGAACTAACATAAACAATTCTTCGTATTAAATGTTTTTAATAATTAACTAGTTTTACATAGTCGATGCTTGTGCTACTTTGTAAAACGCTAATTGATTTTTCTTATTCATTTAACTAATTTTAGTTCACTAACTGCAAGTCATTTGAAGAGTGCATATATATTCATATACGCGTGAACGAAATATAATATTTGTCGAAATAAAATATGAAAAATATGTTGAACTTATGTTATTATCTGCATAGTCAGGCACGTTTTCTTGTTAATGAGCGGCAAAAGAATACTCACTAAAATTACATACAATGCTATAGTGTAGTTACATAAGAAATAGACGCCCAAATTATTTGGTTTATTTTGATTGCCTTTTTGTGAGAAAAAAGGCGATGAGAGATAAGGAGATAATTCGACTTTGTAGATAACACCAAAGGTATGGGAGCGGTGCGGCCATTCACCTACATTTTATACAAATATATTTGTCAATACACTGCACTTGCATATTGTAACGGTAGTTAATTGCCACGATAGAAAGTTCTGCCGACATCTATCCATTACAAGTTTATATGAATTCCCATATCTTTTAGCCACGGACCCCATTGGGGAAATATACAAGCGAGTAGCAGTGGATCTGGTGAGTTACCGCTAGATTACAGCGTTATAAAAACGCTTCGTGGCAAAGAAGGAATGGCAAAACAGTGTATAAACCATTTAATGGCATTCGCGCATGCGCGTGTGTGTATGTGCATAATTTGCTAGTTCTGCATAAAAAGCAATGGCGCAGCTCATGTGGACATGCTGCATTATGAGCGCTTCGAATGCGATGGAATGTGGTCTGACTGAGTTTCTTTGTGGGCCGTCGCTCGATTTACCATTTGAATTAGTGAGAATAAACGTGCTTTTGCTAGATTGCCATGATGGTGATATGTGAGGTGTTGCTTGGGAGTTCTTGTGCACAAATGCGCAATACGTGTTGCAAGCTGGCACACGCCCACGAAGCTTGGTATAATCGTTTGGAAATGACAGTTACACTAGGGCGAAGATTATATGTAGCATTGTTGTTTAATGTGGTGTCGGGCCTGCTGTTTATGGGCTGACAGTTATCAGAGCTGGGCAATAAAGTGAACGCCCGCGTGGGACGCACATGTCGCGTACATTGCGCAATTATGGAGATACCGCCACCACCGACGTTGCAGACGGTGAAGTTTTTGCAGTGATTTCGATTTGATTGCGACATGTGACTTAGCCGGGTGAAGTGTGGTGCTTGTGCCTTGCTTACACGCTTGGTTGCTTTATTGTTGGAACCAAGCACGCTTTAGAACGCTATCCAATACACTCTCGCCGATGACTGTTGATAGGTCAGTGGCGAATGTAGGCGATACTCATTGATCGCACCGACCAGATCACTTTGTAAGCATAAGATAAAGAAGCACTTACTCTTGCTGCCAAATTGGCATCTGAAAGATTAGTCTTGCAATGAAAGCTGCTTCATCGGTTAAGCTGCCACCAGTCACCATTTGCGCTGTCGTGTGACCCGCCATTATTACTATAAAAGCAAACTTTATGGCTATTAGACCACAGTGGGTTGGTGAAATTGAAAGGAAAAACTAAAGAAAGGAACGCGACTTTAAGCGTTCATCCCCATATATACATAGTTTGTGTGAATGTTGGCTCCATATGGAAATCCTTTGCCATTCACCGCGTTCAGTGCGTTAACGTGTTTCCTTAATTTGACTTCAATAACAACACAATTGACAGCGGCTCAGCATCTGCGCCTGTGCGAAATATTATGGTGAAAAACACGCACCTTTGGACGCGCCGATTTGTACTTTCACTTTCATATGCGCGCGTATATACAAAAATCTATTAGGTGTAAATATGTGCCCAATGACAAAATAGCGCGTCGCACAGGTGTTCGTGATTGTGTGCATAGCGGAAGATACATACGTTGAGCGGGGAGGGCGATGCGCGACGAGCTTTTGTACGAGCTCTGCAATAAAATCAAAGCGCACCTATTACGTGCGCATTTATGCCTCAATGACAGCATCTATTATGAAATCCGCACATTACGCATAACAGTCGGCGATAAACGGGACGCAACAACCATACCGGTGAAGTAGTAACCACAATGACGGTTTAAGAAAATGCCATAATAATTCAGTAGCTCCTCAAAATGTGCACGACGAGCCGTCGCGTTAAAGCAAATGCAAGTAGCGGCCTGTTGTGGCGAGAGGTGTGGCACGTTAATGTTGCATGCGTAATTGCGGAGACAAGAAAAACCAGATTTATGGTTGCCTCTACCGTTATACACAAATTGCTGGAACTAAACGCTGTCCGCTGCAATCCACCCGCGACCCACGAGCGCTTAGCCGCAGATGCATGTGAAACAACTAAATTGAATGCGGTCTGCTTGACAACTTGACTGCTCAGCTGCAATTGACATAGTGTTGAATTTGCATTTGATTGGCAAGCCGATACGCTTGCAGAGCCCAAATAAGTGATAATGCACTCAATAGTGCGTGTCGCAGTCAAGTTCAACAGATAAAGGCTCTGCAGCTTAACGGGACGCTTTAAGAGCGTTTAGATAGCCGGCAGCTGCTAATAATGTCTTGTTGGCCGCGCCTCATGCGTAAATCTATTGCGTACATGCCTGCGACTGAGCATAACACGGATGGGCTTAATTAAATCGACTTCAATGCACCTTTCGTACACTTCAGATTGCAGTGGCCTGCTGTGTTCCGCTTCAAGCGAGTGTCGAACCGAAGGTGAGCCGATTTTGACTAAATGCATGCTTATCTTTGTTTTTGCGATAGACATTCGGATAGTTCGCAGTTGCTTGAGTCATTTACTCTCCAGCAGAGATCAAACAATAGCTAGCTCATTAGCTATGAGAATTCGAAAAGTGACAGCTGCATTTGCATTTCCTCAATGCACACCTTTGATCAGCGCGCTTCTTTAGGGCGTGTTTCTTCACCCCGGTTCGTTTTACAACTTTCATTAATCATTGTCGGTTAATTGTATCTAATCTGCTTAGCCTTTGGTGGCTGCTTACACTTTCGAGACAAATCAAAAGTCGTATAAATAACAAATAACGGCATCATGTAATATTATGACGTGTAATAAGCCTGAAAGGTCACATACAAAACTGAAGTTTGCGGCTTCTATTGCTGCCATTCACACACACGTACACAAATGCACCTATGCACTCGCGCGCCTCTTTCTTTGCTATCGGTTGTTTTATTTCCTTAGTTTTGCATACACATACATATTCACAACATGCAAGTCTCGTTAATGTCCACAGTGGTTGCCAAGTGTGGCACGATTAAGTGGCAACGCGCGCAGCTCTGATAATAGTGGCCGCTGTTCGGCTTGGTCGGTCGGACCGTGGTCGAGTGCGCTCTATAGCGGTCACCTGCGAACGTCGCTGATGGAAGACGTATTTACTCAACTTTTGTGCAAGTGTGTGTGTCTGTATTTATAATTGATGCAGCAGTCAGTCGTTAGTGGCAAGTGATGATACGCAGGTTAAGAAGTCGCAATAAAATTAAGTTGGAAGTAAATGGAAAATTTAATTGCTGATTGCTTGAATTTCTTTTTATTGTATTCGCTAGATTTACAAGTGTTTAAAGCGTCGCTTCTACACATGTGTACATATATATAAAGAGTAGAGGAAAATATGCAAACACCACACTGATGGGTGGGTTAAAAAATAAAGTATGAAACATTTTCGTGTGTGTTTATGAAAAGTATGTAGAAATGACCAACTGCCCATAGGTACTAAATAATTTTTCATGGCGTTTGCTTATCTCACTTGAGATTTTGCTGGGAAAAGTGTTTTATTGAAGGCAAGAAGAGGTATACCATTGTTATAACCTCTGCAACCGCCAGCGCTGCTGGGCGCTCCTTTACACATTTTTAAATCATTCACTCTCCGGTGTTTGATTTAATGATGGCTTTTCTTTACATTTATTTAGGTTCGCCTTTTTACAGACTTTTATTTAACAGGTGGTTTTGCTCTGTAATATGTCAGCAATCACGTTCCTTCCTACTGGTCACTTCTTTCACAATAGAGGACAATTTGTTTAGCTTTTGAATGAAAGCTTAACGAAAGGCTTGGACTAATTCATAAAATAATGTGCCTCAAAAGTTTGAATCCTTATAATTACCATTTTGCTAAACAGAAAGTACTCCTATAATCCGCACAATATTGAGCCCATAATACGGTTATGGTAAATGATATCTATTTTTCCACCAGCTGAAAAAAATTGAATTGATTTCTTTTGAATACCTTGATTTATGAAGTACGAACTTTTAAGCCGATGCATCGTGAAAACTCACTTTCCGATGGCCAAATCATCCACAATGAAAGAGAATAAAAGAAGAACAAAACTTTAAAGCTCTTTCCAATAAACAAGTATAATACATATATCACAACCACTGCTGTTTTTCTACCTTTAGAAGGAATCAACTTCAAAACCTCGATAATTCGATCTTCAAATGGTTTTAATGCACACATACACGAATAAAAAATAAATGACTTTAGATTCCTTTTTCGTCACATTTAATTAAAATTATACAAACTCAATTAACCCGCATATCTGAGAGTATCGGCTGCGGCGGTTTCTGGGAAAAGTTATGCAGTCTGCCAGTGTGTGGCTCATTGCAGTCACATTTTCGTACCTCGGCTACTCGCCGATTCGGGTCAATTGGAATTCTCGCTTGAATGGATTTAAGAAAACACCGGCATGGGTTGGCAAATTCTGCGGCTGATATTTGGTGCTTTTGGCTTGACGGTGCCGTGATACGTTTTCGTGTGACGTCTCATATTCATGGGCTCGACTGCAGTGTGAAAATTACGAATTTGGGGTTTGGCTGCAGCTATGTTGTCTGATGAAGTATGTTGTTGTTGCATATTAATTGACTGTCTTTATGTTGTACCAAATAAATGGTGTTAATAAATATCGATTTGAGTAATATAAAATGAAATATCTCAGCTATTTTAAAAGCAAATCTCTAATACATACTTACACATATGCAAACTCGTAGATTGCTGCTATGTAACTTTATATCACATTTCTTGCTTGCTGATTCGTGTTATTTTACCTTTTCCGTTGCAGACTTACAGCTTGCCGCGGAGCTAGGAAAGACGCTGCTGGAGCGCAATAAAGAGCTCGAGTCGCTGGTCAAAGAGCTGAAGGGTACTATCGATGAGCAGCAACAGGAAATTGTGGTAAGTTGAGGTAAAAAAAAGTAGTTATGGCAAGCAGTTACCGTCGCACGTAAGTATCTACTCCATTATCCATTATCTGTATGCCGTATGGTGGCGCTACGTCGGCCATTTCAATGCCGGTCCGCAGCCCATAGGCCTTTAGCAATCAAATCATTGACCACCAACCGGGCACTGCACTGAATAGTTGCCTGCCCGGTACACCTTTGGCGCTTTAGTGCGTGGCTTGGGCGCAAGCTGACAGTCGTTTAAAACACACACACCAATATGTGGCACAATAGTGGCAGGAGTATGCAATGTACCCACGAACCGTTCTCATATTGTTTTTGTTGTTATTAGAGCATACTAAAGATAAGATACATAAATACCACTAGATTCTCGTATGCATACTTACATGCTTACCAAATGTACATATGTACATTCATAGATGTAGAGGTATATTGATATGTAGCTTTATACGAGTTTATAGGAAAGCAGCAGTAATCCTTAATGTTGTTGCCACATTATTGTTGCTGTGGTCGCAAATTCTATGCATGCCAACCAGTCATTCGCCAGTCGCCAGCCGCCAGTCAGCAGTTGCAAATTGCACTTGGTCAACCACATTCCAGCACTGGAGGACATGACTGGCAGTTTCCTAGTCGCTTCGTCGTTCGTTTGCTTTAAGTTTTTTTTAATTGGAGCCAATTATGGAGTACGTATAAGCGAGTGTTTGAACATGTGTACATATGCACACAAATGCTCGTCTGTTTAGACAATATTCCTTGCAAGCAATTGCCACATTTTTCTGATAGTTAAATATTTAGTTTAAATTCGGCACACCTTGTTCTCCTTGAAAGGGCATTACATAGAGGTTCGCTCCCTCATTGGCATTTTCCCTAGTCTAAAATTGTTGTTGTCAAAATTGGTGAAGGTCTCTTCTTACGCAAATTCCACATAATTTTCAATTGTAATGAATAAATTTAAAGATTTATCCACAAGCATTGCGAGCATTGAGTGTAAATACTTTTGCGCAAATTGATTTCTGAATTCGATTTCAACTTCGCGATTTCGATCTCGCGATTTCGATTAACGTGTATTTAGGTCGGAAACCGTTTGAGTTGACTGCATAACGGTACCGCACGGTTGCATGGCTGAGGGAATAAAAGTGCCAGGCATCATAGTGCAACGCCGTGGCGACTTAAAGCATCAAACGCTTACATATGTATGTATATAAACAGCTATGTTCCAATTTGGGCATATGTGTGTATGTGTATGTAAGCTTGTCCATTTACGAGAATATGTGCTGTGTCGCTCTGAATACGCCGCGTGAGAGGGTTGCGCTTCATTAAGTTGCCACGACACAAATCCTGAGGCGCCACCGGCTTAAACATTACAAGAAACTGACTTTGCAGCTGCGCCAATAACGACAATAGCTGCAACTCAATCAGGCGTGACTGCTTGGCCGCATTTCGCCGCCGGTTTGCGCGCCACAGATGCTGGAGGTGCTGGAGGCGCTGCTGCCATCTGAAACATTTTAGATTACATGAAATTTCACCTGAAATTAAAATATTCAATTTTGTGTTTTGGTTTTTTCCAAACACTGATTCACTGTTCGAATGTGTGTGTGTTTGACGTGGCTGTGTTCAGTGCTCAAGTGGAAAGTAGTGTGTTATCTTGCAAATTCGCCAAATGTAACTTCTTTGTGGTTGTTGCTCCAATTATTTTGCTTGCTACTTTACTCGTAATTGTAGTTGTTGTTATCGTTGGTTGCAGCTGAAACATATGTAAATGGCTCTTATTTGTTTTCATTATTTGCATTGCCCAAGCAAAATGAATCGAATGCCAAAAGCACAATTAGGAGAAATAAAACAAAGCGCGACTGACCCATTTAACGCACGAACGCCTGTGGATGACGCGAGCGAGGTATGCCACAACTGACGGCTGCAGGCCACGCTATTGGTGCGTGAATGCGCCTTCATGTCTCTACCGCGTCAGCAGAGGGCGACTTCCGCACTCTTAAGCCAAACTGCGCTATGTCGAGATGCAAAAATAGCAAATCCGATTTCACGTATAGCTTTCCGCGTCTAAAAATAAAAGTAAAGAAAATAGTAAGAACAAACTTTTAATTGTCTCTATTTTTGTGCATTCGTTTAGTACTTGAAGAAACACACGACCGCATTGCGCGAGGTCAATGACACGCGTCTGAAAGTGTATGAGCAATTGGATATTGGCATACAGGATCTGGAGCGCGCCAACCAGCGTCTGACCGCTGAGAATACCAGCGACAAGAAGCATATTAAAACGTGAGTTGGATGCTGTTAAACAGGCATAATTATCAAGTTCTAATTTAGTCTCTGCTTTCCATTTCAATTGTCTATCACAGGCTTGTACAAAATATCGAGGCGCTTGAGGCGCGTCAAGATGAGCTCAATAAGCAATTGGAGGAACTTCGTCAAGCGCTTTCAATGGAGCGGCGAAAGAACGAACGTCTCAGTAGTGCCAACGAGAGACGCAATGCCGCCGGTGTGGCCAATGACTCCCATAGGAACAATGGAGCGCTGGATGGTAGTGCGGTGGAAGAGCCTACTTCAACAAGCGAGGTCAACGAAAGCAGCAGTGAAGTGGTAAGTTCAGCGTCCTATAACTGTACCGTTAGTGTGTATATATGGATAATTGTGTGTATTTTTTCCAACAGTGCTTCGAAGCCAACACCACAGCGCCTGAGAACTGTAGTTTTGCATTCCGGTCGACGGTGCGCGTGGATAGCAAGGCTAATTCGACCAGTATCGGTACCAACCAGAGTCATGACAATTCGATGGTATTGAGTGACTTGGTGTGCAGCGCAGATGACAGTGAAGAAATTATAAAGCTTGTCAACGACTTGGAGATGACTAAAAAGGCGTTTTTGGCCGAGCAGCAACGTTGCACCGAGTTGGAAGAGCAACTAGTGGCCATAAGTGAGTAGGTGGCTTAAGTGTTCGTTTATGTAACTAAATGTTTATTCTTTGCAGTTCAAGAGAATCAAATGTTGCAAAGCCGATTGGCGAACAATAGTCCCAACGAGGAAATGCGGTCAATGCAAGAGGAGCTTTCCGTATTGGATGAAGTGCGGTGAGTGGTCATACTGTGACCAAATGAATGTAAAATTATTTACAAATTGGAAAATACATTGTTTTTCGTGTTGCAGGCAAGGGAAGATGTGCAGTCGCTGCATGCGCGTTGTCGAGGAGCGTGGCACCATTGGGGACGAGCAGTCGTCACTAGCTCCCACTGAGGAGTACCACGAGGATGAGGAGCGAAGTCTGCTCGATAATGGTAGCGAATGTTCACAGGCCGCCTACCGTCCCGGTGTATCGATTAAGGTGAGAAATTGTTTCTATTTCAAGACACTGCTCATTGACATAATGCGAGGCTTATGACATTTGCATTGATGCATTTGATGGTGAGGCTGGTTGCGCAAGCGCGCTCTTCAATATTCTTGTGGGGAAGCATTACATTTGTTCTTGTAGCTGAGACATTCGTCCACGAGAAAAGAAAAACACAACACTTCTTTCACTAAACCCAAAAACAAACTCTTTCCAATATCCCAGAACCACCACTTTATACAACCGCGGCCAACTACTCACCCCAAGTGCATTTTTCATTTTTAAACCGTCCCACACCAAAATTGTTATTACCAATATCACCGTTAACGGATGTGTCTTTATTGATACTTAAAAAATCATTCAAATACAGTAAACTAAAAGAATACGAATCATCTTCCATTAACCACACTTAGTTAAAATTGCATTTACACATTTACATTTTTCATAACTTTAATATTTTAGTACACAATTTTCTTGCAATTTTAATATTAAGAAAGTATTTGCACACAATGACAAGCAATCTGCCCTTTTCATGATTACTATTAAGAATTGTGCTACTTACCACACTGAGACGCTACTATTGGTATTACTTTATTTACCTTTGAATATATTCACAAATATACATGTATATTTATTTATTTAGTTTGTAGTTATGCTTTAGTTATCATTAAACGAGAAGCATCTTTCATTTTTTGTGAATAAAACTATATTCGATTTCAAAAACTCACACTTTTCTATTCATTGTCTGTCACAATTCATCCATTTACAGCGCCGCTCGGGCGCTGATGCCACATTCACACTGCCTGCATAGTAAAGAATTAGCGTTTAAAATGTTGGGTATTATTTCGTTATAATTTTTCCATTTTATTTGAATCGGGAAGAGGTGGATAGTCTGTATTTGTCCGTAATAGTTATACTGAATTTTGTAATCCGGTGAACTTTGCAACAGATTTTTTGAAGAATTAGATGAGAAAATATTTTTAAATATATATTCCAGAAATTATATGAACACAAAATGCTGTGTGAACGTGGCATTACGTTTCTTTTCGTTCGAAGTTTGTGTTTCGGTTATTTTATGCTATGTATGTATTTCTGTGTGTATAACAACAACATTTCTTGTGTGTGCTTTTGTGTTAACCTGTATATTCTTTTGAGCGCTCCTAACATTTACTTACTTTGTTTTTGCTAATGTGTACCATATTTAAAGAGTTTGTACAAACAGATTTTTGCGCAAGCCTGCAGCAGCGTCTCCGTATCTTCTATACAAGTAAATTTACATATCATAACCTTTGTGTGTATTTTCACCAACACTTTTGCATTATGACAAAAACAATTTTACTTTCTTTATAATTTCTATATGTGTGTTTTTCGGCTGTTGTTTGTTGTTTTTTTTCTACAAGTTTTTTGTTTCTGTTTTTCTTTAATTTCTAATTTAAGGCTGACAAAACGACGATTTGTCCGATTTGCAGCTCAAATGCCAACACAAAGTACCTGCAAGAACGTTTGCCACTCTCCTTAGACTCAATGCTTCTAAAGCATTGGCAGAAGACCATGAGAAAATTCAATGTTTTATGTTGGATTGCGAAATTTCTGCAATGGCCCGCCTTGTTCATTTGCCGTCTGATTAGTTCCATCCCAGATGATGAAGACTTCGCATTGACCTTTTGAAATGCGAGGCATAGAACGCTGCCACGAAGCTACATACATACTTATACATATGTACATACGAGTACATACCACATGACTTGACTACCACCTACCTGCTATTACATACAAACTTACTTACATACATATGCAACGAGAGCATATGCGATACATATCCTTTGAATATGTACATATCTAAGAGATATATATGTATTATACATACAGATACATATGTATATCAAACTTAAATTACCTGTAATTAATTCTTAATTAAGTAAATATATTGTTAGATAGATAGTTAGAGCAGTGAACCGTTAGACGGTCTTTAGCCTAAGTGATCATTGTTAATATTCGCCATTAGTTTCTTGTTATTAATTTTTGTGTTAACCGACTTTTTAAAAATATTTTACTGTAATTGAGAATAGCAATTTGTAAAAGTATTCACACAATTTATCTATATTTCGTTGGAGTAGAAGTGTATCCACGGTCAAGGAGATACACGGCAAGCAAAAGTTATGGAGTGCCCATACATAATTTCACTAGTGCCAACCATCGTTTTAAGTTTAGTATCCAGCCTAGTTTTAGTTGTAAATTGCAACATTTTCTTTTAACTTGAGATCGGCTCAGTGCCTACATACAAACTTACAAGTATTTATAAGAACGGTAAAACTAATTATTGTATTTATTTATGTTGCTAATAAGCCAGAGAAAGCGAGAACGCAAGACCACACCCGCCCCCGTCTATGCTTTCAATGTTTACTAACACTATTACATCTACAAGTACTTGTACTAAAATCAGAATTACTTATATTTACTTACTAACACCTGCTCATGACTAAGGAGCCACGTTTATTTTGTTTCATTTCGAAACACCGCAATAGGCTAACTAGTCCCCGAAATTGTAAGCTCTTACATCCAATAAAAAGCGCGAGTTCAAGGCGTATCAAAACAGTAAGTTTTAAAATAATTAACTTGAACCGATTTCACCTATCATCCGACAAGAGTAAGAATTAACGACATTTTCTCTAGGTCCAATACACTCGAGCGAGCTATTTTAACGCGTGAATAATGAACGTTTTGACCGCCAATCCCCCGATTAATGATCTAATTAGAAATCTAATTTCAATAAAAGTATTTATAACTTTTCTAACCACAATTCTCATTGGATTTACCTTCTCCAACTCCACATACACGTGCACCTGCCACTCAGTATCGGTCTTGTGTTCAGAACTTCTTTTAATAAAATCAAAAAATATTGTTATTTGTATATGTGAATATAACGCTAATATAATCCAATGGAACGGGTTTGTGATAATTTAATAATTAAAAAATATATAATGATGATAAATATAATATCTGGATGGTTTAATTATTTGATGTACAAACGCATGAGTATTGGGTGAAAACCGTTAGGAATGAACAAAGTAGTAGCAGTTGGATAAGTCGTGTTCGTCCCCATAATCTTAACAAGTTTTGTTTTACTGTATTTTTATGTGTTTATATTTGACTTTAGTTTTGCATGAATTTTGTAAGCTGGTTTCTTCTTCTCTAGTAAATTTCGTTTTGGTTTCGTTAAAACTGTACTTAATTCCTCTTTCCACCACACGTATACATATCTCTTCCCAAGAACGCTATCAGATTTTTCCAACCATCATAATAAACCTTCTAAACCAAACAATGACTAAATAATAATATAATCGAACTAAGCCTTTGTCAAATCAACATGTAATGCCATGCTCACCTATTAACTATAACACAACCCAATTGTCCATCACCGTTTTCCAGGTCTCTCAACGCATTGCTGATACATTGGATCTGAGTATCCCCAGCAGCCCAAACCCGTATCGAGAATTGGTAGAGAAATACGAAGCGTTGCTTGAGGTACAATGTTCGGCTATAGTGCGTAAGAATACTACCATGGGCGGCGCTGTCGGGAGCGGCAGTGGCAGTGGGGGTGACGGGATGTCGCTTGCCGATGAGTTCCAATCGTCAGGTGAATTTAGTCAGTCTCAAAAGTCGCACACACTATCGTCCGTAGCCGATGAAACCGCAGCCGATGTGAGCTGTAGTGTTGGCTCGGCAGTTGGCAGTTCTCCTGCTGCTGAGGTGCAAAATGGCGGTGATTCAACTCTACCTTCATCCAATGACGTCAACACCACTAAAATGGCGAAAAGTACGAAGGATATGCGTGGCCGTACACCTACTGAATACTCAGAGGCGGAAACTTCTTCTTCTGGTTATGCCGATGAGACTAGTAATAAGTCGACGCAGACAGAAAACCGACCTGGTTCTTTTCTTTGCACTATCGGTGATGGCGAGGTGTGTAAGTTTAGCATTTATGATGATGCCAGTCCAATTGAATCGCATTTCCGTAATCGTCCCGAGTACAAGGAGCTATTCAAAGAAATTTTCGCGGTACTGAAGAAAGCGGCTACCAATAAGGAGGAGGGCGAGAGGTTGCCTTTGCTCGACGACACCGAGCCAGCCGCAACTAGTGCGTGTACCGCCGCCAAGGTGCCTCCAGTGACGCCTGCCAATGAGGAGCTGCCAATAGATTTTGGAGACGACGCACAAAGCATTATTTCCTCAGCGGTGTCCGAACAATCGTTTGCCATGTCCGAGTGTATTACAAAGTTGGAACGCAAGACCGCAAAAAAACACATCATCGAGAAGAATCAAGAAAATCAGCCCCCGGCGATGCTGGGCACTTCTATAACAACATTGGTTGTTGGCGGTAAATCGCCAATAGTTGAAAATGGACGGGTTTTGACACCACTGAAACGGGAACCGCTCGAATATCTGTCAGTGGGGGTAGGCATAAAGAAGAAGAACCGTCGCAAAAACCGCAACTTTAGTGGCGATCGCTCCGAGTCTCCAGCTACGCTGCCGTCACCACCACGCTTCTTCATTGCGAGTGGTAAAAAGCGACGTGATGTTCGTCCATATGTCCAATCACCATTGGCGAACACCTCTTCCGATCAACCACGCTCCTCACGCAGTTCTGGCGGCGCACACTATGAATGGAGTGGCAACTCAATGGTCATTTACAATCGCAGTTTGAATTCACCCGGCACGCAGTCGACATTACGTGGACGAGAATTAGATTTGAGCAATCTTGAGTACCGACCAAGCTTCCTCTCCAGGGAGCTAAACCAGCTGAAGAATTTGGAGATGTCGTACGCCGAGGTTCTGCGTAGCGCCGATAGCTGTAAGCACGGCCACTGCCAGTCGGCATCACATCACCACCATCACCATCATACACAGCCACAGCAGCAGCAGCAGCAACATCACTCACAGCAAAAGCAACACAAACAACAAAAACTGCAGCGAAATCGCAAAAACTAAGGAAGTAGAGGCAAATGAACAAGGCAGGTCTTTTTCGGCAATGAAAAGTCCTTTCCGCGATGTCAACACTGCATTTGATTTCCGCTCAATATCCAAAATTGGATCTATGTAACCTAAAAAATACAAAATTAAGAACATAAAAACAATTACATACATACATACATGTATAAGCGTACTAGCCCTAATTAGTATTTGAATAGTTTGAAGAAGTAAACGTTTTGCCCCACCCAACTAGTTAGGATAAGCGGAGATAAACACAGCAGTAACATAGCAACAGAAACAAAAAACAATAAACAGAAACATAAATACATATGTATAACAAATCATAATATTATTACGAATAATTCAATGTGAACTCGTAAAACAGGCATTACAACACACACACATGCACTCTAATGAGAATCAACTGCAACATTTGGAGTCCTAAACAGTATATACACATACACATGGGCTATAACTGTCATAATGTTTCCTATTCAGTGTATTTTCCGAAGAATGTCACAAATGTCAAAGTTTCAATCCAGAAACAATGCGTCCCACTGTGTCTAGGTGTTTTGACTGGACCAAGCAGAGAGTCAAGCAATGAGAGAAGGCAGTTGTAGAGTGCGGTGGGCGTGGTTTACGAATCCAATGCACAAGACGCCATTTTCTATTTTAATTAATTTAGTACCCTTTTGTAAATAGTACGCTTCAAAATTTAAACTAATTTTAACTGCTGTGAAAAGCAACATATATTTACCGGACAAAATTGTTTGCGACACCAAGATATTCAACTCTACTTTGTTTACTACATATATATGCAGATTAATTAGATTTTCTATTAACTGTAGATTAAATTATTTGTCTTTTAAAATTTCAAAAAGAGCATAGACGCTTTAGATACTGATGTAATTCCATCCTAATTTGGTTAGAATTTTTTATTTCCCTACATATTCAAAGTTTGCCAAAAAGAGGAGAATAACACCAAAAATTGTTCTTGCTAAATTTGTATTTAAATACTTTCATTTGATGTACTATAATTTCCACCAGATTTTTAATTGTTTTTAAAAATCTAAAAAATAATTTTGAAAAATAAGCGAAATAAAACTGAGTAAATTGAAAATGTAAAGTAATGTATGCAAAAGAGAAGTCGGGCCGGCAGAACTGAGTAATAAATATGTAATAAGGACTATAACAACAACAATAAAGTAAAAACGTATCCCGACGTGAAAGTATAATAATTAAAAATAATTTGTTTAATTTGTGCCAACAAAGGAAGCGGTAAGTACGAGTATTAGTAGAAATGATATATGGTAAATTATTTTAATAACAAACTCCAAAATGTAATTTACACCAGGGTCCCTGATGGTTTGTGTCATAGTTTTTGAGGACTCGATTACCTTTCGGTAGCGGTCGTTCGAAATCCGATCGAGGAAACGTCTGCAATAAAATATATTCCTCACGCTTGAGAAAGTTTTGATAAAATTCACTAGTGTATCAAAACCCTTCATCTATCGAATAATATCAATATATGTAATAAAATACGATAGAGACCAGTCGAAAGTCTTAAAAGATCTATATATATATATATATGTTACCTTTTAGTCTTCCTAACTAAATTCTTATGAGTTTCTATTTTTCTTTTCTTTTCTGAACACATGTGGAGAATCATATCTTTTTCCTTAATAACATTGGAGCTTTCTTCAGGCGCACAAAGGCGACGTAGAGTTTTTTTATAAAAATTAATTATAGGTCAGATATAGATAACCTTAATAAATTTGTAATTATAATCTTATGTTAGTTTCAACATTTTTTAGGCATGAAAGTTTTTTAAAATACAAATTCGTTAGGTCAATATATAATTCTTAACTTTTCTTAAACTTGTGGGTCTTAAAATCGTATTAAGTTTGACTAATAATTACTATTATTTATTGTGCCTAAATCCCAATTTTATGACCGTTAGTGTTCCCTTCCGGTAATGGTCTAAATCCACATTCTTTAGCAGGGATTAAGAGATGCCCAACATATTCCACTGTGAGAGTGCCTCAAAATTAGCGTTTTTATACCATTTTCCATTGCAACCAGATTGGACAAAATAATAATTTTTGGGCATTTAAATTAAATCACCAAACCGTTATTACTATTAAAAATTATTATATATTTACCCGTTTAAAATATGGAGAACCTATTAAAATCCTTTTTGGTAATTTTATAATACATTTAAAAAACTGGTTTTTGAACTTTCCATATTTAATAAAGTGAATTAAACGTATTAGCTCTCACTTAATAAATGTTTGTTTTATCATTTTTAATTGATAATTATTACTACAGAGCATGACATCACAAAAGATTTTATCACATACATTTCAATTTCGCGTTTTCTTTAATTTTCATTGTTTTACAATTTATGTAAGTGATCAACGCCAATAAATCTGTCACATTATTATTTGGTAGGATTTCAATCTGGCCGTCTCTTTTTTTCCAATCGCGAAACGTCAAAATCTCCTGAACTCAACTCAACTCTCAAAGTTCAGGAGGTAGTTTACGCTCCCACTTCCAATGGCAAGAGAGTTGGACATGTCTTATCTCTGTTTTTCAGTTTTACAGTGTATATTTCTCTGCGAAAGCTACAAATTACAGTTGCAACGAGTAGATAACTCGTTACTGTGCACCTGCGCTGGTAAAGTGGTGCCACATTTTTTAAATTTGAGGCCATTGTGGAAAAAAATTGTGCTTGTGCTAGAATTGTTTTTTTTTTTTTAACGGTTATATAGAAGTGGAAAAGAGAGACGGATGAGTTTAAAGCATTGAGGACAGTGGAATTTGGAGTGTGTGCGCGCGTTTTAAAGACTTTGTTGAAATCCTGGCAGCCATTCAATGAACAGTAAGAAATAGTGCTCATGAGCAAAGTCTGGGTATTTGGAGCTTTTTGCTTTGTTGCAGAGTTGCGACGTAACTGATTGGAAGTGACGCACGTGCGCTGTGTAACTTGGAGAGTGGAAGATGTAGGACCGCTCCCCTGAACGAGGTGAAGAGAGAGCATTTCCAACAGTTGCGAAGTTTTTTCCAGTGTGAATTCAAACTAAAGCATCAAGTGCAACAATGAGATTCCAGTTTATGATTTAGTTTTTCGTAATTTAAGATGAGAGGCATGTGAACAGCAGCTTTAGAAGTGGTTCAAAAAGAGACAGACTCGAACGAGTGACGAAACAAACACGAATGAGAAATACAAATTGAAATGAAGGATAGTGGCTGTTGGATAGGTCATCGATAAAATATATACAACGTAGGTTAGGGCGCCTTTACTTAGTGTAAATTATTATCTGTTGTATTCATAAATCAGACACACTATCTAACTCCCACAATATTAACGACCATGGCAATAAAGCCGAATGAAAACAATAGGTTTAGCAATAACGGCGCATGCATAATAAGAATTCTTGGGACTTTTATCTTAGATATACATACATTAATGTTTACGGTTTAAATTTTTTCAAATCGCTGAATAGAAATATAGAGAAGTCGTATCATATATAATATTTGAATACCTCGATATTCTCGATTCGTCATGGGCTATACATACTTCCGATACATTTAAGCAATAAACTTGAAATATTATATTTGTGCTACATTGATAAAAGATAGGCAAAGCAAAACGAATAATCGACAGTAGTTGAAAAAAGTGTAAATAACTTTATAGACTGAATTCTGGTATGAAACTGTAAATTTTCAAGTACTGTACTTTTTATAAAATTTTTGATAGTGAAAACTTTTATTGGATTCGGATAAAGTTCAACAAATACAATCTTGAAGCTTATATAAATTTGATCAGTAGATTAGATAAATATTCTGAAGTCGAAACTAACAGTAAGTATAATTGTCTGCTTGTTCTGCTTTAAGTGAGGTGAGGTGACAATAAGTTTGTAAATTTTTTTAAATTAATTTGAAATGTCGAGTTTTCATTGCTATCTACCAGAATGCGCTGATTACCTTAGACCTTGAAAATGAATAAGTTTTTGTTGTAATTATGTTGTGTACCTGAAGGCTTCACATTTCCTACTTTTCAAACCTCCTACCTTCTTAGTTCCGTGCATTTACATGCATTTATTTTCATACGAGTCTTCAGTTTAAAGTCACATCTATGCATCTGATCGACTGTTTTCTTTATCTACTTACTACGAGTGCACTTAAATGTAAATCCCTATGCGTAGTTTGTGTGAATGAGTAAGAGTGTGTGGCGGTTGTAAATTACGGTCGTTTACACCTTGAGGTGTCATCGAGTGCTTGCATGAGCACTTCAACTGTCGCCGTAACACACTAATCATTCAATGGTCATTGTACCTGTGGTGGTATGAGCAGTGGTAGTTAGTTGTCGCAGCGAGATTTCGAAAAGGGGATGTTTAGTGCGAATGACACTCTCCCCACAAAAGAGACACTATTGTTGTCAATTTGACAATTCGTCAATGATTTTGAAAAGAGAGGAAGGCGGTTCAAGGATGATTCGGCATAGGCCAGGTGATATCTTAAGGGCTTTGGAAAATAATGGACTGAATTTGAATACTAATAAAACAAAAACAAAAAGGCACGGGACTTTGAAATTGGAGTTAATACGAGTACAGGCTAACTTTAGCTTTCAAATCTTCGCAAATACGTGCTTCCGTATATGCATACTATACGAGTATATGTTAACTTTAAGGCGGTAAGAGTTGTTTTGGATTTATAGCGAGTCAATTGGCCACGGTTTGCATACTCATTGTGTTTCAAATGCCTCCTTTGTATATGTCAATTGCGCTGCACAATATCACCTAAACTACGTAGACGCCTCTTCAATACATCGTTTACTGGAAATTGCAGAGTATCCTTTGTTGTCCGACTGCAGTCACGACATACCATTTGCTTACAGCCACCGACAATCATTCATTGTGATGTTGTTTCAATTTGGCAAGTTCAAAGGTCATGTCATGGCACTCATACTCACACATTCATACATAACTTGTCAAGTGCGTACGTGATAACCTTTGCTATGAACCCCATTCGTTTTGCTATATCATAGTATATCGCACATGCGTATGTCTCCTAGTATTTGCTGCAGATTCTAGCTCACTGTATCTGTATTCGCTATGGGTTCTAAGCTTGCTGCAAATATTTTCACTACACTCTTTTAAGCTACGACTTCTTCCGGTGCATTTGCCATTCCCTACTCTTCTCGATGGCAGACGATGCATTCGAAGTGACAGATTTTGAAGATTTATCGCTGCCATTAAGTGCAGCAGTGGAGCTACTTCAATTCACTACAAGCTACATTCCAAAGCATTCCACCGCATTCGCATTCCCATTATTAAAGTGCGGAACAACAAGATCGCATGGCACTTACAAAGACTGAGGTCGCATTATAATTTAACATTCTTCTCTAAAATATTACTGATAAATTGTGAAAGAAGTCAAGAAAAAGTAGGAAACGGATGGAAATAGTAACGGCGGCATCCTTCTTTCACGACAAATTAAAATTTCAAGTTACTGTGAATTGCTCATGGAATTTAAAGAATGTAGATTTAAAGCATAAATCCCGAAGAATAAATGTCGCTATATTATCAAAATAGTTATTGGAGAAGACCAAGAAGTGCTTGTAGGAAATACATATTTGAATGGAGACATTTGCTACCGCCGTTAATGGTCACAAAATAAAAAATAAAACTATAAAGAAAATGCGAAATTTAAGTTACATATTTGAAGAAAAGTTTTGTAATCCGTAGTTTCGATGTATTAATTTTCCAATGAAAAAAAAAACATTTATAAAATGAAAAGAAATGCTGAATTCCGTGGCAGCGAACACGATCCACTCGGCACCTTTTGTCTTTTCACCTCGTCTCTTCTCCTACAAATTGAGGGTTGTCGTAGCAAAAGTTTCGTGGTGTAAACAGGCACATACGGTCTTTAACTCACATAAATTCACAAACGAATTGTCAGATATATGAAGTTAATATTGAAAAGCTGAATAGATTTTTGAAAATAGCAGTAACAGGAATGAAATATGGAGTACGCCTTTCTTCATCTAAATGTACTCGTGTATTCAGTTTGTTTTATTTATTTTTATAAATATACATTTACTAGGTATGTACACGATTGTTTGTTCGTATCAGTTTATCAGCTTTGAGTGCAAGAGCTTATTATATATATTTTACTATTTTTTCGAAATTTAGTTCTACAAACACTCAACAACAAATAAATTAGTAACCAACTCTCTCATACGAGTATAATATGTGCCCAACTTCTCCCTACACTCGTATATGTACGTATGAGTTGTTGCTGCGTGTCAAGTTGGATTATATGAGTCACATCGAATATGAGCACAATTGAGGGGATTTAGCATATTCTTTTCTTCTTTTTGAATGAGTAATTGTTTGCGCTGGAAGTTTTTTTTTGTTTTATGTCTGATGTTTGTCGCTAAATCTTATAAGACTCCGTGGCGCAACGGTAGCGCGTCTGACTCCAGATCAGAAGGTTGCGTGTTCAAATCACGTCGGGGTCAAAAACGCAGAAGCAAGGCGTTGAAGAAACTAACTTTTTTAATGGTAGATATTATTGCCAAGGATAATAGGAGCATAATAAAATATAATATAATATAACACTTGAAATATATATTCCTATGGAATCGTTTCTCAAGTACTAGTTTTGTAAAATTTTAAATCTTTTATTGAAATGACTACTTAATTATATTAATATTTATGATATCGTGGTTATGTGACCAGCATGCGTGCATCAAACTTGCCAAGTGTGCCTTCAAAGAGGGGGAGATGCTACAGCCTGTTGCCTGGAAGCAAGATACTCTGTGAAACTTTCAATTTCTTACATTCCTGCAATTTCCTTCAATTTTTAACAATTTATTTCTGGCACAGCGCGCTGAGTAAGTACATCATTGTGCCGGTTCAGTTGTTTTACTGCTCTTGGCTTCTTTTCGTGCCAGCCGAATGCAGGCGGCGATGTGTCAAGTGTAAATGCGTTGAGCGTTTTACAGCTCATAAAAGTCTATTAAATTATTCAAATGCGCTTCAGACATTGGAGCAGAGTAAGTCAAACGTGCTGGGCGAAGCGGAAGCTAGCTGAGTAGTCAGCAACAAGAAAGTGTTGATTGTAGGAATAAAAAGAAGAGGAGAAAAACAAATGTCATTACACGATGCAACATTATCGTGTCCGCTAAAAGCTTTGGAGGTGGTAAAGATACCACGCATACACAAACATACGAAAATTACGAGCGCGAGTTAGGATCCCAGCTGAGAAGTCCACAAACGCATTTAAAAACATTGTTGAAGTATTTATGTATTCACTGCTTCTTCGTTTCGTGGGCCCCGGAAGGCATCCTGATGTTAACTGTGTGGGCACTATGGCACATCACTGTTTCTTGAATTTGTAAGAGTTGCGTAGCTTCAATTTGTCCTTAAGACGTTTTAAACCACTGACAGAGCAGGTGGATTCGAGCGTGTACTTTTTGAGAGGAGGTTAATGGGTTAAGAGCATGTGAGCTGTATGCCTTTTATTTGCGTTTAAGCTAGAAAGTTTCTACGTGAAATGGCATATTTAGCAGTTAGGAGCTTTTCTGGTTAACAGTGAGAATTATACGTAGACAAGCATAGTATTAGTTAGATCTTGGTGAAACCATGGAAGTTTGCATTAACCCAATATGTAATATTACCTCTTTTGTTCAGGTACACAATTTTATTGGACAATTCCGAGGATCAGCAGCGAGTATACGTATGAAAAATGGTTGTATGTTGGTGTTATGTCTAGTGTTTGTTGCTACATTGATTTAGATTTCTTGCGATGAAGTGTTTGATTGTTGTTACAGCTGTCGATGATGCGAGTGACAAGCAAAAACTGTGGACATTGATGAACACATTGACAAGCTGTCGTACAGCGCATTGTATGTAAATAAACTTGTATTATTTGTAGCTCAGAGTGTCCAAACGTGAGTACGTAAATTTTCGGAATAGCAAATCGTTGAAATGTCAGATGTGAAAGTAAGCAGCAAGCAGTTGAAAACCTTGGTCGCGTGTTACTTCTAAACCAGAGTATTTTGAAATGGTAACTATTGAAATGAAAGCGACCACTGAGGTTGAAGTGGACGAGTTAACCCTGCCTGAGTGTGTAAGACGTAATTTTAATAGCAACTCTACGACAAGTCCGGACAATCCTTGTTTAAATGCTGTGAAACAGTTGTTGCTACGGTTAAGTCAATAAAGCGCCTCTAATCGCCAGTTTATTGAGTGGCTCATGAGCTAGCATCGTATATTTGCAATTTGAACGTTTTACCATGAACACCAACCGAATTCGAGCCATACAGTAGACCAACCCTTCTGCTCGGCTGCTGACGCCGTTAATGCTGTACTGTGAGTGGCGCTGTAAATGGTCTGTCAGTCAACAGCTGTCAGTTCGATTGTGCAACCTAGGGAAATTCAATGTGTGGCGCCACGTGTGTGTGCGTGTTCACATTGGACGCGTGACATTTGCCACATTTGCATTGATTTTCAATTTGATTTCATTTTGGCTTTTTTTTCCGCTTTCAATCAAGCGCATCCAATTCAATATTTGCCTTTTTGTCCATTTTTAACAAGTGCTCGTCAATATCCAAATATGCGACGGCGAAATTGGTGGTTGTGCATAGCGCCAGCAGCGCCTGTGGCAATGGTTGAATTGTCGGATTATGTGGCACTTTGATCGGATATGTGGCAGCTTGGAAAATGTTGACTTCCGATTTGCTGGCAGTGATTTGATACGCCACCAGCTAGTCTTCAACATTCGCTTGGCGGTGGAAATAAAAATGAAATGGTGCACAGAAAAAATTAAAAAGCACACACAAACTAATAAGGAAAACTAAATTGCTTCAAAGATAAAATCGAAAAAAAAAAAAATGAAAAGCCGAAAATATCATAGCGCAGATAAAAAGGCGCTAAAAGAAAATACCAAATTTGCATTTTGCAACAGCGGCCACGACAGCGACAGGCTACAGACGACAAATGTCTGCATTATTTTGGCTCCGTTAATGCAAACTAAAGGCAGGGTGCGGTTTGTTCCTTCTCTCTTACGTATGTCTTACGTGCGTTGCGTGTGTGCAGTGTAGCAACATTGGTTTGTCAAAGTGAATCAATACTACTTGCATGTGCCACATGTGGTTGTTGGCAGGTTATGGATACACATATCTGTTTTAAATATATATGCTTATGAGAGCCACAAAATTGAAAGCGGGTTGCGCTCGAATGATGGAATAAGTATATGTTGCACGCGGTCCCTGAGAATATTACATGACAGATAGAACAACTTGCAATAGTTTCGCTAATCTGTCTTTGTGTGGGTGGATAGCTACAAACTTTACCGTCTTCATTGTATGTGTGCGTGAATATTTTCCCATATAATATTGGCCTTCCAAATCCCTCAAATGCTCAAGGAACAAGCTTGAACTTGAGAAGTTTCGCCGCTCCTGGTTTTGAGAGAAACTATTAAATCTTCACCATTTCCTAATCACCTCCACATCATTGTGCTTACTTTTCCGTGGCTGTGGCTCTCCTGAAAATGTTTCTTTGTTGTCAGCAATTGGCATTTCAGCTTTTGGTTATCTAAAGAGCTTTGTTTCATGACAAAATCTCTACTGTTTGTTATTGTTGTTGTTGCTGTGTGATAAGTTTTAATAAGTCTTTGCCGTCGACATAGATTTGGGCGGCGTGGTTACTTTCGAGGCAAGTGCGAATGCATTTGTTCGAGCAGTGACCTGGTTGCAGTCAATTTCGGTGCTACGATGAGACGCCAACACCAGAGCGTGCGCCACATTTGTACATGTGTGCACCCAAACAAACACAAATTGATGCAAAATGATTGCGAAGATACTTGTAGGCATTTAAATAGACTTCCAGATACAAACAAATTTATGTTTACATATCTATACATATCATGTACATACAAGTATGTACTTCATGTATATATATGCTACATATATATTGCTGTGGATGTATGAGTTCTTGCAGCTGACACTGGCCGAGCGTTTGACTGCCGTTCAATTTGCATGCTAAATTAGTTTACTCTTCGTTGTGGATGCAAGCTGTGCCCTTGGGGCATGAGAACTGTGCCACTGTAACATGCAAATAACACACAAGCTCCTCCAAAAGCGAGCGCCCACACACACACAACACACATGAATACAGGAATGTAATAGAACTGCAATATGAACACATGTAAAACCCGCATAGTTGTTGTTGCTATTAATGCTCCTATTATAGTTGTAGTTGTTGGGGATGTTGGCTCATTCATCCCAGCGCAGTTCCCACAGTCTAACAGTTCTTACTACAAATTGTTGCCGTATTTGTATAAACGCAATTAGGGAGGAAAATGTTTGATTATGAATGTAGCTGGAAATGTGTGTGTTTGTCTGTGTGTGAGCAGCGTAGAGAGTCATGTTGGGGTAGCACTCCAACAACATGCCACCAGCGAGCGCTCTGCTGTTCGTAACAAGATAATCAACACCAAGCATTGTGGCAGCAACAACAACTGCGGTCACACACAACACAGCAACAATAGCAAAAACGAATTTACGGGTCTTGACTCTACACATGCACACAGGAGCACACAAACAAGCGAACGTTTTACCTCAATGTGTTGCAATGGATTACAATGTCGTTGTAAACACACGCATAGCCAATCCGCGGGATTGCTGTCTAAATTTCTTTGTCGTGCCATTGCTGAATATTCAAGCTTCGTTCATGTCTGGGCGCCTGCAGTTATGCAACGCGCCTGAGAGCACTTCAATTGTTGTTGACTGTGGTCAGCTCTCGTTTGTGTCAGATATATGTATGTATGTGTTTCAGTTCCAAAGCAGTGGTTGACGTAAATATACAAAGGAATGTGTTCTGCTCGAATATTTTTGTTATTATGAAAGCTTTATGGAGATATGAATTATATTTTGAGTTTTCGGTTTTTTAAAGGTAATAAAATTATGTTTTTGGGTTGAATATATTTATATTAATCTTTAAAAGTATAAAATAAATAAGGAATCAGAAAGTACTTGTTTGAACAAAGAATGAAAACAATTCTCAAAATTTAAGATAACTGAGTTCTTACGGGCCTTTAATTTCGTGCTCAAGTACATAGTCGCAGTTCCTCTCATGACCACTGTTTCAAAGTCCTGAAAATAAAGCGAAATGAAAGTAACAGTTGGACTAATATGATGGTAACTGCTGTATATTGTATACCTTATAAACATTGGTGAACACTAGTATGTTACATAAATACGACATCATGTCGATTCACCGTTTTTGAAATGTTATTTTCTAAAACCATATCACATTTTAAGGAATAATTTAAACAAGAAAAGGGCTGTCAAAACTTTATTTAAAAGCTAAGGGTGCGTAAAAGGTAACAAAATCTCTACAATACGCTATTTTGGAAGATATGTGTGTAACCTTCACTTCATAACTCAATATCTAGAAATCCTTGCCATCGCTATCCAAACGCTTTGGGGTTTTAAAATAAATATCGACTATGAAAATATTAAATGGCGGCATACAAGTAGTTTTCGAACTAACGAAGGAAAACATTTGGCGATTGCAAGGGGAGGGCAAGCTCTTTGGAAGCCTTATGTGTATGTATGTAGGGGTAGCATACTTTGTGAATGACCAACCATGATACATTTTGCCCGATAAGCGCAATAGTAAGGACAATAAAATTAGCTATTTTATGAAGCGAGTGCAATTAAAAGTGGGAAAAATGTAAACGAGGACAGCTGAGTTACCGTCGGCGGTGTATAAATATTTCTAGAACTCTTCAGCATACAAAATGGCGCCATAAAATCGCGTTTAATTGGATGAAAATTGGCAAAGGCAAACAAACAATTCTCTGCACGCATATGGGGCGGGACCGACATCGAAAGCTGTAAATAGAAGCTAAGCGGTGAAGTTGCCAACTTTTCAGACTTGAAGGCGCCGCTGACGGAAACGGCGATGGTAACGGTGACGGTGATGGTGATGTCGCTTAGATATGAAAGTAATGTTCTATTTCCTGGCGGTAAATGCGTTATCAATGCAGAGATGCACATTGTTAATGTGATGCGCATTATTTTTATGAGCACGCCAGACAGGATTTGCACTCGAGATTCATGTCTCACCACATCACACTCCCAGAGGTGGAGGGGCGCAGTGCGGCGTGTATAGAAATGCGAGCCAAGTATAAAATTACCGAAATGTGTTGTCGGTATTTCCAAACAAAATGAAAAAGTGTGAATTTAAAGTGAAAAATGGCCAAGTGGTTAGCTGTTGGGAAATCGGTGCCCGTCGGTCGGGCTTCAAGGACGAAGATAAATGGGAAACATAGTTGAAAAGCAAAAAGGTGGAAAAATGGCACATGCCCGAGCAAAAAATAATGAAAAACTTCAAAAAGGGTTATTCAAGAAGGACAAAAGTCCGACAGTTTACGGAGGTAAATTTCGTATGGTTGAATGTCGTTTGCATTTCGGGATGTCGATGTGTTTTTGGTTTATTGATGTCATTGCTTTCCTTTTGTGGGTCTCTTGTAGTTGGTTAAGCTAACAACGAGCTGTTTTTTACCGAATCCAAGCATAATACAATAATAAAATTTAAATTTCGCCACATTTCATTCACTTTGCACTCGCATAAATGGTCGCTTCAATTATGCCAACCGTAGAGGAGTGGAAAAGGGACGGCTAAATGAAACCAAAAGATAAAAACACATTTTAAACGTAAAACATGTTCAAAGCAAGAAGCTGCAAACTCACGGGAAAACAGGAAACCGTTAGGAAAAGGAAGTCAAGGCTACTATCACTAAGGAAATAAATAAAGGTAAATAGAAAAAGAGGCGCCTGGCACCTTTAAGGGTATTTTACAAGTGAAAACGCTTGCTTTGATGTGTATCTTTGAGGATCGTTAAAAAACAGTCAAAGCGTGCCAAAGAAAGGCGTCAAGCGCAACTGGCTTAAAAAGTAATGGAAAAAATTAATTTTTTTAATTTCAACGCTGAAAGTAAAGTGAAGGCATATGGATAAAGGACACCTCAGCAGACATCATGAAAAGATCTGTAGGCTGGTGCACAAAGGGTTAATTAAAGATTATTACAAAATATGTATGTATGTTTTAGTTAATTTCGTAATTTATAATAATTGCTGCTGAGGTTGGTGGGCGTTCTGATAGCCACCACAGGTTACAAGAATGATATCAGCTGCCGTAAATGGTCTATGGGAGTCTGCTAACGAGATGAAGCAGGCGTTAAGAATAATCTGTGTAATTTATACCTTTGGATATTAAAACTTCAAAAGCCGCAAACAAGCTGTTACACCATTTTAGAGGAGAAATTCACATTTTGTAGCTCTTTGTGGCTTTGACCGTCTCTACATAAAGGAATATAAAGGAATACTTTTCTACAAACGTAGTAAGCACACATACAGTCAAAATGTATGTGTTCTTTGAATAAATATTTGACGTTTATGAATTCTTTGTCTCATTGTACAAAAATAATAATTATACTTGAAATATGTGCAAAGTTCTCAACGCGGAATGGGCGTCTTTCATAAAATGTTTTAGCAGCAGCACCTGATCACCGAGATCACGAAAAACCACGGCTGAAAAATCCATCAATCGAAGGAGAACTTGCCTTTCTAGTAATTTATATATAGCTCTCATGCTAAGCCGTATATTGTATATGGTACACACTTGCACATATGAATGTATATATGTATGTACATATGTATGTTTGTGCACTTGGAATATTTTGTTATAAATCCATTTAAATAAAATGAAATGAAAGCAAAGCAAATCCACAAGAATTGTTCAACGACTCGTAAGTAGAGAAGTAAGTAAGCGAGTGAGTGTGTAAGCTAAGTTGTGGTTGGTAAAACACAACAATGCAAAAATAACATGCAACAAAAACATTGTACTGACTCGTTCAAATGCAGCAAGTAGAAAAACTGCAACAAGGATATGCATAAATTGCGCAACAAACGAAGCGAACGAAGTGAATGAAACGAGCAACAGCAGAGAAACAATGGACGACCATAATAAGTTCAACCGGCTCCGGCAGCGGCAGCAGCAGCAGCAGCAGAAATAAGTTTTCACAAATTCTAATATGGGCACTTTTGTTGGCATTAAGTTTTATTTGTATTCTTGTGCAATAAGTTGCTGTTTTTATTACTGTTGCAGCTTCGGTGGCTGCCGACCATTCGAGACGATGGAGGCACTGACTTGGTTTTGCTGGCTTTTAGTTTGTGAGTGTGTTTTGTTGGCAAGTTACCGCGGTCTGTTGCGGTAGGGGAGAGAAGTGTGTTTCTTTTGTTTAATTATTCGGGTTGTGGCCAGAAGAAGTTGTGTTTGTATGTTGCAAGGATATTTTGTTTTGTGCACCGTTCAATTTGCTTAAGGATGCTGCGAGGAAAAGTGAGTGTTATTTTATACTTAAAATATTCTTCAAGTAAAAATTGCTACGAATAAACCGAGCCAAAAAGCTTTCAGCACGCACTTGAAAGTTCTTAATTTTATTGCAAGCATATTGACTGAAAACTTAAGTGTTTTACTTGCAAACGACGGCAAGCCTTTGAAAGGATGTATATATAACACTATTATATTTTAAATTCAACATTCTTCAATTAGAGGACACCACAAAGAATTGGATAAGCTCAATGAAAAGTTCATATTTCATAGAGCTACAAGAAATTTACCTATGATGATCACATGGCAAGATAAATTACTTTGAAAAAAATATCATCTTAGATTGGAAAGTCTCCTTAACATAAATATCGTCCTAGAGAAATATTCAATAAATTTCGAAAGAGAGTGAACGGCGGTGTATAAAATCATTGCTTGATTGACTAAGTATAAAGTCTTGAAAATCTCACGACTCGGTCCAAAGTTTGAATTTGGAGTACATGGGCAATAATTAAGATGAGCTTACTTTTTCGCTTGAAAATATTAGTGCTTCTCGCAATGAGTAAAATTATAAATATTTCTATACTACTCCCAGTATGATTCAAAGATTACTAGACTATAATAAACACATAGGCTTTTCGACTTATGAAGAAGTTAGCTTTCTGCGAATAGAAACACAACTAGCTAAATCTTTATTCGAAATACACATCAATTTCATAGCGATTACTCTTTCTCGACTTCGCTCATGTTTCAGATATATGTATGTAAAGTAATTGTAAGGCCCGAATTTTTCTTAAAACAATTGGCATAATAATATGTACCTTGAGTATAAATATACCACGATTGGTAGAAATACTTCGACATTAGAAAATCTACTCGCATCTACTTCAATTAGGGGTACACCAATTCAGCGCCACTTATACAGCCAATTCTGATGGAAAATGTTTAGCTTAGTGTCACCATTGCTTCTTAAAAGCATCCTGTAAGCCTTTTTTGACTGACTCAATTGCTAATCAATTTTCCATTTCAATATACTAGTGTTGAAAACTGTTACATTCAACCACCATATACAATTAGTAAGGCAGTGCCAATCCGGGATGCAGTAGAGCATTACATACTTTCATAATTTGGTATGAATGAAAGCTCTGTAAAAAGCTTCGACGTGTTTGAAAATTCTTTTGTGTTAAAATTTTGCTTTGAAATCATTATCAGGAGAAGTTGTGAATTGTTATAACCCACAAGCCTACTTAGTTTCACTAAAACTTCTCTTAATATCCGAAATATCTTCTTCACATGAGTCAATATTTTTGGTAAACGGGAGATAGAGATAGGTATGCATTGATATCACTCTGCTTGGATACCAAAATGCCTTAAGCTATATATGCTTTAAAATAGACTTCGAAGTTTATGAGATACCATTTATGCTATATTTTGAAAGTCCCTCTTCATTGCGGTTTCTTGTAGCAAACTTATCAAGAAGAGCGTTTTACTGCTTCTAGAGACCGATGTCTTGCCATTCCGATGATTTTGATGTAAGTGATACTATATAAATATATCTCGCTCGATTATGTACAAAACTATTGTGCTTTGTGCAACATGTTGCGAGGGTATAAAAATCACAGCCATGCTTATAGGTATGTGCATATCTCTGGCACTCCATTTGTATGTTGCAAAGCATTCTCAGTGACTATTCGATTTGATTTTATCGAACTAATATAATATTCCATTCATTTCATCGCACTTCATTTCACACAGCAATCGTAAAATTGATTTCACGTGCTCACATACTCATATACTCACATACAAGTACTTCGTTGCACTTATTGGGAAATTCCCCGGATTCTACTACTGTTGGTGCAGCATATAGAATAACCAAGACATGGAGCAGGCGCAAGTAACTTTGACATCGACAAAGTTTCATTTTCACGAAATTGTTAACAACTTGAAGAGACTTTAACTTGTAATCGTTCCGGAACTCCCCAACGAGTGTCCGTTTCAGTGAAGACATGTGCCGCTTTGTTTGTTTATTTGTTCTCCAAATTAATGCCCCTTTGAATCCACCAAATTAAATGTGACTGGTTGCTTTCACAGTTTCCGGTGACTTTTGCCCTTCTGCCCTCATTCCATCAACTCATCTCAATTTTATTGTCGATTTTGTACGCCACAGCATTGCTCAGCACAATTAAAATTCACCAAAAATTTACTATCAGCTCATAAAGTCGGGAGGACTTGAAATTCCAACGAGTCATTTCGGTGAGGTTCAATATGCAACAATTTGTGGCAAGAATCGTTAAAGTGAGTAAAGTCAGCAAAGCTTAACGCCTGTACGGTGTCCATAGCAGTTGGTGTGTTGGTGGGCGGGGGACCGTTGGAGCGAGGGTCTGACACTTTTAGTGCGCAATTAATGTGTTTAAATTAAGTGTGCTAATATAAATTAAAGTGCGAAAAATTTACATTGCGGCAAAGTGCAAATGAAGCAAAAGACAGCTGCAGAATGGGTCCAGACGATTTGCTAGTGTATGAGTTGTGTGTGCGTATCTAAGACCAGCAAAGCGCTTGCTTGTGGTGCAGAGTGCGACCACTGGCGGTGAAGGGTGTGGAACTGAATTAAACCATAGTCGCTTCAGTGTGACGCGATTTGTGGAGCAGAGCTTGGGCGTGTGGCAATGCGACACTAGTGGAAAGATCTGGCTAATAGCAATTAGGTTTGATGGAAACGAAACACATCGGCTGGTGTTTGTAGATGTACCAACGAATATCAATGTTTTTTATTCTTAAGTTCTGCTTTAAAGGAACACGTCTTTTTCTGCTTTCAAAATTAGATGATTTCGAGAACCTCCTTTTGCTTTCGGTTTTTCGTCAATTGAATATCCAAGAGATATGTTTATTATACCCCGTTAGTTTTAACGTTAACGTCTCTCCACTAGGGAAATGTGGTGCCACGATTGGGAAATTGCCTTCTATTGACTAAAAATGTGTTTGGCTTTCCACTTCCATTAAACTAATTACTTTTATTATTACCTATTAAGGTAATAGGCCAATTAATACAAAATCAGTGTAAATTTGAAATCAATTAACTGCTCAAGTGCAGCTTTTTATAATCAGCACATGTTACCAATACTTGCACAACAAAAACAGCAAGCGAGAATAGTTGGTGGCTGTTTATTTTGTTAACATAATTTTGTTGTTGTTATTGCTTAAATAAATACGCAAATAAATTTACTAATGCGCTAATTGATGACCACAAGTTAAATGCAACGGCAACAGGTGAGTGACAACTGCAATAAATCCAGACGTACATACATATGGGAATATGTGTGTATATACGGGCAGAGAAGGGCTAGTCATGAGGTGCCCAGCAGAACCTGGAGTTGAAATTCAATATGAATAAATACGAGAAATTTGATTAAAAAAAACTGTGACTGCGCCGATGGGTTTGCGGTTAACAGTTCGTATGCACCAATACAGTTATATTGCTTACACATTTGGTGAACTATTATATTTAATAAATATTCCAAATAATATATTTGTTGTGTTGAAAGCTCGTTTTTGCTGTAGCACCTGACTCTTTGCCCTTTTGGTCAAAATGTTAATGTGCTATGCTTGTATATCGTATTTTGGCTATTTTTCGTGGATTAGTGAGTCAAAAATGCGTCATAACGAACACATGTTGTGTTATTAGCTGTATTTTCAATAGGCAATGGAAAATATTTTTACACGGTGAATAGGAAAAATTTTGGAGCGAAATTTCAATGACAATTTGTAGTGCGCACTGAAATTTAATGGAATTTAACCGATTATTTCAGCCAAATCTAGCGTAGGAGGCATAGTCACGCCTACTTCACATATAAGAAACTAAATTTGTCTTGAAAGAACTTTTCATAAAAGCCCGTACCTATCTTTCAACATTTGGGTCCATTCATTTGTCTGCTAATAATTTCTACCCATATCTACGATATCTGTTAATAATACAAGTATATATCCGTCTGATTTTGCACAGATGAGCGCGACCACTTCGCAAATGAGAACGTAGAGTTTCTAAATAAAATTTCATTTTTTTCTACGTATGTATGTGTGATTTTAGAAAAATTATAAGAGTTTTATTACTATTCAATGCCACCACGAATGACTTTCTCAAATACACTTAAAGCTTCTATTACTTGCTCATTGGCGAATGGGCGAATGGGCGAATGAAAGGGCTCCACAGCTAACTGTGGCATAATGATTATATTATAATATTAGCTATGACATGATTAAAATCCCTGGACTTGCAAATTGTGAAATTTTATGTATGATTGGCCTTCTCTTTGAAAGAGAATTTCACTCGCCAGCAAATATTGGATTGGGCGCGGTTATCGCGCTATTTTAAGCTTTTTGTTGCCTGCGCGTGTGCGTCGCTTATGCCAGTGCACCCGTGTGTGCGGTGCCGACGTGGCGATGTGGTATCGTGCACTTTCAAATAGCAAATTAGCTGCTAATGTTGCATGGCAGCAGCAGCAGTACACGCCGTAAACCGAAGGCCACACCCACACCAACTCCCTTTGCCGCCATTGCACTTTGCACGCTCTCGCATTCAACCAGCTGCACGCCGCTGCTGTGCGGTTATTGTGGCTAGATCGTCTCTAATGCCATGCATGTGGTTGTACAGTTAGATGTGTGCGCGCCCAAATGTAGGCAATTTCCAAATTTCTTTCGGCGTTTGGCCACACAGCTTTTTATGGTAGTATAGAGCACAGAAAGTGGTGAGTGCGGTGGATGTGCTGCGAGAGTGGGAGTGACAAATTATATTTGCTGCAATGCATTAAATTGCTCGTCTTTCATGTGAATTTTCGTGCTTTGCTTTAGCAAGCGCAGGCAATTTACTCGCACAGCGTATTTGCGGCGTCGCTACGACAACAGCGGCGCTAATAACAACAACGCCAACGAATGTGACGGGAAAACACTGTTTTTCGGCGAATATGTGTGTGTGCATGTGTTGCTGTTGCATTAGCATAATTAGCTGGCGCTGAAAGCTACGTCGCCAGGTGAGGGCGCCTACGAGCACGAATTCGAGTTCAAGCGTCTGCACATATGCAACGACGCGGTTAATTTGGCCGCTTTCCATCGGTGCTCATGTATTTTGTATAAATTTGCACAAGCGCTTATGTGTGCAGTTGCATGTATATGTGTGTATGTGGTGGAACTTGAAATATTCTCTGTGCCTACTCAGTAAAATTAAAATTTTAGTAGCAACGGAGTAAGGTGCGCTCTCTTAGGTGATCGAGTAAGTGGAAAAATGCTTGTAAAAAACAGAAAAGAAAGAAGAGAATAAAGGCAATGACTTGAGGAATTTCTATGAATATTTCGTCTATTTAACTCGACAATTCGTACTGCTGTATCTTCGAAATATTTTTGGTGTGTACATTAAATATGCGGCAATGCCGAAAAGTTTGCACGCTCGCCTTTGCTTCTTTGGTCCTTTGCCTTCCCTTCATAGCCGTTCGGCTGGTTGCCTTACGACTCGGTTATGGTGATTCTTGATATTTTCTTACTTTAATGCTTTGCTTCCTTACGTTCTTTCGCCGTCTACCGTTTGCTGGCTGCGTGTTGTTGTTTAGATCCGTTATGTGTAGTAAAGTCCGCGCATTTCTTCGTCGTTCTCCTATGACGCCGTCTGTTATTTATTTTGCTTCAAATTTCATATTTTGTTTAACAAATTTATAAAGCGCGGAGTATAAGCTCCACAACGAGCTACGACACAGGCCGCGTTGCCGCAGCAACACAATAAATGGCAACCACAAAAACACAACACCACAGTAGGAACTCACAAGGATCCCCTAAAGAATGAAGTAATAAAACATGATAATATAATATGGAGTGTGGGATGGACGAGCTGCAGAGGAATCGCCATATACGTATTCTGTATCTACAAGTATATCTTTTAGAGTACTTCTCCCAGAGTTAGACGACAGCAAGCGCCGCTTTCGAAATTATTATAATTTGTTAGTTCATCATGGCCTCATAAATTATTTTATTTACGTTTTTGTTGTTTCTGTTTGAAATATTTATTAATAACATTTATAATAGCCACAAATGCGGTGTGGTTTGGGTACTTCAGTGTCTTCGATGTCGCCACAAGGAGTCGAGGCCTTGAAGTTTATGAGGCAGAATTTTGAGTTCTCTTTTCTAAGTATAAGTTAAGCACAAATTTAAAGCTGCAGACATAATATTAGTGTGGCTACATTCTTTGTGTTTTGTCGGTTTGTGGTTCTTGAGGCTTTTAATTGCTTTGGAATGGGGCATAATGGCACATGTCTCTAAAAGCGTTTTATGGTATTTTTTATGTGCGCGTGAGTGTGGATTTGTGGTTTACGCTCGCACGATCGTCGCGGCAGCGAAGTTTGAATAGCGTTATCATGTCTGCAAACTTTCCCGCTTCTGCGCGGGCTTGTGTGGTTAGCCGTGTGTTATGTGCCATATGTACAGTGCATTCCAAAAATAATGTTTTTCTTTTGCGCGACCAATTCGCGAACAACGGTTTTGTTTTTTTTTTTCAAAGTATTTAAATAGGAGTAGTACATTTGTGAAGAGGGGGTCTGACCATTAGGGAGAAACAGGAAACGTAGATGACAAGCCAGGAAGCGTGGATTATTTGTTCTAAAAGTGAGAACAAAGCAATTGTTCTCCTTATTACTCTTCTATATATAACACAAACTCTTTTATACGTACAATAGACAAAAACATAGAGAAAAAAAACATGACTGATCCAGTAGTAAAGTTCCCTTCAGTGAACCCACATTTAAATGTGTATTGTATGTCTTGTCGTACCAGCGACTCAATTGGCTCAGTAGTCCACGTTGTTCTTTGAATTCTCCATAATTCGGCAGTAAATTATGCGGCGCTGACAAAAATTACGCATCATCCTTTCCGCTTTATTAATTCGCATGACTTATGTTGATTGTGAATTATTGCGGCGCTGCGCCATATATCTTTTGAGAGCAGAGTGTGAGCAGCAGTGAATGCGCGTGCTCGTGGATTATTTGATGCGAAATTGTGTATGTTTTGTAAGTTTGTGTTTGTGTTGTAGAAGCATTATGTTCGTGGAACATTATTGGAATACAAAGGCGTGTGTGCCCGGCCTCGGTTCTGAGTTGCTAGCTCACCTGTGCTCATTGTATAACCTTTTTTATTGCTTGCCATCTGTCATGGCTGCTCTGCCCGGCTATTATCACTTTTCTATTTTCTATTTTCATTTTAACATTTCTACAATTTTTGCTCTTTATTCTGAGAATTCCGCCGACGTAGCGGGTGAATATTCTGGAATGCTATACCAGAATGTCAAATGGCCAAAGCGGAATTCAAGTCTTTTGCATTTGGGCAGGTGTATCGGCTGTCTACACAACTTTTGCGTTGTATAACATCCGAGGATTTTTGTTTTGACAGCGCTAACTTTTATTGATGCTAATTCAGCTCACAGAAAAGGAGTTGCTTTTTTGTTCTTGCCACAGCGGTGACTCTAAGTACACAAGTTGATTGACAACACACTATGTGCCTGTGTGTGTATTCGAAGATTTTTCGCCCTTCTTCCTCTTTTGGCCGGTTCCTTTTCAGCTTATTTTACTTTAGACTTGTCATTATGCCACGTTTTTTGCTTTGTTATTTTTGTTGGAGATATGAATTTGATTGTTTGTTGTTGTTGAAGATTTTTGCTTCCTTTTTGGATGTCGGCAGAGTATTATTTTGATTGTAAACGTGTGTAATTTGCAGTTGTGACACGGCCATTTGTGGTGCTTTCACGCGCATTCTTAGGCGCAATGAAATGTCAACAACAAGTCAAGTGCGAATCCAAAAACACAGTTGACAAGGCTGCTCTAGGAATTTTCGTGGGAATGTTAATACAGAGCGGGTGAGTAATGACCGTTCTTCAGTCAGAGTCAAGGAGATGGAATGGCTCTTGCTTTTCACTATGCCGAATAAAAAGTCAACGAGCAACAGTTGCTAAAGACAAGGTCACTTAGTGTGCCTTCTATCTCTCCCCTGCCGGGAGCAACTGAACTCAATAGCTGCTTATTTTTTGCACTTGTTATAGGGTTAAAGGTGTAGTGCCTACATGTCTATGTGCTCTCTTAAATCAGTTACAAGAACGGCATAATGAAGCGCAAAATTAATTGACAATTTGACAATCGAGTGCCGCCTTTTACACGATGCAAATGTGAGAATTTCACGTCAGAAACGTCAATTGTGCTCACATGGTTTCGGCTGGCATGGGAATTTCGGTCACACGTGAGCGACGTGTAGGCGTGTTGCTTTTTCCGTGCCGATGACACACTTAAATTGGCTGAACACTGCCGAAGGCAACAATGGCGGCAACCCCATAGATGCTTACACATTGCAACTACATACACCTGCGCTCGGTTAGGGCGTAAGCAGTTGCTCATATGGCGCTGGTACCACATTGCCGATAACTCGTTAGGAAGAGTCTCGCTGGTGCTAGGATTAGTACGTGGAGTGAGTGGCGTCGGCCACTCAAGGCAAGCGGAACGTATCAAGCGTGCCACATTAATTATTGACAACGACAGCGCCTGGGTTGTAGCAGAGCAATGTGTGGACCGGTGCATCGCTCCATGTTGTCGGTTAGCGGCTTAGCGTGTAATGGCTATTGAGAATACGCGTAGCAGTTTAAGTGTCAGTAGGATACCTCGCCATTTTGAAGTGGCATGTTGCATGGACATGTGCATATACATATGTAAGTGGGAGACACATTTCAATGCCTATTAAAGTGAGCATATGTTTGTGCGGGATTGTGTGGCGCTGCATATGACGAGGTAAGCAGCGGCTATTTTATCTGCTTGCAATTTGTCTTCTGCGTCACACAATTCATTTGCAAGCGGCGAACTTACACACAACTACACACGCATCCATGGTCAAGTGTTCTTGCATTTGCATTTGCAACGATGAGCTTCGAATGCGAGTCTGTGGAAATTTGCAATTTGGCTTTGAATCGCAATTTGTGCATCAATGCGAATCTGGCCGGACGAACAGGTCGATGCGCCGCCTCACACGCTCCTAGGTATACAAAATTTCACTCATGGATGCTTGGAATTATTGCTGAATGGGATTTGCTTCGTTGTCTGCTTGGTATAACTATGAAATGATAATTTGAATGCAAATTCATCACACTTTCAGTAGAAAATACACATATAGACATGTGTGGCATGCTCTATTTCCAATTATGTATGAATGAGTGTGTTGTAGAATTCGTGATTATGCAGCAATATGAGAGACGTGTATATTAGTGCACCAAATATTCATGGATGACATACAACCCGAATTCATCAATACCTTCGCATGCTAAAAGCAAACATAATGGCATTGAATTAAATATGGATCGATGTTGCAACTTGCAAACAAAACGAAAATTGTGAAAAATGTCGAAAGGTGAAGAAACGAAATTCCAAAATAAAAGCATTTGATATTAGAGATAGCACCTGCTCACAATATATGTATATATATGCCAACTATTTATTGTAAAGTAGCTGACTTGGCAGACTTTGTGCCGTCTAACAATGGAAGAGTGTATTTTCTATTATTTGGGTACATTTCTAAATTCACTTATTTATAAGAAGTCATAGGTCATCAAAATTGGTTCAGTGTTTCTTGAGGAATATCTATTACCCCCAACCAATCATGTAGATTTTGTAGTAGATTTTTGTAGTTTTGAAGAAAAAGAAACTCGATTGAAAATAGGATTTTGGTCGTAGGTTGATTTTTAATGAGCCACACTCATATGCTCAGTGGATGAAGTTGTGGAAGATAACAGAGAAGGTTAACATCTCCAAGGATCAGGCGTTGACAATCCTTAATCAAAGCACATAAGCTACAAAATAATAATAAACTATGTAGGGAAGGGCTTCTTTCGAGAGCAACCGAATATATCATACTTGCAAACATCAAAGGCGGGGAAATACCTGCAGGTGTTGGCAAAACCTCATATTAAAAAATGTTGCGAAAGAATTGAACATCAACTATTAATATTATATAATACGTTTGGTTATAATAACCGAAATTATTCTATGTAGTAATTCAATTGCAATATTATACGTTCAGTTAATTTTGCTTCGGCCAACCGGAAGTTTGAAATTTTTTTATTAGGTATATGGCAGATGGGTGTAGTAGTGACCCCTTTCTTATCTATTTTTGGCATTATTTGTTAACAGAAACAGATTCCCTCTGAGTTTCATTAAGGCACATCACATAATTTAATTAAGATAACTGCCACATTGGCCGATATATGGGGTATAAAGTCAGTCGGAAGTTCGATAATCTTTCTATTAGGTATATGGGGGCTAAGTGAAATATTGACCCTAATCAACCCATTTTTGACATACAGACATGTAATCAGGAAAATATTCTCTCCTACTTTCAATTATATATCTCACATATTGACCGATATTTTCGGTAAACAGCGAGCACCTGCTCCTATAAAGTTTTCTTGTGAACAAAACTATTGTACTCTGTAGCAAAATGTTGCAAGATTATAAAAAAACAAATTTTACTTTGTACATATTAAGTACTTAAGTAGTTTAAGTTCAAAATATGTTTGATGCTGTTTGGAGTCCACCTTTGTCATGTGATTTATACTTTTTGCCACTACTCTATTGCCTCCTTGCTTTCACTCCAACGAGAAGACTTTTGGTTTGTGGTTTCAGCATAAAGTAGCACACATATTTGCGGACAAAGTGATTGATTGACTGATGTAATTGATTGTGGAAAATTTAAGTGCTTTGAATAGTTGTTTCAATTAGAAAGCGGTGACCGCAATTTTAAAACTCAATTTCGCATAATTTACCGTTTAATTAACTACTCTTTAATGAGCAAAAAGTGGGATTGGAATTTCTGGAGGGAGTCGCTCGCCATGCCGGTGGGTGTGCCGCGACTCAGCCTGCTGAGCTTCCCTGCGTGCGTAGTGCTCTACAATTTAGCCCCTTGAAGCATTATGACCAGATTGAACGTCAAAGTATTTCGCATAGTTTTGTTCGCTCATTTGGGGTAATTTATCATTTTTAGTTCGTAGTCATCAGATCGTGACGTTCGTAGCAGCTCTCGTGGGAGCCGTGGGAGGGAAAGGCATTTTGCCTAAATTGGCAATCCAAATTGCTCGAATGAATTAGGCACAAGTAGGCGGTGGGAACTGTAAGAGATTAATTACAAAAGTAGCCGTTGAAGCGGTAAATTTTCTTATATGCACGTAAGAGGCATTCGCTTTGCTTAGTGCAGAAATGAAGAGTAGAAATATAGGGGGAACATTGGAAGCGTAAAGTGTTCGCTAAAGTGAAAGTGAAAGACTCTTATATAACCTCTAGTAGATGTGGCAGATGCTGAGGCGGATATGTCAGAGAATGCACTTGACAGTGATGGACAAGTGAGAATAGCTAGGCTGGATTCTGCCGACAAATGCTTAGCTACGCTTGCAGGAAACCGGCACTCGAGATTATACAACCTTTTATGCTTGAAAGCGTTTGTTCATGAGCAAATGTGTGGTTTTCTGTTGTATGCGCTATGATTGTGTCGGCAAGCTTGCCGGCCCTCTAGGAAATTAACTGTGAATGTTGCTAAATTGTAAAATTCCATAAATGCTTAATTAGAAAGCGCTGTTTTGTTTTTTGTTAGCGATGTTTCCATATGTTACTTTATAGGATATAACCATCAAACCTAAAAATTAATAAAATATATATGTTTACAAACTCTCTGAATAATTGAAGTTTCCTAGTGGGTTGCCACTCTAGAGGCAGGACATTCATTTAGAATGAATTTCATGTCGGTTTCATAGGTTGGAAAGACAAATGAACGATCGGAATCAAGTTCTTGTAACGAATTTCTGTATTTGTGAAGGGTATTATACCTTCGGTGAAACCGAAAATAACGTTTTTTCTTGTTTTTCTTTAGATTTTAATTTAAAAGGTCATTGGAGAGCGATTTGTAGAAACTCTGTAAAAAAACTTCTGTAAATTTTAGTGTTCGAACAGAATTTAGAACATATTCCCTCTATCTTATGAAAACTAAGTTGTCTATTTAGCTTTTCTTGTTTTCTAGCTCGTTTAACAGCATAGAGCCAAGCTTTGTTTGAGGCCAATAGACAAGTCCATTACTTGATTCGGTCATCAAAAGTCCGTTTAATTAAGTGATGGTTTCACATATCTAAGTGAGACGCCGTGTTAAATTCATTTAGAACTTGAAAGCGCAGAAACATTTGTCTAATCTGTCAGATTTGTTCGCATCGTAATTTGGTGATTTTATTTATTTACGTGGCCTTTAAGCCTGAAATCCGCTTAATTTCAGAGAATACTTTGACTGTAAAAACGTAAAGTTTAATTCTATGCACAGAACACCAGATTTAGAAAAGTCCATCTCCACGATTTCGAAAAGTTGTTCCAGTGTAAATTTTTAGTTCGCTTGAATTTGTCAAAAATCCTTCTTGAAAATGTCTATAAAAATAATACTCTATGCAAACCAACATTTTTTGTTTAGAATTGTGCTAAATACTCTTCAGTAAATTCCGTTTAGCTTAATTTCTGCCAAAAATGGCAAAAACTCTAACTTCGATACTTAAAGCGCACTCGAATATCAAAATAAAATCGAATGTAAAAATTAGTCTAACAAAGTTTTTCGAATACCAATACACTGGCAGTGTAACAACTTTTGCAATCAGGACGATTATTACGTCATTAAGGAACAAAAGTAGTTAAAACAGCGGCAGCCTTGGGGCGAATGCATATCGCAGGAACGATGATTCGTTTACAGGTAATTTGACGCCAACAATAATGAGAAATCCCAACAAAAATACCACAAGCGAAATGTGTGAAAACAACGCAACATTTTATACACATTCGTACTTACATATCGGGATACATATAGGAGCGAAAACAAAGTTAGAGGCAAATGCCGTTATACATATGTGGGTTAAATACACGATTAATGTGCGTATGAACAAGTACGGAAGAGTTATGTTCGGCTCCAGCTGAATACTGGGTGGCGCTTAACGGATTGTGGGGAACGAGTTCATCCATTTTAACGGTAAATCACATTGTTATAAAAAATACATGCCCACATAATTTCATTAATATAAAATATATATATATATATAGGTGTAAATATTATTTAGCAAACGTTAACATCGATTTCGCGAGCACTTGTTCCAGCCTCATTGAGGCATCTTGTTTAAACTACGTATTTCGTTTACTTTAGACTCCCGTTTAGTGGATTACTGCTAAGTTTTGGGTTTATATGATAATGGAATTTAGTTGAATTCCATTTTGAGATTAGATTTCACGGAAAGAATGAATGGATGTTTCTCAAAACATACTGTGGTTTTTAAGAGAACTTCATTTGTACATTTCAAAAATGTATTATATGTAAGTATTATGAGAAAAGAGTATTGAAATTTTATTGAGCAAGTGTCGAATAACGGTTGCTCCCATGAGTGAGTAGAATCGGACACCATTCTCGAGAATGTATTTAAAATATTTCCATTTACCTTACGTACATCGTAAAAGTAAAGCTCGTACTAATACTAGGTAACCTCCCAATCTATTGTACCATATAAGAACGCGTTATGGGTCTTTAACTGTACCTAGAAGTACATAAATGTATGCTAGCTGGTTGGTTTTGCTGTGTGTGTGTGTTTGTGGCGATTTTGTATGCGATTGCAATTTGGCAACAAAGCTGCAATGCGTGAACTCGTTTCGTTGTCATTATGTGAGCTGAAAGTGTGTGGCTTTGTGTATGTTTGTATGAGTGTATGTGTCTGAAACATAAATAAATCCATTTGGCAGTTAACTCAACCGAATATGCATTTAAAATTTAAATGTGACCCAATTCACAAAGTCATCTGCACTCAGCAAATGAGAAACTAAGTATTGAAGCAAAAAACAGCAAAGTGAAAAATGAGTGAAAAACCGGATTGAAACGAAAACGAGCGATGAACTAATGTAACAACCGCCAATGCGGAACTTTTTGGACATTTTGTTCGAAGGTTGTCCAAATGTTATGACGTTTTGTTGGCGTTGTTGTTTTAGCGCTCAAAGTTATAGTTTCAATTTCACTTCAATTCGAAGCTGTTCCCTTCGTGCATCGTTTTGACTAGGTAGTACTTGCTATATATATCTGGAGACTAACGGTCAGCTGTGGGAGGAGAAGTACTTAAGAAAACGAGTTTTGCCGTTGTCTTCGACGTGTACGTTCATTGCATTTCGCTGCTCTTCGCAAGGACAAAGTGGTAGGCAGAAACGGTCTTCTTTCAAAGGCTGTAATGAACTGGCCGCCACGTTAACTGTGTGTGCGTTCGGTCATAATGCAGATGGTAATTACGCAGATTCGCATTATGAGCTGTGCCTGGGCATCTGCGTGCGATTGCTGACGCGGTGACAGCGGTGCACGCTTGTCCATAAACATGCTTTATTGTTTTTTTTGTTTTGCGCTATTCAGACATTTGAGCTTTGTGCTCCGCTGTTTTTCTATCTTTGCCGGTTCTCCGCGCCGATGTAACGCTTCCCGGAAAGTACTGTGTTTCGCACAAACATTTACAAGAATCATTGGTTGTGGAGGGGGCCAAGGGAAGTTGCGAGGAAATGAAGTTTCCGAAGTGAAAACGGAAATGAAAACATGCGACAGACTTTATGACTTTCAGTGTAATATAATTAAAAAAGTACTTAAAAGCATTTACATGTTGGCAACGTTGGAGATGTTGCGTATACGCAGCGTATTCTGCTGAGAGCAAAAGTAGGTTAATTGCGCTTAATTGAAGGTAATTGATTGTCATGTGTGCTAATTTGGATTGATCGGATCGAATGAAAAAATTTCCATATATAATTAGAAAGAAAAAAAACAATGCTAGAGAAAGCGCTTAGTACAATACTTGTATTAGTTATATTCGATAATTGACGGAGAAATTTGCCGTATCCTTAAATCGGCTGAAATTGTTTGATGGTTTCAGATGACAAAGCCGTTACACTCTTAGTGCCACTTTTATGCTATTCTCAGCATTTCTTGTCGGGCTCGCTAACAAGCCGCTTCGCTATTTGTGCCACAAATGACAAATTGCGCTATTTGCTTCACTTAGCTGCTCCTTTCTTCTGTTCTTCCATTGTATATATTTGCGATATTGTACATTCAAAGGCTTTCAACACAAATGCCACCACACACTCGGGGATACAACTAATGAGAAGGTATTTCATATAAATCTGTCACGTATTCACATTTATTTGTTGCCACACACAATTGTTGCTGCTTGGAGCATTGTGCTGGTGCTTTAGGTCGCATTTAAGCGAACGTTCCTCACTGCGGCGCAATATTTATTTTATCCCGCATAAACATATTGCAGGTAGACACTTTTGCTTAAAAAGGTGTGCATTGGTTGAGAGGAGAGTGCGGGCGCATTCGTTGCTCAACTGAAGAGAGTAGTGACGTTGTTTTCTTTCCACGTATGTATCTCACTTGGGGTTTTTGGTCTTGATGATTTCTATTTATTAGTGTCAGTGGAGACTTAAATAAATAAATCCATTTTCGTTTCGTTTGACCTTTGTCGGTTTGCATTCAATTTCATTTATTGACATCCTTAATCCTTTGCCGAATGCCAGTAAATTATTGCCGACGAAAAAGAATTCTTGCTAGTACAAAAAATAAAATAGATAGAGGACATATATTTTTAAACGAAGATAACAGTAAAGGATTCTGATTCTTTTAATGATTAAATGCAATTGATTTATCAATTAATATTGTGGAGACAGCAAAAACTGAGTATAGTATATAATAAATGTCATTCGTACATTCAAACAAACACAGCTGTGTTGTCCGTGATAGAAACGGAAGGAAAGGTAAAACTCTGAATGGATCGCTCTTACCTAGGTACGTATGTTATAAGCTACTTCTCGTCGATAGTTGTTAACCGAAAACTAAAAGTAATTTCAGTTTAAGCGCTCAGTTTCTGCTGGGAATCCGCTCGCATCTGTGCAAGGAATTTATCTGTTCTGAACCCGACTTCAAATTGTTAGTTTGCGATGACTAGAACTGCGTAGTTTTTGATTAGTTAGTGAATAAAATCAGTCTCACTTAGATTTTAATTTGCAGCAAAGCTAATTAACGGATAACATACTTCGCCTCCACCTTAACTATTTAATGCCGTTTGTGTCTATTAAGAAACTATATTGCCGATATTAGTTCCAGAGAATATATTGACAAGTTATGTTGGATTCTGAAGAGCCAAAACATGTGCCGATGTCTACTGATTATAAAGTAGGTCGGTATTTATCTATACTTCTTAACACCACATGAACAGGTAAATATTTGTCTCATACACTATTTCAAATTATGTAGTCTTGTATTCATCAGCTTAGGGATGCTTTACGCTGCCACTTAGATTGGCCTATGCGCATAATTTAATAGAAATAAATGTAAATTAAATTGCAAAAAATGGCAATGTGATTTTCAATAACAAGAACAACTCTCTATGCGAACTCGATGAATACCAAAAAAGTCTAAGCCAACAAAGAAAATATCAAAAGGTTGTTTTGTTAGCAGGTTACAGCCATCATTCTGGCTTTGTTGTTGGTTGATTGGCTTATGGCATTGAAAACTGAATACTGAATTCTTCGACCATTGCGGCTTTTCTATTGTGATGTTGCTGGTGGGTTAGTTGGAGTGACCAAAAGGCAGCATGGGCTGGTGGTCATCCGCCGGGAATACAATTGTGCGTTACAAAGCTAGGCGAAAAACTTCCGTGGCAATTGTGAAAGCATAACTAATACAAGTGCTAAACTAATGCGTGCATGTGTGTGCAACTGTAAGTTACGTTGATGTTGTTTGGCTGGAAATTGCCTTCAACACACGCACAATACGATTTGACGCAAGCAGTGGATGGGTCGTAATATGTGTGCTCCTGTGCTGCTGCAGCATTACTGGCGCTTACGTGGTCAACACATATTTTGTTGTGAAACCAGCAGGCGAAATGGTAGTTCAGTTGACCATGACTGCCTGAAAGTTGCTTTTTATGGCGGAAGTTAAGTACAGAAAGCGTAGTAGAAAAAACTGAAAAGAGACATGTAAGATGCTTCCGAGGGGGCAAGCGGGTGGGTCGGTCCAAATAGTCCGTCCGTGTGGCCCCCGCGGGCGACAGAGTTACAGCAGCGTAACGAAATTGAAAATCGCAGACGACATGTGGCTACAAAATTCCCATCTATATTTACACATCCACACAAGCCTTTATGAATGGAGCGAAAATTACGAAAGAGAAGGCACACGAAAGTCATGAAATTAAAGTAAAAGTTTTCGTTGCAATTGAGTGTAGTTTGATTTTTATTGTTATGTGCTGGAATGCGTTGAAAATGGTTATTGCATTGAGAGCTTGACAGCCATTTTGAATACAATGGACTCGGTCAGACGTGCCTCGTCCGGCGGTCAGTCGAGTAACGCCTTCAGCTGTGTGTCGGCTGGTAAACAACAATAATCATAAAGCGAATGCAAACCTCCACTGTGGTGGGCCGAATGACTGGTGTGTACTTTAAATAAGAGAGCCGCCAATTTCACGTCACTCACAAAGTACGACGATGGTTTAGGTCCGAACCCATGCTTTCTATATGAGTCAGAGCAGGGCACAATCAGCCATTTCACAACCTTCTCAACACATTCACGCAGACTGCGGGGGTAGCTGCACCGTGCTTCATTGTATGACTGCTATGTGTGGCACTTTGAATTCGCTTTGTTGTCGCTTTATTGTTAATTAAATAGTAATTTGTGATTTCCTTTGTATTAAATTGTATTGATGGATATACTTTATTGCTTCCGTTAAGTGCCGACAACCATGACTATGAGTAAATATTTACTGAAGCTTAAGCGCTGTAACGGCAGTTGGAGTACGTGGCTCGTACAAATGTGCGATGTTATTGAATTGACCTCGACAATGAAAACGGTGGGAGTAGGTATGAGGGTCATGTCGCGAAAGCAAATAGCGTATTTAATATCTGATAATTGTTAAAAGAAATAAAGAAGAAGAAGCTTTTAAGTTCTTATGAAGTTCCCAAGTAATTCAAGATAGGGTTACTGGTACAGCCTAGAAGTCATTTTGTATAAAAGGTATATCTAATTTGTGTGCGGGAAATGGCTCTACTTATATAATTCTCAAATCAATGATTATTTTTCTTAGTAATCCTAAGCCTGAAAGTAAAAGTTCGGTCGCGCAGTTTAATGAAAAGGCATGCAATTTCTGTTGTAAGTTCCCAAAAGGAGACGGAATGCTCAACACTACTTTCTCAACTTTGTACAAAGCCGAAACTTTTGTAAATTTACATGACTTAAAGTCATAAATCAAAGAGACTTATGGGCAAGCAAATCTTTAAAGCAAAGCTCGCTGAGGACTGCGCTGTTCTTGCGGCGAACGTTTTTCAAACAATTTGTCAGAAAATTGTAAAAAAGATTCAGAATTGGCAATATTAAGTTGCACTAAAGTGAAGAGCAAGGAGAAATTAATTAGCACGAGGAGGCATGTTGCTTTATCTTCAAAGAACTTCGGCCTTGTGTACGCCCGCGAACTCACTCGCGTTCGTCAATAATATCGCAGCAATATCACCAGCTTAGCATCAATTACTCGACAGCTCATAACTCAAAACAAGAAAGGAGCACTTGGCAGCACGAGTCGCGTTCGACAACTTTTGCCTCAATAATAGAAGAAAAACAAAGCAGAAGAAAATACTGCTAGCGGTAAAGTTTCTACATAAATTACGCGTCGAGGCTATGACATGAAACGACAGAAGTGCTTTCCTTTGATGTTGTTGCAATAAAAGACTCTGAACAGTAACGGTGGCTACGAAAGGGGCTGTGTTGGCTTGTTTTTTTGTTGCTACCGCTTCGACTGATGGCACTTGGGACATAAATTTTAGTTAAATGAGCTCGGCTACACAGCTGCATGCTTGGCTAGCTGCGCTGCTTTATGTTGCACGACTCACAAATTTCATTCAAGTGGCTCAGGCATCGAGAGCTGGGAGTTGAGCGAGCCGCATTGAAGTGCGCCCGACTGAGTGATATATAAATTTCGGAAGTGGCGCAGTGGATTTTCCGTTGCTGCAGAGCCGGTTTGCGACACACGTCCCAGCAAGGCGCAACAACTGCTGGAAGTGCTTACCGATCTCCGCTTACCGTGCGTTGATAATTTGGAAATAATTCGTTTAAAACCAATGTACGTGATTTGTTTGCTAAATTTGCGAATCGGCTGTGCGAGCTGAGCTCTAGGGCGGAGGACTCACAGTTGGCTTAGGCGCTCCGTTGTCGTGGCGTATACGCAACAACTTAGCAACAGCTCAATTTGTCCGATGCTCACTTTGTTTGCACAAGTACTTTGCAGCAGTGCGCAAGTGTGGTTGCTTTTGTTGTTGCTGCGCTTATTTTGGTAGTTGCTATGCGGCGCTGGCAGCTCCGCTCGACTCACTTTTAGCTTGTTTGCGGTTGTATTGTGAACTCCAGTCAGCCGTTGCGTGGCTGCGTTGTGCCAGCGCATTCAGTTCGCTTTGTTCGCGCACTCGAGCGAGTGAGTTAGTTTATTTCGCTGCGAGTTCGTGATGACCTCAATTTGTGGGTAAACGTAATTCGCTATAAAAGTGAAACTGCGTGCATTCGAATCCATACAGCGGAGCTCTCTGCGACCTAATCATTGGCGCGACGACAGCAGTACTCGGCTAGAAGCGCGTGCAGTGGCGGCTCAAGCGTTGCCGGGGGCGGGGGTATGAAAGCAGGGAAATGGCAGCTTCCATTCAGATATGAATGGGTATGCGCGTGCAGCCAAAGTGGTGTGCGCAACTTCTGCTTCTGCTAAATGTATCCTTTGTTGTTATTGTTATACAAGTTAGTGCCCCCGTAGCTGTTGGTTGCATGTGCGGTGTTTTTCCGCTGTCTGAATGCTGCTGTTGTTTGTGTTGTTTGGGCTGAATGTTTTGTCAGCTGCAGTGGTAAATGCAGCTGCTGATGTTTTTGTTGCATCTAGAGGTGCACATTAATCATGCCACGCATTCAGCAGATAAGATGATTGCAGCTTTGTGCATTGTGCCACTTTCGCTAATGTTGATTTGCGCTTGTGTATCTCCGCTCGTACGAGGCAGCAATTGGCATGCACCACTGGGTAGAACGGCGGCATGCGCGGATGCCATTGCAATCGATGTTGTTGTTGTTGATATGCTTGTTTTGCGTTTTGCTGTTGACATTGTTTCGAAATGATTTTTCTCAATGCGAGTTTCACAAAAGCTTTTAATTGCAATTTCGTAATTGTGCCTATTGTGCAACATTGCCAGGCTTTGTGAGCTCCATTTCGCAGCTTGAATGATTCCATTCTAATTACTATTTGTTGATTGCGTTGTTCCATTTTCTATCATTGATTTTTCGAATTAATTTCTCTAAGTAGGGCTCGAAAAAACCTTTGTCAATAGAAAATTCCTTTAAAAATTTGAAAATCGTTCGTTAATTATAGAGTCAGCCAGAAAAAATCTTTCACACTAATTAATTAATGAATATTAGTGCCTCTGATTGGTTTTATCTCTTTTGCATGGGAATTCATCTGATAAAGGAACAGAATGAAACCAAATCAAAAGTGCTAACCTTTTGTAAATATTAGCGAGTTACGAGTGTTATGTTACGAATAGTTTAGCCGGGCAAAAAAATATAAACAATGACAGAGGTGCATAATTTGGTGTAACACTCTTTTGAAACGCTTCTACTTTTTTTGAGCTTTATGAGTTTATATCTTATAGGCTAAGTTGTGGCTAAACTAATGTTGACTAACACGATAACACCATACAATTTCACGGTAATTGGTTTGGAATTGGTGAAAGCGCGTGAAACTGCATAATTTTAGTAACATTTTTATTTTCATGAACTGAGTGCTCAATTTGAATCAATTCGGTTTCTGAAATTTGTCCCCTTAACACAGCAGTCGTAGTCGATCCCCTAATCCTGTATACCGAATACAAAGATGTCATTATATCGGAACACTTTATATTATGGGTTAATGTCAAATGAGTTAGAATTCCATGCCAGAATGGGTGAAAGAGGTCTGTACGTTCCTTTATTCTGTATATACTTGTATTGGCTGAAAATAAGAAAGTATTGTTTAATATGTAGACTAAAACCGAAACTTAATGAATTTCGTTCATTTTGACACAATAAAAAGATGACGATCTACAATTTGCCCACGAATCAATATTATGAATATATTAATATTAAAAATTTCCTCTTTGGGGGAAGTCCAGAACCGACACTAATGTGAATGCTGTATTTCAGGGATTTAAACTCCTTCTTTCCTAGTTTTATTTCAATTCACAGTTTCTGATATTAATGAGAAGTTCTACTTCGTGTCACTTTTGCACGATTTGCTTAAATTATTGCATAAATGCATAAACATCCTCCATATATTTGACTGAGATATTTATTTATTCATTATGAAATGTTTGTGAAATTAAGCAATTATTTCGCATGTCATTCTGTTGAGTTGTCTGCCATGCATGTTGCTTATCCCAAACGAAAACCAACAACTCAGTGATCGAAAATAGCAAAGGAAAAATAACCAAATCCGCAGTCTCACATACCTACAGAACCGCCGACACCGTCTCCACTGCTGGCTGAACTTTTCTTCATTAACTTTATTATTCCACAGTCAATATGTTGTTGTTAAAATGCAATCAAAACAAAGTTGGTAACTTTTGACGTAAACACACCGTCAACACATACGCACACGAACACGCATACATGAACGCAGCGGCATATTGGCAGACGGTGGCAGGAGACTGCTGTAGCGGCAGCAAGAGCGTCGGTAATTTCGAAGCTCATGGTGCTGCCATCAACAGGAGGGTGGGGGAGCGTTAAGTACAAATTACTTCTTGCTTCAAGCTTTGTGTTATTTGTGTTTGTTATGTGTTGTTTTATGCCAACAACAGCGATGGGTACGTCGTGTCTTCGGCATTTGCGAAGTTGCAATAGCAAAGTGACAGCAGCAAAGGCAAACATAGCTTCGGGCGTTGGCAGCCAGCGAGACGTCAAGCCGTCAGTGCTGTCGTTCAATTTTCCAAATGGCGTTGTAGATGAGTCTCAAGTCTGCCAATGTGTATGAGTGATTGTGCATTGTATCGGCAACTAATTAAAGGAGACAAGAAAATGGTAAACTTTCGTTATTTCTCTGCTTCTTTGAAAACCGCGAAGATTTATGAATTTCTGTCATAATTGGAAATACTTAATACTGTAAACTGAATTCAGAGAACTCAGCGAACGAAGTCTTCTTCTTCCATTTGAATTTTTTTCCAAAAATTTTGGACCATGGATTCCGAAAATTTTTTAATTGGATATTTTGCGAAAAATGACTTTATAGAACTCTGTAGACTTTGCAGAAACCCGACTATTTCTTCTGTAATTCACTGAAACATTACTGTATGGAGGAGCTTGTTGTATACGCATGAGTGATTTTAAATCGTCCCTACCCACTACCATACCGTAGCGCTGTCATAACTTTTCCATTTTTTTTGCTGTACTCAAAAGTTAGAATCTCTTTTGACTATCAAAAAACCTGAGGGCTTAGTTTCTCCATCTGTTAACAACGTTACATATGTGTGTCTGTGCGATTGTCTCATTCTTATAGTCATTGTCTTGTATCAATCATCTTTTCAAAGGCTTAGCGCCACCTGAAAAAAGACTGTCAACACCTCAACATTCGCTCGAAGTAAACGCTTGAGTGTGTGGAAAAATGAAAGGATGGCAGGGGCTGTGGAGCATGTGTACACAAAATATTTAGTATTACAATCGTGTAAATGGTAGTAAATCTGTTGTTTTTCTCATTTTCGTTTAAAATTTATCAAAGTGCTAACAAATATCAGCGGCAGTCGCTCTTGATTTGATATTATATCATTTGGTGTAAAGAAGAAGTTTTGAGTTTTCTTATCAGGTTTTTAGAAGATATCGCAGCAAGATTTTTGGAGATAGAAAAAAACTATTCAGTGCGACAAAGCACTCGTGGAACGATGAAGACTCAAACCTCACGTGGAAGCCAGTCCAATCGAAAAATATTTCGATTATTGTTGCCCCATCGCAGGCAGTTATGACACACAAACAGTTGACTAAGTCCCAGAGCCTCAGAAATTCAATTCATTGTTTATTGAAATTCTTTTTAATGCAACATTGTGGTAGTATGTCTGTGACTTAAGGGATGCATCGCCGAAAGCTGCCATCTCAGAGGGGAACACAATTACATTCTCACTAACATCAAAAGAATGTCAGTACGCCTGTGGCAAAGAGGAACATATTACAGTAATTACTGTAATTTATCATCGAATATTTTTGAATTTAGCGTTTACAACGTTGAAACTGTAACAATTCGCCATCTGCCATACAAACATGCGCCTGTAAATTCACATCAACGGCAGTAAGCGAAAATATTTTTGTTCAAATATGCAGTGACATGGGATCGTTTATGAACTGAAATTGTTGATGTGTTTGCCGTTATACTTGTACAGATATGCTGGTATGTGTATGCGGACCTGGTGCTGGCATTGCAGTGATAATTCCCCAGAAGTGTGGTAGGCATGGCATGTAAGTACGTGTAAGCACATGAAAATATGCGAGCAGACACACACGCGTTTGTGTTTATGTTCCCAAGCTGCGCATATTTATGCAATTAATTATTTAACTGGTTTATTGTACATACATAGTCATGTATATGGTTATGGTTGATGCCCAAACACTTATCTGCTTGTGCGGTTGTGTGGGTGTACATCTGCTAACAAATTAAGCATTACTTTTGCAGAAACCCCTGGCAATCGCTCGTTGGCTACGTGCTCATAATAGCAGCGGCAGCAGTTAGCAGCTAGCAGCCATGCGCCTGTGCATATGCTACAAATGCATTCGACAGCAAGCGGCCGCATTGTTTATAACGCTGCTGTTGCTGCCTCCCATTGTTGTACAATATTAATTAAAATATAGTGCAGCTCTCGAACAATGCAGCCGAGTTATGTTCAACATAAATAGAACACACATATTTCGCATTGCACACTTCACAATTTGCCATACAAATCAGCAGCAAGCTTTATTTGTGAGTCAAAATGATTTTGCTAAAATCAATTTTTGTGCGTACATATCTACTTCGCTAGGAAGCACAACACATTCGATAGCCGCTATTTATTATTAAAACTCCTAGATGTGTTTCTATTTGTTTCTCAAAATCCTTATTAAAATTACATGGACTTTTTGTACTTTGCGGTAAAATTTTTACAAAAATTGAAGCAGCAAAATGAATCTTCATTACAACTTCTTCATGAGGATCCTCTATATTTATTGAGGTGCAATTATTATAGGTGCTGTTCTAAAATTCACATCTATAATTAATTTTGTGAGAGCGTCAATGTGTGGATAAAATAGAATCGATGCCAAGTTGAGATGAGGGCTATCTCAAATGCAACATATTTCTCACTCGGAAGTGAGGGCTTCTGCTGTTAAAGCTTCATGATCCTAATACCTGATTTTCGACTATTCATATGTCTACACATAGGTATATTTAGAAATCAGTTGATTTGTAAACAATTACTTCATTTTCGCCTCAATGACTCTCGTCGGCAATAAAAAGGATTAAAGTAACTTTAGATTTAGTGCAAAATTATTAATGAATTTGTCTAAACTGTATACAAGACTTTTTGGATAAGTAATTAACTCTATGTTGTCGGGTGGTGTTTAGGATCCATCACCAACACGTCCAATAAACTAGTGTTTAGGACCAGACGTGAAGATGACATAAGCTGACTATTTCCTTATTAAATCACAATTATAAACAATCATGATCAATTTTGTGTTTCGTGTCGGATAAATTTTTCTATTCTAATGAAAAAAAAGAAAAATAATTTTTGCACTCAAATATATCGAACTATGTGTCGCAAGAAGTGGTTTTGCGTGGAGTTCTTCCAACGTATTTCGGTGAAAGTTTATGGTGAACATACTAGAACAGCTAGAGCGAACATGCGAAAAGTGGTTTGCTAAACATGTTTGAAGATGAGGAAAAGGAAGCATTGCTCTATCAAGATTGTTGCCAAACACAAAAAAAAACTATCATTTCAGAAATACTGGTGATAAAAAATGGATACACTTCGACAACGCGAAATGGAGAAAACCATATGTGATATATACTTAACTAACTAGCCAAATCAACGACAAAACCGAATATCCATAACGTCAAGGTAATGCTTTGTATTTGGTGGGATCAGAAGGGTGTGCTGTATTATAAGCTTCTAAAAAAAAGATGGGAAAATGTTATAGCTCCAGATGGACAATACTTGGAATAACAGACACTATTGTCACTGCATCAACTGCGAGCATTGAAATTTGAAATAGATTCTTCAACTCATGCCCTACAAAAACTTTGATCTTTTGGTGCTTAGGTGATAATAGCCCTCTTTCTGTCTCAATTATCCAAGCTGAGGTTATCTGCGTATCCCTCGAAAAGAGTTTTTTGGTCGCTGTTAGTCTTTAACTCCAATAGTTCGCTAAAGGGCTCTTCAAAGTCAACGGGTTCGGTGCTTTCTGGCTTGATTATACTGTTATCTATTATCATGGTAAACTATTTATTTTGACAGAAAATATATGTCCGTTAAGTAGAGTAGAGAAGAAGTGCCTCGTTTCCACAAATACCCAATAATGAACATAAGAGAAAAAGTCGACGTTGAAGAGTGACCTTAGAATTTCTTTATTTTCACACACACACACCTCTGGGTTTCGGTATTAAGTACAATAAAAGTAATCTGGTGAGTTGCTGTCGCCACAATGCTGTCGAATTGGCGTATGACAGTTGGCTTGCGGTATGCGGTATGTGGCACGTGGCATCCGAATGCCGTGCGAAATGTGGCGAGCACTTATTGTTTGCAACACTGAAGTAAGAAACAATTGTTCACGCCGCGAACGCATACACAATCAATTAATAAAAGTATGATTTTTTTTGCAATGTTACTGCCACCGTCAACATCAACTGCTGGCACTGTTGCCACCAATATGGGTTACAACAATAACAGCAATCATTCTGAAAGCCGAAGTTAATTAAATACTGCTATATATAATACGTGCAACTTTAAAACGGCGCTTACGTGCCAGACGTCACAGTGAACACTAACATATGCACGCGTGTGTATAAGCACAATTATTGTATGTTTCGAATTTAAATGCTTGAATTGCTGCAAATATTAGGGTGCATGTATTTTTTTCCACGCGTAACGAATTTGAAAAGGAAATTGCCGGCAATCGATCGAATAATGGAATTTGTTGTTGTTTAGAAAATTTCGAAAATAAAAATCAAAGCAAATCCAATATCAGAGCCCCTCATGAATATGCAACATACATCTAACAAACCAAACAAATCACGCCCAGACACCAGCTATCGCATAGCAGCGTCTGGTGTGTGCTTGCAACACAACATAATTTAATATTCCGACATTCGCCTACTCGCTCCGGACCCTGCTGCACGGAATGCTAAAAAATGCATGCCATTTAGTATTAGTGAGCGGTCGAAGTGGCGGGCAATGAAGGGCTTTGTGTGGTAATAAATATTTGCATAGCACGATAGGCAACACCATGGTCTGCCCTGCAGCAATGTTGGCAACAAGAATTGGCTTGCACGATAAATATTTTTGCCACACTACTATTTCGATTACTTTTTTAGTTTTCATATTTGTAGAGAGTCAGAGATGTTGGTTGCGTCGCCGTGGGTTGTTGCTTTGTTGCCCCTTACTGTTATTGCTGCAACGCGCTTATCACTTGGCACATAGCTGCAAGTGGCAAACAATTTATGTCTGCGCTGCATAGCAAGAGCGACAGCAGCAAATAGACTGTGTGCGAGAAAGTAAGACCTGAACGGCAATGCTGATAACAGTAACTATGCGCACAAATATCAAAAAAAGCAACAACACATATGGCCATAAAAATGTTGAAAGTCAAAAAGCGTACAGACACACGAAAGCACACATTCGTGCACAAAGGCAATTTACTAACTGAGCTACACACACATCACACTGGTATAAATAGAACGGCTGTCGGCGATTGCTTCATGTGGCATGACGACGAAGCGTTGCAATCATATTGCAGCGTCGTTGCAGTGCTGCAGCATATCATGCATGCGCGGCACATTCGTCCACACATCATCGCTGGCTGCCTGGTACGTGCCACGCACATAGCGTCGGAATAGCAACTACCGGATTTGGTGGTGTTTTTGCATGTTCGTTTGACCAATTTATGCCGCTATGCGTGCCATTGCTGCCTTTACTGTTATTTTTGTTGTTGCGATTGCATACAGTAAACCACCTGTGTGTGGCGACTTGTGTGCCGAGTGATTGCAGCGACTGCAATGGCGACAGGGAAAACCTTTCGATAGCGAGTTTTTGCCATTCCTGCATGGGCAGTTCCGTAGATAAGGCTTTTTTGATGAAGTGCTGCATTCACTTGCCTCCGGATATTCGTGTGACATGAGCGCGCGTGGAAACGTGGAAAATTTCATGTCGCATACTCGCTCACGGAACAGTTCTATGATAAATAATTTCGCACATGGCCAGGGCGTATACGCAACCAAACCTTCAGAGTGTAGAGAGTACACGTGTACGTGTATTTATGAGTACATTGCGAAAGTGTGATAATGAATTTCCATTTGATAAATGATGTTCTTTGTGTTTATTTTTTTATATAAAAAAGGGAAACTGTGGAGTGGTCTTCACGTTGGCCTCTGATTAATCGTTTTCGCAGCAGGTGTTTGATTAATACTACGTACAATAAATACTATAGTAAACATACTTACCGGCTTTCAAGTGGGCTCTCTAATTTGCATCATTTGTAATAATTCACGCTAAAGTAGCCAATATTATTCCATTGGTGGTTTTCGAAGTGAACAACTTGCAGCACTGAGACAATTTGTGGTCAGATATCCTTAAGAATTGCCTTTGCTCACACGTCAATGAACAATTTCCACACAATTTCTATTAACTTTGCGCAAATTGGTAATATAATATGAATATTCGATCGCTTACAAATCGACTCACAATGCCAGCAAACTATTTCCAAGTTGCAGTTATATTTTATGAATTATTTGTTATTATATTTTGCATTTGGTATGCTTTTAGTTTATTTAATTCATGCTTGCTTTCACTCTATGTGACACAAACCAAAATCTCAAACGAGAGTTTCAATTATTGAATATACACAAAAAGTTGTTAATCTAATATTGCACACACAACCTGTCACAGAGAAACACTACAAGCTTTATGCATAATTTATGTGAAATTTGAACCATATTTAGGAAGAATTTTCCGCAAAAACTAATTACTATGCAAATTTGGAATATTTAATTTAAATATACTACATACAATAATAATCACCATTACATTTCATATGAAAATCTGAAATCACGGTCACATATAAAGCTACATTCGAACAACCCTGTAGGGAAGTCACTGCACCATAAATTGGGCTACTAGTGGCGTTTATGTAAGATTTACTGACGGGAAGAAAAAAGTAGTTTTCACAGCCATTACCTCGAGTGCCAAGAAATCTGGATTTTTCTTAAACAAAAAAATTATGTGGAACTTTTGCAGGTACAATTAGTTGTAGAGTCCTACAGTTAAATGAATTTGGAAATGACTGTGGTTGAAATATTCTATTATAATAGTTTTCTGCGATTTATACCAGAAATAAGTTCCTCAAATTGTATTTATCAAAATCTATCCAGCCATACTTGAATAAATGGTTTAACTAACCCGACATTGTTTTATTTATATAGATGATTTTGGATTTCAGTCTACATATGTATTATCTTACCGTATTTTAAATATTTTCTAATTTATTGTTAGGAAAGTTGCTCTCAGCGAATAGTAAACTGACCTACTCTTTTGGTTCGATTCACGCTGACACTTGGATGGAAGAGCAAAGTGCAGTACTAGTTAGCCCATACTTACATACATTTGTATATAAAAATAAGTCAATAGAAAGCAAAACCAATTGACCCAGTCCCGGGCGCAAGTCATGGAGCAGTGACACCGGCGTCTTTCAATTTTTGGTGCGATTTTGTTTATACAAATTTTCAGCTTCGTGCGCTGAGTAGATGAATATTACGTGATTGCACAGCATATTTCTAGGCATGTTGCCTCATAAATTGTTGGTCCGAATTAAAGGTTTACACGTGTGCGCATTGCTATGCATATCTACGAGCCCAAAATTTCTCAAATGGACTGATAGACTTTACATGGAGCTGCGATTAAGTGGAGTTTTCAGCATGTTGCGAAAACCTCTTAATTACATTTGATTCATTTATGCGATTTTGCAAACCAGAAAAAACTGGGACATTAAATAAATACAGTTGTCCTTCGCGCTCAACTGCAACTACTTGGATAATTGAGAGAGAATCTAATTTAATGTGACAAAGTACCGTTAGCTGCTTTATTGGCGCTGCTGTTGGTGTGGTTGCCACACAAATCTGCGGCAGGATCAGCAACAGGAAATAAGATGAGCGAAGGATACGTTCGCAGCACTGGTAGCATGAGCAGGAAAGCATTTTAGCGAGGGCTAAGCATGGCTGAGTTGCGCTCGTTTTGTTTGTGCAGCCAAGTCGCGCAGAAATGTAATTAAATTTTAATTGTTTACACTTTTGCAACGCCGTACTAGACAAAGCCCCGCCTGCGGGCTGCTGGTGCTAGAGCTGGTACTGCGCGCCGTCTACCTTGCCGTTTGCTTGCTTGTGTTGGTTTACACATTGTTTTTGTTTGACATTTTCAGCTATGTCGCAGTTTTCCGCTTTCCCCCAGCACTGTCGCACTTCCGCTTGTCTATTTTCGCTTATTTCGTAAACATTTGTAAAATGTGTGGTTCTTGTTGTTGCTTGTAACGCTCATCGACTTTATTTGCGTTGTTTTGTTGCCGTTTTATTTGTATTCGCCGTATTTGGGCTTGTGCCACTGAAGTTTGTCAAGAGCGCAAAGTGCGAGGCGAGTCCGCGTGGCGGAAGAGCGTAGCACTTAATTATGTTTAACAGGAAACTAGACGAAGGCAAATAGAAAGTGGAATATGAGGTGTGGGAAGCGAGCATGGAGTGGCTTTGAGGGTGGCAGTGTTTTTGAGGTGGTAGTGGTTATGGACACATCCAGCGGTCCATCACCGATACTTAACCGATATTTGTTTGGTTATCTTTTGCATTATTCTTTAAGCCAAAGGTCGATCAGATCTTATATTTACAACTTCAATATTTTAGTAATATATTTTGCAACTTGTGAGAGTTGTCTTATATATTGCTCATATGTCTCTGACTGTGAGAAGATCACAATAGCATTGATGTAGAAATTTCATTTAATTCGAGATGTACACTGCAACGAGTTTGCGAAAATGAGCGGGGAAGTAATACCGTACAGAGGAGTAGCTGTCGGCATCTGCCAACTGGCTGCTTTCGTCGGGTTTGCTGCTAATCGGTTTATTGTCAAAGTATGAAATTGCAAGCACAATTCTCTCATCAGCGCGTGTAACTTTCAGCAAAGTGCACAAACATACACAGCGACAAATATAAAAATATTTAGACCCCCGCGCAAATGAATGTATGTCGGGAAGGAGACGCGTTACTAATTGTGTGAGTATGTGCGTTTGTCTCTTCTATCGGTGCGCTTAATTAACAGCAAACGCGCACATATGTTGTTGGAGACACGTGCTCCGTAATTCTCTTGTGAGTTGGTAGGCTCTTGCATCTAATCTTCCACCACCAGTTTCATATGATTGGAAATGTTTTCTCATTTCATTTTGAGAATATCTTCATATGGCAGTGGTAAAAAGATGGCATAATTGTGCTTTAAACATCTTCGAAGTGGGACTTGCACATTAATTCCCCTTCAAAGACTTCCGCTGTTTCCTATTCTATGGAACCTTCAAAGAAAGCCATCACATGAGCTCTTTCGTAGCCCTTTTATTGTTCTTGCCTGATGAAATTTCAGTTAATCTGAGAAAACTTTAGTAAACAAAGAGTAGAAAAGTCAACAATATGAACAGCATAAGAGAATTAGGCGACTACACGGATGAAGCTAAAATGTAAAACCCCAATATTAATATGTGGATATGAAAATAGCATCACATATCCGCAAAACGCCCGAGGCGCAAAATGCACTCAGCTGTTCTTCGATGTTCTCGATAATTCCAGGCATGTTAATAGCGCTCAACGGATGCTGCAGTCTTCGAGCGTCGCACATTGTATGTCTGCAGGTGAGTGTTTAGATGAGTACACTCGATGCTTAATCTGCCATGGCTTTGTAGTACAGCAGTAGTAGGTATGCGCAGAAGACTAGGTTTCTCTCGGCTAATTCTTGCGGGGCATACAGCATCAAAATAGCAACAGCTGAAGTAGCCAGTTATCGATTGCTTACCTACACAAGTATCACAAGAACCAAGCAACAAGACGGTTCTCAGTACACACTTTTGTGCCTGTCCATGGAAGTGTTCATGACTCATGCCGAACATTACGCTGCATTCGCTCGTCATGGCAGCACTTCTAACGAGGCATGCAACATCTATACACAAGTACGTACTTCTGAAAGTTGCTGTATGTTATCTATCTTCGGTAATAATAACAAAGCAACCTTTGGAAATTGCTCATGAAAATAACAAAAGCAGCAACGCACAACCATGCCCAAAGCAAGACTGGATGCTGTACGGTATTTAGTGTCTTCCACTAAACTTTGCCATGCAACCAAAATAGTGAAGCTTAAATGTGTCCCTCGAGAGGTTCAGAGAAGGGAAGCGGCAACAATGGCGGTGGCGACGTCATAAATGCATCTGCAATGCAAAAGCCGCCAAGTGCATAGGAATGTGTGCGTGTGTTCACATGCTGCTGTTAATGTCATTTGCATTGACCGGCTTGTAGATTGCATGTAAAAGTTGCTACTGTTTTTATTGGTTACACTGCCCTTATTGAGTTTACAGCTTTGTTGCACGTTATTAGATCCGGCAGCTGAAACATATAGAAGGTATTTTACATCCACTCGGTAATGTGCATGACGCTTCTTCTCGTTATTGGTGTCATTGTTGTTGCAATTTGTTTGCTACTTAATCAGAGCACTTAAAGTGTCTTGTCGGCGTCGGCAGCAGCTGTGTGCTAATGAGCAATAAATTAGTTGCACAAGGTGGGGTTGTGTGCCAACGGCAAAGTGCATAATGCAATCAGGCAGCTGTCAACAGCGGCATGCACAAGTGTTTTGAACAGCTCCACTTGGTACTGGCCGATCTAATTTAAATTTATGTCATAATTAAAATGCAGCCATCTCGTGTGTGCGTGTGTGCTCCGCTCTCTGAGGTCATCAACAGGCAATGTAATAGCAAACGTACTCCAAGAGATGGCAGGCATATTTAAGAGCGACATTGATATTTGTGTGTGGAATCCATTTTTCACCAAAAAGTTTGTGAAATATTCTGCCATCTGCCCTGGTTGGAAACAATGTCTCACGAAGTTTTTCTTTAGCATTCCTGGTGATTAAAAGCATTGGTCTATCTTAGTCTCATTAGTTAGAGTTTGAGCTTGTAAAAAAATTTTAATTCTCGAAGAATTTATAACAAAAATGGAGATACTGAGAACAAATATAAGTGAGCATGTGTATAGACTTTATATGCATATGAGCGATAAATGCCGAACCGCCATTGAACCAGCAACAGCTCTTCACACTCGCAGGCGTCACTTGTTTTTGTCCATTTCCCCTACATCCACTTCTATAATCCCTCTTTTGCTGAATAATTTTCGCATGTGGCACCGCACGAACGCGGCAAGTATGTAAATAATGTGTGGCACAGATGTAGGCCCCATTTTGAAAAGTGGAATAAGGACAGCATTTCAGTTGATAGATGAAAACCATTCACCTGTAAGCTATGAGTAGAGATACCAGCCACTTCAAAGATACATTTAAGCATTTTGGGGTCAAATGGTCGATTATTTTAGCCGACTTGTAACATTTTCATTAAAATTTAATTTGCACACATCAAATCTCTTTATATTCTTTCCTGTCCCAATGCTACTACTTTGGAAGTCCAGTAAAAATTCCAAAAGTGCACAGTTATTAAAATGTAGATACTTTTGCACCTGCAATTGCTTATATTCGACAGTTTTAGTTACACTAGTGGAATCTCAATGGCAATAACATTAAGAATTATATATATATAGGAGAGACATTGTTCATGGCCTATCTGGTCGGTTTAATAGAGGACCAAGTCAGTGGTGAGTTAGCAGAATCCTGCCGTTGATAAGTATGTCCGGATGTGTGACGAATTTCAAAATTTAAATCACGATGAAGAGGTAGACTATGCACAATTTCAGTTTCAGGAAGACATGTTTTCTCCCAGCCTTTAACCGTTTCGCATACCTTACATTATGTCGTAAGGAATTTCTTTCGTGTTGTTGTTTTTAAGTTTTTGAATATTTTTTGAGTCGTGATATTTCAGAGAAAGAGAAAAAGTAATAAGCTGATAAAATTTTGTGAAAATGAAGGATAAACAGCAACTCGGCAAATATGATCGATGTGTCTCGAAGCATTATAGATAGATAGATAGTGATAGCTTGTGAAGTACATTCCGAGTTTTTTGAATTCCATGGAGTGGTTAAACAAAGGTAAACTTATTGATTCTAAAGCTGGAAGCCAACAAAGCGAAGCTCCGGGTAAAAAAAGTACTTCACCCAGTAGTCCATGCTCAAAGACCGCGTTGGAATTTAGTAGATTTCAAAACAAACAGGGTAGTGCCTCCTAGTGAAGCTGAGAACTTGTTATGTCAAAGGAAGCATCTGAAGCATGAGCCTGCCTTACATTTCAGTGAACACGGAGCCACTGACGATGCCGATTCGGCTGCGATACAACGTGCTAGCATTTTCTCTGAAGAATGGTAACTCCAACATTCTTTTTTTTAATCCACTGAAATTCTCCAGTGACACTTTTTTAAATATCTCCCCTAATTATTAAGCAATGCTAATTCAGCTGCAATTAAACGTAAGTAAGCTATATTGAAGCTGTAAAAAGTGATTTACATATGCATTACAAATGAAAGATGTTTGAATATTTATAAGCTTAGTTCACTTTATGAGCCGTGTTCCAGTTCCGTTTGCGAGTCTTGTTCAATAACTTGTTAAGAATTTCAGGCATCCGTAAGTGTCTGATGTCAAATTCCGTTCAAATAGACGCAAACAGTCTCCATACTTTTTAAATTCGTCGGCATGTGTAAATCGTAATTCCATCACACGCTGCATTGAAGACGCACGCTTTGCAGCGCTAATTGGAGCAATTTGGGAACACGCATCGCAGTAAAATTCATCGGCTACAAGCGGCCATTTAGCAACGCCAATCGGTGTCACCGCGCGCCTGTCTGGGGTAGATCGTAAATCTCGGTGGCGCAATTAATAGTCGAAACGCGTCAATGCGGTTCCAGGTCGACTAATTTATACGCAATCATGCAAACGCTAAAACCGCCATACACAGATCCTTCGCTCCCCACGCCCCATGCTCCGAGGCGTGTGTGCAGGTACAGGTGGCGCGTTGCGCTTCGACGACATTTGTGGTTAAGAGGATAATGTGGGGCAGACTTGCTCGTGAGCTTGTGAGGGGCGTGCTGTAGTATTGGTCGGTGTCGATTTAAGTTGTATTCGGCACGTGATTGGAAATTTAAATTCCTCTTTGTAGGCAAATTTTAATTCTCCATGTAAATCTAAGCATTGGTGTTGTGCTCAAATTTGGGGACTCACTTCTTAGCGGGCTCAATAAACTAAAGAGGAATGGCTACAAAATTGACCGGTTGTACATTGATATTGCGGGGAGCGCTTGTGTAACCGAATTGTTCCAGTGAAAAGTAGCAAGCATTATTCGTCGCTTAACTTGTACAGTGAGCCATTGTTTTGAGTCTGCATCAGCAATGGTTGAACTTTGTAGCAATCGGTGTGAATTCCACTGCTGTTCAAAGTTAATTAATCAGAGGACGACTCAACGGTGCGTATACGTGATATTAAATGGATTACTTAAAAATTGGGTAAGAGCTGCAGATGGCCGTTGAGAGTGAGATGGAGCTATTTCCAGCAAATTTACACCGAAAAATTGCTAAAGCGCCCACATGAGTGTATGGCAGGTAGTAGAATAAACAATTTGAAATTTAACCAACACCGACGTTGTACCTGCGTGGCCTTGAGTGTAGAAAAACTAGTAAGGAAGGGCACAGTCGAACAACGGACGTTCCCGCAATTTTGTTTAAGAATCAGAGCGGAGCGAAATACTAAGTGATGACTGCACGACTTTATTTCAAAATTTTAAAACTTTAAACACAACTATATTATAACCGAAATACAATAAATAGTTTAAATGAGTTAAAAATCATTTTTATCACATCTCAGGTGGGCTAGACTTGCATACATTTAGTTCGAAATCTGCGCCATCTATTGTATTTTTAAAGGGTTGTGGTTATAGTTTGATTTGTATACAATACTGTGTACCCAATTAGTAATTTGTATGATATGAATTAACACCCTTTACCTTAATCGTGTAATTTATTACTGATATTGCTAAAACCGTAAATCAATTCCTCTCGCTCCTTTGATGATGTATCTCGATTAGTTTGGTAATCGTTAAGTGAACAAAAGTATTATACTCTGAGCAGCATGTTGCGTTAGTTGCAAACATCGTCCTAAAACGGAGGAGAGAGTAAAAAGCTTGTTAAATTTTTTAAAAATATATTCTTAATTCCATTTGCTTTCCGACGCTTTTGTACAACTCAAAGGCGTTACGATTCAGACCAAAGCTGTGGAGAAAACACTACGGAAATACACAAACGCTCGCATGCCCTGCAACGCAGACAGACTACCGTGCATTCATACATATTTTTTCGAACGGACCTCACTCCTCCGCAACGAGTCAAAGTTGACCTACAATTGTGGCTGCGACTCCCGACTCTGCGCACAAATTTATGTCGTAATGTTTGTGTGTTAATTTACAATATTTTCGCCAACCCAGAATTAACGTGTTATAACTTAATCCCGACCAAAAGAATATATTCTGAAATTATATAAAGCTGTACACCGCTCGATTTTGTTCGGTCGAGTAAGCAAAGGCAGAGTAAAAGCAGAGTTTGAATTATTTCCATTACATCTTTATTTCTTCTCAGAACATTACACATGAGAGCAATTGAGCTTACTTTTTTCAAACTGCAAAAGAAATATAAATTTTTGGATATTCGTGCTATTATTCTTTGTTTGTGTGTTTACATCGTTTAAAACTGATAAAAATTTACAGAGAAAATGTTTTGCCCTAAAGAGAGCGTGGGTGAATGAGAGATTTGTTGCACCTCGTCTCCCCCAAAAGTTGGACAATTCATAATAAACCAAAAGCTTACACACACATTGGGCGCCGCAGGGTCTTTAGCGAGACCCATACGTTGCCTATAAACAAACACTGTAAGCAAATTGTGGTGATGTTTAATTTAACGGGAGCGACAAACCGCAGCATTCGAAGCACTTAACGACTCATGGACATCAAACACGAGTACAAGTATGTTGACACGTTTATCAATTTGGCGTTTTTCGCTAGTTAGTTGTGATGTAAACGAGTTAAAAAAGCACACCGTGCGAAGAATTAAATCTCCCTGACATAAGTCACACAGACGCTGCTCTGGCGGGCCGATTAACGGAAGTCACACATATGCATGTGCAATTCAGCTGCTTATAGCAAGTCATATTGACCCCGGGCCAGCTAAATGTGGTGAAATAAAAAAATTCTCTAATTGACTATGTAGCGAAAACTATACGTCAAATGTGGGGTGTTCCGTTACATTGCATCAAAATGTAGCCGTTTGCGCTAAATAATTGGAAACTAGTGTAATGTAATCCATTTGTCTTTAAGTCACAACCAATACTATTAAGATTCCAGCCGTGTAAGCCCACCGGCCGGGAAGCTTTGAACATAATTTAGCAGTTAAGACCTTCACGATTGAAAGAGATTCACAGTTGGTCTCCGGTGCTTTTGTATTCCGTTGTAGGAATAAAAGTTTCACCTGCTATCGGATCTGTGATGGCTTTGTGTTTCGAATTGAAAATGGTCATTTACGAAACGGTGTGTAGATATGTGTAAAGATATTGTCGTCTACCGTTAATCAGATCTAGAACGCCTTTAAAACGCCCATCTTTAACCGAGGTCTAGGTGTGGAAATGAAAAACGAATTAAAAGCCAAAAACAAAGAAAAGCTGCCACTTTGCTGACTAAACTAAGTCGCGCAGCTAAATTACTCCGACACCAGCATAGTGTAATCTCGTTAAGCTAGGCAAAGATAACACAATATGCGGGGAAAAGTGACTGTATTTGGTCATGAAAGCCCAGCAAAAAAAATTAAATGAAATCAAAGAAATACTTTCTATAAAATAAGTATTGGGAATTGTGTTCGAAAGAAAACGTTGCGGTAAATGTCTTCCAATCGAAAGGGTAGAGGAAGAGTTTTGACAGATTTGATGGTATATACTCGTCCTTAGCAATGACAGCTTGGCATGAGTGGTTAGTGAGAGAAGCCAAATGCTTTTAAAAAAACTTTAAGCAAAATCGAACATGACTTTCTGCAGTTTTTATTTGAATGCGAAATTGTGGTGTAGATAACGGCACATTGGATACTCCCGCATGAATGGAAGCACATGTCTTTAGCTCGAAAAGGTTGAACTTGTCGAAAGGATGTTGATGTTTTTTCGGCGGAAAATAAAAATTCACATTTCTTTGCACAAAAATTTCTGGCAGGAAAGCAAAAAAGCAAACATTACTCTAGCATCTACTGAAACCGGAAACGGAGGCAGACTTTCTCTTTGTGCAAAATGGCAAAAAACGAGTACCAAGATGTAGTACAAGAAAGGGGTTGGAGGAAAATGTCTTCGATGGAAGCGCTGTTTCAGTTAATTTTGCCTTCTCGTGAATTGTGATGTGCTGTGTATGTGTACGGAAAGACATATGTGTGTGCAAGCGTCGTTTTCACTTTGATTTATGGACCTGCTGACAGGCAGAGCACTGCAATTTCTTGGCATACAAACTTTGTAAGGGAAATCATTTCTGTTTCAGTGCCCTCTACTCCTCTCTGCGGTTATATGCGGACACGAAAATTTATTCTGTACAACACAAAAGTACATAAAAGAAACGAATAGATGAATAATGTGCTGAGGTCGAGCAGTCAAACTTGAAGGCGGCGGCTGGAAACATGACAAGCCTGCAGAATTCGCCTTCAACTAGCGCAGCATAGAAGCTGTTACAATTAATAAGAGCATCAATAACGAAGAAAAAACTATTTTGCATTAGCCAACAAAAAGTGGTTAATTTAGGTTTTGCAAATCCCTGCTGCTCAAAATGCTCTCCAACTTCATTCCGTTAGCAATTTTCTTTTATAGGTATTACTTTCTAAAATCTATAAGCGGTTCGATTCGGATTTTTTAAAACGGACAGAAAAGCTTCTAAAGAGCTTTAAGCAACTTTGGTGATGAGAATATCAGCTTCCAACTTGCAATCGCTTATTTACTTCATAACACAGTTGGTAACTTCAGTAGCTTCAGCCGGTTCGGTAGTAACGATTTCCGTTTCGGTGGCTTGGGTTATGTCTAGCGCGGAAAGGTGTGCATAGTAGGCTGCCAGATGCGGTGGTTGTAAGCAGTCTGCTGTGATAGTTTAGTGACGAAAGAAGGTGGAATAAGGAGTCCAATGGATGCAGTGCTTGACCACAGACAAATGAAGAGTTGTGGTGACTGACTTGAGTTTGATTTCAGTAGCTATAATTATTTAATATGCGCGAATTAAAATTTTACCATATATACACATGTATTCTCCAAGAAACGCTAGATAATCTATTTATAAATATAAGAAATGTTGATCTGAATTTTTCGTTGACAAAATAAAATTATTGTTAAGATTTTGCATTGAAACGCTTTTAGATTTTGTTCTAGTTCGATCGAGCTAACTTTTAAAAAATGCACATGCAACGGTAAATGTAGCATTGGGTACATTGGTTTATCTATAAGTTCTTCGAACAAGTTACAGATTAGTCTGTGAAAGTTGTTTAGGATTATCTTATTTGATGTCTCATTTATGTCGCCTTTTCCATGATGATCCATTCATACTTTTGAAAACAGAAAAAAACGAAAGCCTTTTATATCGATCAAGATATTTTTAGACCTTTGCTATGACTTTTCCAATTGGGTGCAGACTCGAAACGAGTGTGGCAGTATGCATAAACAAGAGTTTGACCGTAAATGCAGTTGCATGGCAACATTTTCATTTCGTTTCGAAAATTCATTTTAATTTTGGTATTCATGAGGCCAAATTGAAATGGAAATGTTAAAAAGTTGTTCGCATGTTTCTTACCTCGGGCTGTCACTTTTTTCGTCCGCTTTGTTTGCATATTTATAGTGTTTTCCATGTTTTCCTCGTCTCTCTTATTGCATACTTTTTATTTTGGGTTGGGGCGATATTCAATGAGCGGCAAGTGGACGAGCAGGAAAAATTATGAAAGTGGCCAACGAAAAAGTTTAATGGAAAAATTTGCACTTTGTAGGATTTATATAAGTGTATAGATGTGTTATATAAATATTTATACATTATATGGATTATGTTGCATATATTGTGTATATTGTATATACACATTCTGTTCCAACATTATCCACAATTGGCTTCAAATGTGACAGCATAGATTTATATATCAGCTGTTTTATAGCAAAGTGCTGATAAATGCCAAAAACGGTAATTAGATAAACAAGTATAATAAGTATTCTGTTGCAAAGCCTTCAATTGGATGCTTTATAGGCAACCCATCTTACCAAGCAGGACGTTTTCTATGCAAGCGTTCGTTGGTGATTTCCGCTACTATTCATTTATGCATATGTAGATGTGTGTGTACGCGCATGAGAATGTTATTGTTGACTACGGCGTTAGCCACTAAATTGCAGTTGCATAATGGGAAACAATTACAAAAATGCTACAACTTTTTCATTAAAAACTTTGGCCATTTATGCCACGCTGCATGATAGCCGCCATCAAGCTGTGAGCTGTGGCTAGTGTATTTGCTGCTTTGTGGTGGTTTGCCGGCACGCTTCCCCCCCAGCAGACGCGCTAGCCCATCGTGTGTGTGTGTGTGTGTGGGCGACGCGAATTTCTACGCTGTGATTCTTTCATGTTAGCGGCACTTATAAATAAATACAGCAAACGAGCGTGAACTCATAAATCTCAACATGAATTTGCATGTTTCCGACACGCTACAGCGCTCACCCTCAGCACAGCCTGCTCTTGCTCTCTCCGCGGTTTGGTGGAGCGCATGTTGTAAAAGGATGCTATTTCCGGTGGCCACTCGGCTCGTTTCGTGGCGGAAATGTTGCCACTTCCGGCAGCGCATTTGCGCTTTGAGCGCGCCGCTTTCCCGCCTTCGGCAGTGCAGCGTGACGTGCAACATCAGTAGTAGAAATCAGCCAGCAGCGGTATATACCGCTGTCTACAACAATAGCAACAATACTAATTGCTGTAAGCACGCTGGTTGTGCGTGTAAAAATAATTGCTGTGTGCACTTTACTTCCGACCACAGTTAAGTGGGTCAGCTGCTGGATGACTCCGCGAACTGTTGCTGTTACTATAAAAACGAATTTGGTGCTGTTGGCACATGTGATACCCGTTAAACAACGCAACTGATGGCACTAACTGCATATTATGGTTGCACTTCCGAGACATTAAGCGCTAAGTGATTGGAAAATTAAAATATAATTCGTTTTGTGTGAACTAGAGTGAGGGGGTGTAAATTAGATTAAGACAATTATAATTACAGTTTATTTCTAACAAAATTGCATATGAATATTTCATGCAAAGTAAGGCATGTAAGATTTGAAATGAACGTAAATACAGATTTATTCCTCTCACTTTTCAGTGTTAAAATTAGTAAAGGTCGAGGTTCATATATGCAAGTTTTCAGCCCTTCTCCTTGTGGCGAGGCCTTGAGAAATTTTAAACTCGAGAAAAAAGTTTTCCTATTTCAAGATCAAGTCTGCTTGGGTATATCTAAACCGAAAATCACCTAGTCAAAATTCAGTAGTCTTTCGACAACATCTTTTGCATTCTGTGGTGCCGTTTTTTTTTTCTTTTTTTATATACTTAAAACGTTATATGCACATGTACATGCTACAAATGTGTGTGTATGGGAATGAGATGTCGTTTGTATGCAAGAGCAGTTGTAAATTCAATTTGAAATTTAAATGCCCGGGACTATTCTCATTTGCAAACATTGCATTTTGACTTTGAATTGAACTGAAATTGCATTACCTAATTGCATTTCGGTAATTGAGCCATTCTCAATATAATTAAATAAATGAAATTTCTACAACTTAACTGAGCATCAATTAAAATTTCCTATTCAAATAGAATCTGCACACACACATATATACATTCTGTTCGGGATGGATAGGGGGTGTTTCGGAGGGCCAGTATTGCAATGACAAAGTACTTGAGACTTTCTGCAATTGATGCAAAGCTTTTTGAAACCGAATATTAACGAGTTGCTTGTGGCAACAAAACCGCAGGACACTTAAATCAGTCAAAAGAAAGAGTGGTGAAGGTGAGTAATAAATGGGCGTGAGAAGTCTGCAATTATATACAATTTATATCGATCTTAAATGGCAATTTACTATTCAATATGGAGAAATCTAAGAATGGGTAAAATTTTACATTCGAGTTTCTTATGAAGGTTCTTGGGAAGAATGTTACTTATGGGGTCCAAACCATCGTATCATTTAGACTTTTAGTATAAATATTATTAAGACCAGAAAGTTTCCGTAAATTGTAAATAAAACGAAAAAATTTCAATCTTCATCAATATTTATTTTGTCGCCTTCAAATTATGCTCCTTCTGAAGCGATACACATATGCCACCTCTGTTTCCAATCATCGACAGCTGTGTGGATAGCCTTCAGGTCCCTCTCCGAATTTTCTTCTAAGGCCTCAATCGAGTCGAAATGGGTTCCATGGATTGGTAACTTAAGTTTTGGAAAAACAAACGTCGCATGGGGCCAAATCCGGTGAATACGGTGGTTAATCGATGGTATTGAACGTGTTTTTGGTCTTAAAATCGTTCACAACTGCAGCTCGGTGTGTTGGCCCACAATTCCTGCCGCTTGCGACGTCCCGTTGGAACGAATTCACGAAAAAAGAACAATTTCCGGAAAAAGAAAGAGTGGTGAAGGTGAGTAATAAATGGGCGTGAGAAGTCTGCAATTATATACAATTTATATCGATCTTAAATGGCAATTTACTATTCAATATGGAGAAATCTAAGAATGGGGAAAATTTTACATTCGAGTTTCTTATGAAAGTTCTTGGGAAGAATGCTACTTATGGGGTCCAAACCATCGTATCATTTAGACTTTTAGTATAAATATTATTAAGACCAGAAAGTTTCCGTAAATTGAAAATAAAACGAAAAAATTTCAATCTTCATCAATATTTATTTTGTCGCCTTCAAAATATGCTCCTTCTGAAGCGATACACATATGCCACCTCTGTTTCCAATCATCGACAGCTGTGTGGATAGCCTTCAGGTCCCTCTCCGAATTTTCTTCTAAGGCCTCAATCGAGTCGAAATGGGTTCCATGGATTGGTAACTTAAGTTAAAAAAAAAAATCGTCGCATGGGGCCAAATCCAGTAAATACGGTGGTTAATCGATGGTATCGAACGTGTTTTTGGTCTTAAAATCGTTCACAACTACAGCTCGGTGTGTTGGCCCACAATTCCTGCCGCTTGCGACGTCCCGTTGGAACGAATTCACGATGAACCAAACCGCGAATATCGAAAAAAGAACAATTACCGGAAACTTTCTGGTCTTAATGTAATAAACGTTGATTCTCCAAGCATGTAATATATCATATATTGTATATTTGCGTTATCAAATTTTCTACCTGCAGCTTCCGTTTTACATATCCGAGCCCAAAGGTGCAATAATTTGTGTTTATAACGGGCTAGGAACTCCAACGTCTGAACGGTTCCTGAGTGCAACATTTGTGGCAGCGTTGGTGAATTGACAGCGTGACCGCCGGTTGGAAGGGGAGTGCGGGCGAAACGAACATTAAATTTACATTGCGAAATTAGTTTCGAATTCTACGGCCGGCGGTGTCCACTGTCCGCTAGTGAGCGTGCAGTTGCTACTCGGCTGCGGTTGCACAAATGTGGCCGAGTGCTCGTTTTCCACTTTTCGCTCCTTCGTGGCGTACTAACGGGGCTAACGGGGCACTCTGTCTTTGCATATGTGCACTTCCACAATTTTAAGTTTGTTGTTGTTGACTAATTTATTTTAATGAGTAAAGTTGCGACGTTTAAGCTGAACTTTAAGCGTGCAAATTGAATTACGCGCAGTTGCCACACTAACGGTGTCGGCAGTGTGCAGGTCCAAATGGGCGCGTGGCGTGCGAATGTGGAAGCCACTGAAATTATACTTTATTTATGCACAACATTTCAGGGAATAATGTTAGAAAACGCAGAAGGCGAAATTCCGCAGCAGCCATAAAGAGCAATAAAGTCAACGGTGGAAACGGTGGGAACGAAGTGCAGCAAAGAAAAGGAAGTTAAATAAAATTGTGTTCCCATAATAACTCTTTATTCTATAAATTAATTTCTTAGTTTATTATTTTTATTTTCTCTACATATACAACAGCACTCATGCACACACACCCTCATCCACACATACCTACATCCTTGCATTAATTTTAGTTTGGCGTGTGGTGATGCAAAAAACTGCCTCGGTTTCCGCTGCCGCATTAAAGAACATGCTTTTGTCTCCTTCTTCTTACTTTACTTGCCGTTAGCCGCTGCCAACTGTATGTGCCTGTTCCGCTGTATTGCAGGTATTTGGATGCCATATGCGCACTTCTCCGGTGGCATGAAGGGCGTTTGTTTCTGTTTCGAGTTTCCGTAAATATTTGCATTGATTTTCCAAGAAATTTGAGGATTCTCACAATGATCCGCCTTTTACTCCCGTTCTTGTTGTTATTATGGTTGCCTTTGTATCCGGAATTTGCTGATACTTTTTATTCTACGCATAATTTTATGATCCTGCTGCTGCACTGTGCTTATGTTACTTCCTAGGTATTGTTTCCCGGCGTTCTTTTGTGGCACTTGGAAATATTCTGAAGTATTTTCGTGACAACCTCCATTGCTGTTGTTGTTTTCTTGAAACTCGTAGAACTATGACCCATTTGTGAGCGGTTGAAGCAAATTGTGCAGGCGTGGCAGAAGGATTGCAGTAGTGGTAGGTAATCCGTGCTCAAGACATTTCACAAGGCTTCTTAGCTGGTGAATCTGCTTAAGAATTGAAATATTTCCATTTCTTAAAATTCACTGAATCGAACAAGGTTCATTGCATCCAAACTATAGTTTTTTCTGCCATTGCAAATGAATTTCCTCTCACATCTGCTTTGAACTGGGAAGTATAGGGGTCGTATACTTCAAGACAGCAACTTTATTTGCCAAATTGATGTTGGTCATGACTTCCGAAACAGCTCATTTTGTTTCCTTAATATTTGTTGATTCGTATAGTAAATATGCAAACATACAAATATACAACAAACATATTCAAACCGTTCAGTTGCTCATACGCCGCGTTGCGTCAAAGAACTGTGTTAATACTTCGCTGCAGCGGAAAAGTTTTCAAAGTTGTATGTGTGTGTGAATGCATCATGCAAACAAGCAATTTGCTCTTTTGTACGGAATTTCGCCTCCAAAAGCTGACTCGTTTCCTGCTTTAACTCTTCGCGTCTGCATTCGTGCGCGTAGCATGTGAAAATTCATATTTTCAGCGCAAAGTAGCATTATTGCAACTTAATGCAACCAATAAATTAGCGAACCCACGTGAGTGGAATTCTCGCGCTGAAAACGCAAAACGACAGCGAAACGAAGCCAAGTTGCGACTAAAGTACTTACAAAGAAATGGTTACCTGGCAACAATCAGCTTCCACCGAGGAAGTGAGTTTGTAACTTATCGCTTCGGAGGCAAGAAAGGTCCCATGAACCCTGGTGCATTTAGTCGCAGTCGAAGGGTGTGGTGGAATGTGGAAGTGGTAGCTTAAAGTTGTGAGAACCATTTGGTTAAAGTTTGCTTGCTTTGAATGGTGGATACAAGGTTAGCAGCGCGATGTTCTTATGCCAAAGTGTGAAAAAAACTGCGTTGCTAATGGCTTTTTGCTCACCGGCTCTACTTGCAGAAAACGTTGTAAGAGTTTGAGATCATAGGCGAGCTTAATGAATTCAACCCAATTTAACAAAATGTTAGTTGAAATAGGCCCTACTTAGGTACAAAGGTCCGAATTTAGTTTTATGTCATCTTTATTTAACAATTATATGCAATCCAAATGAAAATAGAATTTTAAACTCAACAAATTTGGCATATATTGTCCCTATCTTCAATGCTACATTTCAATTAAAATCGATTTGATTATTTTTTATTATTATCATTCAATAAGAAAGTGAGATATATAAATTTTATTTACAGTTAATACAGTGGGAGTACTATCTGCCGGGGCTTCTGTTAAACGAAAACACCAATTTTTGGCCACCTGTCAAAAATTTGAAGAAAAATTTTAACTTTGGTTGCACGGAAGTTATAATACCCTTCACAAATAAAATGATTCCTTACAAGAACTGTGATCGGTCGTTTAGATGGCAGATGGCATATAGGGTATATTAAGTAAGGATATAAATATAAGAAATGTGTAAAGTTAAAGTAAATTACTACAACTCAAAGACTTATTAATGCTTAAAAGGGAACAAAACCTAAATTATTTTTATAATTTCCATATATTTTACTCTGCCATTCTAAGAAGAATAAAAATATTAATTTTTAATATTTGTACTATAAAGTTTAATAAAAAGAAGTCCTCGATCGAGTTTTAACGTATATCTCTATGGAGATATTCGGATTTAGAGTTCCTAAAGAAAAGCGCAGGTCCATATTCAGCAAATCTCTCTTATATAATATAAAGATCTTTGATTAAATGGACCTGTTTGAATCTAAAAACTGCTTTGTTGAAAACATGTTTTTCAGGTCGTGGTCCCATTTTTGACCTTCCCATTTTGCTGGCCTCGTCTGTACTTGATTTAACACACCCGCTGAGGTTAGTTGACTACAGGAACGTCGAAAGCGCGACGAAAAGTTTCGAACAAGCAAACATGCGTGCGAGCATGAGTTCATGAGCTTGCCACTTGTTTTTGCGTTTGTTTTTGTTTCAAATGCAGTTTATGTCTGACTGTGCATGGCGTTGTGAGGACTTCGTCGGCGGTATGCACACAAACTGCTTCTTGCAAACTTTAACTGACTCCTCAACTCAACTACAGTGGAAAACAATTTATTAAACTCGTCAACGGAAACTTGAGTCTTGAAGCGAAAAGTTTGCAGTCGAAACTTAAATTTCAACACATGTCGGGAGTTTTTCATTACGCTTACTTAGCGAAACAATGCAGTCGCACACACACACGCTCACCCTCACACTTGAATGAAATACAAATTGCATGATTCCATGTTTTACTTTATTAAAGTGTGCTTGCAGTAATTGTTTTTGCAAACGTGCTGTGAAATATTTGCGAGCAAATTTGAGGATCAGGGAGAAATCACAAGCCGGGGTACCTATGAGCCGATCCCTGGATATGTACCTACCGAAGTTCGAACACCAAACCTCGAGAGTAATAGAATTATTGTACATATACATGCGCGATCGAACTCGTAGAATTTCTTCTTTGTGGCTTTTTACTGCATTGGTATTTAGAGAGTTGTAAAAGACTGTCTCTGCACACAAAACGGTTCGTCGGTTAAAGGATTCACTACCTTGAATTTTGTCCCCGATATTTATCGTGTACATAAACATACTAAAGGATAGAATCCGAATAGTTTGAGAAGGTTCTTCAGGTATACATTTCAGATTATTAGCAAACTTTTGCCTTTCGTATTTATATATCTTCAATATATATAAAAATTAAGTGTCCCGTTTTCTCCGGGGTAACTCCTAAACTACTGTACCAATTTTAATAAAATTTAGCACACTGTGTCCAGTTGGATCCAACTTAAAAGATAGGGGAGACAAAGATTATATCTCAAATATGTTAAAAGTAAAGCAATTCATAAGTAAAAAGTGAATTCTAAGCAAAAGCAATTGTTCTAAATTCCAAAAAAAACTATCAATGAATAAAGAAATAATAATGGTAATGTCATATGGAAAATTCATTATACATATTTTCCATTGACAAATATTTGTATGTGATCAATCATTTTCAAAATTAAACAAGTACAATCCCTGGGAATATTTTATCGTCAATAAAGCTTTTGCCTTAATGCGTAAATAATATTTTTACTCTGTTGAATAGTATTTAATGTATGGCATATACTTGTATATGGTATTTATATGTGACAATAAATAGCGATAACTGTCTCATTCAAGAGCGAAGTTGTTATCTTCGCATGTCATTACTTTATAACATTTGTGAAAAACTAAGAGTTTTTAGAAAAAATATACATTTCAATATTTAGAGGGATGATCATACTTCACTTCTATGGAGCTACGGACTTTGAGAAAACAACAAAATTTTACTTACTTAACTCCAGTTCTTATCTAAAATTGCGTTTACCTAAGAAAATGTGTGAAAAGTGTTTCACAGCTTTTGGTATTCATTTAAATGTAATGTTAGTGTTTGCTGGTGGAAAAAGAAAAGTCAATAATAATCTTCGTTTGTTGATCTGTAGAGACTTGCTTTGCCGTTAGTTTCTCTGCCTGAATCCAACTGACGCAAGAGGTCAAAATGTGATCAAAAGTAAGATAATATAAATAACATAAATGAGCAAACCAAATAAACAAGAACACGCACCTCAAGAGGATGACAAACGGAATTAAGCATATGAAAGCGTAACTTTGCATTCGATGAGCACATTAGTTTGGAAGGGGTGCAGATGTGAGCTGCTTTTCAAGAGATCTTGCTCTTCACTATTTTACCCTATGACGCTCTCAAGAGCCGAAGACTTTGTGCGAAAGAAAAAATTAATTTAGAGTGCAAGTGTGGAATGCAACAGCAAAAAGTGTGTGTTCTCGTCGCAACTTCTGCCATTCGGAGCATGTGTAGTGGAAAAAGAAACAAATCCATAAGTTTTATTGTTATTTAGTGGCAACAATATGCAGCCAGCACAATAGTTGCCGCGTGGAATCAAATCCTAGCACATTTCCTGTTTGCCACTTCACTCGGCTTAAGTAAAGCAGATTTTCTTCCACGCTGATACATCTGAAAAACAAATCCCTAGAAGCATTGCCAAATAAAATACGGCAAGAGAACTAGAGCAAATGGAAGTAAATAGAGCCAATACCCTGTACTTCAATGCACTTGCACTGCTCCCTCCGTTTCGCCACTTCGCATGCTCCAAGTCTAAAACGTGTCCTCGCACTTCAGCAACCTCTTTAGTGCTCCGGGTTGCCCTCATGCTGGTGCAATCATGTTGCCAGTTTTAGTGCCGATAGCGTACTTACTGCTGCTAATGCTGATGCTGACGGTGTAGCTGGTGTTGTTGCTGTTAGTGTTACTGATTAAATACGATGGGAACGCTGTTGCAGAGGCAAAGGCGACGCCGGCAGTCGTGCATATCGGTAATCGTGTTGCCATTTCCGGCAGCGCTACAAGCAGAGGATGTCAAATAGACAGAAGAACAACGCAGTGCCACTAACTGCCACTTCATTCCTGCAACATCCGCTACGATGTAGCTGAAATTGGCAGCGCGCCAAACGCCATTGGCTCCATGTCTTGCCACTTGCCACCGGCATCGCGCTACGGAAAGATGTACATGGATCTGAGCGGCGCGCAAATAACTAGCCTCGCTCAAATGCCGCTGCTCCATAGATGGGGATTTAGGTGAGATGCTACCTCGAGGCATGTAGCATGCGGCAGGTTGTGTGAGCCACTTAAGTTCACTTTGGCGAAAGCAGATAGCGGCTAAGTAGCGGCAAATGCCACAATGGTGGAGAAGAGCAGGTAGTAGTGAAGGCTGCGCAAGTCGTAGTCGAACCAATATCTGATATTATTACCCTTCCTTAAGCGAGCCACCGCCCATGCTAAGCAGGTTGTTTGCTGATTTATCGCAGGGCGAGGGGAGACGCGATTTCGGTATGTTCAATGCACTGCTGGATGCTTTTAGACAATACTTGAAAGGCAAAGTGATTGAAGGCAGCTGAGTGCTGAGTGCTGACGTTGAATGTTGATTGCGATATTTTCAAGTTGCTGCAACGCCGTGCAACAAGTTCCAATCGCTCCGTTCACGCCTTTAAGACGCGAGATTAATAGATTTTGGCTGGAGAGGCAATGGAAATCTGCTGAAAATAAGTTAATAGCAAATATATTCCATTGAAAATAATTTTATTCTTTTCGGCACGAAAAAGATGGATTTGATTGAAGTGGCGATAGAATTCAGGTATTATCTATATATTTTAGAAAGTAGATCGATTTAAAAGTCAAACAATCTTCAACTTTTTCTATACGACTTTTCGTATTTCTTTTGCAGTGTAGGTTTAAAAAGGATCTGAGGATATTTATTGTTTAGAAGTGAAGTGTCATGACACACAGATTAGAATCACTTTCGCATATTTTCATAGACCCTTTAGGGAAATTAGACGAATTCAAACTAGGAGACTTCGTTAAAAGTATTGAATAGGTAATACTGGTAGATAGTCTAGACCGATAGTTAGTTAATTGTTTCTAAAAATTTAACATTTGCAATCTTTTACAATTGTGACATTCCTAATATTAGTTATATGGTTTTTCTTTGTTTTTAGGGAATCTTGTTGCTTTAGCTTTAGCGGTTAAGAAGATATGTACGTCGTACACGTTCCGGTCGTCCTTCGACGTCTACCACTGACGATAACATACAAAAGTGAAGATATCGTGCTCGAAAATCATCATGTGAGTGTTAGAAAGATAGCAAGTAAGCTAAACGTCGGCCGTGAAGCAGCTCTTTTGGTTTTGACCGATAATTTTGGCACGAGACGCGTCAATGCTCGGCTTGTCCCAAAAGAGCTGAATTTTGTGCAAAAAGACCATCGTGTGCAAGGATTTTAAGACCAAAGCCTCGTTCAATACTATCGATCAACCACCGTATTTACCGGGTTTGGCTCCATGCTATTATCTTTTGTTTCCAAAACTCAAGTTAGTGGAACCCGTTTCGACTCGATTGTAGCCGTAAATGAAGGCGATCTGAAGGCGATCCCGGACAGCGCCTACAAGGCATGTTTCGATGATCGGAAAAAGCTGAGGCATATGTATATCGCTTCAAAAGGAGCATATTTTGAAGGCGACAAAAAAAATTTTGATGAAGATTACAAGTTTTTCGTTTTATTTACAATTTACGGAAACTTTCTGGTCATAAGGTGTATTAAAATTTTTAGAGGGCTTGGCCACACCCATTTCAAACTCTTTTTAAACTGCAGATGCCCCTCCCTAATGCGAATCGTTACACCAAATAACAGTTATATATCTTTTTGTGGAGCTTAGTTATGACTATTTATTTGTTTTCGTTTAATGACGTTTTATGGGCGTGCCAGTGGTCCGATTACGCGCATTAACAATACCAACCGTCTTACTGTTCCAAGCAACATGTGTACCAAGTTTCATCAAGATATCTCAATTTTTACTCAAGTTACAGCTTACACCGACGGACGGACGGACATATAGGCACCCCGATTTCAACTTGCCTCTTGCTCCTGATCATGTATATATACAGAACTCTATATCTAACTCGAATAGTTTGTGGTGATACTAACAAGTCTTGTTTCACGTCATAATAATTGTATTATACAATTTCCTACACGGATTTTTAAAATACGTGTACAATAAAAGCATCAATACCACTCTAACCCGACGTCCGGCTTTCTAACATTACTGTTTACATTTCAGTTTTCTCAAGTGTTTGCCCTCACACAAAGCCCTCTTCAAACATCAACAAAGCAACCGAGAGAACCAACCTGACAAGCATCTGGGTGTACAAAACTTTCGACCGCAGAACAACAATAACAACAGCGACAGCGTCAGCAATAATGCGCATCGCTTCAAGTGTCCACACAATTTGTGTACTTTTTTATTTTTTGTATTTATCTAAGCACAAGTTGCAAAGTAAGACCGTCCGACTTCCATACATACATACACGCATACATATTCACATTCACATACTCAGATACAATACAATGGCGTTGCAAGACCCTTTGCAACATGAACTTGTTAAGAGATACTCACGCGTGCATGTCTATGTTTCAACATTATTATATTTCGAAAGGAAAGGTAATATGTGGAGTTGGATTGCACGAGTATAATGCAAAATTCATTTGCATTCGTAAGTCAAGTGGGATTATGGGAAAAATGTATATATTTTTATGCAATAAGTGTAGGCATGAAAGATTACATAATTGCATAAATATGCGTGCTGAGCTCAAAAGGATCGGGACTCCAAAATAGATCAACTATTGGCTCGAAAACTAGTATCTAGAAAATTGATTCTGAAATGTGTTTCTTTGCTAAGCTAAATTTCAGCAGTCGTGATCCAGCATCTAACGACCAGAAAATCGCATACTTTTCAACGTACATGTAAATTTGTGCAGATCAACATCCCTGGATTGAATCTGGCATTTCTCTAACTAAAACTAAATTGAGTACATTAATATTAAATATCAAAACTTGTTGCTTTATTTAGCTACCAAGCCATATTAATCCATATAATTGAAGAAGTTCCTCTTTATATTATTGGGATATCCCGATCTCTAACCGAGTCTTTTAATTTTTTTCAAATGAGATCAGCCCGAAAAACAGCCAAGTAGGGTTTACTACAAAGACGGAGACAGTTTTACAGTAAGTACTATTTGTACTTATTTGTTTCGACGGCTGACTTATTGCTTCAGTTAAACTGGCGTTCTTATCTCCCAACCAGAATAGTTTTAAAACTGGCTGAGTATGGTATGAGCTATGTACAGGTTGGTTAAAAAGTTTCTGCGCTCGAAATGAAAAAAAAAACTGTTTTTGGTACGAAATATATTTTTTTATTCAATATAATCTCCCTTAATTTCAATACACTTATTCCAATGATCTTTAAATAATTTTATGCCATTTCTGTAATGACTTTCCGCAAAATACCCGTCTACCGCTGTAATAGTTCCTTCGCCGAAAAACGCTTCCTACGAAGGATTGTTTCAGGTTTCTGAAGAAGTAGTGGTCGCTGGGTGCCAAATCTGGTGAATACGGTGGATGCTCAAGCAATTCGTACTTTAATTCGTTGAATTTTGTCATTGTTAAAACACCTTTGTGAGCAGGTGCATTGCCTTGATGAAAAATTATTTTTGTGTGCTGCAAACCAGGTCTTTTCTCACGAAGTTTTTCATCCAGCTGATCCAAATGGCTGCAATAATATTCAGAGGTGATTGTTTTACCTATCTGCAGATAATCAATCAACAAAACTCGATTTGCAGCCCCAAAAACTGATGCTATAACCTTCTTTGCTGATCGTTGTGACTGTATCTGCTTTGGAGCTGAACAACCAGCTTCATTCCACTCTAACATTCTTGTTTCAATTTAGGATCATGATGAAAGATCGAAGTCTTATCCATAGTTGTAAAATGATGCAAGAAAACGGTTTTATTCTGCTTAAAACGCTCGAAATTATGCTGAGAAATTTGTTTTCGATCCAGTTTTTTTTGAATTGTGAACGTGTGCGGCACGAACTTACAGCTTTTTGTAAAATATGAAGTACTCATACTTCTGAGATGTCTCTGGCATTAGAAATTTTACGCTTAATCAAACTTGGATCTTCACTAACAATATTATCAACTTGCTCAATGATTTCTGGTGTGGTTGCGGTTTTTGGTCGTCATTCGTATGCATCGTCTTTAAGCCTAGTACGATCACGTTTAAATTCACAAGCCCAAAGTTCAACGATGCGTTTTGAAGGGGAGGACTCCTAATACACTTCTAACAATTGTTCATAAATTTCCTTTGTTTTTAAACCTTTCAAAACAAAGAATCTAATCACAGCACGATATTAAATTTTTTTCATATTAAAAAAATGCTCTGACACGTTAACTAGAAATGGCTTCTAAACAAATAACTAATTGACAGAATGACTTGTAATTTTGCATGTGCTCTCACGATAGATGTACCAACCTGAAAAAAAAACAATTTGGATCTAGTAGTGTTATGTATCTTAACCAACCTGTATTTTCACTACCTAAAAGTTAAACTGATTCGTATGAAGAGTTTGTACAATATAATACCTCACATTGCTCATACTTTTCTGATATTGTTTTTGCAAGAGTTATTTTATTTTTAGTATATACAACTAGATATAATTAAGAGCTGAGTTGTTGTCCTACCTTCTTTTGTTTAGATTTGTTGAGTTATGTAAATGAGGCCGTTTTACAGTGCACCTACGCCCGCTATTTTAAATTTCAAAATATGTTTGCATTTTGTGTGGAAATAATGATATTACATTGTCCTTTTTTTGTAATCTTGTAGCTTCTGATTGTACTCGAGTATGTTTTTTTGCATATATGTACAAGTATGTATATCTCCATTGGATAAAGTTTCGAAAACAATTTTTTTTTTTATCCATTTATGCTCGGAAAACAATCATCCAATGAGAGCAATAAATCCGCCACTGTTGAAGGCCCTTTTGCCATTGTGTAATATTAAACTTATGTAAATACACTTACACTTACATATATTATATATATCCAGTGTGTGCGGATTTCATGAAAGCCCGTTGACCATTTGCAGTATTTTATTTAATTGTATTGAAAACTTATTGACACAATTTTTTAACCTCGTTAAACACTTTTGTTCGATAAACGTCATGTTGAGTTAGTTGAGTGGCATTGAAGTGTGACAGCGAATTAATAGCGTATTATATAATTGCAGCAGAAACAAAGCGTTGCGGGTAAATAAGTAAAAGAGAGTATGGGTGTTGGCATTGAGAATTTGCATAATCAACGAGATGTTTCTGTGGTGCGAAGTGAGTCTTTTTAACGCTTCAGTAAAGTTCCTGTTAGAGTTTATAAATTTACCATCATTTTAGTTTTAGCTGAATCTATCTATATACACTTTATATGAATTCGCTTTTCGTATTTAGTTGTAATTTCGCAGCAAAACTTTAAGAAGCGTACAGAGAGGCTTACTGCATCCCTAATTAATAGTAAATAGATTGCGACTCGCACGCAACCACAAAGTATTCACACCAACATTTCGGTGGTGCGCCATCTTTACTTGACTTCAGGGCAAACTCTACTCACATTGTTTATGCAATTTAATTTTCTGAGTTCTGCGGCTTTTGCAGCAGTTGCAAATAATTTCGAAGAACTCCAATCTTGTCTTCATTTATTTTTCATTTGCCCAAATTGCACAATTATTTACTAACGTAGACCCCTTCTTTGGCCGCCTCGCCGCTGCCCTCGAACTTAGGGCAAGCAATTTCAACTTCAATTCGCACTCCAAGCGAATGTGGCCCGAAGTAACTGCACAAGCGTGCGAACAATACTGAAATGCCGAAGCTCAGCCATTGTGGACAACTTACTTAATCTCTTGCCCCTGTCTCTTCATTACCGATTAAGCTGACCTCATTCTAGCCAGCAGACTGACCTTCATTGTGCCGTTAGTTAGCTTTGTATTGCGTTGTTGTTGCCATCGCAGAAGCAAATGGCGAATATTTTGTCGAGGTAATGAACCTCACGGGCAGATAGGTCTTAGATATCGGATTTTAGATAACACTGTTCCAAAATTAGTTGGCGTCTGAAGTAAAAATCGAAAACACTCCTTGTTTTATTATCTGGTTGTTTGCCCATACAGCCACTTGGGAGAGGGTTATAAGCGTAAAGTTGGAAAGAGTGGTGTCAAAGTCAAACTATTACCCAAAATCGAATTACGATCCGATTTGCTTGATATCTTTGAAAGTTGGCACGAAACCAAAATACCAAGTCAAGCCCTTCACGACAAGAACTACTCTAAATATGAAAATATATTTAAGTCATTTATAAATAAAAATCGATTTACAGTAATTGGAGAGGCTTCCGTACAAATAAAAGTTTTCTAGAAGCTTTTAAATTTTATTTGTATTTACTTTGTTCCTTTGAAAATTCTTTGTTTAATATAAAGAAAAGAGAAGAAATTGTCTTTGTTGGCTAAACAGAATGTAAACAGAAAACTTGTTAGGCTTTTGTTTACTAGAAGTTGGCTTCAGCTTTTGCTTTTCTTGCCTTTGTGGCTGCAGTTATCGTATTCTCAATTGTGACAGGTTTGTGGCCGCCCGCATAAGTAACGGAGTCACAGGTCATTTAGTTGAGTGCTTGTAGTGGTAACAAGAGCAAAGTTGCGGCTAGGATATGGTATGGAATCAGAAAGTCGAAAAAGTTTCGCCGTTGCATAGGTCCATTTGACAGCTCGTCAACGACGTTTTGAGTGGCGCCGAATTTCTGCTCGTTGTTGCTTTGTCGTGAATCGGCTTTGCTTTTATAATATTTTGTGGTGTTTTCTGAAGAGAGAGGTTTCGCAATGGTTGATAGCAATTAATCATTTTCGCAACTTTCGAGTTTCTTAAACGGTAGAAATAATATATAAAAGACCTTTTCATTTATTGGTTTTTATTAATTTTTGTGCTTGAATGCGCTGACGGTGTACAGTGTGTGCGGTTTATTAGAGCTGCCACAGTTCTAAAACGCTTCCGCCCATGCGAGTGGCTTGAGTTATTTTCTGTTGTTTCTGTCGCTGCTGTGAATCTTGGTTATTTACGACTTTGTTATTGTCGCTGCCGTGACCTCTGATGCCGAAGAGTTCAGCAAGAGCAATAAACCGCAAAACTGTGCACGATCCCTCACATGAGTTTTATTATTTTATATCCATTTTCGGTGGCTTATCACACACATAACCTTGTCATTTGCATATTCGAATGTGGAAGTGATGGGAGTGCCGGCCGTAAATTGTTGCCTTAAAACCAAAAAATTTGCATAACAATCGCCGGCTTCGCAAACGTGCAACACTGCGTGAGTTTACAAAGTTCGTTTAACGGTTGGTGACTCTCTCTTTACAATATCTTTCAATAATTGATGTTTCGGGAAAACGCTATCTTCGTCGCAGTAGGTAACTGTGGCGAAAAATATTAAACTTTGTTGTTCGAAAATATTTTTTTAATTTAAATGCTTCTGGCAACACCTAACACTGTTACATTGAAGAGCCCAGTGCGGCATTGGAACCATCCAAATCGATTTATAACTGCAATGTGTGGTACAATGGGCGATAATTTTGCGAAAGAATGCGAACAGGGCTTGTTTTATCAGCGCTGGACGCACATTAAATGGCGGGCAATTATACGAAAAGGCAACAATAACAAGCACCGATACTGAGAATGAGCTTGCTCGCTTAACACTGTCGGTTTCTGCCTTCAAAAGCTGTAATTAAGCGCACAAATTGGCAACTCAAATGCAATAAAAGCACAATAAATGTTTTCTCTAGCCGGGATATCATGCCACATGACTATACGCTAGCACATACACACATACGCAAGCATAAATGCAATGTTACAATGATATATCTTCTTGTTTACTTGCGATTTTTGTTCGCAGCATTTCGCTGGACTTAAATAAAATATGAAACTCGGTTTTGCACGTGTCCAAAAAGTGTACAGTGTACGTCACACACTCACACATATGTACCTACAGTCTCGCTCTCCTTGCCTTTAGTGAAGCGTTGGTTTTTCGCAATTTTTTGCTTTCAACGCGGCCCACATTTTAACTTCATTTTCTTAGCCATGTTTAAATTTGTTTTGCTTTTGTTATTAATTAATTTTATTTTATATTTTTTATTGCTGCCTCTTATGCAGTAAATGCACCACCTGCGGTTGCCACAGCAATGGCCGCTACAGCAGCAGCGATAATTGCATTAATTGCCTGTGGCTTTGCCGTGGCACACCTCAGTTGCGTCGCTTGCTTCGTTGGCTCCGCCTGGCTACTCTGTTCCACTGGAAGCCTGTCCATTGACGGCTGACAGCCGACGTTGGCAACGCGATTGCCAACAAGGGACGCATTTTCGTAATTCTTCACAAGTTTGTTCACTTTGTTTTTTTTTCTTCGGGCCTTTGCAGGTCAAGGATATTGTAATGTTTAAAAAAGTTATAATGATGTACAAAATAAATAAATAACAAGAAAAAACGTTAGATTCGGTTGCACCGAATCTATAATACCCTGTAAGAGATTCCTTACAAGAACTACTGACTCGATTTGAACGATTTCTTTCAAGATTGCACCATTGCCATGGACAATAACCCATGCCAAATTTGATGGGTTCGTTAAATAAAAAACCTTCCCATGTAAGCACTTGATTGTGATCGTTCAGTTTGTATGCCAGTTATATTCTAAAGTGGCCCGATATCAGCCGTTCCGACAAATGAGCATCTTCTTGGTGAGAACCTGTGCAAAATTCAAATTTTTCAAATCGATTATCTCAAAAACTGACTGACTAGTTCATATATAGCTATTTAGACGGACAGATGGATGGACACGGCCAAATCGACTCAGCTCGTCACACTGATCATTTAGATATATAGTTTATAGGGTCGTTTGACGTTTCCTTTTGTTTGTTACAAACGTCATGGCAAAGTTAATATTACCCTGTTCAGGGTATAACAACAACGTAACTCCCTGTTGACGATAAAAAACCATTGCAATGTGAGTGAATTTAAAGATCTTTAGAAAATTAAAAGTATGTGTATGATTTGAACTTTGGTTTCATTGAAATACGAGTGTTAGTTCCAAATGACTGACTGGTTTATGTCAACTTAACAGCGCCTATAAAAAATCTTGTATAAAACATATTTTATAGCATCCGTCATAAATAAACGACGAACAACTCAATATTGTAACATTAAAATATTTCTGATTTCAAAAACATGTTAAAAATACCATGAAATCACTTAAAAAGATTTAAGAACGGATTTTAAGAAGAATGAGTCTGATAGTCAAGTTATAGAATTTTTTATGGTTGCAGAGATTATCATAGCGATTTTTGAGAGTATTTGGTATTAAATCTGTTCTAACTTGACCCTTTCCTTTTTAAACGCTAGCAACATATTGCTACAGAGTACATATAATAGTTTTGTTTACCAAACGGTCCTTTTTGTCACTAGTTTATTTGGTATAACAAATCACATTATGGAGTGGCATCTGTAGTTTTAAATATTTTTAAAAAGTGGGTGTGGTCGCACCCTCTAATAGGTTTAATTTGCATATCTCATTACCCGCTAAAGCTATAATAACCAAATTCACTTAGGACAAACATTTTAAGTACCCTTATCGACAGTGTGATGGAGTGATAACCCCGACCACTCCCCATATAACGGTTTTGATTAAAACTATTAAAAGTGCAATAACTCATTAAATAAACAAGTCAGAGACGTTGAATTTCATACGATGGTTGCAATTAAGCTTGGTAGGAGTCAAAACAAAAATTGGACAATGGAATTGGCACCACTCACCCTTAGGGGAAAACCCATATCTCGGGATCTACTTGATAAATTATAAAGTTGAGTGAAAACTTGACCTAGCCCCCATATAACTAATATCATTATTTTCGAACATCCGATAGACTTTACTCCATATGATTGGTGATGGTATGTGAGGTACCTTAATGAAATCCTGTAAGCATTTATTAGTCTGTGGCATGTTAGTAGTATGTGGTATTGGCAAAAATTGATAAGGCAATACTACCCCTAACTCCCATATACTATTTATAATGATTTTTGTTATTCTAGCAAATTTTATGCCGAATATTTTACCAGCCCCTGAAGAAATTTCCCGGGCTTTGATTTTGGCAAGTTGCAACCGAACTTAGCCCTTTATTACTTGTTTTATATGTATTTAATTAAGATGTGTTCAATACTTTTAAGTGGGCTGCTTCAAATCAACCTCGAAAAGAAGAAAGAAAACTGACTAAACCAACGTGAAAAATTCTAAAGGATTGGCTATGGTGATGAAGTTGACTCATGGTCTCGGTGCAGTTAACGGCGCATAGAAACACACAAATATGGTGTCTGTAAGACACGGCAAATTCCAAACGAAATCCAAAGATTTTTGCTTGTAATCACCTCTTAATTATCCTTTGAGTCCTGCCTGTGTTGAAATAAAGCTGAAAATCCTTCGGTTTATTATACGGTGAAGGCAGAATTGTATAATCTTTTACATTATCAAATGTCAGCATGACTTGCCAAAGATATCTACATAGTGAACTCGGGAAGGGGCTACATGACGCGAGCGTAAACGTCAAGTTCAGAAAAAGCGGCATAAAAAGGCGTTTAACTTACAAAATTGATGACATTTCGAAATTAATTTTTTACACAACCATTTCTTCACACACTCACATACAAACACAAATGTCATACATATGTACTCGTACGTATGTAGATACACATACGTTCAATAACGCAATTATTTATACAAGGGCTTATTTATTTGTAGCCATTGTTGTTGTTGTTTTGACACTGATGACTAGTACATACAGTTGACGGAGATTTTGTATCGATGGTATTAAATGAGCTGAAGAAAATCCCCCAACCTCTCCTCTTGAGGCGTTTAGTAAACATGTTCATATAAATAAAAATTAACGCGTTCGAAGCGCAAAATAGAAAAGACGTGCTTATAATTTCACTTATATGCAGTTATAATGCATTATATAAATATTAATGGCACTAAGCTATTCGTCGCTTTGGTAGCTACCGGCCTATATTCCGGCGCCAGCGACCCGAGAAATGAAGTATGCGATCACCGGTTGAGCGACTTTATTGGAATTTGGCCTAAAAAAATGTTAATTTACGACTCGTTCGAGCAGCCAAAGGATACGGCAGACGCCTTGGCAGAGAAATTCTAATACCAGATGGGGCGGCGTATTGCGGGTAGGGCGTTGTTCTTAGGTGCGTCACCACGGACGCACTAAAGGCAGCTGGTTGGCTTATTTGCTCGTTATGTCTGCCGAAATGTACGCAATTAGGCGATATTCAAATTTGACATCAAATTATGGTGAAAACGGGCAAAATTAAATATTTACACACCTTTAAGCGTTGCGCATAAGCAAACACACTAACAACACATATGCGAGTTTACTTGTATGTTTGTGTCGTTAGGTACACAGCAAAACAAACGTTCGCCATCGCTTTTGCAAACAAACTCACTCAAAGAGAAAAGCAAGTTTGTGCCCTTGTGGTGTATTTTCCCCCAATTAATGTCATTATGTTGAGACTTTGCTACCGGCGGCGGGAATGTACGGCTCCCATTTCGTAGGGCAAAAGTCGGCCTTGCCACACTTGAGCTGCCGTGTCACATTCGAGTTGCATACCTCTGAAGTAGGAATGAAAATCAACAATAATAAAATAAAAAATTCGAAATTCCCCTACAATTAGTTAAATTTTTTTTGGAAAATCAAATTTGCTGTCTGGGAGCAGACTTTAAGTATCCTAGGCTTGATCGCTTATCGAAGCGAGTGAGCCATTCCGATATTTAGAGGATCAGGAGAAGCGCTGCAAAACCATCGTTGACAGGAAAAGCTGGAGCACAGTGCTATTTTCAAATGATGGGCAATTTGTATAGTAAAGTATGGCCGAGCAAGAAAAAGGATTCCAGTTTTTATCTGAAACCTTTGAAAAAAGATGCTTCAGTGCTGAAAGCGGTCGAAGATATACAGAACCTGTAGGTTTAGAGGGCACGAAGGGCCACAGTTGAATCTAGCTAAATCTTTATTGATTTTATAAACATTCTCTTTTCACGCCCAGCACTCCGGAAGAAGTTGAGCAGCAGTTCGAAAACGTGTGCCGCGCGTCCCACAAGGTTCTGCACAGCCTGACGCACAATCCGTGCGGCCAATTATCCATGCGCATAAAGCAATGCTTGGACGAAAATGTTCAGCAAATGTCCAAGTGCTTTGCCGAGATGGACGAGTATAGAAAGTGCGTGAGTGATATGATGTCGCAGAAGCTGGCTGATGTCGTTAGCGATTTCGAAGAGCACAAAGAAGACGACGATAAATTCAATGAAAGCGATTTGGATGTTGAAACGGAAAACGAGCATAGCGAACGAAAACAGGAGAGTGACCCAAGTAGCTGCGCCTAAGCTCCTTACGCTATTTAGTATGTAATCATGTGTATTTGTGAATATATATATATAGGTATATGTGTGTATTTATATATTATATTCTGTGTCATTTCGCTTTGTTGGCGAAGTAAGAACATTTTTTGAATTAATAAAGCAGTAACGTAAAGGTCACTGCAAGAACTTGACATTTTAAATTTCAAAAAGATTGACGATTGATATCAAACTACTGACGGATGGAATGGAGGAAGTAAACCTTATCTCATAAAAATATGTAAAAAGTAATACACACCAGTTTATATGTGCTTTACTCTCTGAATGAGAGGCTGTACGAAGTGCTCAAAAGCCAAAACTTTATAGAATAATTTTAAACGAAATGTTTATAAACGTTTTTTTATGTAAATAAAATATTTTGTATAATTTTTATTGATTTATACCCTTAATATGGTATATAAGTTTGCCACAGGGCATATAACTAGATCAAATTCAAGTTCTTCTATGGATATCTTCATTATTTGACATGATATCTTCACGAAATTCGGCATATATGCAAGACGACGCACCTTTTTACGAACAAATTGTTCAAATAAATAATGGTAGCTACAAACTGACAAATCAAAATCAGTACAAAAATCTTCATAAAATATTTTTTTGCTTCATTAATTAAGTTTAATTCGACTTGAAAGTTGTTTATAACAAACATTGTGATTTTAGTTGCCAATTTTCTCGAATTATACCGCAAATCTCGACAGAGCGAAAGAGGGAAAAATTATTATAACTTTGCTTGCAAGTTCCCAAATACATATACATACATGTATATATGTAAGTACAATATATAGAAATCCGTGTATATATAGTTAAAAAGGAAATAATACAATTGTGTTTGCAACCATTTGTCCATCCATCAAAAGTGTCTAAATTACAAACATTTCGGGCAAAAAGGCGTTCACATGCCTTCCGAAAATGTTTACCACATACAAAGTATTTGCTTGTGTATCAGTATGACCATACATGTAGGTACACATGAAAGGTAAATATGTAAGTATGTGTGTGCACTGTTTATGACGAATGACTTTTATCACCGGATATTTGCATTTGCACCCCTTCGTTGGCTGCCTTTAAAACTGGTGTGCTTTTGTTGTTGTATTTGTTTCTCTGCCGCACATAAATGTTTCTCTTGCGGTATGTTTTCTCACATATATATTATAAAATATTAAGCGTGTATCTACATTTTGGGAGACGCATACATACGCAGATATATCTCTATGTTAGGATAAAGATGAAAGTGCTCGAGTTTTCTTTTCAAACCCAAAATGTCAATGCCTATGCTTTTTGCCCAGCAAGTGAATTTGTTTGTGGCTGCGAGAGGTAATACATGTCTTTTTGCTGTCACACGGGGCGGTAGACTGGACGACAGATGATAAATGAAATTTACGGGTATTAGTCAAATGCGGCTGCAAAGTCCGTAAATAAGGGTATGCGCCTCATGAGATTTACGCTGGAGATTTTGCTAGCCAAACTGGGATATGAGAGACCTGCGTACCTTTCAACTGTGTTGTCTATTTATTCTTCCGCACATCTGGCTTTATGCTATTGTTAACAACCTACATTCAGCCATCTGTGTTAATTTCTGAAGCTTTCTTATATCTACGAGTATATTGAAAATTTTCATTTCTCTTTTATATTTAATTGTATAATTTAGCAAAATATATTTATTGGACTAGTTGTTGCACCTGTGTATGTTAGGGAAGTTTTGGTTAGTTTTGGTTTAAGACAATATTCCAGTCTTCTTGAAACACTCCTTGATAATTCATAAGTTCATAAAGCAAAGGCAACTTGTGACCGAATTGATGCGATATTTAGGTTTATTGATTTCTATGCTTGAATTATAACCGATTCAGTGATAGGTTTTCCATTGGCAATATATAAGCTATCGTCATTACCAGAAGGCTTCTTTCGTTACCTCAAACGGAAATACTTTTCCTTTAGCTTTAAGGCAGACTATTGGAATCAAAAAAAGGACCTCAATCAAATTTACCATATATAAACATATTAATACTTATGGATATAGATATATATGAGATCCTAAACAGTTTTGAACTCGCCCCTGCCAGTCTTACCCTGAGGCGAAATAGATTACTAAAAACATCGAAATCCAAGAAAAATTATGTTATCCATGGTCCTCAGATTAGACTGGCTAATTTAGTAAATTCACTTCAAGGTGAAATTGATTTCTATGGAGGAACATACGCTGCTTTTACCGAAAACACCAAGAGAAACCTGCTCGTCTGAATTACATCTAAATCAAGTCTGAATTACATATTAACTTACAATTATTTAAATATTTTCAAGATATTACACTAATATACCCTAGCCACTTTTGTATAATACTTTAATTCTTTATTATATCTATGTATATTGCCGATTGGCGTTTAAATAAATAAATAAATAAATATATTTAAATAGATTTATACAACTTGATGTTATTTCACTTGGCTTTTAAGCCCATTTGTTAAAAGTATAATTACACTGTTCTCTGATAGAGGCGACATTTGGTATATTAATCTGTGAGTAATTTACAGCTGATATTTTGCTTAAACTCCTACTTTACTCTCGTGTTTTTGTAATTATATTTGCAATCACTTTTACAAGTAGAATCTCATTAATCGCATTCATTATTCATTGCTCAGCACCAGTATCTTATTAAATGAATTCTGGAATGTTTTTATTTCCTCGGCCATTTGTATGTGTGTAACGCATGTGTAATTCTCTTGGAAACACTTAATCCATGCCTGTCCTTTCTGCACACTTTACTCATTATCTCTTCATTCCTCAGCTCTGCTCAGACTCACACAAAAATATATCACAAATTCATGCTTGTAGTTTTTTCCATTCAATTTTATTTTTTGTTGTTTCATTTTGTCCAAAACACCAACAGCTGCTCATGTACGACGTTGTATGTGTGTGTGTGTGTGTTTGCAAGGCTCATATGCATACAAATTACTGCTGTGGTACGTCGGTATTTTTGCTCGTAAATATTTGCATGCATATGTGTTTTTTATGGAAATTAATTATGTCGCCTTTATTTGGCAACATTTCTAAACATGAGGATGCGCCCGGTGCTGGCTCGTTTGTTTTTCTGGCATAACATTGCAGACATTGTTGCCAATGTTGTTGCTGTTGTTGTTATTGTTACTACTTGCATAAGCCGCCGCTGACATTCAAGACAGCGCAATGAAATTATTATACAAAAGTGGGCGTATGTATGTAAGTAGTACATACAAAAGTGTTTTATTATAGCATACTTTTGTGCTTCTTCGGGCTGCATCGCTTGGCGATATGTACGCCGTACTCGCTACCCTGCAGGGAACGTCTTTGCATTTCAAAGGGATAGTGCTTCAATGTCTTCATTTGAAGTAAAGCAGAGCAAATATGAAATTATATAAGACGAAAATACGTTGAATTATTATATAAAGAGATTAATAGCTTTCCAATGGGAAGCCATTTTCACATAAATGAACAACGAAAGCTATGGATCTGACGTGCATCTTTCATTGCTATGGTGTGGGAGTTTTTTAAGTGCGTTCTCTATGTGATATTGTTAGATCCCTTTCTCTGACAGTGTTAATACGCTGGGGTCTCTCACAATGAATCAATTTGACTACATATCTGTGTATATGTATTTGTAGTATATAGGATATAACATAAATATACTCAGTTTTGCTCTTATCAAAAGGTAGAAGTTGCTATTATGTGGCATTCGTGAATGTTACGTATACGCCTAGGCGGCTCAGTTCTCACTTTAAATTAATCTAAAACGTATAAACATATTTCAGCTTGCCACATATAGTTTTGGGTGAATCGCATATATTTCAAAATTTTTGGCTTGTGCACTAAATACTTTTAATATTCTGCGAAAATTCGCATAAAAGTAGATGAAAGCACTTATCGCCATGAAACAAAAAGCAAACAAAAGTTGGAAGCCCACCAAGAGTACACTACTTTTCTACTCATTCGTTTTAGCGGTGTGAGCTCAAAGCACCGCTAACTGCGGAACATGGACGCGCTGACGTTTGTGGCAGCGCTGCCACTCAGGCGTATGCGTGATATTAATTTCAGCAAATATTTGCAGTTTCATTTTTTGCCACATCCTTACTCCCGCTGGCAACGACAACAACGACGCTGGCGATGGCGATGATGACAGTGGCGACTGTTTTGTTGGCGGAAAGTACGCGCATGAAGAAGTAATGCAAACAAAGAAAAATCTAATGTAAATATGTATGCAGCACTGTTTTATTATTTTACTACATTTATTTTATATTCGACCGTACTTTTTATTTCCCCCAAACTTTGCATTGGTTATTTTTTGTTATTGACTTCATACGCGCTGCCGCTTGCGCAGCCATCGTACTCCGGCCGGCACCCATTTCTCGTTTTTCGCTATCTCTCTGCACTCTTTGCTGTCGCTTTTAATGACGTCGCCCAGATTTATCTATTAACTTCGCTGTCAGTGCACGCGTTTGCTTGTTTTTTTGTATCCTCTTTAACCCACCTCCTTGGCGCCAAGCATTTCGTGGTCTATTGACTGCGTGGAGTAGCGAAGTGTAGTTTGCGCTTCGCACATTAGAAACGCGAATCACATAAAAGCAATAAACTTGTGTCCCTGTCGAGCAAATATTGATGGTCTGCCAAATTTCACAAGCAATTTCGAACACCCGATACAATGGCGCCATCGTGGTGTGCCGTTACTCAATCGTTGCACGATTGTTGTATCAATGTTTTACTGTTACTGTTTGTGTACGAGTATTTTTGGTTGTGCGGGAGGGGGGAATCACGGCTGACAGCAGTAATGGAAGTTGCCTGAAAACTGCTTTTGATAATGACACACAGCTTTGACAATATTATGCTGATGATACTCCAATAATGTAGCGGTCCTCTGTGCTTACAGTGGACAAATTTCAAATCGTCCCAAATTAAATATACCAACTGCAGCGAAGAGTGCGATGCATATTGCATAAATTTATTTATCGGTGGCTGCGCAGTATTCTCACCTGTCGTTAGATGTAATCAGTTGACTGCAAGACCACAACTTCCCTAATACCTTAGGTAAAAATGATAAAGAGGTTACTGGCCGACCGGCACCGTAAAAGCCTGAGCTGGACAGAAAGGGCTCAGGGAAAGGTAAAGTTGTTATAGCCATGGAAAGATACATTTTATAAATTTGTTTTACTTATGGCCTCTATTCTTGGTTTTGATAGAATTCCCCTCTAAGCGGGTTACGGCCTTTTGTGTGGCTCAAAATGGGATCAAACACTGGTCCCAGTTACTTCAAGACTGATTAAATGTTTCGCCATTGTTGAGGGGCATACATCCATCAAGTTGAAATGGTTGTCTTTTCTCTACTTCAAATATCTTCTCGATTAGATACTGAATTCTATTTGTTGTTTTCATAAGTGAGCCCACTATGCCATACCTTAAACAGCCGGGCTTTTTTCTTTTTTGCAAGAGTATTGTTTCTGCCAGCGTTTGGGAGGCACAGCATAATGGATGAAAACGTGAGTGATTATGCTCGGCGGTCCATTTGCAAAATGAGACAATATCGAACTCATTATTATGCCTTTTAGTACAATAAAGGCGGCTGTGGACTTTTTTACTTGTTTTCCTCGTTTATGTTGCCCCCCTTTCTTTGTGATTATAGCGGGCGTTTTTCTTTTGTTTGTCTGTATTGTGGTCAGCTATTTAGAACACATCGGTCTTCCATAATCATGCCCAGTTAAAGCCTGCCCAGTGCTGTGCCCGACACTCGGTGCGAATCCGAGGGCGACGTGACCCAAGCTTCCCATATTTTAGCACTTAAAAACACGCTTTGACAGCTAACAAGCTGTCCACCGACTAAGCAGCAAGCTCTTGATAAGGGGCACATGCTTACACAAACTGGCAGCCACACATGCTCTCACACCCATAGAGCGTACATATGTATATACGAGTATGTATTCCTATGCTTGTTGTAGGTTTGCCCGAATGGCAGCGTGTGGCTCCAAAAAAGTTGAAATGAAACTTATTACGAGTTATTTGCTGTTTATGTTTGCTGGCATTAATGAGCAATCGCTACGGCCGGGAAGCAGCAGCGGAATAATCAACAGTGCGCCTTTGAGTGGAAATGGCGCGCCTTTGTTTGTTGTTATCCTTGTCGTGGGGAGTCGATGCGTAGGCGGGAGCAGAAAGCGGATGTGGAATTACGGATTATGCTAATATCTCATTTTGTACTCAAGTGCCGCTCATTATGCCTCCGAAGTGCTTGTTACGAGTAAATGTGGATGGCGGTGAGCGTCCATTGTTTGTTGGTGCCTACAAAGTGATGTATTACAAGATTCGGGGCGTCGCAGTGCTTGCTGCGGCTAAGAAGCTTAATGAAAATGCAAAAGTTTTCCTGAAGTCAGGGTTGCTTTGAAATTAACCTTTAATTGTCGCAAAACTTAGGAAGCTGTAAACTTTTAGTATAATGGAAATAAGGATGTACATGTGTTTAAAAAAAATATTATTTGAAAAAAAATCCGGAAACATATTTTTAGAGCGTTAAGCAAATAAAAACTTATTGAGAAGCCATTATTCTTCAAGGTTTAAGCGCGGTTCTCTAAATTTGAGTTTAAGCTTCAATCTTTTTAAACTCAATTGTGAATATGTCCTCGATTATTTTTCGCTAAGAAGCTTTGGGAAATTTTACCCAAAAAGTCGTTAAAGTTCTTTCTGAACATTGCTTGTTGCAAGTGAATTACGACATTTAATATATCACAGAAATACAGACTCCAATTACATTATTAACATAAGTCTACAGAGCAATGGAGTTTTTATCTAAATAATTATTTTGATCGCCCCTCATTAGAGGGTTAAGCTTCAAACAAATTAATATCGGAGCTGCGTTTCCTTACTCCTTGTAAACACAAACAAATTTGTTAAACCAAGACTTATTTTATCCGCTATTAGCGCACATATCATGTTTATATATATATTTCAGTGTACATGTCGCCGAAGAGAAGTGGGGGAAGATGATTAACGCAGGGCAGTTAACTGGAAAAACTTTGCAAAGTTATGGCGGCTATGGTCAAGACGCACTGGCGCGCCAACCCTCTGCCGTTCGGTAATCTAACTAAAACTTTGCAGAGCTCAACATTTTATTTTTTGATTTATGCAATGCTCTCTGGCTATCGCTGTCCGAGAATGCATGATTTCTGGCTAATGGCTTTATAATAAAGCTAAGCAAAGTTTTATTGAAATATCTCAAATCTAAGGCGAGTGAAACTATTTGAAAACAAACGAAAACTTTTACATTCAGGGTGAAATTGAGGAGAATCATTTGCCGGAATGCGAATATTCGAACCATCTTGTTATATTTGGTTATGCGTGTAATTAATAGGGCTCGTATGAAAGCCGCTGGCGATTTGCTATCGTTCACATGCCTGTGCGATTTTGTTCATTTTGCGTAAAAAAGAGCAATAAGCGAGTCATAAGCAAAATGCTCTGAAAGAGGGACTATTCTTTTTGTTTATTTTGGAAAATTCTTCTGTAAAAACTTTTAATTAAATGTATAGACGCTGTGGCCCACCAGAAGTGGTACTTGATCCTTCAGTAGCCTTAACAGCTGCCTCTCACTCAGAAGAGCTGGTGCAAAGAAAATGCTGTTTTGTTTATTCATTTGGCCATTTGAGATGCTGCTGCAATTTATACGCACCAATACAAGCACCTACAAAGCAACATGTTTATAGTAGGAAGGGTGTAGGAAATTCCGAATATTGCCCTAAATATATTTAGAAGGCAGGCAGGGTATGCCGTGCAGATTTAAGCTGAGTACACAACTAAAAAGGCATGATGCAATGAAACAAGTACATTTCTGGATCACATAGTGTTGGTAGATTAAAGCCAATGTGAGTTTCCTAAATAGTAGTTTGCCAAAAATACGAGAACATATTTTAAACTTGAAGTTTACCTTGTTATCGCTCACAATTCGGGGCTGAACAACAGCCACTCACATATGTTCAAAGTAGTTTCGCTAAAAGGTGGATCAACATGGGACTGGAACTAACTCTTTTGTGACGATTACCCCTCCATTGGTTTGAATAAGTAAAGCGGCGAGTGAAAGGCATCAACTAAAGCCTGCCGATCAAAGCCCACTTAGTATAGCTTGCCACGCGCACACAGCAGCGAATAGACATTCGGAAGCATAAACGTTCGAGAGTAATGCAAAAGGGGATGCGAAGAGATGGACATCAAAGTTGCCGTGCTAAGGAATGGCGAAAACTTCTTGTATTTGACTTTTATCCTGCGGAAGCTAACTCAAACATTTGCGCTTGCCTTTGCCAATGACGATACTCGTGGCTAACTTACGCTTGCATAGCAGCGTAGAAAGGCATGTAGTCTGGCAGTTAACAAACAAGCGGCTAAAGCTGCACAAAGGCATGCCTTGGTACATATACCGGGAAGTGGGTTGCCAAATCAACGTAATGCTAAATGTGGGGGAGTGTAGGACATTGGAAAAAGGGCAGAGTCAATGAAATTGTTGAAAGACATAAATGTCAGATGAAATGTAGAGAGAAAAGGAGGGAGCGAGGGAACAAGAAGACAATGAAGTTGTACGCCACGGGCGTGGTCATGCCACACGTAAGCATATTCTCCCGCATATGCACTCTAGTCGCCCTTATCAGAGCATCGCGCAGTCAGTAAGTCAGTCCAAAGCGAACAAGCGGTCGGCTGTCAAACCACAGAAGAGTATAAAAATGTTTGCTCTGCACTCAATGAACCGCACTCAAAGCGCTGGCATGCCTCCTCCTTTATGGAGTGTGTTATCTTTGATTTTTATGGTTTTGTTTTTAGACTCTTGCAACATGTTGCTACAGAGTATAATAGTTTTGTTCACCTAATGGTTGTAGGGTTATACACTTATATAATATATAAATGATCAGGATGACGAGACGAGTTGAAATCTGTGCCAGCGATAACTTGAGTAAAAATTGAGATATATTGATGCAACTTGGTGCACATAATCCATGACACTCACGGGAGGTTGGTATTTAAAATGGTAGGGATCGAACCATTGCCATGCCCACAAAACGTCATTTCATGAAAACTTTTTGTTTTTGGTTACAGGAGTTGGTAGAGGAGATCGCAGTAGCCAGGTACACCTGTGAGCTAATAATTTTTTTAAAGTGGGCGCAGCTCCGCCCACTAAATGGTTTAATGTACATATCTTCCAAATCACTTAATATATATCAACCTAACTTTCTGAAAAGATGCACTACTTCAAACCGTGCAAAAATGGGTAAAATGGATAATAACCACACCCACATCCCATTTAACCGTTATGTTGAAAACTTCTACAAGTACTATAACTCATTAAATAAATCCGCCACAAGCATTAAATTTCACAACCAGGATGGTAAAGAAGGGCTTTATGGGACCTGGTGTGTAAATTAGATAAGGGGTGTGGCAGTGCATACCTTTAGGTAAAATCCTATGTCTCAGGAACTACTCCACTGATTTCAACCAAATTTGGTGGGTGAGTACCCAAACATTCCTATTAGACACTGCAGAAATGGGCGAAATCGGATGACAACCACGCCTAATTCCCATATAAAAATCATTTAAATTCCGTCAGATTCTTTCACTTTACAGTATGCAAATCAAACATCAATAAAGCTATCAGAATAAAACTTTGTACAAATAGTGCCCTCAAGGTATTTCATCTTACGCGAAAAAATTGTCGAAATCGCCGAAAGTATGAAATTCACATGGTTACTCCCGAACTTAAGCCTTCCTTACTTGTTCTTTTTATTTCCTTCCGTGTATTTGCAACTACTTTCTCCTTTGTATCACTACAGCTTCTCTTTTTTGTATGTGTATGTGTGTGTCGCGAGTGCTGACAGCTGTACGTATTCCCAAGATGCTGCCATTTGGACTTACTCTCTGACATAGACGTACTTGTATTCGTGGTACTGCGTGTATTGCTGAAGTAATGGCAGAAAGCTGATTCCTCGAAAGCAAAATCTCAGCGCCACGTGCAAGTGGAACTATTAAATATTCCATACTTCTAAGTATTTGTATTGCCACTTAGTGTGATTTTTTATTTTCGACTTATTCACAAAGAAATATTATCCTTTGCTGTCCAAATCTTATATGGATTACAAAAGAGTGAAAAATTAGAACAGAAAATTTGGCATCGTAACTCGTTGAATTTAGAATATATAGAATAGAATAGTCACGTAAATTTTTATAACCTTTTATATGAGCCATGAATTTGCACACACATAATGAAAACAGCATTCATTATTCAGAGCATTGTCTAGCAAAGTGATAAGAAGAAAGACTCACACACACTCATCTCAGCCAAAGCCATGTAAGCGCTTCAAAAAGTACCGTTTCATTTGCGCTACCACATTTGTCATCGCACACAGGAAGATATTTCAATTGTAAATCCCATTTGAATTTGCACGTCAAACGTCATTTGGCGTGAGTAATCCAATAACTGGATTCATACGCGAAGTGAATAAATATTTACACACTATTTTTACGCCATGTGCTGGATGCCTATTTTCTCAGCATATGCTGATATATTCAAGGTCGCCAAGGTGCTGCGGCGAAGCCATCTCTCTCCACTTTCCATTGCATAAAGTGCGCTCGCTTGCATGTTTGAGTACAATAGATGACAATTGAGTTACTGGCTGTTGCGCTTCCCCACCGCTGGGCGGCAGCAAAGCGAAAAAAATGCCACCAATAGTCCTCAACTTCATGCCATAACTTTCTTGTGACCTTTTCATGTGCTCCTCTGCTCCATTTCTGTCAGCTCGTTTGCATTCAGCGCAGCGACATTTCACTTAATGCAACCGTTTCTGCACCGTCCGCGACATTCCAGCCATTTGTGATAGTGACAGTGACAATGGCATGACTGGCACCAACGCCGACGGTTGAATAGAAACCAAAACGGGGGCTGCGGAACAGCAGAGCTACCATAATAGAATATGTGAAGGGTAGAGCACATTTAATATTACCAAATCAACCGTCATCGCGAGTGATTCAACTCGCCCGCACGCACACATACCTCCGCCTATCCGTACCCTGACAACCACATTGACACAAGTATGCAAGCATACAAGTGTAAGCATTATCATAATACACCGAAGCCTCTCATTCGTCATTGTAAACGTCAGCTTCAGCAGCAATAGCAGCACGGTCTGTGACACCGCTGTCATCAACCTCAACCATGAATGTTGGCAAATATTTAATTGGTTGTAGTGGTGAAGCTCGGTGGAAGCGCAAGGCGATTCGCGCCAGAATGTCACAAGCAGGCAGAGGAGGTGTTGCGGCTGGCAATTGAAATGTAGTTTCGCATTCATCACATTCATATTTTTCCACCACGTTTTTAGTTTTTTTCTCACGCGTGCTTCTGCTTTTGATGGCGTTCGTTGATTCATTTGCCGTCTATTCATAGCGTTGCCATCAATTTCAATCTCCTCGCCGTCTTGCGAGGGAATTCACATTTGAATTGCCACCTTTACATGTGTGTATATTTGTACGTGAGCACACGAACGTATAGAAGTTTCCATGGACTTATGCGCTGTCGTCAGGATAAGTAAGTATATGTGTACACATACATGCTCACTCATTTGAAATTAATGAATTCGCCTGTGTTTTTGTCTTGAGACTAATGAATTTGTGTGGATTGATGCGGACTCATTCGAGCTACGAATATTATTGTATAACTAGAAAATGTATTTTATTTATGAAATCTTTTTCAACATGATCTGTAAAGTTACTTTAAATTGAAAAGTTAGTATTTCTATGTTTCTGCAGCTAAGCAGTGGTCGAACCACACAATGCCAGGATCCTGAGTTTCGTTTTAGAAGTGTGAGAAAATAGACTACGAGATCCAAGCCACTCCTTACATGACTCAGTAATTTAACTTGAGGTATTTATGTTTTCAAACTAGCTTAGTTAGACAAATCATGGCTCAATTAGCCTTTTAAGCATGAACAACATTATTCTCTTTCTCTAATTTTGTTAAAGGGAAAATTTGTCAAAAACCCCCTAAGTGTCTTTGCTTGAAGCAGGTGGTGAGCCCGATATGAAAGCAAGGGGTTTCTAGCAAATGAAAATTTACAAAAAATCTTCCATCGACATTTTCTGTAATACTGCATTCCAATAAAAATAATACCTTGAGAATGCCGTGGAGGGTGTTTTAATGCAAATCGGAATTAAAAATTCACTCGCATAAATACACGCAACTAACAAACCGTTAGAGCACACATGTGCTTCACGTGAGAAATAAAAAGTGGTGTACTTAAAAGCAAATAAAAACCGAAAGCTGTTCAAATAATGAAAATTGCATATTTAATTATGTAAGTATGCAACGAGTTCAGATGTGATTTTTAAAATTTTGTTATGCAATTATTTGCCCACATGCCACATAACTGTTATTTAAAAACCCGAAAAAATAAGAAAAAACCAATTAATTCCAACATACTTATATTTTCGAAGCATGAGTGCTTAAATACTTTGTTTACTTGCATGGGTTTGCAAGTGCTCTTGAAACCGGCAAAAAATGTTAGGGACTTTTTGCGGATTATGCAAATGAATATGGAAGTGGTTGGCGCTGATAAAAATTTCAATGTTTTTATTAAAATTTATTTGTTAAATCATAGAGAGCTTTTTACGTTATTTAATGTGAAAAAATATTGAAGCGAGTGCTTAAAGATTTCAACGAGCTTATTTTAAATTCTCACTTTGAAAGAAATAATTACTCATACGCCCTGTCACCGGTAGTGGCGTGTGTGCCATGTGTCTGCAAATATTTTACTGTTTCATTTGAATATTTATCAAAGATTTCACTACCCATTACACTAAATACCTGTCAATGTTCAGCAAATGGCTTTTTTGGATTCAAACAATTTAGTTTCCGTTTCAACTTTTCACATGTGGCAGGTTGAGTGTCGTTAACGATAGGTCAAGCTTTAGTTGAGCAACTGCAGCGGTCGCTCACCACATCGACACGAGTTGAGCTGTTACTTTTGCTTCTATTTCATTGTGGTTGATGCAGTTGCTACTGCTGCCGCTACCTTTACTTCCTCTGTGCTGCACGCTTAATTGATTTATAGGAAAGTGTTTCGAACTTTCCACATCATCATTCATGCTGCCACACAAGCGCCACGCGACGTTGACGGGCGTATACCCGAACATATAAATGCGCACTTGAGCGTGCATTGAGGTCGCTAACACAAACCTGTTCTTCAATAGATGTGTGTTTGCATGTGAGCACGTCCAGAGTGAAGGACCTTTTTTATGAGCAATACTGTCCATGGCCAGCTCGTGCGCTTTGCACTTAACTTCGTGCGAAAAATATGTAACGAAGGAGAGTTGAGTGCTTGGCGCCGTAGCTGCTGCTCAAACCTAACTGTGTAGGTTAGCCACTATTTTGGTGGCCGCAAGTCATTTGGCATGCAACCAGCATTTGATTCTTCGCTGCCGGAGTTGGATTTATAAGTAGACGGGGGGAGGGGAGGATGTGGATATTGGTCGCCTCCTCAGCGTGCGCTGCCCGACCCACATCCCGACATTTGATTAAAGCTACTGTCGCAATAATAACAAAAACAATTGCTGAGGGCGCGTTGACGATGAGGATGCATTTATTGCTCGCTGTCAGCGCTTCTCTTCTAGCTGTCATATGCAGCATTTGAAATGAGTTCTCGACAGTTTCTACGTCAATCCATAACTAAAGCATGTAGTCTAGAATATATGTAACCACATTAGGGTGGTGTATGAGGGTTTACGAAATTAATTTTATAAAGTATTAGGGGAGAAGTTTTTTAACTTATTTAAATTGCAATAGCAGTTTGAAGTCTTCTCATAGTCATCTATTGATTACTTTCTTATTAGTGCATACTTGGTTTAATTACTACTTTAATTACGAGACAGAAGGTGAGTGCCAAACACATTAATTTTTTGAATTAATACGGTAGTATTAAACTTTTTCAACTTGTCCGCTCGTAATCTTCTTAGTTGTATTATTCTTAAAAGCTTACGAAATTTTACTCTTACGGTCTAATTCCTTAAATGTAGCGCAATATTATATGTATTATATATATTTGAATTACACATAATTTTTGCCACGTTTGTGCGGCGCTATTTAAGTATTTTGTGATATACGTTCGTTACATAAATTACATTGTGGGTCTTCGTACCGATATTTTAAATTAGAGTTCAATTGATTTAATTTAACTGATGTGGTGTCGACCATAACAAATAACATTCTCTTTTGAGTGTGTATGCACCATGTGGCGATTTCTACTCAAATTATCACTTGAACAAGTAAACTGTTACAATGTACCATACTTTATCTATCTTGATTACTTTAAGGTGTTGCGAAGAACCATCAGGTGAACTACACAGTTGTGGGCATGCAGTGCTGTCAAGAAAACTGCAGCACAAAGATTCCAGAACAGCCGGAAAATTAATATTATTTCTCTTGAGGCAGCTAAGTCACTCCTTCATATTTAACATAATCGCTACTAAATCTCTGCATTACTCCTCATAAATACATGAATTATGCAGAATATAATATATGTATATATTATTTATACATATGTACATGTATACTAAGAAGTTTGAATGCATTTGCCTTTTGTGCTTTAGGTGAAAACGCTACAGGGTTGCTTAACAACGTTTATTCTATTGGATATATTGGCGCGACAGGCGCCTTTTCGGCTGCTGCTAATGCCACAGCGTACGCTAACGGTTCTTTCGATGAAAAAAAAAAGTGGAAGAGCCGGAGCAGCCAGCAAAAATAATCAAAATTAAGCACAGAATTGGAGCCATCCGCGGCGCAATACTTCCATGTACCGGAATATGTTAAGCAAGGAAGGCAATGCAAAATGTGCGAATGCTTGACGAAGCACGCTGCGGAAACTGAGGTTTCTTGACGTGCGCCATCAGTTACAGTTGTAAAAACAACTAACTTTTCGGTAACTTATGCACCACTATCAACGGTTTATGTTGTTTTTGTTGTTGGTCGTGTTTTCTGTTCGGTAACCGGAAGAAGCCAAAAATAGCGATTTGTTGTTGCTATATTATAATCATAAATCGAAGAGGAAAGTTTACGAGCCGACTGAAGGGAGGCAGCAGAAGCAGCGGTGCCATTGAGACTCTGAGAGAATAAATGAGGGAGTAGGTACAGATAACTGACGGTTTGAACAAGATGAACTCAAGAAGATGAAAAACAAATTCATTTTTTTAGATTGCTGTTAGAATGAAGTGTTTGATACTCAGGCGATTGGATGACGGCATCGCGTGGGTTCTTACCTATTCACATAGAATAGTTGCATTAAATCGATTGCCTAATAAATCTGGCAAGTTATAGAAATAAAAACAAATCTAGTCATTGGTTCTGGTTTTCGTTGCCCTTTTGACATCGAATCTATAATTCACTGAGGATATAAAGAAACTCTTTTGTGTCTTAGCTCAGGAGACCCAAAAACATGATTTTACGCTCTCGAAAAAGTATAGACAACCTGTCTGCTCTTCGACAACCGGCTATAACATTGGGTATTGAAACAAGAGCAACAATGCGGCAGCTCTCTGTGATCTGTGTGCAGCACTGAAAGAACTGAAATTGTGCGTGCAACCAACTAACTTTGCTAACAAGCACGGCTGCGAGCATGTGAACAAGCCAGAGCAACAGCAGCCGAAAGGGCCAGGAGCTCATCTATAAATTTTTCCTTAACTTTTTATTGTCATAATTTACTACATCCCTTAGCGGTCGTTATGGTTGTAGCATCGCGTAGATACTGTCAAATTTTACGGCAAACCACTAACACACATACTCAATCTACATGCTCAAGTCCGTTGTTTCTATCTAGGAAATGTAGACGGTTCTAAGTTTTGTTAGTTACTCTGTGCGACTGCCACATGTGAGCGCTTGAAATGCCAAGTAATTTCGACATTATTACAGCCACTGCTGGCACTCCTCGTTTCCAACCTTTGGGGAGTCAAATAGCTGCTCGTCGCTTCGGTTGCACGGTCGCAATCTGGCATGCTCCCGGGTTGCCACAAATCATAATTCAATAATCAAATTCACATAAAAGCGGTTTGCAACACAACAACAATAGCCATAACAGCTGAACTGTTTATTATACGAGCCACAAATATATACTCGTATAACAATGTTAATATGAATATGTAGTCGTATGTATACCAGGACTATTTCATTGCCATCGGTCGACTCTTTGAACTTGCAACTAATTCGAACGGTAGCTCCATGGCTTTGTATCGGCGACGAACGCTAAAATTCACAAAGGTCCTTTGTGAGTGAGCGTTAATCCCTGATCGCCAATCTCTGTAGATATGTGATGGTGTGATTTTTCATGGCAACTTCATCTTTGGGAGTGAATTTCACAAGCGTGCAGTAAGAGGGTAAATGGAATTCCGCATATTCGTTTCAAACGTAGAGCAAACATACACTTTGCCATCAAAGATATCAAAACAGTGATACCCGGTTCATTTCCGAGTGCAGACATGTGTTGGCGTGTGTGTGCTGCAATGGCGGAGCGTTGAGTCCCAATGGCATACACCGAAATATAACACAATAACAACAACAAACAGTCGATGGTAAGAAATAGATTAGAATGAAATAACAAGACGAAAAAGCAACGTCAAAATCGACCAAGGGTCACTTAAGCCCAATGATGAGTCCACACAGGTTCATTTTTGTAATCACCCAAAAAGCTTTGGCAGCGCAACACTGATTACGGCGCGGCTGGCGTCACAGCAGTTGTCCCAACCGTCACAGGGCTCGCAGCACACAGGCACACCAAGAACAACAACAACAATGACAACATTAACCGTAACGGCAGCGGCAGTTGTAAGCAATTTGAGTAAATGTTATTTCGGGCGAATCGAGTTTCATTGTGGTCACCAGGACGAGGCCCGAAATTTCCATGTTGGCAACGTGTGTGTGGGCCACCTCTATTGCTATTATGTTGGAGCAGTATATATGTATATATAATATCTTGAGAAGCCATCTTATGTCACTATTATCCTTAATTGGAGAATGAAGGAAACTCAAAGGACAGGAATTACAGTATCCTTGGCAATAGAAGTTGGCGAGACCAGGTGTAGGTATATTTGCGTGTGCGCTTGTGCCCATTAAGTTCACAATCTGCAGCGTAAACGCACACTTGTCTCTCTTGATGTGGTTTAAGTTGCCGTTTATTTATTTATTTCAGCTAATCGAATTCGAAATTGAATTACAACCATTGACAGCTTCTGGGAACTGAATTCAACTTTATTTTCTTGTAGTCGGCTGCCTTGGCTGCGGCCAAATGCAGTGTACACACCAAGTATCTGAAATCTCTTGTTCAGCATGTCCGTCTATGTTGCTGGTATGTTTGTACATGTACCAAACCTCGTATTAAGCTAAGCGCTCGCCTGGAAAAGAAAATCGATTCGCATTCAAATAGAAATTGAAATATTTGCTGCAAGAGGTCTGAAAGGATTGCAATTTATTTTGGCCACAAAGCAGAGCACACTCACAAGTCCTGATATTTTGTGTTATATTTAATCCCGTCTATAACCACAGAGATCAGCATGAAGTTGGAGGCAGTATTGATTTCCATTCCGTGCTTATTTAGTCATGTGTTGCAATGTACAGTGGCAGAATGTAGCAATTTTCTCCGCTTGTATGCAAGTGTAATAAGAGTTAATTGGCAAATTTTTCAAATAGGAAGAGTTTGTATAGTGGCACTTCACGTGGCTTATTGGAAAAGGATTTGCAATTTGAAAATACCGTTACGTTTTTAATCAAAACAGCCAATAAAATATTTGAAGCAGTTGTAGAAGTGCTGGCAAATTATCACAAGTACCGAACTCGGTCCAATAATTAATTGGAGGGCCTCACCAAATAATAAACATATGTCGATTTAATGTCAAAAACATAGATTTACTGAGATTTCATTGATTGCAGAGGGCACACTTTCCGTCTTTGTGTTGAGTTGAATCACGTTAACCGGCTTTAGAACCTAAGCAATCTCATTAAATATTGCAACGAAATTCATCGAAAATGCAAAGAGTCAAAGGATACCAATAACTGTTTCTGGAAGGATTGGAACGACAAGGTCTTGAAATTTTCCATAAATGCTGACAGAAAGCCTTCTCAGCACTCTTTTGTGAAATAACGAATTTCTTGCCCTTAGTTTCTTCTTTTTAAATGAAGGAATGCAAAATAATAGCCGGCATGTCGAAAGTAATAATTATAAATGTGCGTATACATGAGTGGACACTCAATTATCTACCAAAACACTAATACTTATATGAGAAAACATAAATGTACGCTTATGTGTGTGTGATTGATTGCTCATATCCGTGGAAGCGAATACTTGTACGCTCGTGCTTATGGGAATATTCAAGGACATAAATATTATGAGCATATTTGCTACATGAGGGTCTTGAGAGTACTGCATAAGATGCCGTTTGTAATTCATTCAAGAGTTCATATACTATACACATTAGCTGAATGCTTATTTATTTATACATTGGCTTGACCACTCATATACTGGTTTAATATCTTGATCATTTTTGCTTCCGAAAATGAATACAGCATTTACTGTATAAACACGTCGGAAAATTAATATGGAAGGCTTTCGTACGCACTCATATGCGCATAAAAGTGTTTATGCATGAATAAGAATATGCAATATTAAGCACACATACAAATAGGTACGAGAATGTGTGATGTGGAGTGTCCTTTTGAAGAAGCTGCCAGCACGAAAAGTACATAAAATAAAATTCTGTTTACATTTATTGGCATTGGTGAGGCTTTTGCAAGTCCAGAAATATTTTATTTTATCACATTTTAAGTGAGAGCAAACACGAATAAACAATATACGACTTGACGGTATGTGCTTCTGGACTCATAATATTGGGTAAGCACCAGCAAATAAGTAAATGCGAGCACGCATGGCAAATAGCACCCAAAATATGACGAACAGAAACGCAGAAAGACAGAAAATCGAAGAGAATGGTAGCAGAATTAATGCGGCAGCAGTGAAGTGGATACCAGTGCTTGAGATGTAAGTCAAAGTTTGGCCTCGAAACATATATACATGCACTTGCGAACGCATTTATGGCACGTGAACAAACAGAAAATTATATTAAAATAGCAAAGACGGCAAAGAAGAGGTTCGGTCCTAACGTTCTAGGTTGTGTGGCGGTAGGAACGGACGAATAAAAAAATATTTACAAATTCTCATCTCGAAAATATGAGAAAACATGTGACCTTTTAATAGAGTAAAATGTTTTTCCTGCAAATGTTTTCGATTGAGAGTCAAATTGTCATTTCTCCGGTGAATGTGAAATAGTCTTGTGAGTACCGTACAGGGAAGAAATAGCACGATTTGTAGTTGAAAGTAGTTGTGGGATATCTCCTGAACGAATTTGACTTCATTTACCTTGAATAATTAGTTAATATACAGATTCCATCCTACACACTCATAAAGAAGCGCTTACCTTAAGAACTTTGTAGCATTTTCCCCTTTCCACTTTCCAAAACATATTCCCAAACGAACTTGGTTAAAATAAGGTAAACGATCAGTGCATGTTTCTGTTTATCTCTGTTGGATTTGCGTACTCGCATTACCACGCCACCGCGCAACCTCCAGGTAGACCACCTGAAACCCAACGGCGCAAGAACGCAACCACTAAAAGAAACCAGTTAGTCGCTCCATTGAATTACAATTAACATACGCGGAGACACTTTAATAAAAATGCTTACAATACGCCATGCACTCAAACAGATGTGGACGCATGTATGTGGTTGTGTATCTGAGTTTGCTTAAAGTTTTGCTGGACGCTGTAAAAACAATAACAAATCTTGTAATTGCTTATAAAGTTTATGTGGATCAGCACATAAGCAGCTGCTATGGCCTCGCCTGTGGTCAGACTCTCACACATACACACAATCAAAGCGCGTGCGCTCCCCTTGGCGGTAGAGTAGCGAGTTCAGTCTACAAAGAAGACAGGCAGCAATACAAACTTACGGCCACAAAAACAACTCTAAAACAAACATCACCAACAACAACAATCGGTGCTGCAATCTAAACAATGGTAATAAAAGAGGTGTTTCAACTGATATGCATGCGCCACGTTTCTTTGAACCCGGTGTAGAGTTTCAGTGGTTCCATCCTGTTGCTATCCCAGGCAACTCGCAAAGTCAATTCCTCATATCCGTTGGCTATTGAAGCGTGGAAAAGATGAACAGCAAGGACAAGTGACGCTAGAAAGTCTGAGTCCAATTTGGAAGTAGTGCATTTAACTATAGGATATGTACATATGTATGTATATGTATGTGTAGATATGCGGACTTGGGTCGTTGTGCTGATTGTGTGAGGTTTTAATAAATTCTTGTTTACACGACACAACAAAAGCTCTCAGCGCGTCCAAACCGCACATTTACATTATCGCAACGCCGTCGCGCAACGCTTGGAGCACCAACATCGGCAACACGTGTACACATACCCTGCATGAAGGACGAGGTCCTGTGGGCGACCAGTCGTTGCTGAGATGCAATGTAGCATGTTTTGAGAATTGATAGCGTGTGGCTCTGGACAACTGCAACAGAAAAACTCATTGCATGTTGCAAAGGTTGTTTTAATTTCGCTTGTTGCTGCAGCGTTTGGTGTGCGACAGACACAACGTCCGACGCGACGTATGAGCAAACAAACTCCGAAGAGTTGTGTAAATATTTCGCAAGTCATATTTTGCTTGCTTTGCAATATTGGAATGGTGAGCGCAAGTTGACGAACTAATGGAAATAAAACACTGCAAAAAATTTATATACATTAATAATTCAAAAAAGAGATTTTCAAGTATGGTTTCAGTTAAATTAAATATTTATATAATACGACAAAGAGATTATTGAAATTTTCCAAATTAAATAATATAAGTCAAGTTTGAGTTCAAAACGATTTATTTCTATATTGCAAATAGGGTTAAGCCGAACGTAATATTTGTTTGAAGTTTGATAATAATTTAGCTCATAGCTATATTTAGAATGGGTCGCGACACTAGCTGCTCAGTCAAAAAAAATTTAAGAATAGTCAGTTCAGTTTTGTTTCTTTCGAACAATGTCTCTTTCATCACGGAATTGACTGAATACTTTAAACTAACCGTTTCCCAAGGCTACGACTTTAAAATTTAATTATAATTTACGATCAGTGTGTTTCCTGACTGGCTTCAAGCGTGATGTTTTTACAAGCGTTGGTTTTGCGAAAAGGTAAACTATTATCTTCGGTTAACAATTCAAGCAAAATATCCAAAGTTGTGCCGTTGATCCTATTTCAGTTGCAAAAGCAAACCGTTATTCGTCGTAAAATCGCTTTTTCTCCCTGCAACAGTTAGTATATAGTGACGAGCTGCAACTAAATTAATAAACCTACGCAAAGGTTGCTGGGGCTACCGGCTATACAACAACCAACCTCCAGCAAATACTTAGCTTTATTACCTAGCAAGAGCAGTGTTGCCGGTGGTGAAAGGGATACATATATTTGCAGCAAAAAGCTTTACTGTTGCACTGTTATAAATAGAAATGAAAAATATAAACCCACACATGCTTAGAGTACAAATGTGTGCATGTAAAAGCATGTGGTGTCACAGCGACAGTGGGTGAAATGAGCATGGATGCTTTTAATTTAGTGTGTCTGTTTGCGTGTGGATGTGTGTGTTTCACCTATAAAGAACAACTGCTGTGAGGTGAAGTATATTAAATCTCTAGCTATTGTCACATCTGCGCACATACTTATGCACAGCTTTCACATACGCTGCTTACCTGCATTCATGGCTGGATGAGAAGTAGAAACAGAATTATATGAGCAGACATCTCAGGTTGCCACGCTCAATCAATGCAAGAATTCCGCAAATAAAATCACGGCAAATACCTCGATAACTCACCGTAACCGCTTTGACGCTTTGACTCGCAAATTAATTTGATGCTGAGTGCCACGTTTCACCTTTGGTTAATTTTGCGTGATTTTGTGCTCCGCTGATTAGTGAAGACTTCGTTGTAAATACTCGAATAAAACACAAAGAAATGCCTCGGAGGATAACGGGAAATCAGCAACGACGAACAGACAAGACAGATGTCCGCATATCTGCTGCGACCATGAAGTTGGACCAAAGTTATTTGCGTCGAACGGAAACAACAAACATTAGTTGAGAAATTACATAGAGAAGTTTGCGGCGAGATAGTAACATGTGCTTTCTTCAATGTCCTCTCCCGAGGGACGCAGTTTATTAAGTACGCATGCAGGCTTTGGCAACTACTTAGGCTTCTAATTAGTGTAGGTAATCAAATTTGTTTGTGCGAAAGTAGGTATAAAAGTTGTATCGCTTCGAGACAATGATTACAGGTGTTTGACTCATTAGCGGCAACGAAGTCGCAACGAAGCAAAGACCAGTTATCGAGGTAATTAAACGTTCTCTTTCTTATGGATATGGATGATTAATAATTAGACATATCCGAAGAAGAGCCTATTTGGAAACGACTTTACAAAACCCAAGTGTTATGTGATATTAAATAATATTATTTTTACAATTACGGAAAATTTATAAAAATTGTCAATGGTTTAACGTGAACACGTTTCTTACTAACTAAGTTTACAAAATTGTATGAAATCGGCTTATAATCTTAACTCCTTACAACATATACCTACTATAAAAATATATGGCTGCATAACGGATCTTTGTCGCCACTTCCTTATTATGGCTGACAGTTGCATTCACAATATCGCCTTTCTTGGTTAGTTGGTTCCTCTTTGAGGTTGGAACTTGGTTTAGTATGTTAATATTCCGCCGGATTTAGGTGAAATTAAGTCCCTAAATTTTCTCTTCAATAATATCAACGATGTCAATTGAAAATCAATATTATTTTTATAATTTTTCTTTAGTGAACTTGCGTTATGTCCCTAGTCGCAGTTCCTCATACATGAAATTATTATTTCGCCTATCTAAAAATTTCTATCAGGTTTATATGAAATCTCACATGCGAGAACAGTTGTGATTGTTGGAAAAATAGAAGTATTCAACTTATGGCAAATGTTGTCGGAGGCGTCGATTCCGCTATCACAGCTTCCATTTCGCTGCGATTTAATAGCAGATACTTCCGTCCGCTCTAGTTTTGGTTTTACTGCCTTTCAATGAAACTTGCACAAAATTTAAGCGGTGGACAAACAAAGTTACACAAACAATGGCAGAAACAAAGAAACGAAAAAATTGAAGTAGATTCGGTGAGTAAATAAAAAATCCCATTAAAACACTTTGTACCAAATTGCATTTTATTATTTTTTTATACAAAACGAAGAGAGCGACTTTCTAGGCCAGGCTGTGAAGCCTCAGGGGTGCAATGTGGGCAATATTTACCGGTACTTTTTAGCTGTTGAACTCGACCGAGTGTTTGCGCAAAGCCTGAAATGAGTGGGCCGAAGTGAAAGCAGCAGAGCGCAGAGGTGACGCTGAGTTTGCGGTAGGCGGCCAAGTGCACAGTGGCCAGCGGCGTATGGTGGGGGTTCCAGTGCATCATGAGATTCAAGTATATGATAGAATGGCGAACGCTTTACTGTTGATGTTGCGCTGACCCCAATTCAAATGACAAATGAAAAGCCGTAGCAAAATCCGGTTCACTCTCAACAATCCTCACGGGTGTAAACAATGCACGAATTCAACTTAAATTACATATGCATTCATACGTGTTGGTATATGTCTGTGTCTGAAAAAAGTAAGCAGAACTGCTATCTGGCTAGTTTTCTCGAAAAACGTCTTAACTCAACATTTTCAAAGAGCTTAATTTGGAATTTTTTAGATACAGAAAAACATATTTTTTTGTGTTTATACTCGTATAAGTCTTAACATAGAAGATACTGCCACCCTATAGTACAATATATTATATAGGAACATGTCTATCAGCACTTAGGTTTTTTAATACAAGTTAAAGCTTTTAGGACCCTCTATTTGTCCAATACAGGTTCTGCACAAAAGCTTTCTGAATGTCTATAAATAGCCAAGTTAAATAAGCATGTATGAAATACAAAAGGTTTAGATATTATTGCCACACCCTGTACTGTTTACCACTTAAAGATTTGTATGAAAAATGTGGGTGCATGGAAAGTTATATATAAGCACATGCTTACTATTTAAAAATTCTTGATATACATGTATATACATATATTTATGAACAGAGGTATAGATCATGCATATTTAAATCTAAGCACAAGTTGACAAAGGCACAACTCTCCATGATAAAGTAGTGTGGAATTATTTAAATGTAGGAAAGAGAAATGCGGACATTTCATCTCGTTATAGTGCAGCCGTTGGAGTGGTTCTTAGCGCTCCCGTTATGCAGAGAACAGCGAGTCGCTGTATTCGCACAGCTCAATAAGGGGGTTGGTGGATAAAATAGACCAAATAGCATCACGCTCTGTTAAGGAGAGAAGGTTTCAGGTCTTACTAAAAGAGGGTGGATGGCGCAGGAACATGCGACTCACCAGCGAATCTACTGCTTGCGGCTGGATCTCAAGCAACCCTTCAAGCTTCCTAAATACTGAATAGAGATAGCTAACAACGCACGAAACACCAAGAAGATCAATGTACATGTACGTCGATAGCCAAGCAGCAATAATGGAAATACGGCATTTACTAAGAACGAAGTATGAACTTTCCGAAAATTTATTGGGCTGACAGATGAATCAAGGTAAGATGGAATGCCTTAAGGATATGCAGGATCCTCAAGATCATGGGCAAGAGCTCCGAATGAAAACACGCATGCTTTTTACTTCCACGGTCTCGAAAGGACTTCAGGACGGTTATTGAGAAAATAATAAGTCACAACCTACTGGCATCACATGCGCGCCGTATGGGCATTATTAATGATAACATATAGGAAGTGCAGGGAAGAAGGCATGAAAAAGCCGCTGGAACACCTCTTATGCTTCTGTACAGCATTAGAGAGAACTCGGCTAAGATATATAGGGGCTTCGCAGTTCAAGGGACTAGACGAAGTTCAAAATTAGATATAAAGTCGCTTTTAAGGTTCATAAAAATCATTGCTGTCCTGTATAATGAATACTTCAGCTCAAATTAAAGTGTACCCCTAGTGTAGATCTATGTAGGGCGAGACAGTCCGCCAGTATAACCTAATCAAACCTATATGTTATAATCGTCCTATCTGCAAAATGTATTCAGATGCTGAAGTAATGCTTTGGAAGAACATCCGTTGGCAGTAAAGTAAGGACGAGTTCGTAGATGGGCGTAAGCGGACTACTACCACGCCCACAAATCACCATTAGTCGAAAACGGAACTCAAATTCGGCAGAACGAATCACATTAAGACTCCCTTGTGGTTTGAAAATCTTTAAAATGTGAGCGTGCCCCCGTCTCCTAGTAAGTTTGATGTATATGTCTTCCAAACCAATAAAGCTATATCACTTCTTCCGATAGTGTGAAAATAGCTGAAATCGGATGATTGTCCCGCTCACTCTTCATATAACGGTTATGTTAAAAACTACTAAAAGTGTGATAAATCAGTAACCACACGCAAGAGGGCTTAATGGAGCCCGTGTCAAAATTGGTGGAAGGGCATGGGATTGCCCATTTCTAAGTGAAAACGTATATCTCAGGACGTCCCTAACCGATTACGACTCATTTCGGTATATAACATTCTGTTAATATTCCTATACTTCTGTGCGAAAATGGGCGAAATTGGGCTAAAACTACGCCTACTTTCCATATAGCACAGTTTTAAATTCCATGTGATTTTTTCACTTTCCAAGCGACTCAAGCACCAATGATTACATCGGAACAAAACTTTCCACGAATCGTTCCTTTGAGATACGCCACTTTATAACTAAAAATTGATTGATGAAATGTTCCGATTACACCTGAACTTAAACCTTCCTTACTTGTTATTCTCTACTTTAAACCACATTTCCCTTTAATATAATTTCGTATTCATTTGTGATTCGATTTTGCAGTAGTTATTGGTAGTTATAGTTTTCCTTCGTTTTATTTTGCGTACTTTCAGGGTAGTCTTTCGTAGCGGCAATCGCATTCATAATGTCTAAAATATGCGAGCACGTAAATCACCTATAGATTACACACACTCGAGTGGAGAAGCAATGGAGATGACAAAGGACAAGAATATCGGTCGCGAAATGTTGAAATGGTGTGATCGATTTTAAAGCTAACGAAATTGAACATATTCCCTCTACTTACGGTGACTAGTTATGCTAAGTGTGGGCCTTGGAGCGTTCATACTTGTAGACTGCCAGCTTACTCTTTAAGTTATTCGCTAAGCCTTTGAGAATCTAAATACAAAAATAATACGGCAATTAGAGATAAACTCGATTGGAATGTGAATTCTTGTTTTGTTTGCTGTGCTTTGCTTTGGACGCCCTCCGTGTTGTAATCGGAGATAACGAAAATTTAATTTGCACAAATTCTCAGCCGCCCTCTCCGCATATCTATTGGTTTTCCCTTTGATATGCCTTTTATTCCCTCGCTTTGTGCAAATTTTTGCTGCTCGCTGGGAGCGCGGCTGCTTCGTTTGCATGAGCGCGTAATTTAAAATTGAATTATTGCATAAAGAGCTTGGTTGTTGTGTGGCAAATCGACAGCATAGATAAAGTGTGCGTGAGGCACAACAGCAAAGTCGCAATCGCAAATGACAGCGACACCGGAATTGTTGCCATTTTTGTTTATTGTGCGGCAGCGGTGCGGAAGAGGCAGCGCGCATCCGTGGAGTGCTCAAATTACCGTTACAAATGTGCGGGGATTTGTGCATTAACGCTGAAGCTCACTTGCGCCGTTATATCTGCCGCCGCCGCCGGATTATGTACGCGTGAAAGATTGCTAAAAAGATGCAGAATCTCCTGCGTGATTCTAATTGTTGTTGTGTATATTTGTTGTCGGAAAGTTACATCTCTGTTTACATAAAAGTATCATGAGTAATGGCAGCGATTACTTCTTGTGGCCGCCTGGCCCTTACTTGTACGTCCGTGTCCGTGTGTATCTTCAAGGAGGAACGCTTGCCGGAGCGTGTTCGTTTAATGTGCTTCCTCTATGCATTAAATGTTGCGGCACAGCTTTATGGAGCACAATTTTTCTTTTTCTCACCAATTTATTTTTGTTTCTCGCTTCGTTTTTGTGAAATATTACACCGACCGTTGTGCAGGCGATCTCGCGGCATGCAAATATGGTGGACCACAGCCAACTTGTTTTATTTTCAGACCGGTATTGTTGTTATTATGCTCTTTGCCGGGTTTATATATCAACGTGGCATCAACCATTTATCAGCGGCGCCAGGAGCAAGCGCCGCAACATCCAAATTTCGAGCAGCGCAAAACTGCTATTTACCACCAATTTACAAGTGGAACAGTCACTGGCCAACAAGGGATCCTTACGGAAATAAAAACACTGTGTTGGTGGGGTGGCGGCACGTGAATGGCATGCAAATAAAGTTCGTGCATAATTTATTGAGTGTGTGCGCTGCGCTGCGAAGTACCAACGATGTGTGCAGCGAAGTGAAAGCGAAAAGAAAAGTTAACAGTCGTTTTGTTAACTATTTTGTACAGGAAAAATTCAAGAAAACAGCGGCCATTTAAAGGCTGTTATCCGTTTGCTCTTGATTTAATTCCGGGAATACATTTTTAATACACAATTTGAAAATATGACTTTCAATGGAATACCTATAAATATTATTTTCACAATAATATCATACATTAGTGACTCAATTTGGAAGAAATTTCCCCTTGGCGAGCACTTCAAGTTAGTCTTACTAGGAGTCACAAGCGAAAACACAGGCTCTACAACATGAAGAACTATCACAGGCGAGCATAAAAGTTTTAAGCACCAGTTTTTCAGTTTGCGATGCAACAATTCGGTAGCCAATCGCATTTCAAACATTTTACGTTTCCTCTTTTCGCGATGACAATGGTGTTGTTTTTGGGAATTGTATTCTGTGGATTTTGCAAATTCATTTACTCCTTTCATTTTTATTGGTGTGATATGCTGCTGTAACAATTAGTTTTGCACTCGCGTCTCACACACACAGGTGCATACCATAACTATGTTTGTGCGTATGAGCATGTTTATGTGAATATTAATCTGTATTTTAATATTTCGCTTTCCCCGTTTTACGGCATTCATAAATATATCTGCGCATTTATTATAAACTCACAAATTATCCACGTGAACAATGGAGCTTTCGATGCGCTCGCAATTTGTTTAGCAGAACAAAATTCAAGGGAATGTGATATTTTATAATCCCTCAATACACCATTCGAGAACACACATTTTTAAGCTTGCCTGAGCGCATATATTCGAATATGCCATTGGCAGCTTATGAGGAAAATTCCGCTGAATCCGCTCAAAGAAGTTCGGTTGCCCTTTTTACACCGCGAAGCTTCTGTAAGCAGCACTCCCCGGCTGGTATATTTGTACATATGTGTGCATGTGTGCTGATGTGCGTGAGGGGCTCGCGTTAAAGTTGAGACAAAGCGTAATTGTCAACAACAACAGTGTATGCAAACAACAATAATCCAAAGGAAATACAAACAGAAGAACGAAAACAACGCAAATCAAACTCGAAATGAAAACAATTTAAACAATGTTCGTTGCTGTATACACACACTTGTATGTGTATATGTGCAAATATTATATATATATGTGTACGAAACGTATGAGTGCATGCACATAGGACAAATATAGAGCGGTATTCGAATTCGAGACAAAGGGTGTCCTTGCAAGCATATCCTGCCCCCATTGTATTGAAATAGAAAACAATAGTGTTTAAAAGTTAAAAAACTACTCTTCGAGTGGAAAAATGTGCTATTTGTATTATTATAGAAATGTTTGTGCAAAATGGAAGTATAAATATAAAAATGTCAGTAAACATTGAACAAAAGAGGGGACGAAATATCATAATATTGACATTTGCGTTGTTTAATTTTTCTGTAAAAATCTGCTCTCATTGAAGTAGATAAATAAAAGCAGAGAACTGCATCTCTTTACAATTCTCCTAGAAAATTTATATACCGCTTTGTCTAGAGTACACACACACACACAGTCATTCGGATGAGGAGTAATACATATCTGTAATTCCACAATAACTTTTGAAGAAACTGTAAAATTTTCATGTAACGAATATATTTCGAGCACATTAGCATTTATTGAATGATTTTATTTGTAATCGATACGAAAATCATAAAAATAAATCATTATAAATTTCATTATAATTTAATCTGGGAAATTAAAGAAAAATAACAATAAAGTTCAGATTGCGTAATAAAAAATATTTAGAATTTCGATTTCGAATATACTTATGTAATATGTTCTAGATAATTTATATAAAATAAAATTTATTTCTTTTTTGTACGAAAACTTACATATGTATTTATTGAAATACGAAAAAGTTCGCATACAGTTTTCAAAACGGAACTCCCTACATTGAGGGTTGTTGTGGACTATTTAATACGTTTAATATATAAGGTGTGTGTAAAAAAAAAAAATTTTTTAAATTTAAAATTTCGCGGGTTTAGAGGGTCCAATTTTATAATTTTTTTTTATTATATTGATATACATGTCCTTGAAGTACGATAACATTCTTGGCTGTATTCATAGCATACTTTGTCTGTAGCCGCCAAAGTTAGACTTTTTTAGGAGCTTGGGGATTTTCGTTAATGCACCTGCTCATACTTTGTTGCTTGTATGTGAATTCTTGGCCAAAAACTGAAATAGCTCAAGGCTATCACAAAAATAGAGTTTGAGAAGTGTTTCGACAATTGGAAGAAGCGTTGCTATATGTACGTAATATCGTATGTGAACCATTTTGAAGGCGACAACATTAATGTAAATGAATAAATATTTTTTTCAAAAAATTAAAAATCCATTTATTTTTTGAACACACCTCTTATATGTTTGTATGTGTGAAGCGACGAAAAATATGTATCTGAAAGCGCTTGTTATGTCACTAAATGTAAAAAATTATTGTTTGCAATAATCTTTGCTTAAAAATGGAGTTCGTTGAAACACAGCTGTTCGCTACACTGAGATGGAAATGGTTGGAAGAAAGTTTACAAGTTTGTTAAAAATATTGATATATTAAAGTATTATCGCAATATTAAGTTTTAGTAGAAGCCATTACAATTAATCTACTTAAGCATGTAAATGCAGTAATTTGAACAAAGTGGAATAGAAATTGGGAATGGCCATTGAAACAAGCATTAAATGCATTAACTAAATAATTTGTGAAGGTTTCTCGAACACCTTTCAACTCCGTTAGGCACATTCACAATTACTGTTGCAACACGCGTTACGTTGAAAATTATCTCTCGCATTAACACAAAAAACTTATGCGAATCTGAATATAAAGATTTAAAATAAAAATCGATTTTACGCTGTATTAAACTCGTAACCACTGAGGCGTATACGTAACGGCCATAATATCTCGTTGCTTTTTTCGCTTGCCACCCTATGTGCGACAATTTTTTCCGAGCCATAATTATATGCGTTCATATAAAGAGCTATTTTTTACCTCAGCGAGGCTCAAATTATTCGCCAGAGCAGATTTCTAGGCGCTAAAAATAGAAGAACTTGAAATGTTATGTGTTTGCGCAGCGAATGTGGCAAGTACACAATTAAACTGATTATATTTAAATACACTCGCGTGGTAAATATATTAAAAGCTCCAATTTTTCCGAACGATTTCTAATTTTGATTAAACGTGTGGCATAAGCCAGACCAACAATTTTAAAATATTAATATTTTTAAATACAGAAAAGCTATAATGTTAACTAGTTTCAAAATTATAATATTTAGCTAACTTACTGCTTTATCACAAAAAATCTTCAGCTTCATTAGGATAATAACGATGGTTATATAAAATAAGTTTATGCTTAAGTAATCAACTTTCAAAATATGAGCACAGCTACTTACAATTTGTAAGCACTTTTCTTAACATTTATGAACAAAAATTGCATCTAATATGAATGAAACAGATACCAGAATGAGCTTTGAAATATTTCGGTTCAATTTTCAAATTTGACAAAATAGCTTTGAAAATAACATAATACAATTTATAGCGTTTATATCAAAAATTCTTCACATTTTTTTCGAGCTTTCATTTCTTAACCCCAGCAGTCAACTAATATTAAGTAGTGCTTCCTCTTACTCCTTTTACACGACTTCAATGTAGAGTTCATGTACCTCGAGTTGCAGTTGTTCCAATTGAACTCTTGTTCACTTCATATGTAGGACAGTTAAATAAAACCCCAAAGTCTTCTGAATTAACTAAAAATTTTTGAGCTTTCATCAGTCTCAGCCAATTTCTCCCTTCTATTGTCTGGGCTCACCATCAACGTGCTTTTATAATAGTTTGTAACTTAGTCAAATTAACCGTTGCTAGTGCTTAAACATCGTTACAATCGAAGTGGCTTTTCAATTTGTTCGTTATTCCTTTGAAGGCAAATTGAAAGTGACAAAAGGAAACAGATCCGCTCTGCAGTAATTTTGCAAAAAGAGTTTTCTTTCGCACTGAATTTTCATTATCCACTTCAGTGATCGCCAACGTGATTTCAAAATATTCGGACGTGCTTCGTGAACATATCGAGTTTACATTTGTGTGTGTGTGTGCGCATAGCGACCGATTCTTATGTATCACGCGTAAGTGCTCTGTGAGTTATTATTTGATATATGTATGTATAAGTATTTTTTCATTCTAATCTACATATTAGCCCTGGTAACATGCATCCATGCTCAATCGATTTGACGTAGCCACTCGAGCCTTTAATTTACACTAGGCACGCAAAGTTTTCGAGTTCACTGCACACGAAAAAATGTAATAATGAAAATTTGCGTGTCAATATGCTGAATAAATAATTAAACTATTTGCGGTCACCTCTGGAAAAAATCACCGAGAACGCCAGACGGCCAGCCTGTGGAGGCAGCATGCGACGCGTGTCCGATTCGCATCCGCAATACCAATTCACCAACTAATCAGTGCGAATTGTGCGTGCCAGCGGCTTGTGGCTGCCATAATCCGCATAAATGTGGCCGGATAGACCGCCCGTTGGTGGCGGCGAGTTATACGGCAAATAAATCGCAGCGCTTCAGCCACATGTGGAACAAACGAGAGCTGGAGTTTGCAAAGCACCCAGATCTGTCGCTGATGGCGGTCAACCAAAAATTATTTGCAACTGTAATTTCATTGGTCGCGAAGCAGTTGAATTTGTCATGCGAAATTGGTGGAATTAAATCATGATTACTGACATTTACAACGATGCATTCAGCATTTTAAATCAATAAGTTCCAGGCATTATCTGAAAAGTTTGTCGCATTAGACAAAATTACTAGAAGCGTAAATGTGAATATGTCATGTGATGTCACTGAGAAGCTCGCCGAGTAACTCGGAGTTGCAAAATATCCAATAACTAACTCATTTCTATATTTTTGCAGTGAGCCAGACTCCAAAAGTTTCTCTGTTATACAAAAGAAATTGCATTAAATCCACTCGAGCAATCCGGTTGTGCAAAATTAATGATGTAAAGTCTACATGTCTTCCTGAGTGTATCCCTGGTAGTCTTATATTGTTAGATACCAGACACTGAATGCGTTTACCACCACGAAAACAAGTCTCAGCCAACATGGCAACCTTTAAAACACTTTTGGAAATGAACAACAAAAACATTATGAGAGAGATTATCGCCGTATTTGAATTAAACTTATTCTGAAACTGATTTTAGAGATGTGTTTATATAATCAACGCCATTTTCGCTGCACAAACCATAAATATCGAATGCAAGAAGATTTTCTGTATCTGACTTAATTATCGGGATGTAGTTTTAAAATGGAGTATTTTATTTATTTAACCTTCGATCGTTTTGCTCGTTGTCGAGTTGGAGAAGCGTGATGTCGCATAATTTATGCACTCTAAGCCAAAAGAAACATACTTGTAATATTGTAGCAATTCGAAATTCTATATATGTATGTATAATTTTGGTGTTTGAATTTCTGTCTCAATCTCACAGAGCAAAAGGGTTTAAAAATAGGGATCTGAAATATGTTTTGTTTTCATTTCTATTTATCGAATTTAGCTAGAAAGATTTTGCGGCTGTACTGAACAGCTAGACGCTACTACCCTCACCCATTGAAAGTCTAGCAAATCGAGAAATTTCGGTTACCACTTTAGTTTTCATTTCGCTGATTCTTACCTTAACTGCGGCAAGCACCTAATCTGCAACAATTTATGCTTGCATTGTGTTATTGTATTATAGTTACGAGCATAAGAACGAGGACAGCAGCGGCGAAGCAGTCAACTAACAAGGGTGGCTTTGTATGTATGATGCACGTCTGCAAGTTCATAAAGAATGCTGCGGAAGTAAAGAAATAACAGTGATAGTGGCAGCAGTACCAACTGCAATAACACCGAAGGCAATGACTACCTGCAACATGCGATGCAATTTTTCAAATGGCCAACGAATCAGCAGTATTAAATAAAGTCGTCATTTGGTACTACTCTACCCTAAACATAGACACACAAGTATTTTATATACTGATGTTCCCTACAGGGAAACGGGAATTCACAACTATTGCGATTTTAGCGTATTTTCACACTAGTTGGTGCAGTTATGAAAGATCCAGCAATTAATGAAAGCAGCTCTAATATATTTTTATCATATTTTATATCATTTTATTTTACCAATGCAGCAAACCAGAAAATATAAGTCGAAGGCGCTTCGGAACCCAAAACTGAACCCCTTCGGAATAGTTTATTTCTCCACAAAGCATATATAAATATTTATTTATATGGTGTTGCAGAAGAAATATAGAAGGACGCAATAAATGCTAATAACTCACAACCAAATATAATGACCAAGTTAGTATGGTACTAGGCGCCGCTTTCGTTGCTCCTCTCAGGGCAACTTGATTTAAATCTGCCTTTTCCGTTTGTATTTCTTCGTTTTATTTCGCTTTCAGTACACACTTATTCAGGTTCTAAATGACCCATCGCCTATGAGTAGTTGCATGCCACACATTGCGTTAGTGTTCCGCGACTATATTTCTATGCAACTGAATTTCGCTTGCCTTGCCGCAAAAGTAGAACAGTGTAAGAGTCTGTTGTTGTAAGTTTGTACATGCATTTGTAAGTGCACCCTCCTAGCCACGATACTTGATATACAAATAATTGCACCAGGCACCTGGCATACGGAGTCGTCGTAGTCGTGAGGCTCTTATTTATTTAACCTCAAATTTGCAAAATATGCATTCAATGAGGCCCCGACCGAATGGTGATGATTGTGCGTGCGTTTAGTTTTCATTTTGGTTTGAATGCTGGGCACTTATACGGCCATTATGTCAGTGGGTGTAGGCACAGTGGCAGGCAGTTTAACTATTGCAGATGGTTTAGAAATATCAGTGATGGACGCTCACACATATATACTCGGTAGAAGATAACCTATTAATTAAATTTTATACCTTGAACAGGGTATATAAGTTTGACAAAAAGTTTGTAACACCCAAAAGGAAATGTCCGAAAAACTATAAAGTATATATGGTTTATAACTGATCGGCGTGAGGAGCTGAGTCGATTTAGCCAAGCCCGCCTGCCCGTTCGTCTGTCTATATATATGGGAACTAGTTCCTCAGTTTTTGAGACACCGATCGGATCTTATATCCTTTTCTCTTCAAGAAGCTGCTCATTTGTCGTAACCACCGATATCGACCAGCTGTAACATATAACTGTTATACAAACTGAACGATCAAAATCATTTTTAAATTGTGAAGGGTATTCTAGTTTCTAGTTGTATAACCTTAAACTAATCGTGTTACATATTAAGTTATATGGAATCTGTTTGTCCGTCCGTTCGTCCGTGCAAGCGATAACTTGAGTAGAAATTGAGATATCGTCATGAAACTTGGTACACATGTTTCCTGGCATCCAAGAAGGGTTGGTATTGCAGAATCGGATCATTGTCACGCCCACAAAACGCCATTAATCTAAAACATATAAATTACCATAACTAAGCTCCACAATAAGAAACTAGACGGTTATTTTTTACGACGAATTGCATTAGCATGTTTCAAAATTTTTTTTTAAGTTGGGGTGGTTCTGCCCTCTTATAAGTTTAATATAACCCACCGAGTTACTTTCTAAAAACCCCGTTATTGAGAGTACCACAAGAAATGAAAAACCGTTTCATGTGATCATTTGTAGTATGCGGAGCCATCTTATTAGAATATTTTTCGCTTTTGGCGTCACAGGCACATTCTCCAATGTAAACACTAATACTTACATAACTGTTTAAAAAGCACACTTTGAAAAGAAGTCGTAAAGCCCTCGTTGCAAGCGACATCGTGATTGCAACCTGCGGCAGTGCCGCACCAAAAGTTGTGTCGGCAAGCTGCGGTGTCACGCGAAGACATTTCCTGCGGCACTCACACATGTATGGGTAAGCATCTTGAATATACGAATGTTGTGCTCATTTTTCGACCGACTTTGCTGTTTGCAGCACAGCAGCTGTCGATGTGACAGTTGTCGATTCCTTCATTAAATATTTTCGCTTCGCTGAAGTGTTCCACACCGCCTTCCGCTACTCACATATTTATAGATTTCCATAGACACCATTGCTAAGGAGATGATGGATGAAGGAAGGATTCGGTTGTACTTTTCGTAGGGCTTCGACTGAGGCTGAGTTCGTTAGATAACGGAGATTTTCTATTCAGTTAAGAACAGCAACAGCAAAATGTAGGATGATATTGTGCAAAAGAATTTAACTCTGCTGCTTTGCAGAGATGGGGCATCAACTGACATTGGCATTGCTTTTGTCACAGAAATTGAGAGTTGGAAATGTGGATAATTCAACTTATTTTATTCTATTTTTTGTCAAATAGGTATAAAATTAGCCTAGTCTGTCACTAGTCCGTTCATCCATTGCCTCTGTACATGTTAACTTTAGAAAACACTGAAAGATATGACTCTCAGGAAAAATCATTAATGTCGGTATGTAATGTAGCTGAGACGACTCAGCTGTAATTTTTAAACATATATAAATCGGTATTGTCATCGACCTCTTCTTAATGGCAAATATTCATATATAAGGTGGTAATATATCTTTCAAATTTTCTGCAGCAATTCTTCAGGATTGAATGAGAATTTGGAGTTAACTTCAGATAAACTCAGGGAATGATTTCCTAAAGTAGCTAGTCAGTACCTTGGTTGTATAATTCCTATTAAATTCATATTTCTGAGTAAACTTTTCAAACATTTCAGGAAATCACAAACCATAAAATGTTATTGCTAAAAGCGAAAGTCTAAAAACCGCTCGTATATATATATATATATTTACATATATATAAGTTCACATAATACGAGATATGTAAATGCGGAACTCATAGTGCAAAATACATAGTGATATATAATTGTACATATGTGTATCAGCAGTTGGGATCAATTCTCTTTTTTACTGAACTGCAACGTTATGCAACATTTCACCCCCTTTAGCCGCTTAATCCATCCGTCTACGTGAAATAACAAACAAGTGATTTGTTTTTATTTTTAATTAGTTTATTACCATTTTTCATTTACCATAATTATTATTATTAATATTAATAATTTGTTTCAAGTTTAAATAACAATCACATTTACTTTGTCCATAATTTTTTTGTCTTTTTGTCTTTTTTGCTTATTTGATTTTCCATTCACAAAATTAACCTTTACGTTTGCTTACATCACGCAATATGGCATTTAATACATTTTTAATTGTGTATTATTTAGTGTTTCATTTCACTTTTGTCGGGCTAACTCGCCTTTAAAATCATCTGCTCGCCATTACAATTGCCGCCATTGCGAATTAATAACTACTTATTGTTAAAATTTAAAAATTTATGTACGCAATAAACATTTTTTATGGATTTATTTATTTATTCAATTAATTTCTCCTCATTTCGTTCCTCACCCGAACCCTCAACATAATAAAACGCGAAAATACAGTTGGATGAAACACTGATGCATTTTTTCAGTTTTCGCCTCCTTGCTCCCTACCTCTGGAGAGCGCTCGCTTGTCAGCCGGGAAAGGTATCCGCTGGCTTGCATTAGTTCAGCTTAAATATTAAACGATTTTTTTCATATCTTTTATTTTCATTTTCGTTTCTAAATCTTGACTTTTTTATTTTTTGTTTATTTATAACTCTATTGTAATTTTTGCTTTTACGGATTATTTTAAATGGATTGACTCCCGAGTAATTTCAAATGTAAACTTTTGTAAAATGTAAAAATCGGCACACATTCATTCTCTTGCCTCATTTTACTCTCTTTCTCTGTGTTTATTGGTTGGTTCATTTTGGGCTTGGTATCTGCTAACTATCTCCTAAATGAACTTCTGTTATTTCATTTTCGTATTTTACGCTATATCTGTTTAAGTTGAATAAGAACAATAGATAGACATTTAAATAGGGTTTTTTTTTCAACAGACGAAGGTTTGTGTTTAAGTTTTTCGGGGGTATGGGTGTGTGGACAAGGTTTAAATATGTTAGGTGTAAGTCAACTCGGAGTACGCCTTCTAATTCCTTTTAATTTGAGTGCAAATCTCAGCGCCTTCGTTTCTTAGAATGGCACTCCCACATTCATTCAAAAAATCTATAGTTTAGACTTAATTAATTTCTGATAAAATTTGGCTAATTTTCTGGCACGAATTATTGGTCGACACTTGAACTTGTTTACTTTTAGTATTTCTAGTTCGGGTTCTTTCTATTGCTAGACATCTAATAAGTATGTATGGTATGTATATACGAGTATTAATGCACGTCGCATATTGCGTCCTCTAATATAAGTATATTAAATGCGATTTACGAAATCCCTAAGCGCAAATACATGAAAACTGCTTGGAATTCTACAAAACTACTTGCCAAAACACTAAGTAAGGGGCTCACAAAAGTGTGTGTATATGCACGTATGTATGTATGTATATAGTAACTGAATGATGGAAAATTCTCTAGTCCCTCCAGACTCTTGACTGACTAGCCCTTTTTTCTACAGGGTGCCAGTCAGAATTTGATTTAAGTACTATTTTCTTACTATTGGGGAATATATAATTTTTCTGAATACCAGCACATGCATGCTCGTCATTCAAGTATGATAATGTGTTTGGATGTATATGTCATTACAACTATATGTATATATTGGCAAATCTTGTTCCGTTTCATAGCCACACTTCGACTTTTGCGTTTTTATTTTGTTTTACTGTTGAAATGATTTGATTATGGCCTGCTACAATACCTAGTTCAAAATTGTTTCGTAACTAACTGTAAACGTCTGTCTGCTAACCATGTTTTTTCAATCAATATTTCATTTGATTATTACTCCATTAATTCATGAATATATTTAGTGTATATTCTCAAGCATTGGTGGAAAATGGCCGAGAAGAGCAGCCACTCATTCGCGTAATAAAACTGTAACGCCATATGATAGAGAACATTTTCACTCGAAACGTTTCGTCCATTGGTACATCCATTAACAATTTGAACTAAGCCCGCATCGAGAGTAACCGTTGACTACGGACATTACTCTTCTCTACCATTGCTTGTTTAGATTTCTTATGACTTCTTAATTTACATATTTCCTTTTCATTTATCGTCCATTGAGGACTGGCTTTAGCTTGTGTGTAGAGTACTTGTATATGAAATTGATCGGGTTATTATCCTTTATAAAACAGACCACTGCCATTGACTAAGTATCGTAAAAACTTACAGTCTAAGATACAAATATGCGTTTACTTGCTAAATATTCTATTTCATTCTATTGCAAACTCCCCATCGTACGGACTTCCACCGCCATTGCACTTTTGTGTCAATGGTTGGTTCGTTCGTTGCATTGCTCGAGAAATTCGACATAACCATTAATTTTTCCACATACCCTTGAAGTTTCAGAAGTTCCAGAAATCAAAATCCAGTCACTAATGCGAATAACGACAGCATCACTTGTGTGGGTTCAAGGCCTGCAGAATATGGCTGTTGCTCGGCATTCGTATTAACTACCGTTGACGTCCACGGCAACAGGCATTGGCCCGCCACAAATGCCCCTGTTGACCCCTTTCATGCCATTAATAGTACTCATGCTGTTCGTGTAGTGTACGGGTGAGGCGAGCGGTGGCGACTCCGGTGGCGTGAGTGGAGTTTCTGGCAGCGTGCCAGTGTCCGCGTTGCTTTCATGGTTGGGACTCAGCTCCAAATTCACATCATGCCCGTTAGTCATTTCGTGGCCATTCAAGTCGGTTGAGGCAGAATTTACTTTACCAATGAGATTGCCGTTGGTTGTATCGTGACTATTACCGTTTGTGACTACTGCTTGGCAAAACTCGTTTGCCGACGTTTCTGTAGAGTTGTTGTATAAAAGTTGTTTTAATTTCAACTGAGTCGGAGTGGTGTCGTATGCGTCTTCGATGGTAGATGAGCTGGTGGTGTGGGTGACGACGCCTTTCGCATTACTCTCTATGTTCCTGTTGTTGTCATTTAAGTCAGCGGCAATCGGTGGCGGTGGTGGCGATGGTGGTGGCAAGGAGTCTAATTGATTATTCTCTAACCCAGCAAAATCGGCTAATTGCTTTATCTCCTCGTTGGATGGTGGATCAGGTAAGCTAATGATACTATCGTAGCCATAATTCGAAAGTATTGGTTGTGGAAATGAAGGATGAGCTACATTAATATCCGTTACACTTTCTTCATCTTCACCACATTTGAGCGAAATCTGTATATCTTCTGCAGGTTCTTTATCTAGAACAATATCAGAGCTTTGATGTTCGATGTTGCGCTCGGTGTTATTTAGGTCTTCCACCTGGTTCGTACATTCTAATATATTGTTGTTGTTAATACAATTTTCACCTAATACCTCATTTGAGTTTCTTGCTGTCTCTTCTGTAATACTATCTGTCTTTACATTTTCTTCCTTCTCGTTTGACTGTGTAACTTCATTTTCAAGGCTGACTTCAGGTTTTTCTTCCTCATTTTCTACTTCAACCATCTCTTCTACGATAGCAGTGGTAGTCTCTACCTCTCTTCCCGGCTCTGTTGGTGTCATTCGTCCGCTATCCGATGAAATCTCTGGTGCATTAGCGTCAGACAAGTCTTCAATCATATGAGATGCTTTCATATTACTCTCCGATAATACGTTCTCTTTATTGTGCTCATTTTTGGATACTTCATTGCAGTAGGCGCTGTCATTGGCCATCGAAGTAGTGCCATTTCCTTGTGCAGCGGGCGAATTCTCTAGGCTATGTCCATTCTCAGATCTATGGTCATCATCCTCGCCCATATTGTGTGCTGTTGGACGTGCGAGTGGTAAGTGCGAAGATGGTGACGCGGTCACATATGTGGCTGATTCAATGATGTAGAGCTCTTGATTGCCATATGAATAGCGTTTGTTGGAGTCAGTGGACGATGTAGAGCTCAAATCTGACTGGGAAAGACCGGTATTGGAATTGTGTACGAGGTTAGATTTGCCTTCTGTAGTTGCACCATCTCTTTCCAAGTTGGGTGAGAGGGCTGGTTCTTCCAATTCGACGATCTGATGCAAACTACGTTCGGTTATTTCCTCTAAGCAATTTGGAATTTGCTGCTGCAGAGCCTCTGGTGGGGGTTGGTGGATTTGTATTTCCTCATGATTGCGCAATATCTTTTCATCCTCTGTTCGTAGAATAGTTGCGGCTGCAGCTGCCGGTGTTCCTTCATAGATTGGACGCGGCTCTTCGGTGATAGGGCTGCCGGGCATGCTTTTGGAGTCAACGCCCCGCGCAACTTCAACGACGAACACACCATCCTTCTCGGAGTTATTATAATGCATTTTGGTCTCGCGAGCGACCCGTGAAATATCCTGTAAGAAATAAGCAAATGATTGGATACATTTAAGTGGTTTCTTTGCTCTGAGTGAAATTTTAATATATAGTAGGTTCATCAAAAATTACAATTAAAATCGGTTGATACACAGTACAAAATAATTTACATTTGTATTTGAAAATGAAAAGTTTTCTGAAGTGAGAGTACAAAATGCATTAAGTTTCATAAAAATTACGATGTGGTGTGCTGTATAGTTTATGTATGATTATATCAAGATATTACCATATATAACTTCATTAATAAAATGTTTAATTACGCGTACAGTCGGATTCATCTCGTTAGCATAGTTTTTCGCTCATATTTTAAAGAGCTTTGAAAAATTTACATTAAACTTTCAAAAAAAAAAATTAAAGAGGAGCTAAAGCGTGCATATGTACAGCCGAGTGCCAACATTAAATGTAGGGATAACATTCTTGTTCCAACGAGCTGAGTTTAAAGTTCTCCTGAGCTTGACTTCTCACAACTTCATCTTCCACAGTCATTCGGCAAATCTTACGTATATTCAGAGTCTGCAAAGTGGGTTTTACAACAAGGACATCCAACAACAATAACGCAAAGAGCGCTATAGTACGCATATAAAAGAGTCAACAAATTCATAATATCCGTACAGAGAGTGGGTGAGAACCCGAGAGAGAGGGGGGAAAATTTGAGGTTGTGAAAATGGCTTGAATGTGTCAACAACGAAATTAACGACAACTACAACAACAAGAGCAAGTACGAATACATATAAATACATACAACAATAAGTACAAGCAAACAACAACAACAACAACAGCAAATACAAAATACGAAGAATGGTAAGAATAACAAAGACTACGATAACGACAAGAAGAGCAAACAAATAAGAATATGTAAGTGCAGAAGAAGAAGAAGTAAGTAGAAGAAGAAGTTAAGCAAACAAACGAATGTTGAACCGCTTCAGTGACGTGCTTCAGATGAGTGCATGTGCGAGTGGGGGTGTAGATGTGAGAGGGCGGTCGTGGATGCCAACCAATTCTCAATTGCCAAATAAAGCCCCTCAAATCTCTTAATGCCCAGCACTTGTCGCCCAGCAACAAAAACAATCACACATTGGCGCAAAACAAGCCCACAAGGCAACAACAACACCAACAAAAAGTCAACATTAAGCACTCAACACCCAACACCCAGCAGCCAGCGGCAAATGTTCAACATTCAACATCGAGCACTTACGTGTCGCTCTTCAGTCTCAACGATCAGGTGATTGTTTTTCAAAGTCATCTTCGTGACAGAGCCATTAGGACGTGTAAAGTTCTCTTGGACGGAGTTGTTAGATAGATTGGCCTGAGTTTTCGACTTATTGTTATCAGTGGGCTTTACTGGTGATGACATTGCGATTGAAGCTGGTGTTGCAGTGGAGCACTCAGCCGCCAACAGCAACAGGTCATCTGGCTGTTCATTGACAGTGGCGACGGCAGCGGCGCCGCTTGCACCATTACACCTACTATTTTTCACGGCACAACTGGACGGTTTGCTGGTATTGGATTTCGCACTGACGCACTTTCCATTACTGAGGTTTTCGATGGAGGACGGTAGCGGTTGATTTGGTATTGAGGTCGCAGTGTCGTTTGTGGACTGAAAGTTTCAAAGCAAAGAAATGAAAGAGTATGAGAGTATGAATTTGTCTGTAGAATGATATGACTGACTGAAGCTTAACTTAAATTGGATAACATTTCGAAGTAATCAAAAGCAATATAATTGACAGAACAAAGTTATATCAAGGTCAGTAAAATGCCTAAAAAAATGGCATAATACTAGAGAGCACGCAATATTTTCCCAATAATAATATTCTAATTGTATACACGTTAAATTAAGTTAGCTTGATTTTCATTTCTAATGTTGTACAATTATTTTCTAAAAGTAAGAAGATGATCGATCGACCACAACAAGGAACTTTCCTCTTTAATATGGTGCAAAAATCACCAATTCGTATTCACAAGTCAGCATCATCATCTCTTGAAAGCTCACAGACACGAGTTCTCAGGACTCGCTTTGCAGTTTCAACGGCAATTTAGTGGGTCGTTTACTTGCAGACTTTCTCATGCCTTTAAGCCACAACAACACTAAAACAAAAACCGTTTAAGATGATATATAATAACATTGACAACCAATCTTTAACTACACAGCAGTAAGAGACAACAACGTGCCTAAGCCACAACGGAAAAAACTGAAAACCGCAGTGTAAATGGAGCCCTTGCCACAATGAATACGTGAGACAGGTCGCTATAGCAACAAAATTCGAGCAGACATATGAATAAGCGAGTTCAGCACTAATTTCGGAAATGGAAACTAACAAAAGTAACTAACACAGACGAATTGATGGGTAAAATGCGGTCGGAACAAATTGAAAGGTGTGCGCAGGAGGTGTGAACAGAAACCGCTAAGCGAGTGTAAACAGAACGCCGGTAATTTCCAACCAGCAGCTGAAATGTCACCACCAGACGCCGACAATGATATTGGATTCAGCCAACCACAGACCACGTCGTACTCGGCGGCGTCACCGGGACACATAGCAACTTGCCATCAGACCGAAGCGGTGATTTAATTTGCTGGTTATAAAAGTACATCAGTATCCATGTGTCTGTCCAGCGGCTGCTTGTCTCCTTGTAAGTGTATGTTTGTGTTCGCTGGAGTCACACTTCGTTGGCGTTTTCATCTCCGTTTTAATTAAAATTTCAGCAACCAAAGAACCATCAAATACGCTCGTACAAGAACAACTAGACAACTAATCTGTAGGCGAACCCCAACGGGAAGACACAAACACCAACACTGTCAGCCGCCAATACACACGCGAGCAAATATATACTTGAGTCCAGGCCGATGGAGCGGGTTGACAAACACTTCTGCAGCACTATCGGCACTTACTATCGATCGAGAGGCAGAGTTGCCACACTCGATTGCAAATGTGTTCGATTAGATTTCCTAAAACATTGCTGAATGCGTCGTTTCAGTAGGGTGAAGTGTCTAACCTATGTAGAAGAAAGCACTCTTCCCTTGCTCTTCCGCGCATCACATACATTTTCAGAAAATATTCATATTTGTGCATATTTCAAAAACAGAGGTGTATCTGTGGGAATTAATGCAATTACCTCTTCTTGTGCTTTTCTGTCGTCACCAACATTTTTTCCATTTGCTACATTTCCATTGGTTTGGTTGGCGTGCGAAGCATTCGGTGAACGAGAAAACTTCGCGTAGAAGAACCTGTGAAGAGAAGCACATATATATTTAATATTTAATTGTATTATCTCTGAAGCAATCAATAGTGAAATAAAATTATTAGCTTAATTTTTTTATATATTTTATTTAAAAGTTGTAGTAAAACAATTTTCCCTCGAGAGCTCCTTACATAAAGAAGAAATCTTTTTTCTCAACAAAACCATCTTCGCACTCATCTACTTCATATTTCGCAGCTAATGATAAATTTAAGGTTTGTGCGTGCATATATATAATACAAGTCTATAGAACCTAAAACCACAGAACAGATTGCAAGTCATTTTTAAGAGAATCTTTTGGTTTATAACGCAATAAGGCCCCGAACAATAATGACACCAGATCAAATAAAACGATTTGCTCAGCTGAACCGAATTCGGATCGAAGCCAAAGTGCTGGTTAATGGTTACTAATTGGAGCAAATGTTGCCTAGCAAAAGCTTTTAACCCTAAGTTTAGGCTAAAGCGGGAGCTACAAGTATATGCATTACAATTCTCAATAACGAAGGTTAGAAACAAAATTATGTGCACTTTGACGCATAACAACGGTACTTTTTGCTTATAAGTTAAGAGGCATATCTGCAAATAAAATTTCCCAATGCCACACCCTTGGGGCTATAACCCAGCAATCATCCAACAATATTACATTTGTAAATGTAGCAGCCAACAACAGCAACAATGTCAGTTTAAATGCTTGTGCAGATGCCTCGGGAAAGTGTCAAATTTATTCGCATAATTTATTCATTTGGCACCGAAATCCAGTTGCACATGCGTGTCGCAATACCTTCGCACAATGAATGTGAATGCCAAAAGTTGGCTTGACATCAAAAGTTTGCCCATTCACTGATTCAATTTACAACCTCTAATAGCTGGCAGCAAACGTCGCCACAAACCACCGCTAGAAATCCAATTTGGCCAAAATTTTCTTCGTGCTGTTTTATTGTCTGCCTCTCCAATGCCTCTGTCTCACACTGCAGAGGAGAAAATTTCTAATCTCCTTAAAACTTTGTGCGCACGTTTGCCTTGTATGCCTTTTTTGCTGGAACCGTAAAAATTATCTTCATTAGAATTGATTTGGGTGTCTTAGCTGGAACCACTGACACCGTCTTACTTTAAAATGAATTCGTAAGTGACTTTTCAAGAGATTTAATCTCGCGGAATCCGCGCATATGTGTGTGGTACTCGTAATGCTCACTGCTCAAGAGCGCTCATGGTCATGGTGCAGGGACCGGTGCCCCCCCCAAAAACTTTGCAACAAAAGTATATTGTATTTGAGACTTTGCACACTTTAATCCGTTATATGTGGCAACTTTGTATTTGAGACTTTGCACACTTTAATCCGTTATATGTGGCAACTTTAAGTAGCGCACGTGGCTGTGAATACCTTAGCAAAGCAAAAGCAAATGACGGCTGTGGAGGTATTGCGGTGAACTCGATGTTTGGATAACAAAATTAATATGTAAAGCTAAGCCTATGAAGAACGGATTATACTTTGTACATCCGAAATTCAATAATTTCGCAATTAAATATTACTCCATACATTTTGAGCTCTCGACATCAGTCAGGTACTGTTATTTTGGTATGGAAAGTGTCTCATTGCCGCCTTGAACCAACATCAAAGAAAGTCATTGCAAATTTATATTTTATTAAAAATTACTAAAATATTGATAGATATAGAGCATCAAGAATCTGATGAAAGAGGCTAAATGACAAATGATTTGTACTCAATAATTAATTTTTTTAATTATGCGATCCACTTTTACTTTACTACTCATACACTTCAAGAGGTCCGACCATGTCCATAGTATGTCCTGGAATTATCGCGTAATGTATGTTTTGGTATTTTCATTTATTTTTCACAAATACTGTTATCTCGGTAATCCCCTTCTCTCGAGCCGTGTGGATGTTCCGCTGGTTGGTTTTTGTTTACTCAAATGTAAAGCTTTGTCATACCGCGCCTTATGTTTAGTTGTCATACCAGCATCTGTCATGCCTAATGCGGCCTAACTCCGTTTTCTTTCTTCCCTTTCTTACCACCAATTCCACCATTTTTTCATCTCTGTTATGCGACATCCGGAGAAGTGAAGAATACAATCTTACATCTACTTTCCGTTGTCTTATGCGAAAAAATGTCTTAAGCTACATCTGTTTGTGGTTTTTGTAACAGTTTCCGCACCTCTCCTCTTCATCTTTATGAGGCAACTGTAGAGCAATCGCCTTGTCAATGCTCACAACACACTGTGTACGCGTGCTCTAGATCAGAAAGGAAGATTTATTGCTGAGGCAATCACTATGTCATGCCGGAATGAAAAAAACAACGATTTGTCAAAGCTAAAATGAGCTTAGTGGACTTGCACAGATGTCGGCGGGAATCGTGCCGCAATATTTGGCTTCTACAAGTATATAATTGAGGCACTTTTGTATAGGTCAGCTGAACCCTGTGATGAATCGAGAACGTGTTCTCATTCGGATAGCAAAATATTATTATTCACGTATGGACATTTCAAGATAAAGGGGCTAAACAACTTTCAGTTAAAATCAAAAGTTATTTAACCAAGACAGGACCCACGAAGACTTCGACGATATTTTTTACTTACTGCAAAGAAGGGATTACTTATCTAGATGTAGGTTAATGTGCGTCCCCGCAAGTGAATTTATAGTTTAAATGTCATTTACTTAAGCCTCCTGAAGCAAGAAGCAAAGTGTCTAGGACAAATGCAAACTTCCCAAAACGGAAATGGAAATCAATCAATTTTGCAGACGAAAAGACGGTAGACACGCGCAGGCAGCCCCCAACAACTGCTCCAACTAGCGACTGCTGGTAAATGCTTACACTTTTAAACTTAGTGCACCTTAACATTGAAACGATATGGTTTATAAATATCTATATATATATATATATATATTATGGTACATAAATACAGTACATATATACGGAAAGATCACTTACCACATAATGCCCGTTAAAGATAGAGTCAAAATGATTGTCAACAACACAACGAAGATTCCAGCAGCCAGCTTATAGTGGTTTTTAAATACTGTAAATAAATTGAAAATAGTTCAGTTCATTAACAGAAATACTACTTAAATAAAAGGCACATATCATATATCTCACATAAGTGAGTGTACACATACGTTTTTATATGAATATATACCTACCTTCTTCCAATACATTCGGTTCCTCCATCACCGAGTAAGCGGTGGCATTACTCATACGCTCCGTAACTGGCGTTAATCCAGCATAACTACCATTCGCAAGCATTGGTAGGGGGAACGTCTCATTGCCGCTTCGTTCGTTCAGTTCACCATTCTCCAGATTATTAAGTGACGCTGCAGCAGGTTGGCTAGCCATCACCTCACCGGAGCCCGCTATATCTACGCTCAACTCATCCTTCCGCAGATTACTTATGCCATGATTCACCGTGAAGTGCGCATAGTCGGCGTCGTGGTGTGCTTTGTTGCGAGCTAAGGCCGCCGGATTGCCGAATGGGTAAGAGCCTTCGACCCCGTCAAAGCCGCCACCACCAACACTCTCGTCTATCAGATCGCCACCGTACTGTATGGAGGATTCGGCGAGTCTATCAACGTCATTGCCATTCCCATTGCCATTATCCTCCAGCATGTTGTTCTCATACATGCCTGAATGCTGCTGGTTTGCTTCGTCGGGCATGAAATCGATTTCCTTGAGTTCAATTTGCGGCGGCAACTCACCTATCACCGGCACGCCAATCGACATTTCTGGCAAAATGGCAGGCTGTATGATTACGTCTGGCATTTGCGAAGGTGCAGAGGTGGCAGAGGCTGTTGAGATAGTAGTGCTGGAGCCGGAGCCGCCGCCTGAGGATTGCTCTACTTCCATTATGGATTCACCAACATACGTGACGTCCAATGGAGGTGCGCCGTCGCTTTGGCTACGAAAAATCTTCAGTGAATCGGCGGTATTACGTACAGGTGATAGAATGATGTCTTCTTCGTAGCGTATTTGTTGGGGTGCTAAATGTTCATCAAGTCTAGCTGCATTCGGATGTGTACTGGCTAAATAGTTTGCTGGAAAGAACTGGTTCTCTAGTCTTGTCTTTCGCAATTTCTGCTGCTGTTGTTTCTGTTGTTGCTGCTGTTCATAATTTGTATTTGTGGTGGGAAGAGATTCGCCAACTTTTACCTCAGTATTGGAAATATAGAAAATAGTGTCCGAATCGCGATCTATTGTTGGCTTGCGTGGCGGCGGAGGTGGTGGTAGTGGTGGTTTGGGCAACGAACCATCCTTCTTCAAGTCCGCCAAGAATAACTCATCCGATATTTGTGGTGGTTTCACTTTTACTTCGGGTGCTAAGTATTTTATATCTTTCAACTCTACATCAGACTCAGAGTCGGAGCGAAATGTGAAGATCGGAGTAATATTCTCTGCACTTAAAGCACCTTCTGTGCTGTTATCACCCGTATCGATTATCTCCACCACTAAAATCTCATCACCACGTTCAACATTTTCACGAGTGCTGGATTCATTATGTCGAACCTGACCGCTGGAAATGAGTGGCTTCATCGATATGGCCTTTGCAGTTTTCGCCATCAGTTCCTCCATTGTGTTCGTTTTTGAGTTGCTACCCGTGTAATCCTGTTGTCGATATGAAAACTCCAGATCTTCACTTTCATTTCCAATACCCTCGGATACGTTAATATGTATCTCGATAGCAGCTGGCTCTGGTTTACCGGATGCTATGTTCAGTTGAGGTGTGGCACTAGACTCTTGTGTAGCGTAATCGGCTCGATCGACAACATATTGTGTAAAGCGTTCTTGCTGCACAACTGGGGGCTTGGTGGTGCCACTGCGCAAGTCAGCCTCAGTTTCTAGTGGAAGAGCATAAAAGCCGTCGCTATCTTTGAAATTTGTAGACGCTACGATAGAATCCACGGTTGAGTCATAGACTTCCACTTGAATATCGGATATTTTCGACTCCGTGCGGTCGTTGTTTGTGTTCTTTGGGGTACTGAAGAATGGTGGTTGTTTTGCAGATTTCTGACTCAACGGCAATCGTGTAGTGCTGCTCATTAACTCGGGAACTTGAAAAACAGTAGTGGAAAGCATTGGTGTGTTGTGGTTCACAGTGGCAGAAAGAAAGGCGATTGGGGCTCGAGACGGTGCTGCGGTTGTATTAGTTGTTGACACTCTATGGGCTTCTTCGCCAAATGTTCTCACTTTTGGAGGCTCTACTGTGGTCTGCTCCAACAACGAGGTCGGCGCAAGAATTTCTACGATGCGACCATTGCGTAGCTGTGATTCTATTGAAGTCTCGTGATGATGGTGAGCCTTCTTATTAGCCTGCACAACAGTGAAGCGTTTCTCTTCCATTAGAATCGGTCCTAAGTAACCATTATGTACTGGCTTCAGAATAGGCACATTTGTCGTAGATTTTTCGACAACTTGGTGATGGAATAAGGACGGTGAAACATCAATAGAGCTGCCAGCATGGTCCCCAGGTGCCAATGTTGAGGCATCCAGGCGTGGTGTTTTTGTCGATAACACCTCGCTGTTGTCACCGCCGTTGTCATAGTTTTTCTTTTCGCCCTTAATAACCTCCGTTGTATCTATTTGTGTTTCCTGTTTTGCTTTTATATCACCAGCAGTGGTAATATTTTCGACATGCGATTCAGCGCTCACATTCATATCAACAGCCGGCATGTAATGCTTATCGGTGAGTTGCTTTTTTCTTGTTTTCTTCACACCATCATGACCGTCTTCATCGACGTCGCCCGAGGTGGCACTTTTGTTGCTGCCGTTGAATTGTTTCGTCTTCGCAATCGATTTTAAATCATGTTTTTCCAAGTCAATAAGTTTTATGATGCCCTCACTATCGCTAACACCGTCGCCATGTCCTGCAGATTCCTTAATTTCTCCATGTTTGGCAATAACGGCTTCATCGTGCGATACCGTTGTCTTCGTCCGATATTCCTCATCATGGCTTCTGTCGTCGCGGTTATCGGGCACTTCATCAATAAACATTATGCCACTATCGGTGTTCACCTTTTGTATTGTTTGCATTGTTGGCACTTGGCTCGTTGTAGCCATGGCTAGTGCAGATGGTATCACTGTTGTTGTGGATGTGAAGGAGGTTTTCCTATTCACAGTTTTGGTGGTTGGTGGTGTGCTGCCAACTACTGGAGCGGCTTGTTTCACTATTTGGTCTGCGCTGCTTATGAGTGGGTGGGGCGATGGCGGAAGATTGTCGCCGACGTTCGCGGAGCTCCTTTCAATTACTGTACTGACGACAGTGGGGTTACCGTTGGATAATGTTGACATTGCCGGACCACTTTGACTGACAACAGCAACATTTTCAGTTATTGGAAGCTCGGTGGTTGTTACTGTTGTTGTTGCTTCACTTTTTTTTGCTACTTCGTGAGCGCCATTTTTAATGTAACTGGTGGTAGCAGGTGCGCTGGTGACTGTTTCAGTAATCATTGTTGTTGTAGCTGGCGACATAGTCGTTACCGTTATCGCCTTTGGCAGCGTTTCAATTTGGATTGCAATCATCGGCACATTTGCTGTTGTCGCCGAGATTGGCGTTTTTGCTTCTCTATTTCCCGGTGCAGTTGTTGTAGCGGCTGCTGTGGTGTCGTGTAACTCGACGAATGTCGGTGTGGCAGTCACTTGTTCTGCCAGAGTTATTTTTCGTGTCGCCGCAGCACCAGCAAATGCCGTTACGCCCGCATTGCTATCAGCCGCGTTGTCGGTTGGCTTTGTTGTCACCTCGGTTGATTGTGGCAGGTTGCCAGTTGTCGCAGACACTTCGGCGCCTGGTGCGCTTACCTTGTATGCGTCGGCATGGCTGCCAACTTGTGATGGCTTATCGGCAATGACTACGCTTGCCGAGGCCAATGAGCCGGCGCTTGACACTGCCATGTTTTCCTTGGTCTCAGCCGGAACTGGTTCATTTTCCTGAAAGTGATGTGTACTTTTATGTGTTGCTATTGTGTTTGTTGTAGTTTCGGTATTTTGTCTTGGGGTAGCAGCGATTGTAGCTACATTATCGACTTTTCGAGACAACGGGGCGACATGAGCTGCTTTGATTGCTACCGCCGTGGTAGGGTTGCGCTCATCCTGGCTTGTCTCTTTTTCCTTGCTTTTATCCCTCGCCTTCGACATATATTGCCACTTCTTTCCGTACTGCAGTTTTTGCGATTTGCCCTTCAGCTTTGGTGCGTTACCTTTGCCGACGCTTTGTACCTCAGTGCTTCGTTCTGTCGCCACACTCGCAGCCGCTGCGGCTGCCTCTGTCACATGATGAGTGGGTGTGGTCCTCATAGTGTGCGTAATTTTTGGCGTTATGCCAATTTCCGCCGATGTTACTATGAGCGTGGGTGTGTTGCCTTCCACGCTGACGGCCAAGTGGTGCGTAGGTGCACTCTCGCCATTTTGCAATTGCAACAAAACAAACGCACAAAGCACAAAAGCGGTTAGTATCCTTTTGTTTACCAATAGCCACCTCGCCATCATTCCGTTTAAGATTCTTGTGAAATCAGCGCGTTGCTCGATTACTGGCAATTGTTGTCGTTATTGTTCTTCTTTATTTCAACTTTTCGTTGGCTTTACGGTTTATGAACTCAGTCGACTTGTGCAAATTGCCATGTACATTACTGCCCCCATTTTGCTTAGGAGCGAATTACGAGCATTTTCTAAAACTTAAAACTCGCAGCTCATTTGTGTATCACGTAGCGCGTTGCAAGGTCGGTCGATAGACACTGGCGCCACCACCAATGCGAATGGCAACAACCACAATGCAAGGCGCCGGTATTTTCTCTATGTTGTGTAAATGCTCCTTGGCAAGCGATGAAATTTAGAAAAAAATCTGTTGCGCTAAGTGCTCTAGAAAAGTTTCCAAGTTCGTTACACACTCGTTCCGTTTTGACAATGGCGGTGTGGGTGTGGGGGCCGGATCCGTTCAACTTGGCGAACGTGTAGTGGAAACTTTCTCGGCAGTTTATGAAACACGGCGCTGGACGCTAAGCGCGTACGTCGTGGCAGTCGAGCTGCAGGCTGCGGTTTCAGGCGGTGGACTCCGGTGGGAAACTGGCGGTGGTATACTGTGAGCGCTGCTTTGTAGTTGTTATGTCTACGGTATAGAAAAAAACGCCATTATTGAGCATTGTGAAGGGAAAAAAATTAATTAGCCACGTAAAATTCAATTTAAGCATATTTTAAGAACTTTCATGGACTAACTGGGCAGCTTCTTTGTGAAAAAAATGCCATTATTATATATTTGGGCAGTTGCGTAAATTCTTGCAAAGGGTCATGATAATTAATTTTTATTTGAAATTATTCTTATGTGATATAACTAATCAATGCAGTAACGAGTTCGATGAAAACAATTTTCGAGTACTTTTTCCACCAAAGTCGTATGTCATGAATAGCAGGTTCAATCTTGACTTCCAAAACTTAAAGAGAGTCTGGTTTATTTCTAAAGACCAACGACTTCAAATAACCCCACAAAAAGTAGACTAATGGTGTTAAATCGCAACTTCTTGAAAGCCAATCAATGTCAAAATTTCTTGTGCTGTGTAGCTCTTAGACCCATCTTGTTGGAACCAGATGTTGTCAAGATCAACTTGTTCCAATTGCGGCCATAATAAATGGGTTATCATTGATCTATACCGCTCTCCATAGACAGTAATGTTGTCACCAGCTTCATTTCGAAACAAATACGGACCGATGATTCCACCAGACCAAAAACCACACCAAACTGTTATAGTCTTAGATTTAGGTGAATGTAATGATTGTTCATGAATAATTTTCTTCGCAAATCACGCAATATCTCGTTTTAGTTTCCATTTTGAGGTTTCAAGTGGTATTTATAAAGTTTAGACCTGTGTAAAATAAAATCTCGGAGTTAAAAGAAAGATTTCTGTGTCATTTATTATAATAACCATTCTTTCTTGAGTCTTCTCATTTGACTGTCCTCCTTAACCTAAACATATGACCTATTTACACAAGTTTTATAGAAGACTATTCGCTTCGAGTTACGTAAATGTTCGTTACTGAGGCAATTGCCATTAGAGCAAAGAGCAATAAGCAGAAAATGCAAAAAAAGTGCGGAATCAGCACTTCAAAACAGTTACGGGCACGTACGAACCCAATATAATCTCATAGCTAATAATCTACACTAAATTATCCCTCCATACTTTTACCGAGTGCCAAAACTGTAATGGTAACAAAATTATTGTCATTGGACTCCAGAGGATAAATTCAAAGGAGAGATGATGATAATGCATACCTAATAGAAACAAAGGCTTCTTGTTTTAAGCAGTCCTTGCTACTTAGTGGCAATAAGCATAAATTGTAAGCGAATCCTGCACAGCATATCCTAATGTCGCACTAAGTTAAAGGCCAAGCACAATTTGAATCAATACAAAAGAGTAAAAAAGGAGCAAGGATACAAATGGAATGTGGTGGGAGGGCGAGAGATTGGAAACACGTTAAGCATATCAAATAGAGGGAGGTAAAGGATGAGTAACTATTGTTCAGGATATCAGCATTATTTTCACTTCAGTGGGATTTCCTGATGGGCGCATCGTAAAAATGTTGCACTTGCAGATCCGCACACATTGCAGAGTGTGGGATATATATATTTACATATGTGTAAAAAAAGTTAAAATAGAGGGTTGTTATTGTGGAATGTTTTTATGTAATAATGTTACTAGTTAAAGGTAAGTAAGATTCCATATTCCAATATGATCAATTGAATAATTATATAAAAATTTCAAAATGTCCTCGGTTCTATGAAGTCTTTATCAAGCACTTCTTTGACTAACTGTAAAATTTACCTTTTGACGCGTTCAAACAGCTGATCTGAAAGAAATTGCGTTTTGTGTCAGCTTTACAAGGTAATCCAGGTCCTTGTGAAAGCGTAGGCTCATCCGTCTTTACACTGTTTTACACATTCATCACACTGATTTTGGGATTTGCACATCTTCTTGTACGCGATTGTTACACAAACACCTCTGCGATTATTAGCACTTGAAAACTTTTTCGGCTTTTCAATTTATTCAGGCGGTGTATCGCCGACCATTTCCCCAAAAGTATTTAAATTTTTACACTTTTCTTTCGGCACACTTCACTCCCTTTCGCGTCGCTATAAACTTTCACGAACTTTGTGATTTTCGAGACTTTTCTTCTTTGTATTCTTTGTATTTACACTTTCACTTTGGCTTTTTGGTTCTGACGGAGTTGTAAATGCTCACACTCGGTGATTTTGGCACAGTTATGATGTTGCAAGTCAATGTTGCATTTGACAGGCAGCTTTGAATTCAATTAAGTAAATATGTATGTATTTGGCACTTCGAATTTCCTTGCTCACTTAAATCTCTTCTAACTCTTCCCTTTTCCAACTGTCATCACTTGGGTTTTCCTACCCACACTTGTACATTTGCCTTTAGGGTGTTTACCGTTATAGGTGAGGTTTGAATTGTTCCGCTGGTCGCAACCTTTAACTCCAAGAACCGAACGCGAACTGTGCAGAAGGCGAATTTGAACACATCCTTTTGCCGCAACGACGCTGATAAGCCGCGCCGCCAGCAAACAGCGGAGACTGGAAGCCACTGGAAGCCTGCGAATGGGAGAGGCAAACTGAGTACATGCATAAGTAATGGTGTTGGATGTTGCTCAACTGTCAAAACCGACCCTGCATATCCAGAGAGCAGGGAGCAGCACTAAAAGGCTCTTAGCGGAAAGCTTTTGTGGTTTGTTTACATAACGTGCGCCGCTTTAATCGGAGCTCAGTAAGACTGCGTTCAGTAAAGAAATTTTGTGCTGCTTATAACCGGCAAGTTCTCTTGGTGTCGGTCATTATGTTCACTCGAGCGACACGACCTGCACAATTTTATGCATTTTCTTTCATATTACATTCTCAAATTCTTGCACACTTCATATACGCGGTGCACAAAAATATTTCTGATTAGCTAATTTTTATCCTTATTCACCTTTTTATATAATATAAAAACTGGTTAAGGCGACGAAAGAGTCCTACTAGGAACCGACACCAAGTGACAGCTTTGCTGCTCTCTTTTCGAAGGAACATCTTTTGTGGACTGCATTTTAGCTCCTAATTGGAGAGCTTACTTAGCCTGGCACTTCAATACCCAAACATAAATGAATGTATGTGCGTTTGTACAGCGGCAAGAGGGTGGTGGGGAACGCTTTTGTTTACAAGTGTGCTACACGTGACTGACTTTAGAATGCGACGCAAATGCTTTAAAATATCCCCGCCACGATGACAGCGGTAAGGCGCGTGGCTCAAGCGAAACAATGCGGCGCCCAGCCAGTGGAAAATATCCAAACGCTTCACCACATAACGGTCGCATTACGCCAACATAATTGCCTGTTTGCACTGACGCCAATAATGGGTTGGTCAACGAATTCGCAACCGGAAATTTGCATTTCATCCTGCGTGTGCGTGTGTGGGTGCTTCATCACTACAAACGCTGAGGCTCATAGGAGCAAGTGAAAATGCTCTGATGAGGTACCTAATTAAAATTCTTAAACACGCATTAATTCAGCTCGTCCACAATTAGGCAGGGGGCCTAAGTGAATTTTTACACGCAATATAAAATGAGCCACGAACTCGAAGCAGGTACTCGTACATCCCTCAATGTAACCCAGGAAACATGCAAGTGCACAGAAGTTATATATCGGCTAGAAAGTGATTATATAATTAGCAGAGAAAGTTGATAATCGAGAAGGCCTCAAATGTTAAATCGAAAAATACAACTTCGACTCTTTTGAAATACACCACGCAATGTGGGAAATGGGAAAAAGGCTATAAATAGACTCAACGAATGTTCTTAAATGAATTATCGATGCGCATACTAGAGGAAGAAATTTTAAGTGCGTTTTGCTCAAAACTATTTTTTTTGAGGTGGTTGACATGATATCTCAAGTTCTACTTAAACGTTTCCTTAAAATTTTTTTAAAAAAACCTTTGTTACACATCTTTCTATCCCGCCTGCCTCGGGTTTTTGAAAATTTTAATAAATGTTTTTTTTATTTGAAAAGGTCAAAAAAGAAATTGTTTTGTCGACGCCATTTTGTGAATTTTTTTCTTTGGCAAAGGTCAACCCGATAGCAACATTTTATCTGCATTATAGCAACTATTTTATCCTGTAATTCGATGATTTTTATACCCTGAACAGGGTATATTAAGTTTACCACGAAGTTTGTAACACCCAGAAGGAAACGTCTGAGACCCTATAAAGTATATACATAAATGATCAGCATGATGAGCTGAGTTTCTTATGTTTGATAATACAATATACCGTACTTTCATATACATATATGTATACGAACATATGCTATGTGTATACAATATATGCGCCATATGCCCCACTTGGCACCACCTAGAACAGCGAGTGGTAGATGAATATTCCCAAATAGACCACCCGATCTTTACTTTGCTTAAATACGGTCTTGACATCCTCGGTACGCAGGCATTTAAGGGCTATTTGGATGCCGCTTCAGGTTTTTCGCATATTTTTACATTTTATTTCACTAGATTATGGTTCCCACACTCCTTTTGCAATGCGTCACAAATTTATTTGAAAGTGGTTATCTCGTCCAGGTCCTTGCACATAATGGTAACATTATATATTTTTAGCTGTATTACCGCCATCTGACCAATCACTACTTCTAACATTGCTCTCGACCATGTCGGCTCTCTTGTCTGCTTGGTTTTTTAGTTTTATTAGCAGATCTCCTCTGAGGGTTTTCTTGATGTACCTTACGTTTGAACCCAATTCCTCAAGACCACTATCACATTTAATTTTCCTTAGGATATACGCATTAGACGCAGCGTCGTTTTTGTTAAAATAATAGCGTCTGGTTTAGATCTGAATCTTTTTTCGAACGGCTTCATCTTTTTTACCACGTCCAGTCATTTCTCGCCTGCGGGCTTATCTTGAGCAGTCTTTCTGCATAATTTTTGTGACCTCACTATATGTAGTCTGCTTTCGTTTTTAGGCTTTTTTGTTGTTTATTAGTAGCATGATATCTCACGTAGTATTTTTGGTATATTTCTATCTTTATGAATAGGAAATACTTATGACGCCAGAGAATGTTAATAAATAGAGAAGGCGCAAATGTCAAAAAGTACTAAATTTGCATGTTGCCTCACGATGATGCTAAAAATCAGAAATTGAAGAATTCGTCTGATGTCCCCTTCAGAAAGGAGAATTGGATATTATTTTAATTTATTTCATATTATGCAGTATATGTGGCATCGAATTATAAAATTTATATAAAATTGCCATTTATATGAAATCCTTTATTACTTTAATATATTCTAAGCAAACTGCATTTAGTACTTTTATATGCTTACTTATTATCATTATTTCATTTTTCGATTTAGCCCATTTTATCTAAATACGACGCTATGAAAATGCACACCAATCGGTAGTCGTAGTATTTCAAAAGAGCATAAGTCAACTTTCAATAGCAAACCACTGCAAAAAGGACAAACGAGATAACATAGCCGACCGACATTGTCGTAAAACTGTCGATTGAAACAAATTTTGTCAACTCCGCAACGATGCGCAAAATTTGGTGTCAATATGTATGCGAGCTCGTATGTATATACATATGTTTGTCAGCACAGTTGTCATTTGGTTTTTTTTAAGGTTTTGTCAGAACTAAATTTTTTGCTATATAAGCAGAGAATGTTGATGAGTAGAGAAGGAGCAAATGTTAAATGAAAACTTTTTGAGTACTAATTTGTAATTCCACAAGAGGGAACATCGAAAAGTATAACTTCGAAAAAGAAAAATACACCACACAATATGCGAAATGCTATAAATAGACACAACGAATATTCCTATATGAAAAATCGTTGCGCATACCTATTTAGATTTATGTTTTCAATTTCTATGATATGACAAATTTATAATTATGAAAAACCTTTTGAATTAAAAATCTGTATTACCGGTAAAAACCCCAGAATTCATAATAAAATAAACATTTAATAAGCTAGTTTTCTAACTTATGTATGTGCGTTGCGTAAGCAATATACTTATTAAACAAATGATAATAATAAAACGGTGGCTAAGCGGCCACGTTTCCACTTTTGTGGTGGCTTAGGTCGTATGCGCGAAGGAGTTAAGCTCATTCCGAATACGAGCATATACGTTCGAATCGTAAAATACATAAAATTAAAATTGTATTTAATTTTTTTATTTTATTAATTGGAATCTAAGCATATCATAATTCAATTACTTTAATAGCATATTTTACTTCCTGATATAATTAAAATATATCAGGAGAATATGTTCATATGTTTGGGTTTATTGCATATTCCTTTATTTATGCGTATTTACACAAATGTGATAATCACACATACATTCATGAGTACACGTACGCTGATGCTTGCTTCTTCTTGCCCCGCACAAGCAATGACTTTTGTCCACACTTTTTGCTTTTTGCGAGTTGAACGATCGCAGGCAAGGAGGGATTGGGGCGCACTGCCACATAATTATTTCAGATATATATTTTATTTATCGAATTTAGTTTAAAAACGATTATAGGTATGAATATACGTGTATTTATATATATATATATAATATATATTATATTACGAAAATAATTCATAAATGCATCAGTATTTTTCAATACAAAATAAGCAACATAATAATATACTAAGAGTCTTCAGTTAGAACGCCTCTGTGTATAGTGGCAAGCCAACGAAATAACGGCGAGTTCGCGCAGACATTGTGTTGTTGAAAGTAACCAAATGACGATTTTGTCGACAAACATACATATATACATATGAGCTCGCATACATATTGACGCCGAATTTTGCGCATCGTGGCGGAGTTGACAAAATTTGTTTCAATCAACAATTTTACGACAATGTCGATCGGCTATGTTGTCTCGTTTGTCCTTTTTGCAGGGCTTTGCTGTTGAAAATTGACTTATGCTCTTTTGAAATATTGCGATTACCGATTGGGCTGCATTTTCATAGCGTCGTATTTGGATAAAATGGGCTAAATCGACAAACTATGAAATAATGATAATAAGTAAACATATAAAAGTACTATATGGACTGTGCTTAGAATATATAGAAGTAGTTAATGATTTCATATGAATGGCAATTTAATATAAATTTTGTAATTTAATGCCATAAATAGTGCATAATATGCAAAACTATAAATATTATTTAAACTCGCTAAGAGGTCATGTTGCCAATTCTCCTTTTTGAAGTGAACATCAGACAAATTCTTCAATTTCTGATTTTTAGCAAATGTTGTGAGGAAGCAGCTTGTGGGCAACATACAAACGCGAGGGGGATGGTAGGATTTTCAGTGATACAAATTGTAAAATTGAAATTTTGCTGATTCTTCAATTTTACTGAAGACATTCAAATTCAATTTCATTCATTTTTATTTTCGCGCATTTGCGGTAGGAATTCTATATGAAAACCAAATGTGGTTTACCAGGCGCACAGAAAAAATAGCGCGGCGCAGAGTTATGAACGAACGCACTTTGCTTTGAAGCAGCGCACGTTCCTTATGAATGAATTTGTTGTCGTTGTAATATAAAATACTTAGAAAATATGCCGCGAGTTCGCTTGAATATTATTGGCCGATGATGGTGCGTCTACGTTTTTTTGTCACTTGCGCGAATGTTTGATTTTTTGCGAAAGACATATTGAGGGACATACATATGTACATATGTGTACATATATGCAAATATATTTGGACATGCGAATGAAGGAAGGCAATTTCAAGAATATTCACATATAGACATATGAACATTGAAGCAAGTAAACAACAATAGCTGTTTGAGTTTACAGATTAGACAAAATTACTCGAATATCGTTTGTGGTGCTGCTTGTATAGCACACTTCTTTATGGCAATGTAAAATATTTTGCCTAAGTTCATATCCTATCACATATTTTTATATACTCTTTTTTTATTTTTATAACTCTTTTTTATTAAATGATATTTTAGTTCTATTTTCATATTATTTCCCTCATTACTTATATTTTCTTTTCATAAGTCAATTATTTTCCTTTTTATTATTTTAAGTTTTGTTTATGCGCATATCAAAGAACATCTGTGCATATGTATGTGTATACATTTTGCTTATAGAGTGGTGTAGTTCGTTTCGTACCCTGATAGTTGTGGTGAAATTTTATTTTCCAATTTGCGCGTTTTCGATGTTCCTTCTTAGCAATTAACATTTTAGTACTGCTAACATTTGCTCCTTCTCTACTCATCAACATTCTCTGCATTTGCTCCTTCTCTACTCATCAACATTCTCTGATTTTAGTACTGCTAACATTTGCTCCTTCTCTACTCATCAACATTCTCTGGCTGAACGCAATTCAGTAACTTATATCAGAGAATGTTGATGAGTAGAGAAGGAGCAAATGTTAAATGAAAACTTTTTGAGTACTAATTTGTAATTCCACAAGAGGGAACATCGAAAAGTATAACTTCGAAAAAGAAAAATACACCACACAATATGCGAAATGCTATAAATAGACACAACGAATATTCCTATATGAAAAATCGTTGCGCATACCTATTTAGATTTATGTTTTCAATTTCTATGATATGACAAATTTATAATTATGAAAAACCTTTTGAATTAAAAATCTGTATTACCGGTAAAAACCCCAGAATTCATAATAAAATAAACATTTAATAAGCTAGTTTTCTAACTTATGTATGTGCGTTGCGTAAGCAATATACTTATTAAACAAATGATAATAATAAAACGGTGGCTAAGCGGCCACGTTTCCACTTTTGTGGTGGCTTAGGTCGTATGCGCGAAGGAGTTAAGCTCATTCCGAATACGAGCATATACGTTCGAATCGTAAAATACATAAAATTAAAATTGTATTTAATTTTTTTATTTTATTAATTGGAATCTAAGCATATCATAATTCAATTACTTTAATAGCATATTTTACTTCCTGATATAATTAAAATATATCAGGAGAATATGTTCATATGTTTGGGTTTATTGCATATTCCTTTATTTATGCGTATTTACACAAATGTGATAATCACACATACATTCATGAGTACACGTACGCTGATGCTTGCTTCTTCTTGCCCCGCACAAGCAATGACTTTTGTCCACACTTTTTGCTTTTTGCGAGTTGAACGATCGCAGGCAAGGAGGGATTGGGGCGCACTGCCACATAATTATTTCAGATATATATTTTATTTATCGAATTTAGTTTAAAAACGATTATAGGTATGAATATACGTGTATTTATATATATATATATAATATATATTATATTACGAAAATAATTCATAAATGCATCAGTATTTTTCAATACAAAATAAGCAACATAATAATATACTAAGAGTCTTCAGTTAGAACGCCTCTGTGTATAGTGGCAAGCCAACGAAATAACGGCGAGTTCGCGCAGACATTGTGTTGTTGAAAGTAACCAAATGACGATTTTGTCGACAAACATACATATATACATATGAGCTCGCATACATATTGACGCCGAATTTTGCGCATCGTGGCGGAGTTGACAAAATTTGTTTCAATCAACAATTTTACGACAATGTCGATCGGCTATGTTGTCTCGTTTGTCCTTTTTGCAGGGCTTTGCTGTTGAAAATTGACTTATGCTCTTTTGAAATATTGCGATTACCGATTGGGCTGCATTTTCATAGCGTCGTATTTGGATAAAATGGGCTAAATCGACAAACTATGAAATAATGATAATAAGTAAACATATAAAAGTACTATATGGACTGTGCTTAGAATATATAGAAGTAGTTAATGATTTCATATGAATGGCAATTTAATATAAATTTTGTAATTTAATGCCATAAATAGTGCATAATATGCAAAACTATAAATATTATTTAAACTCGCTAAGAGGTCATGTTGCCAATTCTCCTTTTTGAAGTGAACATCAGACAAATTCTTCAATTTCTGATTTTTAGCAAATGTTGTGAGGAAGCAGCTTGTGGGCAACATACAAACGCGAGGGGGATGGTAGGATTTTCAGTGATACAAATTGTAAAATTGAAATTTTGCTGATTCTTCAATTTTACTGAAGACATTCAAATTCAATTTCATTCATTTTTATTTTCGCGCATTTGCGGTAGGAATTCTATATGAAAACCAAATGTGGTTTACCAGGCGCACAGAAAAAATAGCGCGGCGCAGAGTTATGAACGAACGCACTTTGCTTTGAAGCAGCGCACGTTCCTTATGAATGAATTTGTTGTCGTTGTAATATAAAATACTTAGAAAATATGCCGCGAGTTCGCTTGAATATTATTGGCCGATGATGGTGCGTCTACGTTTTTTTGTCACTTGCGCGAATGTTTGATTTTTTGCGAAAGACATATTGAGGGACATACATATGTACATATGTGTACATATATGCAAATATATTTGGACATGCGAATGAAGGAAGGCAATTTCAAGAATATTCACATATAGACATATGAACATTGAAGCAAGTAAACAACAATAGCTGTTTGAGTTTACAGATTAGACAAAATTACTCGAATATCGTTTGTGGTGCTGCTTGTATAGCACACTTCTTTATGGCAATGTAAAATATTTTGCCTAAGTTCATATCCTATCACATATTTTTATATACTCTTTTTTTATTTTTATAACTCTTTTTTATTAAATGATATTTTAGTTCTATTTTCATATTATTTCCCTCATTACTTATATTTTCTTTTCATAAGTCAATTATTTTCCTTTTTATTATTTTAAGTTTTGTTTATGCGCATATCAAAGAACATCTGTGCATATGTATGTGTATACATTTTGCTTATAGAGTGGTGTAGTTCGTTTCGTACCCTGATAGTTGTGGTGAAATTTTATTTTCCAATTTGCGCGTTTTCGATGTTCCTTCTTAGCAATTAACATTTTAGTACTGCTAACATTTGCTCCTTCTCTACTCATCAACATTCTCTGCATTTGCTCCTTCTCTACTCATCAACATTCTCTGATTTTAGTACTGCTAACATTTGCTCCTTCTCTACTCATCAACATTCTCTGGCTGAACGCAATTCAGTAACTTATATCAGAGAATGTTGATGAGTAGAGAAGGAGCAAATGTTAAATGAAAACTTTTTGAGTACTAATTTGTAATTCCACAAGAGGGAACATCGAAAAGTATAACTTCGAAAAAGAAAAATACACCACACAATATGCGAAATGCTATAAATAGACACAACGAATATTCCTATATGAAAAATCGTTGCGCATACCTATTTAGATTTATGTTTTCAATTTCTATGATATGACAAATTTATAATTATGAAAAACCTTTTGAATTAAAAATCTGTATTACCGGTAAAAACCCCAGAATTCATAATAAAATAAACATTTAATAAGCTAGTTTTCTAACTTATGTATGTGCGTTGCGTAAGCAATATACTTATTAAACAAATGATAATAATAAAACGGTGGCTAAGCGGCCACGTTTCCACTTTTGTGGTGGCTTAGGTCGTATGCGCGAAGGAGTTAAGCTCATTCCGAATACGAGCATATACGTTCGAATCGTAAAATACATAAAATTAAAATTGTATTTAATTTTTTTATTTTATTAATTGGAATCTAAGCATATCATAATTCAATTACTTTAATAGCATATTTTACTTCCTGATATAATTAAAATATATCAGGAGAATATGTTCATATGTTTGGGTTTATTGCATATTCCTTTATTTATGCGTATTTACACAAATGTGATAATCACACATACATTCATGAGTACACGTACGCTGATGCTTGCTTCTTCTTGCCCCGCACAAGCAATGACTTTTGTCCACACTTTTTGCTTTTTGCGAGTTGAACGATCGCAGGCAAGGAGGGATTGGGGCGCACTGCCACATAATTATTTCAGATATATATTTTATTTATCGAATTTAGTTTAAAAACGATTATAGGTATGAATATACGTGTATTTATATATATATATATAATATATATTATATTACGAAAATAATTCATAAATGCATCAGTATTTTTCAATACAAAATAAGCAACATAATAATATACTAAGAGTCTTCAGTTAGAACGCCTCTGTGTATAGTGGCAAGCCAACGAAATAACGGCGAGTTCGCGCAGACATTGTGTTGTTGAAAGTAACCAAATGACGATTTTGTCGACAAACATACATATATACATATGAGCTCGCATACATATTGACGCCGAATTTTGCGCATCGTGGCGGAGTTGACAAAATTTGTTTCAATCAACAATTTTACGACAATGTCGATCGGCTATGTTGTCTCGTTTGTCCTTTTTGCAGGGCTTTGCTGTTGAAAATTGACTTATGCTCTTTTGAAATATTGCGATTACCGATTGGGCTGCATTTTCATAGCGTCGTATTTGGATAAAATGGGCTAAATCGACAAACTATGAAATAATGATAATAAGTAAACATATAAAAGTACTATATGGACTGTGCTTAGAATATATAGAAGTAGTTAATGATTTCATATGAATGGCAATTTAATATAAATTTTGTAATTTAATGCCATAAATAGTGCATAATATGCAAAACTATAAATATTATTTAAACTCGCTAAGAGGTCATGTTGCCAATTCTCCTTTTTGAAGTGAACATCAGACAAATTCTTCAATTTCTGATTTTTAGCAAATGTTGTGAGGAAGCAGCTTGTGGGCAACATACAAACGCGAGGGGGATGGTAGGATTTTCAGTGATACAAATTGTAAAATTGAAATTTTGCTGATTCTTCAATTTTACTGAAGACATTCAAATTCAATTTCATTCATTTTTATTTTCGCGCATTTGCGGTAGGAATTCTATATGAAAACCAAATGTGGTTTACCAGGCGCACAGAAAAAATAGCGCGGCGCAGAGTTATGAACGAACGCACTTTGCTTTGAAGCAGCGCACGTTCCTTATGAATGAATTTGTTGTCGTTGTAATATAAAATACTTAGAAAATATGCCGCGAGTTCGCTTGAATATTATTGGCCGATGATGGTGCGTCTACGTTTTTTTGTCACTTGCGCGAATGTTTGATTTTTTGCGAAAGACATATTGAGGGACATACATATGTACATATGTGTACATATATGCAAATATATTTGGACATGCGAATGAAGGAAGGCAATTTCAAGAATATTCACATATAGACATATGAACATTGAAGCAAGTAAACAACAATAGCTGTTTGAGTTTACAGATTAGACAAAATTACTCGAATATCGTTTGTGGTGCTGCTTGTATAGCACACTTCTTTATGGCAATGTAAAATATTTTGCCTAAGTTCATATCCTATCACATATTTTTATATACTCTTTTTTTATTTTTATAACTCTTTTTTATTAAATGATATTTTAGTTCTATTTTCATATTATTTCCCTCATTACTTATATTTTCTTTTCATAAGTCAATTATTTTCCTTTTTATTATTTTAAGTTTTGTTTATGCGCATATCAAAGAACATCTGTGCATATGTATGTGTATACATTTTGCTTATAGAGTGGTGTAGTTCGTTTCGTACCCTGATAGTTGTGGTGAAATTTTATTTTCCAATTTGCGCGTTTTCGATGTTCCTTCTTAGCAATTAACATTTTAGTACTGCTAACATTTGCTCCTTCTCTACTCATCAACATTCTCTGCATTTGCTCCTTCTCTACTCATCAACATTCTCTGATTTTAGTACTGCTAACATTTGCTCCTTCTCTACTCATCAACATTCTCTGGCTGAACGCAATTCAGTAACTTATATCAGAGAATGTTGATGAGTAGAGAAGGAGCAAATGTTAGCAGTACTAAAATGTTAATTGCTAAGAAGGAACATCGAAAACGCGCAAATTGGAAAATAAAATTTCACCACAACTATCAGGGTACGAAACGAACTACCAGAGAATGTTGATGAGTAGAGAAGGAGCAAATGTTAAATGAAAACTTTTTGAGTACTAATTTGTAATTCCACAAGAGGGAACATCGAAAAGTATAACTTCGAAAAAGAAAAATACACCACACAATATGCGAAATGCTATAAATAGACACAACGAATATTCCTATATGAAAAATCGTTGCGCATACCTATTTAGATTTATGTTTTCAATTTCTATGATATGACAAATTTATAATTATGAAAAACCTTTTGAATTAAAAATCTGTATTACCGGTAAAAACCCCAGAATTCATAATAAAATAAACATTTAATAAGCTAGTTTTCTAACTTATGTATGTGCGTTGCGTAAGCAATATACTTATTAAACAAATGATAATAATAAAACGGTGGCTAAGCGGCCACGTTTCCACTTTTGTGGTGGCTTAGGTCGTATGCGCGAAGGAGTTAAGCTCATTCCGAATACGAGCATATACGTTCGAATCGTAAAATACATAAAATTAAAATTGTATTTAATTTTTTTATTTTATTAATTGGAATCTAAGCATATCATAATTCAATTACTTTAATAGCATATTTTACTTCCTGATATAATTAAAATATATCAGGAGAATATGTTCATATGTTTGGGTTTATTGCATATTCCTTTATTTATGCGTATTTACACAAATGTGATAATCACACATACATTCATGAGTACACGTACGCTGATGCTTGCTTCTTCTTGCCCCGCACAAGCAATGACTTTTGTCCACACTTTTTGCTTTTTGCGAGTTGAACGATCGCAGGCAAGGAGGGATTGGGGCGCACTGCCACATAATTATTTCAGATATATATTTTATTTATCGAATTTAGTTTAAAAACGATTATAGGTATGAATATACGTGTATTTATATATATATATATAATATATATTATATTACGAAAATAATTCATAAATGCATCAGTATTTTTCAATACAAAATAAGCAACATAATAATATACTAAGAGTCTTCAGTTAGAACGCCTCTGTGTATAGTGGCAAGCCAACGAAATAACGGCGAGTTCGCGCAGACATTGTGTTGTTGAAAGTAACCAAATGACGATTTTGTCGACAAACATACATATATACATATGAGCTCGCATACATATTGACGCCGAATTTTGCGCATCGTGGCGGAGTTGACAAAATTTGTTTCAATCAACAATTTTACGACAATGTCGATCGGCTATGTTGTCTCGTTTGTCCTTTTTGCAGGGCTTTGCTGTTGAAAATTGACTTATGCTCTTTTGAAATATTGCGATTACCGATTGGGCTGCATTTTCATAGCGTCGTATTTGGATAAAATGGGCTAAATCGACAAACTATGAAATAATGATAATAAGTAAACATATAAAAGTACTATATGGACTGTGCTTAGAATATATAGAAGTAGTTAATGATTTCATATGAATGGCAATTTAATATAAATTTTGTAATTTAATGCCATAAATAGTGCATAATATGCAAAACTATAAATATTATTTAAACTCGCTAAGAGGTCATGTTGCCAATTCTCCTTTTTGAAGTGAACATCAGACAAATTCTTCAATTTCTGATTTTTAGCAAATGTTGTGAGGAAGCAGCTTGTGGGCAACATACAAACGCGAGGGGGATGGTAGGATTTTCAGTGATACAAATTGTAAAATTGAAATTTTGCTGATTCTTCAATTTTACTGAAGACATTCAAATTCAATTTCATTCATTTTTATTTTCGCGCATTTGCGGTAGGAATTCTATATGAAAACCAAATGTGGTTTACCAGGCGCACAGAAAAAATAGCGCGGCGCAGAGTTATGAACGAACGCACTTTGCTTTGAAGCAGCGCACGTTCCTTATGAATGAATTTGTTGTCGTTGTAATATAAAATACTTAGAAAATATGCCGCGAGTTCGCTTGAATATTATTGGCCGATGATGGTGCGTCTACGTTTTTTTGTCACTTGCGCGAATGTTTGATTTTTTGCGAAAGACATATTGAGGGACATACATATGTACATATGTGTACATATATGCAAATATATTTGGACATGCGAATGAAGGAAGGCAATTTCAAGAATATTCACATATAGACATATGAACATTGAAGCAAGTAAACAACAATAGCTGTTTGAGTTTACAGATTAGACAAAATTACTCGAATATCGTTTGTGGTGCTGCTTGTATAGCACACTTCTTTATGGCAATGTAAAATATTTTGCCTAAGTTCATATCCTATCACATATTTTTATATACTCTTTTTTTATTTTTATAACTCTTTTTTATTAAATGATATTTTAGTTCTATTTTCATATTATTTCCCTCATTACTTATATTTTCTTTTCATAAGTCAATTATTTTCCTTTTTATTATTTTAAGTTTTGTTTATGCGCATATCAAAGAACATCTGTGCATATGTATGTGTATACATTTTGCTTATAGAGTGGTGTAGTTCGTTTCGTACCCTGATAGTTGTGGTGAAATTTTATTTTCCAATTTGCGCGTTTTCGATGTTCCTTCTTAGCAATTAACATTTTAGTACTGCTAACATTTGCTCCTTCTCTACTCATCAACATTCTCTGGAACTACACCACTCTATAAGCAAAATGTATACACATACATATGCACAGATGTTCTTTGATATGCGCATAAACAAAACTTAAAATAATAAAAAGGAAAATAATTGACTTATGAAAAGAAAATATAAGTAATGAGGGAAATAATATGAAAATAGAACTAAAATATCATTTAATAAAAAAGAGTTATAAAAATAAAAAAAGAGTATATAAAAATATGTGATAGGATATGAACTTAGGCAAAATATTTTACATTGCCATAAAGAAGTGTGCTATACAAGCAGCACCACAAACGATATTCGAGTAATTTTGTCTAATCTGTAAACTCAAACAGCTATTGTTGTTTACTTGCTTCAATGTTCATATGTCTATATGTGAATATTCTTGAAATTGCCTTCCTTCATTCGCATGTCCAAATATATTTGCATATATGTACACATATGTACATATGTATGTCCCTCAATATGTCTTTCGCAAAAAATCAAACATTCGCGCAAGTGACAAAAAAACGTAGACGCACCATCATCGGCCAATAATATTCAAGCGAACTCGCGGCATATTTTCTAAGTATTTTATATTACAACGACAACAAATTCATTCATAAGGAACGTGCGCTGCTTCAAAGCAAAGTGCGTTCGTTCATAACTCTGCGCCGCGCTATTTTTTCTGTGCGCCTGGTAAACCACATTTGGTTTTCATATAGAATTCCTACCGCAAATGCGCGAAAATAAAAATGAATGAAATTGAATTTGAATGTCTTCAGTAAAATTGAAGAATCAGCAAAATTTCAATTTTACAATTTGTATCACTGAAAATCCTACCATCCCCCTCGCGTTTGTATGTTGCCCACAAGCTGCTTCCTCACAACATTTGCTAAAAATCAGAAATTGAAGAATTTGTCTGATGTTCACTTCAAAAAGGAGAATTGGCAACATGACCTCTTAGCGAGTTTAAATAATATTTATAGTTTTGCATATTATGCACTATTTATGGCATTAAATTACAAAATTTATATTAAATTGCCATTCATATGAAATCATTAACTACTTCTATATATTCTAAGCACAGTCCATATAGTACTTTTATATGTTTACTTATTATCATTATTTCATAGTTTGTCGATTTAGCCCATTTTATCCAAATACGACGCTATGAAAATGCAGCCCAATCGGTAATCGCAATATTTCAAAAGAGCATAAGTCAATTTTCAACAGCAAAGCCCTGCAAAAAGGACAAACGAGACAACATAGCCGATCGACATTGTCGTAAAATTGTTGATTGAAACAAATTTTGTCAACTCCGCCACGATGCGCAAAATTCGGCGTCAATATGTATGCGAGCTCATATGTATATATGTATGTTTGTCGACAAAATCGTCATTTGGTTACTTTCAACAACACAATGTCTGCGCGAACTCGCCGTTATTTCGTTGGCTTGCCACTATACACAGAGGCGTTCTAACTGAAGACTCTTAGTATATTATTATGTTGCTTATTTTGTATTGAAAAATACTGATGCATTTATGAATTATTTTCGTAATATAATATATATTATATATATATATATAAATACACGTATATTCATACCTATAATCGTTTTTAAACTAAATTCGATAAATAAAATATATATCTGAAATAATTATGTGGCAGTGCGCCCCAATCCCTCCTTGCCTGCGATCGTTCAACTCGCAAAAAGCAAAAAGTGTGGACAAAAGTCATTGCTTGTGCGGGGCAAGAAGAAGCAAGCATCAGCGTACGTGTACTCATGAATGTATGTGTGATTATCACATTTGTGTAAATACGCATAAATAAAGGAATATGCAATAAACCCAAACATATGAACATATTCTCCTGATATATTTTAATTATATCAGGAAGTAAAATATGCTATTAAAGTAATTGAATTATGATATGCTTAGATTCCAATTAATAAAATAAAAAAATTAAATACAATTTTAATTTTATGTATTTTACGATTCGAACGTATATGCTCGTATTCGGAATGAGCTTAACTCCTTCGCGCATACGACCTAAGCCACCACAAAAGTGGAAACGTGGCCGCTTAGCCACCGTTTTATTATTATCATTTGTTTAATAAGTATATTGCTTACGCAACGCACATACATAAGTTAGAAAACTAGCTTATTAAATGTTTATTTTATTATGAATTCTGGGGTTTTTACCGGTAATACAGATTTTTAATTCAAAAGGTTTTTCATAATTATAAATTTGTCATATCATAGAAATTGAAAACATAAATCTAAATAGGTATGCGCAACGATTTTTCATATAGGAATATTCGTTGTGTCTATTTATAGCATTTCGCATATTGTGTGGTGTATTTTTCTTTTTCGAAGTTATACTTTTCGATGTTCCCTCTTGTGGAATTACAAATTAGTACTCAAAAAGTTTTCATTTAACATTTGCTCCTTCTCTACTCATCAACATTCTCTGATATAAGTTACTGAATTGCGTCAGAGAATGTAAATGAGTAGAGAAGGAGCAAATGTTAAATGAAAACTTTTTGAGTACTAATTTGTAATTCCACATGAAGGAACATCGAAAAATATAACTTCGAAAAAGAAAAATACACCACACAATATGCGAAATGCTATAAATAGACACAACGAATATTCCTATATGAAAAATCGTTGCGCATACCTATTTAGATTTATGTTTTCAATTTCTATGATATGACAAATTTATAATTATGAAAAACCTTTTGAATTAAAAATCTGTATTACCGGTAAAAACCCCAGAATTCATAATAAAATAAACATTTAATAAGCTAGTTTTCTAACTTATGTATGTGCGTTGCGTAAGCAATATACTTATTAAACAAATGATAATAATAAAACGGTGGCTAAGCGGCCACGTTTCCACTTTTGTGGTGGCTTAGGTCGTAAGCGCGAAGGAGTTAAGCTCATTCCGAATACGAGCATATACGTTCGAATCGTAAAATACATAAAATTGAAATTGTATTTAATTTTTTTATTTTATTAATTGGAATCTAAGCATATCATAATTCAATTACTTTAATAGCATTTTTTACTTCCTGATATAATTAAAATATATCAGGAGAATATGTTCATATGTTTGGGTTTATTGCATATTCCTTTATTTATGCGTATTTACACAAATGTGATAATCACACATACATTCATGAGTACACGTACGCTGATGCTTGCTTCTTCTTGCCCCGCACAAGCAATGACTTTTGTCCACACTTTTTGCTTTTTGCGAGTTGAACGATCGCAGGCAAGGAGGGATTGGGGCGCACTGCCACATAATTATTTCAGATATATATTTTATTTATCGAATTTAGTTTAAAAACGATTATAGGTATGCGTTTATGTGTATTTATATATATATATAATATATATTATAGTACGAAAATAATTCATAAATGCATCAGTATTTTTCAATACAAATTAAGCAACATAATAATATACTAAGAGTCCTCAGTTAGAACGCCTCTGTGTATAGTGGCAAGCCAACGAAATAACGGCGAGTTCGCGCAGACATTGTGTTGTTGAAAGTAACCAAATGACGACAAACATACATATATACATATGAGCTCGCATACATATTGACGCCGAATTTTGCGCATCGTGGCGGAGTTGACAAAATTTGTTTCAATCGACAATTTTACGACAATGTCGATCGGCTATGTTGTCTCGTTTGTCCTTTTTGCAGGGCTTTCCTGTTGAAAATTGACTTATGCTCTTTTGAAATATTGCGATTACCGATTGGGCTGCATTTTCATAGCGTCGTATTTGGATAAATGGGCTAAATCGACAAACTATGAAATAATGATAATAAATAAACATATAAAAGTACTATATGGACTGTGCTTAGAATATATAGAAGTAGTTAATGATTTCATATGAATGGAAATTTAATATAAATTTTGTAATTTAATGCCATAAATAGTGCATAATATGCAAAAATATAAATATTATTTAAATTCGCTAAGAGGTCATGTTGCCAATTCTCCTTTTTGAAGTGAACATCAGACAAATTCTTCAATTTCTGATTTTTAGCAAATGTTGTGAGGAAGCAGCTTGTGGGCAACATACAAACGCGAGGGGGATGGTAGGATTTTCAGTGATACAAATTGTAAAATTGAAATTTTGCTGATTCTTCAATTTTACTGAAGACATTCAAATTCAATTTCATTCATTTTTATTTTCGCGCATTTGCGGTAGGAATTCTATATGAAAACCAAATGTGGTTTACCAGGCGCACAGAAAAAATAGCGCGGCGCAGAGTTATGAACGAACTCACTTTGCTTTGAAGCAGCGCACGTTCCTTATGAATGAATTTGTTGTCGTTGTAATATGAAATACTTAGAAAATATGCCGCGAGTTCGCTTGAATATTATTGGCCGATGATGGTGCGTCTACGTTTTTTTGTCACTTGCGCGAATGTTTGATTTTTTGCGAAAGACATATTGAGGGACATACATATGTACATATGTGTACATATATGCAAATATATATGGACATGCGAATGAAGGAAGGCAATTTCAAGAATATTCACATATAGACACATAAACATTGAAGCAAGTAAACAACAATAGCTGTTTGAGTTCACAGATTAGACAAATATGTTCTAATATGATCTGTGGTGCTGCTTGTATAGCACACTTCCTTATTGCAATGAAATGTTTTGCCTAAGTTCAAATCCTATCATATTTTTATATATTATACTATTTTTTATTTTTATAACCCTTTTTTATGAAATGATATTTGAATTCTATTTTAATATTATTTCCCTGATTATTAATATTTTCCTGTCAGAAGTCAATTTCTTTCGTTTTTATTATTTAAAGTTTTGTTTATGCGCATATCAAAGAACATCTGTGCATATGTATGTGTATACATTTTGCTTATAGAGTGGTGTAGTTCGTTTCGTACCCTGATAGTTGTGGTGAAATTTTATTTTCCAACTGGCGCGTTTTCGATGTTCCTCCATCGTAATTAACATTTTAGTACTGCTAACATTTGCTCCTTCTCTACTCATTTACATTCTCTGATTGCGTTCAGCCAGAGAATGTTGATGAGTAGAGAAGGAGCAAATGTTAGCAGTACTAAAATCAGAGAATGTTGATGAGTAGAGAAGGAGCAAATGCAGAGAATGTTGATGAGTAGAGAAGGAGCAAATGTTAGCAGTACTAAAATGTTAATTGCTAAGAAGGAACATCGAAAACGCGCAAATTGGAAAATAAAATTTCACCACAACTATCAGGGTACGAAACGAACTACACCACTCTATAAGCAAAATGTATACACATACATATGCACAGATGTTCTTTGATATGCGCATAAACAAAACTTAAAATAATAAAAAGGAAAATAATTGACTTATGAAAAGAAAATATAAGTAATGAGGGAAATAATATGAAAATAGAACTAAAATATCATTTAATAAAAAAGAGTTATAAAAATAAAAAAAGAGTATATAAAAATATGTGATAGGATATGAACTTAGGCAAAATATTTTACATTGCCATAAAGAAGTGTGCTATACAAGCAGCACCACAAACGATATTCGAGTAATTTTGTCTAATCTGTAAAGTCAAACAGCTATTGTTGTTTACTTGCTTCAATGTTCATATGTCTATATGTGAATATTCTTGAAATTGCCTTCCTTCATTCGCATGTCCAAATATATTTGCATATATGTACACATATGTACATATGTATGTCCCTCAATATGTCTTTCGCAAAAAATCAAACATTCGCGCAAGTGACAAAAAAACGTAGACGCACCATCATCGGCCAATAATATTCAAGCGAACTCGCGGCATATTTTCTAAGTATTTTATATTACAACGACAACAAATTCATTCATAAGGAACGTGCGCTGCTTCAAAGCAAAGTGCGTTCGTTCATAACTCTGCGCCGCGCTATTTTTTCTGTGCGCCTGGTAAACCACATTTGGTTTTCATATAGAATTCCTACCGCAAATGCGCGAAAATAAAAATGAATGAAATTGAATTTGAATGTCTTCAGTAAAATTGAAGAATCAGCAAAATTTCAATTTTACAATTTGTATCACTGAAAATCCTACCATCCCCCTCGCGTTTGTATGTTGCCCACAAGCTGCTTCCTCACAACATTTGCTAAAAATCAGAAATTGAAGAATTTGTCTGATGTTCACTTCAAAAAGGAGAATTGGCAACATGACCTCTTAGCGAGTTTAAATAATATTTATAGTTTTGCATATTATGCACTATTTATGGCATTAAATTACAAAATTTATATTAAATTGCCATTCATATGAAATCATTAACTACTTCTATATATTCTAAGCACAGTCCATATAGTACTTTTATATGTTTACTTATTATCATTATTTCATAGTTTGTCGATTTAGCCCATTTTATCCAAATACGACGCTATGAAAATGCAGCCCAATCGGTAATCGCAATATTTCAAAAGAGCATAAGTCAATTTTCAACAGCAAAGCCCTGCAAAAAGGACAAACGAGACAACATAGCCGATCGACATTGTCGTAAAATTGTTGATTGAAACAAATTTTGTCAACTCCGCCACGATGCGCAAAATTCGGCGTCAATATGTATGCGAGCTCATATGTATATATGTATGTTTGTCGACAAAATCGTCATTTGGTTACTTTCAACAACACAATGTCTGCGCGAACTCGCCGTTATTTCGTTGGCTTGCCACTATACACAGAGGCGTTCTAACTGAAGACTCTTAGTATATTATTATGTTGCTTATTTTGTATTGAAAAATACTGATGCATTTATGAATTATTTTCGTAATATAATATATATTATATATATATATATAAATACACGTATATTCATACCTATAATCGTTTTTAAACTAAATTCGATAAATAAAATATATATCTGAAATAATTATGTGGCAGTGCGCCCCAATCCCTCCTTGCCTGCGATCGTTCAACTCGCAAAAAGCAAAAAGTGTGGACAAAAGTCATTGCTTGTGCGGGGCAAGAAGAAGCAAGCATCAGCGTACGTGTACTCATGAATGTATGTGTGATTATCACATTTGTGTAAATACGCATAAATAAAGGAATATGCAATAAACCCAAACATATGAACATATTCTCCTGATATATTTTAATTATATCAGGAAGTAAAATATGCTATTAAAGTAATTGAATTATGATATGCTTAGATTCCAATTAATAAAATAAAAAAATTAAATACAATTTTAATTTTATGTATTTTACGATTCGAACGTATATGCTCGTATTCGGAATGAGCTTAACTCCTTCGCGCATACGACCTAAGCCACCACAAAAGTGGAAACGTGGCCGCTTAGCCACCGTTTTATTATTATCATTTGTTTAATAAGTATATTGCTTACGCAACGCACATACATAAGTTAGAAAACTAGCTTATTAAATGTTTATTTTATTATGAATTCTGGGGTTTTTACCGGTAATACAGATTTTTAATTCAAAAGGTTTTTCATAATTATAAATTTGTCATATCATAGAAATTGAAAACATAAATCTAAATAGGTATGCGCAACGATTTTTCATATAGGAATATTCGTTGTGTCTATTTATAGCATTTCGCATATTGTGTGGTGTATTTTTCTTTTTCGAAGTTATACTTTTCGATGTTCCCTCTTGTGGAATTACAAATTAGTACTCAAAAAGTTTTCATTTAACATTTGCTCCTTCTCTACTCATCAACATTCTCTGATATAAGTTACTGAATTGCGTTCAGCCAGAGAATGTTGATGAGTAGAGAAGGAGCAAATGTTAGCAGTACTAAAATCAGAGAATGTTGATGAGTAGAGAAGGAGCAAATGCAGAGAATGTTGATGAGTAGAGAAGGAGCAAATGTTAGCAGTACTAAAATGTTAATTGCTAAGAAGGAACATCGAAAACGCGCAAATTGGAAAATAAAATTTCACCACAACTATCAGGGTACGAAACGAACTACACCACTCTATAAGCAAAATGTATACACATACATATGCACAGATGTTCTTTGATATGCGCATAAACAAAACTTAAAATAATAAAAAGGAAAATAATTGACTTATGAAAAGAAAATATAAGTAATGAGGGAAATAATATGAAAATAGAACTAAAATACCATTTAATAAAAAAGAGTTATAAAAATAAAAAAAGAGTATATAAAAATATGTGATAGGATATGAACTTAGGCAAAATATTTTACATTGCCATAAAGAAGTGTGCTATACAAGCAGCACCACAAACGATATTCGAGTAATTTTGTCTAATCTGTAAACTCAAACAGCTATTGTTGTTTACTTGCTTCAATGTTCATATGTCTATATGTGAATATTCTTGAAATTGCCTTCCTTCATTCGCATGTCCAAATATATTTGCATATATGTACACATATGTACATATGTATGTCCCTCAATATGTCTTTCGCAAAAAATCAAACATTCGCGCAAGTGACAAAAAAACGTAGACGCACCATCATCGGCCAATAATATTCAAGCGAACTCGCGGCATATTTTCTAAGTATTTTATATTACAACGACAACAAATTCATTCATAAGGAACGTGCGCTGCTTCAAAGCAAAGTGCGTTCGTTCATAACTCTGCGCCGCGCTATTTTTTCTGTGCGCCTGGTAAACCACATTTGGTTTTCATATAGAATTCCTACCGCAAATGCGCGAAAATAAAAATGAATGAAATTGAATTTGAATGTCTTCAGTAAAATTGAAGAATCAGCAAAATTTCAATTTTACAATTTGTATCACTGAAAATCCTACCATCCCCCTCGCGTTTGTATGTTGCCCACAAGCTGCTTCCTCACAACATTTGCTAAAAATCAGAAATTGAAGAATTTGTCTGATGTTCACTTCAAAAAGGAGAATTGGCAACATGACCTCTTAGCGAGTTTAAATAATATTTATAGTTTTGCATATTATGCACTATTTATGGCATTAAATTACAAAATTTATATTAAATTGCCATTCATATGAAATCATTAACTACTTCTATATATTCTAAGCACAGTCCATATAGTACTTTTATATGTTTACTTATTATCATTATTTCATAGTTTGTCGATTTAGCCCATTTTATCCAAATACGACGCTATGAAAATGCAGCCCAATCGGTAATCGCAATATTTCAAAAGAGCATAAGTCAATTTTCAACAGCAAAGCCCTGCAAAAAGGACAAACGAGACAACATAGCCGATCGACATTGTCGTAAAATTGTTGATTGAAACAAATTTTGTCAACTCCGCCACGATGCGCAAAATTCGGCGTCAATATGTATGCGAGCTCATATGTATATATGTATGTTTGTCGACAAAATCGTCATTTGGTTACTTTCAACAACACAATGTCTGCGCGAACTCGCCGTTATTTCGTTGGCTTGCCACTATACACAGAGGCGTTCTAACTGAAGACTCTTAGTATATTATTATGTTGCTTATTTTGTATTGAAAAATACTGATGCATTTATGAATTATTTTCGTAATATAATATATATTATATATATATATATAAATACACGTATATTCATACCTATAATCGTTTTTAAACTAAATTCGATAAATAAAATATATATCTGAAATAATTATGTGGCAGTGCGCCCCAATCCCTCCTTGCCTGCGATCGTTCAACTCGCAAAAAGCAAAAAGTGTGGACAAAAGTCATTGCTTGTGCGGGGCAAGAAGAAGCAAGCATCAGCGTACGTGTACTCATGAATGTATGTGTGATTATCACATTTGTGTAAATACGCATAAATAAAGGAATATGCAATAAACCCAAACATATGAACATATTCTCCTGATATATTTTAATTATATCAGGAAGTAAAATATGCTATTAAAGTAATTGAATTATGATATGCTTAGATTCCAATTAATAAAATAAAAAAATTAAATACAATTTTAATTTTATGTATTTTACGATTCGAACGTATATGCTCGTATTCGGAATGAGCTTAACTCCTTCGCGCATACGACCTAAGCCACCACAAAAGTGGAAACGTGGCCGCTTAGCCACCGTTTTATTATTATCATTTGTTTAATAAGTATATTGCTTACGCAACGCACATACATAAGTTAGAAAACTAGCTTATTAAATGTTTATTTTATTATGAATTCTGGGGTTTTTACCGGTAATACAGATTTTTAATTCAAAAGGTTTTTCATAATTATAAATTTGTCATATCATAGAAATTGAAAACATAAATCTAAATAGGTATGCGCAACGATTTTTCATATAGGAATATTCGTTGTGTCTATTTATAGCATTTCGCATATTGTGTGGTGTATTTTTCTTTTTCGAAGTTATACTTTTCGATGTTCCCTCTTGTGGAATTACAAATTAGTACTCAAAAAGTTTTCATTTAACATTTGCTCCTTCTCTACTCATCAACATTCTCTGCTATTTATAACCTTTTCTCCGTTTCGATCATTGCGTGGTGTATTTTAAATGAGTCGATGTTCCCTCTTTTTAACATTTTCGCCTTCTCTATTTATTAACATTTTCTGCTGTAATTCTAGTATAGCGGAAACTGCTCAGCGCGCCACCTGTACGTGAAGCTCAGTGGCATACGTTTCCTCCTTAAACCAACTGTCGACCACAAGCACACTCCAATGATAGGGAACTCGATTCAGCGCGAAATTTCCGCGTACACTGCTTTCAAAAGTGTAAGTTTCCTGCAAATTATTGAAATTTGTCCGTGGCAGATTCCGGTTGTGCGAAAGCAAATTAAATACAACTCGGTAAGACAAGGTGCGTATCGAAATTTATATAGTAGTAGTGATTTTTACCACTTGGTTGACACGAAGCCAATTGCCATCTTTGGCCTACAGAAGTTGTAATAAATAAATATTTGCATGGTTTTCATTGCACTATTTTGCGATCAGAAGAGGGGCTGGTTCGTATACATGTGTACATAACCCAAATAAAAAGTAAAATGAAACAGAATCTTCATTACAAGTGCATTATATCGGCAAAATTTGCGCAATTCCTTAGAGAACGCTTAGATGCTTTGAAGTGAAGCAGTGAAAGCAATTTAAATTTACTGGCCTCTACAAACAACGAGAAATTTTGTATTTGCAAAATAGTGCTGGTTCCAAGTTTGTTTTCGTAAGCTTTCGAAAACAATGGAGTTCATCGGATAAGAGAATATGTATTCTTTAATGCTGACAATATTCCAAATAATAGGAAAGTATTCAAATCCTAAAAACTGCATTTTCTTAGAAATTATTACAATAATATTCTAAACTAGTGGCTGGTGGGCAAAAGAAGACGTCGAAAGGGTACCTTGGTACAGGCGGCCGCACTTTCCACGATTTAAGCTCAAATTTCCAATTAACTAGATATTTTGAACGAATGGCGAAAAAAATGACTGATTCATTAATAACTTCAGAAGAAAATATGCTATATTTGTCCGATTTATTTTTTTGTTTAAATGAAAATTACAATTTTTTTTCATATCGTCGCTTGATATCTGCTGCTTTTGTTATTTTTATACCCTGAACAGGGTATATTCAGTTTGCCACGAAGTTTGTGTTTTGAACATCCAGAAGGAAACGTCGGAATCCTTTAAAATATAATATATACATAAATGATTAGCATGATTTAGCCATGTCCGTCTGTCCGTCTGTCCGTCTGTCTGTATATATACAAACTAATCCCTTAGTTTTTAAGTTATCGATCTGAAATTGAACTTGTCCTTTGCTCACTAAGAAGTTGCTCATTTGTCGGAATGGCCGATATCGGACCACTATAGCATATAGCTGCCATACAACTGAACAATCGGAATAAAGTACTTGTATGGGAAACTTTGTATTTGTGAAGGGTATTATAGCTTCGGTGCAACGGAAATTAACGTTTTTTCTGGTTTTTAATATTAGTTTCAGTATTAATACACATCATTGGCCAGAACTGAAACACCACCTAGTTTACCGTTTAAAATTTTTCTTAATCAGAAACAAAAGCTTTTTGCTTACATATTCATGGTAATCAAAAATTTAGTGGTCGAAGCTAACGGAACATACGTGTTATGCAAATATTCCGTGAAATGTGAAACGAAAAGTGTTTGTGACAGAATAGAATATATATTTTTGAAACCGATTACGGAACGATAAATATATTTTAATATTCCGTGTTTAACTTTGAATAAATTTATTTGTTGTTTTTTTTTAAGTTTAAATGATACACATACACTTCTAAAAAAAATCTCATAATAAGTAAATGAAAAAGTTGCTCGATCTGTGGTTACAGTAGCTCGGCAGAATATCTAAGCAACTTTAACCTGCTCACTATTATTGGTTGCTGGGTTAATTTTTTCAGCTCGCCCTTGCCTCACCCTGAAAGCGTTTTTTTTTATATAATAACTGAACTTAGTATTTTGTCAAGAGGCTAGTGTCCTGCTTAGTATTAGATCTCATATTTGAGAACTTCGAAAGTTACCAGATTGAAACTCGATTCGCCGCCTGAAATCATTGAATTTTTAGTTCGCGCGCATTTCAATATTTTACGAGTAGGCAATATGCAGCTGCTCCCGTTGTCATAGAAAGCGAAAGGACGGTGGGCGTTTGGCTCTTCGAATTGGCTTAATCTCGCTGCTTCCCCATACCCAACGCAGAGTCCCCAAATTGTCGCATGTAAGTTTTGGGAGTGCGTGTGCAAGTTTGCTGCGAATTTGGCTCGAGCAGCACGCATCAAGGCTTTGACACGTAACGATAAGCGCGAATTTTTATTTTATAGATCTGCCGCACACGCATATCAATAGGCGCATTAAAATTTAACAACCTTCTATAATACGCTTTCCGCCATGCCCTGTGCCTTAGCAGCGCTTCGCCCATTCATTCTAAACAATGGCGACAAATGAGAAACTGTTTATGGCGAGCGTAGTGTGGCAAGTTACACATGAGACCGCCGAATCAGGCCGCCAGCCCCACTAACTACGACGTAGCAGGGGGGTTAGAAGCGCGTGTACCTAAGCGCCCACAGGGCACAATAGTCGTCAATTTCAAATGTAAGAGAGCGGAACAGGACTCGTCGTGTGGCATGTGCTTGCGAGAAAGGACGCATGAAATCGTAACGGACATTAGTGCGCCAAGTACAATTCGGTTTTATTCGAAGGTTTTACAATTCTAACCTCTGGTGGCGTCGTTAAGCGCCCTCCCCTCGCAGCGTTAAAGCTTCAATAGTGGCGCCATTTGATCGAATTTCCAATACCTTCTGATTAAGGATGCATGCGCGTTGCAAATTCACCTCCTGCGCCAATAAAAACGAGCGGAAGGGACACAATAGCGTTTTTGGAAGATATCTTGCTTAGAGTTACAAAATGGACTTAAAGTCGGCTGTGACGTGTTTCTACTTTAATTGCAACTTTTGCCTTCTTCTTTCCCTATTAAGCACTGCTTGCAACAATATTAATAACCTACAACCGCTGAGGAGAGGTAAAGGGCGAACAGCTAAATCAAAAATGAAAAAAAGAAATGTTCAAAACACTCAAAAGTCATCATTAACATATCCCATTTGTGGGTCCTTTCGCTTTCGCCTTGTTTGCTCATACGAGTTGTAAAGTTTTTCACTTTCTGCCGCGTGTGAGCGTTCAATGGCCAACATGGGTCACCAACAACAAGCACACCGTAGGACATATCACTGCATTGTAAGAGATTTTAGGGGTTGCTAATAGCGACACCGTGACCCCCATCTCCGCTCGCTAAGCTCTTCTCAGACTTAAGCACATGCAAGCATGCATAAACTACCTACCGACATGCATTGATGCTTACGCGTATGTGTAGCTGTACACTTAAGGCCTCCACTTTCTCTTTCTTCGACACCTTGGCCATGAATGCACTTACACTATCAACCCTTCGCCGCCTGCAAAACATGTATGCGCGCACTGGTGGACCGGTTTAATGAGCGCATCGTGCCACAGCAGACATGTCTGCTGCAACGTCTGAAGCACATGCTGCTAAGGACGCACGGCGCGTTGACGAGTGCACATAAGACGATCGCAACCCCAAACAAGGGCACGCAAGCACAATAGCTGCCAGCTGGCGGTAGAGATGCATTAAAAGGCATTCGCGCAGAAGGTATGCCTTCTTTCAAGTGGGCTCCATGCAGCCACCGCCTGCCATCTTACAGTTCGCGCCACGATCTGGATAGGAACCCTTCTAGGATAAGCATTGTTCCTCTGGCTGAAACTTTTTCTCATCCATGTTGAATTCCACTCATAAAGCCGCTTATTGCCTGCAAGTGCGCTGCATTTACGGCAGCGTCAGCGTTAACGTCGGTCATTTAGTTTGACGCTGCAGCATCATTGATGAGCATCCGACTGGCAGTGCCCTTTAAATAGTGGAAAGAATGCGTCGAAGCTGCCGTTGCTGCTGGCGTTCGGCACATTACCCTACCTCAGACGACTCAGACGATGCTTGCATTTGAATGTAGCCACTGCAGGCAGTGCATTTCACTTTCAGCCACCTCCTTCCGGTTGCATTGCTTGCTGCCTGATTATCTTTCAAAAGAACGCTCCCCTAAGCTCAGCTAAACACACGCGCGAAGTGGTGTGCAGATGTGCCTTTGAAATTATATGCCACGATGCCACCACTGCCTGTCTTAGTTGCGCTGCCGACGCGGCAACTAGACAAAGCGACGCTGCATTAGAAATCAGCGCCGCACGGCATTGCAAGCTCTGCAGTGGCCCTTCGAGCTCGTTCGAGAATAAATACACAAACATATGCACATAAGCACTCACATGCCGAGCTCTAGTCAGGTGGGCAGGTGTGAGGTTTTGAAAGGGCGCTGCACAATGAGTGGATGGTGGCGTGGGCGGCGTGTATGCAGAGGGGTGTGTAGCAAGTGCATGTGGGTCCTTTTGTGCACTCAAGTGCATGTCGCCGTCGTGTTAAGTGTTTTTGCCTTTGCTGGGGTGTTTTCGTGTGCAATTAAACCTGACGCAGGAGGTGAATTTGTTTTCAGCAACAAAGCAACTCGAGCCTAAAATTTCTTAAGATATGAAAGCTGTCTATACTACAACTACGAAGTACATGCTTCTAATTACATATGCACGTACGTATTTATTTTAGATGGTTTTGTTACTCATTTAATGACGATTTGGAATTCTCCATTTTAAAAACTGACTGGTTGAGAAATAGGGCCACAGTACTCTTTCATGGAAATTTGTCTATATTATTTTAATAAAACGTGTATTTTTGATATGACAGCTATCCTATCCTGTAGTAAATTAATGGTGGTTCGCATAAAGTGTATTTTAAAAATAAAATAAAGATAGTCAAACCCCTTTTTTATACCAAGAAGTTTATAACACTCAGAAGGAAACGTTGGATACCCTATAAATGATCAGCATGCCGTACTGAGTCCATTTACGTCGATTTCGTCTGTCTATATACACGAGAATTAGTCCCTTAACTTTTGAGATATCGATATACAATTTTTCACACGTTATATTTTCTACAAAAAGCTGTTCATTTGTCGGAGACGCTGACTATGGCATATAGTTGTACTTCAAACTGGCCGATCAAAATCTATTTACAATATTGTAAGAGCACGATAGTGTCTTACCAAATATTTAAATGGACTTAATGTTTTTACCTTTGAGCTTCACTTATTGGTAATTTTCGAAGAAAAGTTACTCAGTGATATCGGTCTCTGAGGATGAAGTAGCTTTTGAACGATACCAAGAGACTTTTCCTCGATGAGACAGTTTTCCTTATTAAAATAACTTTCAAGATGAAAATAAACTTTGTTTCGAGCAAAGTCGTTCTACATTTCTTAGGTCCAACCTACTAAGACTCAGTAGTCATCGTTTCTAAGTGTTAACTCCTTTGGATAGTATAAGCGAGTAAAAAAAATATATCTATCATCTGAACTAAGTATTTAGCCCCGACTTGACAAGGCGAACCAGCGGTTAGCATCTTTCGTGTCCATCCAGCTGCCTGGCGGCTATTGACTACTTGAAAACACAAAAGCCGGCTGCAAGAAAGTGCAAGTCTCTAACAGACACTGGCCGAAATGAAGTCAACTGCCAATTGGTGGAGTAAAATTAGAAAGAGTGCAGAGATGTGGAAGGAGGTGAAGTGATATGGGAGCAAATATCTAATGGCTGTCATCTTTTGACAAAAGTCTGCTCACAAGTAAGAGTGGATTTGTAAAGCAGAAGGATGCGGCAAACAGAGGAGCGAAGAATGCAAGCAAGAAAGCATGAAAGCAGGCTTTGTTTTAAGGAACAGCCGTCACAATATACCACTGATGAGGCACTTATGCATGTGTCACATCGAAAATAAAGAAATAGTAGGGCCACAAAGAAAAACTGAAAAAGCGTAAAAAATAGAGGTCTTTGTTTACCATTCGGTAGAGCCCGGCAGGATGTGCACCAATTTGAAGACTTTCATGCAGAGTGTGCAACAGCAAAGAGCAAAATACAACACTGTCATGAGCATATTTACATTACTTTACATTCACACAAACTTACCATGCTCAATTGGTGGTAGTTTCCGTCTGCTGGAGCTGGTTAAAACAGACTCATAGAAATTAATTTTGGAATTAAAGGAATCGCGTATGTGTGGCAACGTAGCGAGATATAGAAATTTCATAGTCATTAGGTAAATGTGGTCCTAAAAGACCAACACAAAGGCGACTTTTTCCATCGGCTTATGCGGGTGTGAGTTTCCGATTTGTTTGTGCAACTTTTGTGTATTTTGTACCCACAAACACTCGCAGCAACAATAACAGGAAAAAAACAGTTAAACTTTAAGCCCAAATTATTTCTCTGTATTAGCGTTGCGTACTAGTGTTTTCACATACATACACTCATATGTATGTATGTGTGTGTTTGACATTTTTGGGCACTTTCCAAAACATTTTGCCAAATTTCTGCGTTTTTTTTTTTTATTTGGAACAATTTTTAGCAATAGCACCCAAATGAACTTCTTACCACTCCTCATTTAACTCTAAATTAGACGACGCAGGTATGTACTCTTAAAAGTCAGGCATATGTATGAGTGTGCAGAAACCCAGTAGTCTATTTCAGTATACACTTTCAGTAAGACAGAGTGTCTAACTACCTTGCGTTGCTAGTTCAACGTTAGAGCCGAGTTTCTATGGCTTTGTCAAAATTATTAATCATAAGTTTTCAGAATCGTGAGAGCGCTGCTACACTATATGTATAATTGTTTGTTTTGGGAGCCTTATTTGCAACACTAAGTTATTGTTATCACAGATTTTGTGTCAGTTGCTATAATTTTCCTTATTGCGGTTTTTTGCTAACGCAAAATACTATATCGGGGAGCGAAAGAGAGAGAGTTTCTTATTTTCTGATCTTAACTTACCCCTGAATAGAGAAATCAGTGGGAAAAAATACTGATGAAATTAACAAAGTCTTGTTGGGACATCTGAAGTCAAGCTTCGACTCAGTACGCGACGGAAATATGTTTTTTTAAAGTTCAAAAATTATAAATATGGCAATTTACAGTTTTCCTAACTAATTAAAACTAATGAGTTTTAAAAAATACTGAGGAACTAAATAGGAAGCCATTCGAAACGAAAATGAAGAGGCTTTAATCCCCTTCAAATTTCTGCACTAAGTTTGAGAGAGTACCGATCTACGTAAGTAAATATCCCATACGGATATGATATGTACGTATGATCCCGCTACAAAAATCTCTATTTACAATTTAAAGTTTAGACAATTCATGTCTGCCTAAAAGTATGCAAACAAGTTTTGTATCCACTTTTCACAGTTCAAGAAAAGAAGATAACTCGAGGTGACGGGCACGGGAGCAAAACAGGTAAGATGAGATCAATGAAGGGTTGCAATTGTCAGCAATGCATTGCAAGTAAAGTGGTGGTTGAAGGTTTCGATGAAGCGAAGATACATAAATGTGGAGAGGTGCGGCGGAACACACTAGAATGCTAAAAAGTGATTTCATTGCTTAGTTGGTATGACAAGCCAGACAACTCGCTCCTACCCCCTACATTCATATGTATATAATATATGTATGCAAATATTTGAATATGAGTAAGTTGCACAGTGCAGAGCAATTAGCTATGTCATCATTTTGATGTGGTTGCATCTGAAGCGAACATTTATGCCTGCGTCGTTGCCTTTTCCCACCGAAATAAGCAAATGCAATGGAAAGGCTTCTTAGGACACTATTAAATAGCTAACAACAAGCAAATGTTCTGCAGCAAAAAATCGTGCTTGCAACGGGTTTTAGACCCTGTGAAATTATGTGAATTATAAACACATATATAAATATATGAAGGGATGCATACACGCGTAAAGTAAGTGAGGTAAATATTACAAAGCGTCCAAACCAAAAAGGTGAACTAAGAAATATTCTAATAAATAGTTGGTGTTATTTTCTTAAATACCTATATATTTATACATATATATATATCGCGAGTTGGCGGTTTTACACATATATGTATCAAAGTACACTAACACACATCTGCGCCTTTTCCATTTTTTTATTTCCTCCATAATTTATTTGTGTTTTATGTATTCACATTTCCTCTGTTATTTTGCGAGTTTGTGCCACGTCAGGCGCTGGTTTAGCGCAGCGTTCGCGCTATCTAAGCAGACCTAATTAGAAAGTGGAGCTTCCAGGCAACATCAAAAACGCACATACATGCACGCAGATATGCATGCAGATGTCCTTTCTCGGGGAAGGGCTTACATGCGGTCAGCAGTCGCAAGTTTACCCCATTCATTAGGGCTTGTACGAAACCATTGTCTGCTGTACACGTCCCTCAGCGCTGCCTGCTGTCCTTAACACAGCTCTTTATGTTCGCGCAACTACTCGCATGTGTACAAATATAGGCATAAATAAAGACACAGACATACGCACACATTTCAGGCGTATTGACTGGACCTTATTTGGGGTTCGGCGACGTGCGTTTATAACCGTTGAGTTGGGTCAAGCCAGCGCGGCAGCGCTCTGTACGCACCATGCGTCGCTCTGACCGCCGCGGTCGCGATGTTTGCTGATCCCTGAGTGGTTGTTGTTTTTGACGTTTAGTCATTCCTCGCCGACAACCTTATCATATCAGTTTTGCCAGTGAGTAGTGAAATTTTTACTCATTACATTTTAGAAATATATTCTCCGCTTCCCATCTGATCCGGTCATCTTTGTCGCAGCTTATGTATTTATGTCTATGTATGTGTGTCGAATTAGAATAAGTTCAGTGCGCAGTAATTTGTGCTTTCACACTCTCGCATCTTGCAGGGCCCTGCTTATGTCATGGATCGATAAAGTGGTGTACAAAGCCGCGTATACACTCGCTACCGCTTCTAATGCGACCGCTTGGCTTGCAGAAACAGGTGGGGAGAGGGCAAAAACGTGCGTACTCATGTGTGTGTGTATATGATTGAGTATGTTTGTGGCAAAAATATATGTCGGTATGTCTTCTTTTGGATGACGCTAGTGGTGAATGGCGAAATCGAGAGTATTTAGGTTGTGGTGGAGGATAATGGTGGCGTGGGGACCGCATCTAGTGCTGAATACTGTGTTTAGTTGAAGACTCGAGTGTATTGTTCTAAATTTGATGTGAAAATGAAAATTCGGTACAATGCCGCCAATGATAGGATTCACACATTGGGAAGGGTAAAAAATTGTGATTACTAATTTATTTATCAAATGTTTGGTGATGCGAGCCTTAGAAATTAAGTATGGAAGGCCACTGTTCGGGGGCAACCGAAAGTTATTTACATATTATTTGAGCAGACACTTTCATAGGCGCATCCGTCTAGCAAATTATATATGCTCCGCAGTTCAAGGACTCTGAATAACCGCATACGAGTTGTGGAACTAAGACTAGTTTTACAGTTGTTCCATGCAAAATAATATTTACTTTACTTTATTTATATAACTTCGTTATGATATTGTATTCATTGTCATTGAGCTGAATGAATATAACTAATATATATATATATATATTATATGTAGTATGTATTTTAATATATACATATGAGTTTTTATTCCGTTATTTTAGATATTTATTCGAATTCGAATCGCTCTGATTTTGCCTACTGGTTAAGTCATGTTGGAGAATTATTCCAAAATCACTTGTGCGGCTCTCACAACGATACAAACGCTTAAGCTTGGAAATTAGTGAGATGGATTTATGAAGATCAATGCAAATATGAATATATGGATTGATATAATAGGATATAATACTAGCCCGGATAGGGGCGTGGGTCGGGGGTGATTCCCCCAAGACCCGAGTTCTCGAAGAGGCCTGTATTTTCCAAAAAATTAAGTGAATAGTAAAAAATTAGAGTGCTTTTAAGGGAACTTTTTTTCGCTTTTTTATATTGTCACGAAAAAACTGGCAAAGCTGCCGGTAAATATGAAGAAGTGCAAAATCACATTCAACGTAAAAATAAGTATGCAGTTCTTTCGCCCTGTGGTGCCCACACGCGGAGAGTGCTTGGAGTCGACTCGGCCGAATGTTGTCCTTGAGCAATAACTTTTTTGGTATTGTTCAAAAATGTTTCAACATTTTTAGTAGCAGCACACAACGTTGGGAAATTCTAAAATCCAATCCAATCCAATTTACTTCACTGTCTTTCTAATACAAGCTGGTCTGCCGCATCGATGCCATCAAGCCATCTGCGAAAAATCTCCCGAATATCAGTTCCATGATATGATAGAAGATGAACTCAATACAGCTGCAAAAAACTTTGCAAATAGTATTGCGTTGATTTATCTGATAAGTAGCCCAATGAAGTTATTCACCTCAGACACGTTTATGATGCAAATTTTGAAACTCGTCTTACTTGAATCGATTTGAGAATATTTTGAACTTTAAACTTTTCTGTTTCAAATTGTATGGATTTCCAGTATGTATGAACTGAATTGTACATTATAGTTTTTCAAAATCAAACAAACTTGTTCCGCTCAAGACCAAGAAGAAAGCAAATTTACTGCAGATGTGAAGAAGTCATAAAACACTATGTCGTATTTGACTTATTCTTCACAAACATTAAAGTAAGTGGGAAGGTAGTTAATAAAGTATAGAAGTTTTTACCCTTGGGCCCAGTTTTGCTCCCGGAGGTACTGTATAACTCACGAAATTACTAAAATCTATGTTTATTGCTTTTATACAATTGAAACATTGTTTTCAGAAGAAAAAAAAACATATTTATCCGACATAAAACCATTACAACCGAAGATTGTCCGATCATTATGGTTTTCGCACAGATATCTGTATGTTTAATGCAAATTTAGTTTATGTATTGTAAATATAAATGAACACTAGGGTGCTTTTTTCAAATATTTGTGTTTTCGGTTCCGTCGTTCCGAAACAAAACAAAAGTACCCATTGCGGCTAAGTTGTAACTCTTACGGGCGAGGTAGTACGGGCACTAAACCTAATTTTTTCATAAAATTTGCGGTATTTTGCATTTATTTCGTAAATGACAAGAGTTATAGCAAAATTGTTAAAACTTGTAGGAAATTGAATTTTCTACAAAAATGTCTTTATACTGTTGGAGATAATTCAGTTTTAAGTTTGTGAAGGTTTAAAATTTTTCTAAAAATTTGGTAAATTTGTAAGAGTTACAATTTGGCCGCAATGGGCACTTTTGTAGAGCATTCAATTCTGGAAAAAACCCGACTTTGCTCAAAGTGCTGCCATGCAATGCCGCTAAGCTATAGAGATTTAAAAATAAAAAATCGGAGTTTTTGTATATTTTCAACGGTTTTTGGGTATTTTCAACAAAATTCCACGATGGTACCGAAAAAAAATCGTTAAACAAAAAGCACCCTAATGAGCACGTATTGAAGACATACACGAAGACTTGCTTGATATTGCATTAGTATTTTGGTTCAATAATCTGCTGCAATAAAAAAAATTGTCAGTCTTTTACTCTCAAAGCATTATTTAGAAGTTTGACAGGCTTTGAAGTTGAAGCTGCAAGTGCATTTTAATGCATTCAAATCGCTCTAAGCGACTGGCAAACGGCAAACGGTAAACGGCGGAGTAATGTGTTTGGAAATCGAAATTTTTTCGTACACTGTGAAAAATGTGTGAATGTAAACTTCAGAGTTAAAACCTAAATGTGGCGATAAGCTGATTTTCATAATGAAACTAATACAAATAAGTGCTTGTTTTGTAATTTATCTGTCAAAAATTTCAATACAAACTTTTTCATTGAATAAAAATCGTTTACCAATTGATTTTAGTATTAAGACTTGCATTAAAATATGTCATATTTAAAAGACGTAAGTCACGAATGCTGTTCAAAACCGAAGGCTTTCTATAGAGTTATTTGACGCGTAAATACAAATTCTTTCACTGAAGATGTATGTATGTATTAGAGAATATATTAGCCCAAGGATTCACCATAAGTACTGGCAATGTTTGAACACGTGTTTATTCGAATTGCTACTCTCTAACGTTTGCAGACGAAGACAATTAAAGTCAGCAAAGAACCAAATCGAGAGTTTGTGAATGTGGCTACGAGACACTCATCAGTTTCGGTCTTCCGTGGTAAAAGTAAATATTGAAATTAATATGCATAAATATCTAACAACCTTTAAAAGTAAAGGTAGAGTGATGCATTATGGAATTTGGTCCTCACATATGCTTAACTTAAAAAAAAATGTTCCTCAGTGAAGGAGGAACAAATGCTATAAGCAGCAATAAGAGAAGCTGCCAAGAGAACACTGTGAAAAATTTAAGATTTTATGCCACCGCAATTTCGCTGAGCAACATTTAGTGCAGTGCATAAAAACAAAAAAAAATAAATAAATAAAAAATGAAAAGGAAACAATTGCAACCGTAATTACGAGTGTAAAATAAAATATATAAAAACAAAGCAGCAATTTTAATACTAAACTGAGCGCGGCTTTGTGCAACATTTTTATTCCAGTTGGCGGCACTTATTTCGGTTTAATTTCTATAAGTTGTTGTTGTCGTATTTTGTGCATAGCCGAGCGCAGCCGATAGCTTTGGGCCTTCAATTGCAATTGCAGGATTGCTTGTGTTGCAACGTCTCGCACCGCTATGCTCGGCTTGCAGTACTTTGCAACGGAACTCAAAGCATTCTAACATGATTTTAATTATAACAAATGCGGTGTGGGGGCAGTAAATGGCAAGGCGGGGGGAAGGGCAGTTGTTTCATGACAAACTTTTGTCTTGTCTTTGGATGTGAACGCATGTGGCATGGTGTGAGTGTGAAAGTGTGTCCATTATAACGCCTGCAACTATGTTTCGTGCTGTTTTAGCTGCGGCTTTTAGAAAGCAAGCATCACAATCTTTTTGTTTTGCACCCACCACTGCTAGAATTCTCCAACATTTGCAACAGTGACGAGCACACGCCCACACCCCTCCACCATTTATTCACGGCGAGCGCGCTTTGAAGTTTGCTGGTATTTAAAAAGTTAAAATGCATAAATATTAACCAATATGCAGCAGTGTATTCTTCTTCTTGTAGAGAAGTTGAGTCTAGCTCTGCGAATAGCTTTGGAGCCCTCAACGCTAAGCGGGGCAGATGAGCAAATGTTCCGCTACGTCGCTGGTGGAACAAACAGCATGCCGCATATCTGCGGCGATTTTCGTTGCTCGGAGCCAATGAAGTCCCAATAGATTGCGGCAATTCTCGGTACCTAGGCCCCTTTAGAAACTTAGTGATCTGTTGCAAGTCCCAATAGCAAGTATTGCATTAGTTATGTTGCAGTCAGAAACTCCGCGAAACACTGGCCTGCGAAAGAAAGGTTATTTATAAAAAAACTGTATAAAAGAAATAAATTAGCTGGACTATTTGTTTAATGTACCTTTGCGCGAAACTTAATTCGGCGCTGCAAAAAGGTGAAAAAAGAGATTTTGTAATAAATTGACATAGCATGAATGTTAATGCGTCCAGCAATAGACATTTACAGGCCTGGTAACGGCCCAACGCCACAGCAAATGCTAATGCCCGCGCCTCCCTTACCATCACCTTCTCGCTAACGCACACACTCACACGCATAACGGCTGGTGGCCGGTTGCATGCCGCCCAGAGGCATAGAGTTGCATATGCACGCATACAACTGTAGCTGTGCTCGATGTCAAAGTACCGCTGTGGAATGAATTATAAAACAACACGGCCATCAAAGCCAACAACCAAAAAAGACCCCAACACTTGGTCAGCAGCTTGATGCGGTTGCTCATACGCCCAGGCGGCTTACTTGAACTGGTTTGGTGCCACACGCTGAGGCCGTTGTCAGCGCTGGTGCGGACGGGAGTGGTTGTGACCATTGGCGATGTTGTAGAAGCAACATGAAATTTTTATTTTATTTAAATGTAATTATCTGCCTGTGTGCAAAAACAAAAAATCGACGAAAAAATAAATCCTCATCATGGAAAATACAACCAAAAAATGAAAAAAGGCTCAAAACAGATAAACACAAATGTACGGAGGGCTAGAGGGCTGAAGGAGTGTGCAGGTATGGGACAGTTGTACAACAAAAATTTCGTATATAGAAGAGCAAAGCTATCCTGGGGGAGTTGGCGTTCGCGCTGTTGCAGATAGCCAGCGACGACAATGATAGGGAGCGAGAAGGCATAAAAATAGCCAAAAAGTTCCAAAAAAGCACTCCAACAGGCATGAGAAAAGAGCTGCATTGCAGGCGTGGCTTTTTTGTACATATTACCAACGCACTACGAAGACATAACACAATGCAGCGACGCGGCGGAGGCGCTGCTGCCACATGCAACGAAACTGGAGCTGCAACTCAACGCGCGATATGCAGCGGGAGACGTGGGTGACCATCAATGCGGGATAGGCCTATGCGTGCGTGATGATGCCACCAATGATGCTCGTTTTTGTTGGGTGGCGTGTAGTTTTTTGGCGGCGCTAAAACAACAAAAACCCGAAAACAAAAACCGTATAAAAATATAAAGGAAAGAAAAAAAGTTTGCAAAAACAACGAGAAACAAAAGCGGAGGCAGAGACTGGAGAACAGTGGGTTAACGTTTACCCTTATCTGCACACATGTGCACCTTCATTCATATAAAGTGGCGCGTCAAATACCAAACGACTCCAATAAGCTTGTCTTTTTGTAAATGTGCGTGTAGTCGATGCTTTTTGTGTTTTTTGTGTATTTTTTATGTGATCGGGAAAGTTTGCGTTATAATAACATCATCGCTTTGCTGGTGGGTGGGGGATAAGTAGAGTCAAGTGCCGCTAAGGGGGAGTGGGTTGAATGGGGTCTCATGAGTGGGCTTGCAGTGGAGGTGCGCTGCTCTGTGTTTATGTAATTTGGTGGCCATAATGATACGAATGGGCTTCGCCTGAAACAACAACAACAATATCATCTAAAAATTCAACGAGTATTACTGTTAGCATTTAAAATGAATACAGAAAAATGTGATGCTTTATCTTTAGTGTCAGTATTAAAAAATTGTCATAAATTAATATTTCATTAAGTTTTACAAGGAATATTGGGATACTAATCTTCAAGGGTAAGGTACATATTGTACTTATTTAGCTCACAAAACGATTTCTATTCTCAATCAAATTAGATTTACATCTAAATCCAATCATCATCCATAAAATGCCTAATTTTATATCTGACTACAAGTATAACTAAGGTACCTAATGAATTGAGCAAGTTTGAGCTGGCGAATAAAACGACAGGGAATATACTTGAGATTTAATGTTGAAAATGATTGACACAAACATTTGTCGATAAAAAAAGGTATGAGTTTTTAAAATCCATGCCGAAAATTGTTATTTTTGACTTTGAGAAAGCTTAACTAATGTGAAATTGTAGTCTTATAAAGACTAGTCTACTGCCACAGGAGCATTTATCCATTAAATTTACTCTCAAAATGGCTGCTTCAAAAATATCTTCGGTAATTAAACGCTTTATCCACCAGCACCACCGAAAAATTTGTCGTTGCCGGTTAAATATTGCATTGTTGTGTACAATGCTGTGAGGGATTGTTGAGGTTTACTTTTTTTCTCGTCACGTGGCATTTTACTTAAATTTAAAAATATGCTTATTAGAAAAATAGTTTTTAATATTTATGAATTGTGTTGACTTTTAACATAAATTAGAGATAAATTGTCATATCTGTTAAGTTAGACCAAACTAAACACAATGTGCTAGATTTAATTAACATCGGTTTAGTAGTTTAGGAGGTTACACCGGACAATTGACACGAAATTTTTATACTCTCGCAACATCTAACATGTAGAAAGTATATGTATATGTTTGACTGTTTGTCTGTCCCTCTGTGCATGGGATAACTTGAGTAAAAATTAAGGTATTGTAATGAAACTTGGTACACATGTTCCGTGGTACCCAAGGAGGGTTGATATTGCAACTGGGTGGAACCGGTTAATTGCCACGCCCACAAAGGTCCGCTAAGCAAAAACATATAATATAAAGTGCTATAACTAAGCACTAAATTAAGATACAAAACTGTAATTTGGCGCAAGGGATTATAGAAGCGTGGGACAGCTATAAGCTAAAAATTAGTTCAAATTAGTTTGAAAGTATACATTTTTGAAACCGCTTAAGTAAATTAACAAAACTTGCTGAAAAGAAGTCTCTTCAGCATCTCTTCATAGTCCGCGAATATGGGAAAAATGAGATTATAACCACGCCCACTCCCCATATAACGGTTATGTTGAAAACTACTAAATGTGCGGTAAATCACAAAATAAATGCGCCATAAGCATTAAATTTCACAACCAAGGTATTAAAATGGAGAATGGGCGTGGCACCTCTCACCTATTTCGTCTAACGCCCACAAATTCTCAAAATTGGTCTATAACTTTTCATGGACCCACACACCAAATATATAGACCCCAGTGCATATGGCTGTGAAATCTAGTTTTGATATTTGGGGAGAATGTTTTTGTGATTACAGCTTGCCTTTGTGCAAAAAATGGGTTAAATGGGATCAGCCCTCTTTAGCCACCATATACCAAATATAAATATTTATATATACCGCATGTATTGGTCAATATGTAGGAAATCTTAATGATATTCCGAAAAAGTGTCGTTCTAATAACATTGTATCCTATTGCCTAAAATGTATGAAATCAGGCCATTCCTTCCTCTAGTCCCCATATCCCTAATATTCAGATTTTTTAATATATACTTGACCTTATACCTTATATATTGGTCAATCTGTGAGATTTCTTAATTTGCAAAATTTGAGAGTATAAAATGTTCGGTTACACCTGAAGTTAGCCCTTCTTTATTTGCTATACTTGTATATAACGATACTGTGGAAAATATTGCATGAAACAACCGTGTATTAGTATTCTGTCATGGTGAGACTTATAGTAATTTTACGTGCTCTTGATGGCTTACGCGATGCCGACGTTGCTGTTGCAGACATCGCCAGTGAGTCCTTTGAAAATAAACCCGCTTTTTCAAATGAAAAATTGTATGGCAGCTATATGCTATAGAAGTCTGATATCGGCCGTTCCGATAAATGAGCAGCTTCTTGGTAAGTAAAAGAAGAGTGCAAAAGATCGATATCTCAAAAACTGAGGGAATAGTTTGCACATACATATACAGATAGACAGACGGATTGACTCAGCTCATCGCGCGGATCACTTATATTTATACTTTTTAGGGTCTCTGCGCTTATTTTTGGCATTTATATGCTATAGTATTCCGATCTGAAAAATTTTTTCGGAGATCATAGCGTTCCCTTGGGCAATATTAAATACCAAATTTCATAAAGATACCTTGTCAAATCAAAAGAGTCTTGAGTTTGATTGTTCTGTTTGTATGGCAGCTATATGTATGTTAAAGTGATCCCATATCGGCGGTTTCGACTAGGATGCCGTGTTCAGGGTTTAATAAGCGTTACCGATATTGGTAGGTTGATTTTGTAGTGAACCGATACAGTTGCACTTTTACACCGTTAATTTTAATTTTTTGCGAATAAACACCGCAACTGTTCTCAGCCTGCATAGATTCATGCGTTTTGAGCAATTTCAAACCAATGAAATAAGCATGAGGCCATCTCATCGTCTGGACATTAATTGTGCTCGTGAGCGCCAAATGCAAAATATGTACATCTATAATACTGAATAATTATCTAGTTATAACTTCACGCTTAAAGTGTTTTTGAATTGGTTCAATTAAATACGTTTTCCAACTACCAGATGCTTGTCATCGCATAATCGCAATCCGAACTCTTCTTTTTCTGTGCTGTCGATTTTATTGTTGTGGTTGTTAAATCAAGTCAAATTGAATATAAATTTCAAAAAACGAACAAACTGGTATGCATTCAATTAGAAAAGATATTCTAAAGTATAAGAAAATATGCATATGTATGGTCCAAATTGAACAAATTGAAAAACTAATACGAGCACATAGAATTTATTTTAAATATAAAATATATTTCGAGGTTCGGTTTTGGACTGTGCGGGTGGAGCTTGAGAGTGATGTCATGATAGCGGCCTGCCAAGGCCCCAATGTATTCCTTGTTAGTCTGTTATTACGAAAGCCAAATTGCATGTAAACACAAATATTGCTTATACATGTCTTAGATACTTCCAGACTGGTTCTCAATGACGCACAATGGATGGAGTATTTGTCGTCTAGGCATAATTACCACTACTTATCTACGGCACATTTGCTCGAGTCTTCTGGCAGACACATGTGCTTATGTATGTGTGATAACGGTTGATTTGAGACCATTATTTCACAGCAACACTTGGTGACCTTCATTAACTCCCCTTTGCCCTGTATACATATGTCGCCCTCCCCGCCTTTCGACTAAGAATATCCTAGCATTCCATGCATGGTTGCACGTGTGTGAACAATTTGGGTTTCCCTATCTCAACTGCTGATGAACTTGAGTTGGCTTCACACGGCAACAGCAACAAAAATAACGTTGGTGTCATCACATATTTTGGCCACACCGTCTTAACAGCAACGTCTTAAATACACTATCCACCCACGGAACGCTCATAGGACGTCAAGGCCGGCGATGGCCTCTTTCTGCCGGCTCCAAAGTGTCAGAACTGTCTGCATGTGGCGTCCATTCAGGTGTGAATTTCGTCGAACTTCCGACGGAAACATTTTTGGCACTCTTTGTATGTTAATCTTGCAATTACTTATGCGCTTACAGCGAAACGCTTTTGTGGGGTGTTGCCTTGCCGGTCCAAGCGCCAAGATATATTTGTGTATGCTTGTGCGTTTGCTTTGGTTAGTGTAAGATTTTTTGTTGGGACGACAGTTAATGTTGAAAGCGAAGACTGTGGGCGGCATTCGAAGCATGGAAGGGTCGTAAGTAATGGCGGAACGGGAAGAAGACGGAAAAGGAGGCGTAGAAGGAGGACACGACATTCATATATACATTTTCTGTGTGCAATGTCTTGATATTATATGTTGCAACAATGTGGTAGTGTGTGTTGTTTGGTGTCCCCTGGAAATGATGCCATGTCCTTGGACTTGAACTTGACCTTGATTTTGTTTGTCTGAAAATGTGTTATTGCACTGTTGTTGTTTTCACTTGAAATGAAGCTTCGCAAAAATCAATATCAATGAGATTGTTACTTTTATTGTTGTGTTTTGTTGTTTACATGTTGCGATGTTGCTCTTGTGATTGTTCCCTTGCCCCAAAAGTAAAAATGTTCGATCATGTAAACACACATATTAATGAGTTATAAAGACAAGAGACGGTGTACAGGAGTTGACTTGTGAATCATTTATGTGCAGATGACTTCTAATTTTTTTTCAGTAATTTAGCAGAATTTAGAAGAAACAAAACGAATATAACTTATAAACGATTCAGGATCATTGTTTTCTTATTTTTACCATATACTCTCGCAACAGGTTGGGTAGAATATACTAGTTGATAATACCGTAAACATGCTTCCTGACACTTTTAGGACTTTAGTATTGCATACAACAATATCGGACTATTGACACGCCCACAACATGCTAAACTAAAAGACAAACTCGGTGAATACTTTAAAAGTAAGGTGGTGCATATATTGCTAAATTTTTGTTTATTTTGGGTGGGACCCAACATTTCTCTCTAACTCCCAAAATTTCTCTCTCATAACGTAATATAGCCTATTCCTACTACAAAGGCTATACAGGTTGGTGGAAAAGTTGGTTGGTCTCACCAAGAAATAGCACTACTAGCTTTACATTTTTTCTCTCAAGTTAGTACATCCGTCGTGAGAACACATGCAAAGTTACAAGTCAGTTTGTCAATTAATTCTTTGTTTAGAAGCCATTTGAAGTTAACGTCTCAGAGTATTTTTTTAATATGTAATATTAAAATATTTAATATCGCGCAGTGATTAGATTCTTTGTTTTGAAAGGTTTAAAAGCAAAGGAAATTTATGAACAGTTGTTAGAAGTGTATAAGGAGTCTCACCTTCAAAACGCACCGTTGAACTTTGGGCTGGTGAATTTAAACGTGGCCGACTAGGTTTGAAGACGATACATACGAAGGACGACCAAAAACCGCAACCACACCAGAAATTATTGAGCAAGTTGATAATATTGTTAGTGAAGGTCCAAGCTTGACTAGGCGTGAAATTGCTAATGTCATCGTCATCTCAGAGGAACGAATACTAAATATGAAGTACAACATAGAGAATTACATATGAAAAAGCTGTTTGAAAAGTTAGTGCCGCACACGTTAACAAATCAACAAAAACCAAATCGAAAACAAATTTCTCAGCATAATTTGGAGCGTTTAAACAGAATAAACCACCATGATCCTAAATTGGAACAAGAACTTTTACAGTGGACTGAAGCTGGTTGTTCAGCTCCAAAGCAGGTAAAGTCACAACGATCAGCAAAGAAGGTTATATCATCAGTTTTTTGGATGCAAAAGGAATTTTGCTGATTGATTATCTGCAGATAGGTAAAACAATCACCTCTGAATATTATTGCAGCCATTTGGATCAGCTGGAAAACTTCGTGAGAAAAGACCTGGTTTGCAGCACAAAAAAATCATTTTTCATCGAGACAATGCACCTGCTCACAAAGGTGTTTTAACAATGACAAAATTCAACGAATTAAAGTATGATTTAGCGACCAGAGACTCTCTTCAGAAAATTGAAAAAATTCCTTCGTGGAAAGCGATTTTCGTCGAATGAAGAAGCTAGAGCTTCTGGAAAGTAATTATAGGGATGGCATAAAATTATTGGAAGATCATTGGAATAAGTTTATTGAAGTTAAGAGAGATTATATTGAATAAAAACATATATTTCGTACCAAAAACAGTATTTTTTCATTTCAAGTGCATAAACTTTTCAACCAACCTGTACCTCCTTCAGCAAGTACTACCTAACTCCTTAGCAGGTGCTCGACCAATTTGAACCAAACTTGGTGCATAACATTTCTTTGTAAGCCTTGTTGTGTACCTGTATGGAAATGGGTGATCACACTACCAACACGTCTACTTTCCACATGTCGCCATTTCATACTACAGATGATTTCACTTTACTCGAAATAAATCAAACATAAAGAGAGTACCTAATATATCTCCAGTCTTAACTAAATATTGTCAAAATCACACTGTACCTTTTCTAGTTTTTTGATATACTTTAATGAAACTAAGTAGGCATACTCGTATTTCCCTGATAATAGTGTGGTCTGGTGTTTCAAATGAAAGAAAATCGATTCACTACCTCCTTTAGCTTATATAAATAATATAAACATTTTCTTTATTCTAGTAGACTACATACCGAATTTATTAGTTAATATGTAAGAAGTGTAATTGACATTAAGTGAAGGTGTTTTTTGGGCATAATATGGTTTGGTCCTAAAAATTTAAGAAATCGAATGTTGAACTCATATGCAAGCTTTTCTGCCCAATTAAAACATTTTCAACAACCGGTACTTGTGCAACATGTTGCGCGTTTATGGAAACCCAAAAAGACAATTCTCGAGACAATTTTGATATGTTGCTACGGCTTGCAAAATACGAGAATCCATTAAACCTGCCTGAGAAACAATACCTCACTTAAGCACTTTTAATTTAATTGAAATATCCGTTACTTTGTTTTAAAAAATGAAAAATCTTGCAGCCTTAGAGCTTAATAAGAGCGTTTACTTCATTTGAATAGAAATTACTGCATATTCCGGTCTTTTGATGGTACATCCTTTGGGAAGGCTTAATACTTATTGCGTTCACTTCATTGTGATGAAAAATATCTCTTATTATCGAAATGAATAAGAACTGCGTAGCCTTAGGTTTCATATTATATATTTTGAATGGCAGAATTAAGAAAAAGACAGATAACACTACTTAATAGCATTCCTGCTCATACATTTTAATGACGCTCTCAAAACTACAATAAAAGGTTCAGTACCAGCTCTAGTAGGAAAAATAGGAACCCTGAGCAGTTTTACAAGTTAATTCAGTTTTTGAAATTCATTGTCTTAAAGAAGTTTCACTTATAATATTTTTTTGCTAAAGTTGAAGCAGACGAGGAGTTTTGAATGCTTCAATAATTGTCGAATATCAAGTATGTAGACTTCATCCACCCTATGAGGTGTCTGTCTGTCTTTATATACGCGAACTAGTCCTTTAGTTTTAAAAATATCGACCTGAAATTTTGCACACGTCTTTTTCTCCCCAAGAAGCTGCTAATTTTTCGGAACCGCTAATATCAAACTACTATAACATATTAAATTAACTTTTTTTTTGGCGCTCCCAATCATACTCAAAGTTAGTGCTCTTAAGAATATAATAACACTCGTGCTTTTGGCTTCGTGAATGAATTTATTTTTTTATTGTTTATCCACAAATCTAGGAACTCAATACACTTTGTGTCTCCTTGTTTTGTAGAACTAAATCTGAAAATCCGGCCAACGGTTTTTATTCAACAGAAAACGTTTTTCTAGTTCTTTCTAGCTTCATCGTTTGGTCGATTAAGATTACTTTAAAGGGGAATAAAATCTTTTATAAAGATCTCTATCTTAATGATGATCAGTCAGCTTAAATGACAGCTATACAGATATGCCAGATGTCTTATCAAATAAAAAAGTTTTCATTCAAGATCTTGATATTAGGCGGTCAGTTTGTATGACAGCTATATCCTATAGAAAATCGATATCGGCGGTTCTTGAGCTTATACTTTTTTTGTTACTTCTGCAAATTTATAATTTATCCACAATAAAAAGGAAAACTAGTTTTCTTTTATCCTCATCTATAAATATTTGTGATTTCTTAAAATGTATTTTAGTGCATCTTTAGTACGAGTGTGTGTATGTGAATCAACTCACTCCTAGCCAACTTCGGAAGAGGAATAACATAATTCAATTTTAAGTTTTGGGAATGAAAGCAATTAAAAATTCAGAGCAACTTTTCTAGAAATAAATGAAAAAAATTCAATGAATCTTCAAATCCCATCTATGCTCCTCCTCTGTTGGGGTCCAAGTGGTGGCTTCAACTACGGTGCGTTGGTGAGCCTCGTCAGTGTATTTGAATTTGGAATTTCGTCAAGAGACACCACCGCCGCACAGCCCCTATAGTTAAAATAGCAATTCAAATTTACTCACATCTTTCTATATGTGTGTGTGTGTGGTTTTTTTCGAGCGCAAGTGAGCACAAGGATATTACCGAAATTAATTTTTGTTTTGCCAACACACAAGTTGGCTCCTTCGTTAATATGGTGGCATACGAGTTGTATAATGCCACCCTGCGGCATGCGTGAGTGGCACAACTTTATGTTTAGTTGCGTTCAAGTTTTGCAAACGCGTGCGCATAGCAACAGCGAAAGGAATAATGTATTGTTTACTTTTTTCCGTTCAACGCCAACTTTATTTTATATTTTACGAGCACACCCCGGCCTCTCACTCCCCAACCCAACAAAGCAGCGAGATATTCTACGCACAAATATTCATAAGCTGAATTTACACAACGCTCCCACACAAACGCACATACCTACATATATACACATATACACATACAGCAGAAGTGTTAGTGCGCGCTATATATGTAACACATGTGTTGTTGTAAACCTTATTTTTTTTTTAATTTTAGAGTAATGAGTAACCACCACATTATTACTACTGCGCGCGTTGACTGGCCTTACCTCTTCGTGTGTTTCAGACGGTTGTGAGCGCTACTTATGTGCCGCAAAAGAATAACAAAGTTCGCCGCATTTGCTCAACCGAGGCAGTTGTCAAGAAAATAGCTGGAGATGGATGGATGGATGGATGTGTCGGTAGGGATGGCGAGGAAAGCAGCGGGGTTGCGCAAGGAAGCAGCAAATTCTATTTAAATTGTGTACAACATTATTAGAAAGTTTTCACAAAAAGTGCCAACAACAATGCCTTGCGCAATTACAAAAAACACTACATACACAAGTATCCACGAGGAGCAGAACAGAGCGCATAAGAAAAATTTTAATTTGCCTCTCGGCAACACAAAGCTTCACATGTGCGGCAAGCAACGAAAGAACTCAATGTGAGGGCCATAACAAATTGAAGAGAGAGGGGGTGGGGTTAAAAGAAAAGAAAAACGAAAATTGAAGCGTTTGAAGAAAAGCGCGACTGGCACCGACAAGGCAAGCGACAATGCGACCCACTGAGGCCGGAGAGAAGGCCGGGTTGTCGCTGGGCGGTGGGAATAGCCGAATCTGCTTGTTTAAAAGAAAAACCGCAGAGCCGTTTCTACTCTTTCTACTACGCCAACGTCTTCATCCTTTTTAGTAAGAATACTTAGCTTTTCGAGAGTTTGCTTTTTTTTTTTACGTTCTCTTTGTTAATATTTGAATAATTTCGGGTTTACTCATCACTACTAGTTGTAGTCGGAAACAGTTAGAAGAAAACTGTACATATGTACATACAATACATATGTACTATTCAACTATGGTTGTAAAACAATTTTTTAAATTGTTCAATTTATTTATTTTCTAAAAATAAAAATGTCGCCTAAAATTCCTTGATTTTCCATGGCTGCCATGTTAATGTCTTAGAGTCCCATTATGTTCTGAAGATCCAGTTTCAAACGCTGTGGAGTGAGAAATGTCCAGATCAGTTGAAAATAAGGAAATATTAAATAATGTAATATATCAAAAGAAAGGCTTTAGCGGGCCTAAAATATATATAAATATATATATATTTCACATATTTTCATTTCATTTCGTTTATTTAAGTCTTTGATTACAATAAAATAATAACTAAAACATTATATCACTTTCTTATACGAAAGTTAAAAAAATAAGAGATGCTAAGTTCGGGTGTAACCGAACTTTAATACTCGCGCAATTTCGAAGAAGCAAAAGCTGGGTAAATAACTTAGGCAGTTGCAAAACTGTATATTAAACAAGATAAAGACGTTAATTTAGGTTGCATAGAAGCAATTATACCCTCAAATACAAAAGATTCCTTACAAGAATTTTGGTCGCTCAGTATGGCAGTTATATGCCCCATCACTCAATCTAAACAATTTCTTCAATGATTGAACAAATATCCACGCCAAATTTTTTGAAGATATCTCGACAAATGAAAAAGCTTTCCATACAAGCACTTTATTTCGATCGTTCAGTTTGTCTGACGGCTATATGCTCCAGTGGTCTGATATCGGGCGTTCGGACAAATGGACAGCTTCTTGCTGAGAAAAGGACGCGGGCAAAATTTCAAATCGGTATCTCAAAACAGTTCGCATATATACAGACAGGCGGACATGGCTAAATAGACTCAGCTCGTCACGCTGATCATTTATATACAAATATACAGGTTGGTTGAAAAGTTTATGCGCTCGAAATGAAAAAACACTGTTTTTGGTACGAAATATATTTTTTTATTTAATATAGTCTCTCTTAACTTCAATACACTTACTCCAATGATCTTCCAATACTTTTATGCCATCCCTATAATTACTTTTCAGAAGCTCTAGCTTCTTCATTCGACGAAAATCGCTTTCCACGAAGGAATTTTTTCAGTTTTCTGAAGAGGTAGTAACCTCTGGTCGCCAAATCATACTTTAATTCGTTGAATTTTGTCATTGTTAAAACACCTTTGTGAGCAGGTGCATTTATCGACGAAAAATGATTTTTTAGTGCTGCAAACCAGGTCTTTTCTCACGAAGTTTTACATCCAGCTGATCCAAATGGCTGCAATAATATTCAGAGGTGATTGTTTTACCTATCTGCAGATAATCAATCAGCAAAATTCGATTTGCATCCCCAAAAAACTGATGCTACAAGTATAACCTTCTTTGCTCATCGTTGTGACTTTACCTGCTTTGGAGCTGAACAACCTGCTTCACTTAACTGTAAACGTTCTTGTTTCAATTTAGGATCATGGTGGTAGATCCAAGTCTCATCCATAGTTATTAAACGATGCAAGAAATCGGCTTTATTCTTCGCTTTAGAGCCTGTTACGACCACGTTTAAATTCACCAGCCAAAAGTTCAACAGTGCGTTTGGAAGGTAAGGACTTCTTATACACATCTAACAATTATTCATAAATTTCCTTTGCTTTCAAACCTTTCAAAACAAAGAATCTAATCACTGCACGATATTAAATTTTTTCCGTAATAAAAAAATACTCTGACACGTTAACTTGAAATGGTTTGTAAACAAAGAATTAACTGACAAAATGAATTGTAACTTTGCATGTGTTCTCACGACAGATGACCAGAGTATGGGAAATCAGAATATTTGGAGATTTGTACTGATCGTATTAACCCTTGGCAGTACTCAATTATACTCGAGAATATGTTTTCACGTAATTTTGTGAAGATAAAGCTCACAATGCCCGACATACAAGTATTGGTAGTGCAATATTTTCGAATTAATTTAATTTCGGTATAACGACATATCATTACCAGGAATCAATGCTCTCTAAATTTCATTAAGGTACCTCACAGATTGAACAATATATAAGGTATACATTAAAGTGGACTAGGGGAAGTTTTGCTCCGATTTTATCAATTCTAAGCACATGAATACATTATAATCAGAAAAATATTCTCTCAACATTTCATTAGATATCTTACATATTGACCGATATACGCGGTACAAAGTCAAGAAAATATTTATATTAGGTATATGGGGCCTAGGAGAAGTATTGACCCAATTTTACCCATTTTTAATACAATATATTGCTGTTATAATAAAATTGGCACACTTCTTCGAAGTTATTCACAAAAGTAAGCACAAAATGTTTGTAATGACGTTTGACTCTGTATGTGAGGAGAATATAATGATTGACTCTTAGCTTTTTTCTGAGAAAATGATAGTTTTAGACAATTTTAAATAATCTGGACGTCATCAAAACCCCGACCTTAAAATAAGCACTGATATCTTATGAATCATCCCTGGACACAAAAGCGTAGGTTCAATTACTTTGCAAAATTTCAACCATTAAAACTCTCATTAGCGAATTGAGAAATCCATTATTAAAGGCTGAGATTCAGTACTAGGGATATACATCTAAATTGAGTGTTATCTCCCGCTTTTATGTCCTTGTGGTTTTGAAGATCCCTAAAGTCAAAGTAGCCAGCTAACTTAGTTTCAGGCACCCACCTTATTCCCTGTAATATCCATTAAAACGTTTACCAATTTAGCCGTTAAATGGAAAATAGGGAAAAATAATTCCCGATTTTACCGCATTTTGGTAACAAATTTCAAGTTATGGCTGACTTGCTCTTCTAGACACTTTCTTAAGAATTGGCTCAAGCAACTGTGATATTTGTATGTATGCTTTATCAGGGCAGGAAAAGGATACAAATACATTTTGCACATTCACCTACACATGCATAACATCGTGCCAATTTAAGAAACTCAACTCAGTTGTTACTCATTTCGTCGCCACCTAATGCGGCGCATTCTTGCTTGGCATACACCCACGCAAGTGCCATTCTTGATGGGTCAGGAGGTAGGAATTAAAACCACAAATGTTGCTCATGTCTTGTAAAATTAGTATAAAACCACTTGTGCCGCACATTATGTGTGGCACAAATACACATACACACATGCACATAAGCACGCATTCATCTCCTTGACAACCAAAAAGAATTCTTGCAAAACTTTTCGCTTCTCTAAAAATGCGAAGCTTACTCGGCACTGGATGCTCGCTGAAACTCGAAGAGTGCAAAAGGGGATTCTTGAAGGAAGTTTGCTCCAAAGTTGCCACACATGCTTGGGCTGCAAGGGTGTTCCCATAGAACCTCGTATTTTATTTCAACTGCCATTAACCATATGCACATACAACAATGTGCCTCATTACATATAAATATGGTAGTATGTATGTGTGTAGGCGAATGTGGTTAGTTGCACATGGGGCTCAATGTGGGTCGCAAATCGCAAACGTGTTGAGACGGGAACGGAAATCAGCTACCACAAAAGCTGTGCAAATAAAATGAGCCATGGCGAATGAGTAAAGAAATAGCGGGGCTTTTCGAAACGAACGTTAAGCCAGCTAATTTTATGCTGAAGTCGTCGCTTGAGAAATTTGCGAACTCAAAATAATTACCAATATTAACATTGGCTAATATAATACCCTGATATGCATATTCTCACAACTCCCACACTTTGCAAATACATACCTTTAGAAAATCTAACTATTGACGCCATTCGAAAGACAAGTACGTCTACTTGTGACCTTATAGTGCTCATGTTTTTGGTGTATTTTATTGCATTTTAAAGTAACTACTTATAACGGAATCGAACTACTACTATATTCGATAAAGTTTCGTCCGAAGTGCAGCAATACTTGTCTTATTCGATTTTGAGGGAACTATACAATACCACCCAGAAACTTTAACCATAGTTCTAGGAATGCAAGCGACTCAACCAGCATATGTTTGATTCGGACTACTTGTAAGTTCAATGTCAGAACATATAGCTGGCCATTGTGCTGTTTCGCGTAGTATTTCTGCTGATATCTATCGCTACTGCCGTACTCGTCTCATTTGCCAATTGAGTTACTTGTAATGACTTCTATGTAAAGCTACGAAGCCATCCCTAGTTCCCTCATACAATATCAACCGCATTGAATTACGACAGGTTATTTTTTAATAGTGATATCTACGGTTCATCTTTAAAGGTAGAATTATGGGCTTTGCTCGTATTTAAGGTATACTGAATGCTTTCAAACAGAATGTTGAAAAAACAAAAACACAAGTGTATTTATTTTAGAATCTATATATATATATAAATAAATCCGAAAATGTGTGTTCTTTTTAGCTTCATTGTTTGGTAAAACTATCTTTCAAGTCGAATCAACGTTACTTAGTAAGAACAAATGTCTTTTGTGAAGATCTTTACCTTGATTATGGCAGCTTAATGCTATAAGGGTCCAATATGAACAATTTGTGCGGAGATGTTAGAGTTGAATAAAAATATATCTATGCAGAATTACGTGAAGATATCTTGTCAAATAAAAAAGTTTTTCATACAAAGATTTGAGGTTGATCGATATCCGCGGATCCAAAAAATAAGCAGCGTTTTGGAGAGAAAGGGACATGTACCACATTTCTGATCGGTATCTCAAAAAATAAGGGAATAGTTTGCGTATATACAGACGCACATGGCTAAATCGACTCAGGTCTAGAATCTCCGAAGCTTTCTTCTGGGTGTTACAAACTTCGCGGCAAACTTAATATTTATACCCTTTTCTGGTTAATCTTTTCAGGGTTCGGGTAATTATACTTTTGGGTTGTGAGGGTCAAGTCTTCTGTATTACTTTTTATTTTTGGCCGACAGAATATCTAACAGAAATTAAATCTACCATACGATGGTTTTTAACAGTTTTTAATGATTGGTAGTTTCTGGTATCATATATCTAATGGCTCAAAAGCAAACATCAAAGTGGAAATGCCATCAGGACATTCTTTTGGGGATTTGACCAATGAACTTATGTAATGGGAAGAAAAGAAGAAAGGTTAGACAACACCAGAAAAAAGTTAAGGTTAAGTGGGTTTCAGCGGTTCAACTAAAGCCTATTTTTACTATATTTTTTAATATATACAATCATTAATTATTTTAAACAATTCAGCATATCAAAGATACATATTTTAAAAGTATTTTGTGAAATTTTTGTTTAAAGTACCTCGTCTCCCTTCCCAGTTAAAAATCAAAAAACCTAAAAGGAAAAGAAAATAAAATTTTAATTTTTGACAGATTTTGAACAAGAAACAAATTTTTCAATTTTCACCATGTATTGGCTCGAAAAAATTAGCTGAATAAAAATATAATCATTCATTTAATGACTAGATAATGTTTTTTCAAAGATGTGTACAAAATTTGAACAAAATCGATTCATAAGTTTTCGAGAAGTCGTGTCCACCAACTTACAAAAGTGAGTTTGAAGATAAACGCGTGTATGTGCGAAGCGCTGCTCGGACCTGTCCTGATGAGAGGAACTTCCGAAGAGTCTATCTCTTAGAATTTCACTCGAATGTATTTTAAATTTTAGGAGAGTATTTTAAACATATTGAATTTTTTAATAAAACAAAACCGAAATTTCGATTTTTTGCAATTTTCAATCCACTTAAACACTTAATAATCAATGTGATCGTGATGAGGTAAGCTCAGGGCATTCAAAGTATATAATTTGTCTCTTAATTCCAAGGAATCACTTGGTTTTCTATTTATCTAAAATGTTCTATTTTTAAGTAAAATAATAACTTCATTTGTGTTGCACGGGTAAATGCTAAATTCTAATTCTTAACTAAAGATAAGTCCATAGCTAGCAAAGCATTTCTACTGCTAATGCTACTAGTCATTTAAGCCATGCAGAAGGATAACGGTATGTACAACTGTAGTTGATAAATGCAAGTCTCCTATTGGCTGTTGGATGTCTACCTCAGACAACAACAAAATGTCCAAGGCATAGGTAAGTGTGTATTGCGAAAGCCAATCACACTATCGCACAAGCTTAAAACAAATCTAGGACATCCCCTTTTTGCATGTCCCGCACACTAAAAACCCCCTCAACAGGAAGCAAAGCCATAAAATCGACACAATCCATGCCAATGGAGGGCGGGTGCACACAACGTGGCCCTCTGGCCGAGCCGAGCGACCGCGCTATCGACCCAAGAACCGAGAGAGGCGAACACTAACAACTAAGCCGTAAGCACCTCCACATTTACACGAAGGACATACCCATTGGGTCTGAATGTGGATAGATGAATGCGAATAGCATGTGTGTGTGTGTGTGTGTGTGTGGGGCTTGCTAGTGTGACTGACTATTAGCGTTGTTGCTGTTGTTGGCTGTTAAAAAAGGATTCATTTCCGTCGGCAAAACTCGCACACGACGTGCTCGTTCTCGTACGATTTCTAGTATTCGTCGTCGCTGTTGGCGGTTGCCAGCATTCGTTAACGAACACAAAACACTCTGATTAGACCTAAATGTATGCAGAACTTTTCAAAGCACACGAAGAACGCCCCTCAACCCCCAACACTGTGGTGAACATGTGATGTGCGCTTGGCTTGTGTTTGTGTGTGTGTGTACATAATGCACACTATTTGTGCACGAATGCCGAATACCGAATAGAATACAGATGCACGCGTTCATAGGGACGATGAATGGGAATGCATGCTGGCGATTCGGTTTCTAAGCGCGTCATTGGTAGCCTGTTCTGTGTCGAAGTGCGAGTAGTTTTGCATATGACCGAAGAGATGCCATCTCATTCAGTTTGAACTGATAAGTACTGTTATTAACTACTCGATGCCAGGACTAGCAATAAATAAACCAAATTCTAAATGGCACTGAAATTCCCAAAAAACTACAAACAAACAAAAAACCGTATAACAAATTTTGAGTTGAGTATTTACTCTAATGTTAGAGGTCTTATACAATATACTTGTATGTATAAATAGTCTTCATTGTAATCTTAACATTATTAACTCACGGTTTCCCTAATTAGACGTTGGTAACGAGTATTACATTTTTCCAAGTGATTGATTTTACGGAATCGGTTATGATATTCAATCTTCGAATACATCAGCGTTCTTGCCACGCATTCCACCGAATTTAAATCGAGTTCCTACAACTATGGCTTTATTTACTTAACATAACATCTTCTTATAAATCTCTACAGTCGCATCTAAACATATGTTTCTATATATACAGCTTGCTTGCTATTCTTTTTATATATCTTAGGAACCTAAATTGTACATAGTTCTAAAATATTTTACTCTCACTCATATGTTTATTATACCTATATATATATATTATCCAATTACTCCTCTAAGCCTCTCAGCAATGTCCCTGTTCGAATATATTAGTGATTTAGCCATTGAAAATTAACGGAGAACTATTCCAATACCAGTTCTAGTTCAAGTATTTGAAGCAATTATTACTAGCCAATCAGTTTCTTCGCTCTCTGCTTAAATTTCCTATGGCTGGCTCGGATTTTGAAAAGAGATTTCTATTTTGTCTCAGGTTTCCATCGACAGAGTAAATCATTCAATAATCCTTACAAACTCGGTCTTCTGGTTTTATAGTAAGAGTGTTTCAATGGGTATCTCCTTATGAACGAGTTATATTTAAAGGTGCTATTAGGGAGCCATTTATATCTTCTCAGGCGTCTTGGTCTTGATCCATTTCTGTTAATAACGAATGATATATTTATTGTAGTAATAAAATAATTCCTATATTTGTAAATTTCCGAGTTTGAGTGGGAGAGATATCACACCCTTTTCGTATATAACTAACAAATTTTTCATAAAGTGTGACTCTTGCTGGGCTTGGCTTTCAAATATTTAAAAAGAGAGTACGGCCAGACATCTATAGGTTTTATTAACGTGTTTAAAAACCCATACGAGGTTTGTTCAAAAAGTATCGCGCATTTTGTTTTTCTTAAGAGACTCTTTATTTATTCTTGAATATCAATTTTGTCCCCTTCAAAGTAATCAGATATAATGCATTTATGCCAGCCTTTTGCCTATCCTCAAAGCACTTAAAAAGGTAATTTTGTTTCGATCTTGCCCCCTCTTCGATGTAGTTTATATCTCCTCAATCGTAGCGCAGCGTCGTCCTTTTATAAGTTTCTTCGGTTTTGGGAAGAATAAAACTCACAGGAGACCAGGTTTGGGGAATACGTTTTCTGCGGCACCATTAATTTGTTGTTTTTGGTCAAATACAAGGTTTGTTCAAAAAGTATCGCAAATTTTGAATTTTAGAATATTTTTGAATAACCACACCATCTCAGAACAGGATAATACATTCATCACAATTAACGTAAGGGCATGTGCATATAGGATTTACTACATTTGCATACAGATGCGATGTGAGGCACCACTCATCTTCTAGAATTTCTTATATCCTACTGAGATATACTCCCGTTATCCACAAAACGTCAATTTGAGTTTAGTTATAATTATTATCGAAGCTATATGTGTAGTATATACTTCTACTGAGACAATATGCATCCCGATATTGAAACATCAATTAAATTAAACAGGCTACGGTGGGCTGGCCATATTATTCGCGCCGACGAAAACTATTCTCCTAAGCGAATTCGCGTGGGCATATGCAGAAATAACAGAAGCAGATGGTGTGGACCAGGACGTTGAAGCTCTGGAACTACAATGCTGGCGAACTCGATCAAGGGACAGAAATAATTGCAGAATACAATTGCGGCAAGCGAAGACCTGCACCGGGTTGTGGAGCTGATGATGAGGGCGATGATGAGACAGTAAATATAAACATTCTGCTAGTTCTCGTATATCGAATATAAGGATCTCTGACCTTCCGAATTGACTTTCGCCGAAGATAAGGAACAACATGTGAGACATCTTAACAAAGTTATTTTCACTATCTTATAACGAGTATTATTATTTCAATAGCTTCTGGTAGTCCCAAGGTTAAAAGAGGTTGTATTAAATTATATTATTCGGAATTTAAGGTAAATAAGTGACTCTCGAGATCAATGTTTAATGATTGATACCTTCATAACTGTAATTTCATAAAAGGTGAAATTTTCATTCAGTATCCTCAGTAATTTAACACATCGAATTTTTTTACACAAACAAAGATAATAAAATCACACCAAATATCGTATAAAATCGTGTACTGAACTGAACTAGAAATCTAGTGACTGTGATAATATATGGATGAGACAGAACAAGAACAGACAGTGTGATATCTAGGAAATGTTAGAGCGTGTGCCATTTAAAGAGATAAAGTTCCTTAGAGTAGTATTGGGTAGGAAACGGTTATGTGATGCATGGTCTATATTCAAAAGTTTATCTTCATTTTCTGTTGGAAACATTTTCATGTAAAGCAATGGTTCAATTTAATGCAGGTTAGGTACACACACTCACACGTTCATACATAAGAACACTTACTTTGACCCACCGACACATATGAGAGCACATAAAATCATATCACGTTTACTCCTGTGTACGTATGTACGTACATGTGGGCCATAATGTAATCATAAAATCAGATAAATATTATATTATATTTTTTGTTTAGCCCCAAAATGTCGTAAAAGCAAAATGCTTCATTCTATTAAATATTTTTATTGCAAATTTGTAATTTACAATTTGCATTTTGTTTTACGAGAGCACCCGCCAACCCCGCCAATGACACCAGCAACCGCCCACGGCAACTGAGCGCATTCGCATTCATAAAAATGTGATAGAATGTAATTTTGAAATCATAAAAATGTAACATTTTGCCGATTATACGAACGTAACGAGATCACGGTGAAGGGCAGAGTACCGCGCACAGCTCGAGTAATTTCTTTCTAATATGCGAAAGATGCCTTTGACAAAGATGTGAAACAACAAGCAGCCACAAGTTGGCAGGAAGGGGCACAAGCCATAAAATTTAACCAGAGATGTGACTTCAGTGGCATTGTCACCGTATTGCGGCTGATGGATTTGAAACTGCCGCGTGTGTTTCCACGCTCCTGCACCGTTGCATCACTCGGGCTAGGCATTGTCTCTCTGTTATCGGTGAGTTCTGCAATGCTGCTGTTGCTCCAATCGCCAATCGCTTGCCACACATGTCGCGTAATTCAGTGAGGAACATTGAAAAGTGGTAGAGGAGCGCGGAGTAGGCCAAGGCAATTTTAATAACATGTCATCAAATTTGCTCGTGCATTCGCCTATAAAAATACCATTATATACATTTGACATCCGTAGGCGGGCCGCCTTGTTTATGCCCCGTTCGTTATCAGCCGCGGTCCCACGCTGTCTCTAGTAACATGCTGTGTGTAGCTGATTGATGCCACCTTGTATTAACAACGCCAAGACATGATTGTTAGGCCCTATCGCTTTAGTCACATCAGGAAAATGCAATAATGCCTTCGTCCCCTGAGATCTTCGAAAGAATGCAAGTATGAATTACATAACTTTTTTATTACCCAAAATGCTGCCTGCCATGAATGGAGCTGCGGCCAGCGGCCAGCCGCTATTGACCATCTTCTATCGCAATCAAATATGTCAAACACATGCTGTTGATACAAATTGGCCGTAACTTCCACCGCAAGGCGAGTTTTGGTCGATCCAAGATAGACACATACCATATGCAGCTCGGCTGAGAACAATGCCTCTATAGCTATTGTTGTCCCGCTTGAAAATATTCGCGTATGTATGTATGCCCTCCATTTGCGGCCCATTGTACAAACACTAATGAAAAATTGAAGACAAAATCAAATGGTTGAAATATGGACGTCTACTCCGGAGGACAAGCTTTATTCTATGATTCGTATTCACAATAATTGCGATGGTGGGTGTTGCAACGAATTCTCCTGAATACGGGGCGTCCCAAAATGGAAATCAGGAAGTTTAATTGCGCTTAAGCTCTATAGTTTACGATTTTGTGTCCCTAATCGCTCCAGTGTGAGAATAAAAACAACTTGGCTTAATTTATTATAAATTAACTTATTTAAAGTAATTTGAGGCCGGTGGCTGTACTTACTAGTGTTCTAATTATTAAGATTATACATGGCGATGACACTTTAAATTCGAAAGTTCAAAAGAACCGACTTTAATTAATAGATATTATTTTGGAAAATCATTCAAATCTACCAACACAGGAGACAATTTTGAATACACTATATTAAAGTTATTTAACAAGGTTCATGGTGTTATTTGATGGTTGGATTAGTTTAGAGCTGCAAATTCGGTGTGCCTCAGCCTTCCAGTGGCCGCTATTTAAAGAAACATGTTTTTTAGCGAATGAGATCCGAAGGTTTTAAAAGGGACTGTGGCCTCAGGGATAGTTTCAACATATTATAAAAGCATTTCAAATAGCAAAGAAAAATACTAAATTCGAACTTGCTGCTATATGGTAAATAAAGAAGTGTGCTAATGTCTACTGATTGAATTCTTAGCTATAAATATGTAAAGAAACTGAACTTGCAAGTCCCGTGAAAGTTGTGGGTAAGCGAAGAAGCTATTAATAAGATCGGTAAATTATTCAGGAATGGTAGTCCCCTCACTACTGTAGTTTTTAATTTGAAGTGAAATATCTGTTATTACTTTCGAGACAGTAGAGCGATAGCCGCTGCATATAAAATCTGGTTCAGGAATGATTTATACATTGTAACTGCTTCGTGATGATCCCCTGAACAGGGTAAATTAAGTTTGCCACGAAGTTTGTAACACCCAGTAGGAAACATCTGAGACCCTATAAAATATATACATAAGTGATCAGCATCATGAGCTGAGTTGATTTAGCCATGTCCGTCTGTCCGTCTGTCTGTATATATACAAACTAATTCCTTAGTTTTTAAGCTGCCGGTCTGAAATTTTGCACCTGTTCTTTTCTCACTAAGAAGCCGGAACGGCCGTTATCGGACCACAATAGCATATAGCTGCCTTACAAATTGAACGATCGAGATCAAGTTCTGTGAGGGGTATTATAGCTTCCGTGCAACCGAAGTTAACGGTTTTCTTGTTTTTATTTGAGGATATGAACAAAGTCGAAAGCTCGAAGCTGAGTTGTTCACGTTATATGAGAAATAGAACGCCTACTAGCTTTTTCAATATTACTCTTTTCATCCTTTAGACTGTTTAAGATGAGCCTTATGATGGTGAGAAAATCTCTTAAATAGACGAAGAAACCTTTAAATAGTTTTAGATTCAAATAACTCCTCTTGATAAGAGCTAAATGTTTTCTTTTTTTATGATGTCACTCGAAAAAAAAAAACGAGAAACGGCATATCAATGGACTTAGATCCGAAACTCCGAAAAGCTTATGCTACAGTAACTTGAGAAAAATAGTGGGTTTTCTGATACAGATAGTATCAGCAGTGGCATGTAGTTAAATTTAATAGTAATATGAATGAATTGTTCTTATTTTATTACCCAATGTTTAATACACTGGCGTGAGCAACTAATTCCAGGCCTTTTAAGAGTACAAAACATTAAAGTTGCCTTAAGGAGTTTCTATAATCCTTTGGATGGTGTTGCCGACCTCTTTACTTAGTAATTTAAAATATAAAAAATGATATTATTTATTTATATTTTCTCATATTTTAGCACCAGTAAATGTGTGAGTAAATTTTTTGAGAGCGAAAGTCTCGTTTAACTACAGTTCTCAAATAGACAAGTAAATGGGCATGTAAGCGCATGAAGGTAAGACCATAAAAGTACTAACCCCGCAATGAGATGCATTATTAACTGGCCGCTGTATCAGCTCATGGCGTTCGCCCACACCGCTAGCCGCAGGAGCTCCGCGCTCGCACGCTTACTCGGTTATCAAATTAAAATACACCATTTTTATGGTGCAACATATTACGTTGTTTTTGATAATAAATACTAACTGCAGCGGAGCAAACAGAAACCAGGAAGCGTACTTTTTATTTCTTTAACTTCAATATTCGCTAACAGCAGCATCTTCCGCAACCACAATAAGAAGAAATGTGGTAACTACAGCGCCGCGAAAGTGGCAGCATCAGCACCAGTAGCGGCAGAGACAGCGGCAGCAGCAGAAGGTATCAGCCAAAGAAGGGCAAACATTATTGCTTTTATACAACTTTTTCTTTATGGTTATTATTTTTAAGTTAAATATGTAATGTGCAGCAATAAAAATATCTCATTTGCTGCGTGCGACCAGCGGCTGTGGCTGTGGCAAGATCAGGCGTTGGCATAGAAAAGCGCTTCACAAATAGAGCATTTGGATCTGAGAACGTGTGTGAGTGAGTGTGCATGTATGTTCGCGGGTGCAGGGGATGCCAGCAAGGGACTTACATACATTTGAAATTGGCGGTAAAGAAAGATGCAACAAGAAGATAGGAGACGTTGCAAAGTCAGAAGTCCTGTCGACCTCTTTTGGTAAGCATAACGATAATTTGCGATGTATACCATCATACGCTGAGGTTAATGTGCAAACAACAAAACAAAGACACTTAATTTGGTGTAAAAGAATTATTATGTTTAGTACATATTTTAAAAAAATAGAATCCGGTGATAATGAGACCACTCTTTCAGCCACATTTTTATCAAAAACTAAAATATGTTGGCAAGTTTTACCTTTTTAACCTAATTTAACGCCTGATGACGATGCTCAACATCATACTTAGTCTATATACGAAATTTAGTCTTCGTTTTTAGTGACAATTCCTTCAGTTATTCTTTCGAGCGTAGTTATAGTTAAAAAATGACTATCCCACCCCCTTATTCACCTTTATTCACGATCGCACATCACGAGCGGTGTAGAATCTTAAGCATCGTTAAAGAGAGGAAATTTTAGCGCAGTGACTTCAATGTATTGGATTTAATGGTTCTTTTAAGTGTAAAATACCAAAGTTTGAAAAGCTGTGTTACCCAAATTGTCAGAGAAATTAAACCCACCCGTAAATGTATTCGGTTCTGTAATAGAATTGATTAAAGAAATTCACTTCTGGAATTCGGATCTTACCTTCTATATAAAATATGTACAAGTATTTAACAGGAGAGCGACCGATCGATGTCCCGAATATTCATGGAAAAAATAGCCAAAGGCCACATAATGCCACCATTGCTCCTTTTATCTGTTTCATTTCGAAATAAACATTAAAATAAGAGTCTGCTTGATGCATATAGCATATCCACACTATCGTAGGACTTATAATCTAGCTTTTTGTTTCATCGCTGCGCTCAAACCATTTGGTGTTCTCAATGAAACTAATTACATATTTCCGTTATGCTTTTTGTGGACAATCATTCAAGGTTGCGTACCTGATGGGTTCCAAGTATTTTGTGTCGAATTTGTGATAGAGCTGAGCATTCATAGAGAAAGTGAAAATTGTTTCCATATTCCTTTGTAGATTGCAGCTGCGGCAAAGATATATGTAAATCAGGCTCATTTTTAGCGCCTGTTCTCCAAAAGGCCAGTGCCTCGTTAGAGTAGCTGTAAGTCCGCATATATATATTATTGCTGGACCTGAGTAGTAGGTCCTTCGTTCTAATATTTCTGTCATATTTGGGCCATATATGCTTTATTCTCTTGCAGCTTGTTATTGGGTTCCATCTACTCTGAGATATTTGTTCAAAATGCATATAGAGCTCTCTTTTCATCGTTCCCAGTGCCATGCCCACTGAACCCGCCTCGGACTCGTTTAAAGATGTCCCTAGCTTTGCCAACTCGTCTTTATTTCTGCGACCGGGAACCCAAACTATGGCCAGGTGGAGTTGATCTGCCAGTGAGCTTAAAGACTTCCTGCAGTTGTTGACTAAGTTGGAATTAATCTGTGGTGTCGTCAAGGCAAGCAACAGCCAACAGCCTGGCTGTCCGTGTATCAGAAGGGTAAAACAGAAAAAAGAGCAAATCGAAAAACACAAACATTTAATTTTAGTGTAAAATGCTAATTTTCTACAGCTATTGCTTTTGTGAGTGTGTGCAGAACACGCACGGAAAACTCTTCGCTTGCGTTCACACATTCTCAGATACACACACATTTGTGTATGTAGAATACTCATGGCTATATGTGCGCCATTATAATATTAAATATTATTTTCATTTCATTTTACGGTACTAAAGAACATTATAAGGCAAATATTATGCTGGCCCTCCATCCCCCCCTCCACTTGCCGAAAGGCAGACCAATTGCCTACTAGTGCTGTGTTTGTGGCACTCAACTTATCGCTCTGTCGCTGCCGAAATCTTTAGCAATAAAATTCCTATACACACTCATAAAAATTGTATGCATATTAAAAAATTTCGCGTTTGTTTTAAGAAGGATGAAACAGCGGCAACAACAATAATAAATATGAAAATAAAAAGCATATAAATAAGAGGAGTTCATACGTGCCGCCGCAGCATAGAAATGTAGAGAGGCGGAGAAAGAAAAAACGCGACCCTGTGAAGGCCCGTACATCAGAAGACACAGAGGAGGGGTGTAGAAGGCTAATGCCAGTTTTGATACGGTTAGGACGTTCCAGTTGGAGGTTATGACTCCAATGGAAGCGCGCCTGTGTTGCACGCCTGACATTTACTTACGAAACGCCCATTTGTGCTGGAATCGGTATTCAGCCGTCCCTGCCAATGCCTCTGCAGTTATGTTTATATAGAATTTACCATAAAGAAGCGAAAAACTGTGCAACTTGTGCGAAATGGGAAAACTAATTCCTCTAAACATATGCGCGTGACATTTTTTATGGCCCAATGGTGTGGGCTGGCGGTCGAAATGATATGGTGGTGCCATCCTCACTCAGGTCCCATGCGCAAAACGCCGAGTGTGGGCTGAGTGTGTTCTGATAGCTTTCGTTCATGGTAGCTTATACAAAAGCATATTTCTATTCATAAAAACATAACTTGATGAAAATGCGGATGCGTTTGATGTAATTTAACTTTGATTTTAATGCTCGTTTTGGAAGAAATCTAAGGGCGCCTTTCAAAAGTGGAAGGGGAAACACCAACCCAATTTTTTCGTGTTTTGGTACATACAGATGCGAACATATAGATACGCATCTCTTAACTATGTCCTTTATTCATACACAAATAAAAAATATGAACTTACTCGGTTAGAAAATAGAAACCAGAAACTTTTAGCAACGGTCAGTGCTACTTTGATTATTGTAATATTACAAATGGAAATTACTTATATACATTAACAGGATCACAACCGACAAGAGATCAACAGCATAGACAGGCAGAGAATAAAACAATAATTATTATATTTATCATATATCAGTTATCATAGCATTGTCATATAAGAGAACTGTCACATAAAGAATCTGTTTACTATGTTTTGCATGTATTTGATTACCGAACGCAGGGCATGACATAGAAATCTGTTGAATTTCGATTTCTATACTGTATGACATTTCATTGCTGCTCTCTTTTCTCTCTTCTCTCATAGCGACACTTGAAGAGTTCCCAACTATCAAAAATTTTTCTCTCTGAATTCTCCTTAAAAATAATTAAAAATAAATAAAAAAATTATGTTAATATAATATATATACTTAATTATGAGAATATTTATTAATATAATTAATCAAACATTGTTGAATTAATAATAAATTTAAAATGGTAAATAAAAAAAAAAATCATTTAGCAACCTTTTTTACTATTCCATACTAATTTTTACAATACTTTAAGTATCGTATCTTCTTTAATCTGCTCTGCTAAGCAACAAGGAAAATTCTTACATCTTTCTTTAATAGTGTCTGGGCGCAAGCTTATGTACCATATCGTGAAAATCAAATCCGAAGTACATTGAAGCTGTGTGTATCAGATGGTTCTTGGAGTTAATCAATATGTTCCGAATTCACCAATTTATCTAAATAACATGGTACAACAAGTCGGTGCTACAAATTTTTGTATAACGAAAATAGACCTTCAAACAGTCTAACAGGTTAATATTATCGCTTTCCAAATGTTGGAAAAATAGAAATATATCAAATTGTTAGAGCGCAAAAAGATAAGAGTTGCCCAACAATTTGTAAACGTTATCTGTGACCTATTCTTCAGTAAAAAAAATGTAATATTTATAGTTGGTAACACTGCACTTCAATTTGGCATTTTCATTTATATTTCACATTTGTGTGCTCTCACAAACATTAGAAACAGCTGAATTTCTATGCGCTGTGTGAGTATTTACATATAACTATAGCTATGTTTCATATGCAATGTTTGTCTATGCTGTGCCATACATAACTGTTTTACACTAATTAAACAGCTTGACTCATGATTAATGGGTAGAAACGAGTTTGATTAGATCTGTGTGACCGTATATACAAAATAATTTTTAACAACCTATTTTCTCAATTTGTCAAGGTTGACTAGCGTTGTTCATTAGTTAATTACGAGGCGAAACTTTCGATCGATGAGTTCGAATTTCGTAAAATGAAAAATATAGTTGACACAGATGAATCTGATATCTGAGCCGCTGATATCATTGTTATCTGATCAATAATGTCAATTTTCCATATTGTGTGACACATTCAATATACAAAATAGCATTCCAATGGCCTAGGGTGGTGAATACGAACGGTAAAATTTATATACAAATTAGAGAAAACCTTCCCTTGTAAAAAAATTAAAATATGTATGTAAAAATACCGTTATTCGCATACAAATTTTTTTTACCCCACATAATTTGGAGAGAATTGAATAAAAAACTCCAACTAGTGAGATCAAAATAGCTATTAACTTCGCAGGAAAATAATTTAATAGACACCAGAAAAATAGTGAAAGTCTTTAGCTGCATTGCGTTATGCCATGGGATTACATTTGGAGACATAATACAAGTCTGTATGTTAAAATGGTGAGCTTTCCATTTTTTTTCATAACATCTCAGATCTTAGCTAAGGTTTTCTAACAAAGCAAACTCGTTCAATATATCGGGTCTAGTAAAACAACGGTTCGAAGTTCGGATTTCATCGAAATGTTTGACCTTTATTAAATTAGCAAAGCCATTTTGCACCAGTTGTGGATTATAAGGGAGCAAAAATTATGAAAAAGTCAGCAAGGTCTATGCAAAAGAAATGCTCGTCTGTAACACCTTAAAAGGAGTATTCGGTTACCAAGGAAATTATATTTTCCATAGTTGTTTGGTAATAAATATGTTCATCTGCAAATGAATTAAACTTAATAACCAAATTTAATTATAAAAACTTTATGATCGGCACTTATAACAAAATTGTGAGCAGTCGTTGTCTGTATAGTACACAAAGATATCAAGGAACAAGTAAGGAAGGGTGAAGATTGGGTGCAACCGAATATTTCATGCTCTTAAATACAACTTGCAAGGATCAAAGCCGGCTATCATAAATAGGTTCAGGTGTTGGCAATATTAAAAAATGTAGCGAAAGGGTTTAATGGCTTTGTTCGACGAAATCGTGAATGGATTACATTCAGATTTGGTATCATATTAATTTATTTTGAAGGTCATAGAGGCACTTGGTTTTATTATTATATTTACTTCCAGTCAGCGAAGATTATACTTACATAATTCATCCTCAAATGAGATATATGTGATATAAACTCAACCGAAGAGGATAAACTATATAAATTAAGTTGATGTGAAAAATGTATGAGGTTGAAACCACGACTGATTTCATTTCTATTGACCACTTAATTTCATTAAAATATCACACATTTTAACCAACCTAAACGGTGTAAAATCAGGTAGAAATTCGGATACCATTATATAGGATATACATATTTGGGGGAAGAGAAATGAAAGGGCTCATTAAATACATTAAATCTATTAGAGCGCAGGGCCATGCCCATTTTTTCTAAATTTTTAGCCAACAGGTGCCGCTTGCTCTTGCAACCCCTGTACCACCTGTGAGGTACAGTTTTCTGTCTCAATTTGCGGCTTAGATATGGCAATTTATAGGCTTCCGATCCTGATTATTTGTATATATATATTAATTTATATCTACTCCAATTAGTTTTAAGTGATAAAAGCAACCGTTAGGTGAACAAAACTATTATAGCAACACGTTGCAAGAGTATAGAAATTAATACGTAAATACTTTTAAGAGCAAATTGGAGCAAAGGATTAAATTTAGTTTTGCCAATGCTGGAGACAAAAGTAAAAAAATAAGATTAATTTCTTCGGAGTATAATAATTTATTCCCACTATATACGCATGCTGTGGAGTTGCTGCTCAAATACAAGTCATTTTCAAGTTTACTGCTTTGCCATGGACCTTTGTAAAACTATCCTTCATATTCTTTCTGAAAATTTATTTCAACTAACGGTTGAAGTAAATTTTTGGTTTTGAGAGAAAGAGGCCAGTTTGGCACCAAACCGATGCTACCACTTACTCGAAAGGACTTTTAGCTTTCTTTCTACAACTGGGCTTCCGCGCCTAAGATCGCCCAAGCTATATGAAGAATTAGAACTTTATGTTACTGTTACTGGTTTAAAATTGTGTTTACGAAACTAATAAATAAAGATCTCTAGATTTCACGTCTACCAAGTAGTTGGAAAAAGCTGTTTTCTAATAATATATTGAATAATCAAAGGAATTGAAAATTCTAAAGAACTCATTTCTTTAAATAATATTTATTTGTGATTATTTATTTTATGAAAAAAAATGTCATCCACAATTAAATTTTTGGTAAAAATCGAACGTCGGCTCGTTACAATCGTCCAGTGCAATCAAACCCTCCGCCTGTCCGACCCACACACTTGCCAGATTTGATTAAAACGCGCCTTTCATGGGCTCAACGCAAATTGTTGATGAATTTGATACAAAGTGAAAACACTTGTGCTGAGGCAGATAAATGCGGCAAGAAGGCCACAACAACAGCGCTCACATGAATGCGCCATAATAAATAGGGACAACAGCAAATAAAGTTGCATCGCACCACCGAACCACCAAACGGAAAAAATGCGCACAAATCAGGCAAAAACAGGAAAATGAACCGAAATTACTGGCAAAACTCTGCGAATGAGAAATGGCAGCTAAGGATCGAACGAGTGTGGCAGGCGAGTAAATGAGTGCGTGCATAAGCGCAGGAAGCGAACTAAGTCGGCAGGCGATGGCCACACGCAGCTGTTGATGGGACACACTGAGGTTGCGTGCAACATGACGACTGTGCCGATTGTGCGCTGCTTTCAAATGCACACAACAAAACAGTGCAATTACAACAAAAACATTATACAAATGGACACACACACTTAAAACGCACCGAATTGTAACCGAAAATGGAAAAAAGCAGCAAACACTCCAGTGACAATGCTCAGCTATGCACCAAAAGCAAAAGCAAACGACCCACTTTCGTCCCATTGACCGGCCGAACAAACTCTGCCACACAAAGCCAACAAAGCACCTAGCTCTTGCTCTTGTGTTGTGCTATGTTAACAGCTGGAGTGCATGTGTGTTTGATTGCAACTTGTATTTCCCCCTGCGCTATGTGGCATGGGGTATTTTTAATGACTAAAAATAAAAATACTAAAAAACGTAAAACAAAAAAGTTGAAATATTTCGTCAAATAAACAAAAAGAAAATAACAGAGCACAAAAAGTTTAATGTAATATGCGAGTATGTGGAAGGAAAAAAACGGCTAGCGAAAAATTATTATAATATGCAACAGCAGCACAACAACAGGCAATAAAAATGGCCGCCGTAGCGCTGAGAACAATATGAACACACAAACACATGATTATAGTGCAGCGATAAGCATGCCACAGTGCATACGAAACCCCCAAAAACTGCCATTCAAATACCCCTTCGTAATCCCACGTGTAGTAGTTGTAATCTCCTCCGCCGCTCAGTCGCTCAGGCGCTCGGCCGCGCTATCAACATAATGCGCGCAACGTAAACATTTCATTTGCATTAAATGCAGCATGACCAAAAAGTCCAAAATGCAAATTGCAAATGGCAACATCACGCATTAAGCGCATATGCAGCATGCACACGCAACGCGCCACACGTTAGCAAAAACCAAAAAAAAAATCTGAAAAAAACACGCGCTCACAAAACAACCAAAAATAAAAGTAAATTTTCGCACGCAAAAAAACCTAAAAACCTGTCTATCGCCGATACAAAAAAGTTGCAAAAATGTATTGAAAAACTGCAGCCTTTCGCGTGCAACGTCGGCTTTGCAACAAAAGCGCGCCGCAGCGCAGCACAAAAAATCAAAACAAAAAGTAATAAAACTTAATGAAAAAAACGAGCAGAAAAATTAAAAAATAATAAAAATACTAGGAGCCAACTACTTAACACTCGTACGCGCACATTGTTTTCAATCAGCCAATAAAAATGCAGTCATTATAGCGGCCATAAAACGCTCAGCCGCGGTGCAGCGGGCAGCAGGCAGCAGGGCAGCGCGTCATACGTTGCGTATGAGTGAAATGCGTTCGTTAGCTAAATACGCGCGTATGTGTGAATGAGTGCCACACGTGGCAGGGGTGAGTTTTGCATGTTGCATTGCACGCACCGCTGTCAACGCCAACACACGCCGCCTGCTCTCCGCTCTTCCAGCAGCGCAGCTAAAATAAAAATGAGAAATCACAAAAATCGAGGAGAAATTGCAAAAAAAAGTTGTAAAAATAGACTAAAATCGTGTGTCCAGTCCTCCGCTAGGCCTGCTCACCAACACCGGCACATGTGTGGTTGAGTGTGTGTGTGTGTGTGCATGTCGGCAAGCGCGCGAGCGAGTGAGTGAAATGACAGCAAAAAGAGTTGCAATCGGCGTCCACACGCACAAAAAGGAACCACAACAGTGTTGGTCGCAGCTGCAACAACAAAACTCCAACGCGATGGGTGGGGACGTTAGCCGAAAAATAAATGAAAAAAATGACACGACCACCAAAAACGGCAAACGAAACACGAATAAAATCAAACGAAATTGCAAAAACTGAAAAAAGTTCAAAAAGGCATTTTATAAAATTTGCCAGCCTAAATACAATATACGAGTATGTTGCCAGCCGTAGTGGAGCACACATTCGCGCTGACTTGAGGTCTGGGGTGTGCGGCAGTGTGCAAGTGTTGGGCGCATTCCCGGTAGCCGGACGAATGTCACGTGGCATTTGGAGATTGTCATTTTTGTTGTTGCAACTGTTTTTGTTGCAAGCATGCATGCTGACATTTACCAACGAGGACACCTCGCAGGACTCATTCAGTGGCAATCATTAATTTTGGCGCACATTCGAATGATTTTGTGAAACTTGGTTCATATGACAAATGATCGGTGAAACCAAATTAAGTAATCCAAAAAAAAAATGTTTCTAAACACTCTGTATCAACACTCAATATATCCAGGTTGGGTTCCCAGCGCGGAGACTATTGGCGTATAGGCAAGATACACGCAAAACAAAAAGGAACTGATGATTATGTGCTGAATGAACATTAAGTTCATGTACGAACCCTCAGAGTAAGTTATGGGTTTCATACAGATATTATCTATTCGTCTAAGACGCTGGAAAACTATTTAAGTATGGGTTAAAGTTGGTCTCAAAATAAACTCAACTAAAGCTCTACTTCTTTCCAAGTATACATAATTCGAATGTAAGTCTAAATACATTTAGAAGAACGGTTCTTTGATGCTGAAATAATATACAAAATAATTTGCGGATTACGCTTAGCGAATAATTTAAAACTTTCATTAGTAAAAAATATTAGCAAAGATGAAATTAATTCCATTTGAATAACGATTTAATGATTATTTCGGCTCAAAACCTTTAAAACTTGTCTCTTGTGTTCCAAAATTTCGAAGTACACGGGATCAGACCATATATACCTGAGTTGTCATGTGAATCCGCCACTGTCCGCAGCCGTGCCATATGTGGGCTATTCCCGGCCCATCAATTTGCGGGCGCCATAAGTGAGAGTGAGCAAAAAGGCTGAACAAACTCCGACAGGATTCAACTCCTCTTATTGCCGACACACAAAGCACAAAAAATATGAACCGTTTGTTTTAGTTGTTTTTGAAATGCAACACAAAAAGTGAAAAAGTAAAAAAATTAAATAGATTTGTATGTTTTTTTGTCCCACAGGGAAGAGGGCTGGCAGTGGAATCAACTGGATCGAACGCCGCACTGACCCACAGCTCAGTGACAGCGGCAGAATCAGCAGCAGTAACAAAAACAACGTAAGCGAATATTGAAAAGGAACAAAACTAAAAAACGTTGAAATAGAGAGTTATTGCAATTGTTGTTGTCGCTGTAGGCGCCCACTCAGCACGGCCAACGCAACAAAAGCGCGGACGGTGAGGGCAAGACAGGGCATGAGTGTATGCATACGGTACTTGGGATGGCTGCGTTATGTATTTTTCATCAAAACAAAACAAAAAAGCTCCTTAAAGCGGCAAATAAAATAAAAATGCTCATCGTGGGAATAAAAAAATCGGCAAAAGTGACCAACAAAACACACAATTAATTCTCTTTTAAATAAAATAAAATAAAAAGTGCAAAGCAACGAGAATGGCCGTCGTACACACGCACACGCTCTGAAGCATATTGATACCTATGTGTGCGTGTGTTTTGTTGTTGCTATGCGTAAATAGCGCGCTGAATTTATGTGCGTAGCCGACGTTGCAACGCCGTCGTGCATAAATAGTGCAGTTGCAGCGGAGGCAGAGACGAGCCCGTGGAGCCGACAAGTGTGAGCATGGGATGCGCATATTCATGTTTGTTTGGGTGTTCGTGGCCATATCTATGCTTGCATATACGATTCCTGCGTGCAACGGACACCGACTGTCGAAGCGTTTGACAATTCAGCGGGCGGCGCGGTGCAAGCCGGCGTTATGTGCAACGCGCAAAACAAGAAAGCTGGCAAAATGGGAAAATTAAAAACTCCGCCCCGAATGCTGGCGCACACATACATATGTACATGTATGCAAATTTTCGTTTTTGTTTTATTCTTTTTTTACAAAAATGCACCTAATAAAACTAAAGAGTATAAAAACGTAATAAATGAGAAAGAAAAAACTCGTGTTCGAGAACAAAAATGCAACAAAATAATTACATACACCAACGTAAATAATCGAATTTATTTTGCATACATATACACTTAAGCAGTAGGTGTGATGTAGACACATCTATACACACATGTCTGTATACTTTCATAAGCGGCGACTGACTGAGTCCCCATGGGAAGATTTTACGAGCGAAGAGTGGACTTTGTGCGGAAGAATATACTCGAAAATATAAAAAAATGGAGCCTGATAACTGAAATTTCGGACAAAGTTACTCCTTTTAAGAATAATTTTGCCTGCCATGAAGATATAGGTGCGACGCTGAGGGCATGTGCTGACGATATCGATGGTATCCGCATACGTCTTGGGTCACACGTCACTGTTGAGAGTTACGATTACAAAGTTGTCGCTTATTTTGGAGCCTGCAGGAAGTTTGGAGGGACTTTCAACTATAAAAATTTCGTACAATTCTTAACAATGATGTTTGATATCCTCTACCAAGTAACGATCATTTATTATAATGCTCAAAAAACGATTCAATGATTCGCATTTGGATAATTGATTTGCTTAGCGGGGACACGTTTTTGTGAAAAATCTGTGGAAAGTGGCAACACCCACATAAGCCCACAATTGATTGATTCAACGTGTCAGAAATCAATGAAAACGATGGCGAAATCGCATGAATTGAGTTTTGAATGAAGATAAAAGCTATTCGTTTCGAAAACGACAAAATCTTCATATTCATTATAATAAGGTCAAAAGAAAATGGAAATCGTATGCCACTCATTTTCGGCCACATAAATTTCTGGATTACTACTTGGGCTGAGGTTTAGGTTAGGTTGGGTTAGGTTAAATGGCTGATCCCTCAGCATTGCGAGGGGACCACGCTAAGACTATTATGTACAGTCCTTTGCCCTGATGAGCCAAACACAAGAGCTCCCGTAGTTGGATGCCAGCTATCGGCATAAATGCCCTGAACCCATCACAAGTTTGCTTAGGTGTTTTATTTTTATTTCCGCTATTGCATCTGGATGTCTAATGGTATGACATCCAAGGTGTTTTTGTCTTCATTTAGCTAAAGCGGGGTATTCGATAAAGAAGTGTTGATATTATTCTACCTCATCTTCTTCCAAACAGATTCTTCCAATCTTACTGCATGAATCAGGGAGTCTACAGACAGCACTCAACCACTGAAATGTGGACCCTGCTGAAAGCGAAGAGTTCCCTGGACCTCCTGGGATTTACCCTAGGCCAGAAAAACTTTGCGACTGTACAGATGTTGGTAGTCGACCAGTGCTTGCTGATTTAGTCTGAAGGCAAACAGTCCAGTAGTGAGACAAAGCTCCTAACCGTTCCCATTCAGCTGTTATTGAGACTGAACTGCTTGTCCTAGCAAGCTCATCAGGCTTACAGTGTCCTGCAATACCGTCTAAACATAAAATAATCGATTATAGAGAAAAGGAGTCTAGACATCCTTTCACTAGTTTTGAGCGCACAGTCAGCGAAGTCAAAGCTAATATCGCTGTCCTGCTATCAGAGTGGATAGTCATCACTATAAAGGAGGCTTTCTCATCGGAGCAGTAGATTTACTTGATTTAAGGCAGCCGCCTTCACTTAGAAAACGCTTCTATCCTCCAGCAAGTCCTTCCCTCCCATGCTTTCTTCGAAGATATGTGAGCAAAAAAGCGATGACCAGGATTAAGTTCAGCGACCTGGTAATCCAAGTATTTTGGAATTAAATCAAAGTGTGCGGGGATTCAGGAGTGCCCCGCCACGAAGTTATCTAAGTACCGAGATTCTCTGAGTCTGAGGGCAGCTTTCGTGACCATTCACCTTCCGGCTTTAACCACAGGTGCTATATGCAGCAATACTTTTAGTGCAACCATGGTTCGTAATGCACCACAAATACTGATGAGAGTAGCCCGTTGAACACTCTCACTTGCTCTTTACTCGAAGATTCGATTTCCATAAGAGCTTTTAGCTGTGCTAGAGTTTATCACCATATCTTCTCTGAAGATTGAGCTGCCTGTTGTATGTTAAAGTTAAATAAGCTACTCAGATTCAAAATGACATTATATTAGGATCTAAACTAAAGAAATCGGAACTGTCAATTTGAAAATTGTCGTTCCCATGCCGATATATGGTAAAACTCTTTATCTAGCTATGATTATTTGATGATACTACAAGCAAGCGTCATCAAACACACCGTACTTTCTATGGAACATGTTGCAATACAATCCTTATATACAAGTTTTAGTTAAGAATACGTTACGTAAAACTCAGCTTTTTTTACAGCAATATCGCTGCCTAAATTTTTCAACACTATACATTACTAATTTTATAAATATTGTTGTTTTTTTTTTAGTTTTTAAGTGCATCAATATTAAGTCTGGTGTACATACATACAAAGTAAGTAAAATACAGGTTATTAAATATAGTTAGTATTCTTTATACGAGGGTTTCTTGACAACGTCTCGGAGGTTGCACGGAAAAAACTTGTCTTACTGATAAATTTCATCAGAAGTACGGGGTGGTTTAGAAAGAAACTAATATAGTGTGGGGACCTTGGCCCCGGGGCCCAAAGGGCCTCCTAAAGAGCAAGGGGTATCTAAAGACAGCCACTCTACCTGCCTCCCTACCTTATACGAGTATAGTTGTTAAGAATTTTATGTGTCGTTTATCTACAATATTTTTTATGATGCGTTAGCAAAGCCAATCTAAAAAAAATGGTATTTAATTTAAGGGTATAGAACGCCGCGAACCTGTAAAAATTCTACACAGTTTTTGATAAATTGTTGGTGAGTTTACGCTAAAAGTACAGCGAAATGACATACACCAACAGCCAAGCAAGGCAGGTGCTGGCTTTCAATAGCTCAAAACAAAATATCCTCAAATCCGTGACGCAATAAGGAAAGTAGGAATTTTGTTGAAAAACTTAGTGCCGTAACAGATGAACACGTTAACGGCTGTCAGCAAATTAAAAACATTTTACATCGGGTATTTCTGTTGGTTGGTGCATGAAAACAGTAAGGAGTACAATTTTGTTTTTTCTTGCAGACCAATGCAATCGATACAGTAATTAGTTCCTATAATTATCTTAAATCCTTATATTCTTCTCCCGAATTCAGAAAGATCCCTGATCATTAGAAAATAGTTATCACTATATTCCTTTCTTTTTGTTTTAATATTCAGAAGAACGCAAAGCTACTTCTTCGTCGTTTTTCCATTCATAAATTTCAAAACATAAATTTCGAATGCCTTCCACCAAATTTGTAGCGCAAGTCGTTCAACCAATCACTCATTCATAAAATAACGCAATAATTCTCAATTCTTATTTCATATTTTCATAACTATATCCACTACTAAATGATCTTTAGTCTTTAGTTTGCAAGACAGCAAGGCAACAAGTGCTAATCGTTGAATATTCAACGCACATTTCATAAATCGTCCGACGCCGACTAATGTGAATTTGAAACGCTCCGTGCCAAAAGTGATTTATGCGCGTGTGGATGTTTGTGTATGTGCAAAAAAAGTGTACCAAAATCCATGCCACCGGGGCCACTAAAAAGAGCCAAACGAATTTTCTTAGCAGTTGCCTGAAGGCATGTGGTAGGCACTGCATAGAAGGGGACCAGTGGTGCACCTTATAAATAACATTAGCCACTTGTCAGAAGTGCCAATGAATGGGCACCTCCACGCGCGTTCCGATGCTCTTGCAATGGCGAAATGAGGAGATTTTTAAAATATATTCCGTTTTCATTTTCGCTAAGGAATTTCGCTAAATTTATTGGGCATTCGCGTGTGTGGTTGTGTGCACATATCATTTCGATTGCGCTTTGTTACAACAATCTGGGCACATTAAGTTGACAAGTTAATACTAAATAATATATATGTGGGGAAGTGTGGATGGGAGTGTGTACGTAGATTGTAGAAAAAGTGCGGCGCGGTTATAAATACACATTATTTTATGATGTTAATGATCTTCGCGCTGATGTTTGCCAGAATTCACAATAATCTAAGCAAAGATACACATGTATGCATATATAGCGCTATCTGCTTCTGTGTGACGTGGAGAGGGCCGTGGTATTTATTTTAAAAGTTTTATGCCTACATACGCCTTGAACTTCAGCAATCTATAATACTTTAACTAAATAAAGATGAGACATTCTTTTAAGCAAAAAATAACTGTTTGCTATATTTTCCTTACAACTAATCCAAAATCAGAAAACTTGCTATAAGCTGAAGTAGTCGATTAGCCAATGCATGAGCTGCTCTGGAAATCTACCTCTTCGCCCTTTGATTGCTTTGAGTTTCCCCATATGTTTGAGATTAAGTCGCGTTTAGGGAATTTTAGGCTTTTAAGCTCGTTATAACCTTAGTTAATAATAAGTTCTAAGATTTGAGGTCAAGCATTTATCCTAGACTATATAAGTTAATGGAAATTGACCAATACAAAAGTATGGCAACCTGTATGTTGTTGTGAAAAGATTTCCAAGAATAAATACCAAGGAGACCATTTAACTTACCCACCGTTTGCTTTATATTTAGGTCCACATAGCCGGAATAGATACGAATTTATGCTCAGTCAAGGTCTTCCACCGGAGCCGAGTTTCACAAAACTACTTATATGCTCCTACAATAACAAGAATAAATCAAAAATTTATTCTCAATGCAATTTAAACATTAGAACCCACTGTGTCAAAGATTGAGACTGCAAATGATCATTGGGTAATGCGAGGGTGCAAAAAGACTTGCCCGTCATCACTTTATAAAATTCTGGTCGCTCAATGTAGTGTGGCGCAACAAGTGATTACTATGCATGCCACACCATCTATGGCGATCGTTACACTTCCAAGAGTGTTCTCTCAATGCAGTACCGTTATAAACACGACCCTACCACATTTATAAGTATTAATAAACAAGCGAAACAAAGAACGACGGCAAGCAAAAATTATTCTTGATCCTGCGCGCCTACTAGTGGCGCCCATTCTCTGGGACTTTAGTTGCAAACCATATACATATATGAGTAGTGTATTAACAGCAATTCACAAAACAAAAATTTCATTACTTTTTGGCAGCAGAATTGTGCCTCATTTCGAAGGCAATCACAGCGCATCCGAATAGAAATTCATCTCAATTGGACGCCCTTTCTACAACTACGTGATAAAAAAATTCAACTGAAGATGAGAAAGCATTGATATGTGTCCGATATTGTGGAGAGCACTAATGCATCAAAATGAGATTTAATTTATGTGAGCACTGTGTCAATTTAAAAGGCGCTGCGTCCAACATAATTGAATCACTTTGGTCGCTGTCACGTCGGAAATCACACGTTGCTGCAGATCTTCACGTCCATTGTAAATTTGGATTTTGTACTTAATCCGTTGCTGTCGTAGTTTGTGTAAGTTTGCTCAGCTTTAGGTCGGCGACAGTTTGGTTTCGGGCACTTTACGCCAGTGATATCAGGTTTCTCCACTAATTCGAGTGCATAACTGTCTTTGTAGTGACAAATCATAAAGTCTCAAAATGTGTGACGAAGAAGCATCTGCTCTGGTTGTCGATAATGGTTCCGGCATGTGCAAGGCTGGTTTCGCCGGTGATGATGCCCCCCGTGCAGTATTTCCATCGATTGTGGGTCGTCCTCGCCATCAAGGTGTGATGGTAGGTATGGGTCAGAAGGATGCGTATGTCGGTGATGAGGCGCAGAGCAAACGTGGTATCCTTACCTTGAAGTATCCCATCGAGCACGGTATAATCACCAACTGGGACGATATGGAGAAAGTGTGGCATCACACATTTTACAATGAGTTGCGTGTGGCGCCTGAGGAGCATCCAGTTCTGCTGACCGAAGCCCCACTTAATCCAAAAGCTAATCGCGAGAAGATGACCCAAATTATGTTTGAGACATTCAACTCACCTGCAATGTACGTCGCCATTCAGGCTGTGCTATCACTTTATGCCTCTGGTCGTACCACTGGCATTGTGCTTGACTCTGGCGATGGTGTCTCTCACACAGTTCCCATCTATGAAGGTTATGCCTTGCCTCATGCTATCTTGCGTCTGGACTTGGCTGGCCGTGACTTGACCGACTACCTCATGAAGATTCTAACTGAGCGTGGCTACTCATTCACCACCACTGCTGAGCGTGAAATCGTGCGGGATATCAAGGAGAAGTTATGTTATGTTGCGCTGGACTTTGAACAGGAAATGGCAACAGCCGCTGCATCTACATCATTGGAGAAGTCTTATGAGTTGCCTGATGGTCAAGTGATTACTATTGGTAATGAACGTTTCCGCACACCCGAAGCGCTCTTCCAGCCGTCATTCTTAGGTATGGAATCCTGCGGTATTCATGAAACTGTCTACCAATCCATCATGAAGTGCGATGTAGATATCCGAAAGGATTTGTATGCCAACAACGTATTGTCCGGTGGTACGACTATGTACCCAGGTTAGTTTAGCACATCCATAGCTGTTTGCGTTGCTTCCATAGAAATGAATTAAACAAATTTGTATGTGTTCACAGGTATCGCTGATCGCATGCAAAAGGAAATTACTGCCTTGGCTCCTTCGACCATCAAGATTAAGATCATTGCTCCACCTGAGCGAAAATACTCCGTTTGGATTGGTGGCTCTATTTTGGCCTCTCTGTCCACCTTCCAGCAGATGTGGATATCCAAGCAAGAGTACGATGAATCCGGTCCCGGAATCGTGCACCGCAAGTGCTTCTAAGCGCTAAAGGTAGGCCCAGCTCGCACATCTGTTTCCAACCAAAACGAGGAGATCCAAACTCTCAGCTGCACACCATTGATCTACATCCCACCGTGTCTGTACAGCTGCTGAATCCACCCCAGGGTGGCAGGACCTATACGAACATTACAAATATGAGAATGGATATAAAATGAAATATTAAAAATATTCACTAAACTCAAACCATTCGAAAGCTATCCTCAAAAATTTCTTTGCTTTTTTCACGCGATTCGATTTGGTTTCCATTTACTTTCTAGATTATTGCAGTATTTGTTTGTATGAACCGAAATAAACTTTATTCGTTCGCCAGCAAATAACAGCGAAGTCTCTTTACTTCCGCAGTTTTACTGAAATCAGGGAAGAAGGGCAAGTATACGTAGTTCAAGGACTGTGGGACACCAGAACTATTAACCACGACTGCTTACTTAGTAAGCAGCTTTCGAATTATTTGAAGTGATCCCACTTTAGTTGTAGATTTTCATGTCACTTTTGTTGTTCCCTGACAAGTAGTGGTGTCTTAAACGCCCCTCCACATCCATACCCATCTCCTGGATACGGCACATTAAGGCATCGCCATGCAGTGACATTTTAAAATTTACAATTGCAACTTTTAAGTGTTGCTTCTTATTTTTATCGGGCGAACGGGGTAATAAATGTTGCCAAACTTTGTACTTGATGGCAGCTTTTATGTGTAGGTCGAAAATGGCCCGACTGCTCCTACAAGTGCGTGTGTACGTGCACAATGAGCTCGTTAAACGGTAATGTGCGTAGTGTTGTTGCCATAGTTGTTGTTGTTGTTGTAGTTCTATCGCTATAATGCTTGATGTTTGTTATTTGTTGTTTGGATGTTGTTATCCATGTGCGCCATTGATGGCTTCATAAATGCCACGGATGTGTTCTTTGCCACATTTATGTTGCTTCGTAAGCTCCTTGATGGATCTCGAGTGCTTTCTGTACAGCGAAGGGGCAGTGTTCCTGCCCCTCTCAGATGTGGGTCGTCAAGTTCGCAAGTTTAATTGGTTGGACACACTTTACGAGGTTAACAGCGCTGTGGTGGCAGCGTTGGATTGGTCGAGGATGCTTTCGAAATTTCTAAGAATTAATGATGTCATTTACAACATTTACATTGCAGCAAAATGTTGTCATGCGTCGATTTATTCGGCTACACTTAAATCTGGGTTTATTGGCATCATGTTTGGGCTATTGCTAACTTGCATTTAATCACTTCTCGTTGACATAGTGGTACGGAGATGAAGCCGCTAAGTCAAGATCGTTGGACAAAGGTTTCATAAAGCAGTATTGAAATGGTTGTAATTTTTATATCCAAAAAACAACTAAAATGTCTGTTGTCTTCTCCACTCGCCGTCGACATTGCGAACGATATGGTACGACACAAACTGAACACTCCCTAAGTACTTGTTGAAGCTAATCGATGCAGATAGGTCAGAGTTCTATGCCTGTCATATTCTAACCCAATGGAATATAAGAAATTGTCAGATCGCAGCTATTCTTTCTCCAGAATTTAGAAAAAAATACTTTAATAGAAAAAATTATATCTCTTCAATCTCCTGCCATAGGATATATGTTATTTCTAATTTTTTCGATTTCCGAACCAAAACAAAACTTTTAATTGCGAACAAAGCACAAACGAAGAGCATAACAGATTTCATTGCCTCTTCATAAACAAACGGTAGAAGAAACTTTGAAGAGAACAAAGAAGATATCAAGAATGAATAATTTGAAAAGCACCTGAATACAAGCCATTTTCATAAACATGTTTAAATTTTGAAACATATACTATAAAAATATATTTTTCAGAAGAAAAGGAAACCGAAATCGCTTCACCCAAAAGGGACAATAACATCGTTTTAAATAATAAATAAACAGTCTCAATATATTAATAAGGATGATATGAAGTACCTATGTACAATCTTAGTACATATTAGGAGCATATCTTTATCTTTTATTTTCTTTATTCGATTTGCAAATATATACTGAATAGCTAACTTTTTTAAATACGCGTTTTGCTGAGTTGAATTCGTCACTTTACGGCGATAGTCCTTAAAAGAGTATTGCGAAATCTCCGTCTTTAGCCGTGAAACTTTGGATCGATTCGCCTACATTCGACCAGACAGTTTTCGAAGAGGTATTTCTTTCCTCCTTATATAAATAATTGAGCTAAAATTAATTAAGACTAAGCACGAGTAGGGCAGCCAAAGGAAGAGTTAGTATTTTAACGGATTCGGTTTAATAAACTTCTCTCCGCATCAAATTAGTCATAAGAAACTCTACTAGCACTAGGGCAGCCGAGCTTAAATGCTTAGAACAGACTAGACGAGAGAAGACTCCTCGGTTGCTGTGAAATTCTGACAACGCAGAGTAATTGCTGCAAAACTGTTACAATCGCCAAAACGACTAAATCGTTGAGCGAAAAAACCAAACGGTGACACCGAAATATCTACAACAAATAACAGTAAAAGCTGCATCTACTGCATGCGGCATCAGCGTCAAGAAAGCAGCAAATTTGAAAATGCTTTTTTACGCTAATTGTTTTTTCAGAATTTAATGGAAACTTTTTATTTTTAGTGGACCATTAAAACGCATTTTTACAGCCAGCTACGACTATGGCCGCATCAGAGACGAGCACACACACACGCTCTCTCTAAGAGTATGTGCAGCAATGCCAGCAACAACAAAAGGCGTAAGCCGAACCAGCGAATGCAACTTGATAGTCCATTAAAGACAAAGATTTGAAAAAGTACAAGACAACGTAGCGAGCAAGCGCGTACCGGGTTCGATGGTGGGATCGGGCTTAGACTCTGGAGAAACGTCCAGCACAAAGCTATTGGCGGGTATAGGGCAATAACGGCACAGCCATATCCCTAAGCAGTAAATAAGCAACTAAGGGCAAGAAAAAATGCAAAGCAAACTGCTAGATATGTGTGAGATGCAGCCGCCATTGGCAGGAGCGTAAAGTGTACAACAAAGTTGTAAAATGTTTCATTTCTTTTCTTTATTTTTAGTATTCCGTTCGTTTTTTCTGCGCCGTTTTAGTATTTTGTAGTTATGGGTTTCTTAATTTTTCGAAAGGAAATAGCTGCCGCAGGAGCTCGCCCACCCCTGTCGAAGTTGTCAAAAAGACCAGAACCAGAGTCCCGCTCCACAAAGATCAAATCATTAACGCAGTACACCGTTAGCCGCTGCCGCTGCCGCTGTATGCAGCGTATGGCGGCGCATAAACTTGTGCGTCCGCGTGTAAGTGCAATAAATGCGTGTTGTGCGCACTAAGGCAAAGAGCCGATACGTGTGTGGGTGTGGTGCTGTTTTGCACGAGAACATAGTAAGCGGCAACGTGGTGGCGCTATGCCGCTTGGGGCCATAAAAAGGGGAATATACTACATTCTTTACTAGCGGCAAAGATGTCGAATATTGAGTTATGTGCGTTGTTTGCGTTGTTTCGGCAATATAACGGTAATAACCGAATCGTTACAAACGCGTAAGCGGCACACACGCTTATGTGCGTATCGAGCCGAAAAAAAACGTATTTATTTAGTAAGCAACAAAGCTTCTGCATTACTGCTCCGGCAAACCGAAGGCGGGTGTGTGCGACAGCACTTGAAGACTGAGCGCTGAGCTTGAACACTATTCATGTTGAAAGTGCCGAACTGTGAGCTCACTGCTAAGTTTCTCTGGCGTTTTGAAAATTAAAGCTAAAGAGGTGAGGGGACTAGCGCTCCTGATCCGACCGTTAGGTCATGAATTTGCCATTTTACAGCCTCATATTTTTCTTAAGCGCATATCCGGAAGCGTCTTAGCTTGTTTTTGTTGTTAACCCAGCGCCACCCTTGGAATAACAAAGCTTAAACTTTTTAGTGTTGTCATTAAATTTTTCGTGTAAGTAGCGGTAAGCAGCAACAGAACCGGTGGTATGGGCGAATTGTTTAATAGAGAAATGGCACATCTACATGTCAGTGGGAGGGGGCGTAGCCATTTTGAGGTCCATCAAATGTTGCTTTGTTGCGCGCTTCCTGTACCATAAAGCATTACGTACCGCTCTCATGTACAATTACAATACAGTTGCACAGCATACTTGCTACCGCTTACGTTTTGTTGTTGTTATTTCACAATTTAATGTCTCCTTTCGCCAGTGCTGACACAACTTTATATGCGAGTACCGCTGAAGGGGCACCCCATTGTTGGCCGGAGCCAGGGTGGCGCCATCAGTTGTGGCATGCGGCGGGTGTTGGGGATGTAGGTCTATAAATTTCGATGTTTGCTTTTTATATTGCAAAAATTTTTCTGCTGAAATTACGGAAATTAAAAACGGAATGACTTTGAGATGTGCCGACCCCCGCACAGGCCTCGCCGTTACCTACCCCATTTGTAACCCTGTAGTTACCTTAATTTCGAAGCGGATTTCGTTGCTTTGTAGTTAATTTTTGCATTTGTTGTTGCTTGCTAGCAGTTTGCAGTTTAGGAGCGAGTTTACTAGAGATGCGCCCATAAAAGTGCCATTACAGTGCAGTTTCGCTACGCTGTTTGCACATTTTTAATACCATCGGGCGGTTGAGCCGCAGCCGCTCAGCCGAAGCGCCGCGCATGCCCCACCAGCCGAATCAGCGTAGCGACCCGAAATAAACGAAACGAGCGAGTGAGCGATTTTATATTTAATCGTAAAGTTTAGAAACTTTGTAATGACAACGACGATGGCGCTCATGGTTGGTGAGGCAGCGCCTTGCCGTAGACTAGATAAATTGCGTTCTCCACATTCACACACATGTGCACGACTCCTTCACGTCGGCGTTGCCATGCAAAGGTCACCATCAGCAGTTTTTCGACTACATTTAAGTTGAGTTTCCACTAAGGTTGGCGATACACACACACACACCCTCACAGCTGCCTTAACGACTTGGAAGCACTTCATCATACGGTAGCTCATCTTTGTGTTTCCATCTTATTATGCTCCATATAATTCTCCATTCTCCATTCTCCATTCTGCGTGCTTTATTTCTTATTTTATATATTTGGTTGTAATTTTTATTTATAATTTTGATGGCTCTTGGCTCTTGGCAGCTAACTGATGGATGCCTGTATTGCATAGAATTGCGATTAGAAAACTCAATTTGAGTAATAAACATAAAGTTTACATGCAACAAACTGCGACGGCAGCAGCTTGCAACAAAAATTCGATTATCGTCGAAACACTAAAAATTGCTCATACGCATTTAATCATCGGCCTCATCAACGTCACGGCCATCAGCATCAGCAGCGCCAGCAGCTGCAGCTCCATGCCCCACAGAAGTGCTTTGAGGCCGCTCGTCGCATTAAAAACAGTTATAGCACATACTTGTATTTACCAATTGCCACACACGCATCTAACACACACGCACACCAGTGCACGCACGCAAACGATAACTAAGTAAAGGTACAGTACACGCCATTGAGACACAACGAAGACGCCCACTCGCTCAGATTCTTCCACCCTCCAACCTGCGCCACCCTCTCGGCGTAGCTGTTTTACCGTTATTGCCAGGATATCTAAATTTATGTTCGCATAGTTGTAAAGTGTAAAATGAGATGCGTCGTTAGTTGTTGTTACTACAACAAATACAAATACATGCACACAGACGCACATCCACCCAGCCCATCCAGCCCATCCATTCGGGGCCTGCGGGCTGGTCTACGCACGCAATGTTGCCGCCATTAATGTTGCAGTTTTGGTTATTTGGAATTTTATTTTACGTCTTGACATAAATTGCTTAGATGAGTTTTTTAATCGAAAAATGCTCGAAATGGCTGTGTAGATCGTGTACAACATGACAAACGGCAAATGTGAAATATACGACCCTCTCAGATGCGAATTTAAGTGGCAGTGGCAGTTTGCAATAGAAAACGAAGACTAACGGTAATTTCCCGCTTGCCCATAAATAAGGTCAGAACATGACTACCGAAGTTTGTTTCGACTTGCACCGACGATTTGAGTTACTAATAACTAACAAGGATTTTTGTAGAGATTTTCGCTGATTTTGTGGACTCTTAAGAATAGTTACTCAACCGAACTAACTCAACGAATTGTATTCAAATCCTTCGGAGTCGGTTTAATTGTAAAAATTACGCAGAAGTGCGTTATAGAAAGAAAGAAAAGCTCCATTAAACATCCAGCAGACAAGAAAATTTGGAGTAGCTATATTTTCCGACTAGCAGGAAGTAGTAGCAAAGGTATCTAAAATAATTTTACTTTTGTACACAAAACTATTGAAAAGTAGACCTCACTTGGGCTGTTGTCCTTAGTGAGCAATAATGAAGTTGTTGTAAATTATCAGTGCATTTTGATTTTCTGTTTCTTCACAAAAATCTTCATAATTGACAGAGAATGCCGATTAAAGAAAATTAGTTGCTCAATCACACCTGGCACAAATCAGCTCCAGACCACGACGTAACTTTTACAAATGTTAAACTCTAAAGAAGATTTTTTATGACTTCAGAATAATTTCGACAGTATTTCTTTTATCACTACAGTCAAATAAAAATACAGCGTCTCTCTGTAATATTAAAGTATCCGGTTTTTACCAAAGGTATATCGATGTACATATAGAGAGTATGGAAAGTGTGTACAAATACAAATTATTAATTCACAAAGAGGAAGAATTTCATCAAAATTAGCACAGGCATTTTTATACGTCAAATATATAATTAATAAATTATCGTAAACTCTGCAAACTGAATAAAAACGTTTTTGTTAAATTCCACGAGGACGAAGTCGCGGGCAAAGCTAGTTTAATTGCTAAGACTAAATTAATTTTATAAAACTCAAATCATTCTGCAGTAGAAAATGTCCGGCTATTTCTTAAGCTAAGCATGCGAAATTTACCTTCGACACTCAATAAGTCATGTCGGTCCTTCCAGGTAACTTCATGCCGTGATATTGATATATGCGGATTGAAGCGTGAGATATACTTAACTTGAAAAAATTAGGATAAAATGATTGGCTCAACTTCAACCGGAATAACCTTTCTTTTACCGAGGCGTGTAAAGCACAATCAATATGACGAGTTCACTGACTAGTTTAACATACGAGATTTTGGATCGATGTACCAAGGCCGCTGTATATTCCTAATAGTGAACATTAGTAAGTTTTCCTTTCTCTCTTATTACGAATTTTGTAGATTTAGACGCCATCAACTGTGGGTAGTAGGGTTATAGTAGTGAACTTTCAAAGCCGTTGGTTCTACATTTGTTTGTATCTGACATATCTATAGACCATGACGCTCTATTGATTATTTTTAATGGTAAGTTTCTTTCCAAGTTGCAGGTGTCTCTGCAAAATGTGGAACAATGGAATCTCCACGCCAATTACATCTCTTGCTACACATAAGCATTTTCTGCTATACGGATTGATGACAATTGAAAGGTTGGAAATCGATCAAAGTATCGGCTATCTGCCGTTAGAGATTATTAAAGAACTTCTTCCATTCTGTTGCATTTATATTAACACCCAATCGATATTTTTGAAACTCAGAGATGCTTTTGTGCTTATGTACATAAGTACATATTTGCGTGTAGCGATGAGTGTGCGCTTAAGTGATATGATAAATAATGTGTAAGAGTGCATTGCATATTCTGGTTAATGTTTATTCTGGTTAACAACGTTGTTGCAACATGGCATTTGTGGACAAATGGACAAATTACTTTGAGGTGAATGCCAAAGCAGCTGTAAATAAACCGCAATGAGCACAACATAAACACGAGCAAATACAACGGCCAAATGAATGCTACTGCAACAAAAACAGCAAACGCAAAAGCATACAAACAGTTGAAATTAAATCCACGAAATAGTGCATCGCATCAAAGAAGTGCACAAAGTAGCAAGGAATAAAGAAAGAAAAAAACACTATCAAATAGCAAATAATGTGTGAAAAGTGCAGAAAAGCAGCAACAAAACGCTTTTGCGACTGCAACGAAACGCAAATGCACTTTAGATGCCACGGTTCGACAGCCAATGCTCGGACGGTTTCAGAGCGGTTGCCACTCGCGCGTTGCGGTTGTTGCACATTACGGCCGAACGAACAGCAGCGGTGGGCAGGGAGGAGATAGTGTGCCGGACACGGAAAGAGGGGTGGCAAATATTTAATTACACCACAGCTTTATGCATTTTTAAAATCAATTAAGTTATTTTGAGTTTTATGCCTTTTTATTTTGCGAGTTTTTGGATAAATTAAGCTACACACATCTGATCAACGGGCGTTTTTATTTATGCCGCAAAAAACACATATGAATCTATGGCAACACACATGCACACATTCAAACACCGCCGCCGCCGCTCAGTGGAATGAAAGTAGTTGCAACGACCCGGGCGAGGAGTGAGAGGTTAGGGGAGCAGCGCAGATACGGTTTAATTATAACAAAATATTTGATTTAATTTTGTAAATACGCTGGTGGGCCATAAAAAGCAATTACATCAAAATAATCCGCCAACTGCACCGAGAGCAGCTGTCAGTTGCGGCCTTAAATATTGGTGGAGCCTGCAACTTAAAGCCATGTCAAAAGCTTAAGCTCGCCATTTATTTTTGTTTTCTTTCTCTCGCTGCACCGCTGTTGAAGTGCAACTGATACATTGTTGCTAAAATTTAGCTAAAATAGTCCGAAGCATTGCTGGTTGCCATCACTCAGAGTGGACCCAAACGGCACCGGACTAGCTTGTGTTTCGTAAACGCATGTAAGCGCTCAGTGGAAATGCAACAACTCAACCGCAAAGGCCACTTTGGCCACACGCTCGAGTCCACTTGACGGCGTTCGACGCGTAGCAAGTGCAAAACGGTCCGTTGGAGCACCGAAAAAGTCAAATACAAGCGAATTCAGCGGCAGCCCGCCACTTGACTGCCAAGTGAATTGTAGCAAGGTGCACAAAGCAGTCAACGGTGCGGCAGAAAATATACAAAATCACCCACTAGACCAGCAAATTGACACAAACACATTGCTTATGACCAACTAACTGTGGCAAGTGGCTTGAAGTTGCCACAAATGGCTAATTCAAGTACAAAGTGGCACAGCCCAGCGCGAGGGCACGCAGGGACAACAATAAATGGTGGTAAATGCTGCACGGCGCTATATGCTACAACATAATAAAAATAATAAAAATGTGTTGCACAAATAATGGAATATCTCAACTTAAAATTATATTTTGTTTGGTATATTAACAATTCTGGAAAACCTTGAAACTAATGACGTTCAACCATTTTACGTTTGGAATAAGTTTAAACAACATATTTGGTCAAGCTATTATACCCCTGCCCTAATCAAAAGTTTTGACACTCATATATTATATTATTTGTGTTAGCCATCAATATCCGGAATTACGGTTAATATTGACGCTAATGGTAAACCAAATGTACCTGTCGAAGAATGTGGTCACAGCAAGTTATACGTTGTTAATTACAAGTAGTATTAATTTTGAGTATGTTTTTAGTCGCAAAAATTACTAATTGCAATATTCGGCAGAGTGCGGCTTGAAAATGTTGAGTAAACCGAATATGTTTTTGCTTACTCCAGCTCACCTTGCAAGTCCATGGTGGATCATATACGTATATAACTTCCTTATAAAACATTCAAATTGCAGCAGCCACCCCTTAAATGTTGAGTTTATTTATATTTCAAATTTGCTGATTTTAGTTCGCTAAGATAGCGGTAAAGCAACTGTTTTTTTTTAATTTTTGAAACCGCATTCTTAGATGTTCTGTAGTTATTTCAGCAATTAACGCCTTGAAATTCTAAAAAATATTCTATTATATTTTACCTTGAATGGTCGAATTATTGCTTCACTTAGTCATAGGTTCCTTGTTTTAAAAATAAGAGTATCGACAAAGTCCAACAGTCATATCAAAACAATTAAAAACGCTCTTACACATAGCAAAATTTTCAACGCCAAAAGTATGCAAAAAAACTGAGGTATTCCAAGAAAAAGAAAAAATGGCGAATCGCCGCTGTAATCGGCGAAACTGATTTCCTCAAAAAACAAAGAAATTTATGAAAGTATGCAGCATGCCCACACTGCGATTACAAAACGATGGCAAATGGACAAGAAAAAGCAGCAAGACAGCGAGCGCGCCGCCAAATATGCAACGAGAAAAAATCCAGTCGCTTAGTGCACACCAACACCCACACACTCACTGAAAAAAATTCAAGTGAATACATACGCTCTGCTTGTGCCCACTCCAAGAACCTGCCCGCGTTCATACACTCATCAGCTGGCGCTTCCACACCCATACACGCAGAGGCCGCGCCGTGGGTGTTGTTGCATCGACAGAAAACGCGCGCTGGAGCTGCACGCAGCTGCTTGCTTTGTTTGCTGGGCTCCTGTTCACTGGCATGTCTGGCAGCAACATGGCGCATGACTGTCACAGCGCCGCGTCACATGTGTGTGTTCGTGAGTGAGGCAGCGAGTCAGTCAGCCGGTGTTTGTGCATACCCAAGCAAAGATTTGTGCGCTCACAAGACGTGTGGGCCACTCGGGCCACACTCAATGCGGACGAAATGTGGACGGTGGCGACATATGGCCAGAGCCACCTCCGACCGGCTCCAACGCGCCAGCATTAACTTCGAAATCGACATCTGCTCCGCGTACATATTTCCATTTGAAAAGTCTGGATGAGTGCGCGCGTGAGTGTAAGAGAGTTTGCATGTCGATTTGTCGTGGTCGTTCTGTGTCGGCGATTGTTTTGCAACATCTTTTCCCTTTTCGCTTATTTTTAGAAAATTTCGCCGGCACGCGCCACTCGCGTCACTCGACAGAAAAAGAAACTGCAACGCTTCCAAGGACGAATTTTTTGGCAGTTTTTCTGTTGAGTCGCGTGCAGTGAGTGGCACGACGCCGTGTTCCTTCTTTTGTGCACTTTTGAGTTAGCTTTTTTGCAACACACATACAAGCGCGCATTCGAATTTTTTCATGCACCTCTACACTTGGCTGCATGCATGTGTGTGTGTGTGTGGGTGTGCATATGTGCCGTGTTGACGATATGAATGAAAATTTACCTCTCGACTTTTGTAGTATTTTTTGAATTGCCTTACGCCGGAGTCGACACACACGTAAGTGTGTGTGTGTGTGTATGTGCGTGTGTTTGTAGTTATTGCAGACAGTTTTTTATGCACTTGCCACAATTTGTTTACATGCAGTTTTTTCAACTTCTTTGTCTTTGAGTTGCAAAAGAAAAAGGAAGCCCCACAAAAACATTGTGGCATCACAAACACAAACACATACATGCGCACATACACACAGCGTGCTGGGACTGTTATTGGGGAAAGTGTGTCAAATATGTTGATAACTTGCTTTTATCACCTCAATCACTTCATTGATGAAATTCGGAAGCATAACGGTTTTCTTATTTTACAGTTGCTTACATATCAACACGCATATGTGGGTTTGAAACAATGATACTACCATGTGCCAAAAGAACACACTTGATCGAATTATGTTTTGTATTTGCAAATGCAAGCAGCACCTTCTTCTATTATTTTCAGTCTTGCAATAATGAAAATACTTGTTTGTAAGTATATGTATGTGGATCTTCGGATATATTTACACTTAATCATCTGAATATGTCAATATACACATATTAATTGAAAGGGTTGCACCTTTCTACAAATTTGTAAGCTATTTAAAGCCTTAATTCAATTGGTTAATATCTAGTACATTATAAAGACACACCTTCTGTGAAATTAAAGTCAACTCTTTCCGAAGCGGGTTACCACTTTCAATTATTTTAATAAAAAGTAAGTTGATCTGAAGATAGTATACCTGAAGTGGAAGACATACAAATGAGTGTCGATAATTTATTTATGTCACTTTGTGTGCAAAAGGTTTTTCCCTACTTCCTTAATATTAACTTATACTTGTACAATTCGCATAACCAAATAGTCCTGAGCGTATGCTCAATAAATTCATCAATGGTTCACTGTGTTTATTGCCCTCGGTTGACATAAAGCCGGTAGAAATTTAAGCAATGTCTATTGTTTGCTACTACCATATATACTAATAGTACTATTATTATAATACTCATCGAGCCACCTTTTGATAACGGTAGAAAGCTTTTAACAAAGAGATGACAATCTCCTTTTATATATTTCACTAAATGAAAAAACTCTCATTGCTCCTATCTGTTCCTCACTAACCAATTGCTGTGAAATTTATAAAAATATTTACAGGTTAGAACCAACTACAAGATGAATTAAATTCTAGTGGCGTCTGCTCATGAGAATGGCACCAACTCTTAAGCCCGCTTGCTATTTCGCTAAATAATCAGCAGCAAATAACTGTTTTTTTTTTTACTACTGTATCTAAAACTCTCAATCGTCAAATCAACGGGTTAGTTGTCTTTCCCTTCTCAGAATGCCAAAATTCCGCTGGGCAGTCCAAACCAAACCACCGACTTTTAGCTCTAATCTAATGCAGCTTAAGCAGATTGTGGCGCCGTTATTGTTTCTCCCGCAATTCACTCTTTCTGCTCCTTTTTCTATTCGTTCTATTACGGTACTAAATGGTGCAAAGTGATGCGCGGTCGCTGATAAGCCCATCACGGCTATGTATATGAACAAGTAAATTGGCTCGCAGAGGTGTGAATGTGTGCAGAGAGAGTTGTGGCACCACATTTGACGGCAATCGAAAGCAGGCAACAAAAGAAATGTTGCAAGCAAAAACAGCATCGAAAGATTGGACAACATTAACAACAGTTGCGGCTCCCACCTCAGCCGCCTCTTGTACTACTTCACATGCTGCATGCAACGGCAGCAGACTCAGTAGCAGCAACAAAACCATCCATTTGCCATCTGCCTCAACCAACAAAGGTGCCCACAAACAACTCTGCAACGCTGCGTGGGAGATGAGGTGGCTTGGTGCACAATCATCGCATAAGAGTACAAAGCAGCGAAACTGCTGGAAAATTGTGTGGAAATTTTGCCAAAATATGCTGTGTCTGTGGCAGCGGCAGCGACAGTACCTCGTGCAAGAGCCCGGAAATGTCTGGTTGTTTTTGATGTGCCGTCGCTCGGTGTGTGCGTGTGTCTGTCGGGGTCAGTGCTGCATGGCCCAGTCGCAACGTCTGTGAGGTGTGCACATCTGCGCTCGAGTGGGTGGTTTGAGAAGTTTTCCTTTTTCACGATGCTTTTTGTGGCATTCCGGTGCTCTTATTGTTGCTGCTGCATGCCGCTGTGCCACGTTATTGTTATTTGGATTCTGCTGCCGCTGTTGCTGGTGGCGTTTTCTTTTTCTTTGCTGCAGCCGGTGTTTTTCATGACGTGATGTGACACTGAGCACATGCTCCCGCCTGGTCAAAACGTGCATATGTGGCATGCCGCATGGCAGGCAACGAGTCGCATTTCTTTTTGCTCTTCGCCTGAGTGTGCTTTGTGAACTTTTGTTGCTTTGATCGTTGACTACGCCGATGGCCCAGTTTGAATGTTGTGCCATCGAATGCACACATACACATACACAGCCACATATGGGCACATATATTTATGTACCTCATTGAGTGCTGTACGAGGTGTTAGTGAATCATCGGTGCGACACCGCCGACTGAGTGGGTGCTGCATGCCACAACTTTTAGCGCATTCGTTTGTTGTTGGGTTGGTTAGTTGGTCGCGCTTTTGAGTTTTCTTGGTTTTCGCTTTGTCGACGCTGCCGCACATCAGCACAGATTACTTTTCCTTTTGCCATTTGTATTTCGGTATGTATGTGTGTGTGTGTGGCCCGAATTTGGTGTGTACTTTTGCTCTTAACGGTCTTGGTTGCGGCTGTTGCACGGAGATTTTCGTCATGCTGATTTGATTAAGCGAACGTGGGGTTGTTGACGACTTGGACTTTTTGCACCGATTTTTTTCTAGGGAGGAAAAAGGAGAAAAGATGCCTTTTATGAGCTCAACAGGTGCCGGCGCCGCTTTTTGTGAGTCGTTACAGCAACAGTTGTTGGCTGGTGTTAGGTTAGTGTGTATTGGTGTGTCTCAAAGATTTTCTTTTTCTTATTTCATTCTGCGGCAGACAGCACGCAGGCAGCATGTTTTCGAATTGAGTGCCACTTAGCCAACGGACAGCACTTTTTGCTGCCTTGCTGCCGGCTGCCCGTTTAGGGATGGGGAGTAATTTCATTTGGTTGGCCAGTCGTTTAGCTTCATTTGATTAATTGGTGATGTTGATGTGCGCTTTTGATGTGGGAAGTTTAATTTGTTTATGTCAACAAGTCACTATATCCCTGCAAATTATGTGGAGAAATGATTTCCTTCCGCTAAGAAAAGAGGTGAGAGCTGATTTTTGGCTTGTTCTGGATGTAGTAGAAAACTGCTGACTGGTGAATTCATCGACCCTGACATTGAATATATATGTAAATATAGCAAGAAAAATAATAAAATATATCTAGAAGATTTTTCATTCTCCCGTCTGGAACCAATCAAAAGTGCTTGTCTACAGTATTAGAAGCGATGACATGTGGACATATATTCCTCTATATTTTGTTCTATTCTTCTGTTCATTTCTGTCTCATTATTAATTTTCGCAACTTATGCTTGCTACTTAAATTTGTCTGAAATTCCACAACATTTAAATTTGACAGCTCGTTGCAATTAAGTATTTTGTTTGTGCGGCAGCTATATGCTACAGTGGTTCGATATCTGGAGTAAAGAACGAGTGCAAAAATTCAAATCAATATCTGAAAAACACAGGGACGGGCACATACTTGTATATAGAAACAGATGGCTAAATCAACTTAGCTCGATACGCTGTTCATTTATATAATATATATGTACTTTATAGGATCTTCAACGTTTTCTTCTGGGTATTGCAAACTGTTCTGAGCATAATACACAAAAGATGCTGAATTTTTCATTTTAAGATTAGAATAGCACTGTTTTGATCTTTAGATATAAGTTTGGGTGAATCAGTGCTAACGTGTTGGAATTTACTCTGTGTTAAATTGTATTTTATATTAAAACATGAAAAATTGGCGCTTCAAACAATTGTACACAGAAAACAGAGAGAGAACTTGCGACGGCACTATCAGAACACTTGCTCTCCGAGTGTAGAGCGCTTGCAAGAAGCAGCGGTAAATTCATCGGAACGAATTATCTGTAAAGTGAGAATATTGTCCCAATCGTCGCCAAGACACCTCTAAAGCAATACAATCTGACTAGACAGTGTTTTTACTATAATTTGCAGTAGGGTCGTCTGGGTCAGATATCACCAGAGTTTCGGAGTTTGCCCAAAAGGCAATATCATTGTTACAAATATTACCCAATTTTTATATATTTATGCACATAAGGGCATAAAGACGCAAATATATCCATATATGATTGAAATTAATAATTTATTTGATTCGACATACATTTATAGGCCCATCACTTTTTATTAGAGCACTAAAAGCGCACTTTTTCGTGAAATCGAATATGTATGTAGGTATTTGGCAAAACATGGAGTATTATTCCCTTATATTCCCCATGTGAAGGCGAGCGATAGTTTCCCCCGCAATTTGCATTCTCTTATTTAACTGTTCGCACTCAAGCTGCGCTAAATTTATTTTTTATTGTCTTATTGCAATAGAAGCATGTTGCGAAAAGTTGGGCATTTCCATTGAGCGACGTAAGCAAATCTCTAAGCGACCATGAATTATTTATGTCTGCCTGGCCGTGGCAAAGGAAAACGTGTACGCAGCGATTGCACGTCTTCTATGAAAATATACCAATACACCATTGGATTCGCATTTGCGATTTGTGGCATAAACTCGCCTGGCCGTGCAAGCGCGCTGGCAGCCAAAGTTCGCTGACGACAGCTCATATCACACAACACATAACCCAGATCCTGGCAAATCCTTTTTATGCGCGCATTATGTAGTTCGCATTCAACCAGTCGGCGATTACAGCATTCACTCACTCAGCAACTTGACTTCGTCTTCAGTTAGTCAGCTTGTCAGTCAGATACTACACTACACTACACCACAGCACACTCAATTTAGCCTGTTGGGCCATTAAGGTAATATCGCACCACATTTCGCGTATCCGCGCTGGCGTTCCGGGCGGCCCAGCAGCCGTTGTGTTTCTTGCAAAGCTGCGCCAGCAATTCCACGCACCATAAGCCCCTTCAATTACCTGCTATAACAGCCGTTAGATGTGTTGTTAGATGAATTTCTATGGCCGAAACATGTTCGTGAACCACATGCCGTAGGATTGATCTGGCCTGCCAGATATGCTCGAACTCAGAGGTCGCACTTGAGCAGACACCTAGTGGTAATGTGCGTGTGCGGGTGAAAGTGTGCGCTTCAAATCATCATCTAAATATTTTAAAGGATATACGAGTGTACATCAAATGCCAACACTAGACTGTTGCCAGTTGACTGCCTTTGCCGGCACGACATGTGCGATACATTGGCACGCATTTGTTATAAACATAAATGAGCTTAGAAATGAACCCCGCAGGATAAAAGGCGCACACACTAGTTTATCTTCGCGCGCGGCACAGATGCGCAGAAATTCCGAGCGCCCAGGCGTGTGTTAGCCCAGAAACTTTCAACGCACTTGCCACTTTTGGCACATTATCTAAGCATAGAGCTGTTGTTGGTCTGAATGTGTACATGAAAGTGTTGCGCTGGAAGTTGGCAACGGCAGGAAGGGCATATGAGGGCGCGCGCGCGGCGTCTAATGCACATGTATCGAGCACATTATACAAATGATATGACATCAGATAAGCGTAAGTGCAAATTGGCTTACAAACTGGGATTTGTATGCTCGTTTCTCGCATCCATTGTTATGGCCCTACATGGGCACTACTACACTAGCAAGCCTTGTTATTCAACTTTTACGCAATTCTGCTTGTTCGCAAAAGAGTAGTGCAGTTTTAGGCTCACGCTGTGTGTTTGGCTATACGCGTTCCTTAGTGCCATTTTGCGGCGACTACACGCTTTGTATTTTACTCGCACTTCGGCTTAGGCTCTTGGCTGCGGCATTCGGTTCGGTTCGTGTAAGCCTTAATCTAATATAAGCTTAAGTAAAAAAATGTAAAACGAAGAAAAATGGCGAAATAGAGCCGCGAGGAGTGAGTGCGTGAGTACATTTATCCGCATAACTGCAAGCATATAAATATTGGTAGCTTTATATATGTATATGAGCCTGTGTGTTATTGTTCGTGCGCTTAAAGCCTGTTGAATATTCTATGAGTGCGCTTAGACATACTCTGTAAAATGAGTTGATTACGTATCCTGGCGGAGAGATAGCCAAGTTCCTGAAAATAACGACAATTGAATGTACAAATCGTTAGAGTGTGGCAATGTACCTAACTTATCATTTCAGCAAAACAAAGGCATACTTGCAATGGAATTCTTCCCTTTACACTCCATTTTCTGTTAACACATGCTAATTTGTTTCAAAAAGATCAGTAGCGGGAAGATAACTCTCGCGTTTAGGTACATTACATTCTTTTTTAGCTTTAGCTGCTTTTCGGAGTGAGACTAGGCTTTATATTTTCGTTTCGTAACACTGTTAAGCTTTCAGTATATTTTCATTTAAATACTTTATTTAAGTCGACAATGTCGATAGAGGAATATTCTTCTCTATAGGGAGAAATTTATATTGACTTTTGAAAACCCGTTCTATATTCTAAACTATCCCTCGTATATTTTATATAACACTAGCTGACCCGGCAAACGTTGCTATTTTTAAGAAATATTTTTAAAAATATTATTGTGTGGGGGATGTACTTGTAAGTAGAATTGAAAGAGCAATGCAGAGTTGTAGACAATTAAAGCGTACTTTATTGAAGGTAATAAATTATTTTTTAAAAAAGTAACAAATATATGTTAAATAATATTTACTGTTAGCTATCTAAACATCGAAAATAATATATTTCATATTTATAATTATAATAATATTATTAGTAGGGCAACTAAGACCAAACAAAGATTAATCTCTCAACGTAATGAAATGTACAATATTTTTGGTATGTCTGTCTTTAGGAAATGATTTTCCCGCGTGAGAACATGCCACATAAAGTTGTCCATTTAAGCCACAAAAAGACAACGCTTGGCCTTGTAACTTACTGATCGTCATTACGAATTCGAATTAAATAGGAAATTGAGAGATTAATGTCTTCATTAATTTTTTACATACTAATTTTGTGCCATTGTGATTGGTAAATTCGCAATGATGTTGCGTCACTGAGTGATATCGTTAGATCGTTGCAACTTGCACGATGTCGATATAATATATCATCAGTCATCGAATCTTTAGGATTATCACACAACATTTGTGCCCGGATCGGAAAACATGTTATCAGTACTAAATAGTAGACAAATTTGTATTCCTGTGCAATTTTCAGCTGTAGCGAGCATCTTCTAGCAATCCCAGTAAAAGACATGCATATGTTGGATACTGTTCTCCATTTCTTTATGTATATCTTGATCTTGTGGATCTGTGGATGGAACGGAATAATATAAAAATTACGATTAAAAATCAGGGGTTGATCGTTTTTTTCAAAGCTGAATCATATAAAAATAAAAAAAAATATGTTATCCAAAAAAAAATAATAATCTAAAGTTTTAAAAAATATATGTAGGCAGATTCTCAGACCTACCCGATAGGCTACCAATTTTCAGCAAATTCGTATGAGTTTGGCAACAAACACCGCGACTGACCTAAGAATCGCTCGTTAAAAGTGATGACATTGTCCCAATGTTATACAATTTTCTCCTCCGGGGAATCAATTCTATCAAACGTCTTTTGTCATTCTCACATATACAATTTCATAAGACTCTCAATTGCAGCCTCATACATTTTTGTTGGTTTCAGTAATTAAATTACCACAAAGAGGATTTTATTTCGTTAATCATAACATTTCGTTTTTTCGAAAGGTTCAAAAGTTTTGAACCAATCCATTTGAGTGACTGGTTCTTCAGTTAGAGCTTTTGTTCGGTTCGGTTTTGAGAAGTGGTTGCTTATTTAGAAAGTCCATAAGTAGAAGCGCTGTAAATATAAATAAGAGAAGAGAATTTAGAGATCTTTGTTGTAGAGATTTTTAAATAGTTGTTCTTTGAAATTCACATTACTTTCTGAACTCAATATTTTTTAATATTATTGCCTCATTGCTTAGGCGAATATAAAAGAAAAGCATCGTCTACGACACAATATTTTCTTAGTTCACTCTTAACCTGAACTTGATGGTTATTTATTTGAGCTCGAATATAGAAAAAAATGATGTGCTCTTCAAATATTATTGATTCACGAGCGAAATGAGCAATGCGTGAAATTAACATAAATAAGCATCGTAAGCTTTTGTACGTCCATATTGTCAAAAAGGTTCCTTATGAATAAACAATTTTCGTTTTGGAACTTAATTTATACTCCATAAGATATCTTTAAAAAAAAAACCTTTTTAATATATATCAAATATATCTTGCTTCCTTTCGTATCAATAAATAAATATTAAACAGTATAAAATATCCGTCGGCTTAAGAGAATGGCTGTAAAGGCAGGCAGTAACGACATGATATTGCTTATTCGGCCGTTTGCTGTTTTGGATATTTACTTCAACTGTGATCCTAGATTTGCTGCAGATTTATGTAGCAACAAAAGTATTTAGTCCGATGGTGTAAACTGTGTGTCGCATTTTGAGTTTAGCTATGCGCCAATCACCTGTACTGTTGCATACTAGTAGACGCGTCACGTGAAGTGTATCAAATGTGTGAAGAGACATCTTATCTTTATAACAAGTCTCAATGTTCGAAGGTTTAAAGGATTTGTGGCACGTAATGCCAATATTTGTGGTAATGAATTTACAATTGGGGGTAAATGTGTTTTTAAAACTTTTGCGATATTTGCATTCTCATTTGGTTGCATTTTGCGCGAGCCATCGATGGCTGTACCTGCCGAAAAAATAAATTACACAGTTGGCGCAGCGGCGGCATTTCCAAGCTAACTAACGCATTTCGATATAAATTATAACTGACAGAAAAGTCAAATAACAAAAATCGTGCGGCGGGCGGAGAAGGAAGATGGAACGTGAAGCTACTGAAAAAACTAGATAAGTAGCAAGTAAATGGGGTTGCATGTGTATGCTCCAGATTGGGGTACACAGTTACAGTTACGGAGACTGCGATAACATTCGGTGGCCATCCTTCTCTCGGCTGTTTACTGTTGTACAGACACTTCAACGCAACTGAAATGATTTTCGGCTGCCATTTGGTCGATAGCATTAAACCGTTTTAGATTCGTGTGGTAGCAAGCTCGTATCAGACGCCGCCACATAAAACGGTCACCTTTCACCGCAACGCATCGCTCAGCAGTGCTGTACATACGACGAACACACACATATACACATATATACATACTCAAATTTATATGGGTAAAAAAGGTGACAGTGGTAGGGGACCCAGAGTGGCATTTACACGCACCACTTGAATGCTGTTAATGCCGCATGCAACGCGTATGCACAATATGTAGTCGCCTGACAACAAAAGCAACAAGAGGTTTTGCTGAATCCCCACTCGATAATAGCACAGGCCGCGCTTGTAAAATGAGTGGCAGCACACACCAAAAACAACACCAGTACAACACCAACAACACAAACAAGCAATAAAATGCAACAAAAGAAAGAAAATCCTACAGTCAAAACAAAATTTATTTGTATTCCTGTACTTGTTTGTAGCAAAAGTAAAACAAACTCGCCACATATACATGCCACACATGCATACAAACATTGACACGCATAAAAAACGGCGCAAAATTATGCTGCAATTCCCCAAAATAAGCACGAAAAGTGTCCAAAAGCTCGGCTACAATAGCAAAATGCATCCACAACAGGCAGTGTTGTGACGGGGTTTCACCGATCTAGGATGAGGTCGCTATGTTGCCACAGCAGCGCAAGGCGGGGTACGAGCAGACACGAATAAATATTTTTATTTATTGAAATTTAGGCATAACTGCAATTTCGCTCTTCACATACCTATATTCGTACATATATGTGCTTCAAAGGGAGTGGATTCCGGTATTATTTGGCTCAACATTGATAGAAACATATCTTATTGCCGTTAGCTACTAATTATAATATATATTTCAAATATTATCCCCACCATTATTTAGATAATATATTTCATAAATTTCCTACCTGGTACAAATTGGGGTGTTCAAATTCCAATTTACTGCCTCTGTTTACCTTGCAACACCTATAGCAAAAATCATACACTAACCATACACTGTAACGGTATCTGTCACAAATTTCGTCGGAAGAATGTTTTCACACCTACTTTCAATAGAACTTTGCACCTAGTACACTTTGATGCTAAATGCGTGAAATAGCCGGCAGACAATCGCCAATAAAATGTAAATGTAAAATGTATCTATGTATTCCACTCGCAGAAACTGAGCCATTTTTATGAAATTTTATACATAAGTATATTACAACCACAGGTTAAAATCAGGCCTCATTTTCATCTCATATATAGAGGACAGGTGAATTTCTACTCGCACGATTACCCCTTTCGTAAATAGTTTAATTACAATCTTGACCTTGTCAAAAATTGCCAATGAAATTTCATCTCGATTCTCAAATATACATATATACTCGTATTTGTAAACTGGATGCACAGGGTGTTTAGTATGTTTGATAAACTAAAAGCTCGTCGGTGTGAAATAAAGCTTTTGAATTGGCTTTTCGCTTTAGCTAAGATCGTGATCATGGAATTATAGATCATTGGCGTGCACCGTATTCATGTTCGGAACCATGTGAGTACACTGAACGAAACGTTAAGAAATGCAAAGAATGTAAAAAATATACTTTAGACTGTAACTACATCCCTTGCGTACGCATGCAATGCTTTTAGATGTGACTCGATATTGAACAATATGTTTACTCAGCACACTTGCAAGACAATTTATTTAAAGAATATTTCGAAAGTGAACTTAAACAATGTTTTCATATAAAAAAAAGTAAACAACAGCCAACTGTGTTAACAAGCTTTATCGTTAGAAAATAGAAAATATTCTACTTCTATGAATTTTGAAACTAAGTTTGAATTTCTGAACGGTAATAGTGTGAGTTTTTGTATGCCATAGAGCTTGTCTTCTATTTGCTAAAAAAACGACAGTTTTCATCTATCATAATTTAATTATAATCTCTCATTATTGAACATTTCAGCATACATACATACTCGTATGTAATTTTAAAGCTTTATGTTGTTGCACAGCGATTAATTAGCTTAAACTTATGAATAGACTCAATTTCCAATTCGTCGTGCTGCTGCGCTGTCAGTAAACTCATGCACACACAGAGGCACACTACATACAAATGTATATGTGGACACGTAAACTCAATGCAGTGTCAAATGGTGAAAATTTCCAACTCATTGCAATGCTAGCGAAAAAGAAGAGAAAATGTCGGACGAAAGAGCTCGTCAGCTACGAAAAAGTAGAGAAAATTTGCCAACACGGCGAGAAAACTGCCTCTGCTTGGCTTTCTCACCCCTCTCCTACGCCCTGTCCTTACAGAGTTGCACTCCTCGCCAAACACATTCGCACACATAACCACCCACACAAAAGAAAGCGCACAACTGAAGAGAAATAAAGAAATGAAAAGACGGTGCGGATTTTTTGCAGTTGGAAAAATAACCGAAAAGAAACGAGCGAGGAAAACTGGAAACGTCGAAAAAATTACGCACCGAAAGCATTGGTGGGGGGGCTAAGCGTAAAGAAAGAGACGAATTGGAACATGTGTGTCTGTGGGGCAGTGGCCTTGCCTCTGTGGATGTTTGCATGCGTGTCGCCCGCTCACCCATCCAACCAACCAGCCAACCAGCCCGTCTGGACAGGGTGGTGTGCGGGAAATTCCGTCACACGTCGGCACGTACAAGCGCCACTCACATATGCGCAAGTGTATGTATGTATGTAGCGAGCACCTTGTCGGGACTTTCGCTTTCACTGAAACGTCTTTTTCTGTCTATTTGTGGAAATGTTTGTTGTTCATTTTCTTCGACTGGCGTTTTCACAAAGAAGGACCAAAACGAAAGCTGCTCCTTTTTTCGTCTTGCTGCAGTTGCCAGGCGGCGAAGCTTGAGCCGGCGACGCGTCAACGCCATCGTGGGCAGATTTACCAGCAAGCAATTGACTTCAGCAAAGAGGAAAAAAGTGGAGGAGCCACAGCAGAACAGCATGTGGAAACAAACAAAAACAACCAAAGAATACAAATAAAAGAGCTGGAAAATCAAAAAAAGAATTTTGTGCGAGAAAAAGCAGCGAAAACAGGGAAAAAAACAAAATTGAGACGAATGTGAGTTCAAATGGCGGAGAGAGGTGCAAATTTCCTTTGGCGACCTTGAGGCTTCAGTTATAAATTTATATAAAGCATAAAAATTATGTTAAAATGTGCGTAAGTAAAAGCCAAGGTAATGCTGAACGAACAATGAAAAGCGAATAATAAAGCAAAATGGAAGATGATGTGAAGAAAAGCAGGAAACTTCTGAAAGGTACCTGAGGATTCGCGAGACTATCTTAGCTGCTTTAATCTTGAGGAATATTTAAAGAAAATCAACTCGAACGTAAAGCCAACATTTCCCGACATACACTTACATAAGGACGAATATCTGTACATGTGTATGTACTGTTACTCGTAACGCAACAGGCTACTCGGACACAAATAATGCCGATCAGCTGTGCGCAGAGATGGGTGCAAAGCTTCAACCATGTGAGCGACCACGCTCGTCTGCCCGATATTTCTTCTAGTCTACATACATTTGCGGCACAGACACATGTGTACGTGTCCACCACGAATACACATAAATATTGGGAAACCTGTTGACGAAGTGGCAAACGAAGGCGTAAAGCAAGAACTTTGGCACATTTTCTTGCAGCAGAATGGACAGCGCCGACCGACGAATGAAAAGCCGGTCAGAACTTAATGCTTGACGACTATAACGAAGACGGCAAAAGCAATTTGAGCAAAACGGGTGTGAAGGGTGCCGACCTCACAAGTACCATCCGAATACCCGGCATGCAAGCTGCCGATACGCTTTCCATCTTGAAGACAATGGAAAATACTTACATATATACATGGGTACATATACACGACGTGGAGATTTGCCTTGAAGGATAACAAAAGGATTTTCATGTCTACAGCATTGTCTTTTTCGCTGTCACTTTCGCCATTAATGCCATTGTCGTTATCACCATGGCCGCGATGAGGTTAACTGTACATGGATGGAGGGCATCACTTTAAGAGACGACTATTGTATGACTTCAACAGGTTGTGCGGTTAATTTTGGGGCAATTGATTCTTAAATTTTCTTCGTGTTTTGTGGTACCGTTTTTGTGGTGAATACATATGCACCTACGTACGAGTTTTATTGTAAATGTGAGGTTAGTTTTTATCTCGGAACTCAAGTGGTATTCTATTGTGGTTATATTTTTTTGAATCTCCACACAACTCAACCTTTTTCATCAGCCTTGTCTAGAGTTATTACCTGGTCTAAGTTAAGCAAAATTACTCGACATTGTTTTTAGTATATTCTTCCATTAATTTAATCATCTGCGTCAGTACAAATTTTTATATATTTTTTTGTCTTCCTAAGGCCTTCTACTTTTATGACCAGTATAATTAATAATCAAATTAATGAGAAAGAGTTATATACAACTAATGTATGAAATTCATTAACAAACCGCAAGTATCCTTCAAGTGCTACATAACACATGTGCATTAATAGTTATACATATGTATGTTGAAATGGTTGGTATACGCTAGTCTGAAAGTCTCGGACTTCTAATTAGTTTCAATCATCAGATGTGAGGCTTATCGCTTACACTATTCCACATACGTATGTGTATACTCCAGGCATCTCAAACTTGGTATTTCTAGAACTTAATTACACAGCGCTTAGCCTGGTCATAAACTGCGTTTCAAAGCAAATGCTTAACGTCGCGCATTATATAAAGTTTAGGTTTCGTTTGAAGACTCTAACCTATAACTATATCGAAAATCGCAATTTCAAATAAAGCACAAATCATAAGTATTCACCACTCCAAGAAATTGGAAATGTTCACTGTGAAGTTGACCTTAGCCTTCGAAGCTATTTTTGCAATTTGCTACTACAATTTTTATTATATAATATATTAACCAAAAGCTCCGTGCAAGATTATTTGCCAAACATGTGAGATGTATATGTGTACGAATGGCTGATCTCTAACTTATTTTCTGTGAACGGAGGTTAGTGAGAAAAAGGTGTCTCTTGCAAGAATCGCACGATGACTGTCATGGTAATTAAGCTTCTAAACGTCATACGCTCCACCGCCACGAGCGTCCTTATTCACTTCCTGACCTACCACCACTTGAATTACACTTGTCGCGTTCGTTCGATGGCCGGATGGAGAATCGATAGTTGGCGGGGTCGAGTTGACAACATGTCCAGTCTGTTGATTTCTCGGGTGCGGTAGAGTCCTTGAGACTAGTACCGAAGGAGCATGAAGTGAGCTTTGGGTACGCATTTAGTTGCCTGTGTAGCTATTTTTCTTCGTGAATATTCTTGTATAATAAATTATGTACTAACACCACACAAACATCGACGTGGGTTGTATTTATTGTCCATTGGCAACGGTTGTGTATACTTGTACACTTGTGTAATGCTCATTTGGTGGAAAACTTTCTCCGCTTACTTTTTGTTGATTTTTCTTTCTTCTTTGTTTCACGTGAAAGAGAAGCTGTGTACCATTTTCATCGTCTAACCGGTCATGTGGGGCAGACTCAAATTTTGTTTCTTGCTTCTTAGTTTTGCACTAGGGTGGCTACATACATATGTGTTTCTCTGGTGTGTTGATGTAATTGTAAATAAGTATTTTGTGTAACGGGCGTTTAACAGTTATCAAAATAAAATTATAGCAAAAGGGTGATGTTTTAAAAGCTTTGACACGGTTGAAATCGATTAAGCTAAATTGTTCGCCAACGGATTGCACAACTTACTAAGCAATCAAGAAGCGGCGAGCTTTCTTTCGTACTTTTCAGTTTAAGAGAGAGTGCCTTACGAGTATAATAGCGGTACTCTGAGCCTGCAATGTGTAGAGGCTCTAATTGTATTTAAGTGGTTATTAGTTTCCTTGGGATAATGACATTATTATAAAAGTTCCAAGACCTTATTGCTGTTATACTTTTTACATATTACCTTGTAGATAAATTTGATGATTAAATTCAGTGGTAGATTCCAGAAAAAGTTCAAAATGCCATGATTCTTAAAGACAAATTGTGATTGTACTGCAGTGCGGCTTAGACTTGTTAGACAATGTTTAGACATATTTATTTACAAGGAGCTCAATCTTTAAGACGTCTGGTAGTTCGATTTTATAACAGTTTTGGTATATTCAGCTCCAATCTGATTAAGAAAACTGACGGACTTTTACAAATTAGAAGGAAAAAAAAAATTAATAATAAATTACGTGCTGTAATTCTCAATATGGGACCCTTTAACTTTATGAGTATCTTTTACCTTCAGATGCTCTCGAAGCCCAAATGCGGCATTATTTTTTCCACTTCGCCTCAAATATTGACGGCATGCATGAATCTGGTTTGCCCCGAAATGCATGCACACATGCAAGCATCTTTAATGCGACTTAGGCAACGAAATAAAATCATCATTAATTACGAAATACGAAAATAACAAAAACATAGGCGCTAAAGCGAACCGCAGATGAGCCAACAAACGAATGAACGGACGCACCGGCGTAAGTGGGTTCCTAAAACAATAAGAAAAATATTTATATAAACACACATATCTACTCACACATATATAGAAGAAAAAAAACGAAAATACGTGAACAACTATGTTGAAATCGGAAACCGGTTATAGTACCAACTACCGATAAGGATTTGACGTTGCAACGAAGCCTCGTCGTCGAATGTTCAAAATTGCAATTTAAATGGCAAAGAAATAGAGAATGGATGAGAAGCGCCGTAACAAGGAAGGTCCGACGGCAGCTCTGCATTAACCGAAACCTCAGCTGCGGACGAACCAGACCAACTCGACTGCGTGCGGAATTCAAGCATTAACTTGCAACGACCTAGATATAATGCAGAATGCGACAACAAAAAGCAAACTGCAAAGGCTCTTCACCAAAGTGCATGAAACGAAGTGGAGTGGAACGCCGTTGCAACGACGGCGCCCATCAACAGCTCTAACTAAGCAGCGCAATTCAAATCCTTTTACGCTGTTTTTGCTGATGATTTATATTTTTTGCATTTCTATAGAAACTTTAGACTTTGGCGAATTCGCTTCGTTGCAAGCAGGCCGATTGCAACCTATGTTGCGCATGCTCAAACACATCAACTCACTACTATCCATAGTGTTGGTGTTGTTGGAATGCACCAAGCGCAGCTGAATTGCCAAAAAACCCAAAATCCAAAGAAAGCTAAGGCTGCAAAGCATCGATGGGGCCCACCAACAAATGCCTTCTTTTGTTGTAGTTGTACGTATGTGCATCGCATGTTGTTGCTTCTGGCATAATAATGGTGGGACTGCCTCCAACATCAGATATCTTGTTTTTCTCGCAAGCCAATCGTGACTTTGACAGCGCAAATATGTAGTTGCAATGCTGCAACATAAAGCCACGGAAGAAATACAACAACTGCAACAGCGGTTGCGCAGCCACAAAGTTAAGCTAATGCAATGGCATACGACAACGACAACGAAATAAAAGCCAGCTCAGCCCAAGAAGGCGAACAATTATTTGGGATCTCCAAAACTGAGTGCCAAGCGGCAACAACAACAGCAACAGCATAATGCATGCACCAAGGGGCCGGCAGTGGATGATTGTTGTTTATAGCAGACTAATGAAACTCGTTTGCAAAACAGCGACTGCAACGCAAAAGCACAGAAACAACAGCAACAATTGCAACAATTGCAACAATAACTGTAATAGCAGCTTTCGTGACTTTTCTATGCCATGTGATATTGTTCAAGACGGTTATTTATATGGCTGCGGCTCCTTTGGAAAACATTCTGAATACTTTTTATAGAGTTGTTGTTGTTTTTCACTTTTGAATTTGAAATAGCGTGAACCGGTTTGCGATATATTCGCGAGTGTGTACTATTTTGAAAATTCTTTGCCACTAGATCTGAAAAATATGAGGGATGCACTAAATGGGCTTGCATTGTCTCTGAGAAGAGCTTTCATCCACCAACAAAACAGAACACAAGTCTAAATTGCCGCTTTATATTAACCTAATTATTTTGGGTTTTAGCGCTTAAACTTGCACGAAGACGCTTTTGAAGTAACGTAATTTGAATTATTTACTTTTTGAGAGCTGCCATTGCCATTAACTTGAGGTTTATATGCTTTTAAATGCACTTAAGCCTCGCTCATTGAGTGAAGACGCTTGCCGCTCAAGGTGAACTGGCTGCAACGGCGTGAAAACACCTACATTAATGAGCTTACGAATGCATGCTATATCTAAGTATATACATATATAAATATATATACATGCAATGTGAATATGCGGCCGACGTTCAGCGCCTGTTGCGTTGCCATTGCGTAATCACCTTCAACTCAAATGCATTCAAGATGCGAAGATTACGAAGAAGAAGTGAAAAACACACAAAATGCCAATAAAGCAAATGTGTTAATTTTATTCCTCAATAATCACCGATCCGCTGACATTCATGCGCACATATGGGCATTTGCCGCAATCCACCTCCTATTTTCATAATAACTATCCTACAACTTAACTGTAAACCTGAAATTGGCATTAAATGCATGTAAATCCAAGCTGCCAGCGGCTTTGTTCTCGCTGCTCAGCGCTCATAAATTCTTGCAAGTCACTTGACCCGAAAATAGTTAACCCCGACAACAAAGGGTGCCAAGTTCAAAATACTTACACACATGAGCACACGCACATACACACTCACGCACACACACCTATTGGCACGCACAATTGCTCTTTAAATGCCTCATAATACCCCCACCCCGGTAATTGGGTAATTTTCAGCCGGAAAACGAACAAACAAGCAACTGGCGACGGTGAAAGTTGCCGCCATAAATTCTCACCCGAATTCATCATAAAATCACTTAAAATAATACCCTATCCCACATAAGTAATTGCATGTCAAAACTTTCGACGTCCAACCTTTGACCTTTTAAGCTGTTAAGTGAGCGTCGGCAAGCGAAAAGTGCGCACATATGGGTTAAACTGTTGCCTGTCAACACCTCGACCCTGCCGGTTCGATTATGAACACATTACGTATGTGTGTTTGTGTGCGTGTGCTCTATACCCGTTTGGGGCAGCAGGCGACATCGGGCGTGTTTAGGGGTGGTACATGCTAATTTGTTGGCCACAAGTTTTGCGCTGACGCATATACACATCCATACTCGTATATGTAAATAGTTAAGCAGTTGTTGACATAGCCCATGTAGTACCATAGTTCGCCATAGACCGCCTGAATTGGCATTTAAACTCTTCCGGTTCGTAACACCAAACCGGACACCTCATAAAAACACGCCTTATACGAGGATACCGGATGCAGACAACTTAGCGGCACGACAAGACCTTATGTCCCAGCATGTCGATGTACATGTGTGTGTATATTAATGAGTGAGAATTTCTTGTCCTTGCAGGGCCACCAGGCCGAAGTCGACCCAAGAATCGTTCTCAGTAAGCAAGTCGCCTTATTTTTGGTGCGAAGTCATAAAATATTGCTTACATGAACCTGTATGTATGTATGTAAGAGCCTGCAGCTTGAATTGCGACCGTCTGCTAACGAGACTAGTTCCTAACTCTTCACTTTGAGACTCAAGTAGTACAGAAATGTGGTAGTTGCTGGTCACCTACGTATGTGGAATTGCCATGGCGTCTTAAATAGACATTCTAAATTATTATTCCCTACGCTTTGTCTCCATCACTGACCGATTGTATTATAGTTTAGCAAATCTTAATTTGCTAAAATATCACGAATTTTTAAGGGGTACATCTTCTCGTCGCTGGGTAACGAATCTATGCCGGCACACAGAAAGATATATGTATATATGTATGTACAGCAAAGCACATACACTTAGAACGGGACATGTGGAACGTGTTAAGTTAATTTTAGGGTTGATTTCCTTCACTTTCTTTGCTTTTATGATTCTTCGCCACATGCACACACTCACAGCAACAGTCGGCCAATTTGTGTGGCACACATTCGCCTGTGTATGTGCACCTGCTAATTAATTTACTTTTAATACCTGCCAGAACTTCCAAATATTCTGGGTACCCGTTGTAGTCGTTGGTAAACGCTTGAAGCTGCTGCGGGCCCCCGTACAGCTGCTCTGCGCTAAGCGTTAAAATGCCTCGAAAGCGCTTAAAAGCACATCTGGGTGCGCTTATGAGCGCACTGAAGTGAATGAAAGCCCAAAATTCCATAGTTCAATGCGTCAACTGTGCGGGGCTCTCGTTGTGCTCACAAGTCACGCTCGCGATATACGCTACTCGTCGGGCATAACGCTCATCTAGTTGAGTCAGTTCGCCAGTATGCATGGGTAGAAAAAGGTAGCAGCAACAACAATAAAAGTCTGCGGACTTGCCACTTAATACCTTTCTGAACGCCACCTTCAAACCTTAGAACATTTGAGGGTGTGTGTGTGTGTTTTGACGTGCACAAAATCAGACATTTCGGAGAGGAATTTAATAAATTCATAAAGCGTCCTAATTACTTCTTGTTATATGAGGCATTGTTTGATCGGAAAGTACCTGGTAGCTTTAAGCTTTGGTAATTTGTGGTTCCTCTACCGCCCTGACTAAAAGTGGCATTTCTTCTCGTGACCATTGGCTACACGTCGCCGCTGGGGCCTTGTGCTAGAGAGTTCACAGAAGCCACCGTAGAAAACCAAAAACACTTCACACTTCTGGCATGTTTGCGGTCACATAGCTACTAAAGTTAGAAAACTACAACAACTAAAAAGCATGCAGACATATGTACATACGGTGATTGTGTGAATTTTATCTAGTTAGCAAGCATGCCCTCACACATGCCCCTAGTAGACCTTTTTCTTTCGGGAGTGATATATATATATATATATGTACGTACATGGTGTTATTGTTCTCCACGATTATATTTTGTTTTCATTCTTTGAGGCTAGTGTCTGTCTACATTCTCAGCCACCCCACTCTCTAAATATTCGCCCGCTACAGTCTTCTTCATTAGAAAATCAGCTCTATACATATGTACAACTTGTATATTTCCATATGCGTATGTATATATGGGTCATTTTGTGTACTCGTATATGTGTATATGTGTGCACTTTGAGAATGTCGTTACATGTTTTCTTCGTGTTTCACATGGTAAGCACTTAACAGGCCTTGCGGCCGGCCGGGAGGGTGGTTCAGGAAAGTTCTTGACCGGCCCTTTTATTGTTTTTAATGCTGATATAAGGAATTTCCGTTATGTTTATGGAGCAATTGAATGGGCTAGTAAAATGGTTAGTAAACACGTTAAGTGTTACATATTTCTGATGGTACTTCGCACTTACAATAGGGTTCCAGCAGAGTGAGAGAGTAGATGCGCTAGCTGAACGAGTACTTGGGAGAAGTTGGTTGAGCAAGATTTTTTATGTGAGACTTGTCTTGAGTATTGTCATCACTTTAGTCTTGAACCTAACCACTTTCTTATTCAAAATCCTTCAATTTAAAAAAATTTCAACAACTGCTTGCAAATCAAATTGTTACAAAATTTTGATACAGTTATATTATTCATGAATAAGGATTAAAATCCATGGCTATTAAAAAACATATAATGTTAAATGAAACACAGCAGAATGGAAAATGTTTATGTACCTACAACAACTACACAAATGATTCAGCGAAATAAGAATAGTATCGATTTGACCTCCGAGCGCATATGGCAAAACGTTAAGGATAATTTATAATCAAAGTGGAAGGAAATTATTGTAAGAATAACTATAGAACTAATAAGAGATCGTTCATTATTTAAGGAAATAATTCTGTTATTCTTCTGCAAGGAAAGAATAGGAATTCTATATTTTCTATGCTCGAACGAGTACTAAATTTAATTAAAAGGCATCGAGAGATAGAAAATTAAAAAAAATGGAATATCGGAGGGAATAATTTAGAATTCACTCTGTTCGGCAAGAAAAACCCTCACTGTAACACCTCCACCAAAAATAACTCTAATACCACGAACATCCAAGATGGAACACTTAGCAAGGCTTTTAAAGATCGTTGTTAAAGAATTTAGAAAAATGTCTGTAGAAGCAATGAAGGGAACAATTCCATGTTAAATAGAAAGGGCGTATGAAAAGCAACTGAGTCCTACTTCACTCGAGTGAGATAGTACGACAAAGGTTTCAATCATAAACAAAGGCAATATATTGTTCATTATTATATATCATCATTATTGTTCCCCTTGTAATTAGTGATCATGTGGTAGTCAAAATATTTGCATTTTCAAATGTTGAACAAACGAGGCTTCGGATGGCTTTCGATCAAATAAACAAGGAAGCAAAACTTTGTAAAGTTCGTTGATCTCTAAGAATTTAGACGTTGTCAAATCAAGCATCTGGCTAAGCAGCCAAAGGGCTAACGAACGCTGAAATCGAGCGTATAAAATGGACAAAAATACATTCATTTATGCCACAGATGCTGTTTGCTGGACTGGCTGCAGTGAAAAAGCCAAAATGCATTTTAATAGCAACACTTCAAATCCCAAAACTGCTATTACACTTTTTCGGGTACAGCTTGAATGCATCTAAAGTTGACTTACTGTATCGCGGTACAGTTCCAGACTTTCTACACCTTAGCCGAAACTGGATATATACATATACTTGTATAATATATATAACAATTTCATATAAGCAGCGACCATGTGTGCGTGTGCTGCGCCAAATCTGGGTAATGCAATAACGAGTCTCATCTAAAAATGTTCTTTAGGTTGCTGGAACTGCGCACTTAAGATCCCCCCAGCGTTTCGTATCATTAACCAACCGAACAGGCTAGCGCTCGAAAGCGATGCACAGCAAATGAAATTTTTGGCAATGGGAAGCCGTAAATGAGGTAATAAAAAAGACAAGAACACAAACATGCACAATGCAAACACACACGAATGAGACATTGCAGAAAATGATGTAAAATTGAGCTACTGCACGAAGCCAACAAGCAAGGGCGAGGAGCATTGGGAGCCGCTGGTAGAAATAATGAAGCACAGAGATTTCGCGTTGATAGATGAGGCCGGCTCAAGCATAGAATCACAGAGCCGCAGAGTCGCTCATGAACAGACGATCATTCGAACAAAGGAACTGGCAAACGCTGGCATCGGTCTTTGAACCACCGAAAATTTGGACTGGGACCATGATCAAATGGTGAACGAGTAGTGGGAAGCGGCAATTGCTCCGCAGCGCCTCATTTTTATGTGTGTGAGAATAATCCTAAAAGCAACAAATTAAGCGCATCTACGTTTAGCGTTTGTAGAGCTGGTTGCAATGGTGGTGATCCATAGCTAAAAAGAACAGAGATGATTAGCGGAGAGTGGTGAATAAGAGAGCGCTCAGTAACGCTGAGCGACCAGCAGTAAACTCCGACAAACTCTGTGAAGAAGGCGCACAGAATTCAGCACTGCTTGTGCTAGAGCTCGCACCAGTGCATCTGTAGCGAAATTTTGGCAATCAGTGAGCTTTGCTCACTCATACAAGCACAATATGCTTTCCGCGCTCACTTTGCGATGAGCCTGCTTCGAATACAAGTATAAGTAAATGTGTACTTAATCGTTGCGATCACTGCAGCGTTGTAGATTTGGGGCAAGTTCGTACTGCTCACTGTGCAGCTGCTGCACAGGGGAAGCGGCCATTCAGCTGTGGTTCCGCTGTGAGAGCGAAAATTTTTGGCAACGCTGACGACGCATCTCCAAAAAGTCGACAATACAATTGGCTGCGCAGTTGTCATCAGTTTCGTCGTCCACATTGCTACGGTCTTATGGCCACCACAACGCTTTTGTTTTTGTATTAGTCACGTTCGGTTCGGCTGGATCGGCGCTGTTCGGTTATTGCTCAATTTCTACAAACAATCAAGTTTGTGACTTTCTACTCATTTTCGGCAAATCAGCTTCACTTGTCGCCTGGGACCCCTCTCTGTTGTTGCCAACCAGTTGCGATATTCGGAGTTCGGTATTGGTGCATCCATTATTTAGTTAGGTTATATGAGTATAATTGCGTTGTTTGAAAGTGTGAGCTCTATAAGTATTGTAGATATTGTTGATGTTATTCTCCTTCGTCGGTCAGCTCTCCCCCTTCATCTGTGGCCATAAAAAAGTTGCATTGAAGCCGTTAACCTCGGTTGCTCATTCGTGCATTTTGGGAGTCCCTCTCGACACGCTGCGACACCCCTTCTTCAAATTTCATTTATTTTCGAAAGATAGAGCGAACTAAAGAGAACGATAAGAAACGCACGAGGGGTGCTCTCGGTGGAAATGAAGTCATTTGCTGAAATTCGGAACTATGGGCACAACGATATGTGAATACATTTGTACATACGAACTTGAGCTACTGTGTATAGCACAGCTCCAAAGCCGTGTTACATTATTTGGGACTAGTTATGTTGGTACAATGAGCTGTACACGGGGTAGGAAAAAATTAAAATCGCATTACAAAACTTGTTTGGCAGCAAAACAACAACAAAATGTTTAACCGAAAAAGATTTTGAACCCAAGCACTATGCGTGCAACTTAGCAACTAGCTGCAGTAGAAAATTGTATACAAGGGATTTGAAATTCAGTTTTCGCAGTTGCACTGCAGAGTAGGATCTTGTGTACTTAGTGCAAAGAGTTTTTTGGGCATTTGCCGATCGTCGCAACCGATGAGGGGTCACAGCAAAGCAGTCAGCTTCATCTTTGCCTTTCAGAGCTGTTTGGAAAATAGCGCAAAAGTGCAACACATTATATGAGCATAAGGCTATATATTTGTATACAAAATTATATTACCAGCTATTGGACACGAACTGAAGGTCCAATAAATGCCAAAACTGCACACCAAAATGCATTCACACACACACATACACATTTTGCAGTAACAAAAAGTTTAAGAGATTGGAATTGAATATCGGCAAGTGTATGTGTGTGAGTGGCATTGAGGAAAGTTTGCGAAATATATTTGTTTATTTTTGCTTTTTTTTGTATATTTCTCTCTTGAGAGTCAATTTATCTGCTTTTTTTTGGACAACTCAGTAGATTTCTCTACACAAAAGTGCACACAAACATGTCTATATAATCTATATATTTATTGCATGGATGCTTTCCATGCGTAAACTGTGCTTAGGAGACTGACTGATCATAGGGAACGTTATGGTAATTTTACCTTAGGCTAAATTATGCTAATTAATTAAGTTATAATAAGTTTGTCGATAACTGAACCTTGCAACATTTTTTTGATCCTCACTTCTCATAAGTCTAAACTGAGTATTTCAAACGAATAGTTATATTAGTGACACTTAATCAAAACGTTGTTTATTTCCTGTCCTTTTTCATAACTATAAAGAGAATCCAAAAAAATCGTTTTATTTTCAAATACAAAGGATGTTCTCCAAAAACTTCAATAAAAGCATATTTGAATTCTAATTTCGCCAATTTCGAATTCCGGCGTCACCTTTAATTGAACTAACATTTTTGAAGAAGAGATCTTCGCTCTATTTGGAATAATGCCGAGAACTCACTTGCAGAATTCGACTGTTTTTTTTATAAAGCGACCTGACATGTTCTTTCGGATAGCTGGACTGACTGTCTACATATACTTACAATATATATATATATATATATAGATATAGTCACAGACAATTTTGGTATTGTCATAGTTGCTTATCCGTGTGCAAATGCAGTTCAGAAAGGCTACACACACATACATATTATTTGTGCACATCATGGAAGTGGGAGAAGTTTGTCGAGGTTCGTGTGTATGTCCGGCTCAATGGCGCTAGTTGTCCATGACGTAGGCTGTACATTTTGGAAAATTGCATTTTCCCAATTCAACTGCAATACAGAATAATATAATAATATGTATTATGTAAATAGATAGACTGTGTGTGGCATGTATGCTGATGTTGCAATAACAAGGAGCATATAGTAAAAACAAGAAATTAAACTAAATAAAAATTAAAAAAGTCTGGAATTAAAAAAAAATGGAAAAAAATGAGAGCAGAAAAAATTAATATGTTGCCCATGCCACATGGGTGGCCGCGGGTGTCGATAAGTGGGTGAATGGGATGCGTTGCCGCATAGGCCTATTCACGGTGCGTAGCTGCTGCAGGAGCAAAAAGGAAAACTGAGCTGGAAAGAGTGCGTAAAAGAGTAGAACAACTACTGGGGAAATGGGAGCCGGCGAGGAATGCGCGCATGTAAGAGATGTACAAACTGGGCCTATAACTGAAAGCTTCAATTGCAACAACACTAGCATTCACTAAATGAACGTACATGCTAGGCAGCAACAAACACAACATAGCTGCAGTTGCGACGTTCAGATTTCAGATAGACAGCTGAGCCTGTAGCATAGGCGCAGCACGGTTTGGTGTCGTCATTGTCATTTGGTTGCGATGTTATTGCTGTTGCTGCTCATAGCGCTGTCATGGGCAAACCCCACAAAAAAGCAAAGAAAAATAACGCAACAATATGAGCCGGCCAGTAAGTACAAACGGTAAATGCAACTATAGCAATGGCGTTGGCTTCGCGGTACGCAATTGTAGCAACAGCGGGTTAGCCATAGAGGATACGCGGAATATTAAATTTGGTAAAAGTGCAACTTGTCATGTCACGGTAAGCAATAGCGACAGCGGCAGCATCAACAACAATAATAATAACCACAACAATGGGGAGCGACGTGCATATGTTGGCATACAATGTCACCCATGTCCGCATGCAACATAACTGTGTTCGATGGGATCGCACTACCGCCAACTTGAACTCCCGGTCGCATACACCTATAAGCCCGCCCACCCGTGTCACGCTTGATTGCGTATTACTGCCAAATATGCCTCCGGACGCATAACGTACCGACGCACCGGAGCAGCAAAGCTGCGTGCAACAAAAATACATTCGAAAATCGAGGGAAAAGCGCGAAGTGGACAGAGCAAACGTATAAAAGAAACCAAAAAGAAAAGAAACCAAACCCCAACTATCGCGCTTGGCGGCTACACTGCACACAAACACACACACTTACGCAAAAGCGAAATTTCACAAAAAGTCTAAGGGGAAAAAGGCGGAGAGAAATGAATTTCCGAATATCACATTATAAATAACATTTAATATACAGAAAAAATCGAGAAAAACTTAAGCTTATGATTTTCATGCCTTATCGGGTGGCGAGTGAAACGCGCACCGCAAAAGGTTTGCCGCTTGAAGAGCATATACCACCAACACATACTGAGCACAAAAAAAACACAGCTTTTTTCCAATGGTTTACGCACGAAAATAAAGAAAACTCACAGAGAACCGCGGTGGCCACGTTCAGTGGTCGGGAGCCCTTATTTCTGTGCGCTCAAATATATATGCAAGGTTCTTTGAAAGAAAATATGGTTATTCCTACTTTAGAAGAATACTGAAAATAGTTGACTGCTTTTGAAGATCTCAATTCAATTAATCCCATATATTGGGGACTGCAAAACAATGTACCGAACGTATGCCGGGACTTAGCTGCCAAAGATATACTCAGAGAGCCAGTTACAACGTATATCGCAAAGAGAAATGAGAATAGGATGTTGAAAACCCTACCTACTTTATAGCCTTACAGTACCTACCCTTTTTGGTTAATGATTCAGTAATTTAACCGAAGTATCAAAAAAATATACTGACTACCAGATTTTCAACAAATGACCTTTCTACCCGCAGTCATTATGATTATGAGCTTTCTTCGGGCCGAAAAAGATAAATCCGCTATTTCTAGATTAAGGCTGGGATTTATGGAAACCTATGTAGTTGCAACGCGGAATAATACGATTATCGAGGGAGGAACAATTTTTGACCCGTACAGTTATCGCGCAGATAAGAAGAAGTACTGTAATGTGAAGCTTGTTTTAGAAACCTCCGTTTTTCTCATCCCAAAATACCGAGGTCTTTCTGTTGTTTGAAGAGCCACACACATTTCCACATTTATCTATTTATTTCATTACCGTAATCTGTAGTCGGCGTAATGCATCGGCCATTCGGCCCGCGCCCGCGTCTGTGTGAGTAAAGGAGCGTGGCGAACAATGAAATGGCACCGCTGCCGCCGCACCCAGCACTCTCTCTAACTGCGCGGTTTGTTGCATGGTCGCTGTGTCGTTTAATTGCAGGCCTGTGCACTTTTGCATTTTTATAATATTAATGGTGCTCATACATATATTTTATGCGCTTTTTCATGATGCGGTGCAACATTATGTTTCTTCGTTTTTTAATTTAATTTATTTAATTTGTGTGTGTGCAGTTGCAGCCTTTCGTGTGCGATTTTGTTGTTTCTAACAAAAAATGCTGCATTAAAATATAATAAATATAATGTGCGTTTTTATTAAATGTTTGTTGTTGTTTGAGGAATTCATAAAGGCATATGAACGTTTTTGTTTACTGGCCATCGCGGCGTTTGCGACGCCCATTGTGGACTGGATCCGCCCAACGCTCGTACTTTGCATTAAAAAAGAGTACACACAGTGTTCTTTTTTGTTTGAACAATGTGGCTTTGTCCGGGCTTTAAGTAGGATTAAATGGGTATACTTGAAGAGCCTCGAAATAAAATTAATGATGTAGATGTTTGCTAATTATATGCAACATGTACATAAATACACAAAGAGTACATATAAAAATTAATATGAGTCGAAGTGTTTGTCTAGTGACATATTCGCCGCATATATTATCGTTTCCTATGCTCTTTATCGCCTCGAATTTCAGATAGCAGCAACTCTAATTAAATCGATAACACATAAATACTCAGTCCTATCATCTTCACACAAAAATAAGTAACGGGTAAGTTTACCCTACAAGAACAGTGACAGTCATCTGATCGGTCATAAGACAGTCACAGCTAAAAAAATTTTGCCAGCGCGCAGAACAAAGTTGTTATCATTTTTTTAAGAGCCTTGTGTAAAAACTGATGTAAACAAACGTATGTGTATGAGCTTGCATCCCTCTTTAACACAAGGTTAACGGAATTGATTCTCTATATATCTATACAACTCACTCTCATGTCTTTTACTGAGCTCATTGCTGACCATAAATCCACCATAGCTGCAATTTTAAAGTTATGACTGTAAATCTATTACAAGTGAAAAATTCCTTTGCGCAGTAGATAATATAAGTTAATTTCTTCAATAAATTCAAAAGTTTTAAGTAAAATTAGTTATAATACGAAATATAAATATTTCGGAATTTAAAAATGTATAAAAAAATTAAAATTAACTAAAAAAATATAAATTTATTTGAAACTTAATAATAACTTACGTATATTATTTTTGAAAACTCCCTCAGTATTTAAATTTTTTTTAACACAAAAAGACTTATTGCAACATTTTTGGATTATCGCACTGAATAACAGCTACATAGCTGTTTCACAACTTCTCGATACTTCTATGGAAATGTATGCTGTCCCCTTTCGACGTAAAACGCAAAAATTGACAATCATTTTACTGTCAGTACTGGCATAATACATGTGAGAGTATTGGTGAACCCATCAGCAGTTTCTTGTATGGATTTCGTAGAGGGATATCTGTCAAATCAGCTGTCAAATTGCATATGTTTACATCGGTACAAAGTGTGAAAATCATGAAAATTTTACTTAACGTATGTGGATTTGGAGTGCGACTCCAGAAAAAGTTATTATCATACTTTTCAACACCTGCAGAAGAGATAAATAGTTCCAGCAAGATGATGCAACATAGAGCGGTTAAACTATTCTTATAGGTAAATGGCACGTCAATGATCTATGTTAATAATCTAGTTGCGATGGACCAATTATAAACTAACGTTTGTCTCCTTATTGGCAAGATAACGGCGTGTATGCTGAAAAGAAAGAGAGGTGCAAATTGGATCGATGATAATGTCATTGATTTTTTTGCTTCTTCATGAAATTGTTGTCTTCAAGACGAGACTTAATGGAGTAATATTAATTTAAAATAGAATTTAGAATTTAAGCAAGCCGGGTCAAAATTAAATGGTGTTTTCACCACTTGTGGCTTCTAGAGTTGTCTAATATTAGATTTCACTTTTTAAACAATTTTGTCGCTTTAGTGAAATCGTGCCTTAAAAAGAAAATTTTCTTCATTTATATATTTTACACAAGCAGTAAAGTTTTATTGAGAAATGGTCATGTGGCAAATATCTTTTCCATTATTTGTTGCTCTTCCAAATACTATAGTAATTAAGATAGTAGATTGAAAGGACTAATAACAAATCGTTATTTGGGTCTACGGAAACGGATACACGCATACAGAGTTCAACGACTAGCGGTTGATGTGAGAGTAGCGGGCGAAGCGCTTTGCAATTTGGCGTTGACTTAGTTAAGTTGAACGGAGCTGGTTAAATGCAAAACGCACAACAGACATAAAACAGTTATTACACAGTCATACAAATCAGTTCAGTATATACCATAGATTTATATATCACGCGCACCAATACATTTGTGTAATGCGTCAACATTTTCGATAGTTTTATTTCAATTTATGTATTTTTTGTCAGTTTTTATTTATTTTTTTTATGTTAGTACAGCAACAATAGACTGGCCTCCCGCCGCACCATGGGGCACCGCACTGTTGCAGCTAACTGGTGGGCAGCCAACCAAGCGCTGCTGAGTCTATGTGCAGCAGGCTCCGCTGGCGCGGCCTACGACCGTCGGGCCTGGCACTGGCTTAGGCTGGCAATGGCAAACGCGAATCATATTTTGCTTTCCTTTCCTTTTTTCGGTAATTTGCGTTCTCATTCTAGCGCACGCGGCCTTTTTATTTTCGGCCAACAGATTCGGCAACTCATTTCAATCGTTGTTGCAATACGCACACATATCCACACTGCACTGTTGCGCACCGGATTCTGTTGCATCTACGCCTATATACTAAATGCTGTTGCATGCATGAGTGCTTGAAACTTGGTATGCCAGTTGTTGTTGTTGCTATTGGGTCTGTCGGCTTAGCAGTTGATTATCATTTATAAAAATGCGCTGCGTCGTTTTTTTATTATTTCATTTTAGTATTTTATTTTTATTTTTTGCTTTATAAATGTGTAAGTGCATTACGGTATTTTTCCACATACATTCGGAAACTCATCAACGCATCCTCCACCCACACGCCTCCATCTGCGACGCTGCCGCCCGCCAGAATCCACCAGGACTCGTCTACATATACAAATATTATTCCATTTTTAATCATTACGTCTATTAATCAAACACTCCACACACATACAAGTACACAGCCATTCTCCTATAGGCATACGTATCCACGCGCACTGACAAGTTGTTTGTCTGTGGATGCGCACGCTGAAAATATTCCATGTTGCATGTCTGTAGCAGAATGTCCATTCGACGCATCAATTCGCCGCCACCTACCGCCGCGCTGACCCTACGGATAGCGCCCAGCACCACCCCGCGCCTATATATAGGCCGTTGTCGCCTAACAACAATGCGTTATGCGTGCGTGAGCTCACAATCACATGTCCACGTGCTTGCGTGCGTGTGTGTTTAGCGCATTTTTATATAATTTCCATGTCACACTTTTATTTTGATTTTTATTTTATTTGCGAATTTTCGTTGTTTTGCCCTTATTTCGCGCCTTTTTTATTTGCATTTTCCGCGGTTGCTTCCGCGCGCGCCATCATCCCTTGCTCTACACTAGTAGCGATGGTCGGCAAGTGCAGCTTTGTTGTTGCTGTTTGTTGCATGCATTGCAGCATCGGCCGTGTGCATGGCGAGTGGCAAGTGGCGCGCGGCCTTTCACTGGGGTTGTTTGCAAACAGCCCGACTGCACTGGGGTTGGTTGCAGCATTACTCTATTTGTGTGCGTGTGCATTCCGGATGCGTACAAGTGCATTTGTGTGCGTGACACAAAAAGCAAATAAACAAAAAAATTTAATAGGAGAACTTTTTGTGATTTTTTTACTTTTTCTATTTTGCACAATCACACTAACACATACACACGCGTGCATGCATGTGAATTTGCACACATCGCCGACTGCAGCCGATAGAGCATTCCGCCAATCGAGCGCCCATCCCGTCGCCTCGCTTACCGCCGCGTTCAATGTCATCGTGCAGGCAGCACGAAAATTCACAAAAAAGCCTACAAGTTTTGTGGAAAAAGCGTCAACAACATTAACAACAACAGCAAGGGCAAAATAAAAAAGCGAATAGAATGCAAAGCATTGGCGGTGGGGCAGCGGCATTTGCTCGCGGCCCACGACTCGGCCGAGCTCCAGCGGCCAGCTGTGGCCGTTTGCGTCGCACGACATCTAGTCTCCACATAAGTGTGCGTTCAAATGTGTGTGTGTGTAGTTGACTGTCGTAGTGCTTCGCGGTGCGTAGGCGAGTAGGAGAGCATGCCAATTAGAGCGAGCAAGCATGATCGATGTTTGTTCGATTTTTATTTTTAGGCCTGTTTTTGTTTTGTTTTGATTTTATTTTGTCATTTTTTGCTTTATGTCGAGGGAGGAGAGGGTTTGATTTTATTTGGTGTAGTTTTGTTTTGATGGTTTTTTGTTGCAATCATTATTGTTGTTGGTGCAGTTTTGCATGACTGAATTGGCAAATGAGTCTCGCTTGTGCATGCATAGTTGTTGCATTGAAGGAGGATTTGAAAAGTGTGTTTATGTTCGCGATGCGTACGAGTGCCATTGTAAAAATATATAACTAACTAAATAGATATAATGAGTTGGAGACAGTGGGCGCAGACAGATTTCTTCTCATCATAATAACTCAAAATTAAATTAGTCATACTTTTATACTTATAAGTAGCAATAATTAGCGGGCTCTGTTAATGCGCCTTTTCGTTTATCAGATTAATAGTAAAAAATACCAGTCCATAGACATTGTGAGTTTCAAATATTACAGCGACAACTAGCGAATACGCCAAATTCAAACCACACTTGTCGAGTTGGTTGACAACAATATATGCAGACATCGGAATAACCCCAGGGAGAATATCGATAATGTGTACCCTAGCATACATAACAATACTACGGAACTCACGGAACTGAAAAGAACGTAAGCTATTATCATTGTCATATAAAAAAAAAATTAATAAGATATTTTTCAAATTATCACTTAGGAAATTTCCAGTCTAGCGAAACCTCAGCACGCTGTTTTCTCTGTTGGCTAAGAAGATATTCATTATTCCACCAAAATTATTCGCTGCAGCTATTGCTGTTATCATAATCAAAATGTACGTAGCACTCGTGCTACTAGATATTCGTATGCCACCGAACAGCTGAAGCATGAGTTTCTACTCACGTCCACGGTAAATTCCATAGACATCCTTGGACCCGATGTGTGGTTTGACCTTGTATTTAAATTAAAACAAGTAATCGGAGTTCAGTATTTGAAAAGTAAAAATGTATGGCTTCGTATTGGAACACATTGTTACTGGCCGTTGAACTTTTGGTCCTCCCAAGCCCCAATAGTCTATTAAAATTCGTTGCCGTCTAAGCCGCTACTACGGCACTGCAACTAAAATAAGAAAAACTAATATGCAAACGAAAATATAAAATGACAAAAGTCAATTGACGGACAGTGTTTGTTTGCCACCAAATGATGCAAATATTGCAAATAGAATCACAGCTGTCACATTTGCCATGCAAGCAAAATTTGTATGATTTCTACGCTGTTTTGAATTTGAATTCGAATTCGATTAAATGCGCTTCCTTTTTGTTTGATTTTCTCCACTGTTAAGCGGCTAAGCAGCAGCGAAAGCTTTGTCGACGCCGGCAGAGTCCCCACACTGGGGGTTGGGAATGCAGTGTCTTTTTGTTGTGTCGCTGATAGGGGCTGCTTTGAAAAAAATCTGCACAGCCATATTCCATTTGTCTTTTTGCAATGCACTTTTTGGTGCTCTCATGTGCGTAAATGTGGTGGAGCGTGTGAGTGTGCATGTGTGAGCGTACGTTAGGTTGCCGAAAAAGTGCACGACAGCAACAGCGACTGCGACACCACAACCACCGCGAAAACGACCAATGCAACGCGTATCCTTATCGTCGACCAGCGACCAGCGACCAGTGCAGCGAGCACGCACACAGCTGTTCGAGAACGCCACGCTTTCCGCGCTTACGCCGCGTCCGTCCACCCTACAACAGCGGCAATTGCTCTCATCCCGCTGCAACATGTACGTCGAAGCTTGCACTTTTTATTTTTAGTTTTGCTTTATCTTATATCACTTTTTCGACGCGCATTTCGTTTGTGATTTCCTTTTTTTGTTTTTTTTATTTTTTTTTTTTGGCTCGGCTTGACGCTCTCTGCCTCACTGCCGCTCCATTGCTCCCGTTTCGGGGCGCACATTTTTATTTATTGCGCTAAACTAACATGCGAGAAGGTGAATAGCAGAGGCGTATGTGAAGGCAGCGCCGTAAACTGCAGCAGCGCACGCTGCAGGACGCTTAGCAAGGAACACGGCGGTGTTGCAGGCGCATAACAAAATTTTTATATGGTTTCAATTAAGTTTTTTCATGTTTTTGGTGTGATTGGTCAGGTTTTGTTTGATTTTTATATTTTTAATACTTTTTCGGTTTTTTCAGTACTCGCCAATTGCACTCGATAGAGAAGCGAGGATAATGTGGAGCGCGCATATGCAACCGTGTGCGATTACGCCATAGTGAAGGGCCGGAGATAGAAGATGTGGCATAAAATTGTACAACACACTCATATGAATATGTATACATATGTATGTATGTCGCACTCACCGAAAATATTGAGTTTCGTCATTCCGCTCGAGTTTGAGTGGAGAGTTAGCTAGGCCGCTCCGTGCTGGAGGACAGACTGCAACGGTGCTATGTATGGGCCTACTGATTGATTTTTATTTTTCTGCTTCACTTATATGCACGAAATGGTGGCAGGAGAAATGCCGAAATCCAAAAACACAGTAGCAAAAAGTGCAAAGGAAAAAATCAAAGCCTGCAACGTCAACAACATCAACGGCGACAACATTGACAACACAACCGCAGAGCGCACGCATACATGCACATCCTCGAGATATGAGACGGTGCGGGGCATACCACAGACAGCGCACCACCGCTCGGACCCTGCATGACTACGGCGTATGCACGGCGATCTCTGCAGAACAGCAGCTCGGTTCGCATCGGTTCCCAGCTTGCTGCAAATCGGCTCTGCGCGCGGTCACTAAGCGCGCGGAAGCGGCTGCAGCGGCACAACTGCAACGCAACTTAGCTTGGCGCTCAGCTTAACTTGGTTTGTTCAAACCACGGACGGCAGACACGGCTATAGCAGCAACAGATACAACAACGGCGGCGCGACGCTGAAACGCACGACAATGCAATCAAACGACTATACTCAACACGGAGATCCAAAACTTGTACCCAAAATAATTTTGAAATAGTTCAGAACAGTTTAGATGAACATCAGTGAGCTTTCGGATTGGTCGTGTTTTTGGAGCTTACCTTGTATCCGAGCGATCCCAGTAAAATCAAAGTAGTAAACACTGCAAGCAATTGGATTTTTTTCCAAGTATAGAACAGCCAATAAATGTGAAAATATGCAAGTGAAAAAAATGTTGAAGTCCCAGATTTTCAGAAAAGAAAATCGGTTTGTAATATTACCGAACAGTGAACAGTGAAAGTTAGAGTAGTTTCGAAAATAAGGAGCGCCCATTTGGAACTGTTCGAAAATTGCTGATGTGGCATGCTAAAAGTCACAATGCAATTGTAGGGTCTCAAACAATGGAATTAATTGTTAAAAATAAAAGTGCTTTAAAAAATATTGTCTTCGATTCGAACATTTCGAACGCATAAACAAATGTGAAAAGAAACCTGAGGTACTTAAAACGAAGAGCAAACTTGTTGAATTGAGAGAAGTGTAGAAGAGTGAAAGTCTCAAAACTTGAATTTAGTGAATCTAAGTTAATCGATAGTGTCAGATAGTGCAGCACACCGAGCGATTAATCAGGACGTACCGAGTACACAAAGCCATTCACGATTTGGATATCGCGGGCGAAGATGCCAATTGAAGTGGTAAGTTGAACTTTTCAAAGCCTTCGAAGGGTTGCCGCCCATGTTGGTTATTAACTATTATGTTGTGTTCCAAAACTTTGCTCTGGTTATCATCAGTACAAGCAATATTTAATTTTTTCGGTGGTCCCAAGGTACCCAGATTTCGCTTTGCTGCCAACATAACGCTTCTAAATAAGCATTAAGTATTATTATCTGAACAAATGCATTTTCAAATAGATTAAACTTAGTTTAGTTTTTTGTAAACATATTGGTGGACTGACGAAGCGAAGTCACGAACCACAAGTAGGATTAACGGGGAATGCAAACCAAAAATTCCAATCGAGCATATCCATATAAGCCCGATTCTAATATTAATACTCCCATATGTGTAGTCTGATCACGGGGATTCTTATTTAATTATAAGCTTAGAGTATATGACCTTACCTTATATTGCCATATCGGCACTTAAAATGCGAAATAATTTAACACCAATTTCCATAAGTTTAGGAGAGGGAAAAAACGATATACGAGTATAAAAGAAACTACTCCTTTTGGGAAAAAATTTGAATTTTGGTTATAACTTGGTAATATCTAACTGTAGAATCTCTTAAAATTTTGTACATAATTTTATGTCATGATGTAGTGTACTGTAATCAAAATAATATACTATTTCGGTTTTCTTGATGATATTGCATGATGCATTTTAGATTTTCCGATATACTGGCCCTCCAAAATATATTTAATTTAGATGTGTGAATATTAATTATTTAAATTTAGTTTCTTTGTTGTAAAAAAATGTACAGCTATATTTTAATTTTATAAATTATCCCACTTCAAAATACATATTCTGTCTCCTAGTGATTGTGATTTCAGAAAATGAAAGCCATCATTTGGGGTTTATCACTTAATAGTGATATAAGTACCTGGTCCAGTACTCACATTCGGTTCTTTTGTCTTCCTGCCTGTAATCTGTACTTGCATTATCGTAATAAGGAGCTCAAAATTACTCTCAGCATAAGCTTCTTTTACTAAATAAAGTTTGCAAGTGAGAAGCGAGCAACATATAGGGATATGGACTTCGTCGAAATCACCATTCTTGCAACAGCCTTAAATACTTGTACTCTTAGACTTACGACGACAATTTCGGGTTAATAACAAAATCCTTCACTCAAGAACGACTGAATCGATTTTGATGATATTTAATTTTTTGAGTTCGTCTATTATAACAAATATTAAAATAAAGATTCACACACCAAAGTTGATTAGAAAATACTCAAATCTCGCATATGCGACACATTTTATTGAATTCGTTTTTCTTTTAGTTTTCTAATTACACAAGAATAAATAAAATTACTTTCAGCTGATATTTAATTAAAAGCTTATAAAAGACTTTTATTGATACCATATATATAACAGTTATGTTCGAAGTGAGCTATAAATCGGAATACCTATAGAAATCGCCCTTACCTCAGAGGCTGGAGCTACGAACTAATTTAAAACGGATTAAACACTTTTGATTCTTAACACTATGAATATAATTTCGCTTCTATGGCGATAAAAATCAAATTAAAACAACAAAAGCTCAACAACGAGTGCAATCAAACAATGCGCAACTCAAATAGTAATAGAAACTTCAACAAGCTTCAACAACACAGCAGCCGCATAACTGTTATGGCACAAAGCACAACAAAAACAGGCGAATTAACAGAAATAAACAAAATTCAAAGTGGCGGAAATTTCACAACGGAAAAAACGCCTAACAATTTTGCGCGCGATTTGATGCTCAGAAAGGTGATGCGGACAAACACTTGGCCGTAAATACCGCCAGCAGCAGCAGCAACAACAATAACGCCAAGGCACTCAATAGTGGCACTTTAGAGCGAGTAGAAAATAGCATGAAAATAGCAAAAGAACAAACGAATGCCACAAATGCCAAGAACAAAGGAAACACTTGACGCCAACACACTCAGAAACACACACACAGCCACACAGCATATGCAATTGTTGTGGCTGTCAGCTGCGAACAAAAACTAAACTGCATCGTACGACGAAGCCGGCACCTAAAAGCGCTAACGTGCAGCATCCCGAATGCTGCATGCCACGTGCCACACATCGTATCCGGCGCCAAGCCATATTATACTAGAAAATCGCCATTTTTAGATGGCAAAACGGACGGAAGCTCAACATGTTGACGCGGAGCTAAGGTCGTGTGGCATGTTGCACCGCAGCGCGCGTAGGAGCAGGGCTGGCATTGTGAAATGGCGTTTGTTGTTTTGCTGCCTGTCAGGGTCACGGTTGATAGATGAAGTCGAGGTTTGGGCAATTGCTGCAGTGTGAATGGAGTCAATAGTACAGAGTTCTCCACTTGGCTTGCATGCATATTGCTGTGTGTGTGGTTTTATATTAGCTTCATAGCTAGTTCATACTGTTGTTGCACGCATAGCGAATTTCAGCTTAGCAGCCACTTCATTACCCAACGTTTTTATTGTGCAATGCTGCGCTGACTTTTATGCTCATCCGATTGGCGCTGCAGTTGTTGCAGCCTGTTGGAGTGAGTTTTAATGTGTTGTTGTTGCAAGTGCAGCAAATAGATTATATGATAGTTGCTAATATGAACAGTAAGCAAGTTGCGACGGCGGTCGTGCGGCACTAAGCGCAGCTGATTGCACAGCAATCTCATTAAATTTAATGTGTTGCAATTAGCAGCACATTCATGCCACAAATAATCGCAACAAAGGCGCTCGACTAACTCCGTTATCCACTACGTGCCAATAAAGACCATCTAGTTAAGCGTGTGTTACGCCACAAATGCTTAATTTCAATTAGACGGCGTTGTGGCAAAGTAATTAATACCCAAATAAATTAGTATTTATTGTCGGCTCATTAGGTTGTGTGTGCTTGCCACGCGGTTGCTTACATCTTCGCTTTATTGTAGTGCGGATGTTTTGCCTTTTGGCTTTTCACCTGTATTTGTGTGGCGTTAGTGGCAACGTGGCAACTAGTTTGAATGTTGCAATATGCACCTGTTTTGCCACTTTTCGCTGTTATTATCCTGCCACGTTGTATGTGCCACAGTTCTAAGGCTACATTCCTTGGCGTCCATTGATGCGGTACTCATGTTGCATATGACAGCTGCTTGTCAACGCAATGCGTGCAACCAGGGCAGACGTTGCAACACACAACAACACCAAAGTGTTGTTTGCATTTTGTTGCGGCCAGTGGTGTTGATGGCCATTAAGGTGGCGGCAGTTGGACTTACGTAATATTTATGCTAAGCAAATAAAAGCAAAAGGTATGCTATGAAACGGCGCATAACGGTAAACAAGGAACAGGAAAGTATGCGAGTGCTCTTGCGCTTGTGTGTCGGCTTGTCGGCTTCACACGTCGTTGCGGCAGCCACAACTCAACGCCACACGGCAGCGTTGCATGTGGCAACACGAAAAAGTGTTGTTGATCATTTTGCACTTGTTTTTGTTTTGCTGTTAATGAAATTATCCACTTTCTGGCGTTTTTCTTGGTTGTTTCTTCAGCTTAGAGCTGTTAGCCGACAGTTGTTGCCAACTGGCCTCTTGCGGTTGCTGCGCAGCAAATCGATGCGCACCCGGTCTGAATAGTGAGTTTGGACAGATAACCCCGAAATTTCTAGTATCAAAGAGCGTAAAGTCGATCTATCGAATGGGATGTGCGATTGGCCCCGTTTGTGCTGACAGGTCGAACACTAGATGGCTGCACTTAAAAACATTTACGAAAGAACAAGTGTTGAAATGTCGCCATGTATGTAACCATGTATGGCTTTTTATATTTTTAGGGAATCATAAATCTTTATTCAATTAATCCTTAAAATGTTCTGAGTAAAAGCACACCAAAATATTGTTGGTGCTTAGCTTGAATAATATAGGTATATACAATCGTATACTTTTGTAAATACCTGCAGGTTGGTTGAAAAGTTGATTGGTCTTACCAAGAAATAGTACTACTAGCTCCAATTTTTTTCCTCAAGTTAGTACATCTTTCGTGAGAACACATGCGAAGTTACAAGTCATTCCGTCTATTAATTCTTTGTTTACAAGCAATTTGAAGTTGATGTGTCAGAGTATTTTTTTAATATGCAAAAAATTTAATATCGTGCAGTGATTAGATTCTTTGTTTCGAAAGCTTTAAAAGCAAAGAAAATGTTTGAGCAAAATGTTAGAAGTATATTAGGAGTCGTCACCTTCAAAACGCACCGTTGAATTTTGGGCTAGTGAATTTAAACGTGATCGTACTAGGCTTGCAGACGATCCACGCGAAGGACGACCAAAAACCGCAAGAACACCAGAAATCATTGAGCAAGTGCGTAATATTGTTAGTGAAGATCCAAGTTTGTCTAAGCGTGAAATTGCTAATGCCATAGGCATCTCAGACGAACGAGTACTTCTTATTTTACAAATGCTGTTTGGAAAGTTAGTGACGCACACGTTAACAATTCAACAAAAACTGGATTGAAAACAAATTTCTCAGCATAATTTCGAGCGTTTTAAGCAGAATAAAACCGATTTCTTGCATCATTTATGGTTATGGCATCAGTTTTTTGGGATGCAAAAGAAACTTTGTTGATTGATTATCTGCAGAAAGGTTAAAAAATCAACTCTGAGTATTATTGCAGCCATTTGGATCAGCTGGATGTAAAACTTCGTGAGAAAAGACCTGGTTTGCAGCACAAAAAATCATTTTTCCACAAGATAATGCACCAGCGCACAAAGATGTTATCAACGAATTAAACTACGAATTGCTTGAGCATCCACCGTATTCACCATATTTGAATTACCATAAACCTGAAACAATTCCTTCGTAGCAAGCGTTTTACGGCGAAGGAAGAAGCTACAAGTATTAGAGCCGTAGACGGGTATTTTGCAGAGCTTCCGGAAAGTCATTATGTCATATGGATGGCATAAAATTATTGGAAGATCATTGGAATAAGTATATTGAAGTTAAGGGAGATTATACTGATTAAAACAATATATTATATTTCGTACCAAACAACTGCATTTTTTCATTTCGAGCACAGAAACTTTTCAACCAAGCTATATGCGATTGTACACGTATATGTATTTACAAACTCATGTTTCTATATTGGATTGAATTGCACAACAATCGCAAACCTGCTGATCTCATTCAGGTTTCCTATGCAAACGAGAGATAGTACAGGCATTTAAGTTCCCCAGCACCTCTGCAAATGCTATATACATATTTATTTATGAACGTATGTATGTAGTTGCTTTTAATCTGTGAGATGAGCAGATACTTGGAGACATATGAAAACATGCAGCGTTTCGCTGAAATAATATTTAACAACAACATTGAGTTTGATTTTTATTTACTTGTATTTACAAGCATTGCTGCTTTGTTACAGCCGAACGGTGCTTACTGTTGCTATTTTGCTTAATTTGTTGTTTCTCATTTCGGCTGCAATGATGAAGTGCTGATCTCGTAAGACGAACACGCAGCAGCAGCAGCAAATTTTTGACGGTCATTGCCCCAAACGCATAGCAAATGTATACGTGACAACAACAACCACAATGAGAAATACAACAACAGATGGTAAATGAAAAAAAATGCACAAAATTACATTGAAGCTCTTTACAAGCAGGGAGCGTAGGCACACACACGAAGGCGGTAGAGCTCTCAAATGCACATGTGAGGATCGCCATCCATGTTCACAGAAAGGCACAGCATTCACAAATAGTATGTGTGTGCGCTGCCAGATCAGCTTGTCTAAAAAGAATATAAACTAACTTCATGCTAGCGCAGCCATGGCGATCAGAACTGCCAAAACTACAACAATAACGACATAAGCGGTGGTAAAAAACTTAAGTACACACGTCAGCCAATCGCAGTGGCGAACCAAACTTTCAGCACATTTCTCCTTGCTAACTTGCCGTCTTGGTCCTGAGGAAGCGCTCCGCTCGCAGCCAGCAGAGCTAACGGCAGCGGCAGCAGCGTCGCCAGATGTAGCAGCGAACAGTAGAAAATTTTTTTTCAAGAGTATCAAATAGCAAATTACTCATGTGCTGCTTGGTTGCATGGTGCGCCAGACGTGGCAAGGAAGACAAGTGGCACCGAAGAGACGCAATGCTTAGTAGAACCGAATGGCGCAAAAGGTGGAGAAAGCAAATGCACCAAATGCATGTGAACAGGGAATTGCCAAAAAATCACGCACACATAGAAATTTACACCAAAAGCTCACTGCAGTACCCCTCTCTGCCAGTAGAAGGAATAAACAGCAAATGCGTTAAAGCAGCAGAACACGAAAACTGTGTGAAGAGGAAGTGAAGCCATAGACATGCTATCGTTGCAAGAGCGTTGTACCCCTTACCAGCACTTCTGGCGGATTGTCAAGTGCAAAACAAAAGTATTTTTGCTTGGTTTCGAATTTTGAAAGACGACGTGAACCAAAAAGAAAACTACTAACAAATAATTTATTTTAAACCTCTGCAAAGACCCTAGTATGGGCAGCAGTAACCGAGAAAGTCAAGTTATAATAATATAACATCTATGATATTATAAAAACAACGTTACAAGGGTAGTATTGACTGTCCTTTAACTCTCAATTATTACTAAGCTAATAAATCCTTAGAAACCACCTATTTGGAAGACTCGTTTTGATGTCGAATCATTACACAATTTTGAAAATTGTATGTACTAATGAAAATATGCACGCAAAATATGAACCACTTGAAGAAAACATTTAAGAAGTCTCTTAAAGCTATATTAAAAGTTTATCTCTTTGAACGAAATGAAAATAATAGAATATATGGATGTGGGGCTAATAAATGATCCCAACATCTCCAACCAAAGAAATAATTAAAAATATGTGGGGCTACTATTCCTGTGTATTGGAATAACATGTTGGGTTACAGCATGGCGAAAATAGCATAAGCACTTAGAGACAATCATATCAAATAGACTCACTGAGATACGGCCATACTGGAGCGACGGTACCAAGGATTAACTGAACCTTCTTGGCCATCATTTTTAAATTTACTTAAATTAACCATTCAAAAGCTCTAAAGAGAAAAGCACAAAATTTGATTCTGCATTCTCCGTGACCACCCTAACAGTGCCAAAAACTTCTAGTCCATGTATAGTTTTTTTCTGGCCTTTAAAATATTGATGGGAAGACGAAACGAAGCTTAGAAATATTCTTGAAATTTGTAAATATAAAATTAATTAATCATTAAAATATACCTAAACTTAAAAATAAAAAAGTCATTCCTTTAATATGACCCCGACGTGATTTGAACACGCAACCTTCTGATCTGGAGTCAGACGCGCTACCGTTGCGCCACGGAGTCCTCTCTATGACACTCACTAACGGCGTACCGCGCCATACAAACAAAAACAACGAATTACAATTCTACAAACATAAGAGCAAATGCGAATGTGCAAATTAGCAACAACTAAGAAGCACGTAGAACAAAGAGAGAACGCGCACTAAAATACAAACAATTTAAATTAATAAAACACACACAAAAGCAATAACAAATATGCATAAAGTTGACAGAGCTGTCGATAGCGAAGCATACAAGTTGGGTATAAAATTAGAATTCTACGACAGCGCACACACACACTCACACATGTATATGAATTTTGTTCTTTGCGCCGCGGCGGTGCGGTGAGTGACCAGCGGCTGCCGCTCTAACACCGCCAAGTGGGATCTTTCGCCCGGCAGCCGACGCGCGGCTGCCAATCGCCAAAACAAAGGCGCAGATAATGCGGTTCTAGTAAATGGAATGATGCAGTGAAAGGCGACGTTTGTTTACACAGCTTTTATGTTACATTTCACAAAGCGTTTTGGGTTGGTTGCGCCGAAAAAGAGTTTGCATTTTATTATTTGCGCCGCTTTGGAGAGACCCGTGATGTAGCTACATATATGCATACAAACATATGCTCGTGAATGCACTGAACCTTACATCCGGTTAAACTAGGAATTCGGGTTTTAAATAATGACTCTAACAACAACAACCTCAGCGTGGCAGCCGAAATTCAAGATAAATAGTGTAATTGTCAAAATGCAAAATAACTCAAGCAAAACTTCCAAATGCAAACTTTTGTTGTGAATTTATTTCCCCGACAATAGACTGTACTGCTAAGCTGGCGATCCCCCCATATGAGCGCGCAGCTCATTACTCACGCAAAAAAGCTAAGAATCGTTTGCACCGATGAAGGGCAATTGCCAAAACACGTTCGTTGTATTCTAAAAACAAATTTAGGCAATGCAACGAGAGTGTACAACAACAACAAAGACAATTGTGTCAATATATACCTATTCCAGTTTAATGGCAGTGCGAACGGCGAAAGGCGGTTCACCCGGTCGGTGGCGGACGGCGTGTGCAAACAAACAAAGTCAAAAGTTTTTAGCAGTCATCGACCTCAGCGCTGAGAATTGTGTAGTGAAACAGCAAACCAAACTCAGAAACAATAAGAACAACGAATAATGTAAATATTGTTTCGGTAGAAAAATCTTCTCGCATCGTCCCACCAACCGCGATCTACGCAGATCCGCATTCATGCTCATTTCGCTCTCGCATTCGCACTGGCACGCTGGAGTTCACCGAATGCCTAGAGCGTACGACTTGAATTGTGGCGTAGGGTACAGGTGATAAGTAAGTCCATGACCGCTCCGCCCAGTGGTGGGAAGGTGATTAGACGTGCGGGCGTCTTTACCGCGCTGTTGCGCCAGTCGAGTATGTTTCGTCTCTGGCTCGCTTGTTATCTTTCTTATGCGTATTTTTATTCATATAATATATATGTATGTATATCTGTGGATGATAAATATATCTATACCATATTACGTTAGCTCCATACGTCAGTTCAGCCCACTACAAAAGCAGTACAGGAATTCTAAGAACATGAACTTTGCCGAAATATTGTCATTTTTATTATCAAATTTTCTAAGCTTTTTCACAAATCTTTTTATAAGAAGTGGAGATCTTGTCATTTTCGAACATATTCAGTATCAGTCAAAAAAAACTGGTCATAAGTAATATTTTTCTGAGGGCTTTTTACACCTTCATATATTTTTTGTTGTAAATACAAATTTGAATAAGAAATATGTTCCTTTTTTCGCACCAATGACGATTTAAATTTTTTCAACACTGCAAAGTGACTGATGACCGATAATATTGACTGAGGTTCCACTGATAAAGGAAGGCAATTAGAAACCGAATTTTTTATTCGAGAATATTTTGACTTTGCAAAGAGTTCAATGAGCTGCGGCAATATTATGTATGTATACCGTTATCGGTTAGCAATTTCGAATGTACTTTTAGACTGTTCTAACTGCTTGACTCCTTCAAAAAAGGCAGCTACTTCCCTAAAAGTTGTATTTATGTATTGCATGTTTTCTTATTCTTATCGGCTAGGTATCTAATCTTGAGTTTTATTTCAAGCAATATTCGAACTTGGTGTTTGCAATGCTTGATTCAAATTGCATTCTTACAAAAACAAATTTCCACTTTGTTATTTAATATGAGAAGAGTGTGCTGCGCTGCTACATTTAACTCGGTGGTGTTGATAACAGTTAAGTGGAAATAAGCTTCAGCAGAGGTACAAATAATTGGGCACGCACAGTTATTAGTGAACCTATCTTGACAACTGGCATTGCGCTTATCAAGTCAAGAGAGCAAACTCTATATCAACACAAAAATATAATCGCTCGTCATAACTGGAGCAGTTGCAAAATTCAATTGTATTTTCCTTGTTAATGCCACGATTGTTGTAATTATTTTGCACCGATCTCACGGCGAATGTCGCTCGCGCAATCATGTGATCATAAAGACAGGTGTCGTTGGAAACTTATTTAAGTACTATAGAATTTTGTTAAACATAAATGGCAACAATTCTACAGTTTTGGAAAATATTATATTATATTAATATTCATTTAATCTTCATTATCTTCTCTGATTTCGTAGCGATATTGGATGGAGGGTTTGCACTGTATGCTTTTGTGGACTAGAGCGTGAGTGGTTTCGATATTTTCTGGTTTATTTCTCTGCATTCCAAAGTGCCAAAATGAGACAAGAATTAAATATACATACTCTAAATGAAAATAAAAAACAACACTTTAGCTGATAGCAAATATTATTTCATTGCAAATACGATAACAGCGTCAGGGAACACAAATGCGCTCGCCTGCCAACTCACTAGGTTTGACCGATAAAAATGCGCTGCGACGGCGAATTTATCCACAGCAAATTGTAAGCAAGAAGTCAGGCAAAGGCGCGTTCTTTTCATATACAGGCTTACATATGTATGTATGCCCGAACATATGTGTTCGAGTTTGGGTATGCGTGATGGGCTAAAAATACAGCTCTTCCGCTGTGGCGTCTACAAGATATGCCTTTGCGCCGGTACTTCCGCGTTGCGCGCCTGCAGCTGATGACTCGCACTCCACCTTCACCCACACTTCCACCGCAACCTCGGTGTAGCTGCGTCTATATGCAGTGGTGGCGAGCGGCAAATTGAATAAAATATATTAAAAAGGATGTCGTCGTTGCTGTATCCGCTAGACACAAATTCATCTATTAAATTAACTAAGACGCCAGTGGAAACAAATATAAATAGTCGAGCGATCGTGAGACGTAGAAGCCCGTGTCAGCGATAATTGTGCGCCGTTACTCACACCCAACAGCGACCAGCTGTTCCACGCTATGCCCTTATAATCATTGCTGACGCTGCGTATGCATTTCGCGGTTTTTAGGTGCATTCCCGTCACTTTGCACCCCGCGCTCCAAGTGCTGAGCGAACTTTATATGGTCTACTAGTTGTCGCTTTGACGAAGTAAGAGCAGATTCATCTTCTGCTTCGCGCTTTTCGTACTCAAACCTACAACATTTTGAGTTTAACTTACTACTAAACCGACGTAGGCCCCACTACATTCGTCCCTCAAGTCGCACCCGTCTGCGCTTTTGATATAGAAATACGCTTACAAAGCAAAGCGGGAGAAAAAGGTAAAGTAATCCTTAACTAAAAGAGAAGTATTCACTTCCTCGCCATCGCATTGCCTCGTAGTTGCGCTGCGCTCTCAATATTCATACTCTGCTTTATTCTGACTTCCTCAACAACAACAATCTGTACAAACCAATCGGCTGTGAACTGCCTTACCCCTCGCGCGTCATCAACTATTCAAGACTCTAATGCAGAAATATTCCATTTTCTTGCTGTATTTTACACATTCCTTATATTCCTCATTTCGTATTATGAGCTATGTACACGTTTTTGCTGTTGTTGCGTTTTTGAATTTGATTTAATGCATAAAAGAGAACCATTTTTATACCAATATGACAACAACAATGACTTGCGAAAGCGCCAAAAAAAGTGAAAAATGAAAAATGTGCCAAAATATGCGCCGTGAGGTTGCCACCCCCAGCTTCGTTAAACTAAACTTGAAATGATTACTGGCATAGCATTTGTATGGGCGCGTTGTTGTGGTGAAAAGCGCTATACATAGCAGACGCAATAGCGCCTTTCTAATCCACCAGCCTCTGAAAGTGAATAAAAATAAAAAAATGTGTGGAAGGCAAATAATAAAGAACTTAGCATTTTGCACAGCTACCAAAGCTGACTCTGCCCTGGCGCAGCGCGCACGTTGACTCAAACACACGCTTAACGCCCACGCTGCCGCTTAACGCGACCAGATGAGAGCGGGTCGTCAGTGTAGCGCCTCAGCGCTTCATATTCAAATTCATAACGCCACATTTTTTCTTGTTCACATTACTACTCTCGTATGCGTAGTGCGCTGCCAGCCCAACAACCGACCATCCCGCCACCGTACCCGTAATGCAAAGTGGTCCTATAAGTTGCGCAAGTGTTTCACTGGCGCAGAGGGCGGCCGACTGTGAGCTGAGGTGTCGCTGAAATCGGAAACTTTCTTTCACAGCGCTCAGCCGAAACTCAAAACCAACAGCAACAACAAAAACAACAAACACTACAGCTACTATTTTACCCAAAGTAATGACGGGCAGATTCGGCTACGGGCGGTAGGTGTGGGGTTGCGCAGCTTGTAAGTAGATTCTTGAATAGAAACGCGTTTAGTTTTTGTGCTTACTACGCCAACTTTTCAGGGTTGTTTCACTGGTACACACACACTCGCACACACACGTATGCATGCCACAAAACCATTCGAATTATGAGGCAACTGCAAAGCAAGAAATAAAGGCAACAAAAGAGGCAAAGTAAGAAGAAGACGATGAGGAAAAAATGAAAAGTTTATAATTACTTATTTTTTGATGAATTGGATAAATAAAAAAAATATCGATTGATATTAGAGCAATTGAAATGGCAAGCGAGCGAGCGAGTGGGCTGCTGCGAACGTGAGCGAACGAGTGAGCGAATGAGTAGTGGCACAAGCTGTTTGGTGGGTGCAGTGAATATTACACTTCCCTAAGCCAATGTTTGTCGAAATTACAGTAAGCGCAATAAAACATTTATAATCTCATAGTTGCGTCTGGCATATAAAGGATGTTGAGGAAATACAAAATACAAAGAAAAGAAAACATTTTTTGCCTTCTGGGATCTTTCAAAAACTGAATACTTAAAAAAATGGAAATAAATAGCAAGGAAATAACTGCATTAGATGGCGCTGCTAGTACTATTTATATGATATGTGGAATAAATATTTGAGGAATTATGAATATTTCCTTTTTTTATGAATAGTTATAACGCCTTTTATGGTAATTTAGAAAGTCAAGGGAGCTATTCTTAAGTCACGCCCAAGTAAAAGATCCAAGCGTCAGCAGAATTCATTAACAGGAGATTACTTCTTTCCACAATCCTTTGCAAGCATCATATAAAGAGCGGAAGCTCAGACACACAAAACTGAAGCTCCATGTATCGATATGTATGCGAACAGCAGAGCATTGTAGAGCACTGACACTATTGCCACATATTTTGCATAACCATCATCGTCAATAAAAACTTTCTCTTAGAAAGCTGTTGCCGCCACCACTAAATCAATACAACAAAATTTCCCTACAACTAAAAATAAATATATAAAATATTTTCGTCGCAATAAGATGAATGCGAACGCTTGCCACCAATGAGCTTCCTCACGTAATTTGTCGTACCGTTACATTGTCGATTCAAACCCCATTGTTTCTTATGAAATTTGTTGTCCGCTTGTGGATGCAAGGGCGTGAAAGATGCACAAATTTTCTACATAGAGAACGGTAAAAACCTTGTTGTGAACTAGTTCGAAGAGTAGTTCCACATATTTGTAGTTTTTTTAACTTGGAGAAGGAAAGTACTCTTTAAGGCATTCAAATCATTGTGAATGTTTCTCATCTAGGAAGTACACCAATATTTGGTTGTGGTTGCAAACAGGAATAGTTTTATGTAATATTTTCGCATTCTAATATTTCAATATATGCAGAGAACTTCCATAGTAGCACTATTTGGCACTTTACGACTTTTCAAAAAATACACAAAATTTGGTTAGAGGCAATTACTTCGGGAGTTTGAGATTGAGTAAGAGGACTCGGCTAGTTTAGTTGGCCTATAAAACCACGAAATCTTTTGGGTGTTGCTAACTAAATCTTTTCATCTGAAGCTCATTTTCGCCATTGCCGACGTCCATTAAGCAGAGTGAAATAAAGTTTAGCAATAACTTGAAAAAGAAGACTCGAGATAAGAAAAAACGACCATTTAATTGCCAAACCACCAACAACTGATGTGCTAATATGCATCTGATCCCGTTTCTCCAAAGCCTCCTGAGTATACCAAGACCAACTAATCATGCCAAAGTCAAAGTCTGAGTGAACCGTGAATTTTTCTTAATCACATTATTATTTTCAATAATTGCATTATGCCTATTAGCCAAAATAATCAGGAAAGCAATGACCTTTTCACTGTGTACGAAAAAATCCAATTATACCTATATAAATATATAAAAAATGAAAAATATAAAAATGTGAATAATAAATTTAAAATTTCGTTCGAAGCGATCACAATAAATGCAATTGCGATAGATGAATGGATGGATGGCCGCACGGATAGACACATTATCAATGTAATGAATTATTGCCACTTCAGAGTAGTGAAGAATCCGGCAAATAACAATGATGCCGATTAAACACACAAATACACTCAAAATAAACTCACACCCGCCTGCTCTCCGCCTCGTTCCCCACGCCTTGCGATGGGCCGATAAACATCATTTAGCGCATATTGAAAAAGTTAATGCCGCAGTTTTGTATGACTTTTTCAGGAGGCGATAAATGAACCGCAATAAATCAGACAGCAGCCAGTGACGGGCGCGAGCAGCGGGCCACCAGCCTAGCTGCATTTTAGATTTTTAGTCAATTTGTGAGTGGCAAGCTGCACGGAGAGCCGGGGGTGCGCGGTGTCAATTGCAATGCAAATTTTTACTCACGCCGCCTCATTTCCGACCGACAATGAGTGCATGTGCCTATGTGTACCCACCCTCGCAGTTGCGCTTCCAAATTTCAATATTGGTTTTGTATGATAGTTATGAATATATATTTATAAGGACATATTGGCTGCCAATTGCGTGTGAGTGTGTGTGCGCACTAAAATAATCGAAAAACTTATATTTGTAAACCCCGAAATTGCAGGCTTCACAACAGCCTGTCAGCCTCACTCCTCCCTCGTAATCAATACTTGCGCAGAGGCAAAAAGTGATGCGGCTTTTTAAGCCTTTTTTTTGGTGTGTAATATCTATGAAATTAAAATAGTGTGGAAAATCGCAAATGTTCATAAACAGCTCCGCCACCGCACATAAGTCCACATTATATACGCCAACGATTTTGCAGTCCAAAAATAGGCGAAGTGCCATGAGCACAAGCACAATCACATGAATTTAAAAAATCATTATAATACGTACACATACACAAACACATTTACATATATACATATGCACTTATGTAATGAGTTATAATGCACAGCGGAGTTGCGGCGGTCGAACTGCTGACGTCACAGCGACAAGCGCAAGGTAGTACACAAGGACACAAACGTAAAAGGGGGAAGGAGCTTAAGGTTTGCGAAATTATCGCCAGTTGAATTCGCTATTATCCAGCTGACATAGAATTTGCTTTGTTGTTATTTATAATTTTGGCATTTTTCAATTCTGATGCACACATTTGGAGTAAAAGGAAAATTTTACAAACATTGCTGATTATTTGCTACTCTCAACCTTTTTATACCCTAAACAGGATATATTAGGCTTGCCACGCAGTTTGCAATACCCAGAAGGAAAAGGAGACCCTATAAAGTGCTTATAGCTGTCTTCGAATCGCCAAGCGTTACTCTCCAACGAAACGAACAAACTATACCAGCTGATCAAACAACCGGTCAGCACTTGGAATGCAACCCTGTGCTAACATGTCTTCTTAAATTTTTAAAATGCAAGAATAAAAATAAATTAGTATTTTCATTTGTCATTTGAACCAGTCACAATAGTAAAACTGATGTAATATATGCAAAACAAAACTTGGTAGCATTGAAGATAGCGGCTATCACACTTTAATGTGGTATTCGCATGTTCTCTTGTACGAATTCAACTCGATAACTTTGTTGTTGATTTAACTTTTAATTTTTTTAGCAAGAGAGCAGAAGCAAGCAGAGAAATGATGAATCGAAGACAGCTTATAAATGATCAGCGTGACGCGCTGAGTCGGTTTAGCAATGTCCGTCTATAAATACGGGAACTAGTTGCTCAGTATTTGATATATCGCTCTGAAATCTTGCGCACGCCCTTTTCTCTTCAAAAAGCTATTCGTTTGTCGGTTTACATACTGACCGATCGATCTTCATAAAAGATCTTTTGAATGTTCTATATATCAAACTTCATGGGTAGGAAGCACTGACCGGTTACGTTTCCAGGTTTAGTTTTATATGTATATATGATAGTTGTTATAAGGTGTACTTGTGAAGGGTATATAGCTACGGTGTAGCCTAAGTTAACGTTTTTTCTTGTTTTCACTAAATCCACTTTCGAATTACAATAGAAGTAGCGCTCAGCGCTGCCAGCATCCATGGAGTTTTTTGTTCCTCTTGCCGACCAAACGATCATGACAGTGTTCAGAGCAATGAGTATAATGAAAAAAGAATAGTAATAACATTTCAAATAAATGAAATTCGCGCAAACACAGCAAACAACTCCGACCCTTGACTCAAGCTTCAGGAGACAAAATGCACTCAAAGAAATTTCCGTGCGGATTTCGCCAAGTTTCATCTTAAGATTAGCTTAATGGTTAGATATTTTAAAATTAATGTGCGAGCAGTAAGCAACCCAGCGACGCATATAAAAAGCCCAAAACGAAATTTTGCCTAATATTTGTTGACACTGGAGGGTAACTCCGAAATCAGTTATTTTTCGATTCTGTAAGGTCGTCATTTGTTGAAAATAAAAAGTATTAAACAATTTTGAATTCGCAATTGTCTTGATAACATTGTCATAATCTATAATCCATATTTTTTTAAGAGGCAGACAGCAACTCATTTTCTAGAAGATTGCATTTTTAGGGGAAGAATGTTAAGCGAATTACTTTTATTAAACAATATTCTTATTGGCATGCCATAACTCTTAAGCCGCTCAGTGTAGTTTTGGTCCCAACTCGCCACTGTGGCGAGCACATCGTTAAATTATGCAAGTGAAGACAAAAAACCGACTCTAATAATTTTCGGTGATGCGCCAAATTTGCTCTGCCCACATTTTTTCCTTAGATTTTGCACACTTCCAATATGAGGAAAAAATTAAATGATAATGCCGCTGCCGCTGCCGCTGCGGCTAAATAACGGCAATACACAATGTGCAACAATGGCCACATGGACTTGCGCTTCTCAGCTAGCGAAAAAATTTCAAATGGAAAAATGAGCGCTCAAAGGATATTTTTTCTTCGTTGCAAATCCCAGAGGATATGCTTTGGGTTAAGTAGGCGTTTAAATACAAGTGTGTAGCGCTCATTACACACACACGTACAACCATACCGTTAGCGCGCAATAGTGGCTAGTCGCCAAGGGAGGGTTTGGGTGGCGCATGTCATGACCGACAAAATTTATTTAGATGATGCCGCGATGTGATGCGGTGCTGCAGCATGTTTTCAAGTGCTCGCCAACAATAAATTGAGGTGCAACAAGAGCAACTCGTGCAAAACGACAATGTGAGGACTTTTTTGCAGTGAAACAGCAAAACTAGATGCATAGTTGGCGCCAGTGTTGACTGCATAACAGCCGTAACTGTTTAGTTGCATGCAACTGCTGGCGCCTGGCGCACCGAGTTCATGCTGCAAGCCACATGTGTGTAGTGGCAAATCAGTTTAGGAACTGGCAACTGGTTTTTGTATTTATTGCACACGTTGCTGTTGCTGTTGCTATTGTTGTTGTTGTTTGTATTGTGTTAATCCAATGGAGTTGTTGTTGTAGCGTTTTTCAGGCATTTGCATAGAACCACACGTACACACATACACATGTGGAAATGCACACAAATGGCGCATTGTGGCTTTCTGTTGCAAAGTCACAATTATCCGATGTGTTGCCATTTTAGTCGGTTCCATTACATTTGCGTCACTTGAGCATGTAAGTGGGTTCATGAGATGCATATAGTTGTAGATGTACCAGCGTGTGTGGGCGGTTAGATTTCATATCAAAATAAAGTGCAAATTACTCGAGTGCAATTGACTTTCCGAGTGGCGATAAAGCGATTTCCATTACAAATACATGGCCGAGTAGGCTTTTCACCGACAATAAGAACAAATGCGTGTTTTTAGGCAAACATGCATTAATGGGAAAAGGAATTACTTTCGAAAAATAACTTTGAAGGAAACGTTTTAGGAATGATTAGAAAAACTAAAGAAAACGTTGAGTTCAAGATTTTGCCCAAGTAATTTGGGGTCGATTCTGAGGAACTTCTTATACACTTAGATATCTTTAGTTGAAATAAATGAAATAACTCTTCAAATGACCGTTATATGAGCACACTGTTAATGCTATCCGTTCAAAAGAAGCTTGAAACTTAGAAGCTTCAGCATGTTTAGAATAAAATTTAAAATGAAAGTAGTATTTCCTTATGCTTTGCGTTAAGCCAATCTTTCTTCTCACTTGATGCTTTCATTTTTACATGAGTTGGTCCTTTTCGAAAAAGCAAGTGAAAATACAAACAACATTCTTCAAAAAAAGTTTCCAAAGCAGAAAATACCTCACTCTTTCTTGGCTTTCCTTTTTATTTCTCCCCAGCTGGATTGAATACTTCCAAACTGTACATTATATACCGTTTCGAACGACAAGTACTGATCAACTTAGCCGCAGTGGTTTAATCTGCTGAACTATCTCGACCTCGCTGTAGAAGATATACAGCTCATATTATGCGAGACTATCCTCTTACGTAGAGTATTTTTTCCGACAAAATTCACTACACTGCAGTATAGAAGATACTCATAAAGAGTTGTTCGTGCTCTAATCGACGCGACTTCACTTTTTAAGTACGCCTCGAGCGCACTTCGGAAAAACACCTCATGAAATTCATCGCCTATCTCTTCTGATGAAATCACTTTAGAACGTGAGAAAATCAAGCAGTGGTCTTAAATCCGCTACAATATCTTAAATGTGGGCATGCATATACCGTTATTTCGCAGACAATCACTTTAATACGCGCAGTGCTTTAAAACATTTTAATGCCGTGCAAGTCAACCGCAAACCTCACTGGCGGACAGTGTCGGCAAAAGTCAATGATTTTTAAACGACAATATTTGCCCAGCGCGGTGGGGGGGAGTAACAACAGCAAAAGCAACGACACTAAGAACGTCATAATTGTCAGAGTTGACAGACATCAACATCGTCGTTAGCGTAGCCATTGGCATTAACGACGTCATCGTCTGGTTGCTTGTACTTCCTGCTTTTCGCTTTTTCTTCCTCCGCATCTCCTCTCGCCACCGTCATTTCACTTTTCGCGCTTGTTTTCGTTGTTTTCTCGCTGTTATTTGAGTTCGTAATCTAGTGACTCGCTTTGCTCGGCAGCTTGCAATGTGCAATGCAACAGGTGATGATGACAACGTAAGGCAAGAAGAAAGTGAAAACGATTCGAGTTGCACGTTCGTTACGGCCTGCGAGTGGGCTTCTTGTGTGCCTCACTTATGTGCCAATACAGGCGCTCGAAATTCTGAAATGCCAATGTAGATATGTATGTGTGTATACGCCACAGAGACACACTTTGCACACCCTCATCCAACTTTCTTCAGTGTTGGACTCACAGCCGTTCCACAATGACTCTCGCTTTCGTCGTCAGATTGGAAGTGTCTGTCCATTCACCATTCACTTCGTACCAAGGAAGCCACACAGTGAGCGAAGTGGACGCGGTGTAAGGAAGTATATACCGTGTCCTTGTCCTTGTTATGACTAGTCGGTAGCGTGGTAACATAAAAAACGCTCTCAGACAACGAGACTCAACGCCCCCACTCTAACTGGGGTATCGCGAACGTTCATTAACCTCCCGCACCACCAGTACACGGCACCGGCACGAATTCAACAAAAAGGAAATTGCTATAGCTATTGACCGCCTCTTGTGCGCACAGCCATGAGCAGAGACAGAGAATTGCGTGGAAAAGTCAGTCAAAGACATTCACTCGTTCACTGTCCGTCGTCTAGCCGACACGTCAGATGGTCAGAAGCCAGCACGAGTAAATGATTTCGCGGAGAAAAGTGAAACTGCGACTTACCAGCAACCGAACCACGAGATACATACGCTAGCCTCTGACAGGAGGGGGTGTGTGTGTTGGATGGACGCATGACAAAAAAACAAAAACGGCAGCAGAGAGGTAGTTGACACACAAAATTGCATAACTACAGTTGTAGGTGATCTTCCAAGTAGGACAGCAACCCATCAGAGCTAACATCAATGGAATAGTCATCACTTTAAAGAGTGAACATCTCAGAACTATCGGGATATTGCTACTGAAATGATTTCACCCGGCTTCATCAATTCAAGAATCACACAGCACAAGTTTTCTTAAATATACTCGTATATGTATATGCATTAATATAACCATCATAATGAGTATGTGTGTGAGCGAGGTGGGTTCACATTCCAAATTATTTGCGACAACCGTGCCTTTGACTGGCCGTTTTTTACGCCAGCAGGCTATCGGCCTTGACTGATATGCCGCATAAAATCACCAATACCACAGCAGACACGTTCTTGACTGATTTTTTTTTTTTGTGGCGCACAGCCTTGGCTGAAGAAGGCCAAGGTCGTCTTGTACTTAACCCAAAATTAGCACCAAATACTCACAAAAACCCAGTCACCCACGCTGCGTGTAATTGAATGCCCAACACAAGGCGATGGCATGCGAATACCCGAAAGACATGCCCAAACTCGCGCAGTACATATGTCCCAGTGTCTGCGTGCCGGAGCATATGTGTGACGTCGTCCTACATATACATACATAAGTATATACAGTTGTTTGTGTGGCAACCTTTCATGAACCCCTCCCGCTTTTACAAGTGGAATCAAACCTAGGTTTGTGTGTGCAATACAGACGAAAGCGACAGCATGTCGGTTGTTCTTAGATTTTATTGCCAGCTGACAACTTCCCTTCTTGCCGGCCAACGCACACAGCTCAACACGCCGGAAGCTTAAGTTCACATATCGGCCACAATGAATACATTATCACACTTACGACCCATATCACAGCCCAACCTCTCCATTGCGAACTGTCTTACTTAGTTGCCCTTTTCCACTGACAGCCTGAAGGTCTGCGGCCCTTGTGCTGCCGCCGTCTTTCGTTTCCTTATGCCACAACTGCCTGCTATGCAAGATTTTATTAGCGAATGTGTGTGTTCGGCTTCGTGTGGGGCCGTCCGGCGCTAAATACTGTCCTCACTTGATACCTTTATCTGTTGGCTTGTCGGCGAACGCCTTAGTTTATGCTTTGTTTCCTTATGCTGTCTTCATTGCCTCTCATTGGGTCGATGACAAAGAAGGCAACTTGTTGCTTCACGACATTTGTCACCCCGCTCCAGTCAGCCAAAAGCCAGCAGCCGTGACAACTGGCGTACAAATTGCCACAGACCATACGTGACACCAACATATGTCACTCGTCCTTACATGGGACGACGCCGCCCTTCGCTTCGTGTGTGCGCAGTGATTGCCAGTGATTGTGTATATGTCGCCTCGATAGTTATGTCTCGATAATATGGAAATTTCTGAGGTTTTCTACCCCAAATGCCACGCAAGCGAAATTGTTGGCAAAGTTGACGAGGAGGTGGAAGCCATTTCACCGCAAACAACTTAACACAGATAATAGGAAAATCCGTAAAGTCCTTCGAACATTCACACAAATGGCAGCACTTAGCTTTGATTGTTGTTGTTACAACGTTTTACTACTAGCAACATATCAATGACGCCTGGTGTGTGCTGTGTCTCTATTGTAAACTAGTTTCTAGAGCCCATTCGCTCGCCTGTGTGAATGTGTGCGTGTTAGCTGTCATTTGCAGGTCCCGAGTCGGCGAAACATTGAATTTCAATGAACAGTTAAGTTTCTGTAAACAAAGTAAGAATGCATATGTCTACCGGGAGTCCTGTTCATGTTTAGACAAGTGAGGTCGCACACATGTGTGGATGTGTGTGTGCCACCAAAAGGGTCACGCGTGTCTCACCACATATGCGCGCATAGTGCTCGGCAACCGGTTAAGTGACATAGTAGTGATTTACATATGCACACGCACGCAGAAAGCGACACATATCCATCCATATCCATTCCATTGTAAACTACTGAGCGGGGTTATAGGGCAAAGTGAGAGGGTAGCTCACATGACACGCAAAGAAATGGCAACTCGTTAAAGTTTGATTCGTCAATGGGACTAGTACCAATTACGGCATTACCGGTTTATACAGTACAATGCCATTATGGCACTTTCGCAGTGACAATAGAACTGAGGAAATACTGCTTTCAAAGTTCAAAGTTCACTCAAAACTTGCGGACAATTCTAAATGGCTCTCTAAATCGAGTTAAAAAGCTAACATATTCTCCCGACGGCGGATAGGCCGAATAGTTAATAAATATAAATTAACCCTTTCCTTTGTCCCTTTAAATCATGTGTGAGGGGTTAATTAATGCTTGAACTTTCACCCCAAAGAAAAAGTTCGCCCTGTTATTCGGCTGGAAAATGGGTGAAATTCTAGAAAAATCTCACACCAGAATGAGCAGTGGATATGAACCGCAGTGGTGTATTGGTGGGTGTTTATTTATGGCAAAATGGCGTTTATTATAATGAGGATGTGGGCGAGATTGAGATGGAAAATAAAGGAAATCGGCTTTTGATCAACTTTATATTGAGTAAATGATAACGGTACTCCCTTCGGTGTACGATAGCCGAACCAAAGGTTACATAAGATATATAAGGCCTGTTTTATAAGTGAGTGGCAAAAGAACGTTCACTTCATATCAAATCGGCTCGAAGGTGTTCAAATGTAAAAGGTGACATCTCAACTGACAACATATACCTGGGCGCTTTTGTTGTAAAGCGTTTAGGAATCCCCCATAACTGTGGAGTGTGTGTATAGTAATACTTCAAGTTTAAGCTGGCTGAAAGGAAAAGGAAAGGCAATTTACAAGGAATTGGATATGTATTAAAGAAACTTAAAGTTTCCACTATTGGTTCCCAGGTGTGACCTTCGAAATGGTTGGGATTTCGAGAATAGCGATGAACACGATCTTTAGAAAACCATTTGATACTACTTATATGTACTCGTATGTTTTTATGCAACTATGCGTGAATATTAAGTATCTCGGCGGCTTGGAGCGGCAGCAAATAAGTCCAAAGAATGATTTGTGTTGTTCTACTTGAGGAGTTACCCTTGCTCTGTTGTGATGTGTGCATTTATGTAGCTACAAATATTTCCTTTTGCTTTTTAGCGAAAATTTTTTGTGTTTGTTTTGGGAGCCTGAAGCTCCCGAAGGAACCGCACATGAAATTTTTAAAATGTTAATTAGCGCGCACTTTCATATATCAGAAACAAGTGTGCGCAGCAGTTGTGTAACAGCAAAAGCGAAAGCAACAACAACAACAACAAGACTGCAACAACGCTTATACGCCACAAGAGGCGAACGGTGGCGAAGGGAGACAACAAAAATACAAAAACAAAACATTTTTGTTCAATCTAAAAGAAAAAGTTTTAAATTAATTATTAGAAAGAACGAAACGAAGCGTAACACACACACACTCGCGCAAACGCTCACTCGCTCCAACACATGTACATGTAACAGACACACACATGTAGGGCTTAGCAGAATTGGCGGGAGACAGAGGGGGCCGCCCGCCACCAACAACAGCTTTTCTGCATATATTTGCGGTGTGGCAAGCGACACTACTTTCACATATCCATAAGTGCACGTACCAACGCACACATACATACAAAGCATATGAGCACATGCGTATGAGTGTTCGCGTGCGTGTGTGTGTCACCTCCCTAGGCAATTTCCGTTGTCAAATTGAAAAATTACGAAAAAGTTTCGTCGTCTTTTTTTTTTTGGGTTGCTCTACATGCAACCTTTGCGGTGCTTTTGTTTTTGTCAAAACCTTGTTGCCTTTCTACATTTTATATGCTCATTACATAATTTCAAAGTGCGGGTAGGTACATGTGCGGAATTTTAGAAAAAATCGCAAGAAGCTTAAGGTACACGCTAATGAAAATTAAAATGAAAAATTGTCAGCGATGATGATGTGCCGGAGATCAGAGTGAAGAACGTTGCACGACGGTGCAAAGGCGCGGGCAGGCGGAGATAGTCGGGAAGTTGTAGAAAAGCGAGTGTGTCGAAAGTGTTGAGGGAAATGGAGAGACAATTTGAGAACAAGCTAAATTAGCGAGCAAATGACGAAGGTACGAACTGTCGAAGAAACATGGAAATTCTCGATGCCTCCATGGAAAACAGCTCGCATACCATTAACACCCGCATGGCATATGCACATGAAACCGTACACTTAATAGACAAAACAGGGAAAATTGCATTTATTCCGCATCAGACCAGAGGGGTCTGATTGTAAAATACTACAAATCGAAGTTTGTGATCCAAACATATATAAGCGAAAGCTTTCGCAGTGGAGAAGAAAACATCAATGTGTCTTCCAACTTGTTTTATCGACAGTTCAGCAACATTCTTGAGGACATTTACTTGCAACATGTTTAATAGCAAAATTATATTTTTTCGAAAAATTAAAATCAAAAATTGTATCATAAGAATATCTTAATATAAATGATTTAGTCGTGAAAGTAAAGAATTTTAACATATGCTTGGATGAAAGTAAATACCCACAGTACTTAAATAAACTCCGTTTCATTCCATGCACAAGTAAAAGTGTGTATACGAGTATAAATAAAAGCAAGGTATATAGGTATGTACATATATTTATAAGCGTACAACTGTATATAAAAACCTGATCCTCGTGTGGAGTCTTTCATTTAGTCGAACATGTGGCAGCGTCGTTAAAATCATTAAAAAACTACCCTTTGCCTAATTTTTAACTTAAGCATCCGCGTCCCTATGTTAGACGCACTCTCTAGCTTGCAGGCACATGAGCAGTCACTCAGCCGCCCGACCGCCCGACCGCCGCACTAACACTTTAAAGCACACGCACGACCATAAAAGCGACAGTCTAATTGCGTTTGGATGTATTCTGCGTGCACAAACACATACATACATCATTCTATGTATTGCTCACGCACTATGTGTATATTTTACATACGTGGAACGCCACAACCTCCGCTCATTATCCACTCCGGAAGACGCGCGCCCGCGGCTTAAACTTCCAAGCAACGAACGAACGTACCATATTAAATTCCGCTTCCACACCCATTTTCACCTTCCCTCGCACTTGCCACTACTACTTACTAAATGTAGGACTACGCTGCCTCCCGCATGACTATGCGCCGTCTGTGCAAACATATGCGAAATATTTTCGAACGCATCTACCCGCGCCACCTCAGCGCCAAGTACCACGCACTAACTGGCGGCGCTCAGTTGTTGTTATTGTTACTTTTTTTTATATTATTGTGACGATGTGCCGAAAACACCCTTCTAGTTGCATACTCACACACTTGTACGCAACCGCGTGCATGCGTATGTGTGCGTTTGTACGCAAATGAGTAGTAGACGAAAAACTTCACATTTTAAAATCCCAAATTATAATATACAAAAAACAATAAAAAAAACAAAAGCGCAAACCTTTAGAAGTGTAAGTGTGTGTAGGATACGCACGCGAAATAAATAAATATGTACACGCAAGTGTATGTAACACAAATACAGCCGACCGCCCCGCGCTTAGTGCGCATAGAAAACAAACCCAAATAAACGCCGCTCCACCAACACACAAGTTGAACGGTGGAGCGCCAAAAAAACCTGAAACGAAAAATTGCCATTAGCGCGGCGCTCGTGCCTGCGCCCCGAAAAAGCTTGGGTTGCTCCAGCCACGACTACTCGCGCGCATGAAAGGGCGCGCGCTATGTGCTCTACAAGGACGACTGATTTACATTTTTAATTGTATACATAAAAACAGCAACGAAACGTTAATGGGGAACGCAGCAACAAAAATTTGTTAAAAAATGCGAAATTGAATGCGACGACGGCTGCGACAGCAAGGGCGGCAGCGACAAAAACGACGCCAATGGTGCCGATGCCGATGTTGGTAAGCGGTGGCATTGGCAATGGCGTTGCCAGCAACTACTGCACTGCCGCAGCCTTTTCCACTACTGGCAGCGAGCAACAACAATGCAGCGACAAATGAGTTGGCAGCTGCGTCGAGTGCTCAGCCCGCTTCGATCTTTGGTTTCACAAGCACAACAAACAGTTTTCTGGCTTATACATATATGGATCCCTATGTGGAATTTGAAGATTTTACTTTTCAACGTTTTTTTGGCGAAATTTCTTAGTTCGATGAAGAAGTTATGATGGATATTCTACACAACCGACACAGTTTCCAAGCATAACTGTTCATAACATAAGCAACAAAAATACATAAAACTTCTTTTGCAAGACGCACACCTATCGCAGCCACCTGTCTCCAGCTCTAATTTTTAGAACATCGCAAATATTCTACAAGCACCCACCACGATTTTTTCTTTCCACTTCTTGGAGCCCACCTCTCCTAGCTGCCTGCGTCAGGTTGTAGTCGTTGACGCCAACGTCGGCGGCGGCGACGGCGCAATTATGGTTTCACGTCTTTTATTTCGTTTGCAAATTTTTCTAACTTAAATAAAAATCCTTTTTGCAGCAATGAAAACTAAATACATACCCCTCGAAGATGCGTGGCAGCGTCGTACCTGCTCCACACCTGCCGCTTACGCGCTTCACACGACGACTTCAGCATCGCCGGAGTACGGTTTTTTGAATTTTCTTCGTTTCTTCGGCGTTCTTCTTCATTCGCCTCCATTCTCACGCTAAAAGACTTCTATTTGAAATTAAGATAGTGGAAAAATCAGAAGCAGCAACCTCCGCCTTCGCCTCCGTCTACCGAGCACCGTCAACATTGCATTAGTTAGGTTAGGAATGGCAGCGCTTCTATCTGCCTGCTGTCTATCTTCATGCTAAGTTGTCTGCGTATGTGTGTAATATTAACGGCACAATTGGGTGGCAAGTGCTTAGCGCAGCGCTCAAGCAGAAATGCTGCGGCTGCTTCACTCCGCTGTGCCTCAACCGCTATTTCGGCTATTAGATGTACGACTATGTTTTCTGTGACGCTCGAATACAAAAACTTTATTTCACTAAAACTGCGCCTCCCACTTCAGTGCGCCGCTCTTCTTGCTCCATCCTGCTCCATTCTTTTACAGATTAACCAACAATACTCCTTGCCTGCGCGAGGTGTCTTGGGCGTCCGTGCCCCATAAAGCAAATTTATTAGAAAACATTTTTTTCATTTCTTTTGCATGTTTATTCGCAACTGTTATTGTAATTGTTTTATTACTGCCGACTGGCTGAATGGCGCTCGAATTGCCATTCCATTGTGTGGCATAGAAATTGTAGCTGCAACATCCTTGGTCGCAGCACAGAGAGAATTTATTGCTGAGGCAACTAAATCCCAGATGGCGCACTGACTACATCGACTTGCGACTTGAGTTATAATTCGCTCGATTTGTTACATTTCTATTCGCTTTTGTTGTATCGCTATAGTGCCGTTTGTTTCACTTCTTTGCTGTATTCTTCGTTTGCATGCATTTTTATGCTATTTCGTTGATTTCGGAGTCGCAAATTCTAAATGAATGCGATAAAGTTAAAAATTATTATTCCTCTCCTGCATGATGAGGCGAAGAGAATTTATCCGCAATAACCCACCCTCCGAAGTTAGCTAAGACAAGTAAAGAAGGTCTAAGTTCGGGACCAGGACCAGGACCAAAGCTTAGGAAATACCTTATACACAACGATACATTGTTGTTAGAAAAACACGCTCTTTCAATTTCATTAACATAACTCGCATATTGACCGATATAGGCGGTATAAAGTCAGACGGAAGTGCGAAAATCATTCCATTAGGTATGCGGGTGCTAAGGAAAAAATTGATACTATTCAACCTATTTTTTAAGTACATACATACTATTATCAGAAAAGCATTATTTTTGAATTTCTATAATATATCTCACAGATTTACCGATATTTTCAAAAAAAAGTTCACTATAAGAACTCGAGTTCACATATACGGTATCTATTGACTTTAATAGTTTTGCTCCGATGTGGGATTTTTGGTAAGGTGGTGCACATCAAAGGCACTATTCGTGCAAGGTTTTATCTGGATCCATTGATTGGTTCTTGATTTGTATACTAGAAAGTGAAAGAATCAGATGAAATTTAAAATAGTGTTATATGAAGAGTAGGCGTGGTTTTCATCTAATTTTTTCACTGTAATGTATGTAAATATACCAGAGTAAGATTACCTACCAAGTTTCGTTGAAATCGGCCTAGTAGGTCCCGAGATATGGGTTTTCACCTAATTATAAGCGGTGCCACGCCCATCGTACACATTTTATACCGGATTCTATAAACCTCTCGCATGCTATCTCGGATGTAAAACTTTATGTCTCTGACGTATTTAGTTATAGATTTATCGCACTTTCAGTAGTTTTTAACAAAATCGTTATATGGGGAGTCGGCGGGTCTATGATTCGATTTCAACTATTTTCACACTGTCGTAAAAAGGGTTGATATTATTTGTCCTGTGCAAATTTCGGTGATATAGCTTTATTGGTTTGGAAGATATGTACATATGTGCGTTTAACTATTTAAGGAGCGGGGCCACTACCACTTTTTAAAGGTTTTCAAACCACAGGTACACCTCCATAATGTGTTTCATTGTGCCAAATTTGAGTTTTGCATCTCAATTTCCAGTTTTGGTTTGGTCCTTATACGTTTTCAATTAGTTTCGTTTTATGGTCGTGGCGGTGTTCCGATTACGTCCATCTACGAACTTGTCCTTATTTTTTTGCCAAGGAACATGTGTACCAAGTTTCATCAAGATATCTTAATATCTCCCGGATTTCAACGCGTCTCATCATCCTGATTATTTATACTACCCTATATATATCTCCATTACTTTTACGTGATACAAACAACTGTATAAACATTATACTATACACACAGTCGTACATACTTGGATATGCATTAATTTGGAAGATGATTATAGAAGAATTGAGAACTGTTTGATATACACCTATCTATGGATACATCATTTGAACTGTCACACATCTTATTATGTCTATTCAAGTCTACTTGTCATGGACACCAGGAAAGTATACTAACACCGAATAACCTTATATAAGATATTTTATCGTCGTTAACGATTGAATTTAGGTTAGGTACTAAGGTTGATATTCATCTAGCCACGAATAATCCCACTTGGACAACCTGGAACTGCCCGTCCGTTGTGATGAAGGCATATAGTCTAACTAAAACTTCTTATATTCTTCTAACAAGATCGTTCTAGTAATCAGGTTCAACCTAAATATGTCGACAAAACTTTTTATAATAACACAAACTTTAACTCTCAGTACTGGAAACAACGCCTGCGGATAATTTTGTTAATTTAATTTCCTGGATCTACTTTATATAATATATGTAAATATTGTATTTGATCCTTGACCTACTTCACCTAAGCCTGAGTTAATGAAAAATTTTGTATTTGGGCGTGGCACTGGCCATTCAGACATAGAACGCCTCTATACCTTTTCGAATAAGATTTAAAATCCATCCGAACATTAAACAGTCTTTAAAACATCTTATGCAGACTGTGACAATTTGACATATCCAAACAAACCCTATCTCTAAACCAATACAGCAGCTTCCTAGATCGCCAGCTCATGACATGATATGTGTGGCAACTCACAGGCAATAACCCTTGCAAGGTTTTCATTTCTTGGAATTAAACTTTCGAAGGCAACACAGCAGTTCGAGCATATCAATATCCTTGCATTGTTCGCCATTGTGGCATTGTTGGTTTCTTCATAGCGTGCACACCCACACACGCGAACATACAGGCTGACTATGCAAAAGTGCATAAATCCATAAGCAGCCTTTCGAAGCAACGCCGAGTAGCCAGCGCCCGCCAGCCACTCAGCCACTTAGCCGCTCAGCCCGGCAGAGTCGATAGCGACAGTCTAATCAACCCTTGCAGCGCAGCCGGGAAGGCAACAAAAGTTTTACTCTGCACTAAAATTGCAGAGGTGCTGCAGAAACAAAGGCAGTGCCAATAATAAAAGCGAGAATAAAATGTCTAAAATTAGAACGGATAAATCGCTCATGCGGCGGGTAGTAACAGCGCGAATGCACATGCATAACGCCCTACACCTATATATAAACGAGTGTAAAAAAATAATAACAATAAAGCATAGTATCGCAACCTTATGATTTTACAAGCGCAACGAAAGCAAAGCCAACGCAGACGAGCAGATGCTAAGCGGAAGCTGAAAAGACTAGAAGGCAGCAGAATCATAAACGAGCCTAACGAAAATATTTATAACAGGACATAAAAAGGAGAAAAATTAAACTTAAAAATCCTTAGTGAATGAGACAGTCGACAATAAACGATCTGGAGGGGGTAAGTCGGAGGGGAGCGGTTCGAAATTGCTAGCCGAACTACTGCTGCCACGCTGATGCTGCCTGCTGACGGCTGCCAGCTATTATTGCTTAGTTAGCGGCGTCAGGACAGCGCTGCTCAGCCTCTGCCAACCAACAAATAGCTTTCTGCTCTGCAACAAAAGACGCTGAAAACTACTTGAGCGCGCAAGGCATTAGGCGAAGCAAGAACGAAAGACGAAAGGGGCAACGCTTCGTTGTAGGGCGAAGGCAATAAACATTCCTCTAAAAATTTTATACCCTATTATGCCGTTATTCTAACGTTCTTTACGTATATGAACGTGCTTAAGTGTGCGTTGTATGTGTGCAGGCACAAGAGTGTTTGTGCCCTTTTCTGTGTTGCACGAACCATCATTAAGGGTAGTTTTGGCTTAAGAAAAAATAATAATAAAAAGTCGTAAAAGAAATCGATGTAAAATTTTAAGTGCGGCAAGCAGACATAGCGCAGCGGGCTGTGGAGGGGGTGCAGTGGCAGTGAAAGTTGCCGCAGCGAAGCTGTCCCTCGTACAGCTACAAAATATGCCAAAAACTACACTAAACTATACACACTATTCCGCAAGCTACCAACAGTGCTAAACCGAGCTGCATGCCATGCGCTGCGCGAACTTACTAACCGCGCTCAGCCTGACGCTCAACGACGTTGTGAAGCGTTTTCGCACTGAGCTAAAATCATTGATAGCAACGACATTAGCGCATTCGATAATGGAGCAGCGAACTATTTCCACAGCAGCTGCTAGCGCCCACTGAGGAGGGAGCCGATAGCGCGCTTTTGAGTTCGTGGCTTGCTAATAACGAAATGCCAATGAAGTTGATAGTTAATATCGATAAAATGATCAGGGAGAGTTCGTCGACTAAATTGTCCACGCGCATTTGCAAAGCTCATCTAAAGCCAAAGGATTTTAGTGTATGCAAAAGAAATATGCTCCAAACTTGCCATTGCTTTCAGATGCCTACTTCGGCAATAATTTAATAGTGGTATTGTTTACTATGTGCTATCGGATGGCATTTGCCGTTTCCACATCCATATTTGGCGCGCCACTAACACAAGCGCACCTCAGTTTACCGCCAGTGTTAGCGTCAGCGTCTCTGCCGAAATTCACTTCGTGTAAACTCCACTACCAGCGTCTATAGTAGCTCTCCAATCGCTAACCGTGCACTACCCCACCGCGCCGCTTCAACGCTCTCCCACTCCGCCTCACTCCCATTTCAGCCATTAAGTTTCTCGTTGTAATAAAAAATTTTGTATAGATACTAAATTTTCTAGTTCTTTTTATTTCCTTTCTGGCATTAGTGTTTTGTTTTTTGAAAAGAAGATTTATGTACGATTCGTTAGGGGTGAGTTACGACTTGCCTTATGCGAGTGCGAACGTGTGTAGTGTGGAGGTACATAGTTGCCACTGCATAGATGGCAGTGAGGCAAGCAGCTACGCTGATGAGGATGCGAAGATGAAAAGGAAAGGTTGGCAAGTTTAGATTTCTAAGACGTTTAGAGAACGACGCCTAAACCATGAACGGAGTGCTGCATTCGGTCGGCGTGTGGCAGCATATGGTGTGGGGCGAAAACGAAATTTCAACTATAAAAGAAAATTTTATATTAAAAAGCATTAAAAGCGAAAAGGCAGTAACACTGAGTTATATGCTCGAATTCGCTTGCACAGTGTTTACGGAGTCCTCCACAACCAGTTAAAACATACATTTAAATCACATAAACCAGATGGCAAACTTAATCAAGGATAAATAGGAGTTTTTACGGTTTATAGTTTTCTTTTCTTTATAAACCATGAAACCTTAAATAAACAAGGCGTCTTACAGTAAGTAGTTATAAAAAGCTTGAAGTTATTTCGAATTGTGAAATACGTAGAGAAGTGCATATAGAACTCAGACTGTCACTTTGTCAAGGCTAAAGGTGGCACAACATCTATTGTGCCATCGACCTTTACTTATTTCAAATTAATTGCAAATAGCTTGTTTTCTTTCGATGTTCAATGATTGCATTGGCAAATATTTTTAGCGCGACTGCAGTTTGAAAAAGTTCAATTCCACAAACATTGTACAGTCTGTGTTTGAACAGCTGTTGGAATATCCTAGAGTAGAGTTCAAGATCGTCTAAACCGTTCAGTCACTTCTGTGAAGTTGCAAGTTTCGTTTTTGCACAGACCTGATTTCGAAAAGCGCTCGTAGGAAACATTTCAGATTATTAAGAAATACGAGGAAAACTTTTTACAGTAATTAAAGGACTAGAAAATTATTACTAACAGACATAATAGTTTCAAAATCACCCTTGAGGCGGTTATTGTATCAATTTTATAGAACTTTATAAAAAATTTGAAAAAACTACTAAAAAAGTTTAAAAAGTTTTGGATAGAACAACAAAACACTTCTAAATTCGTGGCATAAAACACATTTAAAATAGTACTTTTCGCCCCAAAAACAGAGCAAAAATAATCAAGCCAAAATCCAACAGTCTGCGCATTCAAACCGAAATGGCATTCAGAGAAATACTAAAGCCCATATGTAGCGCTCTTGGTAGATACTTTATTACAGAAATATTTTTATTTTTAGATTTGTATATGAACATAGATTATAGATTATATAGATTATTTCCAGATCTAAAGAAAAACCATAAAGACTGCCTGCTTACCAACACACAAGTATATACTCGTATTATTATTAGCCAATATAATTTTTTTCCAACATTTGCACAATTTCCGGTTTAAATTATAAATATTAGTTGAAAAAATAAATTCAATAGTTATTTTGTGACCCCGACGTGATTTGAACACGCAACCTTCTGATCTGGAGTCAGACGCGCTACCGTTGCGCCACGGAGTCCGATTATAATAAATCGCCGAGTAAGCGCATAACAACAGTAACTAGAAACATGATAAAACAAGTTGCGGTCAGTTTGCCTTAATCTGATTATGAAAAGTCGAAATAAACAACGTTTAAAATTTGTATGCTTCTTTGAACACTGTTTCCAAAAATATTAAATATCGACAAAGAAACGGCAAATAAAGCGCTAGAAAATACCATAGTGCGCCTCTAAAAGCGCGCCCCTCTCTCGTTGTTTTCATTCCCTACTTAAATGGATTTTAGATTCTCATTTTTGCGCTTTTCATCGTTTATATGAGCGGCGTCTGTTTAGAGGGAAGAGCCGTTATATTTAAAAGGATATAAAAATTCAAGGTATGTGTGTACAAAAGCAGCCGTGTGTACGGTTGTGTGTACCTTAAATGGACGGTGGGGCGGGAGCCTAAATAGCAACACAACTAACACTAACGACCAAACGTGTACACTATGCCCTTAAGTAGCGCAAAAACTTAAAACCCCAAACGCGCAACAGAGTTATTTCACTCGTAGCCCACCCCCAGCCCCCTCATACTGAGAGCGTTCAAGAAAACGACTTTGGCTTCCTTCTCACTTCTCAGATTTATCCACTTGATACACCGCCGAGCAGCTAGATACAGTTTCGACTACAACTAACACATCCCAATAATAACAACAACGGCCAGAAAAGTAACTCGAAGTAACCGGGATGGCAAATGGCAAATCTAAGGTGAAATACGCGGTGCTGCAGAGCCTGCTGCGGCGGGCCGGGGGAGCCCATTTTTAGATTTATTTCGGTGATTATTTCTAAGTTTTGTGAAGGTAATAGTCGCTGCTTCGCGGCTCACTGCTTGGCTGACTGCTCCGTTGCCGCAATGGCTCCCCAGCCGTCCTTGTTGTTGCAGCTTGCCTTACAATACCAATACGCGCACATTTGATCAAAACTTATAGCTTATACAATGGCAACAACAAAAGCGCCGAATAGATTCCGTTTTCGCCTGCTCGGCCGTCTTCAGCATACTGTGGCCATTACCATTTGCACTAACACTAACACTAACAACTTTCATTTGCAACCATTTGAATTGTTTTGTTGTTATTTGTGGCGCTGTTGTTGAACGCTTATCCACGGCTATTTCTCATTACACTTTTGTTGTTTGCTTGTGAAGTTTTCGGTTTCTTTATCCATTTGCTACTTTGTAGTTTGTCCTTTCTCGGGGCTAATGTTTGCGGCTACTGTTGCCGCACAATCCAAAATTGTAGCCTGCCGCGTCCGTCCGTCCAATTTTCAAGTAGTTTGTACAAAGTTTAGCTTCTGGTAAGGAATTTCGAGTGGCGAAGGAGAACCGAATTTCAAAAGAAAACTAAACCAACTAAATACTGTAGTCTAAAGTAGGGGGTGAGGCCGAAGGAGGTCGCTGCACGCGCAACTGTGATCGTCGAGCGAGAATGCTCTGAACGCCACTCTGCTGCTTAGAAGACTACAGTCCCGTCTCAGTTCAGAAATCCTTGGCAATATGCCGCTCAGCCGTTCAGCTGCGCCCATTTTTCCGCTTACGAAATAAATCTTGCAAAGCCGCGGTTAGCAGCAGCAACAAATCCATTCAAGCGGCAGCATTTAGCTCGTTGCTTCACCATAGTTTAGCGGCGAAAAAAGTTGTAATAGAATGTTGCAAGTTTAAATATAAATTGCGGCAAATGGCGTCGAAGAACGTGAAATCCAACGCCGCACCAGCAACAACATTAGTTCAAGATGTGCACCATGAGGAGTGGTGCGACGTGCCGCGGCGTGGCCATTATTGCTTTCTCCGCCACTCGCATTCCAGCCACGCTCGCCCACGGCTTTTATTAAGGTCCGTTGCAGCTGGTGTGATGCTTAGGTTCTAAGCGAAGCACTACATTTATGATGGCCATTTGTAGAGCATTGCGAAACTACGCCACACCCCTGTGCAGACACTGCTATAATCATTTATTTCTTTTGCTCAATTGTATTGAATTATATTTCGCCTGGGACGGGGGATAATTTTATTGTTGGAACTTTCGGTGTTTCGCAGTTGTCTCTCCTCTAAGCACTCCAGCCGAGTTCTGCGATTACTCAATTGCTTTTGTTGCTATTCTTGTGTGTAAATCGGATAACTGTATTTTTTACTGGCGCATTCTGAACTATTCGAGAGGCAACGAGAAGTGCAAAATGTATTGATTTAAACAATGTTAAAATCGCAAGCTTCGGAGTGTGAATTAATTTATTAGTCAGTTCGAGATTCCTTGTGAAAACACAACTTGCTTTCCTAAACATATATAGGTATTTTTACTATACCATACTTCTTCATCGATTCCGTTTGCAATTAGTTTATATAGACGGTTAAGTATTGGGATATTATCAGAATTTAGTATGAAAATCTTTAATAACGAAGAACTAGTGGGGAGAACTCATCACCTATTACAAACATTGGAACAAGTAAAACAATATACTAGCAAAATCGGCATAGAACGATTTTTCTTCATCAATATTCGCTTAAAAAACAAACAACAAGTTTTCTTGAAAAGTTATGAGTGCTGTAATCAAAAGTTAATAATAACATTTTATACATACGCTAACTAATATCGATACTTTTCTGAGAATTTATGCCTAAATACGAGTGATTCATTGAACCTATATTCTCAGTACTCAACTGGTAACCAACTTCTTACTTTTGTTTTCTAACCCTAATATAAATACATTCCGCAATACATATGAACAATATATTTATAATTCATTTATATTAATCACTGAAATTTCCTTCATCCACTTTCAGGAAAATTCTTCAAGTGCACAGCGACAAGTAAGTCGTTATTTGTTATTAATATTGATATAATATATATTCATATATACATCCCTACATATCTATATAATAAAACAAACTATTATGTAGTTTGAAACTTTTCGAAATCACAATAAAAATTTTTATTTGCAACAATATTTGAGAATTGATGCATTGACCCCGACGTGATTTGAACACGCAACCTTCTGATCTGGAGTCAGACGCGCTACCGTTGCGCCACGGAGTCCTCATATAAATTTTTATTCGTGAAGCCGAAACCTTATTCGTTTACACAAATATTTTCGTATGCAAGGGCTAGCAAATGCAATAAATAAACTACAGTAAACAAACCGAAAACGAACGCAGATAAATAGTTTGATTTCGTACGCCGAATGACAAAGTCGAAGCTAAGTAACGAGCAGAGATCCGCCGGCAGCCCTGTATCTCGGACGCAGTGTCACGATGTTAGGTGCTTATATAATATAATAAAACGAATTAATGTGGGTAGCTAAAATAAGAATGCTTGAAAAGTAACAAATACGTTGTTGGGCTGATAAGCGCGACCAGATTAATGCAGCGGGCAGCTAAGCGATGGACGTGGACTTGACAACCGACAAACATTTGCATATAGTACATAGCAATAATAAATGTGTGTACACATATGTGGTCTGAAATGATTCAGCTTAGCGAGCGCCAGCGACAGAAGGTAGTGTAGCTGAGAGCGCGGAACTTATCTTCACCGGCAAAGTATGCGCCTTGATACAGGCATCTTCCCCTTTTAATAGTGCTCGGATTAATAAGCACCAATGTGAACGGAAACTGTTTGAGTTCTTACAACATGGCAACATGATACTGATACATATTCATTGTAATATTGATAGATATATTCGCTCGCCGAACGAACCCAACAGCGATACCTTAGATTTATGCTATATTTTCTAAGAGTTTCTTAGGCCCGTATTGACAAATCTAACCAAAATCTCGTTCATCTCTTTTTTACAGATATATCTACACGGTGTGTATGTGCAACTTTTCACGCTAATTCTTTCAATGTATTGAAATTTCGGTAGTCACAACTTGCTAGGTATATTTCGTTCCTTTGTTTAAGGGGTCTTTGTTAGATTAATGGTGGTGTTTATAATGTTCATGTTGATGCTACACCCGCATGGTGAAAGTTTATGCTAATTCTAACTGGACAATGGATTTTAATTTAAAATTCGATTTTTTATTGGCAGCAAATGCTTAATTCAGGTAAAACTTCCTTTGAAATATAAAACAACTTCTCCTTCTGTTTGTTGTTATTGTTGTTGCATTTGGTGTTTTAAGCTATTGCACTGAATCAAGAAATTCCGTAACGGAAATAAACCTAACACGATCACAAAATATGCGCGAAATGCTTGCATACTTTAAGACGTATGTTCGCATATATCAAGCAGAACAAATCAATGGAATAGAAGGGTGACTCAAAAATAATAATATAATATTTACAGTTTTTTTAATGGCAAATAAGAATATGGCATTTAATAAAAATTGAATTAATAAGTAAAAAATAAATAATTCAATATTCGGAGTAATAATATTAGTAACATTATTATTATTTTGGTAAATGGCTACCCCATCTTTTAGAGCAGTATCTCTCTTGAATTGAACAATACAATAACATTTATTATTTCAATCGGATTACCAATGGTAAAAAATTTCTAATTATTTTTGCTGGCGATTTCAACATCAACTTCGCGGTCAGAGCGGTCGAAAACTTTTCTTTCGGAAAAACTGAATTTGAAAATGAACAATGACCCACATGTATCCACAACAAAATATGGGACCACCATTAACTTCGGTTGCCCTTCACAAATACAAAGGCTCCTTACACCTTACAAGAACTTAATTTCGATCGTTCAATTTGTATGGTAGCTATATGAAATAGTGATCTGATCAAATGATGCCAAATTTCGTGAAGATACCTCGTCAAATAAAAAGTTTCCCATACAAGTACTTTATTCCGGTTGTTCAGTTTATATGGCAGCTATATGCTGTATTGGTCCAATATTGGCCGTTCCGACAAATTAACGGCTTCTTAGTGAGAAAAGAGCAGGCGCAAAATTTCAGATCGACAGCTTAAACACTGAGGGACTAGTTTGCATATATACAGACAAACTTCGTGGCAAACATAATATACCCTACTCAGGGTATAAAAATACAATATGTTATTGTAATAAACTCAATTATTGAAAATTTTAAATCAGAATTCAATCTTCTTCGCCGTCTCATTAGAATATCACGACTCAAAGAGAATTTTTTCCTCTAATGAAAGTGTATTCCATTTTTTTATACATTCATATTAGCATTTTTTTGAAGAGCTTGTAGCAAAGGAATATGCTTGTGCGTAAGTAGTGGTGCTTAACAACCACTAACCAACAACATTAGTTGAAATTTCATCCGCGAACGCGAGTAGCGCCGCCAACTTTGTCGTTGACGCTCGCGTCGTTGTTGCGACTTGCCGTTGTTGTTGCCACACACTGTTGCCGCTTTACACATCGTTCATATCGATTTTTTATAAAAGTACTATTGCGCGCTGTATATTTTTTCTTTTGCCTTCCGCACTCGCCCCTGTGCCTTTGGCTGAATTTTAAACTTATTATCGACAACTAATACAAAGGCAACTCAGTTTTTGACGTTGTCAAAGAATACTTTGTGGGGAACTAGGTAAGTAAGCTTTGGAATGAGAAGGTGTGCGTGGATGGATAGAAGGTAAGGCAGTAAGGCATAAGTCCCTGTGGCACTATTTGCAATCGTGCGCGACCACACCCCCCCTTCACTCACACACTATTTCCCATTTTCATATCTTATCTGGGAAATTGGCAATGCGTATTTATTATGTGACTATTTCAACATTGAATTGACTATGTAGATTTACTTTATGTATACTTGTAAGTATGTATGCAACAATAAAAATTAAAAAAGAGATTTCTAAATTCACAATTTCTCCCCTCAAAAGGTCCTTTGTACCTATGAAACAATTATGGAAGCTAATTTAATATGAATGCCCGTATATTTACATATGTATGTATGTATACAGGACCTCTTCTATCTTAAGTCCATTGCGATCCGCATGCGTTCAATCTTAAGTTAGACTCCACTATCTGTGTGGTCGCAAACACATCTTAGGCATTCATATTTATCTAAATTTAAATATCGGTACGCATGTGCGTGCATCTTTGTATCGTTTACATAACAGCGATGCAAGCATTCGTGACGACATCGCATCATATCCAGTTATGCCTTGACGAAAGCACAAATATTAAAATAATAATAAGTGCCATGCTGGCAAGCACAAGTGGAAACTTACCGACCATCGAACACGTTCTTCGCAAATGCTCACGACTAACACACCCAGCAAGAAAAGCTTGAATCGATTAATATTAAGCCAAAAGTATTTAAAGAAAATCAAATTACATAAGAGTAATGTTGCAATCAAACCCCTATTTCCCTGGCTAAGTTATACAACAAAGCCTAACCCTACTTTCTCGAAGAACAAGCAATTAGACGCGCTGCAGCATCTTCCAGAATTTTATCGATAATTTTGTTATATTTTTATAGAATAATCCACATCTTGCAACGGTTTTACGGAACTGATATTTAAGGAGAAATCTCCTTTAGAGTTCGACATTGACCTAGTAATGTAAAGGTGGCAAGCTTTTGGTTCCGATGCAATACGTTTTTCCACAGGACACTCGCTACCTCTGTCATAAGGGCCGCGAATTGAAATTAAGAATGCTTGTGTAATTCAACGAAAAGGATACCTTTGCTTGCCTCACTTTCGGCAGCAGCGGCAGCGTCATCGCACACCAGAAATCCTGAAAGCCTGCCATGTTACCCGCACGCACCCCAACACACACACAACCAAGCAGCCCGGTTGTGCCTACATATGAACAATCTATTTACAAGCACTTCATCTGCGCATTTGAATACGCCTGCTAAGCATCCACTTACAACAACAACAACTGCTGCTACATACTATTGCGTTCACAACTTAGGTATTGTAAAAATGTTGATAACAAAACTCAGAACAAAAAAAGAATAACAAATGAAAAGGAAAATAATGAAAGTAAAAGAATTGAAAATAAAAGAATGAGGAAGATAAGTTGTGTGGCGCGAGGTGCAGTAAGAAATTAACCCTCGACACGTCATTTTTTTGCTGGTTGTTGCACAGCCTCTGGGAGCGCGGGGGGAGACAAGCAGACTTTCTGGTTTGAGTTCATCTATTCACTCAAAACTCTCTAAACAATTTTTGAATGTATGCGTTAGCTGCCGCTGTTAGTGTTGTTGTTGTTGCTAATACCGTTGTGACTGCTCCAATTGTTTGCAACAGTGGTCGCCAAACATGTTCTGTGTGAACGAGAAATTCATTCAATATATAATCAAATATTGTATATTTACTATATTTACTTCAAGAAATCTCCTAAATAGGAGGAAACGCAAGAAATTTTATATTGTTTATAGTATATGAATTAAAAGGCTTAAAAGGTACACAATTTTCAAAAAAGTTGTCTATCCTGGTTGCCCCAAACCACTCAAAACTACGCCTCAAAAGCTTGAAATTTCTAATTGTGAAATGTTAACCGCCAAGCATTTGGACCGGCACATGTCTTGAGCGGAGATTTTATTATGAACTCGATGGTTTGCCGCCACCTGTAAACGTGTGTATTGAAACAACAACAACTGTGTATACATAAACATGCCACGTCTACTGTGTCAAGGCGGCGAAAGGCACTGGAAGCAACGAAGCTCGAAACCAACAGACAAGAATATGAAAAACATTTAAAATAAAAAGTACACTGAAAAATATCGTAGGAAGTTTTTCCGATAAATTTGATATTAATCAGAAGTACATGATGTTCTGCGTTGGTCCAGAAACAAGCTTTCCAGATACAGGGGAATTACTTCGAGTGTTAGTATAGCCGGAAATTATGATATTCGCAAATGTTTCGAGGTCTATGATTTAGACCACAGACCACCGTATCCACGAGCAAAATAAATATTTCCACTAAGCGACGAAGTTCTAGCACGAAAAGCTGCCAATATAATAGAAAATTATTTCCGTGTACTCAACAAGAAAAACGGTGTTTCTAAAGTATTACAAAAACAAATACCAGCATAAAAAATAAAATGAGATTTTTTAACTGCGAACACGTAGTTAAAAAATATTGAGAGCCACAAAAGATGATGATGAAGTGAATAGCGAGTCGCAGAGGAGGAAATCAAAACACTATACAATAACAGCCTTTACAACAACCACAACGCGAAATAGAAGTTTTGCCAGTGAACGACGGAGACCGCACACACAAACACACAGGAGTGCAGAAACGCGCTTACACAGCAGCGGTTGAAGCAAGGCAAAGGCAAAATGAAAGCCAAAGTACAAGCTAAAGGCAGCAAAGCAAAACTCAATTGACGCGAGCGCGCGGGGAGGCCGTTGGGCGGCAAGTGAAGTGCGGCGCTGTGCAATGCGGTCTAGCATGAAGGCAAAGGCAAACTTCTCGCGCGCTCATAAACCACCCTTGAAAATTGTTCGCGTTTCGCACAAAGCAATAGTAACAACAACTGCAATCGGAACAGCGCTGACGACGTACCAGAGAAATTGCTGCCGCAAAGTTTTAAAAATGTGTAGTAAAAAAAGGTGTAAGTAAAAAAGGACCTGCCAGCCAACCACCCACCAAAATTTCAGTTCGCAAAAAAGCGACTCACCTCACTGCAACTGGCGTTTGGCGCGCTTGCCTCTGCTGCCGGCATCTTTACCGCTGATGAGAAGCAACTACCTTAGAGAGTATTTGCTGGCAATAAAAGTAGTAATCAGCCGCGCTCGTCGCAGCCCTCGTCTTAGTCACTTGCTGGTGCTGGTAGCGCTTGCTTTATGGTTTGGTAAAAGCACTCCAAGCGCTTTTCTGTGCAGCGTCGTAGCGGGCTGACTTTGAATTTGCCGAGTTAGAAAGAGATGAGCATTAGAAGAGCTGGCGTCGCTGCCGCTGCTGCGTCGAACCATCATCAGTAAAACGAGCGCGCTGCGCCGCGAAAGAAAGAAATTATATTTTATTTTATGGGTTTTTTACATTTTTCTATAACAAACAACAACAATTACAACAGCTAGGGGGAACATTTTTTGTGCTGGCTGTTGTGCAGCAGTAGCAGCAAGTAATAATTGCAATAGGAAAGTGAAGGTTGCAGGATGCTGTTGCCGACATTACCAGCGCGAGGCACTTTAAAGCCGATGGTTTCAATGGCAGCGGTGGGGAACTGAAAGGTGATGTTAGTAGTTGCGCTGCGGTGCTTTGCGTTATGTTACTTTGCTTAAATTACGGGGAGACATTAATTTTTTAGAATTACGCGCGCATATGAGGCAAGGGTACGCAAGGCGCACGGGATCTGTGAGCGCTGTGAGCGACTTTTTTCTATAACGTTTCATTTCTATGGAGAGCACAGAAGGTGCGTAAGCGCGAGCAAAAAGGGCATTAGTGGAGCGCGAAGTTAACGGGTGGCGCGGTGCTGGCGTGGTGTGGCTTAATGAAGTGGGTTCAGGCAAAGGTAGCGCCACACTAGCGCGCTACCACTAGTGGCGTGTAAGTAAGGGAACGATGTTTGGAGACACGAATTTGGGCGCGGGGTGCGTGAGACGGACGCGTTACTGACATGTTTGAAGGTATTTATTTTTTACTAGCGCTATATGTTGTGTAAAATGGCAAATTTTTGCCGCACAGTCATTGTCGATTTGGCAATTCGCGCACTAGTCGTCGTGTGTAAAATGTCAGGCCGCCCCGTCAAAGTCTGCACTAAACATGCTTCTGGATATGAAAATGCTACTGGCTTCCTTTTTACTTTATTTTTTAACTTTCGGTTTTAATGTCTGCCCGCCCTTTTAGTGCGCGTCAACAAAATTCATTATATATTTTTTATTTAAATGTATGGGTATTTTTTCATTGTATGCTGTGTCTACGAACTTTTTTGTATGTATCTATGCGTTTTGGAGCCTTTTAGATTATTTTTCATTTGTAACATTAAAAGAATTAATGGCATGCGCATACAATATATCGTGGCAGCCAAGTGATTAGTATTTAGTCATGCATTTCCATTTAATAATATATAGTGATATATAGTGGAGTTCGCTGTGTGTGGACAAATCTGTATCGTTCTGAAACGTTTGGAGAAAATATACTTTAGCTAGTTGTTGAGTTCTTGGAATATAGTTCTGATTAAACGTGATTATTATGTGATAAGTAATTTGCGAGTTATTCTTTCAGCGACATTGCGAAGCGTCAATGATTTCATGAGGAGTGCAACATAATTTATAAGGAAAATAAATCATTACGATCTTTTGTTAGAAGTCAGAAAAAGAGCGTTTGATCAGCGAGTGCTATATAAATATTACCTAAAAATTATATTAAATAGTACAACTTTCGGCATTGTAACCCTCTCATAAGTTTTTTTTTGCCGATTTGACTGCTTTTATGCCATATCACAAACAGTGGACTATTCACATAAAAAAATTAAGCATTTTGCACAAGAAAACATTAAAATGAAGTATGTTTAGAAAATATATTTTTCTTTATAGGTAGTTGTGTTTTGTGTTTTTATATTAAGTTTTGTTTACAGAAAACGCAGACAAATGTAATCATGTGCATGTTCAGATTCATACCGAAAATAAATGGGTCCACTTTTCGAAGTCTGGCTTCCAACGAGAAAACTTTTCTTGCTTATTCCCACTTCGCACTCTGTTCACACGGGTAACACAAGTCGGGTAATTTTCTGTCATTCTTTCCAGATCATTTTAACATTATATTATGCACATTCGTATATACATACATATCTATTTCCATATTTAATATCCAAAATAAATAATAAAATTGAAATTTCCCAATAAATTACAAAACTGTATTTGAAATTGGACGCAACTGTCACCATTTAAAGAATTTCAAAATGAAAGGATGCCGAATTAGGTAGCAGCGACGAACAAGAGTACAAAGCGTGTTGCCCGAATACGAGCAACTCACTGCCCTTCGTTTTTCCTCGTCGCTCAAGATGGCACATCGTGGAACGATCGTGATTCCTCCTTGCGGAGTAGCATTTTGTGAAGTTCAATGATTTTTGCAGGGAAGTATGAGACATTGAAATGGTTTAAACAAATGAATTTGAGTTAAAGTGCGGCACCTGGGATGGGTTGGGTAGTGCAGTGTGCCTAGGAAAAGGGCCCGACTAACAGTTTAATCAAAGGCCCTTTTTATATATATTCACCTCTTTTTTGATTCCCAACTGACTCAACTAGACCTAGTACAAGAAGCACAAACTAAATTTGCACTATTTTTAGAAATATAAATGGTCTACTCGAAATCAAAGGTCACAGTTTTCAAAAGAAAAGCTGCGTCATCAAATCCTTGTGGTCTGTTCTTGTCCTATTTAGTCTCTAAAGATTTGTGAATATCTCTCTGATGTATTTTAATAAGGTTTCAATTTTAGCTTCATGTGTTGATGGAAATCGCTATTTTTGCTTGTTGTCATAAGCCATTTAAGAATTTTTAGTTATTTTTCCAACCGACATCAATAAATGTATAGCTTCATTTGAAATTGAGCTTTAGAAAGTATACATGGTACATATAACCACGCCATACACTATCTGCATGTCGTTTCAATGTGATTCCGCTCGCTGCCACCAACTAACCTTTTTTTTACTAATCGCGCAACACTAACACGCACGCATGACTGCCATGGAATAGGCCATTCTATTGAAACGAAAAATTAAAATTAAAAAGTGCCGAATGGAAATGCGAAAAGGACCAAGCGGTGTTAGCAATTACAACAGCGAAAGCATGGAAAACGACAAAAAGTGCGAACCCAAATGTGGCAACTAACAAAGCGGCGGCGCTGAGCCAGCCGAAAAAGTCACCTCACCTCACCTACAGTGGGTTGTGTTGAAGATGTGTGTGTACCGGGGGTTGGGGTTGCAGCAGCTATTCAAATACACCAGTGGCGCACAGCATCACATATGCACCTCGTATGTACGATTCACATTGTGTATAAATGTTTGTTGTTATAAGTTGTACTTGTTGTTGCTGTTGTTAGAAAAAAAAAATGGGAAAAGAGCGCGAGCGAGAAGAATGAGCTAAATTTGCATAGAAAATTAGTTAAAAAATTACGCCAAAGCTGCGCGGCTGCGAACACAGACGAAACTTTATACACACACACTCACACATACATGCGCACGCACACAAATTGGCGGATATCATATATGCTTTTTATTCTAACACACGCGTACACCAACAACTACATGTACACGTTTCACAATTACATACAATAACAACAGCGCCAGCGAGGCCAAAGGCAAGGGCATAGCGGCAGGAAGGGGCGGCATTAGTGGGCGGTGTTAGAAAATTTTTGCAATTTTAATTTGTTGACGACGGCATGTGTTGGGTGCGGCGGACCGGGAATGAACTTGCTCTGTTCGCTTGGATGTGTGCGTGCGTGTGTGTGGGTGAAGTCGAGGCTGGAAGCACAACTAACTGGGAGCCTTTGGCAGCCACTTGCACATTGTTTTTGTTGTACTTGCAGTTATTTGTGTGTCATAAAGCACCCCATTAGAGGCATACGAACAGCAGCGACGAAGGGCCACACACACACGCTCAAGCGCACCGACGCACACACCCATGTGTGTCACGTATGCAAAGCGCCGCGACAATGCCATGAGGAGCAATGAGGGGTAGGTGTGTGCACATGTGCGCATATAGACAGAATTAGAATTTTACCGACTGATAAATAGAATCGCCCCACCAAAGGGAACACACGAATTAGTCAAAGGCACTACTGGTCGGAATGAAAGTAAAACTGATAAAAACAACAACATGATATCCATGTAAAGTTCACGTAGAAAGTATACGAAATAAAAATAACAACAATACAACGGCCCATCCCTTGCACCAGAAATGCCCATACACATATTAAGTACCTGAAATGTGTGTCTCAACTGCGTTGCGCCCAGCGTACCGTAGGCGCTGTCATTACCAGGACCACCAAGATAATTTCACGGCGACTGGAGTATCAACGATAAATTCATACAAATCGTGTTTGAGTACGTGAATGCGTGTTTTCCCGTATACCTACGTTTGCCAAATGTACAGTTCTCTGTAGGGATACCAACGTTGACATAACGTTATAAGCGACCGCAAAAGTTAGAGAGCCAGCCCCAATCTGTGGATCCAATTTGTACCAAATTGCAAGAGGTCTTTTAGCATAATTTCTCATTTTCCCTTCGCTTCTTGGATAACTTGTAAAGATTTTAACTTTTAAAATACGATATTAATTTAAAATCGGATGAATGAGTCAATTCAAAATAGGAATCATGCAAAAGGGAATAAAATATATGTAAAATTATGATTGCGTTAGCGTCACCAAGAACTCTTCAGAGAATCTAATGCTTATGTATTTTAATTTTTTTATCTCAAGTATTAAGGGATCTCACCAAGGCTTTGTTACACCTTTCCTCCTAAATAATGGGAAGAGTTCATACTGCAAGCCCTTTGACCACTTTATTGGCTTTGGGATTGTAGAAGCTGTCGAAGATTTGGTATCACGAACCTCAATCGAAACTTTATTATCCTGCGAGAGGGCGGGGAAATTGTTGTAAATACTTTAAAACATATTTTTTTATAGAATTGCCTAAAGGAATAATAGATTAGTTTTCTCAAGGCCAGGTCGTTGAGGTCTTCTAAGGTGTTGTTAGCTTTAAGATATGTTTAAAGTCTAAAAATTAGTGCTCGCAATTCTTCGCGAATATATGATATGTTTCACTATTTCAACACGATTCACACACACAACTGATGAATAAGAGCGGCGCTGGTAAAGAAAATAAACTAGTATAATTCCAGCTTTCAAGGATTCACAAAAAACTTCAACTCTCATTTAATTAGTACAATTTGATTCCCTTCACTGGGCGCTCATTCCACAGCTGACGAGCCGTCAAGTTGCTATGCAAACAACAAATACAAGCTAGTGCAACAACAGCAAAATACTAGATGAATACAAAAAATGGCTCTGGTAAAGCGCACAATAGCGAACTGAAGAAAGTTGACAGAATCGCTCAGCGCCAGCAGTGCAACGCAGATGTGTATGTGACAAGACGCGAAGAGGTGACCCCCTTTCCTCCTTCGCAAACGACCGCCATGAGCCGAAAGATAAGAGACGTTGATAAGACACATAGTAAAAAAGCATAAATTAATTTCACTTTCCCCCAGAATAGGCGGCACATAAAGCTTCCGCACACCAGCTTTGAACGCCTAAAAGCCGACTACGCTACGAAACAGCTTCCACATACGTCTCCACCCAACGTTATACTCGTTGGCAGTTGCGTTCAGTTAACATTATTGCCCTTTTACTACTTATGTTGGCGCCTTGGTGTGCTTTTGTTGTTGCATTTCGCATACAACAGCCGAATGCACCTCCTCGAATGCATGCTTGTATAGATATATGGACGTGTCCTTATGCGTGTCGCGCGGAAGTACGTAAACTGCCGCATTAGCCGGTCTCGATGTTCAGATTTCGTAGCAGAGCGTGTGTAAAGAATGCATTAGGAAAACTACTCAACTCCAGAAAGCCTGCGAAACCATACCGCACACGGTCGCCCAACGTCCCTCTGCCTGCCCAACTGTGAACCAGTTCAGGCATTTTTCGTTATACTTGGCCAACAGATTTTATTTTTCTGTCGCATTAAGAAAATATTCTCTTTCACTAACTAAGAGTAGCAACAGTATTCAGTCTGCTCACAAAAGAGTCCCACACAGGACTTCGTTGCTGCGAAAGCCAAAGTTAAGGCGGAAAATAAAGAAAAATTAAGCGAAATCTAAGTTTACGACGAAAGAGGAAAAGAAAGTCGTGAAAATGTCTTGCTCGCGTATTGCCATCGTCAGTGGCCCCATTATTATCGAAGCTGTTGCTCTTGGACAGCCTACAGCAAGGAGGCGAAGAGCGCACAGGCTAGTGGTGAGACACATTCACTCAAATGGTCTTAAGCTATTTTGTTTGTTTTTGCATTTTTCTTTCTTAGTTTCTGTTCATGCTACTGGTGACACTGTTGTTGCATTTATTGTTGTTTTTTATGTTCAGTATGCGTTATTTTGCCTGCGTGACTCCACTGGTGGGTGCTTTCGTTGATGATTATGGCGACGATAATGATGATTGCAATGGTTTTGATGGCGTTACAAATGGTAGCGCGTCGTCTCCCCTTCTTCCTACCACCCTACGTTATCGCCCAATTTGCGCTCTCCTCACGCGCGCTTCGAACTGGACGCGAGTACGCAATGTGAGCCTATTTGCTGTTGCGCCAAGAAGGTCCTGTCCGCGATTCGACTGTTGCGCTTCTTATTTTCCTTGCGTCAATGCTTCCTCTGGACGTTCTTTTGTCGATTTTCTTATCATTTCGCCTTGGTCCGAATCGTTTCGTTGCTTTACAGTAATGTAGATGTTAACTTGAGCTGTTGCCACTGTTTTCGTTTGTTTTGCTGTCTGCTTTGTAGGTTGCGATGCTGAGCGAAGTTTGGACCACCTGCTGCCTCCCGTCGGTCGGGCTGGACTCAAACAACTGTTGTACGAACATGTTGTTGTGCTTTGTGCTGCTGTCTGTGGGGCGATGATAAATAACTGAAGGCCACAACGATTTGCCAAGGCGATCGCCAACATCTTGGACATTTAGTTTGTGCTTAGACGTCGCCGGCTATCGCACGTTGGACATTATTAGCTGTTGGTTCAACAGGATGTGACTCTTTGACGGATGATGAAACGAATTAAACTTCGGTGGGTTAAGTACGAAAACTTAGTTATTAGAAATAGCTCGCAGAGACTTGCGACATGTTAGGAAGAAAAGTTAGCTGTTATCGCGTGCTTGTGTCCATGTGATATATTGTGTTCGCTTATTAATGTATTCTCCGTTAAAAAACAATCAGTCGGTTCTGAAATTATTTTGTCTATATAATATTATACATATGCTATATTACGGCTTATTAATTGCTATTCTCCATTGACGCCTCATTTGGCTGAGCGTATAATGTGAGCACAAGCCGCATGAAATGAGTGTCGAATAAATACTTATAAACATGGAAAAAAGAACATAAAAACAAGAAAAGCAAAAAACCAGAAAATAAAAAAGAAAAAATACAAACCATAAAAATGAGTCAAATCGCGACAGGAGAAATATTATCCTTTTTCGTTTGGTTATTTTTATTCGAGCACTCATTTCGCCGTGCTCATTCACTCACTGCTAGCCCTGCTGCACACCGCGCGACCCGCTGTACGACCAACTACAGCCAAACCATTTGCCAGAGCCACCCCACTTAAGCCGCTTCGGCATTATAACAGTATAGTGGCGTTTCTCCTGTTTGCGTGTCCGTGGCAGGGCGAGTTTTCTCCTCAATTCGCTCGCAGTTTGCATGGTGTCAAGGTGCGTTGGGGTGGTGAGCGGCGCGCTCGAGTGGGGTTGTTTGTGTTTTCGTATTTTTATTTGCATTTTTCTCTGCTGTTTTTTCATGCCTTTTCTTTTGTTTTGCTTTGTTTGCTTTTGCTTTTCCAACCTTTTGCTTTTTCCACAAGCGCACACGTGCACACATACCCAGCGTTGTTACGTTATTGCTTCATAGTTGGAGTGATTTTTATTTCAAGCGCTCAGCAAGCGCTCGTATTCGCGTTCGTTTTTTCAGGATTGTATTTTTATTCTTTTAATTTTGGTTTTTATTTTTGTTTGCACATCCTTTTTCTAGTGCTGGCGACATGAGCGAGCGAGCAAGTGAGCGAACGAGTTAGTGAGTGAGTGAATGCGCGGCTGGGTTGTGGGCCGAGCGCATGTGAGTAGTGAACGGCGTTGTTGGCAGGTGCGCGGAGGCGGGTTGACTAGTGAAAGGAGAAAGGATGCAGTTACGTATGTAGATGGATGACTGAATGGTTGGATGAATGTTGCAGACGCAGCGGTGGGGGATGCGTACCCGTAGTTTAAAGGGCTTGAAGGTGGTTGCTTAGATTGGTTGGTCGTTTGGTTGATGCTCAACTGTATGCAGTGGAATGGCTTGGAGTTGGTTGGTGGCTTGTTGTTGTTGCTGCAGCAATGCTAGTTATTATTATAATGGTCATGGTACACATTGGCGCTGCGCGCTGCCGCCAGCCAGCATCAGCTGGCAACTGAGCGACAGCACGCAAGAAGAATCGCTTATCGAAAATGGCAAAAATTGTTTGGGTTAGAAAAAAGGAATCACCACTATTTAGCCGCACTACGCGTTCAACTGTCATCACGTTTAGTTGTAAGCGCGTTTCTGCCGCGCATTCGTTATATTCACAGCGGTTAAGCGGTGCTCATAGCTCGCGCGTATGCTGTGTGATTTATCTGTGTTAAAGCTTCGCTGTTGATGGGTAAATTTTTTTGTCGCTTAGTTCTATTGTTGCATCGTTCGCCAGCACAGTGCGTGCGTGCAAGTCCTGCCATAATAGAATGTAGTAACAGCCTTTTGGAAGCAGCCAGAAATATCGGGGTTATAGCTAGTTTAGTTAGCGACAATAACGGCCAACAATATCGGCAGCAACAGTGAAAGTAGTCAAAGGACACACACGCTGTCGGCGTTGCACCGTCACTAGACCAAACGAAGACGTCGTGCCACAACTCCGCTTCCACATTGGCAGTCAGCACGGTTTCTGCTGCTGCTGCGACGCAACGCTGCTAGTCCGCGACATCTGCGCTGCTGCCGCTGTTGCTGCTGCTGCTGCTGTTGCTGTTGCCATTGTTGTTACAGTTAGCGCGTTGATGTTGTTTAGTCCTTAGTCCCGTGTCCTGTCGTTCGGTTCACTTCAATTGAGTTCCGTTTTCAAAATAACGTTAGTTGCTGTTTGTTGCTCGATTAGTGTGCGTGTGTTGACGCTCAAGCGGACGTCGACTAGACAACAGAAAACTAATTCAAAACAACATTTTTCTTTTTTCTAACAAATGCAGTTAATCTTCTTGTGTTTTGGTATATTGTGAAAAAGTGAAATTAAAAAACGAACCAAAACTGAAGTATTTTTTATTTTTATTTAGTTTCTTCGTTGAACATAAGAAAAACAAAGTTTTCGAAAAATTTGTCGGTTAAGGCTAATACATACTAAGTGGAACTGTGCAATATTGGTGTTCTTCGAAAATATAAATTTCACGAAATAATTAACTTATCTGTTTTAAAATCCAAGTTATATAATTGAGTAAACACACAAATAAAATAAGCGTCAAAAGATTACGGAAATGGTGTGAAAGGTGGATTAAAAGAGCGTCCAATCCAGTTCTGCGAGCAACAAAAGAAGTAAGTACGAGTACTTTAGAAAACATTTACTAGATATTCTCGAACTTGGTTTTTTTGAAAATTAGTTTTATAAATATGATTTGAAGTTTAAAAATCCTAGCACTAAATAACTTGATTATAATGGAGCATTCCTAGCCACATCTTGAAAGTTGTTACAAGGAAAAAGCGTAGATATTATATACTTACCGCTCACCGTTATATTGTATTATTTAATTAATCTCTTGAAGATTAAACATATTTCATTCCATAAAATATTGCTTAAAACATAGATTCAAGCATAAACTATCAGAAGAAATTAATATTGACTTAAACGTTACAACAAACTTTAAGAGAATATTCGCGTAAAAATAAGCAAAACTCTGTGGTCCAAACGGTTTATGGATACATCTGCACCATTAACGGAAGACTTTATAGTTGGGAGATGTGATAGTATTTTATGAAAAAAGTGATGTTATAATCTTAAAATTTCTTCAGAGTTAAGAAAAGATCTCCCAGAATTTTCGGTTAAATCTAATCCAATATGTAATAATGCTCCGATTACGCTAGTAAAAACTGTTTTTGTCACACGAACTTTGTAAAGGATTTGGTTTATGTTGATGAACCCTCATTAAATAAAATGTTTTTGTTTCAATCACATCCAGTTTTTCTTTTGTGACAGCTACATATTTATTCCTGACCTCATATACGTATCTTTTTTCAAATAACTTCATTTATACGACTATATAACTACTGAATTCGACTAACTTATATCATACCTATATATGTATCGTAAACATGCCACGAAAGTGTTCTCACGACCTCGACAGTTTTTGTTACGTGTGTGGATAATTTACTTCCAAATCTCAGCGTCGTAATTTAATGTCATTAAATGAACAGTGCTAGTTAGCTCGTTTTGGACTTCCTGCGAGAAATCGAGATTAATAATAGGTTGGGCTAAACAATAACCCAGATATATGGCATTTGCTATACCAATGATTTGGACCGAACCAAAGGATCATGTAAGTGATTGTTTTTTTGTTCGACTCAAACAAAAGGCATTACCACCAAGTCGAAACACACTACCCAACATCCAAATTTGTCTTCAGCCAGCAGACCCATTCTACATAGTGCCGAACGGCAGCCTTAAATTCCACTCCGGAACTTGTTTTAAGTCAGAACGATGAAGTATCCACAATTATTGACACAAAGTGTTTTACCCGACTTAGTACGTGATTAGAATCTATCTAAAAAACCAGCAGAGATTTTGGGATGTAATATTGAGTTATAATATTTCCTTCTAAATACATATGCGAGTCCACATGAGAGTCCAATCTGAGTTTCTTTCCGGCAAATTTGGATGGTGTGAGGGACGAACAAGGCAAGGGCTTCCATCAGAGCATTTCCTGAATGGAGAAGCGCTATCGAAGGAAATGGAGTGCAGCAATACTAGCAGCTTATTGTTGAAAAAAATACCTTCCAGAAGCCAAATATTTGCCAAATTCATAAATGTTTTTTTCTATATTAAGCAATACTTTCTCTAAGTGTAGCCGATGTTTGTACTGTTTAGGAAAATATATGTTCTGATGTCGCAAGAAAACCTGTCGTTTCAATTTTATTTTTCCATTCACATATTATTGTTTAGTGTCTCTTCTACATTCACAATTTGCTATGAGTTTTTACGTAACAAATATTTACAAAAATTTGTAACCAGTGTAATAGAGAAAAATTTAATTTTATAGTATTGTTCAAAAATGTCCAGAGCCTTGTGAATGAGACTGATGCAATAAAATCAGCAGTAAACATTTTACTCAGAATTAAAAAAATTAGAATTTCAATTGAGCATATGAATCTTACATATAATACAAATGGAAAGTGTTTAAATTAACATAATAATTAAATAAAAAATTGCAGCGAAGACACTAATAGCCGGTTAATTCCACGCAATTCGTTTGTACAGGTTTTATTATTTTCAAGAAAAATCTTCCAATTGTTTTGCACTGAGAGAATCAAAAAACAGGAATTTCGAAACAGCTGTGTTGACAAATTATGTTGCAAAATGATTGTTCAAAGAATGAGTTAATATATGGTAAAAGACTTTAAAATTTTTTTAAGTATTCCTTTTTCTATGGAAGAGACTAAGAAAAACTCGAAATCGAGTTAAATGTATGAGAGAACTCATATTTTTTTTTTAAATTATTGATTTATAAAAAACGATTTCTTTCTAATATAAATACTAGGCGGATGTCATATATGGCATAGCTATGGATTTCCATTCATTTTATAAGAGACAGGAAGAGTAAGAACTCAAAATTTTTAATTCAAAATCAAGTAAAACAAGAAAAACCTTTAACTTCGGTTGCGCCGAAGCTATAATACCCTTCACAAATACAAAGGCCCCTTACAAGAACTTGATTCCGAACGTTCAATTTGTATGGCAGCTATATGATAAAGTGATCTGATCTGACCAATTTCTGTGGAGAATAATTTGTTGCCTTAAGCAATAACTCGTGCCTAATTTCGTGAAGATACCTCGTCAAAAAAAAATTTTTCCATGCAAGCACTTTACTCCGATCGTTCTGTTAATATGGCAGCTATATACCATAGTCATCCGATCTATAAAATTTCTTCGGAGATTAGATTAATGCTTTAAATAATAATACATGCCAAATTTCGTGAAGATACCTCTTCAAATGAAAGAGTTTCCCATACAAGCACTTGATTCCGATTGTTCAGTTTGTATTGAAGCTATATGCTATAGTTTTCCGATATCGGCCGTTCCGTCAAATGAGCAGCTTCTTGGTAAGAAAAAGACTTGTTAAAAATTTCAGATCGATATCTCAGAAACTGACTGGACATGGCTAAATCAACTCAGCTCGTCACGGTGATCATTTATATATACCCTTTATATGGTCTCCGCCGTTTCCTTCTGGGTGTTACAAACTTCGTGGCAAACTTGATATACCCTGTTCAGGGTATAAAAATAATGTTCAGTGGCAAACCGACTAGAACTTGATGAATCAAAGACAGAGAAAATAGGTGAGTTCCAACAAAAAGTACACAAGATTTTTGAAAAATTATATTCGTACCGTTTATACGTACGTCCTAATCTTTAAGTAGAATTTTTGTTGGTTGGTTGGTCTCACACGATAAAAGAAAAAGCCAGAATTGGCATTTGTAGGCATAGTTTGATGCCGAAAAAAGAACGCGAACGTGCCCGATTGAATAAGCGAGCTATAGTGGTGTTATCCGACCGTCCGAACAAAGAAGGATTTTCAAAGATGTATCCAGAATTTAAATTCCAAAAACCCTTACTCAATTGCAAATAGAAAACTCGAAGAACATTTATTTTTACACAAAATCGGTAAAAAAGAACAAGATTTACTAAAAACATTTAAATAGCGCTGACTTTCTGTACAAGAATCCCTGCCGTCAAAAAAGGAAATATTATGTACAGAAGGATGCGCTTACATAATGCATATGGTAAATCTGAGTATAGTAGGGTATCTAACATATACCATATATTTTTAACAGTAGGACAAATCTAAATAAAATATTGCTTCTTTTAATTCTTCAGAAATACATTTCGTTTATTAAAATATTTTTGGGTATTGCGAATAAAATAAAAAAAGTTAATGCAGTTATATTCATATCTACAAAACTCGTATGGAATTTATAAGAACAAACACCATTTGAGTACATTAGACGCAATTTGCGTATGCAATCAGTGATTCAACGATCGTTTGAGGTAACCTGAAAACTGTCATTAGTATATTTGGGAATTTCATGACGAAATTATCGAATGCGTCACCGTTGACCGATTAGGGGTCATTGCTCCCAACGCTACCTCAATACATTTCACGACTACTGACGCCCTAACGACGATTTGGCCAACTTGTAGAACCTGTGAGCTGTTCAGCCTCGGCTTCCCTCCGTACTTCGCGTTGCCGCTTTGCGCATACTTTCATTGCTAACAATTTAACTTGACAATTAACAATCATTTGTCATTTTTCTGGGACATGATTGCAGCGCTGAATAGCTCACAGCCGCTGAGCGAATTTACGCCACATGTGGCTGACTGCGAACCAGTATGAAGTAGCACCGAACAGCTACAAAAACAACGTACGTACATAGATATGAATGCAAAATAAGAACACATAACAAATAAGTGCAATAACAACGACAACGACGGCAACAACAAACAAAAGCAACAGGGGCAGTGCGAGATGTGGAATGTGTAGAAGTGAAATTGAAATCATGAAATCATTGTGAACCGCACGAGTTGGTGCGGTCGTTGAACCCTCGGCGCAAACGAAAATAATATTTTTATAGACAAATTTTGTGAATTAAGTGTTTATAAGGTTCCCAGCAGTAAGCAGTCACAGCAGCGGTGCTAGGAGCAGCAGCAGCAGCAACAACAATGCTCGCGATCAGCCAGAGCCGATCCGAAATGTGTAAACATCAACCGAAATAAGAAATGCGAATTCGCGAAAATCTCGATCACTCGGCACTGGGGCGGCGGTGTAGGCAAATGCAGCAAAGGTGTTATTGATCTTGGAACATTCACGCACGCCTTCACCTGCGCAATGTGTTTGATTCTTTTCAATAATTATCCCACCCACTGTTCAACAACTCGAGAAACTAAGGGCAATGCCTGCCTAAAAGTTACATGCTTCGGTTCATGAAAAAATCTCCGAATACCGGAGCAATTGCTTGAAAAATTAATGTACAAATTATTTAACTGTGCCAGTTGAGATTGAAGTTTCATCTTACTACATATTATTCTATATTCGGAGTAACCAAACCATTAATCTTTAACTGATAGACTCAAGCAAGTCAACCACAGATGTGATTACATATTCCTCAAAATAATACGAATATTGAGCGAACCTTTTATAATTGATCCTGAGCAATGCGAAAATTTCAGTATATTTTTTATGATCTTAATTAAAAACAGACGATGGTGTCCAGAAACAAATTCTCGAGCATCCGTAGTCATCGTATATTTTGCCCTTTTATAAAATATTTCAGCTCTGGAGATGAACGGCCTTTTACAAACTCAACCCTGACGTCAGTGTCCACCTTCTAACTTCTACTGCGAATCGCTGCAGCACAAATTACAGCAAATTTTGGTTCTTCTCCCGCTCATGAGCACATGGAACACAAGATCAAATGCTCGACGCTATGCTTCACTGCATCGCAGCCGAAAAACCTACGAATTACGGCCGCCCTTGGTGTGTAGTCGTGCAGCCGAGTGGCCTAAACGATCGCACACATACACACATGCAATGCAAGTGTCAAAACGTATGAAAATGTGCTGCCGTCTACCCGCAATGCCACCGGGTTGCCCCACAAGCCGATTAGTAGGCATGTAAGCGCTGGCATTTGGTGAGTGTGAATCTGCTCTGCCAACACACATGTGTGCGTGTACAGCCTTCTGTGTGAACGTATGTGTACTCATATTTGTATGTGCGCAAGCATGAGATCGTTCATTTTGCCAAAAATGCTGCCTTCGCATGCGTTTTACATTCTGCTTCGCAGCTCATTCGGTTTCCATAACTTTTCTGAGTGCGTTTTTGTGACGTTTGCTTTGTTGCTATTTACTGCAGTACATATGTGCAAGCACGAGTATATAGTCCTCGGCGCATTCACTGCAAAAGCTCGACACGCAGGCGGCGAGGTGTGACCGGTGCGACGCTCCGAAGCATGCAGCAAACTCTTTCGTCGCCGTCATGTCGTCGGCCGCTGCAGGGGTTAATGTCAGACTGTGCGGCTATTGTTGTGACTACAAAATCGCCAACTCAGCAATGCAAGCGATCAACGCGCCGAATTTGATGAAGTCGACTGCGTTGGAAAAGGAAATCATTTTGGGCTTTCGCAGCGCGACTCTCACTGAGTCAAAAATTGGCCGCTGCACTTAACGAAGCTCAAGTCACAAACGGGCGGAGCCACAAAAATTGGTATACGCAATCGCGAATTAGACATATGCATGTATTTAGCATTCCTGGAGATGTAGTAGCTCACATGTGGGGTACATTTTGAAATTGGGTAACTGAACCGGAGAATTTTGAAAACATTGTCTCATCAAATGTCCACATCTTGATGTAATTGTGATGCAGCATTAGCGCTGCCATGAGCAGTGTTGCAAAGCTGCAATCACCCGCGCTGCGCAACTTGGAGTGTAAGCGTGTACGTGTACATGCTGCAATTCAAGCGGTCTCTCGCGATCTCAGCCGGCCTACATACTGTATTTAGTCGAAAGTAGTCTAGATACTCTTGCTGCTTTTTCTTCGCGGCGCTTGCGGTGGAGATGGGTACTTTCCTCGCGGTGTCCGAAGCTATTTTCCCTAACGTCGAGAGCGTTAACCGATTTTTTTTGCACACACGCGTCTCCGTCGTAGACTGCCAAACCTCAAGAACACACATACACAAGTAAATAATATCAAAACAAAAATTCGCTAATTCGTTAAAAAAAATGTTGGAATACGCAACAACAACAATAACAACAATTACAGCAATAACAGCTGTAACACTCACACATAACTGCAATGGCAGCAGCGGCAGCAGAAATGAAGGCGGGCAGTGGCTAAGGCGACGGCGACGGCGTCAGCGACCGTCTATGCGACAGCGACGAAAAGCAGGCAACTCTCCGAATCAATTGGACAGGCTGACTGCGCTTTTTGCGAATTCAGTTGAGTTTTTTAATTCGATCAGCGCACAGTAAAGGTTCTGTAACTAAAAAGTTAGTGAGCTAAACGCATTCGCGTCAGTTTAGTGCGCCCAGGCCGAACGTAAATTACAAGCATACGCGCAGTCCTACAGCGTTCACCAACACAAGCGCACAAGGCTATATACTTAGATACATACACGCTTAAGTACTGATACGCTTGACGCTTAGCTTGCTGGCTAAGTGAGCGCACGCAAGTAGACTTGCGGATATAAAATTCTACGCAAGAAACGGAATACTTTTTCGCCTCAAAACAAATTTAGACGTGCAACAAAACGGAAGGAATTCGGAAAAGCAAAACAAACACTCCCGAAAAAATCAAATACCTGAAACAATTGTGATCTAATGATATAACGGTTATATGAATCAATATTAGACAATCGTCAGTGAAACAGCAAGAATTGAACTCAACTAAGACCGAAGCAGAAGGATAGAAACATTGAACGGCAAATCAAGTGAATTAAAAAAATAAATAAATAAATAAATAGTGAAACTGAACATTTCCAAAAAAAATTATATAAAAATAAGTGAGCCCAGAAACATTTATGCTCGGCCAAAGAGAACTTGAATTTTAAAAAATGGAACATAAATTGCCAAAATCTTTCAACAAAATTCTGCTCATTACGTAGTGGAACACATAAATATTCAGTGTAAGTATATACCCTTTACAATATCAACGATTTCAATGTGAACACCATTCAATTGAAAATGGAATATAATTATTATTTATGTCTTACAATCGAAAAAAAAGTGAATAAATTTATTTTACACTAAATAAGGTGTTTAATAACGTAATCGTTAGTTAAGGACTTGAACAAATCAGTCTCAATAAGTGCAAATAGAAGCAAAGACGCTAAAAATATCTAAATAATAATTCAGTATTGAATAATCAAACACGAAATGGAAAAAGTGACAAAGCCTGCATAACTCGAATCTAGGTTGTTTTCCTAAAGTCTACCTCATACACTTTACTGCTTTCATGTGCAGCTTTTCCATGCCTCCTTCTCACACCAAAATATTGTGAGGCCTAAATGGTTGATCCACCAAAAAGAGCCGCCCACTCAGCTCACTAATCCTGATTCTTCAATCGAATTAGGCGCATTCGATATTTCGTTGCAGAGTTTCCGAATTTTCGAGATGCCGAAAGCGGGTTCATACTAATTGAGCGACATGTTTCCAAAAATTAAATATTTCGCCGTTGCTGCTTGCATTAAATTAATGTAAGCTGTTATCTTGGAATCGCAGTTTTCAAGTTACTCTTTAATAAACCGCTAAACCAATCAGTGGTTGGGAATTCCACAAATGACTTCATATAATATAAAAAACCAATACGTGCAATTTTTTTAACATAAACATATGTGTGTGTATATAGGGATGTAATAGACAGCAGCGAATTCTGATGCATTAATCGACTAATTCAGCAGCCACCCTTCCACTTTTTACAGCAACGACTTCAAAGCCTCTGACGTGCGAAAGGTTCTCGCTAATGCGTTCGGTTGGAAACTTTAGTCTTATCATCTTCCCTTTGTGCCTAGATTTCATCACGCACATATCTTTATTCATCCGTCCGTTTCGTATGCCTCAGCTCAGCATATCACTACTTCACACGCCCTCCCGATCTTACGACTCCAGTGTGCCGATCCACGTCGCAGCGTTGTGACTGCAGCTGAAAGTTTGTGCAGTGCTTCATGATCTTTACTGCCGGCCTGCACATATTTGCGCACAAATGGGTATGAGAGTGTGTGTGTGTGTATGTGTATAGAAGGACATTTGAGTCATCCCTACCCCCATCCGCAGCGCATTTCTGTGGCTTTTCGTATGTTTTTTTCAACATTTCGCACTTCTTCTTTATTGCCACTTCCCTGAGACTTTCTTGTCTCATTCTGTTTGCTTCTGCCACTTTTTATTATCAATTTGGTTTTCACTTTTCATTTGCGATTTTTTACAACATTTAACTTCGCAATTGGTGATCGCACTCCCTTTTTCTGTTTTACGGTCTTCGCTATTTCTTTCATGCGACGTCGCTTCATTATGCTCATTCGTTGTTTCGTCTGCTTTTTCGTCCGTTTATCCGTGCGTGCGTGTGTCCACTTAAAGCCAACGCCGTTAGTCAGTACGCCATCTAGTCAGGGAGGCGAAAGACCAGCCGCGTACTCAGCCAGTTAGTCAGTAGATGCGTTGCGCTGCAGATACTCGACTCGAACTTCGTCCGCTGTAAATTTTGTTCCTCAGTTCGACACATTTATTTCGTGCAGCAACATCGGCGACGGAAACCAAAAAAAGCGAAAAATGTGTGTGTTGCACCGGAATTCGTTTAAAAAATAAATATTAAGAACCATAGAATAAATAACCGAACAAGTGTAGTTTTACGAAAGCTTCTGACTTTCGACGCCCAGTGAAGGTGGACACTTGACGCCGGGGTTACATATTTTTCGCCGAAATTTATCCAGCTTCGCTTCAAATTCCTAATCTTCGGTTAGGTGAAATTCGATTGGTTGTCGCGTAAAAGTGACTCTACAAACCGGAAGCGCAATGCGAGACGGGACGTAAATTGGACAGTGTGAAGCACTTGAAGGCTTCTTCAGTATTTTTGTTTTTGTTTTATTGCTTTACAACGCAACATTGCGCAACAGCTCAGGTCCTTCTTGTTAGTATTTATTTTTGTTTTGCCTTCGCTTGAGGAGAAAAAGCGATTTGTTAAATCTTTAACGCCATAGCTCATAAAATATATATAGTATATCTAAGCACAACCGTAACGCACACATAAGGTAACCTCAACCAGCTCAGGATCACACAAAGGGTAAGTACTTATAGCAGCCATATTGCATTTGATTGTAAAAAGAGCATAAAACTAAAATGGAGAAAAGCAAGATGTAAAGCTGAATATTTTAAAACTGCAAAAATTTATTAATTAGTCTGTGGTGTTTGGTGAACTTTTAATCCAAGCTGTTCCCTAAAATATTTGCCATTATTATTATTTTTTTTGAAAATTTTTGGATATTTATTGTTGCTTTTACATAAAGTGCCAAATCTTCAGTTAAGTTTTGAAATTAAAGATAGCATTGCTGTATATACACACACCTACTTGTTTATTTTCGAACGAGGTGTGAATCGGTGAATGTTCTTGCAATCACTTTCGCTTTCAAGTACAAGCCATATCCATTCTATTTAACAATGACTGACATAGCAAATACTTACTTATATACATAAGCATACAAGAGCTACTATGTACGAGTATATAATCCGTCTCAGCACCATCCGATAAGAGACTAACAAACCGGGCGCACTCCCCTGCAGTTGGATGAGGTGCCAGCAATCACCTCCAACACACTTTCACTTTATCAGTTGCGTAAATATGTAATGTCCGTTGACGTTTACACATGGTGTGCACATATAAGTTGGTGTAAGTGCAATTGTGGGCCGGCAAAATCCACTTAAATAAAAATCACGCTGTCAATTGGCGTTTTGTGCGACTAGTTTACGTTACAGTTGCTGCATGCAACATTAAATGTAACACACACGGCAGCCAACAGTAGCTTAAGCATGCACATAAACTCATAGCGTGGCACAGCAAAGCTTGTCTGACAAGACAATCAGCCGGGAAACCAAACAACATGACATGACGACGGCGCAATAGAGCTGAAGTGGGGGCAGAAGGGAGTGGGATGCAGCAACGACAATCCAACTACTGTACAACCTGACTACGAAAGGGGCTACAAGACGAGCACAGAGCATGGACTCCACCAAGAGCAGAGTCATAGGTGCGCAGCTGGAGTCTGCCAGCTAGACCGAGATGAAGACAGAGGCCAAAACCGTGTCAGTGGCAGTAGAGCAGACCCAGACCGGCCATATGACGACACGACAAGCGCGCGTGCAAACATATTGTATACATTTAACTATAACTGTATGAGTGTGTGCCATAAAAGCGGTGACGTAATGCCAACTACTCCACTAACACATTTTTCTGCATTCCTGCTGCAACGGCGGCAACTACATCCTCTGCCACTGCCAACGTTTGCAGCACTGCTACTGCGCTGTCACGCCTAGACGCATAGCTGCACTGAATGGAGTCGTAAATATTGCAGAAGAGGCAGCACAAAGATAGGTGCAAAGGCGGAAGGAGGAGACACCAGAATAGCAGAATAGCCGGCAAATATACCGGCGGATGGCACAAACTATGTACACAAAAACTCTTATCTACATAGAAATAGAGAAAGAGTGGAGTGTAAATTTTCACATGAATGACAGCAACAACTGTGTGACCATGAACGTGCATGGGGAAGGAAGGGCAGGAACGAGCGGGGCGAATGCGTACAAATGTCAGGCGGCGTGTCTGTGCGTCGTACGCATAGAGCCACTCTAGCCATCAGGAATGCCATTGCCAATGCCACTGTGCCACAAACCCAGACACTATCGCTCCAACACTCGTGGAACAAACTAGATGCGACCAGCAAAGAAGTTGCCTGCATACATATATTTGCAATGTACAGGCATATGTATGTAAAGAGTGTGTAAGTGTGCACGGAGTAGTGAAAGAAATCTTACGGCCAGCGATGAATACAGAAACAAGAATATGCTGTTTCAACAACTGTGCACACACGCACACATTTGTTCGCGCAGGTCAGACGAGCGACGCGACAATAGTAGGGCTTTATGGTTAACCAGTCAGAGCAGCTACATACTCTATGAGTTAGTAGTAGAGTACAGTAGCACTGTACCTGCAAGAAAATTGAGACAAAAACTTGTTCCATGCTTCATTTAGGATTTTTTTCTGGAAGAAACTTCAGTTATCGGGTTTTAAGATGGTCAAACTTATCTAATACTCTTCTGCTTATTTTCAAAGCTTCGCCGCTTTAACTCAAGACTGAAGTAATCCAAATCATTGCTGTGAATGCAAAGCTCCATGGCTATCTATGCTGACAGAGTTTTCTACGTAAAAAAAAAAACGTCAAAGTCGAAGTTCTTTCGAAATAACCGCTGATGTAAAGTTGCGAATTCTCAATATTTTACATAAAGTAAAATCGCTAACAGTGTCTTGGCACAATTCCGACTGGGTTTGAGATCTTGATTCTCGGTAAACTTCGCGAACATTCATGCCTGTGAGTGTGAGTATGCGGAGCCTCCGTAAATGCATTTTATTGCATTGAATATATATATACAGATATATCCGTAGTTGTTTGCTCAAAAGCTAGTATGCGAGTGCACATGTGTACCTCGGTATATGAAGATGGGATCGGCTGATCAGCAGGCACTCATCCACACAGGCATGTGGCAAATATAGTTGGTGCTAATAATTTTTCAAGGTTTTGTATTTCAGACGGAAAATAAACAAATCAATTTGAAGAAATAAAAACGAAAGGAAAACGAAAACGAAAACAATGCTCAAATAAACGAGAAGTCATTAATAAAGGAAGCTTTGTGCGTCAACTGTCAACTGCAAAATAAGGGAATATTAGATGAGAAAGAGGGAGACAGAATGCATGCAGAAGAGCGGGGGAAACCAAAAACAAAATTATCGATTAATGATCGAAAACATCTATCAAGAAATAATGAATTCATTTGCACCATTTAGTTGCCACAAAAAGCGGTGAAAAAAAGTGATCAGCAATCGAGGTGGAAGTTGCAGGGATACTCCCACCATAAGCGCCCTCGTTTACGATATTCAGTTCACATGCACTTTTTGTCGCCATTCTTGCTGTTGAGGACCGGGGTAAATGTAAATGTATGGCTTCTTTGACCATACGATACCCCGAATGGAAGGAAGTGAGCGCAATTAGCTGCTATTTACAGTTAATAAACAACGCACGCACACACATCACAGTGCCAGCGGGTCGATGACGAGCGAGCAAAATGCATGGGAAGCAGTGAAATAGAAAAGTAAAAACAAGTATGTGCTCACAGAAGTTTAGAAGCCGCACAGCGTGTAGCAATATAGCGAGCAACACACACATCAAATATACATATATGCGTAATTTGCGATAGCCAATAGGGCAACAACTGCGCCACAGTGCACCATATACCATATATTCCCATAGGGCATTTCCGTTGGGCTGGCCTTGATCTCTAATTGACTCGTTTAAAATGTCGTCGAGCTCGGCTTTGCCACTGAGGCGTTCCGCTGCTAAGCTAAACAAAGAAAATATGTGCATACGCGCGTGTACGTGTATGTGTTCACAAGCATACATACCGACATGCCGGCAAACTAGTTTGTGAGCTTGATAGAACGACGCAGGGTAAATGGAAAAAGACTACGCCGTCCAACAAATAGATAGACTAAGAAAATAAAGCCCGGCGCGTCGACTGAGAGTGACGAAGGGATAGCCGAATCAATGCAAGTGAAACTACTTAGCCCACAAACATGCAAATATACTCGTATGTACACATGGCAAATGTGGTACAGGAATGTGCGTTGCTTGTGGGCTCTGTGGCATGCGGTCTTTGGAACAACTGTTGCGCCTCAAAACATTGTTTACCCACAAAGCCTCAAGAGGGCCTGCTGATTACTCGCATAATCCAAATTATCGCTGGCCGCAACCGTTGCTTGTCACCACCACACTGACTACTGTGTGGGCTGCACGAGGAGCAATAATAAAACACGCGCAGCAGCGCAAACGGTGGCAGCGGTTTCAGCTCCATTAATGCCATTCAAGGACGTGTCATATGTTTGTGAGCCGATGCAAGCGAGCCGCCAGTGCGCTGCATAGAAATTCACATAACACGATACACCCAGGCTTGGCCGAGTGCATGCGATGTGCATGCAACAAGCGCATGTTGTGCCGCATGGCTGCCATCGCAGTCGCAGCTTCTGCTCGCAGAGGCATAGCAGCGCTGCTGTGCTGGTATTCTCGGAAACGGATTCCAAGGCCAACCACATTTAGCCACACTCAACCGCACACAACTCACAATAAACAAAGGCCCATGCACAAGCATAGCCGCAACTCCGACTCGTATTCATGTCGTTGGAAGTGCGCTGGTATATGTAGCACACTGGCCCTTCATTTACTCAGTTGCAACGAAATGCATAAAATCACATGCACATGCAACTAATGCAGTGCCAGCAATTGCCGCTTGTGATTGGGCCACCGTAGTAAGCACATCTGCGGCCGTCGCTGATGGCTGTTTATTATTGTTGTTGTTCTTGTTTTGCCTGTCGATAGGCGCCGAGTGGCCCTTGTGCGGATGGATTTGGCGGTGGAGCGAGGCGGGAATGTGTGGCCGTGCCTGTGGAAAATTTTCATTGCCAGTCGATAGTGTCGTCGCAGGCAACGAGGCAGAAACTCCGCTATGTGAGTCGCACCGTAATGCATTTTCGCAATAAAATTTAATTGAAAATAATATTTGTTTGTAGGAAAAAACACAAATGAAGGTAAAGCATTTTGGTCTAAGTCAACAAGGCAGGTTCAAAAAGTTCTACGCAATTTTTAGCGTTTCTTCAGGAACTTAGTTGGAAAATTTTGTGGCAGACTTTCTCGGTAGGCTTGGGTATTAGCGTAATATTTTTGCTAAGTTATTTATGCAATATTGAAAATATAAGAAATTGCGCTTTTACACACAGTAAAGTGCACCATTTGTAAAGGTTTTCTTAATGGATGCTGGTTTCCTATGTCCCACACGCATTCCAACCTACAAACATATTCTGGTATGCAAGCAAAATTGCATAGAGCACCGTATATGCATTTGTGCATTCTGTGCCCACATTGCAGCTCGCATTTTGTGTAACACCCCTTCACCCCGCTGTCCGCTAACGTCATTGTGTTGTTGCAGATCCGTGGTACACACAGGAAAACAACGGAATTAGCTTGGAAAACAAGGAAACGAAGAAATTGAGAAGCAGGAACCAAAGCGCACGGGCGACTATAACTACTAGACTAGAGTTATACTCGGCCATCGGAGGTCTGCGCGGCATTTCACATTGGCTTTGACATTGGCAATGTGCTGCAGCGTCGCTGTCGAAGCCGGTGTTTGCCGCCGTCGACATGGCATTGCCGGCAATTTTGTTTTATTTTTGCTTTTGTTTCCTGTAGTCTGCAGCGCTGCTTTCTGATTTTTTATAGCCGACTGTTATTTTTATGCGCTTTCCAACTGCATTTCGAGTCAGTCAGTCAGTTGGTCATGAGTGTCGTCACACACTATTACGATGACGTCGCTGTTGTGGCTGAAGTGGCTGCTTCTCGGTTTTCTTTTTACCACCAGCTGTAACAGCAACACGGAACGCTTCGCCGACGGGGGAAATGCAAATTCATTGGTCGACTTAGCCAAATGGCTGGTCAAACAGCTGGAGGAGTTGTACGATTACAGCGTTGACGAAAAGGGCTGACGACTGGTCGGACCGAGTTAAGGTATGCCGTCATCGGATCTCAACTTACGTTTTACATAATTGCGGCGACTATGCAATGACACCCGCCACGAGCCCGTCTACCGGTACTCGCTTTCCGCTTTCGTTGTGCAGCCAACCCACTCAAAACAAAACCCAGAGTTGTGCAAGTGTCACAGAGGCCAAATAAAACGAATACAAACTCTCACAACAATATAAATATATAAATATACATATGTATATACGTGCATAAATAAAGTATCGAATATCGATGGCCCAGTAAATGAAAGTCCATAAAGAGCAATGTAATGAGGTAACAACTCGAAGGGATCGAAAAAAATGTGTCAGTTTTATTGTTAATTCATTTGTTTGTGTTGCTGTCACTTCGAGCAGACACTATCTCATAAACTTTGCCAAGGCCAGCACATGATTGGTGTAATACGAAGACATTTTTCTGTTGTTTTATTTAATAAGCAGAGACCCTGAGATCGATCCTCTTGATTTGAAGTAAAATCGTTCTTGGTTTATTCGTCTTTTCTGAATAAGTTTTCAATATTCCGAAGACACTCGATATGAACTAAAATATTCTTGAAATATCACTATTTTTTATTTTTAACATTGCACTAGCTTGTCATTAATACGATAGACTGTAAACCCGGCATTATTTTGGTTCATTTGCATTAAAATATATAAAGATAGGAGAGCAACTGTCCGCTATATTTCACGGAGATAGTTTATTCTGTAATATTCCTTCAAAATACAATTTTTATTTCATAAATTTTACGAAATTTTTCCGAATATAATTATTCAAACCCATCTACAATATGTATTGGAAGTTGTATAACGGATGATATTGTACATAATGTATTGAATGTTGTATTAGGGATGACAAGTGAAGTGCTTAACTGCTTGATTCATCACATTCACCTTTGATTTGCGATTCGCATCAATCAGCGTTCCGAGAAGATCAATGAGGTTCTAAACTCGAGCACCGCATGCGCCGATAAGTCAATGGCATCAAAACTGAACTTCGCGGTTTCGCGAGGGTACAGTTCATCATGCGAGCTGTGAAGTTCAATGTAATAATAACATCAACAGTAACAAGTAAACATCGGTTATGACGCCGAGTGCTGGGGAAGTGAAGCGACATTGAACATATCGGAGTATGGTCAATCAGGCTGTGTGCGAATGAGGAAATACGAAAAAATTTAGTTCATTTACGTAGAGCAGCGGGGGTGATAACCAGTAAGTGAGATCAACAACATCTTTGCATGCACTTAGAGTGAAGCCAGTATGTGACAATAGTCATGAGGGGAAGAAGAGCACAGGCCAACGGACGATTGTAACACTTAGTACCGCCCGCTCAACGCCATTTTCGTCGATGTGTACTAATGTGCGCTAAAGCTGAATGAATTACCAAAAAGCCTGCGCTTGCAATCGCTGTCGCCGCTGTCATTCGCCTCTTCCTGCTCATGATTTTTATTTTTTATCTAATAACCTTGTCCAGTGTTATTAAACCCAAAAAGTTTCTTCACCTCAGTGAAGCAATGAGAAATGCTAATGCAAAGAACAAGAACAAAAATACAACTCACACATATTTAATGCATACACAGAAATATATATAAAGAACAATAAAAAGAGAACGCACTGCAAATAAACTGAAATGGCAAAATCAGAAGCAGAATAAATAAAAGCTCATAATACGAGCGCTGCTAAAACAGACTGTCAAGTAACACACAAACACTGCAGTGTAGCTCACACACGCGGCGTACGTGCGCGATCCACGCCGAACATGTGTAAGTGCACAGCGCATCAGCAGCGCTGAATTACTAAAGTAGCTAGCGTGGCGCGCAGTCAATTACTCAGACGGCGCATTAACGTCCACCGCGCGCTTGCAGCTGTCCAGCAACCACCCACCAATCGCCTACCAGATTGGTGGCGTTTCGCTGCTTTAAAGCGCGCGCGTCTGTGTGTGAGCATGTATGGCACACACGACGTGGCGTACGACGCAGTAGAATTGCATAGAATATGTGGAGTTTGCCGCGGCTTCACTTTATGATGCGTTTGTCAGCAGCGGCCACTTATCGCGCAGCACAGTTCATTGCATTGCGTTATACAATGCTTAGCACTTAGAGTTAGTAGCTATGTATACATATTTTTGCACATACTAGCAATTAAATTTTGGTTTTCTGCTCTGCGATATCGTACTCTCCCACACGCACACACACACTGCTGACAGCCGAGCGCAATGAACCATGAAAGCTCAAAATCAAATTTAGAACATTCAGCTAAAAACGCTGTGCGTTCTACGCATGCAAACTGCAGACGTGTTCACTTATTCCCCCACTCTAAGACTTCTATATTGGCTACACTGTATCGCTCGCACGAATTTTGCTGTGCGCAGTAAAGTGCGCGCGCGGTATAAGTTGTTAACGCGGTCAGAAAACAAACGTCACAATAAACAACAGAATTCTTACCGCTGCAACAGCAAAAAATACAGCGCGTTCAAAGCGCTACAACAACCAAACCGCATCACACCACAAAATATATTTCGCAATTGCACACATAAGCAAATGTGGAAACAGTAAAAGCAAATTATTCAGTTAGTGTGGATCACAAATACGCGCACAGCAATGCGTACTTACACCAGACCCCACGTGAGTACATATAAATGCACAACTGCGATTACGGGCATTTGTTTGCTTAAACTTTTATTTTTTGCGTTCGTTATCTACCGGGGGTAATGAACGCGCGACCGTCACTTTATTGCCGCGAGCGCGGGTCGGAGTTGCGCCATCGATCGCTAGAAATTTTAGGTCGATGTGTAGCAGACAGCATGTTTCTGAAACTCACATCGATAGTGCGTAATCGATTATATCAAATCCGCGACCGCGGTGGTAGTTCTATCAATTCTTAAACTGACACGCCCACAATTATAGTAAGTGGGATACCGACAATCTCAAATATATGCTTCGTCAGCAAATAACTGAAATAGTTTTAAATAAAAATGACACAATGACGGAGCTGCTTCACTTTGAACGGGCACTATGATCACTATTCACACAAATTTAGCCTTGAACTCGGTCGTCTGATATTTCGAAGGCATGCTACTCATTTACAAAAATAAACATACTACAAAAAACATATAAAACAGCAGTTTTGACGCCGCCATTTACAATAGATCGCAGCGCACACTAGTGTGCGTGTGCTAATAGATATAAGACTAACAGGCGCAGCTGACGCTGAAATATTTTTTACTTTTGCGTCTTAATTTTTTCATTTTTTATCCGAATAACTGTAACTTGAGTTGACCACTTTGCATTTTTATTTTATTTTTCGCCAATCTGCATGAACGAACGCATGCTTTTCTTCAATTTTTATTTCAAATACTCTGTATTCGTGCCGAGCACACATTTAGCTAAACCTCCGATGCACACACACACATAACACTTTTTCTCTTTAATTTCTTGCAAAAATAGAAAATCGAAATTATTTTGAGATATCGAACCATTTTCTATTTTTTTTATTTTGATTTAATTTTTTTTTTGTTCTATTTCTTTTTGAATTTTTATCACTTCACTTCCACTGCACCGTGTTGCCATTGCTTTCGTTGCGCCAAGCGCCACTGACCGCCGCCAAAACTATACTGGAAAATAGCACTCAATCAGCGCCGAACTATAGGAAATCTTATAGTGAACGCGCTGTGCCAATAGCCACACCGCTGCCCCCAAAACACATGCACGTCCCCAGCGACCCAAACACTATTTTTTCGTGACTATGTAGATGCCGCTGAGGAAAAGATGTTGTTAGTTTTTCACCACAGCCGTAGTCCGGTTAAGTCTATGAGTACGCTGAGCGCGCTGAGAATGTCTGAGCAAAACGTGGGCAACACTCACTCAGCTAAAAGCTCCACTTTGGTCTAGCCTAGGCTAATGGCGCACTCAAATAGACAAGCCCCACAAACGGCGGTGCGTGAGCGCCAAATGCTCAAATAGTTCCACCAAAGTTAGTGTGTGGGTTTACAGCAAATAGTTTCGGCATGCGAGCGATATACATGGGGCGTATCGCTGAATGCTGCAAGCAATAAAGAGCTCACCTTGTCATGCCTCTTTACGGGCGCTGCATCAGAGACGAAGGGCAGAGAATTGCATTGCCGATGCAACTGGTCGCCAAATGCATCCTCAGTGCAACTCGAAGAGCAGTCAAGAGTGCAGAATTCACAAGAGAATTTGCAAATTCTATGCATCTTCACGTGACCTGCAACTGTGTGGGTAACTGCAATCAGCGAGATCATGTTTTTACTTGACTCTTGCACGGAAGAGCTGCACACGCCAGGAATACAAACTATTTAATTTCTTATAAATATTATATTTAGTAAAAAAGTTGTGTGTGGGCGTATTCCTTATTATCTAACACTCAATGTCTACTGAATTTGACATCATATTTATATATAAATATGGAAATCAAAAACAAGTCCATGAAGCTAGTGCGATCAAGTTTTAAAATTCCAAAAGAGTCATTAGACGCTTAGCTAGACCCTTGTTGCCGAAAGCAGCAGTCTGGCGTGACCAGAGACCATTTGAAGCGATTTCCTTCCTTAAGAACAACAGAAAAGGCACACCAATCTGACTGCGAAATTGAAAGCAAAAAATTGGCAAACGTTTAACCCCTTAAAATGTCTGGCACTTTGCTGCTGTTTTCCCCCATTCACTGCCTCTTCTGCATCGCAGTTGGCAAATTTGGCTGACTTAACACTTCAAAGTCGCAGACGTAGCTTAAATTGGTGCGGTCGCACCGTCTACGGTGTTTCTGCAAACTTTTTGCTTAAGCTACCATCGAATGAGTTTTTTATTTGATTTTAGGTTCTTAAGCCACCACCATTTACTATCGTCTATTGTGGCGATCGTCTCAGACTGTGTTGCCCTTGCCACAAATAAGACCCGACCCTCTTATTCTAAACTTAACAGCGTTTTTATTATTACCCATTTATGCTGTTATTGATGTTGTTGTTGCTATTATCGCTTATAAGCTAACTTCAGTTTTCTGTTTAGCTAGTGCTATTTTTTGCTGATTTGTTACTCCAGCACTTCTATACGTAGACGAAGCGGAAACGGGTTTTGAATTCAATTTCGTGAAGCAAATTTGAGACGCGCAACAAAAGTTTTATAAACTAAATACTTTTCATTCTATTATTTGTGTTATTTTCTGCTTTCTTCCCTTGCTACCCTTGCCAATACTTATTATTATTAAAGCCCTGTAGCAGTGATCTAAACCTCGTTTTTGTGAAACTCAGGCCTCCCTCCATCCTCGCAAATGTAGACTTGACTTGGCTGCGCGCTGCGAGCACTCACTGTACTCTTTGCTTTGCTTCCGTTTTTTGTTTTAGAAACTTGAAATAGCCAATAGTATTCAGCTATTACTGACGCCAGCTGCGGAGAGCGCTGAACAGCGACACATGCATGGTTGGCTCCCGTGAGTGCCAACCATCGGGAGCAAATTCTAACGCATACACTCGAATGTCTTTCACTGCAGAACGACATGGTGGGCGCGCTTGACTTACACTCTCCGCGTTTGATAATGACAGAAGCAGCCAAATGTAGCGCTGTGATCACACGTTTGCTCAGAGTCTAACGATAACTTTGATATGTGTTAGCGATTTTTGGCAGATGCTAACTTCATAGTGAGCGCTGCGCTTTTGTGGCAGTGTGGCGAACGCGCAGTGCACATTGCGCTCATTCTATATTAGATATTTCGCACATACATGCGCATTGTCTGAGGTAAATGACCGAATGTCCGACTCGGTATGACTAGGTTAAGGTGAAGGTCATAATCGACTACTCAGCGCGCTACATTCTAGCGCACTACACTTTAGGCAAGAAATTGGCACTGCGTCGTTCAATGTTTTCTCAACGTGTGAGCTAGAGCAAGTTTTTGCCAGACACTCATAGCGCAGTGGTAGCGCCACTCCGCGCTACCCCTCCCACTGCACCTATATTTGGCTGCATTAGAAATGAGAATAGAGAGCAGGAGTGTCATAGGAGAGCATGTGTTTGAAAGCGAAATTGAAAGCAAGAGCGATTGTATACAAAATATCGGCACATATACAACTGCAAACCCTCGCGCTGTGCGGGCCGTAAGGCGTAGCTGATCGCGCTGATTTATGCCATTTGAATGCGATTTATGTGGAACCAAGATATGAATATCTGTTGTTTCTATTGTTTTTGGCTTTTGCTTTTGTTTTCATTCGGTGGCGGATAGTGGTGGCAGGCACAATGCAGACTACGAGTCTTTTATGTAGTTTTTTCTTTAAACTTTTGTTGTAGCCCCCTTTGAATTTGAAACCGAAAAATGCTGTTCCCTCGCAGTTTTGTTTTTGCTTTCACATGTGCACACTATTGCATAGATTCCATTTTTGGTTGTGGCCGATGCTGTCGAAAGTTCCTACTGCTACTGGACTCAGACAAATTATTTCTGGACTTAATGCTTTGGTGACTATTTACGCTTTCATTTCAGTTGATTTAGTTTAAAAGTTGTTGCTGTTTCCCTTGCTGAAGCAACTGTTGCCCAGTGTTGTTGCTTTGTTAGGTTTTATTCGTCATTTGCTCTGATAGCGGCTCAGCTCGAGTTCATTTGCTTGCGGTTGCTGTCGCTATTAGATTTGCTGACATAAAAACAATCACATTGCCGTGCAAATATGCATATGCATGTACTTGTTTACACATGTGTGTGTGTGTAGCAGTGTGTGTATGCAGAATGGTTGAGGCCATGTGTGTGCACATGATGGAATGGCACTAGCTTTTCTTGGTTCGGCGGCTGCTGACGGCACTGCGGCGCGCGGTCAGGGGCGAACGCAGCCATTGAACGCGAGACCTTGAACTTGGACTCAGTTATACGAGAATTTTGGTTTTCGTTGCTGTTGCTATTGCTGTAGTGTTAGTGTAGCGCCTCGCTATTGTTATTTAGATTCCCAATTTTGTATTTCTATTGTTTTTTCGGTATGTAATTTGTTTCAATTTTGCTCGTTTGCACTAGAGCTGGCCAGCCAACTTTCTTCGAACAAACATTATTTACTTATACAAATTTTATAAATGCATTATAAAAACGTATGTATATTTTCGTAAATTTATTTTTGGTCAATGTGGCCTTTTCGTTTCTTTTTTGCTTCAAAACTGATTTTTTTCGAATATTTGCAATTTTTAAACTTCTTATTATAAACTTGTATGTCGGCGCTGACAATGCGCAATTAATGGCACAATAATAATCTTTGCAAAACTGACAATAAAATATTTAGCACAATAAATTAGTTTTACTATTTTGATAAAAAAAAAATATCGAAGAAGAAAAAATCTCATATACACCGACTGATAAAAAAATATATATGTATATAGAGATACATTTAAAACAGGTTTGCACCTTTTGAAAAGAAAATGATAACCATAACTCATAACACAACAAAACTAGTCAAATTTGCTGTTCATCATTTGGAGAGCAAGGGTCCCTACCAACCCCTTACTAGCATTTTGCGACCACAGAAAACCACAAAACAATTTTATTAGCAAAATGCGTATAATCGTTCACTTACTGCCACTTTAACACACCCACAGACCCACTTACACTCAAATGCCCCAGCACCATGCTGACATAATTTAGTTAGTTGCTTTATGAATTTGTGGCGCTAAGTCCATGTTTTTGCTACGCAAACCCGACTAAAACAAACCACGTGGTCAAGAAACAACGACACACATAACTAAAGTCCGCTATTACACACACACTGCGGGCAAACGCCGGCAATAAAAGCTTGCAAAACTCGGAAACTAAAAGGACTATAAAGCGAGGAAACGCAGCCAGACTGTGCCACCCACCCGTGAAAGGTAAAAAAGTGGCTGCCGGTTGGATGTGATTTTTCTTCGTCACAGCATGCAACTGCTGCTCATGAATATGCATGTATGTTTGTGTGGGCGACGTGTGGCACATGACATTTGGGGTGGCAAGAGCACAGCTAGGCGAAGTGCCGCTGCCGCTGCGCTGCTGCCTAATCGTATAGTTGCCTCGCGTCGCTGCCACAGCGCTAGAGCGCTTTCGTCGTCACCCTCCTGCATCGCCGCATTTGTAAACTTTTCGAGATTATTTCCTTTTTTCAGTCACACCCATCTTCCGTTTTGCAGCTAGAGTTCGCTTTACCACTAGTTTTGTTCTTTGCGCTTCTGCGAGTCATGCAACCACGTGACGTCAACAATGCACAGTCTCTCCAAATGGCTGCGAGGAGGCATGTGGTGGTGTATATATGGAATCACTTTATGTTTCTACTGCAACTGGCACTAATGGCAGCTATAAATGCCACACGATGCGCTGCGTAGATACCCTTCTGCATTCCCGGCTTAGGCAGTCACCCTCTGCCGGCCGCAGACGGACATCTGCTAGAGTAGCATGCCGGTATTGGTGTCTAGCTGCGGCTGTCCGTCCACTTTTCTGTCTGCAACTGGCGAATGATGGCGATGATAATGAAGTTGGGCGGATGGGTGGCACAAGCCGCGTTCGACAACGCAGCTTACTCGCTGTGCATGCGAAAGCACATAAAAACACATAAGAGCATAAAATCGTGCCGACGACAGCGCGGCGTTAGGGTTAGTTAGTGGCCTTCCTCTTCTATTTCCGTTGGCTGCTCAGCCACGCCGCTGCGTCCATATGATGGCATCGGTAGTTGCCGTCGCTTTCTTTGTACTTTTGCTTTTGTGCGTTCTTTTGCTTTGCGCTGCCACTATTATAGTACGAGTAGTTTTTCTTTTACTCTTTTTTCTTTGTTAAGCGTCAGAAGGCTGCGTAGAATAGTAAAGCTTTCACTTTCAACGATGTGGCACGCTGTGTTGCACTCGTCACGCATTAGACGCTTCGCTCGCCTCGCTCAATGACGCTTCGTCGAGGGCAATGCAATGAATGGCAATGTCTGGCAGCAGTCTACGTGCGCATTTTTCGTTTTGCTGTATTTCACCGGTAAAGTTATGAATGAAAGGGGTGCTTTGCTTGGCATGCTGCACGCCTCATGGTGAGATGTGGGGGAATATTACAATGAGATGTCGAGTGTGGATTGCAAAAAGACTTTTGCACTGGATCATATATAGAGGTACAACGCTGGCCTAGTTGTTTGTATAAAAGCTCTTCTACCTGTGCGAAATAAATATTTCGACGTCTTGTTAAAAATAGCTGAAACCGGAATAGTTCAACCTGTGAAAAGTTAGTACAATTCACGCACATATGTATCTATCATAAAGTCTAATTCTATTGCTCAGACAAAACAAAAAAACATAGTGCCGAATGGTCTGGCGACGCTTTGCTACGCACTCTAACGCGCTTCCACACATTTGCAAAAATGCGAAAAATGACGCGTTCACCAGACAGGCGAGCCCCTCTTTTGGCACGCACAGGCATACGCACTTCGGTCACACGCACGCCAACCGCGCCGCCTAGATACGCACTCACGCACACATTAACCAAATATAATATTAATCGGCATATACGCAAGTGTGTTCAGATAAGGCCGAAGGTAATACTATGGCGGAATTCGTTTCTCTCGCGCCCTCCTATCTTCTGCCTTACTATTTTGTCTATTTTATCGCGCAACTATTTTCGCACAAACACGTCATCCCACATTCAAACACTATACGCATACATACAAACGCGCTCACATGCGCTCGTGCGCTCGCTTGCCCTACCCCACTCTGACAACCCCATAACCCAGTGCCCCATTTAGTGATAGTGTAGTACGGAGAATAGGCTGCCATCGGGCGAGCGAGCTTGTTTTATTTTGGGTCCGAACAGCGGCACTCCAACAAAACTAAAACGAACCGCCGCGAACCACTACGACGATAAAGAAGCTTTTTCTCATTCTTTGTGAGCAGCAAAACTAAAATTTAACCTTGAAAATAGCAAACATCGAAATATACGAGCATTTGACGTGAAGTTGAGTGCAAACAAATGGAACGCACACCAACAAACACACTCGCATGATAGCCATGCCGGCATAGTAAAGATATATGTACGTACGTATACGATTTCTATGTTTGTTTGTGTGTGTGGTGCTATTTCTAGGTAGCTGGGCGACACTGGGATATGAGCGTACAAACAACCGCCGTCAAACATCCAATAACAACACCAATAGCATAGAAACACAACTAACCATAAATTCTACCAGAACACAGTCGTCTGTGTGCGAGTGCGGGTGTGTTGCGGCTGTACCCCGCGCATGCTTTCCCTGCATTTTTCGAGAATGGCAAAATGTTTGGAACTATTCTCATAGTTATTAATATGTATAGGTGTGTAAGCATTTTCTGTACCTATCTGCGTCTATAAACTTCTCTGGTTCTTTGTTCTGCTGCTGCATTCACATTGGTTCTGCTGGATTTATGGTTATTAGTTCCGAACCCAAACCCTGAATTGATATTAGATATTACTATCTACCAAAACCTTTCAAGTCGCGTGTTTAGACCCCCCTAATAGATATCTTATTTCAGACTTAAGCTCTATTTTCTCTCCACTGTCGTTAAAAGTAAAATATGCTTGATTGAATGGTAAGTTTTTAAAATTTGCTTTCTGTGAGTTGAATTGTAGATAGATCGAAGCAGTATAGATCACTCGGCAGATATTCGGTTTATAAATTATTCGTACAGATTATTAATTGGAGAATAATCACGAATTAGGCTTGAATTTAATATACTTTCGGAAATTCTCTCATAATGATCAGATCTATCAGCTGTCCCATTTCGATGAAGATAAATCCATTAGATTAGGAATTTCAGTTACATCTTTTGTTCCGTTCATACTTCAAATTGGCAAAGTCAGCCAGTGCGATTTATGTACTGTTATTTTAGAAGAACTATTTTAAGCCCATAACGCATATATATACGTAAACATATAATATATAAACCTAAATTTATATATAAATTTGTTTCTGCTGCATTATTGGTCTATCTTAGTCAACGCAGATGTTTGGTGCGATGAGCCATGCATTGAAATTCACTTATGAAACAATCCAACTCCGCGTCCGCTCTGCCCTCGCGCCCACTCCGCGAACACATCGATCGCTGCTTCTTTTAACGCGAAGTATAACTCTTTTGACAGCTAACATTTTTGTTGTACTTGTAGTCGATTTTGTGTTTGTGACTACATGTGTTTTTGTTGTTGTTTTGTTTGTTCTCGAATCACATGCAAAATGCTTTTCACTTCACTGCTACGGCAAATGCCGCACAGCAAACCAAACTGTTGTATGTGTGAGAAAAAATTCTCAGCTGCTCGCTGTGTGAACTATGCGGAATAGCTGCAAGTGAATGTTGTTGTTGTTGCTTTTTATTTACTGTTTTACTCGTTTTTTGCATATAATGCCTTTTTGCCAAAATTTCGGACAGTTCTCACACATGCAATAGAACACATGAAATAGTACCCGAACGCCACCGGTAAGAGGAGTAGCCATAGATATGACTGCCACCAATACACCCACCTCATCCTCATATCCATGTACAAACGCCGTGTGTGTGTGTGTGTGTGTGTGAGCCGCACACTGGCACGCAACGTGTGCGATTTCACAGCGAAATGCAGAATTCTAACACACTGACCGACTAATCGAAAGCAGACACAACAACAAGCAGAACAAGCGGCTTTAGCCGAGCAAAATAAAAATACTGCATTAATATTAGGGAGAGCTCGGTTAGCAAAAGCCTAGAACAAACGGGTATTGCTGTTGGCGGTGCAGCGCGCGGGGTTCACTATGGCAGCGACGACAACGGCAAATACTAAGCAGCCAACAACACCCTCATGGCAGCGACGACGCGTATGCCTGCCTCCAAATGCCATTGTTGTGCGTTTGCTGTGTGCTGCCGTGGCTGGCGTAGCCGCGCGTTTTTGTTGAAGCTTCGTTGCCGATCGGGACGCGCTCGAGCGCTCGAACTCTCGATTCCCAGAACCTCCTCCTGTCCGCCGCACCGCTGTGCATGTATTTTTTGGATAGTTTTTGGCAATTGCCTAATGCGCTTTTAACGTCGCTAGTCGGGCCAGAAGTAGCAGCAAAAGCAGCAGCCGCACAAGCAACAGTTGAATTTTGTTGTCGCGCGTACTTTGTTGGTCACAATCGGTACGGTCGGTCGGTCGGTCGGTCGCTCGCTAGAACAATTCAACGCGTATCCCTGTTTCAAATCAAACAACTCTAGATAATTCTAAAATAATTGTGAAAACTAAACAAACTCTCACTTAAAGGAAGCAACTCGTAAATAGCTTTGAAAAAGTGAAATTACTCTTGTGAATAGCAACTACGCATTCGTTTTGATGCTTTTTTTAAACTGAATAAGTGAAACAATTAAAAGGCTTAAAACAAAAGTGAATAGTTCTGCATATTTTTCGCAAGAAAAGTTCAAGATCTTTATATTAAACTATGCCTAGTGCATTTATGCATTTTTGACCTCTGAAAACCAAGGGTAACTCTGAATCGCTCAGCAGTGCCTCGAATATATGTGTGTAGTTCGTGCTACTTGCAGTGCTAGCAGCAAAAAATATGTTTTTTAATTTTATAAATGTTTTAAAATTCAAATTGAAAACAACAATCACAACATTTCGTTTTCGGTAATTACAGTTAGTAGTCGCAGTAATCGTCGGTCGCGTTCTTAAGTGTTCGGTAGTGTATTACTTTCAACCGTACCTCGGTTCGCCAATATTGGCTGCCACCACTAAAGCTTCTACAGCAGTCAGGTAGGCAAAATTCTACGATGGCTCCACTTAATTAGAAAACTAACTTCATTTACATATATACTGAGTCAAATTGCATGAAGCTTTGCATTCAGGCAATAATTTTCTTATATCTTATTTTATTTACTGAGAACTGTTTGGATACAAAATACAAAAAAACCCACTTAAGTCGACTCATTATAAGTCCCTGATCGGTCATACAACCGAGAAGACTTTCCATTACGTATTTTTCTGAATTAAACTTTCCGCAGCAACTTTTGCTGTGACAAATCCACCAACACAAGTGCAGCGCAGCAAAAAGCCAGGCGAAAGCAAGAAAAGCATTACATTCTTTGCGCTCATCTTCTGACGCAGCGAAATATCAAGCGTTTTGTGCCAAACTGCGCGAGCAACCCACATCGTGCGCTCCCCCACTGCATTGCCTTGCGCACTCGCTTACGTATCGGCAAGCGCACAGCATTTGCTGCACTGCCAACACACGTGAAGTGAAGCGCTCAGCAAAAACTACTTGCTCACTCGCAGATAAAGAGCGCGTTCATATATGATTGTATCACATAGATACAAATAGCGATAGTTTACGTTTTGCAAGAGCACTTCGAAACGACGACTGGAGAGCTTTTTAGAAAGCTGCAGCAGCTTTGTTGCTTTTGCTTGGTTATCACCCGCATGTATGTATGTATGTATAGTTAGTTTGCTGTTTGTTTTAGTTTGGCAATTGAACGCTTTACTCGTTTTTCACTTCCAACATGTTAGTAGAAGTTCTTGTGTGTACTGCATACATGCAAACATATGTACATATATGGTAAAAAACTAATGCAAAACTTTATCTGAAACACAGCCGAATAAGAAAAATGGCTGCAATTTTGTGGCGTCTAAGCTTGGAGAAAACACTGCTCATCGCATTTCCAAGAAATTTGTTGACTATTTTTCATAAAAACCACTAATAGTCATCGCCGCGAAATAAATGGAAAGAAACTAAATACACTTAGAACCCATATGCTGATCAATCGCTGGCGAAATTTTGTAGTCCAGAAATTATTTATAGTACTTGCCTGTATGTGTGCATGATATGTGTATGTGAAAGCTACAGCTTTTGCTGTGCAGCGATAAAATGTTGAATTTCTATAGAAATTAAAAAAATATATGAAATTTTCGAATATAAATCCGCATAAAACTTAAACGAAATGGCTGGCAATTCAGAAAACGCCCGAGATGCCAAGAGCAGCAGTACTAACCTTGAGTGTCAATAACCTCAGCTGGCCAACGCAAATAAAACTTGTTTGTTATGCCCATTAAAAGTGAATTTTAATTTGATTTTCTACGCGGCGAATGCATTGTTTGTTTATCAATTTAGGCGTTTTATAATCTGCGAGTCTATTTAAAGCCACTTGACGTGTGACACTTGCACACGAATCAGATGCGCTCGAAATAAATTGTTTCACACAAAAACAACTTCATTGAAATATGTAAACATTTTTCCCATCCCGGAGAGTCTATACGCCAAAGCTAAATTTTATGACCTTCGATTCGAAGCCGATTCTGAATCTAGAGTTGGATATCGTCTTCTTTGTAATATAAGTAAAGCTACCTACGTTCTTCCGTAAGCGCGCTTTAGTTGTTGTCTTACATGACACTCGCTTGCAAGTTGGCTCAACTGATATTAAATGATGTGGCTCTTCTTGAGGCGGCTGGGCGATAAAATTAGTCTTTTCAATAAACTCACAACTATTTTTTGATCATTCTGAATATTTGACATTTTACAATACATATCCTTCACTGTGCTAATTTTACTAATTGTATTTCCGTATTTTCTCTTTGCAGTTTATTTAAATTTATGAAAAATATATCTACACAAATATAAACATAAAACGCACATAACAAAGTAAACTTCCCAAATAGTCAAACTTAAGGGAAAGTACAAGCAAAAGCAAAACTTAAAGAAGACGGTTCTAAACAACCATAAAAACAACAACATAATAACATAACATTACAATTACATCTACAACTACAACTGAAAGAAAACAACTGCAGTCAGTTGGAGAAAAATAATTAATTTCCAAATAACAGCAGTCACAGCAACAAGAACAACAACAACAGCATATCCATAAGAGTGAAAGCACGTCATTAGGGACGCTTTCAACAGCGTCAACGCAACACCCACACATACAAGGACACGGAAGCGGACATAGTCAAGCCAGCCGCGAAGATGGACGAAACACAGCATTTCTGTTTGCGCTGGAACAACTACCAAAGCAGCATAACGTCGGCGTTTGAGAATCTCCGCGACGATGAAGATTTCGTCGATGTGACACTGGCGTGCGAGGGGCGCAGCATCAAAGCGCATCGCGTCGTCCTGTCGGCGTGCAGTCCATATTTTCGCGATTTACTCAAGGTAAGTGGCAACAATGGCAAAAAGTCTATGTACTTACAGGTTAAGAGTTCCCACGGCCTATACTGTGGATTATTTGAATTTGTATGTATATGATATTTGAGGCATACAAAATGTAATATAAGATCTTTTTTTTTTTAAACTTTTAACATCGGCGTCCGTTGGCGCTCACCGCTTTATCTTTCGAATTATTGTAGAAAAGAGCAGTTTTTGAAACCAAACTCGTGTTTTGAACCTCAGTGTATAGGAACCTAGGAATGTGAATAGTTATGAGTTCACCGTAATGGGAACGATTCGAGGTGTAATGACTTTCAAAAGGTGTCTAATATGAAATAAGGCCACTTGAACAAGAGCAGTTCATAATTATATGATTCTCTTATATTTCTATTCTTCTTAAGCGATCAGATGCGGTATAAAATTAGAAAGTCTAACGCATGAAAACAAAGTTGATACTTTGTCTTGATATATCGGTTGGCACAGTTTTCATCACAGTCAACGATAGCCGTCGATGGTTTCAACAAGCAATGACTAACTCACATACATTTTGTTTTCGAGGACACTTCGCACATAAAGTAAAAAATTTTATTAGTTAGTATATATGTATATATATATATGCAAATACATGTATAAATATATGTATGTTGGGCAAATAGCAATGCGTTCATTTGCCATACAAAGGCACTTGCAAAGGAGAACGTGTAAAGAAATCGCAATATTAAAATAAAGCAAAAGCGGCGATTGCATTACCTAATGACAGGGCCAAGTGGGGCGGGGAAAACGAAGACAGAAGCAAAGGCAAAACCACACTATCTTCGTTCATATGTATTCGCCAAAGGCTGTGCAAACATAAGAAACAGAAAATCACACATAAGACAAACTTGCGAGGGACAAGGGAAACGCATGTGTATATATGTATAAAGCGTAAATTGCAATTTTTTATCGTTTTATGAGTAGAAAATGCGATAAAAAGTAGATGGCAGAAATATAGTGCGAAAATGCAAGGGCAGAATACAAACTGGCTCACCCTGAATATCGCGAATGAGAGGAAACACCTTAAACAGAAGAGAGCAAATCGGTCGAAGATCAGTCGCACAAAAACGATGGTGAAGAGAAAACAAAAAAAAAAAGAAAAGCGAAGTTGGGAAGAATGTGGAGATGAAATAAAGAAGGAGCAGAGAAGAAGATGCGGCTGCAGTGACAAACCCTTTCGCCTACCCGACCCAGCCCCTCACCAGAAGCTGCAGGGAAAAAGCGCAGAGGATACATAATTATACAGGCGATTGCGGATTTCTGCTGCCTCTGCCACGACGATGTGACCTACTTATGTGCGTTGTTGCAGCGCTACGCGGTTGCTGGGAGACAATGAAAGCACATATCTGCAATAAAGTAATATGAGTATCTGTCGATTCGTATGTATGTACACTGATGCATATAACCGTAAACTTTCATCTGTATGTATGTTTGTGTGTGTGGCACTTGCACGGCTACTTATTTGAAAGTGACTCTAAAGTCGGTGCAAGACAGGTAAAATGTTGACTTATTATGCACACAAGCTATTTGTAAATTTCAAAAACAACGACAACAACAACAACCACAACAGGAACAATAAAAACACAATTAAACAATTGCTACAACACGCAACTGTGGCACATGCAACAGCGAGCTAGTAGCAGTCATACAAATCAAATCGACTGTATAAATGTTTGCTTGCTGCAACAACAAAAACGTGCAACCACAATAAAATGAAATTAGTCCGCAGTTTCAATTAAAATAACAAACTGCCTTTATCTGTGTTTGTGGCAAGTCACTTGAGTCCGTTGGGTGGTCTTCAAACTCGTTAAATGCATACAATCTGTCTACACAGTGCTTGCCACACCCAACCTGCAACGCCCAAATGCTTATGCGGCAGCAAAGTGAGCAATTCTGCATTTGAGTTGAATTTTAGAGCCAACTAATGTGTGTCTGTGTGTGAGGGTGAGCCATTTTGTCTGCAATGCACATGTGCGGCATGCAACCGCAATGTCGGAAATTTGCTAACGATTATTATTTGACGCTGATGGCAGCTCAGTGGCAAAAAGTTTCCGCTTTGTGTCATATTGTACGCTTGTACGTTGTTCTCTGCCTTTTTTGCTGGCTGCAGCGTTGCCAACACACATACACTTGTATGGAATGTTTGTAGGTGCCGCAGCCTACCCCTTTTGTTTGCCTCAAAGCCACAATTGCGTGCACACTTCCGCAATCTATACTTGCAACAAACTGCATACCCCGCTGACGCCGCTGCTCTCGCCGTCACATGCAGCCAACTTTGGTAGAGTTTAATGTCTCAATGCCGACGAATATTCAAAATGCATTAGGCACATCAAGACGCTCACTGCGGTGACTGTTAGTAGGCGGGGCGGCGGGACATGGTTTCTTGTTATTTCGCAAAGAGTTTGCCGAAGTTGTTGCTCGCTTTGTAACTGACGGTGGAAACGCAACTCGCAAATTCTTAGGCAAAACTGGCACTGAATCCTGTGGCAAGCAACAAGAGACTCCAGCTCCCAGTGGGTGACCCCGAAAATAGCAAAATATTCTTTTGCACTGTAAAACACAAATGCATGCAACAGACGTCGCCTCGAATACTTCCGCACAGAAAAAGTGTTTAGGGGAGAATGGGCGTAATAGAAATTATGCCGCATGCAGCGGCATGGAGGTCCTCTAAGCCACCAGCCATCAGCCATCCGCACCGCAACTACGGCAGTAATCACTATCATCAAACATTAGCTGGAAGCCACAAATAATAACAGTAATAATGAGCTCGCGAAATATTCGCCATGCCTGCGGCCCATTAGTGATGGCGCAGTGCCACACTTTGCCTGCAAATGCCACCGAGAGACAAGAAAATCACAGCAAACTTCTTGCAATTCGCCACACACGCCAACTGCCCACTTCGCCGCGCCGCGCCTCCATCCTCATATGTATGTGTGTGTTGCGTTATAATAAACAAAGAAGAACCGACTAAATAAATTTAATAGTTAACAAAAAATGCAACGGTACAAAATGCGACAACAAAGGCAACAACAAGAGTGGGGCGAGGAGTCTAGAGTAAAAGTGCGCTGCGAAATAATGGCACAGCGATGCAAATTAAGTAGAGCCACTGCAAAAATTACACAGAAAGCGACTAGAAATAAGGCGCAGCAGGGAACGGCGCAGGCTTCGCTAAATCACAAAACTTTGGCCTACAAGTGGCGAGTGGCGAGTGCCGTAGGGTGAGGATCGCTGCACGGAAATTTCAAATTTTAAATATATTCGTTTTATTAATTAGGTTGCCATTAAAGTTTGCTTTGCGCCACACAACAACAAAAACCACTAAAACTTCGGCAACCAATAGGGCAGGCAAATTCGTACATACACACACACACACATAAACACTAATGTATGTGCATTTGCATGAAGAACGCTTTTTGCAGAATATTTGAAAAAGAAAAATCGAAAACTATGCGGTTATACACACACACACACACACACAGACGTACCATGTTAAAAGTTTTAGCAACAAACAAATTCTGCGGCGAAAGGTTATAACTAGCAAAGTGCTCGTCAATCCGGAACGTGGCGGCATGAACGCCGATAGGCGTACGAGTATCTGTCTTTGGCCATTTACCGTTTTGTCTAATGTGACGCAAACACACACCCATACGTAAGGCATAGCCGCATTCGATTCGCATGCAACTTATAATGAATTGCTGAGTTATTTTTATTGCATAAACACATAAATACTTAACATAAGCAAGTATGCGCGTGTGTGTGTGCACGGAAGCTAGTCATTTCTACTGGGCGGCGCTGAAAAGCGTCGTGATATACATACGTACATAGCAATGAACAGAATTTTCAAAATGTTTGCAAAGAATTTAATAATGCAAAAGTTCGCCTACAATAAAACTGATTTAATGACTCCGCGTGCGACTGCGAAGAAAAGCTCACAAACGCTGCTACAATGCGTTCACATTCACTTCCAACTTGATATTTGCACTGTACTAGCGTAGCATATGTATGCAAATTCGCTTGCAAAGTACTAGGTTTAATTAAATGAGCTAGATTTAGTTAAATTATTGCTCTCCAATAAAACTCATTTGCAAAATATTTATATAAGAGTGTTAGCTTGGCTTTAGTATATCGAAAGAATTGTTCTGAAACCCTAATAAGTACGTTAAGTCGACGATTCATACGATTTCTTCATCCGAGTGCTGACTGGTTAGCCTTGACTGTAATCATATACCCTAAATCATTTAATTAGGAATTTGTAGAAAATTACTCATGCAAATGTGGTTTAATTTTAATTAGAAATCGCAGTTGGACGCCACTCGCCAAACTCGCTGTAACGGAACTTATCACAATAAATCAATTTAAGTTGTATAATAACGGTAAAAGTACTATACATGACACAATTGTCCAAAGTATCGCCAAGTTGACAATTCTGTTGCCAAGTTAATTATTCGCTTCAAATTAGATCTATGGCGGAGCGATTGAATGCAGAAGAAACTCAAAGAAAGAACTATACAAAGAAGCATGCACTAAATTGTTAAAAGTTTTGCATGTGCAAAATATAACAACAGCACAACTGCTGATTAACAACTCGTCGAAAAGTCGAAAAAAATTAAATAAATCAGCGCAAAAAAGTGTAGTCAATTGCTGTGTCAGCACTCAGGCCAGCGGCAGCCTGCCTACTTATGCAAAAATAGTGAAGCGAAGCGACGTGAAGAACACACTTTTTCAAATAAAAGCGAACAAGTCATGACACCGCACACGGACACACACACACACACGCATACTACGGCGCATTGAAAGCACTACAAGTACTAAGAAATACTACAATATGAGAAGGGACAACATTTAATTTGCTAAATAGCAAAATAAATGCACAACAATTGCAGTAGAGAGAAGGGAGAGCAGGGCGCATAAGATTACAGGGTAGCGGCCGTATCTCGGACAATGGCAACAAAAGTAATGAACCCAGCCTTGGTAGGGAAAACTTTATTGGCACTACAAGCGGCAGCTTTTGCCATTTTTGTATTTACTATGCATTACCGTTATAAAAACAAACAAGCGACCAGAAAGCGTTGCGCAGTGGAGCGCTTTTTGGAGCAACCACTGTCCTATGTGAATGTGCTTAGAACGCAGTAAATACGTACTCACTATTAGACAAATTTGTAACGATATTCTGTCCAGTTGTCCGCTTTGAGTGGCGTTGAGCAATATTTTGAAATATTCTTGTAATTCTGCTTTCATGACGGATTTTCTCTCATTTTGTCCCACTGTCACATTGGTCCACAACCAAATGACACCTCTGCTCAGCAGCACTGAGCGCTACAACATAACACGCTCTGCCGCCTGACGACGCATGGCAACGGGGGTGAGTGGCGTTGGATTGAAGTGGCTAGAAAGTGGCTAAAGTATCCACTCGGTGCATAAATATTTAATTAACTGCTGCATTATTTTAATTAGGTTTAAACTGCAATACGGCAGCGCCGAGCCGCTGAGCACTGGCGCACCCAGCGAATAGGCGCAGGCAAATGGACGCACTTGTAGTGCAGCAATTTGGCATAAAAGCATTTGAACTAAAGCTCTAAAATGCACAAATACGAAATTATACAAAACGGCACAAAAACAGGCGCCAAACAATGGCCGTTGCAATAGTGGCACTTAAATAAGTCTCAAACACTCAGTCACACCCAACAACAAAGTGACGACTAACGGCGCACAAAGATGGCAGAAAGTTAGTTGAATTCATGTTGTTTCGTCGTGCGGCCCGCACTTCGTTTCGTTGTTTGTTTGATCATTTTTCATTTTATTTCTCGCCTTGTTTTAACTACAAATCCGTGTAGTTGGCCAATACAAACAAGCAAAACAAACTGAATTGTAAAGCGACACTTGGCCATATTTAATTCTATTATTTGGCTCGCCAAGAGAGCTGAGCTGAGCTGAGCCTTCAATATTTTCCGCTAATTTTCGCTGCTCTGAGGCTTCGCGCAAGAGGAAAATGTACGAATGAGTGATCACACTTAATTTTACCTCATTCCTAGAAATTAGCGCACCTTGCTGGGTCTCCAATAACATTACTGCGAACCGGATATTCTGTAGGGTCCAAAACTCAGTACCGTAGTGCTAAACCTCGCATATTTCGTACGAACCAACGGTCCTAGAATCATTTCCTGCAACATAAGTAGAGAAGGAAGGCTTTTAGGAGTTTCGAACGCATTGATGTTATAAATCATAGCAATTTTATAGATCTGGTAACACTGCTATTGCATTGTAATTTGAGCGGCTTTTTTATTATTTCGCTTCACTTTTTACTTAAACTTACTTTTTATTATTTTCTGGCATTATATCAAGACAAATGCAAACTATACGCAAACATACACATGTATATGTAATATACGTGTATATCTGTGTGTGTGTAAGTATGTTTCCCAAAAAGCAATCTCGCAGCTGTCCCACTTTCTATAGATCATAAACGGTAATTTACAATCGCAAATAAATTCCAAAGGCCAAGATGTGCGCAAAACAATATAACAAAACATGGCATGAGCACTTGAATGCAATTCACACGCATTTGTACGCCTGCGTTGGTGTGCGTGCGCGTGTGCGCCTATTTACAAATATATACTAAGCCAGATTTCGCAATCGACTGCTGCTGCTGCTGACCTCATTTTCCCAAACTTGCAAAGCGCCGAGCATCAACCATACAACCACAGACGCTAAGACCGTCTCCACCAGCACCCGCCCCTCTTCACGCGCACACAGCGATGTCTCCTTTGCGATCGTACCACAAATCAGTAAAAATAGAAGCAATCCTTTGCAAGAAGTCCATTAAATAGCGAAACGCCGAGTAGAAAAACACATGCACCAAACGGGCGAAAAAGTCTGTCTGTATGTGTATGTGTGTGTATAGTAAGCGTAGCTGTGGCAGTGCTAAAAAATAACACGAGCTGGTGGGGAGTGGTGGGCAGGCGATAAACTCAAAAAGATGGGCGCAAACAGATCGAAGCTGCACAGCAGCAAGATCGTCGATGAGTTGCTTGTCTTTCGTCGGGCAAAGCATTATCTCTGCCGTCGATTATGCATTCGTTTAGTCGTTCGCCTTTGACAGCGCTTCGCGACTGCACATATTCACATACATACATACATACATACATATGTTTTCACACACGCAGCGAAGCATCAGTTTTTGCCTTTATGCTTTTATTATTGGCTGACCTAATTTCTAGGCACAATGCAACAGCGATCGCTGTCAAGTGTGCGATGCTTGTTGTTGCTATTTGGGCAGTTCAATTGCATTTTCTGCTGAGACAGCGCTGCTGCAACTGCGCCGAGTGCGATGGGAGCGATCGCTGTGGCTGCTATTAAATTAAACGTGTGTTGCAAATATAAATAATGTTTATATGCACTATGTGCATGTGTATGTATGTGTGAATATATAAAGGTCGCTATCAAATACTGCGCTTTGCTGCGCTGATAGGCGCAGTTCATGTGATTTGTTGGCGTTACAAGTAAAGAGCTGCACTATTGATGCATACATATTTACGCACTGGCGGGTAGCGGCGGAGCCAAAGCGAAGGCATGACAGCCCTATTCGGCTGCTATAATGCCAGTTTGTGAGTTTGCGCAAGCAACCTAAAGCTCAAATGCGAACAAGTACCTTGGTTGTTTTTCTGCCGTCAGACACAGCAACGGACCGACGGCCCCTCGTGTTTACCTCTGTTTGCCTTGCGTTAGGCTGTCGCCACACAATCGTTACAAACTCTGACAATGGCAGAAGCAGAAAACAAAGCACATTAACGATCGCACACAAGCGCATTGCGCTCACATGTCTTTACGTGTGTGTGTGTTCATCGTTAAGCAAACAAGCCACGCACAAATCAGGTACTTCAACTTATTTTTATTGTTGTTACGCCATGACCATGAAGTAGTACATGCTCACGCACACATTCGCAGGTTTTGTGTATTTCAAAACTACTTCAAAACGCGCCAATTGAATAAAAGCACACACACGCATACACTTGCTGCAGTTGAGCGGTCGTATACAGTGAGTATTTTTCATAATTGTGCATGCATCTGCATATGTGTGTTTGCGATGTACTCAGATTAATTGTGCGTTGCATTTTACAAGCATTTGCCAACTTCAAATCAATACGGCTATCACACACAAACGATGAATGCGTGGGTCTTGCCTTGAAGTGTCCACAAGCCACTCCCACTTCATTAATTTCTATTATGCCTTACCACCAGTATGACATTGTACAATCACTAATTTTCAATTTTCCTCATCTCTTTCAGAGCACACCTTGCAAGCATCCAGTGATTCTGCTCCAGGATGTCAACTTTCTCGACCTACACTCGTTGGTGGAATTCATATATCACGGTGAGGTGAACGTGCATCAAAAATCTTTACAGTCCTTCCTTAAAACGGCAGAGGTACTTCGAGTCTCGGGTCTCACACAACAGCAGGCCGAGGAAACCCATAGTGTAAGTTTACATAATCATGCCACAAAGGTGATGTTTCCCATTTTCACAAGTACATTTATACTTGCACCCCACAGCAATTAGCTCAAATACAAAATCTGGCGAATGCTGCCAATGCCACACGCACTCCACTTAATTCACACCACACATTGCTCGATGAGCCGCCGCTATATCCACGCAACAGCGGCTCACCACCGCCACCTCCACAATCCCAACAGCTGCAAATGGCATCCACACACATCAACAGCCAGTTGTTTAAGCGCAGCATGGCGATGCTACGTCGCGAGAGGAACAACTCCACACCATCGGTCGAAGACTCGAATAATGCCATGAAGCGTTTGCGTGGACCCGACAACGGTTTGCCGTCTAGCAATAACAACAGTCCCGAAATTGTACATCAACGCAGCACATCACCGCAATTGACACCGGCCGATTTCTCAACCATCAAGCACAATAATAACAACACACCGCCGCTGAAGGAAGACAAACGTAAGTGTGTAGTTCAGACAGAGAGAGAGAGAGGTAGGAAATTGAGACTAAGTCTAACAAAACTCATGATTTTCAGGTAATGGACCATCTGGTAATAACGGCAATAGTGGCAATGTTAACTCGGACACTGGCAACGGAAACGGTATCGCAAATAATGACAAAGTGAGCGGTAGCTTAACTTCCTCACCGCTAACACGCACCGCCGATGATGTCAAATCGGAACCCATGGAACTAGTATGCTCGAATAATAATCCGACAGTAGTCGATGAGCACAGTAACGACTCCACTGGTGAGCATGAAGCGAACCGATCTAGCAGCGGCGATGGCGGCAAAGGTTCTTTAAGGTGAGTTAAAACGGCGACACAAATTTCTATTAACTTTAAGCTAAACGACAATTTATACAAATAGTTCGGGAAACGATGAGGAGATTGATAACAACATGCCAACACATCCTCCACCACCATATCTGATGTCACCGGCAGAGAGCAAATTATTTTCACCGGCCGCCTTTAATTTTCCCATGAGCGGTCTAGATCCTGCCACGTTAGCTGGTAAGTGCAGTTTGAATGAAGGTTAGCACTGCACTAGAGCTTTCACACCAACCGAAAGCTTACCTTACACAAAAGCTCAATCTGGTGCTGTGAAACTTTTGAGCTTGCACTAAACAACCTTCCCTACGGAAATGTAAATTTTACAAAAGTTTATAATTTCATTAACTTTCACTTGCAGGTTTTAACTCGCAACTACAGTCAGCCGCCGAAATATCAGTTTCTCCGCAAGGTGAGTACGCCGCTTCCATACATACTACTACTCGCTCTTTCCGAACATTTCAATTCAAATTCATTCCTTTACATTTTTACATCAAATGCAAATATTTCCCTAATTTAATTATGTTTTATTACATTTATAACTACGGAATTTTTTTTAGAAAATTGCAATAACCCATAAAATTCTTTTACATGATAATTACAGTTAATTTTTTTCATTAATTTAACTTTTGGTTTATTTATTTAATTTAAACCGACTTTGTGAGGAAAACTCGTAAGAGAGTAGGGGATGAGAAAAAAACAGAAAACATTTGAAATAGAAACAATTCAAGAACTTCCAAAATAATTGGAAAAAGTGAAATATAAATTCAGAAAAAATGGAAAATAAAAATGTCTGGAACGCAGTGGCTAAAGAAGTAATATACATTTTTTTTCCTAAATTTTAAGGTGGCTACACGCTTCATTAATGCACCAATTCATGTCGTAGACTTTTACTGGATTTTCAATGCACATTTCCTAACAATTTCACCACTAATTTAAGCACTCTCTCGAAAACTCTCGAAGGAACCGAATGCATAATTTGTTCGACATAACTCATCGCTTTGGTGTTTAATTTTTCAATTCAACTTAATTTCCACATGCATACATATCCATCTATACGTACCACAGCATATGTATATGCAGTTCCAAATGCCTCCAGCACACACTCACACTTCTTGTATGAGATTCAGTTGTTATTTGGTCCACGCTTCTGGAGCACTGCGTTCACCGGCATTTACTTACGGTTTCCAGCACTTTGAACTAAAACTAAGTTGATACATTTCATGAAATAAGATAATCTAAGTCGCTAAGTATTTGGTTGGTAACTGAAAAGAAAAAAAAAAACAGAATTACGTAAACCACAGAAAATTTCTTTCTTATTTGATTGTTTCGATGGTAAATACTCATTTCATTTGAATCCCCTTCATAAGCGTAGAATGGTAAAAGGACCATAGAGCCTAGAGTCAATAATTAAAACTGAAACAGTACACAACTGAAATCGGAAAGTGAAGAAGAGGAAGAGAAGCGAAGCCAAGCGCGTTTGAATAACCTCCGAAATCCACCATTACAATGCAGAATAGCGCTGGCAAATAAGCGAGCAATCAGTTGACTGTGTTAGAATTAATTAACCAGTTTGCCGCATTACAATAACAAAAGCAAAGCGAAATTTCCAGCAATAATAACCACATGCGCCACATCGATGATGGCAATAACTGGCAAACACTGCCGTACTTCAAATCTTAGCAGGCTGCCAACTGCTGCCGGCACCGCGCCACGCCCCAATATGCGCCTAAATCGCTCCAAATGTATACTACATATGTGCCTTGCCACAGGCTTATCAATTATTTAGCGCGCACTTGCCGCTCGTCACTCGCTAGCTTAGAGCGCCAGCAGACAGCCGCGTCAACACGCGTTGATGCCACAACGGGCTGCCTGTTTACTATCGCCTTCTGATTTCTAACAACTATCTGCTCTCCCAGTTAGCGTTAAGCGTGTGGGGAAATTTTAATTGATGCCTTTATGTTGCGGCCGACCTCAACAATTTGCCCCAACTGCGCGTGCGACATATACATGTGAGCGCGTGTGCGTGTGCGGCAACGCAAAAGTTTTGTCTATTTAAGTGATTGTGAAAATTTTGGCCGCCGACACACAAGCAAACACAAATGTGTTGCTGGTGAAAGTGTAAAATAGAGATTACGCATGTTTCATGCGTGTTTATGTGCGCTCGATGCTGTGGCTTGCGGCTACTGGTGCTTTGCGCTTTACGCTTCACACTTGCCACACACTGGCAGCCGATTTGTGCAGACTTGTGGCATGTGTGGCGTGCCCTTTCGGCGGCGGCACCCAGCTGCAACGTCGACATTTGCTTTTATGTCTGCGTTAATCGGCGCAAAAGTGTTTAACTTTAATTTTGATTAGCCGCGCACACGCGCTCGCACACATGCACCGCCAGCTCCAACATATTTCAAAGCGTACGCACCAAATTTATTGCATACACACAGGCGTTTTAACGATTAATTAAGCTGTGGCAACACATAATAATTGCCGCGCAACAAGTTTCACACTTTCGGTGAATTTATTCAAGTTCATTTGTAGTTTATTTAGAAACCAACACACACACACAGACACATGCGCTTACGCCACCAGCGGCGCCAAAGCTGCACACATACATGTACGCGTGTGTTGCTGGATACTCGTTAAGTGTTGTATTCTGTGTTGTTCTCATTGCTGTTCAAATGCCTCTGCTTCCAGTCCACTTCTTTGCTCATTCATGCCACATTCGCAAGAATCGTCTCCATGGTCATTTTACTGTAAGGTTTTAAAAGTGTAAAACACATTCTTCAAGAGATTTAAAAGTTGAGCCGTCCTCGTTGCATTCCGTTCACAAGAAGTATTAACGCGATGTCCTTGTTTAATATGCGGTTCGCAAGCGTTCCTCGGCGCTGAGACCAACGCCTCGCCGTATGTCAACGCAAACGTTTGTAGGGTACGCGCGAGCATTAGTAAAATCAATCTAAACAAAGAATAAAATTCGCAAACACAATATTGAAAATTCAACAACTATTCGAAGTTCGCGAGTTTCCAAAGCGAAAACATTTGCCCAGCAAGGCTGCTTCCCGCAAAAGCGCGGCAGCGGCGCCAGCGTTGAGTGAAAAGCCCAAATATATATTTTCCGTGATATTTGTTTTTGTGTGCTAATTTTGTATTCGTATTTTATGGAAATATAAAGAAATGAAAATTTTCTCTTCTTACTTACTCATTCATATTCGTACGTGCCTAAGAGTAAATATAAATATTTGTGATATTTTCGACATTTTTTGTTGTCTATGTTTTCGTTATTTTGCCAATTTTTTACTAACTGTAATTGCATACTTTTGTGTTCTGTACAAACATGCGCACACGCATACATACACACATATATTGTTTTGAATGTTTAGTTTCGCAACATTACACGTATCCCGCCTATTTTGTATTCCACTAGATTTACATACATAAATATATGTTCGTATAAATTGAGCAGGCCAACAACAAGGCGCCAAATTAATTAGAAAAATTTTTCATTTATGTAAACTCCTTTAACTTTTTATTTTTCGATGTTTGAACTGAAAAGCGCTTCTTCGAAGCCATGAATCAAGTGTGTTTCAAATTTCGTTTGAAATGTGTGTTATATTTGTTACCATTTTGCTTTGAATTTCACACACACACACATACGAAATCACACACTTTTAACTATTTACAATGGAAATTTTTCGTCATGTATGTGTGTTTTAATCAGTATATAATTGCTATAGAAAACTATGTGTCAGCAGAGAACACGCATTTTGATTTCGAAATTATTACAAATGCAATACTGAACGTTTATTAACCCTAAGGTTATGCCTGAAAATATATACTTGTTATTCTAAATGTTTTGTTTGTTATTTAAAAGTGAAGTGTAATGAAGAGGGAAGGCGCCGGCCCTAAGAAAGCCGCACTTCCCATTAACACGTACAGCTTCATTGTACAGTGATCGCCTTTTGAGTTTCATACATGTTTTTAATATTCAATACTTTTCGTTTTTTTTTTTGCTTTTTTTTTTGCTTTCAATCATCACGCATACAAATTTACGTTGTGATTTAATTCAGTGTTGCAATTTGATGGTAACATCCTGCTCCCTAACAACTAACTCAAAGACATTAACTGTTCTTGTGCAATATATGTTATATATGGTAAATAAATGCATACATATATATATGAAATACTTACAAACTTACATACATATGTACGTGTGTGTATGGCGAACACTCGAACAGGTCGTATGAACCACCCCAATGTGTGCAAATCGGCGCGCACTTATTTTTGTACGAATACAAGAGAGAGCACAGCTCATAAAAACGACAAAAACAGAAACAAGAGAAAAAATTGGTTAATTTTTTTGGAATATAATTTCTTTTTTATTAAATTAATTGTTTGCAAGCCCAAAAGTTATAAATATTGGCTGTAAACTGAAGCAAGCGTGTTAGAGTGAAGGACCAGCTAACCTTGCATTCCCCCACGTCGACGCGCCAAACCGCCCCGAAAAATTGACACTCGAAAATATTTATCGATGCATTTCCTTGCTCGAAACCGTTAACCCGCCGGCGGTAAACAAAAACAAACCAAGCAATTGTTATTAACCACACACCCCCACAAACACGAACACACACATATGCATATACACCTATAAATTAAAAAAACTGCTCCGCAACAAAAAGTGCAGTTAACGCAAAAATAAAAACAAAAAAAACACAAAATTAAATTATGCAACAATTGCTGTTGAAAGTGAAACCCCTCGAAGATCCACGTTCACACGCACTCACACTTGCTCTTTACTAACACGCACTCTCAGGGTCCATGCCAACTCACTAACCCACTCACTCACCCACTCTTAACTACTCACACAAGCACACACAATTAACCACACCTGTGAATGGATTTCCAACATTCACTCACATCACACCGAACGTTTGCTTTAAGCTCCTTACTAACCACTACAACAATAATAACAACAATAACAAACAACTAACAGCAAATTAAGAGGAAAGCCATGTGCCACACTACTTTACTAATCAAATGTTGCGCTTAATTGGATGACTAATCATGAAGCCGTGAATATGAATTACAAAAACAAAGAGTATACTTTTTATCAAAACATTCAGGCAAAGATATAGAAACACCCACACACATACATAGCCCATTCTATTAAAGTTTATGATTAATGACAGCAGCATACACAAACAAAGTACATATTATTTAAGCTATGGAAATTACATAATTACATACACACGCATACATATATGATTGGTGGAGTTAAGAGATATTATATATATTTTCTGTAGATTTAAGTTTCGAAATTCCCACGACAAAATTGTAAAAATTAAATTTTAAGTTATGATTAAGTATTTGCATTTCGAATTGGAAGCTATTGTACACATAAAGTATTAAGTTTAAGCGAAAATCACAAGAAAACTTACAAAATTGTTCAAGTAAACACAACAACAACAAAGAAGACCATTAAAATTGAAAAAATCGGCATTAACCTATTTGAGAATATTTGCATGGGAATCAATTCAGCATAAGGCAAGATTTAACTGTCAAATTTTTTAGACTAATCACCGAAAGACAGACAGATGGACTGACGCGTTCCAACTTGATTCAGAATTCAGTTTTGATCACGAGTCTCTTCGACACAGACCGAACGAAAAACGAACATGCATAAATTCTCGGTATCTCTCACGAAGTAAAATCGCTTAGGGTGTGTTCACTCGTCCAACGCTGAAGGAACGCGAATTACGTAAACGCAACCGTTTCAAAATTTCCGAACTTTATTTCCATACAAATTTTTATGTCTTAAGTTATGTCTTATCCTTTTATATTTTGTATTGGCTAGTCATGTAAGGCTTACAACAACTATCTTTATTATATTAAAAACAAACACACACTATTAAGTACCGAAAATCAAGCGCAACAATATCAGTATATATTGATTTATGGACACTTTGGTAGGAGGACAATTTTAAATTTACACTAAACCGAGGAATAAACCACAAATAATGTCAAAAATAACCAACAACAACATATGTAAGTAGAACAAGCAAAGTATAGAAATGCTCGCCATACTTCGCGAATGTTCTACTCACACCGTACGCTAAAGCTGAACGTACACTAACAAATTCGGCAAGAAATTGATCGCGCCACCGAAGAGTCGGTAGTGGAATTTGAAACGAAGTAATTTGGTAGCCAAATGTTGCACGAGCTTTGTTGCGTCAACATTGTACTCTTGTTAGTATACCTACATAAATCATATTCGGTATTTATTGGTAATTTTTTCTTGGAACAAAAACTGTAATTCTTAAGACAGCATAATATTCATATCAGCTTCATGTTTGTAAATTTTTGTACTGAGTCAAAATTGTATGTAAAATTAGTAGTTACTTTAAAGTCGTAAATCGAAAGCACCCAACTTCCTGCCCCTAGCCCCAGACCCCAAAAGCCCCCGCATTCCCACTCAATCCAATTAAAAAGATAAAAAAGAACACACACGATTCGAAAGAAGAACTATGCAAACTAAATTTAACCGAATGCAAAATACTTTCAACTCATTCGCCCGCCAAATCCCAAGTGGAACGAAAATAAATTTTTGTTTTGAATAATTTTAATTAATTTATGTTACGCGCTGAATAGCAAGAAATATAAAGCATTGCCCAAAGCCATGCTACCAACACGTATCTATTTGAAGAAGTATCCTAAGGTGCTTGCCACCAGTTGCGCAATCACAACTCCACTACACACACAATGGTGATGGTGTTGAACACATACACACGCTACACAAAATACCACTTATTAACAAAAATTATGGAAAAAAAAAGAAAATTCCACCCCTTCTCTTAAAATGCACCAGCCAATGAGTTAAACACAAATGCAACATAAAATATGAAATTGAAAATGAGAATCTGATTGAAGAACTGCTTTACACGAGAGCGTAAAAATTAGTAATGGTGAAATTTCAAAAAGGATTTCATTCAAAGATAAATATGGCCTTGACTCAATACAATTGAAATAGCTACGAACTCTAAAAAGCATATTCGAGTGAAATTAAATTCGAAGTACAGTTGACACTCGATAAACGTGAACTGCAACAAATTTGCACACCCCTTCCTGTCACCCACTCCCCGTAGGCTCGAGTTAAGGAATGCAAACAATCAAAGAAGAAATAAATTTTTCCACATTTACAAAGTGGTCGGCACAGCACAGCATTTCATAGCATACAAGCAAATACAACATTAGTCTTTATAAATTAGAAAATAGAATTCTCCAAAGAATTAAAAATAAATAAATAAATCCAAAGTTAAATTTCGTAGCCGTAACGGCGGTGGCTTGCGTAATGCCCTGAATCAACCACCTGCAAAAGCAAAACTCAAAAGAGAAGAGCAAATTCAAAAAGAAAATAAGAGAGAGAAATTTTCATAGAGAATCGTTTGATTTTCAGTCGAAATTCCATTCGGTTTCTCCTAAATTGATTAAAGATTATTCGTAGTTACCGTTACCGTTACTGTTACCATTAGTTTATTCTTCCAATCGTTAATACCTAACTCGCTGAACTGACTGTTGTCTTTTGGGCTAATCCAACGTTTTATGACTTTCTTCCACATTGTCGTCAGGTCAACTGACGGCAAATTCCACTTCTACAACAAACCTATGCCACAAATCTATTTACTACAACAACATGCTCAACTGTAAAATCACCAACAACTATGCCAACCAACGCTACACCAACCGAAATGCAAATACGCGCCCACTTAATTGCGATAACCCCCCCTTCGAACGGCCAGCAGCCTCAAGTATCTGTGGCCTTAACCTCACTACTTTCACCGCCAACTGCAGTGTCTCGAACAATGGCAATGGCAGCAGTGGCGCCAATTGCAGCAACAACAGTGCCGGCGGCAGCACCTCGAGCAACAATACATCCAACCTCTTGCCCGCCGCGCTCATGCAGGCCAACTCACAACACCAGCACCAGCACCATCACCACCACCACCACCATCAGCAGCAGCAACATCAGCACGGCCAGAACTCCGGTAACAATCCCGGCAATGGTTGCAACAACGGCAACGGCGGCCTTAGCAACGCCACCAGCGCCGTCCAGCAGTCGCAAATGTTTGTCGCCGCCGCTGCTGCTGCCGCCATGGCCAATATGGCGGCAGCGTCCAGCAGCGCGGCTGGCAATACATCAGCCGGCAGTCTGAACACTTCGGGCGTCGGAGGAGGCGGCGCTGGTGGCGCTGACGAATTTCGCTGCGATCCGTGCAACAAGAATCTGT